>NC_137515.1:8137500-9610000 GCF_041902795.1 Electrophorus electricus
CCCTTCGAGGCCAGGAGGGTCCGAAACCTTCACACGGAGGGCACGTTCCCTCTAAAGGTAACATGGAAGGCTTTTCCGGTGTGTACCGTAAACATGCTGCACGCGGTCCAGCTGTGACACTCGAGCTGTGCTCCCAGCTAATGCGGGGAAAGGCTAGGGGAGGCCTGTGCGTCTGCTCATGTGTGTGTGTGTTTGTGTGTGTGTGTGTGTGTGTGTGTGTGTGTGTGTGTGTGTGTGTGTGTGTGTGTGTATGTTTGTGATGCGTTTTGAAGATCTTCCAGAAGGACGGCTCAGTGGTGAGTTTGGACACATCGAACGAGGACGACTGTAACTGGATGATGCTGGTCAGACCCGCCACAGACCACAAACACCAGAACCTGACTGCCTACCAGCAGGATGACGACCTCTACTTCAACACCTCCCAGGTGCGCCTGCTGCAGTTCACTATGGTTATTGCAGTGTTTTACATGTGTTACAACACTGTCAGTCTACAGGTGCATTTACTGAGATAATAAATGCATTCTTGTGTTTGTGCGTGTTTGTATTCATTCTAGTATTAACTTATTAACATGAGGTCCAGATGGAGCCACTACAAAAGGAATATTCGGATGTTTTGAAGTCCATACAAAGATTTGTATTTATTCCAAATAAAATGTGGTTTTGACTTGGCAAAACATTTTCTTTTAGCTGTTAAACCATTTGCGTTTAGCTGTTTGCATGACATTAATGTACAGTAATAGATTCAGTGCAAAACCCCCATGAGGACAGTTACGCTTGTTTGTGCCTATAAGTTTCACGCCAAATAATTGAATCCGTGTCCTCAGTAAGCAGCAGTGGGTGTCCTCTGTATGCGTCAGTATCACCAGTCCTCTGCTGGCAGTAACGGTATGTGTACTGTTCTGCAGGATGTGTTGCCGGGGTCAGAGCTGAGAGTCTGGTATGGAGCCTTCTATGCTAAAAAGATGGAGAAGCCTGTACTGAAGCCCCTTGTGCTTCCCCCACAAGCAGGTGATCCTACTGAGTACTCCTCTCCAGAGCACTACTGTCTGAACTGTCCCACATCTAAAGCAGCGATGTTTCTGGGGTTCACTGCTCACTGTCCTGCTGTGCCTCACTCAGGGTTGCGGTCAGGGCTGTGCGTCACTCAGGGTTGCAGTCAGGGCTGTGCCTCACTCAGGGTTGCGGTCAGGGCTGTGCCTCACTCAGGGTTGCGGTCAGGGCTGTGCCTCACTCAGGGTTGCGGTCAGGGCTGTGCCTCACTCAGGGTTGCGGTCAGGGCTGTGCCTCACTCAGGGTTGCGGTCAGGGCTGTGCCTCACTCAGGGTTGCGGTCAGGGCTGTGGTCAGGGCTGTGCCTCACTCTGGGTTGTGGTCAGGGCTGTGCCTCACTCAGGGTTGTGGTCAGGGCTGTGCCTCACTCAGGGTTGTGGTCAGGGCTGTGCCTCACTCAGGGTTGCGGTCAGGGCTGTGCGTCACTCAGGGTTGCGGTCAGGGCTGTGCGTCACTCAGGGTTGCGGTCAGGGCTGTGCCTCACTCAGGGTTGCGGTCAGGGCTGTGCCTCACTCAGGGTTGCGGTCAAGGCTGTGCCTCACTCAGGGTTGCGGTCAAGGCTGTGCCTCACTCAGGGTTGCGGTCAGGGCTGTGCGTCACTCAGGGTTGCGGTCAAGGCTGTGCCTCACTCAGGGTTGCGGTCAGGGCTGTGCCTCACTCAGGGTTGCGGTCAGGGCTGTGCCTCACTCAGGGTTGTGGTCAGGGCTGTGCCTCACTGAGGGATGCGGTCAGGGCTGCTCGGCTCTAGGTTTGGATTTTGCTCACATTCACATATTTTCTTGTGCTGGTCTGCCATAATTCTTGTGTACTGTGTATATTTGGTGTATAAAGTGATTTCTGGTTTTCAGGGATAGTGTCCATCAGTCCTAGGCTCCGTCAGGAGAAGGCTGGAGCTACAGCGCCCCCCGTGGCCAAAGTGAATGACGGAGGTTGGTTTGAGAGTGAAATGAATCACTAGCTACATGTTTTTCCCATTACCCAGCTGAGAAGTGATAAATGAGACATAATAAAAAATATCTCCAGATAGACTGTATTGTTTGACCAGTTCACCCTTTCAATCCCAGGCCAACTTTTCAGTCCCCAGCCGCCAGCAGCCTTAGGTGCCACGGTCTCACCTGTCCAGCAGGTGGCAGCAGTGGTATCACTGGGTAGCGGTCCTGATTCCAGCACCACACCCATCCCAGCCGAGTCCAAACGAAGACCAAACAGACAACGCAGGGCAAGAGGCCTGAGATCTGGAGCCACTGGAACCGCTGAACTCAGCAAAGGTGTAGAGCCATAGAAAGGACTTGGATACTTTTTTAAAATGGGGGGATATGCGTTACCACTCCTTTATTTAGACCATAATAGACCATTCAGTGCTGTGAACATGTAGCTACACACTTCTGATAGTCCAAGGTACCTTTTTACAGCTAAAATCAGCAGGTTTCAAAGTCACCATATTTATAGTGGTTTGATTTATGTAGGTTAAATAGCTTTGTTCACCTGGTCTTCCTATGCTGTACATCCTAACAAGGCTGTGCGTGTGTCTGCGTGCGTGCGTCTGCGTGTTTGTGCGCGCATGCTGTTTCTCCCTCACTGTGCCTAACACGATGTATATGAGCAGATGCCCCTGTGGGCGTGGCTAGTGAGCAGTCCCTCGCTGCCCTGCGCCCAGACCTGCCACTGCCTGTGCTGGACATGCAGGACCTCATGGGTGATGGAGACGGTCTGGCAGTGAAACTCCCCAGAGTGGCACGCTGCCTCCTCTCCTCCGCAAAGTAAGAACAAAAACGTACTTGCAGAAGATCGTTCCTTATTTTACACTTGATTTCAGTTTACGTTTCACTTCTCCCTATGTTTGTTTAGGGTTTGCGCGAATGTTGTTTATCCCCTGATACAGAGCAGCGAGTGGCGTAAGGGAGGAAGCGGTGTTGTTTACCTTCAATGTATCTGTAGGTCAGGCATAAGGAAGCGTTTCCTGAGGCAACCAGGCGACCATAAGCGGGTGTACCAGTGCAGCCTCTGCAACAAGGTGTTTCAGAACAGCAGCAACCTCAACCGGCACATCCGTTCCCACGGTAACCCCCACCCCCCCAGTCTAAGCCCAGAGCACTCCATGTTGGCGATACTGCAGTGTTGTGTGGACTGGCCCTGAGCCCATATGCACCTCCGCTGTCTCACATGCACATTTCTCAGGTGGCTTCTTCCCTGTGGTAGGTGACAAGCTGTTTAAATGTGACGAGTGTGACAAGATGTTCAGCCGGAAGGAGAGTCTGAAGCAGCATATATCGTACAAGCACAGCAAAAATGAGGTCTGCAAACTTTCACACCATGTGTGCATGTGAGAGATGGAGAGATATGGAGCCTCTAGTGTCCAGTAGTGCATATCTTAGGTACTTTAGTGTCCAGTAGTGCCTATCCTGATGGTGTACTCTTTTATTGTTTGTCAAGTTGTTAAATGTTCTTACAGTGAAGAATAATTACTTGTGAAAAAGTACTTTTTGCTAGTCTGTAAGATTGAATCCATACATTTACTGTTAAGATGAGGGTATCACTAGAGCCAGTACAACACCTTTCGATTGTAATCTAAAATCTTACAATGCCTGTGTGCGTGTGCTTGTGCGTGCATGTACGTGTGTGTGTGTGCGTGCGTGCATGTGTGTGTGCGTGTTTTTTTATAGCCTGATGTAGAGTACAGGTACAAGTGCAGTACTTGTGAGAAGTCCTTTCGAGTTGAGAATGCCTTGAAATTTCACAACTGTCGCACAGGTAGTGCTCCACCTTAAGATTTCATGTTTTTCTAATACTGATATTTTACGTTTGTCGTGCCAGTACGGTTCCAGGCTGCACACCCTTCTGTCTCTCTCTGACAGATGATAAGACGTTCCAGTGTGAGATCTGCTCCCGCTTCTTCTCCACCAACAGCAACCTGTCCAAGCACAAGAAGAAACACGGAGACAAGCTGTACGCCTGCCAGATCTGTAGCAAGATGTTCTATCGCAAAGACGTCATGCAGGACCACCAGAGACGCCACGGCATGGGTGAGACCGTCTTGGCCATCTCACCTGCACCTCTCACCTTTTCTTTCCCTCTCTCTCTCTCTCTCTCTCTCCATTTCTCTCACTCTCTTCCCCTCTCACTGCTGGAGATGGACTTCACAGCCTCAACTGGGGGATAAATAAATATCCACAGAGATGGCTGGAAATTGGACCGAGCTCTGAACTGCTCAGTTCACCACTGGGTGTGGCAGCTCGTCCTATTTTTGCTGAGTGGAAGTCCCAGCTGATCAGCCCTTCCACTCTCTCAAACTCACCAGCTCCCTTTAGCTGGAACTGCAGACAGTGTTGTCTGCGTGAGGAAAATCTCTCTCTCACTGCTGTTCCTCAGGCTCCAAGAACATGAAGCGAGAAGAACACGAAGCCAACGGGGAGGAGGCTAACGGAGAGGAGGCCAACGGGGAGGAGGCCACCAAGTACAGGAAGGAGCCCTCAGCGTGTCCCATCTGCGGCAAGGTGGGCGCCGCCTCCGTATCTGCTGTATTACACATCCAGTGGGGTAGCGAAGCTACCCTCCGCACCTGTAGGGGGCAGTGTGTTTGCATCCTGGCTCTAACAATATAGCATCTGTGATGTGGTAATGCACGTAGCCCTCAAAGTGTCACCCCCTTGTGCATGCGTGCCTGGAACATTCGCCTTTTCTGCATCTGCGGCCAGGTGTTTTCTTGTCGGAGTAACATGAACAAGCACCTGCTCACTCACGGAGATAAGAAGTACACCTGTGAGATCTGTGGACGCAAGTTCTTCCGTGTGGACGTACTGAGAGACCACATTCACGTCCACTTCAAGGTGAGATGGACACTATCGTGCCTGTGCTGTTATACCTGCACTAGTCGTCCAGCCTGCTAGGGGGTGCACTGCCACAGTCCTGCACTGTGTCGTGTGTGTGTGTGCCCATGCTGGAGCCGGTGCTGGTCACCGTGAACTAGCGAGCGTAGTTAGAAAGAATGGACCCGTGTTTCCACTGGTCTCTGGGCCCAGGGCGTATCTGAATGTGGACAGTCCCTAATCCGTAAACAAAAATCAGAATAAATTGTACAAAACACATGACAGGACACACACTACAGCAAACTTTGTTTCTTTCTTTGAGAGTATATCTAATCATTCAGCCATTGTTGTTGTGGTCCTGCTTTTAGTTGTAAATGGCAGAAGAGTGGGTACGTGCCAATGCCAGGGTCCTGCCCGTCAGCCACTTGCAGCATGGGTTCCAGCGTAGAACCATTTTTTCCATGGAAAAGTATGGAAAGTGTAAAAGGTCGGACCTGTTCAAGATTTTGGCACCAGCTTTGGAACAATGCCAGTGGAAAAGTGCTAATAGTGGCCAACGTGTGAATAAGGCCTGATGGTGTTCTTTTATTCTGATGCGTGAGGTCAGGTTTTGCCTGTCATAATTTACATTTATATTTATTGCATTTAGCTGGCGCTTTTATCCAAAGCGACTTACAATTATGACTGAGTAGAACTTGAGTTATTGTGGGTTAAAGGTCTTGCTCAGGGGCCCAACAGAGGCAGTGGCTGGGCTTGAATCCGCAACCTTCCGATTACAAGTTAAGTACCTTAACCTCCAAACACACGCTGTTTGTGCCTTTTGCATTTGTCTGTCTGTCCCGCAGGACATCGCTCTGATGGGTGAGCAGGAGAGAGAGAACTTCATCAGGAAGATTGGCATCTCCATGGAGGACAGCGAGGACAACTCTGACGAGGAAGAGGAGAAGGATGAACCAGAACATCACAAATATAGCTGCAAGAAGTGCCAGGTATGGCTGGTACTCAAAACACGCATTTGTGCGCGTGCGCAGCACCACTCATTACACACACACAAACGCGCAGCGCCACACATTACACACATATATACACACACACGAAGCACCACACATTACACACGCGCACATGCAGCGCCACCCATTACACACACACACACACACACACACCACACACACACTACGCTTGGAAGCAGTGCGAGAATCGTTAAACCTGTCGATGGACGTTTGTTGGCGCGTGTGTGCTTCTCCCCCGTGTGTCAGGTGACATTTGCTAAGGGGCGGGACTACCTGAGACACATCATGGACATGCATAAAGAGCGGGGTTATGGCTGTGTCATCTGCAATCGCCGCTTTGCCCTCAAAGCCACCTACAACGCCCACTTGGTTATCCATCGCGAGCAGCTGCCGGACCCCGCCGTGCAGAGGTACACCACCCCATCCCCCCCGAGCCAGCAGACTTCTCCTTGCTGCGCACTGATCTAGAGAGAATAACAATGGCAGTTCCAGCTTCTGACAGACTTAGTCACCAAAGAAAGCATCTCCCTCCAAACATGCAGGCGACAGCCAGGGAGGACTGCCTTCTTGTAAAGAGGTCTCCTGATTGGTTACAGATGGACCATGTTAAAATTTTGATTCCTTAAACCGCCTGTTTTAATGACACCTGAAACCATGTGAAATGTACATAAATGTATTTTAAACATCGCTTCTGTGACATTTTTAAAGGTACATCCATCCGTGCGAGATGTGCGGCCGCATTTTCAACAGCATTGGCAACCTGGAAAGGCACAAGATCATCCACACAGGTGAGCTCCTGACCTTCTGCTGCACCTGTGCCCGCCTCTGATTGGACGCAGGGTCATTGAGAGGGTATGGACTCTGTGACCCATGAACCAGTTACTGACCCATGTTTGGGAATGATGACACGTTTGGGAATAATGACCCATGTTTGGGCGAGGAAAGAACTCCATTTTGTTTGTATTCCATTTGTATTATATCTATGATCAGTTTGTATTTGTATTTGTGTGTGTGTGTGTGTGTGTGTGTGTGTGTGTGTGTGTGTGTGTGTGGTGTGTAGGGGTAAAGAGCCATAGCTGTGATCAGTGCGGTAAATCATTCGCCAGGAAGGACATGCTGAAGGAACACCTGAGAGTCCATGACAACATCCGCGACTTCCTCTGTGCAGAGTGTGGCAAAGGTACCAGTGTGTTCACACCCACACACACCCACGCGCATGCACATTTGTTGTTAATGTGTTGTTTTTCTTCAGGTATGAAGACTAAGCATGCTCTGAGACACCACATGAAGCTCCATAAAGGCATTAAAGAGTATGAGTGTAAAGAGTGCAACCGCAAGTTTGCCCAGAAAGTGAACATGCTGAAACACTACAAGAGGCATACAGGTACTGACACACGCACACCTGCTAGAGTCCCTGAACACACGCACACCTGCTAGAGGCCCTGAACACACGCACAAACACAGGGACTGAAATGTTAAAGGTGGAATTCAGTGACTGGGACAGAAATGTTCAGGCTGATCTATTGTGGTGCTCCTGCAGGTATAAAAGACTTCATGTGTGAGCTGTGTGGGAAAACCTTCAGTGAAAGAAACACCATGGAAACACACAAGCTGATTCACACAGGTGAGCTGCACCACCCTGGCTGGGAGAGTTGTATCCTCCCTCAACCCTTTTCACTGTTGGGGTCAGGTGGGTCCGGTGATTAACCAGCGCGTTTGGCGCTGCTGTGGGTATGTGCAGTGGGGAAGACGTGGAGCTGCTCCGTGTGCGATAAGAAGTACGTGACGGAGTACATGCTGCAGAAACACGTGCAACTGACACACGACAAGGTGGAGGCGCAGAGCTGTCACCTGTGTGGAACTAAAGTCTCCACCCGAGCATCCATGAACCGCCACCTACGCCGCAAACACCCAGAGGTCACACGCACACTGACACGTGCACCCAAACAAACGCATACATGCACACACGCATGTATGTACAGTGACATCACACACGTGTGCACATGTACGCATGCATCCACATACACACATGCAGAGGCAGGTCAGATAGAAACACGCAGACGCACACAAAGGCACATTAGCTCCACACATGCATGCGCATACTACACATACACAATCATACACACAAAGAAATGTCATCTCCAATAGTCTCCCCTTTTGTCTTTTCCTGCATGTAGTTGCAGAAGTATTGATTTTTTTTAATTCTATGGTTTTTCTTAGCTGTTATACAAGGCTATATAAGTATAAAGAGCAACTTTTGCTGCAGTGCTGGTGTGTGTGTGTATGTGGAGGAAAAGAGGTTGGAACCAGTCTTCTCTAAACCCAGGTGGTGACGGTGAGGGTGGAGGAGTTTGAAGATCTTCAAGAACCTGAAACAATTGATGCCTCCTCTATTAGCATAGTACAGGTGTGTATTTTCAGGACTGAGTGAGTGCACGTGGAGATGTATGTGGGTGTGCGTGTGTGTTTGTGTTAAAGGGTGTGTGTGTGTGTGTGTGAGAGGAAGTTTGAGGTGGGAGTATTGGATTGACTGGATGTATATTTCACAGAAGGAGAAAAATAATGAGAAGAGAAGTCTGTTTTTCACAGTGTGTTAAGTATTTGAACTGACCAGAACTCGTGTTCATGTTCATGTATTTGTGTGTGCGTGCGGGTGCACTATTCAGCCGTCTCTGCCGCTGGAGAAGAGTTCTCTATCTGCAGAGAAAAGCCACAGGAACTCCGGCCCTGCCAAGAAGAGGCAGAAACTGCAGCTGCAGGAGGTGGAGCTCTCGGACTCGGACGAATACACAGACTTCGCCAGCAAAACATCTGACTTCACCAATACAGTGGGAGATGAGACCAGCTCCGCTGTCCAGAGTATACAACAGGTCTGTTCTATTCTGTCTTTAAGCAATAGTGGTCACAAATAATGTCACAGAGTTCAGAGTTGGCAAATGTAATCTTGTCTCTAAAGGTTTAGTTACAATTCATCATGCTGTAAGGGGTGTGTAGAGGTGAGGGTTCATGATGAACAATGCTCTCTGCTCCGCCCTCTGCCCAGGTGGTGGTGTTGGCTGATTCCAGTGCCCCTTCTGTTGCCTCGCCGTCGAGCTCGGTGAGTCTCACCAACATCACAGTGACCCCCATCAGCACGCCTGCGTCTGCCCAGTTCACCAGCCTACAGCCGGTAGCTGTGGGTCACCTCACGGCCACCGACCGACCCCTGACCTTGGACAGCTCCATCCTCACCGTGACCTTTGACACTGTGAGCAGCTCGGGCATGCTCCACAACCGTACGGCGGAGCTGCAGGGGGAAGGTGGCGTGGCGGCACCCGTCCCCCAGTCAGTGGCCCACTTCATCAACTTGGCCACCTTCGTCAACCCCATAGCCCACCCGCTGGAGCAACCCACCCTGGCCTGGAGGCCCATCGCTCCTGCCGATGGAGCTCACGTCACAGCCGCCATGGATGGAACCCGGTCTGACGCCCAGGACCCGCAGAGCCAGGCAGCCACGCCCCAGCAGCCACAGCCCCCTCCTGAACAGAGCCATCAAATCCAGTCCCAGGCTTCAGGGCCTACACAGCCAGGCTCCGCAGCGCCACAGATGTTTAGCTACTGAGAACTGCAAACAGCTGTTAACACCCACTCATCAGTCCACAAACAGAGGTGTTCTTATGACTGTAAAAATTGTTGGGTTTTTCCAAGTGTTGAAACAATGATTGAGCAATGAATAATGAGATAATGTTAATATTAAATATCAGTCAGATTAATTCATTTCTATCAATTCAGATGGATAACTGTACAATCAAATCATGAGTTGGTGTCCTAATTTACATTTGAACATTGGCTGTACCTTTTTTAGATTGCCTAATACAAAAAGAAGAAAAGTTTTAAAAGCATGCATTTGAGGCAAACTCAGTGTCCATGTTTGTCATATAATGTCACTGCATTCTGCATTAGTTTCCTTTTTTATGGGAGAACGAGTTGGTTTTGTAAATCTTTCATAGAAAAGATGAAATAGAGATAAATACAGAATATTATTGTGAAGGCTCTTAGAATGACTAACTGGGATGAATCTTTTTAACCAAACTTTTTTTTTTTATTTTTTTTTTATTTTTTTTTTTTTTATCAAACCAGATCACTTGCAAATAAACTTTATAATCACTGTTGAGGTGTGAATGATTGAAATCTCATTTGATGAAGAATTGTAGCTCACATTTTTAACCAGTGTTTTTCTACACGACAGCACATTTTTCAGATTCAGGAGGAGTTTTTAAGCAATTGCTTGTTAGCGCCAGTAATGCAAGTTGTTCTCAGGTGACGACACCTAAAGAAAGAACTTGACAGGTTTGTATATTAGTCGGTTTATGAGGAATTCATAAAAGTTCTGTGAACTGGGTAGTTAGTGTCCTCGATAGGTGACAACTTCTACATGGATGAGAGCAGGTAGTGAGGTAATTTTTAAAAAGAGTGTTTACAGGTTAAAGAGGTTTAACAGACATATTAATAACATAAAAAATAAGGAGCATAGAGGTTCTGTGTCCTTTCAGAATGATGTGTGTACAGGGCAGATCCCCCAAGAGAAAAGGATCCTGGTTAGGTGAGCAGGTATCTCTCCATCAGGCTCAGAACCATATAGAAAAACAATCTCTTTAGGATAAGATCAAGAGAAATCTCTTGGAATGTGGTGGTAACGGGTTCCAACTGGTGTGGGTACTGAATACCATTTTGCATATATTGACTAATGTATGGTTTGGATGTAATGGATATGAATGCAAACACTAATGTAATGGAAGGTGGGGTGAATATATAATCACTCCTGACAAATGTATAAAAATGTGGGTTCTCTGTGCGATTGTTAGACGCTCTCCGGAGGGTGCTTCAATAATGCTTGTTAACATTGACCTGCAATGAAGAATAGGACCAGCTGTTCTCTTTAACTAATTTTGAAGTCTTCAACTTTATTTTATATTTGAATGTTGAACTTTAAAACTAGCTGATTGGGCGCCTAGGAACCACATACTGTTACTAGGTGTAGTGCTGTGGGATTGCAGCTCATGGTTGGGCAGAGTCCATCGCACTGCTCGTACTGTTGCGTTTCATCTTTAAATTTTTATTAATGCAATCCACTACACTTTGCCAATACTCAACTGCAAGAACTAACATTCGGCTTATTGAAACAGTAAGAGGAATGCAAAGAAAAGATGATCATCTGTTTCTATCAGTCATTTTTTCTTTTTTTAAAGTTATAATCAAGGCCTGGAATTGGAGTCTACGGATAGGGCAAAATATTTGAAATGCGTTTTTTTTTCTCTTTCAGTTTCATTTTTTTTTTACATTTTCATATGTAAAAAAACCAATAAATAAATAAATAAATAAATTCTGTCTTGGTGAAGCTGGCTTGCAGGTCTACTACTACTTCCATCAGACAGCCAGAACCGCAGCACCGGTGGGGGGGGGGGGGGGTGGAAGTGGGGTGTTTGGCGTCGCGGTTCCCACGGTAACGGCCCTGTTTATTTACTTCCTAGTTTTGTTTCCTCGTGTTTTCTTGTTTTGGTTCCGCCCCCTAACTAGTTTATTACCCCCCGTTTTAGTCTCTGGATTTAAACCCCGTGTTTGTGTTCAGTCGTTGCCAAGTGTTCTCAACTCATTTTACGTTTCTGAGCCGTTTGTCAGTGTGTTTGTTGCTTCTGTTTTGTTGAAAATCCGTCTGTGTGTCGGACTACTCTCTTCGCCTGTTCCCTGTCTGGTTTTGGTTGCATCGTAGACAAATTTCCTGGATTTTCGACCCTGGCCTGTTTTTGGATTCCGATTGTGTTCTCTAATAAAGCTGCATTCGTCTTACTGCGAGCGGCTCCGTCTCTCTACAGAACATTACAGGGCGAGTGCATGTATGTCTGACTGTATATTGAGGTAATAAAATGTTTTGGGGCAAAGTAAAGGCCAAACGTTAATCTGTATTTTCATGAGGCGAACTGTGATCTAATTATAATAGGCTTTGAAGCTCTCTGTAACAGCTGCAGAGTGGTGCAAGACTGTATTTGAAAGCATAAAGATGAATAATGTTTCTGGGGTATCTTAAGATCAGAGACCTTTCTGAGTTTGTAGGTGCAGAACAGAGACACTGATGAAGGGGCTTTCAAGGCTTCTGTAGAAGTCTAAGGCAGATCACTCTGACCTGTTCCCGTGAGAAATAAATTCATTAGTGCTGGAAAAGATCTCTGTTTTTAAAAGACTTGAAAGCCTCTTCGAGAGTTCTGTGGCTAAGCAAGGTTCGTTACAACAAGGGCAGGGTGATATTGAACTGCAACATCATCTTGCAGGTGCTTGGTGGTGTGAGTTGGGATCATCTTTGTTTAAATAAAAGGAAAATCTTCCAATGGGATATAATGGTGTCAAGCTTCAATTTGTATAATGATGGATCTCAATTTGCACATATTGAATAATGTATGTTTGAACATAGCGATGGAGATTTCAAACGCTACTATGTAAAAAAGTTGACTTAATATATCTGAAAACTGTATAAAAATGTGTGTTCTTTGTGTGATTGTTAGACAATGCCTCATTTGTAACATTGAGCTCAGTATAAAGACCGGCTATTCTCTTCAATTAGTTCTTGAGTCTGCATCTTTATTTTCTATTTAAAGTGTACTTAATAAAGTAACTGGAGAATGGGAAACATTAAGGAACGACATTAATTGGTGGCCCGTACGGGGATCAGTTGGATCTATTGGATCAACTGGCAACGAACCCACGCTGTCGGCAGGACAAAGCAGCAGCTGATGGATGAGCCAAAGCTGCTTTGTTCTGTGACCAGAGTCTGAATCCACACGTGCGCACTGTCAAACGGAAGCAGAATACCTGTGGTAATCAGACCTTGTCCAGAGTTTTGTAGTTCACATAAACTATTCATTCTCCCATTTGGAACAATCCAGACTTTACCATCAACAACAAACAAAAAATTTTTTTAAACTTTACATCCTGGATATAAAAAGGCAAATATATTTATCATAACACTACTTTCATGTCACTTCCACAACTAGTCCAAAAGTACGGTATAGAAAGCACCCAGTTCCTACAATGCGATCAGCTAAGTTAAAGTACGTGTTCAAAGATCAATTCAGATATACTAAACCTACCTACATATATATCAGAATTTATAAACATTCGTAATTCCAAAAAAACCCAAAACCCTATTATCTAAGATATTGAAAAAATAATAGTGAAATCAAACCATACAATTAGACTCTCATCGAGCCTATGGGAGTAAGATTTATTATTAGCCCCCTGTCACGGTACGGGCCCTCCTCCCAGATGTCTCCGTATGTGTGTGTGTGTGTGTGTGTGTGCATGCGTGTGTGTGTTTGGTCGCACCCTCCCAGTGTCTTTGTGTGTCTCTCAATAAACGTCGTTGTGTGTTACAAGGCCCGTGTTTGCATCCTGTCCAGCCTCCATAAGTCACAGAAACATCGACCGCTGAAGGATGCCAGGGAAGAGGAGCAAAAAGAAGAAGAAGGGGAAGAAAGAGCATAACCGTTCCTGCCCAGCCCTTGTGTGGAAACCCCCCATACTCCTGGGCACTCTCTATAATGGTACAACAGGGGAGAGTGTTCATGGAAAATTTTGGAGGGGCCCTGAGTGTAGTTCAGGGTCGGACTCTGCGGAGACCTACAGACCCTCGGCGGATTACCGGGAATGGTACAATTATATGCAGGTTGCAGACACCGTGGGGTCCACCGCAGACACCAGTATGCAGGTTCAGACACTGTGGGGTCCTATAATCCTTATGGGGACTATTGGGAGGGCTAATGGGAATACGCACGGAGGGAGGAGTACCACGACGTCAACCTTCGGTTGGACTCGGAGGTCAGCCGCGTGAAGGATCCATTAATGGAGGTGGAGGAGGCCCTACAGGAGGATTCCGCCTCTGTGATGGACATGTCGTCGGCAGATTCCAAGAGCGAACAACCTCCGGCTCCCCAGGCTCCGCACAAGGCACACCGCGCTAGAGTCAGCAAGTTGTCTCGCGTGACTCGCAAAGAGGTTGTGTCGTCATCATCTGAGGATACTCCTTCACTTACGGCACATAGCCCCAGAGCTCGTGTGCCTACCTGCAAGCCTCAAGGAGGCAAGAAGGAGGTGTCACCAGTGCCCACCCCAGAGGCAGACAGAATGGCTGGTGTGCATCCTGAGGCGTCTGCCCAAAGCCAGAAAAGCCGCTGCTACCCAAATCGGAGAATGGCGGTCCCCAACAGGAAAGGTGGACTTCGATCCAGCCGACAACTGGGGGACAGGCTGGGGTTCCTTTGTGTGTGTATGTGTGTGTTCGTTTGCATGGCCATGCCGTCCCCATGTCTCACTCCTGTTCCTCCTTTTTTGTCGTTACTGTGTGTGTAAGTACGATATCATATAATCGTTAGTGTTTGGCCTAACGTTAGCCTAAGCGCTACGGTAGAGTACATAGAGTACATTAATAATACATAGAGTACATTATGCTACACACAAGATGTTTAAAATTGGTTTCACAATCATACGTACATACTGTACATACTGTACTCAATACACAACTGGCAATTACACTCACACCAGAGTACACCTATGAAGCAATTTTGACAAGAAGTCATGCTTTAAATAACCCTATCCATTCAACACCATCTTATACTTAAGAACATTAGTATCACCCACTGGAAAAATCTATTCATAGACTATATATTGATGGAAAAATGATCCGAAATAATCAGTAAAAGAGCTACCAACCTAAACTGGACACCTTTGATAAAAACCATACAGAGCCAAGCCATAAACTATACATATCCCACTGTAGTGTGTGTGCATATTGGGGTTCTTAGATTTTTCCTACATTCCAGTCATTTTGTTAAGAACACTTTAAATAGAAAATAAAGATGCAGACTTAATAATTAATTGAAGAGAATAGCCAGTCCCATCTTTATTCTGAGCTCAATGTTACAAAGGAGGCATTAAGATACCCCAGAAACATTATTCATCTTTATAAATATTAATAAGATCACATATCACCTCATCGAAAATACAGATTAACGTTTAGCCTTTCCTTTGCCCCAAAACATTTTATTACCTCATTACCCCCTTTCATGACTTTATGTCATGAACCATCGTCCCACTATCTCTATTTAATGTGTCATTGTTTTTATGTACATTTTAATAATGTTGTGACTTTAGTTAATCATTTCTAATACAAACTATTGAATTAGTTTAACCATGCGTCCTGTAACATTCCCTTCTTACCTATGTGACTCTCTCTGCCAGCAGAGCCCATGCATAACATCTGTTGGACATGGGGAAGGTTGCTAATATTATTACACAAATATATACTATCTTGTTAGTTATACAGTTACTTCAATGTTTAAATGATGTTGATACAGAGTACAATACAACTGACAATTATTTCAATCAGTAATACATGACTAAAGTAATATCATATGAGTTCAATTTTTCTTTTCTTTCTTATGCTGAGTTTAGTACATTCCGGTCTTCTGTAAGGTCATGAAGGTTCTCATGCTGTATGCAGTTACAACCATAATAAATATACTGGATGATTGTTGATTTTGTACACTGGATGATTAGATAAAGAGACATAAAATAGAATATAAAGAAAACAAAAGTAAACAGGGAAATAGAAGGTGATGTAGGAACAATTAACAAAAAATAAAATAAAATAAAATAAAATGATAACAAACCACCATCAAAGAATGTGAAGCACCATCAAACGGGAGCTGAATGTATATACTGACAGAGCAAGACAAGACAGTATTACCATCGATCTAATTTAAAATGAAATCTACTGCTCATCTACTGAATAACCAGTCATTTATAATGCACCACCATGAATGGTCATGCTACACATTTTATCCAGCCCCTACCTCAAACAGAAATGACCCAAAGTATGAAAAAATAAATAAGAAAAAGGCTTAAAATAAAAAGACACATCAAAGAAAAATCTAATTAAAGGAAAAAACTAAAACAAAGAAAAAGTCATCATGTAGTCAAAGAGTTAAGAAAAATAACAAAACAAAAACAAATGAAACAAAACAAAAAAAACTAAACAAAGAATAAGCCATCATGCTCCTCCTCACTTTGCACTTTTTTATGTAATTGAGGGTTAAGTGCCTTACTCAGGGGACCGACCAACAGTGGCGACTTGGCAGTGGTGGGGCTTGAACCAGCAACCTTCTGATTAACCATTGAGCTACCACTGCCCCACTCCTCACTCCTCTCCATCAAAGAGACAATTTTGAAAACAATTTGGTAAGCAGTGACACAAAGTCCCGTGCCTACGCCTGCCTTAGGTTGTCCTTTACTTCGGCCAGGATCTTAGCCGTCATTGGCTGTCCAGCTTACCTTTGGACTGTCCGGAGGAATCAAGAGCTGCCACGGTCATATGGCTGGCACAACATGACAGGATAGTAAAACTTTGCATGAAAACTTAGCCCAGAGTCCATCCGCTGCATTGTCAACCTCTCGTCATACACCACCCAAGAAGGGCGTGTTATAAACAGCTCCAACTCCAGCCTGAGGCAACAGAAGCTCTGCACGAATTCAATGAACGAATCGGATGGATCAAAGTCATGAAGAATAATAAAATAGTTAGATCAATCCATTAAAACAGCAAGAGGAGAAAAGGAAGACAAGCCACATGAGGACTATATATAAAACTGAAAAAAAAAATGTCATAGCAAATAAGTTGAGGCTGAGATGGTGAGCTGCTGAAACGCAACATACATTTGAGCTGACACTGATTTGTCCACTGTACATACTATCAAACCCCTAACACAAGGAATGAGAACGCTAGCAAAACAATTCCTACCACTATGCTAGTTAAGACAGACATAATGATACCTTTCTATTTCCCAAACAAATTATCAAACCATCCAGTGACGCTTGCATCGACCCCAGAGTTTCTAGCTACTTCATGTCTCAATGTTTCCACTTTAGGTAGCGCTATAGTAATAGAACCATTCGGGGCTGTGTTATTTGGAATGAATGTACAGCAGGATTCACCAAACAACACACATACACCTCCCCTTTCTGCCAATAACATATCCCAAGCCATACGATTTTGCCAGGTCTTTAGTGAAGTTGTTTACAATTGCTCTGCTACAGCTGATAGTGCATCATGAGTGCAATTAATAAAATGCTGTTGATTATAGTATATGTATTTTATCCAATCAACATTTTTGTTTATAGTAACCCACCAGATAAGTATTGATTCAAATCCCATAGCAATTTGATTTCTAACCTTAAATTCAACCCTTCTAAGAACTCCAATAGCATATATACTTTGTCATCAAAACTACCCTTCCGTGCCTCACCTTTCGGAACACGGTGATGATAAGCAGTCTGTGGGGGAAGTGCAGCTTCAGGCTCAGGAACCATAGAAAATGTCACAATCAACATGACTCGTGCTGCCAGTCACAAACAGTTTCTTACCGCTACATAACCAATGAACATCCGGAATTATGACACTATCATATTTCTGCATGAGACATGCATGATTAACTAGGTCTGGTTGTACGAAAGCTCCAATAGAGCTGTGAAAATATCAGATGTTTTCAAAAAGTAGAAATCTAACAGTTTCAGTATAATCCATAATCCAAATCCTACCACATTTCCAATAAAATTAGATGACATGGATGAGACGATGCTAGTATATCTATTTAGAAAATCCTGACATTTCTTCTCGTGACCCATAGAATAACCAGCACTGCATTAAACACCAAAAGGCACCTAGCTTTCCTTGCGTACATGTGGTGGACTTGACAGAGAGAGGCCATGTAATTGGTAGAATTCTTCACTTGGCACACACTACGTAATTATCTGAACTTTTGGGTGCAGTGAACATCTTCTGCTCATGTAACGCCATGCGAAGATTTCGCGTCGAGGAGGCAACACTGCGTTTACGATCTACATACCTTGGGACATTAGTCTGGTTGATGTAGTTAAAAGCACTTGTATGATTCAAAACCCCTGCATCATTGTGATTTGCATAACAAGACATGTCATCACAATCAAAGAAGTTCCTCCTGTATGTAGCCAGGTGGAAAGATGCGTGTACACTTTGTGTAGATTTAAAGAGTTTTTGTTGGCTGGCTGTTCCATTTTCTTTTTGGGTTACTGTCACTTTAAGAAGCCAGTCTCGCGTTCATTCAGCGTGTTAGACGCGCGTGATTTCAGTTGTGCGGGTAATAGAGAGCGTGCGATGGAAAGATGGTTTTGTGCATTTAATCAGCCCTAATCCTGTGATAAATATTTTATTTGTTTTTTGCTTAGATGATGTGACATCAACATAGGTCCATAAATAGTTCTTTATACTGGTGAATTGGATTGATATATTTTGATAATTAAATGTTTGACAGGTTGATTGCCGATGTAAGGCAGTATGCTAAGCGTGTTTAAGCAACTCATTTAGTTAGCAAATCTTAGTGTGACTTAAATGTGTTTGTAGTTTTGCCTTACTGTATTCAAACTATACAAGGTGTAACTAAATACATAACTTTTACCTAAACAGATGTATTTTTGTGTGAATGCGGTACCGTGCATGTGAAGTCTCTAAAGTACCTTAGATGTGAGGTTTTTTTAAAGCTCATTTCTATCGTGTTCACAGTGTGCCTGCACCCTCTATTACTGCTGTTACAGCTCCTTCAACAATGCAGACTGTTGTTGAAGAGATACATGAGTTGGGACAGGATTATACTTTGGGTAAACTACATTCCCTTTAAAAAAATGACGTGTCTAACATGATGCTATTGCTAAACTCTGTGATTGTTTTAAGGATTCAGGTCTGTTCTCTGTCATCACGGACCACTAAGGACAACATATTCAAGAGCTCAAGTATTTAAAAAGATGTTTAAATACATAGAGCCTAAACAAGTATCATTAGGAAATGATGAAAATATGACAGGTTTGCTTACTACATACCTGTGTTGCAAACATGAAGTAGTTTATTAGAATGAGAATTATGGACAAATTCAGTGTCTCAACAGTCTTGTGAAGTCCAACCAGTTCTTCATTGAAAATCCAGGATGCTTTTGAAATTGTAAATCCCCTCGGCTCTGCTAAGAAAAGACTGCAACAACTTTGTGTTTATCTTTCTTTGGCAGATTTACCTGTTCATGTACGGTCCAATACAGATCACATGTTCCTTGTCTTACTATGTGGAGAAAATGACAAAAAATTTGGAAGTGATAAGGTTTTCTCAGAGAAGTTAGCGGATTAAAAGATTTGAGGGTAAATGGAATTACCGTAGGTGGTGAAAGGGGCTCTTTATTGCATTGCTGGTGATAATTTGAGTTCACACAGCACTTGTGGGTTTACTGAAAACTTGCTTTACTTTTGCAGGTACTGTGAAATCACACAACGTGAGTTTCAGAGTGATGATCCAAATGTATACCACATTTATACTCACTCACCTTAGTGCACCCCTGAAAGGTCTAATTATGCTGTTGGTGATCTACACAGTAAAGCTGTGGACAGTCGAGATATCAAAGGCATAAAGGTAAACTGTTTTCAATACGCTGAAATCTTTTCATGTTTGTCAGCTGGGTCTCCCACCTTGTTTGGGCCATGACATATTTGAGTGTGTGTTGTCCTATGACATTGTACTGTACTTAAAAGTATTTCATTAAAAAAAAGGCTTGTATATTAATTATTGAACTGGTGCATCAAGCAGTTCAAGTGCAAAGGATCTGGTCCTCTTACAAAGCCATGTTCTGTTAACTCTGGGGTGTTCAAGCTTTCAGGTCAAGCTATCCAGAATTGGAATTTCTTAAGGTTGCTGCCTTTATTAATTGGTGGCAAAGTGCAAAATCCAGATGATGATGTGTGGAAGTTAACTCTCCAGCTTAAAGATATTGTTGATATGATTTGCGCACAGACGATTTCTTTGTCACAGGTGGCCTATCTTGACATTATAATCCAAGAATATTTGGAATCTGCGTTTATTTCCTGAGTGTAACGTGCGGTGGCCCGAGTGCCGCAGGACGAACAAGGTGCAGGTGTGTGCAGGTGTGGTTACAAACAAAACCACCCTCCCACTGCACGTGGCGGGCCAAACCACGTGACTCGGGGGAGGCGAGCGTTCCGTGACAGTGAGAGTCCACTAAGACCAAAACATAATTTCTTGCGACACTATCCAGCACTAATTTTTAAATTTGGCCCCTTGATTAGGTTGTGGGCAATGCGTTTTGAAAGTAAACGCAGCTACTTCAAAAGGTGTGCCAGGCATTTGAAAAACTTTAAAAAATATCTGCCTAAATTTATCCAAAAGACAGAAGATGATTCAGGCATGTCTTTCAGATGGACCTGGACGTTGTCAGCTTCTGCAAGTCAAAGACAGTTGTACCTTCTACCCCAACCTTTACAGTGATGCAATTAAACATGCAGTTAGAGAGTTTGGCTTTTCAGAACACAATACTAGTGTTTCCACAGAGGTGCAGTGTAAGGGTGCATCATATAAAAAAGGACATTTTCTTGTGTCAAAAAATGATGAGCACATGGAGTTTGGAGAACTTCTCATTATTTTAATTCAAAATGATACATCTGTGTATTTTGTAATGGATATACATAACGCTGACGTTCATTTTGAATACCATCTGTACTTTGTGACAAAACACAGTTCAAGGCTGGAATGTCTTAACATTAACAACTTGGTAGATTTTTACCATTGTACATTGTTAATGGGCACCAAGTCCTTCCACTGAAACACAGTGTATTGTCGAGGTAAACATGATCTGTGATGGAAACCATACTAAAAATTCACACATACTATGTAAGAAACGTATCACAAAATGAAAAGGTTTTTTTATATATATACACATACTTGATATCAGTGTAATGACAGTTTTTCCTTTTATTTGTACAGTAAGGAATCATCCATGATTCCAGAAATGACTGACTTGGGGCAAACATGGTTACACACCGCCATCAGTGAGGTCTTGCCTGACCTTCCAGAGATGATGAAGGATATTCTAGAAGAGACCTAACATTCCCTTGGGGTGGAGACATGATGATTTTAAGTTTACCGAGGAAGCCGATTTGCTGTCAGCATTGAGGCCAATTCAAGCCCGCAAAGTCCTGGCTGCTTGGAAGCTGAGCTGTATGTCAAAAGCAGTCATAGTAGCATGCATTCAAGTTAAATCTAAAATATAAAAGAATTCATATTATATTCTTAGAAATAATCTTCTGTGTATGTGTTTTTTTGCAGGCCAGACTGCTGAAACCAGTAGCTCTTCTGTTGGTGCCTCACCAGGACCACCTGCATTCTTGCAGTCACTTTCACCCAGAAATTCATCCTCAACCTCGTCCAGCAGCTGCCAAAGCCCTGATATAGACTGGATGGATACCTTTATGACCCCATGGGATAAGTTCCCAGAGGAACTGATGCAGTCATTGGAGAGAGGAAAAAGTCCTAGTCCACGATTGCGAAAGGAAATTGTCCGTTGTAACGTTGAGTGTACGGGGATACATGATTACAAAACAAGGGCTGGGATAAATGAAGGCAAACAGGAGTATCAAGCTATAACAAGACTCTAGGAAAATGATATGTACGCATAGAGTCAAGAAACATTCACAATGAACAGCAACCACACAGTGATCAAGGCATGGTTTAAATGCATGAACTAAACGAGGGACAGGTGTTGAAAATTAAGCGTGGGTCGGAGAAAACGAAACTACGAAATGGATCTAAGGTACACAATACAGGGAAAAACACGGAAGCTGGGAGGGAGTAATCATGACATCTAGATTATGGTGCGTGAGTGAAAGAGTTTGGCGTAAGAAAAAGGAACTACTGAAGTTGCCAAAAAGATGGTAACAAAATATCCTATATCTCTGCAAGACATAACGGAGACGTGATCGGTCCAGGGTCTCACTCTCTAGTCAAGCAATTACAAAATAGGGTAGATAATTTGAAGTGATCTACAACCCCAAGAATAAGAAAACAAAAGCATTACACTAATGAGTCTGATACAGATGAGGTTCCTCCAGAACGGAGAGCAGCAATCCAGGATACATATGGGTGCATTAACTGGGATCTAAAATTCTTGCCTCTTGGAGAGAACCCAGAAAGACAACAGGAGAAGAAAGAATAACTGAAGATGATGTCTCAGCAATCCGATGCAAATTCACATGAGGTCAAACTTCTAATGAAGATGACTTTCTACATACAACGTAAACACGTAAACCACAGGAAAAATATAAAATACCTCAAGGATTAGTGGCCATTTTTGTTCGATGAACTTGGCATGGCTTTCCACTTTAAGGATCTCACCAGAATTAGGCTTAATGAAACTCACACAGAATGTGGATCTGAAGGGCAAAACGTCTCCTGAACTACTGTGTGTGAACAGGAACAAAAAGTTCCTACAGGCTGTAACAAAGTTCAAAGTGATAAGGGGAGAGCTGAGTGGCTGCTCTGAAGACATCAAAGTGATGGGGCTGCTTCTGCTGTCCTACTTTGCTCAGAAGGAAGATGTGATGTTCTGTTATGTGGAGGACATATGCCTGGCAGGGGAAGTACAGATGGACCAAGTTCAGTTGAATCCCACCATTGTTGCGTGTGGTAAGTTAACATTTTTTCTTGGTCATTCTTTTATTCTCTCTTTTGAATGTTGGCTAACAGCAAGTATATCACTGCATTTAAGCTTAGTCAAAGTGACTCAGGCACTACATTAGTCTCCCCTAAACCTGCACATACACTGATTTCTGTATTGATGGTAAGCAATTTAACTGACCTTGAAAATATAAAAATATATAAAATCATTGTTTTGTGAAATGTTTCAGAAACTTGTTTTAATTTTGTCTGAATTATTTATCTTCTCCACACAAACAGTTTTCAGTGTTTTTATCTGCCTTACTAAGAATATGTCGGTGACCAACATCACAACAGCAACATAAGGTTGTGGGGTTTTTTTATTTTGTTTTTTTCTTCAGATTTTAAGCTTTTTGTCTGGTATAGATTGGGTTATGGGTGTAACGTTGGCCCGAGTGCCACAGGGCACGGGTCAGAACGCACAGACTCCCCTGACGTTGTGAAACATTTATTAACGAATAACATAAAAGACAATGGTGGCACATATTAACGACGTTAAACACAAACACACTTAAACGGAACATCAGCGCGAACACGCATAAACGGTTTACGTCGACACTAACCGTGACATAAGCAAAGGACATCAAGAATGACCAATGAAGAGGCACACACAGAAGGGGGTTTAGATAGACAGAACACTTAACCCTGTGCAGGTGTGTTTCAAGACGGAGGGCGTTGCTACATATGCATGTGAACCCCCCTGCATGCGGCAGGCCGTACGACGTGACTCGTGGGGGGAGAGAGCGTCCAGTGACGATGGGTCTATCTGAGATTGGCTTGTGAGTCTATTTGAGATTGAGTTATGGAGACCTGCTTTTTGAACAACATGGTTTTGCACAGAATATGTCTCTTGGCATGAACATTTTAAGGAATTTGACATCAAACTTTGAGAACTTTGTTTTTGCTTTCTTGTGTGGTTTTAGAAATGTTGCTGAAGATGGGGGAAAAAGGTGTTGATTTGTACTCCGTATATTCTAGCCTTCATGTTTTTAGCCCTGATTTTTCCCTAGTCTTTGTTATAGCCTGCTTCCCCTGTTTGCTTCCGTGTGTTTGTTTTGTGTGGAGGAAAAATCAATAGGACTTGAGCCAGATGTGCAGATGAGCAAGCTTTATTGGTTCTGTCCCTTATGCATCGAGGGAGAGAAGCCTCAAACTTCTCTCTCACATGCGTAGGACGGGTGGCGTCTCTCACGCCGGGAACAGGACCAGGATCAGGACACGTGGCGTCTGTTGTGGACATTTACTTTGCTTCGCTTTACTTTGCTTTGTGCTTCTATAGTCACAGCATAACAGTCCGTAGATAGGCGCGAGAGGCAAGGACATCAGCAGCTCACATGCTGTCCTAATCGTAGAGATAGAAGACACCACCTGCGCTCAGGCTAACCAAAACATAAAGTTCAGATACCTTGTAGGAGCTGTTGTTTCTTTTTTCTTTCTTTTCTTCTCTGTGTATAAGGGGAGGGGGACTGGTCCTGTTCCCGGTGTGAGAGACGCCACCCGTCCTGATCGTGGTCCTGTTCCTGGCGTGAGAGACGCGGCCCGTCCTGAGCCGGCTCCAGTTCCCGACATAGTGGATGCCGCCTGTCCTGTTACCACGTCTGTTCCCGTAGCCGTGCCCCCAGACCCGCCTGTTCCTGGAGTGGAGGGAGCCACTCCACGTGGCCTCGTGCCAGGCCTGTCCCCCTAGTCGCTCCTCGAAGCTCTCCTGTGTCTTCTACTTCCACCGCCCATGGGTTCCCACCTGTATTGCCTCGGCCTGTTTCTCCTGTTTCCAGTATGCCTGCTGTTTCTCCGTTGTTGTCTGCACCTACTGACCTGTTGTTTTTGCCTTCTCTGTTGCCTGGTTTTGTTTTTGCTCCTGTTACAGAAAGTCTTCTCAGTTTCCCACCATATGTTTTTCTATATTTCTTTCTTTCATGTCTCTTTCCCATGCTTTCATTCCATCTTCCCCTAACCAGGGTAATTTCAGTTCAGTAAGATGATCACTAATCGGTCACATGTTCTCCATTCTAATTTTTTGTGAAGTACACATTCTAAAAATGTATACGCTGGGAAATTACACATGATTTTGTTAACTACTTCTGGCTTAATAAATTCTTGGCAAGGCAAGTTATTGTCTGAGATATATATATATATATATTTTTTTTTATATACTGTAAAATTCTTTATCTGTGTGCACTAGATGACATTTTTCACGTTTATGGTAAAAATCCAACATCCGTATGATGGCAATTTAAATAAAATCATCTTAGGAGTGCTTTCAGTTTGCATTTAGTGTACAAGAATAGATCAAGAGATGAGAAATCCTTAATTAGTTTTACAGTTTATATTTAGACAGATTTTAGGTAGAGTCTTAGAACAGGATTTAAAGCCTTTGTAATAGATATAATAGTAATAAATGAATTATAGAGAAAATTCAAATGTAGTGTTTAGATGTTGCTTTGACTGAAACTCCTGCCATTAATATATCAAATGACCAGTACATTATACAAAACCTTTGAGTATAATTAGCAGAAAAAAATCAGTTAAATGACAGTCTTATAAGGAGGATTTTACAGTTAAATAATGTTGTTTCGTTTGACAACTGCATGTAAATATTACTGAAATTATTAGTTTAATATCAGTGTAATCATGTTAATTGAGCAAAAATGGCTGTTGGATTTACAGGTTCAAAATGTACTTTTTTGTCAATTACAATGTACACTTTACAGATTGTTCTTTAAAATTGTTTACAAGTTTACTGTATTTTTACAGAACTGTTCCGGCAAGCACAGCTGCCAACTTAAAAAAAAAAAATTTTTTATAGTGTGTGATTGCCAACAGTCCAGACCTGCTGAATTTCTATATATTTTCTCAAGCCAAAAATGAGTTCGCACTGCCTGCGTCTCACAACAAATCACTATATGATTATTTTATTTGTTTCGCTGAATTCAACCATTTATTAATATGTTGACTCAACCATAACTTTTTTGAGTAAATAAAATTTACGTGGTTCCAAAATTCTATTAATCGCCACTCATTGTTTATATTTCTTATCGTGTAATACTTTAATCCCACCTTCTCCTATTGCTACTATTTTAATATGTCCGTAATATGTACGATCTCTACTGCTGTAACTGTCACCAGTTTTATATTCTGTACCTCTGTCATTTACTTTATATTATGTTTATTACTAAAACAACGTCAATATATTTTGCGTGCACACATTTTATACTTCAATCTTATTAATCACGTTTAAACAGATGTTTGTGTATCCATTCACTTCCTTTGTTAAATTAGGGACTTCCCCTATACGACCATACCACAGTAATCTTAATTATACCCCAGAAGAACTGTTAAGATGGTAGTCGTGGTATAACGATACTTTATTGCAGGTGATGTATTAACTCGCGATGGCCACATCAAGACAAACAGTTGAAAACAAAACAATTAACATTGATCTCAGCACTATTTTCCTCACAAGCTCTATTATTCTTCTCTTCTCGTTTATTCTCTGCGCATTTTCTTTACTTCACTCGTAGACAAAAACAAGTGGGACAAATACAACATTTAACATTTATCGCGTCAGCGCTCTTCTCTGGAGCTTTCTATTTCTCTTTATTTCTCTTTATTCACTTTCCCTGTATAGTTTTTTTTTTTTTTTTTACTATTTTCACACCGGCTGGTTTTCTGTGTCTTACTCTTGTTTTTATTGGATTCAGACTCTGGTCACAGAACAAAGCAGCTTTGGCTCATCCATCAGCTTCTGCTTTGTCCTGCTGACAGCGTGGGTCCGTTGCCAGTTGATCCAATAGATCCAATTGATCCCCGTACGGGCCACCAATTAATGTCGTTCCTTAATGTTTCCCATTCTCCAGTTACTTTATTAAGTACACTTTAAATAGAAAATAAAGCTGCAGACTCAAGAACTAATTGAAGAGAATAGCCGGTCTTTATACTGAGCTCAATGTTACAAACGAGGCATTGTCTAACAATCACACAAAGAACACACATTTATATACAGTTTTCAGATATATTAAGTAAACTTTTTTTACATAGTAGCGTTTGAAATCTCCACCGCTATGTTCAAACATACATTATTCAATATGTGCAAACTGAGATCCATCATTATACAAATTGAAGCTTGACACCATTATATCCCATTAGAAGATTTTCCTTTTATTTAAACAAAGATGATCCCAACTCACACCACCAAGCACCTGCAAGATGATGTTGCAGTTCAATATCACCCTGCCCTTGTTGTAAGGTAACGAACCTTGCTTAGCCATAGAACTCTCGAAGAGGCTTTCAAGTCTTTTAAAAACAGAGATCTTTTCCAGCACTAATGAAGTTATTTCTCACGGGAACAGGTCAGAGTAATCTGCCTTAGACTTCTACAGAAGCCTTGAAAGCCCCTTCATCAGTGTCTCTGTTCTGCACCTACAAACTCAAAAAGGTCTCTGATCTTAAGATACCGCAGAAACATTATTCATCTTTATGCTTTCAAATACAGTCTTGCACCACTCTGCAGCTGTTACAAAGAGCTTCAAAGCCTATTATAATTAGATCACAGTTCGCCTCATGAAAATACAGATAAAAGTTTGGCCTTTCCTTGAAGTGCTACATCTAAAAGCATGAAGGAGCTGAAGATGAGCCACCACGGTGTTTGAAGTTTTATATCCCTTCATAAGTGTAGGAGGGTCAGTCATGTATAAATAACCAAAAAATGCAGATTGACAAGTGTTCAGTAAAATGATAATAATAAACAACTGAACTATGAGCATTTGCTGTTTTTGGCTTTATTGTGGATGCAAGTCCCATGTTTCATGCAATATGGTAGCAAATGCCTTTAAATTATAGCTGACTTTTCTGTATTTTAATCTAACAGTTGCTGTTCAGATTAAATTCAGTGTATTAGAGTTGAATATGAAAACACCAAAAACTGTCTATACATGTTAACTTAAAAATTGAACTGTACATGTGAGACTGTTATTTTACTCTTTACCATCTTTACAAAATCACACAGTGCAAAGTTAATTTAAGAGTTAGTGTTTAGTAGGAACTCCTCCCTTATAAATCAGCCAGATATTATTATGGCACTCACACAAAGGCACTGTGTCCTGAATGGTGAATGGGCATGACAGCAGCATATGCCTCTTCCAGGGAGAGCAGGACATTGCTGGTCCTCTGACCCCCATGGGCCAGTGCAAGGAGTCGGAGAAGATCTCTGTAGGCATCTGGCCCTGCTACAACATCCACCACCCTCTCCTTCTCCAGCAACTCAGTCTTCAGTCTCTCTGCCATGCAACCTACAAGAGAGCAAGCACACATATGCGTATACGGGCGCGTGAACCCACACACAAACATACATGCGCACACACGAACATTTCAGACTGAGAGATACATTTGAACGTGAATGAAGAACTATGGTGAAGTGAGAAGTTACCCAGGACTCCTATCTTTAATGGAGTGCTGCTCTTTAGACGCTTCTTTTTCAGAACTGCTGGATGTTTGAGTCTGTTCCAGATGGTCTGCTCTGCCTTTTCCCTGTCACAATGATTTTTATTTTTTCCAACAGAAAATAGCATTACATCCAAGCAAAAAATGTCACTGAAGTCAAGGACTGCTGTCAAGTTGCACAAGATTGGCAACGTATAGATTCACTGTGTAAAATACAAACAGAAATAGGCTTTTCCTACCTTATGGAGCATGTGACAAGAAGCACCACATCTGCCTGTATAAAAAAAAAAAAAAAAATTAGGAAAGATGAGAATGAAAGCTTTCAAATAAAGGAAGCGCTGTGTTTATCAAGGGTCAAAGGTCAAGGCATTGACACTAACCTCTGATAGTTCGTGGGTCCGAACATATCCACCCTTCTGAAGAATGGACCACGCAATTTCAGTGTCGTTGACGTTCATCTGACAGCCGTATGTTTCGAAATACACTGCAAGATGTAAATATAAAAATAAAATTGGCAACGACTACCGGCATACTGACACATGGGAATTAAAATCCTAAAGCCTGAACTATCATGGCAACAAATGCAGTTACATACCTTTCCGTAGCTGCGCCAGACCACTTTCTTCAGGAAGATACGATTCCTCATGTTCCTGTTGCGTCTCAGTTGAACTTTTGCCTGAAGAACTCTTAATGACGACAGCTCTTAAATGTCTTAAATGTGCTCACTCTCGTCTCATCAGTCTCATTAGTAGGAGTGCTAGATAGAGACACTGAGCAATAACCTCTGCATTTGTCGGCGAGTCGAGATAAACACTTTTGAACAGAAAACACTAGAAGTCTAAGCCTGCGGGCAGACATCATGTCTAAACGGGAGATTCAGCTACAAAGCCATGAACAAGACAAGAAACTCAATTTAACTTTAAAAGTAACGTTAGCTAAGGCTAATGCTAACTTAGCAATGGTGCTGTGGTTTGCGCAGAACAATTTTATATACAAAAGTATATTATCAGCGAGCTAACAAATCTGTACAAGCAGCCAATAAATATAAAAATATCTGTAGCTTAGTTAGGTAACCTAATAATTCAGCTGTAACATACACTCACGTATGACCCCACACTGTTAACATTGACATGCAGTTTTGTAGTTTTCAAAATAACGGTTTCATTAAAACGTAACAGTGATACTCGTGTTTCAGTTCTAAGACAAGTAAACGGTGTAACTTGGGAGGGAGATCAATCGCAAAAATATCGATTTACGTTTTTTAATTCATATTTTTGTAATTAATAGTTTTTTAATTAATAGTTTTGTGAAATCTTATATTTAACATAAACGGCTACTTTTATTTTGCAAGTGTTTACTTGTTAGTCATAAGTAGTGTTTTGTGAGATGATTGTTCGTTTTCACACATGGCTCTCTGTCCATCACCTACTCTGATCTAATGACGAATGCGTAATTTATTTTATAAGTGGACTTCACACTTCGTTCTGTTACCTAAGGGTCAATACAACATACTCATTTAAACAATGAAAAGTGCTATAAACAATAAGTCCTAGAGTTTGTTAAACAACATAAACAATACCCTACAATAAGTACTAATTTAGTCAGTCAATAAGGCAGCAGTGTCAGTTGTTCTTTAAATATTCTGCAAATAGATGGGTCTTCAGTCTGCGCTTGAAGACCGCAAGGGACTCTGCTGTCCGGACAGAAAGTGGGAGTTCATTCCACCATCTTGGAGCCAGGACAGAAAATAGTCTCGATGCTTGTCGTCCATGAGATCTGAAGCAAGGTATTTCAAGCCGAGCCAGACTTGAGGTTCAAAGTACTCCAGGTACGGATCGGGCTTTGACCATTGACCTCATGTATGAAGGGGCTGGTTCATTTTTGGCTTTGTAGGCAAACATCAAGGTTTTAAATCTGATGCGTGCAGCTACAGGGAGCCAAAGAATTATTACCACACTGAGTCAATATCAAGTATTATTCTTTAAGAGATGCTAACAGCTGACAGTGTGTGTTGGAACTCTACATAGACTATAGTTTGAATTAAATATGTGCTGTATCAACAGTTTTAAAAATTTAAAAAATATTATGTTTTGCAGATATTCAGATATATTGCAGTATATTATAAAGAATTCTCAAGAAAATCAAAAATGAGTTAAATAATATTTTCCAGAATAGTACGTATCAGCTAAGTAAACTTGTACATTTGCTTATTTCATTTTTAATTTCTTTTTCTCTTTAAACTGTTATCATTGTGGTGACCGTTGTCGGCCAGAGGAGGATGCCCCCCCCCCCCCCCCCCCCCCCCCCCCCGTCTTGAGTCTTGGTTCCTCTCAAGGTTTCTTCCTCATGCTCTAGGGAGCTTTGCCTTGCCACTGTCGCTCTTGGCTTGGACATTTGTAAAGCTGCTTTTTCACAACATCTGTTGTAAATGGCACTGAATAAATACATTTTGAATTTGAATTTTGAATTTGAATTTATATTAGCTTTGCATAAATCATGGAATAAACTTGAAGTTCTTGGTAATCATCTAAGACTTTGGACTGTATTGTTTGTGATTACAGAAATTTCTTAAAGATGTTATATTTGTATCATAAAATATGAGCTGGACCCTCAAAAAACAATGAAACACAGGCTATGTTAAACATGAAATAATTGCATTTTATTTTAGCTTTATTACTTCTACAAAACTTCAAGCATAAGTTTTCATTATTATTGCTTGATCGACGTGACTTTTCATTCTCATTCATGCTCTCATCTTCTCATCTTCCTGGGGACGCTCTCTGTCTCGGGGCAGTGAGAGGAGCTCGGGGAGTTTGTCTCTCTCCTCCTCTTCCTGGAGCTCCTTTGCTCCGTCTGGCTCCTGCAGCTCTGGCCCACGGCAGGAGCAGCATTGGAACTGTGAGCTCTGACCTCATTAGGAAATCTGACAGTGTTTCCAGACCAGGAGCTGTACTGAGGTTGGTAATTCTGTGCCATCACCAAGAAATCAGCTTTAGGTGCACTGGAGGCATAAGTAGCTGGTGTATTGTACAATACACCCTGCTGCAGCGTATTGTAAGCCGGATACCATCCAAGTGTGGAACTATTCCCTGCCGCCCCAAAGCTGGCACCCCATGCATCAGCCTTCCAAGCATTCCTGCCCAGCAGAGGGTGGTCCCTGCCATATCCTGGGGCCATGTAGCCAAAGGACTCTCTTGGAATTCTGTTTCGTAGATATTCGTGGACATCGTCTATGATTTTGCTCACGCCGTCCAGAGCCGGATGTCTGACAAACTGTGTGTTCCCCTCAGTGGAAGCTGCTGGAAGCTGAAATGAGAAATTGCTCTGCTGCTGAAGAGTCCAGTCATCATCATTATCAGCTTCATCATCATCATAATCGCTTTCATCCTCTGACTCTTCAGCCTGTTCACCCTGATGCTGGGGGCTTTCTGGGAGAGGTGGGAGAGGTACCTGACCTGCATCCTCTACCTCATTGTTGACAGGGGGCTGAGGCCCAGTGGTTTCACTTGGTGCTTTCTCAGTAAGGGTCAGAGGGACACCACACTGAACACAATCATGCAGATTGGATCCGCACACTGAGGAAAGAAAAAAATTCATCCGGTCTCCACTGTTGCCTGGTTTTGCAATGAAATGGGTCATGTGGGTCTGTTTTTTGCAAGCGGCATGTGTCATTTTGGCAAATCTGACAAAGGTGGCACAAGCACAAACATGCTTCCTTCATGTTAAATGTTTTCTTCCAACTTGGGGGTTTGTTCTAAAAATACAGTAAAGTAAAATATTTTGTATGTACATACCTTTGCAGTCGACCCGATACAGCTTAATGACCGGGAACATTTTTTAAAGTCCAGAATTGTTTAGTGGTTTTGTTTGAAAACATAAACTAGTAACACTGTCGCTACGTTCACCTTGCTGTGACTGTGTTCCGAATGAATGTTTGGAAATGACTTTAGAATTTAGACGCTATCAGTGTTCTATGACATCGTGCTTCTGACGTAGTTGGCGTCGCGGTTCCCACGGCGACGCCACCATGTTTGTTTACTTCCTTGATTTGGTCCCTATCGGCTCCGCCCTCTGCTTAGTACCGCCTCCTGTTACTGTAATCACCTGCAGCGCGTTAGTCCTCGTTAGTCTTTCTGTGTATAAGCGCTCTCGGTAGGTAGGTTTCATTTTGGAGCGTCTGTGTTTTGGATAACGCTCTTTGCTCGGTTTTTGACCCTGGGCTGTTTTTGGCTTCTGTTTGTGGGATAAGCGTGTTTTCTAATAAAGTTGCATTCGTGTTACTGCTACGATGTGCTCAGAACATTACGATAGTATTTCAGGTGGAGAAAATCTTCATTTTTTTTAAATTTACTTTGCTTAAATGTGCTGATACAAAGATTGTGAAACAATTAATGTTTTTAATTAACTGATTAAAGTTTTACTCTGAATGAACACATTTTACGAATATATAGAAATGTTAACCTTATTACATTTTCTTTGATGAGGAAATGGGTATTTTGGATGTTTTAACCTTTTAAACATGTTTTAACCTTTTAAACTTTTAAATATTACCGTAAGGTTGTAAATACGTTAATTAATATTTTAGGTATTTTGATTATTCGTTTTGCAATTTTGATTAAAAATTAAAAAAATTAAAAAAAAAAATAAAAAATCAAGCTATTTAAACATGTCCAAGAATTGCTGTCCGCTCTCTCATCTTTGGATAACCAGCTTGGTAAAAATGCGACCTTTGACATCAGTGACCTCACAACTTTAAAAAAGGTCTATCTTCATTCGACTAAAGGCATAAACTGCGTGCTCCTATATTATATCAGTTCATTTGAATTTCTCACTTTGTCTCCATACTCAGATGAGTTAAAGCTAAAAATGTCCACCCCATTGTGATGAAATATTGAGTTAATAAACATTATTTTAGAATATCAAAATATATGTTTGAAATGCTAACTTTAGCTAAAATTGTCCACCCGCTGACATGACAGTTGCACAATACAGTGAACATATACTTGCATATACCTTCTTTGCTGTTTTCTTGTTGTTTTGTTTTAAGTAATATTTCCTAATAACTGTTAAACTATTGATGTTCAGCTACGACAGGAGCTGAAGTAGCAAAGAGGAAAAGGTCCAGGTGAGATGCAGACCCTTGGAGGAAAGAGACAATTACCTGTGAAATCAGAGAGAGAGAAAGCGCTGTAGAAAAGGTGAGGAGATTTTAACAAAAAAGGGAATTCATGACTGAAAAAGAAAGGTATGCCAAAAAAAACCCCAAAACAAAACAGAGTCGAGAAAGGAATAGTTGCCATGACAACTAAACATTCTTGAAGAGCTAGAAACTGTGTTATCAAGGTGTATTTTAAATGTTCATAACTTTGCTTTTAATGGCTTTAAACGTTATATATAGCTTAGAAGTATGTAGAGGTTGGAGGAATATGTGTGGCTATATTTGGGCTATTTCTTCTGTTTGAGTGGTTTGTAGCATTTAGCCTTGGACATTGAGAATGCTGAAAAGTCTAAATGTGTCTGTGAAAGCTTTAGAAGTATAAAGTGATTCATTTTTAAATTAGTAATGAAAATGCTGAGGTAATAAAATGATATTGTAAGCAGAAAAGTATGGATGGTCCCGAATAAACTGATTTCATGCAGGAAAGACCAGTGTAGGCTTCAGCATAAATCTTCAGGAGGCCTCTTTGAAAAAGCCTCTAGGGGATTCCGTTGAAGGGAGAGCCTTGGTTCAAGGATGGGACATCCCGGCCAAGCACTGGAAGAAACAATATGGAGATCACCAAAAGAAACAATATGGGCATCCGGTGATATAGAATAGGATCGTCTTTTAAAAAAATAAAAGTAGTTCAGGTTGAACATAATAGTACCAAGAACTTGTTGGTGTAACTATTAAATATCAATTAGCATATATTGAATAATGTATGGTTTGAACATAATAGTGGAAACCTGGACAAGTATTATGAAAAAATAAAAATGGTTATGCAAGTGTCCTTGAAGCGTTTGGTTACTATCTGATGGATTAAAATAGGTTTGTTGGTAGCAAAGACATCACTAAAGTGTACAGAGCAAAGGTACTCCAGGACCAGGATGGGTAAGTAGCAGCTTGATCAGTGGAATCTTCTGTGAGACGTAACAGGGCGTCGGTCTTAAATGTAATGTTAGATCAAGTGAAAAACTTTAGTGGATTGAAATACAGATAAATAAATCCAGTAAAAGTGCACCTGCATCATTGGTTAAAAAGTTGTTCTGCTAGTTGTCTGATTTTGTTCCAGTAATCTAATGCTTCCTGTGGACTAGGTGGTTCAAGATTATATTGGTGTTTGCTTTATTTCTGTGATCTTTTTAACCATAGTCTGCTTGTTTATACTGTCTACCAAATACTGAGTAGTGAAACACTGACACAATCCCTTTTGGCGTCAGACATTTGTAATAATTTCAATAATCTACACTTGTAAGTCAAGAGGGCAGCACCATTTTAAAGTCTAGTTTCCTTTCTCTGTCTCACTTTCTGGAATTTTTCCGTCTGTGTTTTTATTAAAGTTAAAAATGGAAAGGGTATTAAAACTCCCTTTCACTGACATCTCTTCCACTGAACTTGTAGAGAAAGTGATGATATGAAGATGATTATGTTTATCGCATTCACTCAGAGATCATTGTCTGAGGGTCATGTTATACAGTTCACGATGCCCCGGGTTGCAATCAGGAGGTTTAACAGTGATGTGCCACACAGTTGTCTGTGGTGTTCTATATGATCATCACAGAACATCACACATAACTGGTCAAATTGTATCTCCAGTAGTATATTTGTGTATTATACTATATATTAGCAGCATAAGTTTATGATGCAATTAAAAACATTCCCCATCCCCCTGAATACCAATCATATTACATATCTGGGTATTAAATTCTCTTCCCAGTTGTCAAAATAAATAGTCATCCAATTATTAAAACAATTATTAAAACAATAAGCGACGAACTTCATTGATGGACAAATTTGCCCCTTATACTCTTTCGACAAACTGCAATAATTAAAATGATAATATTACCTAAACAAAATTGTTTGTTTTCAATTATTCCAGCGCCACCAACCTGTCTAAAATCTTTGGACAACATCATAACTTGATTCTACTGGAAAAATAAATCACATAGAATCAAATTCACAACATTACAGAACTGTAGTTGATTATTGCAAATAACTACAATATGGAATAAAATGGATAAAACCTAGTATATCAGACAGAATATGGATAGACATAGAGCAAACATTATGCAAAGATCTAAAAGTCAGACTTACCATTTATCAGTCAAATCAATTAAAGAACATTCATGATCAACAATTTGTGGGTGGCCATGATACTAACATAAACATAACACTGCTTTCATGTCACTTCCACAAGTCGCCCAAATATAAGATATAGAAAGCAGGTAAGAGCAACTATCAGTTCAGAGACATTAAACTTACCTGCATCCATATCAGTATTATAAACATTCCTAATACAAAAAAAACTATCACAAAAGATATACAAAATAATAATGAAATCAAATCGCATAATTACTCTCCCATCGAGACAATGGGAGGGAGATTTATTACTAGCTCCCGACGCCACAGTTTGGATTAAAATGTGTAATAATAATTACCACATGACAGCAACACTAACCTACAATGCATTCAGTACAAAATAATACATAGATTACATTATACTACACATTTAATTTAAAGGGTCAAACTGCGTGAAGTGTGCCCAGACCCAGAGCCACTTAGCTGGGCATGACTATGTGACCTCTTGGGCTTGGAAATCTGTTTGTAGTATTATTTAAAGGCACAAAGTGCATGAAGTGTGCCCTGGCCCAGCACTACTTTGCTGGGCACGACTGTGTGACCTCTTGGGCCTGGAGGTCTGTTTCTAGTGTGATGGAAATTATTATTCGATCATGTATTATCATGTGATTCATATATAATCATGTTAATTCTTTCTCTATGTAATCCTATATGAATAGTTTAGTCTGCACATTCTGTCTTTGTATATTGTGTGAACAAAACAACTGCTGAATCAGCTGCTTCGTGATCTTGCATGTGTCGTGCGACTAATCCTGATAAAGAGGATCTAGCAAACTGTGTCTGTCCTGGTGGAACAGAGCATCCTGATATGTGCAGAAGTGCTTAGTGCAACAAGGAGCAGGAAATGGGTATACAGGATGACAGGACATCCCTTCCAGGATGTGAAGTTTAGATATAAGGAGCAGAGCCAGTCTACCCCTTTAGAACTTTCGCTTAGAGCATTAGCTCTCACACAGCTGTGTTTTGTATGTCTTATTTTCTTTATTAAATTACTCTTTTAATCACGTCTGACTTGCCGTTTATTCAAAATTCCACCACAGAAATTGGTGTAGTCAGCAGGATCAGCGAGAGGCGAGAGGTTGACGGTTCCGAGTGTCGAAAGGGTAGGCCTTGCCTTTAACACCCTACTCAACACAGTTCTGACCTAGTCTGTTGGGATGCTGCTGCTTGGAGTTGGGGCTGGTGTCGGAGCCTTCTTACAGTGTGTGTGATGTACCCAGGTTCCTCGTCCTTCTATTTTGACAGCAGTGTGGGTTGTTAACAGGACTTGGTGTGGTCCTGTCCACCGTGCTTGGTTCCCTTTGGGGAGTGCTGCGCACAAACAAGACAGCTGGAACAAAGGTTTTGGGTAAGTACTGTGAGTTCTGGCGCAACTTTAATATGCTGCCCACGATTCCCCCTTTGCTCATATGGCTACGCCCATGAGCAATTCTGATTAGGCCCTGCATGTATGATTTGGCTAGGCAAGGTTTGCCCGTAGGTGTGTGTGTCCAAGCACCATCGTACACTGCGCAGTCTAGTTGTCTCCACCTGGTGCGTTCGGTGGCAGTAGCCCCTGACTGAATCTCCCGTAATGTGGCCTGCGGGGTAGCAGCGGTTTCCTGTATTGCTTGCACAGCGGTTTTAGTTGCAGCTGCCTTTGTTACTCTATCTGCAAAATTATTCCCCTTGCTGATTTGGTCTTCTGTAGTCCTGTGAGCTGCACACTTAACAACTGCAATTGTCTTTGGCAGCAAAATGGCTTCTAGCAAGATGGTGATGTCTAATATATTTACCTGAGCTTGTCAGGAATTGCCTATGTTTCCATATGGCTCCAAAATCATTAACAGTTTTGTCTGCAGCTAGTTGGCATGCTTCCGTCAGTGCTACTGGTTCAGCAGCCTGCGCTGAATAGGAGGATGGTAATACTTCTGTTTCAAGTATTTCATGATCTGTTACTGCCGCGTATGCTGCCCTATTGACCCTTGTGTCGTCCCTGCTTGCTGACCCATCCACATAGAGGCATAGGTCTGGGTTAATTATGGCTTCTTCAAAGAGATCAACCTGCGGTGTACATACTTAAGCTAAGACTGCTGTGCAGTCTTGTGGATCTCCATCCTCCTCCGTAGGAAGGAGTGTAGCTGGGTTCAGTGTTATACACCTTTTGACAGTTATATTAGGCATATCTAAGAGGGTAGTGTGGTATCTCAGCTATCATTGGGCTGATAAGTGTGACACTCTTTGGTCCTGCAGTATTTGGTGTACTGCGTGTGGGACTAAAACAGTAAGAGGGGAGTATGCCACTATGGTTTAGGTAGCGAAATTATGGCTTGTGCTCAGTTTTGAGACAGCCCGTGTGTATTTCCCTTAATGATATGCCCCAAGAACGTCACTTCTTCCTTACAAATCTGTAATTTTGCTCTACTAGGTCAGTTACATGTATGTTACATCTGAAATATTTCCATGAGCTTTTACGCAACATACTAAACAAAGGTTAGGAACAGGCTAAATCAAATCAGGCTAACTCTCAGCAGGTCAAAAGTACTTCAGACTGCAAACTATGACCTAGTATTTTATCAAATTTTATCATAATTGTAACGCAGGGAGGCTTGGCAGGATACAAAAGAGGAGCCGTGATGCAAACAGTGATGTTTATTTAGAGACATGGAAGACAACGTAGCACTAAGGCTATCGTGGGATCAAACACTGACAACGTTAATGTTTACACAAAGGACTTATATACGCAAACAATAACAACACAACGAAGAGCAGGCGTGAAACACAAGGGGGCGTGGCCACACGGATGAACACACACACACACACACACACACACACACACAAGCAAACACACACGGGGAGACGTTTGGGGGGAGGAGCCGTACAGTGACAAGAATATGTTCACACATGCTCGCTCTCTCTCGCTCTCTCTCTCTCTCCCCCCCCCCCATCCTTTCAGCCTTTGGGTTTCAATAATACCCCCAGGGCAGACAGAGCCACTATTCAAGCAATGTAATAATGTAATATTCTGCTCTGGCTTCTCCTACCTCTGCAATGACATCCTCAGCTTTTATTTCAGTGGGTGTGGCATAGCCACTCATAAATATTAATGTTCCCCTGCCTGAGCTCCTGAAGTTACTACAGTCTATCAAAAAAAAAAACCTAATGAAATATGCAATTGCTTATAGTAGATTGTTCAGCCTTTTATATTCAGTTAGTCATGACTATGGCTAGGCACCCCTGTACCCAATGATGTCTGCATTTCGATGATTGCACTCATTTTTGAGTATCATGTGAGCTAGTAACATCTCAGCAAAAGAAAAGATTCCAAATGTGCGTTAGACTTTACAGTAACCTAAGACAACCCTTTTGCACGAAGGGAACTGGTAACTATGCACACCCTCCATTATGTGCAGAAGATATTTAAAGTGCAGGACAGTCAAAGCATTAGGTGTGCGCGTGTGTGATGTTATTAACGTGACAGTAAAAGCTCACCATTTTTAAACGGGGGCTGATCGACTTTCCACTTATGCAAGACAAGAGTACATGTCAAAAATTAGAGACGAAATGAGGGGTTAAATGCTGCAATTAGGCATACAGCAGTCAAAGGCAATTTGGAAGATCATGATTTACACTAAGAAAACAAACAAACAAACAAACAAAATATAAAACTGTCATATAGAAACAGAATACAAACTATCTTCCAAGATTGTAACTTATTTACATAATTAACAAAATATGAATTAATTTAAATTCTAATTATTCACAACAATAATGCTCGGTGACTAGAAATTGATTCTGATTGTAGCTTCATGTAATCCTGTAGCTACCAGTCTCTTTCAGTGAAAATGGTCAGGTACATGTATGTTACATCTGAAATATTTCCATGAGCTTTTATGTAACATACTAAACAAAGGTTAAGAACAAGCTAAATCAAATCAGGCTAACTCTTAGCAGGTCAGAAGTACTTTAGACTGCAAACCATGACCTAGTATTTTGTCAAACATGTTTGTTATTACATTATCAGTGACTTAGCCTTGTTAAAGTAGACGAGGACTTGTGCTCGTGAGAGAGTGACAATGAGCAGCAGCATAACCTTGTAGAGCAGCACCCGCTCCGAGTTACGCATACGCACCAACGGGTCCGTGCATCTCTGACTATAGGTGATCAAACCGGTACAGTGTGCTGGCGTAAGTGCCATTAACCACTCTAAACTGGAGTTTTGAGTGTATATACATGGAGGAAGGACAAGTAGTTAAAGAGGATTACGTCTCCACATGCGTTGTGGTTGCTGGCGGTACTGGTCAGCGCAGGGCACGTGTGTCAAAGCTGGACAGACTCCTGTCCAGCGATCTGGCAATGCAAAACAGAGAGAGTGAGCTGCAACAGAGTTCCAGAGTTTTAACAAGAATTTTGAATTATTGACAACTCGCATATAAGAACAAAGTGAAAGATTTACATTAGTGTCATGCTTTTATGTTTCCAGGAGATTAACTCGCCTGCTTTTCAGAGACGTGCAGAGCGGAACTTTCAAAAAGCTTATCAACGTGACGAGAATGTGAGGTTTAGGTTCATCTATAGTGGTACAGTAACAATGTGAAATGTGGATATTGAGGTCAGCATCACTTAAGAGTGTATGTGTGAATCATCCTCGTCATCATAAATGTTGTGTTGTTACATAATTAAGCAGTCCATCCAGTTTCATTTACTTGATTTATTAGCAGCCTGTGTCCACGGTCTAACTGAAGTATTTTTATTTTAATTTCCTCCATGTTGTTTATAATAGGCCTACAGTAAGAAATCCTTTTAAAGGTGATCGCCATTTCTCCCACTGTATACTGTTGAAGCATACAAGTTTTTATTCAGTGAGAGATATGTCATTTATGGGGATTAGGTACAGCGTGTTTTGTTCAGGACATTCGTGGCGATATATGTGCTAAATGGGATTGTAAAATAACTTGCTAGCTAGCCAGGTATTTGGACAGAACCTGAATTGTGTTACATGGGGATTTCTATCCCATGTTTTTAAAGCTGCGTTATGTACAGCCTAGCATAAATAAATACGCAAGAATGCAGAGCACGAATAGTCGTTGCTTGCAATCACTAGACAATCACTAGCAACTACATTTGCTAATCATCATTTTCTTTTTAAAGTTGGTGTAAATCTAAAACTATTGCAGACGTGACGTGTGATGTCATAATGCATCCGCATCAATTATACAATTATGATGTAGTCAAAGAACAGATTTTTCAAATGAGCAATTTCTGTGAACCAATTTTAGTCTACAGATCACATTTCTGTTTTACCCAAACGATCTCTTCTGTTATCAAGTAGTGCCGGTTACAGTTGGATTTTCAAAACAAAGTTTATTATGGGTCAGTCCAGTAGTTACTACTGTAATCCAAGATGCAAGGAACCTGTTCCTTCTGAGAAGTATGAAAAGGAAAACCATGGGATATTTGGTCAATATAGGAAAAAGAAAAACGAAAAGACGGTGACTTTGCATGCTGAGTTGTAAAGCTGATTATTAGTATAATTGTGGCGAGAATCAAAATCAACACTAGCTAAAATTACGAAATGCATTGGAATTTATTATTCCAATAGCACAATTTGAATGGGTCTACGGTACCTTAGTGTGTCAGGTCCTGTTATTTCTGTTGAACATTTGATGTTTGGGGGCACATTTTTACATCATTAGGCCTGCAGGCTATGTGATAATGGATATGAGATAAAAATTGTATTTGTTTCCTTTCCAGTCCAATTCAAATGATAAATTACAAATGTATCAAAATGTAATTAAAGTCATATTTCAATTAAATGTATTTAAATACTGTTCAACAATATTTCTACTCATATCTACAGGTGGAACTGGACTCTTCCAAAAAGATAGAACCTCCACATATGAATTTCATGATGTTTCCTGAAAAGACTCCTTTAAATCAGATTTTCCATGACAATGACTGGGATAAATATATTGAGGACGTGGAAGCCATCTTTGCTAGAGTGAGAAAGTCTGCAGTGGAGCAGAGCAATCCTAACACTTGTTTTCCATAAATTCTCACAATGCTATGAACTATGCATTTCAAGTAGATGTAATTAAATATTGCTTAACACTGTTTCTCCTCATAGTTGCAGGTGACACTGGATTCTTACAGAAAGATGCGAGATCCAGATGTGAATTTTAAGATTGTTCGTCAAACCTCTTTTACTAATAATGATGTTTCATATGAAAATGATGCGGATCAACTGATTGAGGAGGTGGAAGCCGCATTTGCTAGAGTGAGAAAGTCTGCAATGGAGCAGGGCAATCCTAACACTTGTTTTCCATAAATACTAACAATGCAATTAAATATGCATTTGGAGTAGATGTAATTAAATATTGCTCAACACGGTACTTGTGTCTGCAGGTGGCCAAGCTGTTAGAAGAAGAAGCCATACTTGCTAGGGAGGATATGGCTGCATAACCTCTGACAACAGCAATAAACAGCATTAAGAATACTCTGATATTTTTCAGTCTAATCCCTGCCTATGTTGTCTGCAACACAGTCAATTCCACCATGGATAGTAATTATATCTTTTTTTTTTTTTTTTATCTCACAAACATTCTGAATGTAACATTTCCTACAGCTTTAAAGATACAATCACCATACTTGGCACCCACACTATTTTTTCCCTTGATGTCCACTTACATCTGTGTGGCTTAACAATCACAATTCATTTTTACACAACCAATTTCCAACCTCTATATATATATATATCATTCAGCAATTTATATATGATAATACAAGGCAGTAAATTAAATTGGGCTGAACTGGACAATAGTACCTGGCATGAAAAGTATGTCGTAGAGAGAGTAACAAAAAACGCAACCTCTCACCTCGCGCGCTGAGATGCCTCCGTCACTGTCTGTAGTGTCCTCTAGGATACTGCTGCCCTCACTAAAGTGTGTCACCCCGACCGGGTCAAACATTTCTTGAACATAATAACTACACAATGGAAAATCAGCTTCAAGTGCTGCATTGAGCAAGAGTGCACTGTAAATGGCCACATACAAATGGCAATGTCAGTAGTAAATTTATATATGCAGTCATGGAACAGGACCTAGCTGTAGTGTACAGCTTTAAGGTGCATATTATGATCTGCTCTTACCAATCATCCTCCTGGCTGTGTCTTGCTCTTTTGGCCAAATGTTTCTCTTCCAAAGCAGACAGACCAGACTCGCTGCATATTACTCCGTGCACTATAAATAAACCACATGTATAATGCCTTGTAAACAATGGAACAAGGGAAATTTGAATTGTGACTACTCTGTTAAAGGGGCGGATAAGGCACCCCACCCAAACCCCCCGAAAGCTGTTCTGTTATCCCTAATTGCTATGCAATAGTCCTGTGATTAACTCAAAGGCTGGAGAAGTTTCACCTTTCTCTACTTGAATCCTGAAGGCCGTTCGGTTCCGTCGCCCACAATCCATCCTGTGTAATTGAACATTATTCACATCATAACTCGACCCCGTGTAACAGGGCAAACTCACTCGGATGGGGGAAAGGATCACAGACTACCTGTACTGCTGCTGCAACTCTGCAGCCATTCCAACAACATCCACATACATTCCAGCAACATCCACATACATTCCAGCAACATCCTATTATAGGACACAGTGTATCTGGCTTAAGTACACCCATTTAATAGCATGTTGGACCTCCTTCGGCCTCCAGAACTGCAGCAGTTCTTTCTGGCACAGCACTATGTGCTGAAAATACTCTGCAGGAATCTTGGTCCAATCTTCATAGGATATTTTCTCTCAAATTACATGGAGGGACTGACATGTTCTAAACTGCCTGTTTTATACCTTTACCCAGGGATGTTCTATAGGATTAAGATCTGGGGACTGTGAAGGCCAGGGAAACATTGAAAATTTGCTGTCTTGATACTGGAACAAATCCGTAATTATACAACCCTTGCGGCAGGGTTTCTTGTCTTGTTGAAAGTGTCCTTCTGCCATAATTTAAGCAGCTGCATGAAGGGATGCACTTGGTCACAATACATAGGTAAGCCCTTCTGTTCAAATGTCTACTGATTTCAGAGGACCCATAGTGTGCCAAGAAAACATTCCTCACACCTTTGCAGTAAAATCGGGCGAAACACTGGTCGAAACGTCTACCAAGGAATCCACTCCTTACGCTGTTCGGCCGCACTGTGCCCTTCTGCAAAGATGGTAAGGAAATCTCACAATTAATATCACGATATGTCATCAGCCTGGCAAACGTCACATCCGGGTCACCCCAACACCATCTCAGCCTGCAGATGGCGTAAGTTTACACGACGGATTCTTTTATTCTCTTCAACGACAAAACTCAGGTCTGTACACCAAAAATATGGCTGATTAAAATGCACGTAAATTAAATTTAGAGTCAATAAAATGCATATGAATTGACGCTTTGACTGATAAGTAGTTTTATTTGACTCAAGTTTAATCAACTTATCTTTCAACTTTATCCATTTTTATTACTTGCCTTATTTATCGTTTATTTGAAGTTTGCGGGCGCAACGTTCTGATTGACATTTTGCCTCGAGAGGTGGAACTAACGAAAATTGCTTGGGTTAAACGATTGATTAATTAATGAATGTTATTGGATAAACAAGGCAACTAAAACAGTTACTAATATTAAGTGATAAGAGTCCGGTAACAAAAATGGCTTGAGTTAAACGTTAAATGACGTGACACAAAGTTACTCAAATTATTTAATTATATACCACTGTAGTTTTTAGTTTATATGCATTTGTTGTTTACACCCTCATAGAAACTCCCTTCGTCATGAATGATAAAACTTGATATTTGATTTTTTAAAATGTATCAAATCAAGACTGTTTTAATCCTTTCTTTTCCAGATAACTATCACTTATATTTTCAATTCACAAGCATTTTTTCATGACCAGTTTAAATTTTCATGGATTTTTATCAGCTTCGATTTCATCATTTAGAATTTGCTAGTTCCTCCACTCATGTGCCTGAAATGTTACTAAACCGTGTTGTAAATTAGTAGATTCATTCATGTTTGAGGAATTCTGGCTTGTGTTTATTGTCTGTGGGCAGAAAGGCTTTCCTAGAAGCCAACTGGCAAAATGTTCCAAGATTTCTAAGAAATTATTGAACTTCCCTAAAAAACAAAACAAAAAAACAACAACAAATAAGTAAGCTGAGAGAACTAAAACGAAAGCTATAAATACAACTTGACAGTTTTCAGCAGCAAGCGAATTTGTACGGTTACTGAGCTGCTAGATAGCTAGCTAGCTACCGGCTGCACTGTTAACCGTGCTTCCGGTAGCTAGATAGCTAGCTACCGGCTGCACTGTTAACCGTGCTTCCGGTGGCTACATAGCTAGCTAGCTACTTTACTGGGTATGATTCTGTGACCTCCTGGGCTTGGAGGTGTGTTTCTAGTTTTGGTTAAAGGGTCAAACTGCATGGTCTGCCCAGGCCCATAGTGACTTTGCTGGGCATGACTCTGTGACCTCTTGGGTTTGGAAGTCTGGTTATAGTATTATTTAAAGGCACAAAATGCATGGTGTGCCCTGGCCCAGCACTACTTTGCTGGGCATGACTGTGTGACCTCTTGGGCCAGGAAGTCTGTTTCTAGTTTTATTTAAACGGTCAAACTGCGTGAAGTGTGCCCTGGCCCAGCACTACTTTGCTGGGCATGACTGTGTGACCTCTTGGGCCAGGAAGTCTGTTTCTAGTTTTATTTAAACGGTCAAACTGCGTGAAGTGTGCCTAGGCCCAGAGCTACTTTGCTGGGCATGACTGTGTGACCTCTTGGGCCTGGAAGTCTGGTTGTAGTATTATTTAAAGGGTCAAACTGCGTGAAGTGTGCTCAGGCCCAGAGCTACTTTGCTGGGCATGACTGTGTGACCTCTTGTGCCTGGAAGTCTGGTTGTAGTATTATTTAAACGGTCAAATGTGATGGTGTGCCCAGGCCCAGAGCTCCTTTGCTGGGCATGACTGTGTGACCCGGTGGGCCTGGAAGTCTGGTTGTAGTATGATTTAACAGGTCAAATGGTCTCCATTGTGTGTTTAAGGCTACTTTGCTGGGCATGTGATTTAGAGAGCATTGGAAGTCTGGATCCTGTATTATTTAAAGGCTCAAATCACAAGAAAGTGTGCCCAGGGACGAAGCCACTTTGCCCTGCATGGTTGATGTGACACGGTGGGCCTGGAAGTATGTTTTTTCCCATCTATCCATTCACTTGAAGGGGGTCAAAGTGCCCGAATTGTGCCCAGGCACGGAGCTAGGTTGCCGGTCGTCAGCACGTGCGCACTTCGACCCTTGAAAACATGAGCCCCAGGGGCCGTGCGGCATCGAATATGCACGGTCTTCGAGCTACCAACTGGGCACGAGAGCTGGACACATCGGGTACGGAAGCCTTTCGGTCACGTGCTCGTTTTCCACGCCTTCAGCGCAGGTAGCCTGCAAATTTGAAACCGGTGCGCATTTTATTCTTTTCCCCTTTTATCCATTCATATCTATCTGCTACTTTGGAGAAGAGAGACGCACGCGGGCTCGTTGAAAAGCTCTGGAACTCAGCTTTCAGCCGGTGCTAGCGATGGACGTCGGAGTAGAAAGTCTGTTCAGGTCTCTTTGGAAAGGGCTGCATCTCCCCTGTAATCGACTTCGAGCGACACGCGGATCGGACCCACCGTTTTCACGCTACGATTTTTTAAAGCCGCCAGGGATGGGACGAATGCGTGGCAGGTGGCGTTCGTTAGGGACAGTCATGGAGGTGATGCGCACCGAGTTGCAGGCCATTTGGACCTGGCCTGGCCTAGATGTGAGTATTCAAAGTCAGGGCGTTTGTTTAAACTTCCTCCTCCAATTCGTTGCAATTGCGCATGCGCTTCTCGCTCATCCGTCTGGAGCGTAGCACTTTATTGTTAAATATCTCTGGGCTCCTTGGGAGTAGAAAGTATATTCAGGGCTCGTTGGAAAGGACTGCATCTCCCCTGTAATTGCCTTCAAGCGGCACGCGGATCGGACCCGGAGGTTTTAAACGTGGCGGGCGGCGGACAAAAGTCGCGCGCCGGACGTCTTTGCGGCTTAATATCTCTGCGCTCTTTGGGAGTAGAAAGTCTGTTCAGGGGTTGTTAGCCTCTGTTAGCCTCACAGATGTACTATATCTGTAGCTTTTAACAGCAGGCTACGCTTCACACCACGTCTCTTCTGCCCTCAGGCAGTTGGCGGAGGAGATGCCTAAACTGCAGGAGTACCTGGAGAAAGAGGACATCGAAAAGAAGCTTCTGAGCCAAACCAAAGAGGAGCTGCCCTGTAAATAAAATATAAATATCTGTATAATATGTAAATAAAAGGAAGAAGTGGTTGTATAGTGTAGTCGTTTGATTATAAATAATCTCATAATAATCTTATCTACATATTACAGTCCAGGTTCCACAGCACTTCAGACCGAGAAGCCCATCTCTGCCACCAGATCCAGAATGCGAGGAATCCCCTCCAGCAGGCCTAGGATTTGGTCGGAGAAGAACACTTCTCCTTCTTTAGTAACCACTGCATCACACACCAGTGGCTCCTCACGGAAAAGGTTCTTGCGTGGCCTTTTGCTGGGAGGTTGGCCCTCATCAGCATGTGCCTCCGACTCTGAGCTGGAGTGAGAGAATGATCCCTCATCTCCAGAGAAGGCCTTCCTCTTTCTCTTCCGCAGCTGCGGTGGTGGAGTCGTCGGCTGTTCCTTGGCCATGTTCTGCAGGTGGTTCTGGTGGCAGGCCATATGCCATTGCTCCAGGCTGGACAGGTGAGAGTAGTAGGTCTGCATGTACCACTCCCAGTAGACCTGCTGCCAGTAGAGCTCCTGGTTTATATAGTAAGCTCCGATGTTTCCAGGCAGCCGAGGGGACTCGCTGGTATGGAGACCGGCATTCCGCATACAGAAGGGAATCGGCGTAGAAACATACAGGGAAAAAATTGGGGGAAAAAAAGCTAACAAAAATGCCATTTATTTTGGGGTTATCCAACGTGGATGTGGATGCTGGGGATGCAAAATCAGTAATTCAATACATTTCCTGATTCACCAGGGTCTTGTAAAACAAAACGCAAATAATACATCCAAAATGTAAAAATGTACACAAAACCTTTCCAGCACTACACTGGACTTCAAAGTCTTATAGAGGAAACAGTTCATAAATGCTTTAAACACGTCCACAGCAGTGCGCCCGTTAGCCAGCACAATTGCAAACACTATGCATGCAATGTGCTGTTAGCACCTCCTACGATGTGGACGAGGGGTTGGATTTTAGGAGGCAAAAATAGAACACAGCAAACCTATAAAAAAACAACAACCTCAAAGTATTTACAAATCTGTGCCAATATGTAATGTCCCTAAGCGCACTTCTGATCATGCATCTATGCAGAGTGGAACACTGCAAAATCTGCACATGAGCATTGTTCTCATCTTGCAGTGCAAACATGTCCTCCTCCCATGTGAGGCTTTCTGTTGCACGTCAGTGGTATGCACTGATGGCTTCATACCGCTCCTCAGCCACAGAAGGAGGAAACACGTGGCTACGCAAGTGATCCTTCCTCCACAGGTCCCCAATAGCCGAAGGCTTCGCCAGTCCAAGATAGATCTTTATGCTGAGATGAAGAAGCATTTCATCAGCATTTCATCCATCCATGTCCTCTTCATGTTATCCCCTTTTCTCCAAGCTGCAAATCGGTTAGTATTGTTGCATAGGGTTTGGATCACCTCTTGACTAAAGAACAGCTGGAAGATGTTGGAAGGGCTGTAGACTGTCTAAAAATCCATGTGAACTCCTAGGATGAAAATTCAATGGGGCAGGCTGCTCATCTTCCTCCCAGGTGTCGCGCCATCTGTCCTCCTGTGCAGTAGCTGGTGCTGACACTGTGCTCTTTCCCCTGGAGCTGATCTTGTCTTCCTTGCTCTGGCATGAGGTTGTTGCCCAGCTAAGGTGTGGAAGGTGTTGCCGGGTGTCGGAGGTGACGGTATGGACACTCCTTTCTTTGCTTGAGGTGGGCTTGTGCTTCTGCTGCCTTTGTGACTAGCCAGTCTTCCAGCAGGCACCCTCATGGGTGTCCATAGATTGTGGGATGGTAGAAGTTGATTGTTCCCTGGGAGTGGGTCACAAAAGGTGTGAAACATTCCATATGGGGTAGGCTAGGATTGATCTGCTTCACTGCAAGACAAAGACAGCATAACAAATGAGTACAATATGTACCATGAAAATAAACACAAACATCAAATTGTCATGAGAAATAAGGCTAAATTATTATATGTAGTAGTTACACTTACATTACTATTTATTGCATATTGCTTACAACTATAGTACACTGGCTAAATCATATTGGCGTAACAGGATACAATATTATGCTACGCACCATAACTACTTGCTAAACGATATTAGATTCAGTGCCAATAGGCTAAAAGATTATGTTGGGGTAAATATATAGTATGCATTCTCTCAAGCCAACCCAACAATCTCGCAAAAGTGAATGATATACTTACGGCATATCGAGCACGGCGTCGATTCCATGGACAAACGCGACTTCGCCCTCTGAGTCCATGCTTGCAGCCATGGAAGCGTCATCACTCTCACTTTCCTCATCACTAAATCTAAACGAAGTTCTCATCAACTTCAGCCAGTGTAAGTCGTTTCCATTCCATGGTTGTGATAAAGATATCCACTAAAACGTTTTATCAAAAGCAAAAACAAAATCACGAAGTAAACTGCCCAAAAACCGAGCAACTGAAGCGCACTCTGCAATAGCAACAGGTAAACAGCACGCGCGCAACAGGGCTCGTTAATGTGTTCCGCGTGGCCCGCCCCGTCTCTGTAGTGACCATTCATGGCAAATGAGCTGTCGAGATTTTCGTCTGCCTGAATGCTATTTTTTGAAAATGGTGTCAAATATTTTGGATTCGATGGCCCATTACTGTAAGCTTTTTTTTCTTCCTTTCCCCATTTTCTACAAGGGTCTTCTGGTACTTACATTTATATTTATGCCATTTACTTGCAAATAAGAATTAGTTCTTAATGTACAAATTATGCAAGGAGTACATTCAAAAATTGCATAGTACAGGACATGTGGTTCGGTTTTTTCTGAAGATAAAAAGCAGAAAGAGTAAAACCCGATGTAAAACTAGGGGACAATATATGTGTAGACTTTGCAAACAAGGTCATTGGGTTGCGTGTATATTTTAAATAAGGTAATAAACAAAGTATATTTAATGAACTATGACTCGTTCCTAAATAAATAAGATCTGAAAAACAATTACATTAAAAATAAACTTTAATACAACTTCCAACACCAAAAAAAAAAATTTACAAAACAGAGATTTACAATTTACAAAAAAATTACAAAACAGGGAAAAATATATACAAAATTACAGTCCAGGGTCCACAGCACTTCAGACCGAGAAGCCCATCTCTGCAGCCAGATCCAGAATGCCAGGAATCCCCTCCAGCAGGCCTAGGATTTGGTCGGAGAAGAACGCTAATCCCTCTTTAGTTACCACTGCATCACACACCAGTGGCTCCTCACCGAAAAGGTTCTCGCCTGGCCTTTTGCTTGGAGGTTGGCCCTCATCAGCATGTGCCTCCGACTCTGAGCTGGAGTTAGAGAATGATCCGTCATCTCCAGAGAAGGCCTTCCTCTTTCTCTTCCGCAGCTGCGGTGGTGGAGTCGACGGCTTTTGCTTGGCTATGTTCTGCAGGTGGTTCTGGTGGCAGGCCATATGCCATTGCTCCAGGCTGGACAGGTGAGAATAGTACGTCTGCCTGTACCACTCCCAGTAGACCTGCTGCCAGTAGAGCTCCTGGTCGGTATAATATGCTCCAATGTTTCCAGGCAGCCGAGGGGACTCGCTGGTATGGAGACCGGCATTCCGCATACAGAAGGGCATCGGCGTCGAGTGCCAGTGGCTTGCACCTGCTGTGGACACATATGGCATGAAACTGAAGACTGCTTGCTTCCATTACTGTACACCAGGGATGATAATGACTTGTTTATGATTTTCCCAGCTACAAAGAGTACTAAAAATCTAGAGTATCTTACGTATGGATGGATTGGCAGTCAGCACATGTGGAGAAGGCTGATGGCTGTGTACCTCCACCAGACCTTAAAAACATCCATTTAATTAGCTTTTTCTTTTTTCCCCTTTTTATCATACATAGCAAATTGGTAAGGAGCACACCTGTGGGATGCTGGAAGATCTTTATGGGCGGTGCCTCTACAGCACCACTAACATGGCCGACCACATGCGAGGGTGCCACAGCGATTCCGCAAGGGAAGGGTGCCGGCCCATAGGAGTGCACACACATCACTGTCTCGTGGGGGGCGCGGGAGACGACACAAAACAATTAAATCAAGTCAAATATGGTTGATTTAAACAGTAAACAAATGAAACAATGAAATGTTAAAAATGAATGAAAAGAGCAAATTTACATTATAAGGAAGACAAAATATTAAAGTTGAACTTAAATGACAGAAACGGATGTACATTGTTTCAAATACATTCTGCAATCTATGAAAATAGACACTCTTGGATGAAGAACCCACCCGCAGGCTGGAGGTAGACTGGATTCATCTGCCTTGGAAGCTGCCCATTAGCATGGGCTCGGGCAAAGTGCCTCTGCCTCTCCTGGCCATGGCCTGAATGAAAACCGCAAAACGGGTGCCCAGAGGAAGCATAAATGTGTCCTGTGTTCATAGTTAATATGAAAAATTGACAGCTTCTTAAAAGTAAATTGCAGAGCAAAATCAAGGTTTGACCAGATCTGTGCTTTTCAAAACTCAAACTGAGCTCCAAACATTCCAAACCAAATATTCCGCAGTTGCTTAGTACACACGTGATGTCACCATTTCTTCATTTTTGAACAAAAACACTACATTAAACAGGCTGCTTCAATAACCTCCATCAGCTTGCTCCATAGAGACTGGTTTGGTTGGAGTCATTCTCCTTTGTTTAGTTTGTCTAGATTGAAATAATACAAATGTCATTAACTCTGAATGTTTTTTGCAGTATTTTTGACTATACACTCAGGATTCTAGACACTATGCCTTCTCAATAAAAACACAAGACAGATAGTATGTGAATGCAGTGCAGAGCATGGAGGCCTTATTCTGAGCCATCCATCCTGCCATCACCAATAGCATGTGTGAATGTGAAAAGGGAAACACCCACTCTCTTATACATCTTTATGAAACTCTTCTTGTATACTCACGCCCCTTTTTAAGTCACTTATTGCAGTTTCTGTGGACAAGTAAGACATCCTCCCTTTGCATCACAGTAAAGCCCACAGTAAATCCAACTCATCCTTTGGCCTGTTGTCACTTCAGTCGGCTGCACCCAAAGGCTGGATACATCCGCATGTGTTACTGCTATTAAGGGCTTACTTAAAGACAATTTTAATAATACCTGTAAATGTTTCACTTCTGTTCAAGTCACGTAGCTTCTGTTTTTTAACTCTTGTTATATAACGCTTCTTGTTTTTGGATTTTGTTATTTCTTTCTCATTTTTCTTCCTCTCCCCCTTCTCTACAAGTGTCTTCTGGTAGTTACAAATAAGAATTAGTTCTTACTTTCCAATTTTAAGATCCTTTCGAATCTATTTGTACACCTCCACCTTACCACCTGTGACGAATGCCTGAGTGCCGAAGGGCCTGGAGCAGGACGCACAGACTCCCGTGACTGTGAAATTCATTTATTAACACGCAACGTAACTGTGGCACTCACATATAACAGTAACGGATAACGTGACTTCTACAATTAACACGGACAACTCACACGTAACCGAAGACAATATACATAGACAGAACAGCTAAACAAACATTAACAAGGGCTACATGAACGTGGACATTGACATTAAGCACAGGCGCTAACAAACAATGACCAACAGTGAGGGGAGCACCGACAGGGGTTTAAATAGCCCAACGAACACTGACGCTAAACCCTGTACAGGTGCGTGCCCTCACGGGGGTGTGGCCACAAACAAAAGTAAACCCCCCTGCACGCGGCAGGCCGGACCACGTGACTTGTGGGGAGGAGCGTCCCGTGATAACACTAGTTATCTAAAGTTTTACATATAGCACAAAGACCCTTCAGGATGTAAATTAAAGTAGACACTTGGGAAAAGGCATTCATTTACATCCAGGCTTTTCTTTCCATCATTTAGGCTCCAATTGGTAACATGAAACATACGGGGAAAAAAGCTAACAAAAATGCCTTTTATTTTGGGGTTATCCAACGTGGATGTGGATGCTGGGGATGCAAAATCAGTAATTCAATACATTTCCTGATTCACCAGGGTCTTGTAAAACAAAACGCAAATAATACATCCAAAATGTAAAAACGTACACAAAACCTTTCCAGCACTACACTGGACTTCAAAGTCTTATAGAGGAAACAGTTCATAAATGCTTTAAACACGTCCACAGCAGTGCGCCCATTAGCCAGCACAATTGCAAACACTATGCATGCAATGTGCTGTTAGTACCTCCTACGATGTGGACGAGGGGTTGGATTTAAGGAGGCAAAAATAGAACACAGCAAACCTATAAAAAAACAACAACCTCAAAGTATTTACAAATCTGTGCCAATATGTAATGTCCCTAAGCGCACTTCTGATCATGCATCTATGCAGAGTGGAACACTGCAAATTCTGCACATGAACATTGTTCTCATCTTGCAGTGCAAACATGTCCTCCTCCCATGTGAGGCTTTCTGTTGCACGTCAGTGGTATGCACTGATGGCTTCATACCGCTCCTCAGACACAGAAGGAGGAAACACGTGGCTACGCAAGTGATCCTTCCTCCACAGGTCCCCAATAGCCAAAGGCTTCGCCAGTTCAAGATAGATCTTTATGCTGAGATGAAGAAGCATTTCATCCATCCATGGCCTCTTCATGTTATCCCCTTTTCTCCAAGCTGCAAATCGGTTAGTATTGTTGCATAGGGTTTGGATCACCTCTTGACTAAAGAACAGCTGGAAGATGTTGGAAGGGCTGTAGACTGTCTAAAAATCCATGTGAACTCCTGGGATGAAAATTCAATGGGGCAGGCTGCTCATCTTCCTCCCAGGTGTCGCGCCATCTGTCCTCCTGTGCAGTAGCTGGTGCTGACGCTGTGCTCTTTCCCCTGGAGCTGATCTTGTCTTCCTTGCTCTGGCATGAGGTTGTTGCCCAGCTAAGGTGTGGAAGGTGTTGCCGGGTGTCGGAGGTGACGGTATGGACACTCCTTTCTTTGCTTGAGGTGGGCTTGTGCTTCTGCTGCCTTTGTGACTAGCCAGTCTTCCAGCAGGCACCCTCATGGGTGTCCATAGATTGTGGGATGGTAGAAGTTGATTGTTCCCTGGGAGTGGGTCACAAAAGGTGTGAAACATTCCATATGGGGTAGGCTAGGATTGATCTGCTTCACTGCAAGACAAAGACAGCATAACAAACGAGTACAATATGTACCATGAAAATAAACACAAACATCAAATTGTCATGAGAAATAAGGCTAAATTATTATATGTAGTAGTTACACTTACATTACTATTTATTGCATATTGCTTACAACTATAGTACACTGGCTAAATCATATTGGCGTAACAGGCTACAATATTATGCTACGCACCATAACTACTTGCTAAACGATATTAGATTCAGTGCCAATAGGCTAAAAGATTATGTTGGGGTAAATATATAGTATGCATTCTCTCAAGCCAACCCAACAATCTCGCAAAAGTGAATGATATACTTACGGCATATCGAGCACGGCGTCGATTCCATGGACAAACGCGACTTCGCCCTCTGAGTCCATGCTTGCAGCCATGGAAGCGTCATCACTCTCACTTTCCTCATCACTAAATCTAAACGAAGTTCTCATCAACTTCAGCCAGTGTAAGTCGTTTCCATTCCATGGTTGTGATAAAGATATCCACTAAAACGTTTTATCAAAAGCAAAAACAAAATCACGAAGTAAACTGCCCAAAAACCGAGCAACTGAAGCGCACTCTGCAATAGCAACAGGTAAACAGCACGCGCGCAACAGGGCTCGTTAATGTGTTCCGCGTGGCCCGCCCCGTCTCTGTAGTGACCATTCATGGCAAATGAGCTGTCGAGATTTTCGTCTGCCTGAATGCTATTTGTTGAAAATGGTGTCAAACATTTTGGATTCGATGGCCCATTACTGTAAGCTTTTTTTTCTTCCTTTCCCCATTTTCTACAAGGGTCTTCTGGTACTTACATTTATATTTATGCCATTTACTTGCAAATAAGAATTAGTTCTTAATGTACAAATTATGCAAGGAGTACATTCAAAAATTGCATAGTACAGGACATGTGGTTCGGTTTTTTCTGAAGATAAAAAGCAGAAAGAGTAAAACCCGATGTAAAACTAGGGGACAATATATGTGTAGACTTTGCAAACAAGGTCATTGGGTTGCGTGTATATTTTAAATAAGGTAATAAACAAAGTATATTTAATGAACTATGACTCGTTCCTAAATAAATAAGATCTGAAAAACAATTACATTAAAAATAAACTTTAATACAACTTCCAACACCAAAAAAAAATAATTTACAAAACAGAGATTTACAATTTACAAAAAAATTACAAAACAGGGAAAAATATATACAAAATCACAGTCCAGGGTCCACAGCACTTCAGACCGAGAAGCCCATCTCTGCAGCCAGATCCAGAATGCCAGGAATCCCCTCCAGCAGGCCTAGGATTTGGTCGGAGAAGAACGCTTCTCCCTCTTTAGTTACCACTGCATCACACACCAGTGGCTCCTCACCGAAAAGGTTCTCGCGTGGCCTTTTGCTTGGAGGTTGGCCCTCATCAGCATGTGCCTCCGACTCTGAGCTGGAGTTAGAGAATGATCCGTCATCCCCAGAGAAGGCCTTCCTCTTTCTCTTCCGCAGCTGCGGTGGTGGAGTCGGCGGCTTTTGCTTGGCTATGTTCTGCAGGTGGTTCTGGTGGCAGGCCATATGCCATTGCTCCAGGCTGGACAGGTGAGAATAGTACGTCTGCCTGTACCACTCCCAGTAGACCTGCTGCCAGTAGAGCTCCTGGTCGGTATAATATGCTCCAATGTTTCCAGGCAGCCGAGGGGACTCGCTGGTATGGAGACCGGCATTCTGCATACAGAAGGGCATCGGCGTCGAGTGCCAGTGGCTTGCACCTGCTGTGGACACATATGGCATGAAACTGAAGACTGCTTGCTTCCATTACTGTACACCAGGGATGATAATGACTTGTTTATGATTTTCCCAGCTACAAAGAGTACTAAAAATCTAGAGTATCTTACGTATGGATGGATTGGCAGTCAGCACATGTGGAGAAGGCTGATGGCTGTGTACCTCCACCAGGCCTTAAAAACATCAATTTAATTAGCTTTTTCTTTTTTCCCCTCTTTATCATACATAGCAAATTGGTAAGGAGCACACCTGTGGGATGCTGAAAGATCTTTATGGGCGGTGTCTCTACAGCACCACTAACATGGCCGACCACATGCGAGGGTGCCACAGCGATTCCGCAAGGGAAGGGTGCCGGCCCATAGGAGTCCACACACATCACTGTCTCGTGGGGGGCGCGGGAGACGACACAAAACAATTAATTCAAGTCAAATATGGTTGATTTAAACAGTAAACAAATGAAACAATGAAATGTTAAAAATGAATGAAAAGAGCAAATTTACATTATAAGGAAGACAAAATATTAAAGTTGAACTAAAATGACAGAAACGGATGTACACTGTTTCAAATACATTCTGCAATCTATGAAAATAGACAGTTATGGATGAAGAACCCACCCGCAGGCTGGAGGTAGACTGGATTCATCTGCCTTGGAAGCTGCCCATTAGCATGGGCTCGGGCAAAGTGCCTCTGCCTCTCCTGGCCATGGCCTGAATGAAAACCGCAAAACGGGTGCCCAGAGGAAGCATAAATGTGTCCTGTGTTCATAGTTAATATGAAAAATTGACAGCTTCTTAAAAGTAAATTGCAGAGCAAAATCAAGGTTTGACCAGATCTGTGCTTTTCAAAACTCAAACTGAGCTCCAAACATTCCAAACCAAACATTCCGCAGTTGCTTAGTACACACGTGATGTCACCATTTCTTCATTTTTGAACAAAAACACTACATTAAACAGGCTGCTTCAATAACCTCCATCAGCTTGCTCCATAGAGACTGGTTTGGTTGGAGTCATTCTCCTTTGTTTAGTTTGTCTAGATTGAAATAATACAAATGTCATTAACTCTGAATGTTTTTTGCAGTATTTTTGACTATACACTCAGGATTCTAGACACTATGCCTTCTCAATAAAAACACAAGACAGATAGTATGTGAATGCAGTGCAGAGCATGGAGGCCTTATTCTGAGCCATCCATCCTGCCATCACCAATAGCATGTGTGAATGTGAAAAGGGAAACACCCACTCTCTTATACATCTTTATGAAACTCTTCTTGTATACTCACGCCCCTTTTTAAGTCACTTATTGCAGTTTCTGTGGACAAGTAAGACATCCTCCCTTTGCATCACAGTAAAGCCCACAGTAAATCCAACTCATCCTTTGGCCTGTTGTCACTTCAGTCGGCTGCACCCAAAGGCTGGATACATCCGCATGTGTTACTGCTATTAAGGGCTTACTTAAAGACAATTTTAATAATACCTGTAAATGTTTTACTTCTGTTCAAGTCACGTAGCTTCTGTTTGTTAACTCTTGTTATATAACGCTTGTTTTTGGATTTTGTTATTTCTTTCTCATTTTTCTTCCTCTCCCCCTTCTCTACAAGTGTCTTCTGGTAGTTACAAATAAGAATTAGTTCTTACTTTCCAATTTTAAGATCCTTTCGAATCTATTTGTACACCTCCACCTTACCACCTGTGACGAATGCCTGAGTGCCGAAGGGCCTGGAGCAGGACGCACAGACTCCCGTGACTGTGAAATTCATTTATTAACACGCAACGTAACTGTGGCACTCACATATAACAGTAACGGATAACGTGACTTCTACAATTAACACGGACAACTCACACGTAACCGAAGACAATATACATAGACAGAACAGCTAAACAAACATTAACAAGGGCTACATGAACGTGGACATTGACATTAAGCACAGGCGCTAACAAACAATGACCAACAGTGAGGGGAGCACCGACAGGGGTTTAAATAGCCCAACGAACACTGACGCTAAACCCTGTACAGGTGCGTGCCCTCACGGGGGTGTGGCCACAAACAAAAGTAAACCCCCCTGCACGCGGCAGGCCGGACCACGTGACTTGTGGGGAGGAGCGTCCCGTGATAACACTAGTTATCTAAAGTTTTACATATAGCACAAAGACGCTTCAGGATGTAAATTAAAGTAGACACTTGGAAAAAGGCATTCATTTACATCCAGGCTTTTCTTTCCATCATTTAGGCTCCAATTGGTAACATGAAACATACGGGGAAAAAAGCTAACAAAAATGCCTTTTATTTTGGGGTTATCCAACGTGGATGTGGAAGCTGGGGATGCAAAATCAGTAATTCAATACATTTCCTGATTCACCAGGGTCTTGTAAAACAAAACGCAAATAATACATCCAAAATGTAAAAACGCACACAAAACCTTTCCAGCACTACACTGGACTTCAAAGTCTTATAGAGGAAATAGTTCATAAATGCTTTAAACACGTCCACAGCAGTGCGCCCGTTAGCCAGCACAATTGCAAACACTATGCATGCAATGTGCTGTTAGCACCTCCTACGATGTGGACGAGGGGTTGGATTTTAGGAGGCAAAAATAGAACACAGCAAACCTATAAAAAAACAACAACCTCAAAGTATTTACAAATCTGTGCCAATATGTAATGTCCCTAAGCGCACTTCTGATCATGCATCTATGCAGAGTGGAACACTGCAAAATCTGCACATGAACATTGTTCTCATCTTGCAGTGCAAACATGTCCTCCTCCCATGTGAGGCTTTCTGTTGCACGTCAGTGGTATGCACTGATGGCTTCATACCGCTCCTCAGCCACAGAAGGAGGAAACACGTGGCTACGCAAGTGATCCTTCCTCCACAGGTCCCCAATAGCCGAAGGCTTCGCCAGTCCAAGATAGATCTTTATGCTGAGATGAAGAAGCATTTCATCAGCATTTCATCCATCCATGTCCTCTTCATGTTATCCCCTTTTCTCCAAGCTGCAAATCGGTTAGTATTGTTGCATAGGGTTTGGATCACCTCTTGACTAAAGAACAGCTGGAAGATGTTGGAAGGGCTGTAGACTGTCTAAAAATCCATGTGAACTCCTAGGATGAAAATTCAATGGGGCAGGCTGCTCATCTTCCTCCCAGGTGTCGCGCCATCTGTCCTCCTGTGCAGTAGCTGGTGCTGACGCTGTGCTCTTTCCCCTGGAGCTGATCTTGTCTTCCTTGCTCTGGCATGAGGTTGTTGCCCAGCTAAGGTGTGGAAGGTGTTGCCGGGTGTCGGAGGTGACGGTATGGACACTCCTTTCTTTGCTTGAGGTGGGCTTGTGCTTCTGCTGCCTTTGTGACTAGCCAGTCTTCCAGCAGGCACCCTCATGGGTGTCCATAGATTGTGGGATGGTAGAAGTTGATTGTTCCCTGGGAGTGGGTCACAAAAGGTGTGAAACATTCCATATGGGGTAGGCTAGGATTGATCTGCTTCACTGCAAGACAAAGACAGCATAACAAATGAGTACAATATGTACCATGAAAATAAACACAAACATCAAATTGTCATGAGAAATAAGGCTAAATTATTATATGTAGTAGTTACACTTACATTACTATTTATTGCATATTGCTTACAACTATAGTACACTGGCTAAATCATATTGGCGTAACAGGCTACAATATTATGCTACGCACCATAACTACTTGCTAAACGATATTAGATTCAGTGCCAATAGGCTAAAAGATTATGTTGGGGTAAATATATAGTATGCATTCTCTCAAGCCAACCCAACAATCTCGCAAAAGTGAATGATATACTTACGGCATATCGAGCACGGCGTCGATTCCATGGACAAACGCGACTTCGCCCTCTGAGTCCATGCTTGCAGCCATGGAAGCGTCATCATTCTCACTTTCCTCATCACTAAATCTAAACGAAGTTCTCATCAACTTCAGCCAGTGTAAGTCGTTTCCATTCCATGGTTGTGATAAAGATATCCACTAAAACGTTTTATCAAAAGCAAAAACAAAATCACGAAGTAAACTGCCCAAAAACCGAGCAACTGAAGCGCACTCTGCAATAGCAACAGGTAAACAGCACGCGCGCAACAGGGCTCGTTAATGTGTTCCGCGTGGCCCGCCCCGTCTCTGTAGTGACCATTCATGGCAAATGAGCTGTCGAGATTTTCGTCTGCCTGAATGCTATTTGTTGAAAATGGTGTCAAACATTTTGGATTCGATGGCCCATTACTGTAAGCTTTTTTTTCTTCCTTTCCCCATTTTCTACAAGGGTCTTCTGGTACTTACATTTATATTTATGCCATTTACTTGCAAATAAGAATTAGTTCTTAATGTACAAATTATGCAAGGAGTACATTCAAAAATTGCATAGTACAGGACATGTGGTTCGGTTTTTTCTGAAGATAAAAAGCAGAAAGAGTAAAACCCGATGTAAAACTAGGGGACAATATATGTGTAGACTTTGCAAACAAGGTCATTGGGTTGCGTGTATATTTTAAATAAGGTAATAAACAAAGTATATTTAATGAACTATGACTCGTTCCTAAATAAATAAGATCTGAAAAACAATTACATTAAAAATAAACTTTAATACAACTTCCAACACCAAAAAAAATAATTTACAAAACAGAGATTTACAATTTACAAAAAAATTACAAAACAGGGAAAAATATATACAAAATCACAGTCCAGGGTCCACAGCACTTCAGACCGAGAAGCCCATCTCTGCAGCCAGATCCAGAATGCCAGGAATCCCCTCCAGCAGGCCTAGGATTTGGTCGGAGAAGAACGCTTCTCCCTCTTTAGTTACCACTGCATCACACACCAGTGGCTCCTCACCGAAAAGGTTCTCGCCTGGCCTTTTGCTTGGAGGTTGGCCCTCATCAGCATGTGCCTCCGACTCTGAGCTGGAGTTAGAGAATGATCCGTCATCTCCAGAGAAGGCCTTCCTCTTTCTCTTCCGCAGCTGCGGTGGTGGAGTCGGCGGCTTTTGCTTGGCTATGTTCTGCAGGTGGTTCTGGTGGCAGGCCATATGCCATTGCTCCAGGCTGGACAGGTGAGAATAGTACGTCTGCCTGTACCACTCCCAGTAGACCTGCTGCCAGTAGAGCTCCTGGTCGGTATAATATGCTCCAATGTTTCCAGGCAGCCGAGGGGACTCGCTGGTATGGAGACCGGCATTCCGCATACAGAAGGGCATCGGCGTCGAGTGCCAGTGGCTTGCACCTGCTGTGGACACATATGGCATGAAACTGAAGACTGCTTGCTTCCATTACTGTACACCAGGGATGATAATGACTTGTTTATGATTTTCCCAGCTACAAAGAGTACTAAAAATCTAGAGTATCTTACGTATGGATGGATTGGCAGTCAGCACATGTGGAGAAGGCTGATGGCTGTGTACCTCCACCAGGCCTTAAAAACATCAATTTAATTAGCTTTTTCTTTTTTCCCCTCTTTATCATACATAGCAAATTGGTAAGGAGCACACCTGTGGGATGCTGAAAGATCTTTATGGGCGGTGCCTCTACAGCACCACTAACATGGCCGACCACATGCGAGGGTGCCACAGCGATTCCGCAAGGGAAGGGTGCCGGCCCATAGGAGTCCACACACATCACTGTCTCGTGGGGGGCGCGGGAGACGACACAAAACAATTAATTCAAGTCAAATATGGTTGATTTAAACAGTAAACAAATGAAACAATGAAAAAATGAATGAAAAGAGCAAATTTACATTATAAGGAAGACAAAATATTAAAGTTGAACTAAAATGACAGAAACGGATGTACACTGTTTCAAATACATTCTGCAATCTATGAAAATAGACAGTTATGGATGAAGAACCCACCCGCAGGCTGGAGGTAGACTGGATTCATCTGCCTTGGAAGCTGCCCATTAGCATGGGCTCGGGCAAAGTGCCTCTGCCTCTCCTGGCCATGGCCTGAATGAAAACCGCAAAACGGGTGCCCAGAGGAAGCATAAATGTGTCCTGTGTTCATAGTTAATATGAAAAATTGACAGCTTCTTAAAAGTAAATTGCAGAGCAAAATCAAGGTTTGACCAGATCTGTGCTTTTCAAAACTCAAACTGAGCTCCAAACATTCCAAACCAAACATTCCGCAGTTGCTTAGTACACACGTGATGTCACCATTTCTTCATTTTTGAACAAAAACACTACATTAAACAGGCTGCTTCAATAACCTCCATCAGCTTGCTCCATAGAGACTGGTTTGGTTGGAGTCATTCTCCTTTGTTTAGTTTGTCTAGATTGAAATAATACAAATGTCATTAACTCTGAATGTTTTTTGCAGTATTTTTGACTATACACTCAGGATTCTAGACACTATGCCTTCTCAATAAAAACACAAGACAGATAGTATGTGAATGCAGTGCAGAGCATGGAGGCCTTATTCTGAGCCATCCATCCTGCCATCACCAATAGCATGTGTGAATGTGAAAAGGGAAACACCCACTCTCTTATACATCTTTATGAAACTCTTCTTGTATACTCACGCCCCTTTTTAAGTCACTTATTGCAGTTTCTGTGGACAAGTAAGACATCCTCCCTTTGCATCACAGTAAAGCCCACAGTAAATCCAACTCATCCTTTGGCCTGTTGTCACTTCAGTCGGCTGCACCCAAAGGCTGGATACATCCGCATGTGTTACTGCTATTAAGGGCTTACTTAAAGACAATTTTAATAATACCTGTAAATGTTTTACTTCTGTTCAAGTCACGTAGCTTCTGTTTGTTAACTCTTGTTATATAACGCTTCTTGTTTTTGGATTTTGTTATTTCTTTCTCATTTTTCTTCCTCTCCCCCTTCTCTACAAGTGTCTTCTGGTAGTTACAAATAAGAATTAGTTCTTACTTTCCAATTTTAAGATCCTTTCGAATCTATTTGTACACCTCCACCTTACCACCTGTGACGAATGCCTGAGTGCCGAAGGGCCTGGAGCAGGACGCACAGACTCCCGTGACTGTGAAATTCATTTATTAACACGCAACGTAACTGTGGCACTCACATATAACAGTAACGGATAACGTGACTTCTACAATTAACACGGACAACTCACACGTAACCGAAGACAATATACATAGACAGAACAGCTAAACAAACATTAACAAGGGCTACATGAACGTGGACATTGACATTAAGCACAGGCGCTAACAAACAATGACCAACAGTGAGGGGAGCACCGACAGGGGTTTAAATAGCCCAACGAACACTGACTCTAAACCCTGTACAGGTGCGTGCCCTCACGGGGGTGTGGCCACAAACAAAAGTAAACCCCCCTGCACGCGGCAGGCCGGACCACGTGACTTGTGGGGAGGAGCGTCCCGTGATAACACTAGTTATCTAAAGTTTTACATATAGCACAAAGACCCTTCAGGATGTAAATTAAAGTAGACACTTGGGAAAAGGCATTCATTTACATCCAGGCTTTTCTTTCCACCATTTAGGCTCCAATTGGTAACATGAAACATACGGGGAAAAAAGCTAACAAAAATGCCTTTTATTTTGGGGTTATCCAACGTGGATGTGGATGCTGGGGATGCAAAATCAGTAATTCAATACATTTCCTGATTCACCAGGGTCTTGCAAAACAAAACGCAAATAATACATCCAAAATGTAAAAACGTACACAAAACCTTTCCAGCACTACACTGGACTTCAAAGTCTTATAGAGGAAACAGTTCATAAATGCTTTAAACACGTCCACAGCAGTGCGCCCGTTAGCCAGCACAATTGCAAACACTATGCATGCAATGTGCTGTTAGCACCTCCTACGATGTGGACGAGGGGTTGGATTTTAGGAGGCAAAAATAGAACACAGCAAACCTATAAAAAAACAGCAACCTCAAAGTATTTACAAATCTGTGCCAATATGTAATGTCCCTAAGCGCACTTCTGATCATGCATCTATGCAGAGTGGAACACTGCAAAATCTGCACATGAACATTGTTCTCATCTTGCAGTGCAAACATGTCCTCCTCCCATGTGAGGCTTTCTGTTGCACGTCAGTGGTATGCACTGATGGCTTCATACCGCTCCTCAGCCACAGAAGGAGGAAACACGTGGCTACGCAAGTGATCCTTCCTCCACAGGTCCCCAATAGCCGAAGGCTTCGCCAGTCCAAGATAGATCTTTATGCTGAGATGAAGAAGCATTTCATCAGCATTTCATCCATCCATGTCCTCTTCATGTTATCCCCTTTTCTCCAAGCTGCAAATCGGTTAGTATTGTTGCATAGGGTTTGGATCACCTCTTGACTAAAGAACAGCTGGAAGATGTTGGAAGGGCTGTAGACTGTCTAAAAATCCATGTGAACTCCTAGGATGAAAATTCAATGGGGCAGGCTGCTCATCTTCCTCCCAGGTGTCGCGCCATCTGTCCTCCTGTGCAGTAGCTGGTGCTGACGCTGTGCTCTTTCCCCTGGAGCTGATCTTGTCTTCCTTGCTCTGGCATGAGGTTGTTGCCCAGCTAAGGTGTGGAAGGTGTTGCCGGGTGTCGGAGGTGACGGTATGGACACTCCTTTCTTTGCTTGAGGTGGGCTTGTGCTTCTGCTGCCTTTGTGACTAGCCAGTCTTCCAGCAGGCACCCTCATGGGTGTCCATAGATTGTGGGATGGTAGAAGTTGATTGTTCCCTGGGAGTGGGTCACAAAAGGTGTGAAACATTCCATATGGGGTAGGCTAGGATTGATCTGCTTCACTGCAAGACAAAGACAGCATAACAAATGAGTACAATATGTACCATGAAAATAAACACAAACATCAAATTGTCATGAGAAATAAGGCTAAATTATTATATGTAGTAGCTACACTTACATTACTATTTATTGCATATTACTTACAACTATAGTACACTGGCTAAATCATATTGGCGTAACAGGCTACAATATTATGCTACGCACCATAACTACTTGCTAAACGATATTAGATTCAGTGCCAATAGGCTAAAAGATTATGTTGGGGTAAATATATAGTATGCATTCTCTCAAGCCAACCCAACAATCTCGCAAAAGTGAATGATATACTTACGGCATATCGAGCACGGCGTCGATTCCATGGACAAACGCGACTTCGCCCTCTGAGTCCATGCTTGCAGCCATGGAAGCGTCATCATTCTCACTTTCCTCATCACTAAATCTAAACGAAGTTCTCATCAACTTCAGCCAGTGTAAGTCGTTTCCATTCCATGGTTGTGATAAAGATATCCACTAAAACGTTTTATCAAAAGCAAAAACAAAATCACGAAGTAAACTGCCCAAAAACCGAGCAACTGAAGCGCACTCTGCAATAGCAACAGGTAAACAGCACGCGCGCAACAGGGCTCGTTAATGTGTTCCGCGTGGCCCGCCCCGTCTCTGTAGTGACCATTCATGGCAAATGAGCTGTCGAGATTTTCGTCTGCCTGAATGCTATTTGTTGAAAATGGTGTCAAACATTTTGGATTCGATGGCCCATTACTGTAAGCTTTTTTTTCTTCCTTTCCCCATTTTCTACAAGGGTCTTCTGGTACTTACATTTATATTTATGCCATTTACTTGCAAATAAGAATTAGTTCTTAATGTACAAATTATGCAAGGAGTACATTCAAAAATTGCATAGTACAGGACATGTGGTTCGGTTTTTTCTGAAGATAAAAAGCAGAAAGAGTAAAACCCGATGTAAAACTAGGGGACAATATATGTGTAGACTTTGCAAACAAGGTCATTGGGTTGCGTGTATATTTTAAATAAGGTAATAAACAAAGTATATTTAATGAACTATGACTCGTTCCTAAATAAATAAGATCTGAAAAACAATTACATTAAAAATAAACTTTAATACAACTTCCAACACCAAAAAAAATAATTTACAAAACAGAGATTTACAATTTACAAAAAAATTACAAAACAGGGAAAAATATATACAAAATCACAGTCCAGGGTCCACAGCACTTCAGACCGAGAAGCCCATCTCTGCAGCCAGATCCAGAATGCCAGGAATCCCCTCCAGCAGGCCTAGGATTTGGTCGGAGAAGAACGCTTCTCCCTCTTTAGTTACCACTGCATCACACACCAGTGGCTCCTCACCGAAAAGGTTCTCGCCTGGCCTTTTGCTTGGAGGTTGGCCCTCATCAGCATGTGCCTCCGACTCTGAGCTGGAGTTAGAGAATGATCCGTCATCTCCAGAGAAGGCCTTCCTCTTTCTCTTCCGCAGCTGCGGTGGTGGAGTCGGCGGCTTTTGCTTGGCTATGTTCTGCAGGTGGTTCTGGTGGCAGGCCATATGCCATTGCTCCAGGCTGGACAGGTGAGAATAGTACGTCTGCCTGTACCACTCCCAGTAGACCTGCTGCCAGTAGAGCTCCTGGTCGGTATAATATGCTCCAATGTTTCCAGGCAGCCGAGGGGACTCGCTGGTATGGAGACCGGCATTCCGCATACAGAAGGGCATCGGCGTCGAGTGCCAGTGGCTTGCACCTGCTGTGGACACATATGGCATGAAACTGAAGACTGCTTGCTTCCATTACTGTACACCAGGGATGATAATGACTTGTTTATGATTTTCCCAGCTACAAAGAGTACTAAAAATCTAGAGTATCTTACGTATGGATGGATTGGCAGTCAGCACATGTGGAGAAGGCTGATGGCTGTGTACCTCCACCAGGCCTTAAAAACATCAATTTAATTAGCTTTTTCTTTTTTCCCCTCTTTATCATACATAGCAAATTGGTAAGGAGCACACCTGTGGGATGCTGAAAGATCTTTATGGGCGGTGCCTCTACAGCACCACTAACATGGCCGACCACATGCGAGGGTGCCACAGCGATTCCGCAAGGGAAGGGTGCCGGCCCATAGGAGTCCACACACATCACTGTCTCGTGGGGGGCGCGGGAGACGACACAAAACAATTAATTCAAGTCAAATATGGTTGATTTAAACAGTAAACAAATGAAACAATGAAAAAATGAATGAAAAGAGCAAATTTACATTATAAGGAAGACAAAATATTAAAGTTGAACTAAAATGACAGAAACGGATGTACACTGTTTCAAATACATTCTGCAATCTATGAAAATAGACAGTTATGGATGAAGAACCCACCCGCAGGCTGGAGGTAGACTGGATTCATCTGCCTTGGAAGCTGCCCATTAGCATGGGCTCGGGCAAAGTGCCTCTGCCTCTCCTGGCCATGGCCTGAATGAAAACCGCAAAACGGGTGCCCAGAGGAAGCATAAATGTGTCCTGTGTTCATAGTTAATATGAAAAATTGACAGCTTCTTAAAAGTAAATTGCAGAGCAAAATCAAGGTTTGACCAGATCTGTGCTTTTCAAAACTCAAACTGAGCTCCAAACATTCCAAACCAAACATTCCGCAGTTGCTTAGTACACACGTGATGTCACCATTTCTTCATTTTTGAACAAAAACACTACATTAAACAGGCTGCTTCAATAACCTCCATCAGCTTGCTCCATAGAGACTGGTTTGGTTGGAGTCATTCTCCTTTGTTTAGTTTGTCTAGATTGAAATAATACAAATGTCATTAACTCTGAATGTTTTTTGCAGTATTTTTGACTATACACTCAGGATTCTAGACACTATGCCTTCTCAATAAAAACACAAGACAGATAGTATGTGAATGCAGTGCAGAGCATGGAGGCCTTATTCTGAGCCATCCATCCTGCCATCACCAATAGCATGTGTGAATGTGAAAAGGGAAACACCCACTCTCTTATACATCTTTATGAAACTCTTCTTGTATACTCACGCCCCTTTTTAAGTCACTTATTGCAGTTTCTGTGGACAAGTAAGACATCCTCCCTTTGCATCACAGTAAAGCCCACAGTAAATCCAACTCATCCTTTGGCCTGTTGTCACTTCAGTCGGCTGCACCCAAAGGCTGGATACATCCGCATGTGTTACTGCTATTAAGGGCTTACTTAAAGACAATTTTAATAATACCTGTAAATGTTTTACTTCTGTTCAAGTCACGTAGCTTCTGTTTGTTAACTCTTGTTATATAACGCTTCTTGTTTTTGGATTTTGTTATTTCTTTCTCATTTTTCTTCCTCTCCCCCTTCTCTACAAGTGTCTTCTGGTAGTTACAAATAAGAATTAGTACTTACTTTCCAATTTTAAGATCCTTTCGAATCTTTTTGTACACCTCCACCTTACCACCTGTGACGAATGCCTGAGTGCCGAAGGGCCTGGAGCAGGACGCACAGACTCCCGTGACTGTGAAATTCATTTATTAACACGCAACGTAACTGTGGCACTCACATATAACAGTAACGGATAACGTGACTTCTACAATTAACACGGACAACTCACACGTAACCGAAGACAATATACATAGACAGAACAGCTAAACAAACATTAACAAGGGCTACATGAACGTGGACATTGACATTAAGCACAGGCGCTAACAAACAATGACCAACAGTGAGGGGAGCACCGACAGGGGTTTAAATAGCCCAACGAACACTGACGCTAAACCCTGTACAGGTGCGTGCCCTCACGGGGGTGTGGCCACAAACAAAAGTAAACCCCCCTGCACGCGGCAGGCCGGACCACGTGACTTGTGGGGAGGAGCGTCCCGTGATAACACTAGTTATCTAAAGTTTTACATATAGCACAAAGACCCTTCAGGATGTAAATTAAAGTAGACACTTGGGAAAAGGCATTCATTTACATCCAGGCTTTTCTTTCCACCATTTAGGATACAATTGGTAACATGAAACATACGGGGAAAAAAGCTAACAAAAATGCCTTTTATTTTGGGGTTATCCAACGTGGATGTGGATGCTGGGGATGCAAAATCAGTAATTCAATACATTTCCTGATTCACCAGGGTCTTGCAAAACAAAACGCAAATAATACATCCAAAATGTAAAAACGTACACAAAACCTTTCCAGCACTACACTGGACTTCAAAGTCTTATAGAGGAAACAGTTCATAAATGCTTTAAACACGTCCACAGCAGTGCGCCCGTTAGCCAGCACAATTGCAAACACTATGCATGCAATGTGCTGTTAGCACCTCCTACGATGTGGACGAGGGGTTGGATTTTAGGAGGCAAAAATAGAACACAGCAAACCTATAAAAAAACAGCAACCTCAAAGTATTTACAAATCTGTGCCAATATGTAATGTCCCTAAGCGCACTTCTGATCATGCATCTATGCAGAGTGGAACACTGCAAAATCTGCACATGAACATTGTTCTCATCTTGCAGTGCAAACATGTCCTCCTCCCATGTGAGGCTTTCTGTTGCACGTCAGTGGTATGCACTGATGGCTTCATACCGCTCCTCAGCCACAGAAGGAGGAAACACGTGGCTACGCAAGTGATCCTTCCTCCACAGGTCCCCAATAGCCGAAGGCTTCGCCAGTCCAAGATAGATCTTTATGCTGAGATGAAGAAGCATTTCATCAGCATTTCATCCATCCATGTCCTCTTCATGTTATCCCCTTTTCTCCAAGCTGCAAATCGGTTAGTATTGTTGCATAGGGTTTGGATCACCTCTTGACTAAAGAACAGCTGGAAGATGTTGGAAGGGCTGTAGACTGTCTAAAAATCCATGTGAACTCCTAGGATGAAAATTCAATGGGGCAGGCTGCTCATCTTCCTCCCAGGTGTCGCGCCATCTGTCCTCCTGTGCAGTAGCTGGTGCTGACGCTGTGCTCTTTCCCCTGGAGCTGATCTTGTCTTCCTTGCTCTGGCATGAGGTTGTTGCCCAGCTAAGGTGTGGAAGGTGTTGCCGGGTGTCGGAGGTGACGGTATGGACACTCCTTTCTTTGCTTGAGGTGGGCTTGTGCTTCTGCTGCCTTTGTGACTAGCCAGTCTTCCAGCAGGCACCCTCATGGGTGTCCATAGATTGTGGGATGGTAGAAGTTGATTGTTCCCTGGGAGTGGGTCACAAAAGGTGTGAAACATTCCATATGGGGTAGGCTAGGATTGATCTGCTTCACTGCAAGACAAAGACAGCATAACATAGCCAAATGAGTACAATATGTACCATGAAAATAAACACAAACATCAAATTGTTATGAGAAATAAGGCTAAATTATTATATGTAGTAGCTACACTTACATTACTATTTATTGCATATTACTTACAACTATAGTACACTGGCTAAATCATATTGGCGTAACAGGCTACAATATTATGCTACGCACCATAACTACTTGCTAAACGATACTAGATTCAGTGCCAATAGGCTAAAAGATTATGTTGGGGTAAATATATAGTATGCATTCTCTCAAGCCAACCCAACAATCTCGCAAAAGTGAATGATATACTTACGGCATATCGAGCACGGCGTCGATTCCATGGACAAACGCGACTTCGCCCTCTGAGTCCATGCTTGCAGCCATGGAAGCGTCATCACTCTCACTTTCCTCATCACTAAATCTAAACGAAGTTCTCATCAACTTCAGCCAGTGTAAGTCGTTTCCATTCCATGGTTGTGATAAAGATATCCACTAAAACGTTTTATCAAAAGCAAAAACAAAATCACGAAGTAAACTGCCCAAAAACCGAGCAACTGAAGTGCACTCTGCAATAGCAACAGGTAAACAGCACGCGCGCAACAGGGCTCGTTAATGTGTTCCGCGTGGCCCGCCCCGTCTCTGTAGTGACCATTCATGGCAAATGAGCTGTCGAGATTTTCGTCTGCCTGAATGCTATTTTTTGAAAATGGTGTCAAATATTTTGGATTCGATGGCCCATTACTGTAAGCTTTTTTTTCTTCCTTTCCCCATTTTCTACAAGTGTCTTCTGGTACTTACATTTATATTTATGCCATTTACTTGCAAATAAGAATTAGTTCTTAATGTACAAATTATGCAAGGAGTACATTCAAAAATTGCATAGTAGAGGACATGTGGTTCGGTTTTTTCTGAAGATAAAAAGCAGAAAGAGTAAAACCCGATGTAAAACTAGGGGACAATATATGTGTAGACTTTGCAAACAAGGTCATTGGGTTGCGTGTATATTTTAAATAAGGTAATAAACAAAGTATATTTAATGAACTATGACTCGTTCCTAAATAAATAAGATCTGAAAAACAATTACATTAAAAATAAACTTTAATACAACTTCCAACACCAAAAAAAATAATTTACAAAACAGAGATTTACAATTTACAAAAAAATTACAAAACAGGGAAAAATATATACAAAATCACAGTCCAGAGTCCACAGCACTTCAGACCGAGAAGCCCATCTCTGCAGCCAGATCCAGAATGCCAGGAATCCCCTCCAGCAGGCCTAGGATTTGGTCGGAGAAGAACGCTTCTCCCTCTTTAGTTACCACTGCATCACACACCAGTGGCTCCTCACCGAAAAGGTTCTCGCCTGGCCTTTTGCTTGGAGGTTGGCCCTCATCAGCATGTGCCTCCGACTCTGAGCTGGAGTTAGAGAATGATCCGTCATCTCCAGAGAAGGCCTTCCTCTTTCTCTTCCGCAGCTGCGGTGGTGGAGTCGGCGGCTTTTGCTTGGCTATGTTCTGCAGGTGGTTCTGGTGGCAGGCCATATGCCATTGCTCCAGGCTGGACAGGTGAGAATAGTACGTCTCCCTGTACCACTCCCAGTAGACCTGCTGCCAGTAGAGCTCCTGGTCGGTATAATATGCTCCAATGTTTCCAGGCAGCCGAGGGGACTCGCTGGTATGGAGACCGGCATTCTGCATACAGAAGGGCATCGGCGTCGAGTGCCAGTGGCTTGCACCTGCTGTGGACACATATGGCATGAAACTGAAGACTGCTTGCTTCCATTACTGTACACCAGGGATGATAATGACTTGTTTATGATTTTCCCAGCTACAAAGAGTACTAAAAATCTAGAGTATCTTACGTATGGATGGATTGGCAGTCAGCACATGTGGAGAAGGCTGATGGCTGTGTACCTCCACCAGGCCTTAAAAACATCAATTTAATTAGCTTTTTCTTTTTTCCCCTCTTTATCATACATAGCAAATTGGTAAGGAGCACACCTGTGGGATGCTGAAAGATCTTTATGGGCGGTGCCTCTACAGCACCACTAACATGGCCGACCACATGCGAGGGTGCCACAGCGATTCCGCAAGGGAAGGGTGCCGGCCCATAGGAGTCCACACACATCACTGTCTCGTGGGGGGCGCGGGAGACGACACAAAACAATTAATTCAAGTCAAATATGGTTGATTTAAACAGTAAACAAATGAAACAATGAAATGTTAAAAATGAATGAAAAGAGCAAATTTACATTATAAGGAAGACAAAATATTAAAGTTGAACTAAAATGACAGAAACGGATGTACACTGTTTCAAATACATTCTGCAATCTATGAAAATAGACAGTTATGGATGAAGAACCCACCCGCAGGCTGGAGGTAGACTGGATTCATCTGCCTTGGAAGCTGCCCATTAGCATGGGCTCGGGCAAAGTGCCTCTGCCTCTCCTGGCCATGGCCTGAATGAAAACCGCAAAACGGGTGCCCAGAGGAAGCATAAATGTGTCCTGTGTTCATAGTTAATATGAAAAATTGACAGCTTCTTAAAAGTAAATTGCAGAGCAAAATCAAGGTTTGACCAGATCTGTGCTTTTCAAAACTCAAACTGAGCTCCAAACATTCCAAACCAAACATTCCGCAGTTGCTTAGTACACACGTGATGTCACCATTTCTTCATTTTTGAACAAAAACACTACATTAAACAGGCTGCTTCAATAACCTCCATCAGCTTGCTCCATAGAGACTGGTTTGGTTGGAGTCATTCTCCTTTGTTTAGTTTGTCTAGATTGAAATAATACAAATGTCATTAACTCTGAATGTTTTTTGCAGTATTTTTGACTATACACTCAGGATTCTAGACACTATGCCTTCTCAATAAAAACACAAGACAGATAGTATGTGAATGCAGTGCAGAGCATGGAGGCCTTATTCTGAGCCATCCATCCTGCCATCACCAATAGCATGTGTGAATGTGAAAAGGGAAACACCCACTCTCTTATACATCTTTATGAAACTCTTCTTGTATACTCACGCCCCTTTTTAAGTCACTTATTGCAGTTTCTGTGGACAAGTAAGACATCCTCCCTTTGCATCACAGTAAAGCCCACAGTAAATCCAACTCATCCTTTGGCCTGTTGTCACTTCAGTCGGCTGCACCCAAAGGCTGGATACATCCGCATGTGTTACTGCTATTAAGGGCTTACTTAAAGACAATTTTAATAATACCTGTAAATGTTTTACTTCTGTTCAAGTCACGTAGCTTCTGTTTGTTAACTCTTGTTATATAACGCTTCTTGTTTTTGGATTTTGTTATTTCTTTCTCATTTTTCTTACTCTCCCCCTTCTCTACAAGTGTCTTCTGGTAGTTACAAATAAGAATTAGTTCTTACTTTCCAATTTTAAGATCCTTTCGAATCTATTTGTACACCTCCACCTTACCACCTGTGACGAATGCCTGAGTGCCGAAGGGCCTGGAGCAGGACGCACAGACTCCCGTGACTGTGAAATTCATTTATTAACACGCAACGAAACTGTGGCACTCACATATAACAGTAACGGATAACGTGACTTCTACAATTAACACGGACAACTCACACGTAACCGAAGACAATATACATAGACAGAACAGCTAAACAAACATTAACAAGGGCTACATGAACGTGGACATTGACATTAAGCACAGGCGCTAACAAACAATGAACAACAGTGAGGGGAGCACCGACAGGGGTTTAAATAGCCCAACGAACACTGACTCTAAACCCTGTACAGGTGCGTGCCCTCACGGGGGTGTGGCCACAAACAAAAGTAAACCCCCCTGCACGCGGCAGGCCGGACCACGTGACTTGTGGGGAGGAGCGTCCCGTGATAACACTAGTTATCTAAAGTTTTACATATAGCACAAAGACCCTTCAGGATGTAAATTAAAGTAGACACTTGGAAAAAGGCATTCATTTACATCCAGGCTTTTCTTTCCATCATTTAGGCTCCAATTGGTAACATGAAACATACGGGGAAAAAAGCTAACAAAAATGCCTTTTATTTTGGGGTTATCCAACGTGGATGTGGATGCTGGGGATGCAAAATCAGTAATTCAATACATTTCCTGATTCACCAGGGTCTTGTAAAACAAAACGCAAATAATACATCCAAAATGTAAAAACGCACACAAAACCTTTCCAGCACTACACTGGACTTCAAAGTCTTATAGAGGAAATAGTTCATAAATGCTTTAAACACGTCCACAGCAGTGCGCCCGTTAGCCAGCACAATTGCAAACACTATGCATGCAATGTGCTGTTAGCACCTCCTACGATGTGGACGAGGGGTTGGATTTTAGGAGGCAAAAATAGAACACAGCAAACCTATAAAAAAACAACAACCTCAAAGTATTTACAAATCTGTGCCAATATGTAATGTCCCTAAGCGCACTTCTGATCATGCATCTATGCAGAGTGGAACACTGCAAAATCTGCACATGAACATTGTTCTCATCTTGCAGTGCAAACATGTCCTCCTCCCATGTGAGGCTTTCTCTTGCACGTCAGTGGTATGCACTGATGGCTTCATACCGCTCCTCAGCCACAGAAGGAGGAAACACGTGGCTACGCAAGTGATCCTTCCTCCACAGGTCCCCAATAGCCGAAGGCTTCGCCAGTCCAAGATAGATCTTTATGCTGAGATGAAGAAGCATTTCATCAGCATTTCATCCATCCATGTCCTCTTCATGTTATCCCCTTTTCTCCAAGCTGCAAATCGGTTAGTATTGTTGCATAGGGTTTGGATCACCTCTTGACTAAAGAACAGCTGGAAGATGTTGGAAGGGCTGTAGACTGTCTAAAAATCCATGTGAACTCCTAGGATGAAAATTCAATGGGGCAGGCTGCTCATCTTCCTCCCAGGTGTCGCGCCATCTGTCCTCCTGTGCAGTAGCTGGTGCTGACGCTGTGCTCTTTCCCCTGGAGCTGATCTTGTCTTCCTTGCTCTGGCATGAGGTTGTTGCCCAGCTAAGGTGTGGAAGGTGTTGCCGGGTGTCGGAGGTGACGGTATGGACACTCCTTTCTTTGCTTGAGGTGGGCTTGTGCTTCTGCTGCCTTTGTGACTAGCCAGTCTTCCAGCAGGCACCCTCATGGGTGTCCATAGATTGTGGGATGGTAGAAGTTGATTGTTCCCTGGGAGTGGGTCACAAAAGGTGTGAAACATTCCATATGGGGTAGGCTAGGATTGATCTGCTTCACTGCAAGACAAAGACAGCATAACAAATGAGTACAATATGTACCATGAAAATAAACACAAACATCAAATTGTTATGAGAAATAAGGCTAAATTATTATATGTAGTAGCTACACTTACATTACTATTTATTGCATATTGCTTACAACTATAGTACACTGGCTAAATCATATTGGCGTAACAGGCTACAATATTATGCTACGCACCATAACTACTTGCTAAACGATATTAGATTCAGTGCCAATAGGCTAAAAGATTATGTTGGGGTAAATATATAGTATGCATTCTCTCAAGCCAACCCAACAATCTCGCAAAAGTGAATGATATACTTACGGCATATCGAGCACGGCGTCGATTCCATGGACAAACGCGACTTCGCCCTCTGAGTCCATGCTTGCAGCCATGGAAGCGTCATCACTCTCACTTTCCTCATCACTAAATCTAAACGAAGTTCTCATCAACTTCAGCCAGTGTAAGTCGTTTCCATTCCATGGTTGTGATAAAGATATCCACTAAAACGTTTTATCAAAAGCAAAAACAAAATCACGAAGTAAACTGCCCAAAAACCGAGCAACTGAAGTGCACTCTGCAATAGCAACAGGTAAACAGCACGCGCGCAACAGGGCTCGTTAATGTGTTCCGCGTGGCCCGCCCCGTCTCTGTAGTGACCATTCATGGCAAATGAGCTGTCGAGATTTTCGTCTGCCTGAATGCTATTTTTTGAAAATGGTGTCAAATATTTTGGATTCGATGGCCCATTACTGTAAGCTTTTTTTTCTTCCTTTCCCCATTTTCTACAAGTGTCTTCTGGTACTTACATTTATATTTATGCCATTTACTTGCAAATAAGAATTAGTTCTTAATGTACAAATTATGCAAGGAGTACATTCAAAAATTGCATAGTACAGGACATGTGGTTCGGTTTTTTCTGAAGATAAAAAGCAGAAAGAGTAAAACTAGGGGACAATATATGTGTAGACTTTGCAAACAAGGTCATTGGGTTGCGTGTATATTTTAAATAAGGTAATAAACAAAGTATATTTAATGAACTATGACTCGTTCCTAAATAAATAAGATCTGAAAAACAATTACATTAAAAATAAACTTTAATACAACTTCCAACACCAAAAAAAAATAATTTACAAAACAGAGATTTACAATTTACAAAAAAATTACAAAACAGGGAAAAATATATACAAAATCACAGTCCAGGGTCCACAGCACTTCAGACCGAGAAGCCCATCTCTGCAGCCAGATCCAGAATGCCAGGAATCCCCTCCAGCAGGCCTAGGATTTGGTCGGAGAAGAACGCTTCTCCCTCTTTAGTTACCACTGCATCACACACCAGTGGCTCCTCACCGAAAAGGTTCTCACGTGGCCTTTTGCTTGGAGGTTGGCCCTCATCAGCATGTGCCTCCGACTCTGAGCTGGAGTTAGAGAATGATCCGTCATCCCCAGAGAAGGCCTTCCTCTTTCTCTTCCGCAGCTGCGGTGGTGGAGTCGGCGGCTTTTGCTTGGCTATGTTCTGCAGGTGGTTCTGGTGGCAGGCCATATGCCATTGCTCCAGGCTGGACAGGTGAGAATAGTACGTCTGCCTGTACCACTCCCAGTAGACCTGCTGCCAGTAGAGCTCCTGGTCGGTATAATATGCTCCAATGTTTCCAGGCAGCCGAGGGGACTCGCTGGTATGGAGACCGGCATTCTGCATACAGAAGGGCATCGGCGTCGAGTGCCAGTGGCTTGCACCTGCTGTGGACACATATGGCATGAAACTGAAGACTGCTTGCTTCCATTACTGTACACCAGGGATGATAATGACTTGTTTATGATTTTCCCAGCTACAAAGAGTACTAAAAATCTAGAGTATCTTACGTATGGATGGATTGGCAGTCAGCACATGTGGAGAAGGCTGATGGCTGTGTACCTCCACCAGGCCTTAAAAACATCAATTTAATTAGCTTTTTCTTTTTTCCCCTCTTTATCATACATAGCAAATTGGTAAGGAGCACACCTGTGGGATGCTGAAAGATCTTTATGGGCGGTGCCTCTACAGCACCACTAACATGGCCGACCACATGCGAGGGTGCCACAGCGATTCCGCAAGGGAAGGGTGCCGGCCCATAGGAGTCCACACACATCACTGTCTCGTGGGGGGCGCGGGAGACGACACAAAACAATTAATTCAAGTCAAATATGGTTGATTTAAACAGTAAACAAATGAAACAATGAAATGTTAAAAATGAATGAAAAGAGCAAATTTACATTATAAGGAAGACAAAATATTAAAGTTGAACTAAAATGACAGAAACGGATGTACACTGTTTCAAATACATTCTGCAATCTATGAAAATAGACAGTTATGGATGAAGAACCCACCCGCAGGCTGGAGGTAGACTGGATTCATCTGCCTTGGAAGCTGCCCATTAGCATGGGCTCGGGCAAAGTGCCTCTGCCTCTCCTGGCCATGGCCTGAATGAAAACCGCAAAACGGGTGCCCAGAGGAAGCATAAATGTGTCCTGTGTTCATAGTTAATATGAAAAATTGACAGCTTCTTAAAAGTAAATTGCAGAGCAAAATCAAGGTTTGACCAGATCTGTGCTTTTCAAAACTCAAACTGAGCTCCAAACATTCCAAACCAAACATTCCGCAGTTGCTTAGTACACACGTGATGTCACCATTTCTTCATTTTTGAACAAAAACACTACATTAAACAGGCTGCTTCAATAACCTCCATCAGCTTGCTCCATAGAGACTGGTTTGGTTGGAGTCATTCTCCTTTGTTTAGTTTGTCTAGATTGAAATAATACAAATGTCATTAACTCTGAATGTTTTTTGCAGTATTTTTGACTATACACTCAGGATTCTAGACACTATGCCTTCTCAATAAAAACACAAGACAGATAGTATGTGAATGCAGTGCAGAGCATGGAGGCCTTATTCTGAGCCATCCATCCTGCCATCACCAATAGCATGTGTGAATGTGAAAAGGGAAACACCCACTCTCTTATACATCTTTATGAAACTCTTCTTGTATACTCACGCCCCTTTTTAAGTCACTTATTGCAGTTTCTGTGGACAAGTAAGACATCCTCGCTTTGCATCACAGTAAAGCCCACAGTAAATCCAACTCATCCTTTGGCCTGTTGTCACTTCAGTCGGCTGCACCCAAAGGCTGGATACATCCGCATGTGTTACTGCTATTAAGGGCTTACTTAAAGACAATTTTAATAATACCTGTAAATGTTTTACTTCTGTTCAAGTCACGTAGCTTCTGTTTGTTAACTCTTGTTATATAACGCTTGTTTTTGGATTTTGTTATTTCTTTCTCATTTTTCTTCCTCTCCCCCTTCTCTACAAGTGTCTTCTGGTAGTTACAAATAAGAATTAGTTCTTACTTTCCAATTTTAAGATCCTTTCGAATCTATTTGTACACCTCCACCTTACCACCTGTGACGAATGCCTGAGTGCCGAAGGGCCTGGAGCAGGACGCACAGACTCCCGTGACTGTGAAATTCATTTATTAACACGCAACGTAACTGTGGCACTCACATATAACAGTAACGGATAACGTGACTTCTACAATTAACACGGACAACTCACACGTAACCGAAGACAATATACATAGACAGAACAGCTAAACAAACATTAACAAGGGCTACATGAACGTGGACATTGACATTAAGCACAGGCGCTAACAAACAATGACCAACAGTGAGGGGAGCACCGACAGGGGTTTAAATAGCCCAACGAACACTGACGCTAAACCCTGTACAGGTGCGTGCCCTCACGGGGGTGTGGCCACAAACAAAAGTAAACCCCCCTGCACGCGGCAGGCCGGACCACGTGACTTGTGGGGAGGAGCGTCCCGTGATAACACTAGTTATCTAAAGTTTTACATATAGCACAAAGACCCTTCAGGATGTAAATTAAAGTAGACACTTGGAAAAAGGCATTCATTTACATCCAGGCTTTTCTTTCCATCATTTAGGCTCCAATTGGTAACATGAAACATACGGGGAAAAAAGCTAACAAAAATGCCTTTTATTTTGGGGTTATCCAACGTGGATGTGGATGCTGGGGATGCAAAATCAGTAATTCAATACATTTCCTGATTCACCAGGGTCTTGTAAAACAAAACGCAAATAATACATCCAAAATGTAAAAACGCACACAAAACCTTTCCAGCACTACACTGGACTTCAAAGTCTTATAGAGGAAATAGTTCATAAATGCTTTAAACACGTCCACAGCAGTGCGCCCGTTAGCCAGCACAATTGCAAACACTATGCATGCAATGTGCTGTTAGCACCTCCTACGATGTGGACGAGGGGTTGGATTTTAGGAGGCAAAAATAGAACACAGCAAACCTATAAAAAAACAACAACCTCAAAGTATTTACAAATCTGTGCCAATATGTAATGTCCCTAAGCGCACTTCTGATCATGCATCTATGCAGAGTGGAACACTGCAAAATCTGCACATGAACATTGTTCTCATCTTGCAGTGCAAACATGTCCTCCTCCCATGTGAGGCTTTCTCTTGCACGTCAGTGGTATGCACTGATGGCTTCATACCGCTCCTCAGCCACAGAAGGAGGAAACACGTGGCTACGCAAGTGATCCTTCCTCCACAGGTCCCCAATAGCCGAAGGCTTCGCCAGTCCAAGATAGATCTTTATGCTGAGATGAAGAAGCATTTCATCAGCATTTCATCCATCCATGTCCTCTTCATGTTATCCCCTTTTCTCCAAGCTGCAAATCGGTTAGTATTGTTGCATAGGGTTTGGATCACCTCTTGACTAAAGAACAGCTGGAAGATGTTGGAAGGGCTGTAGACTGTCTAAAAATCCATGTGAACTCCTAGGATGAAAATTCAATGGGGCAGGCTGCTCATCTTCCTCCCAGGTGTCGCGCCATCTGTCCTCCTGTGCAGTAGCTGGTGCTGACGCTGTGCTCTTTCCCCTGGAGCTGATCTTGTCTTCCTTGCTCTGGCATGAGGTTGTTGCCCAGCTAAGGTGTGGAAGGTGTTGCCGGGTGTCGGAGGTGACGGTATGGACACTCCTTTCTTTGCTTGAGGTGGGCTTGTGCTTCTGCTGCCTTTGTGACTAGCCAGTCTTCCAGCAGGCACCCTCATGGGTGTCCATAGATTGTGGGATGGTAGAAGTTGATTGTTCCCTGGGAGTGGGTCACAAAAGGTGTGAAACATTCCATATGGGGTAGGCTAGGATTGATCTGCTTCACTGCAAGACAAAGACAGCATAACAAATGAGTACAATATGTACCATGAAAATAAACACAAACATCAAATTGTCATGAGAAATAAGGCTAAATTATTATATGTAGTAGTTACACTTACATTACTATTTATTGCATATTGCTTACAACTATAGTACACTGGCTAAATCATATTGGCGTAACAGGCTACAATATTATGCTACGCACCATAACTACTTGCTAAACGATATTAGATTCAGTGCCAATAGGCTAAAAGATTATGTTGGGGTAAATATATAGTATGCATTCTCTCAAGCCAACCCAACAATCTCGCAAAAGTGAATGATATACTTACGGCATATCGAGCACGGCGTCGATTCCATGGACAAACGCGACTTCGCCCTCTGAGTCCATGCTTGCAGCCATGGAAGCGTCATCACTCTCACTTTCCTCATCACTAAATCTAAACGAAGTTCTCATCAACTTCAGCCAGTGTAAGTCGTTTCCATTCCATGGTTGTGATAAAGATATCCACTAAAACGTTTTATCAAAAGCAAAAACAAAATCACGAAGTAAACTGCCCAAAAACCGAGCAACTGAAGCGCACTCTGCAATAGCAACAGGTAAACAGCACGCGCGCAACAGGGCTCGTTAATGTGTTCCGCGTGGCCCGCCCCGTCTCTGTAGTGACCATTCATGGCAAATGAGCTGTCGAGATTTTCGTCTGCCTGAATGCTATTTGTTGAAAATGGTGTCAAACATTTTGGATTCGATGGCCCATTACTGTAAGCTTTTTTTTCTTCCTTTCCCCATTTTCTACAAGGGTCTTCTGGTACTTACATTTATATTTATGCCATTTACTTGCAAATAAGAATTAGTTCTTAATGTACAAATTATGCAAGGAGTACATTCAAAAATTGCATAGTACAGGACATGTGGTTCGGTTTTTTCTGAAGATAAAAAGCAGAAAGAGTAAAACCCGATGTAAAACTAGGGGACAATATATGTGTAGACTTTGCAAACAAGGTCATTGGGTTGCGTGTATATTTTAAATAAGGTAATAAACAAAGTATATTTAATGAACTATGACTCGTTCCTAAATAAATAAGATCTGAAAAACAATTACATTAAAAATAAACTTTAATACAACTTCCAACACCAAAAAAAATAATTTACAAAACAGAGATTTACAATTTACAAAAAAATTACAAAACAGGGAAAAATATATACAAAATCACAGTCCAGGGTCCACAGCACTTCAGACCGAGAAGCCCATCTCTGCAGCCAGATCCAGAATGCAAGGAATCCCCTCCAGCAGGCCTAGGATTTGGTCGGAGAAGAACGCTTCTCCCTCTTTAGTTACCACTGCATCACACACCAGTGGCTCCTCACCGAAAAGGTTCTCGCCTGGCCTTTTGCTTGGAGGTTGGCCCTCATCAGCATGTGCCTCCGACTCTGAGCTGGAGTTAGAGAATGATCCGTCATCTCCAGAGAAGGCCTTCCTCTTTCTCTTCCGCAGCTGCGGTGGTGGAGTCGGCGGCTTTTGCTTGGCTATGTTCTGCAGGTGGTTCTGGTGGCAGGCCATATGCCATTGCTCCAGGCTGGACAGGTGAGAATAGTACGTCTGCCTGTACCACTCCCAGTAGACCTGCTGCCAGTAGAGCTCCTGGTCGGTATAATATGCTCCAATGTTTCCAGGCAGCCGAGGGGACTCGCTGGTATGGAGACCGGCATTCTGCATACAGAAGGGCATCGGCGTCGAGTGCCAGTGGCTTGCACCTGCTGTGGACACATATGGCATGAAACTGAAGACTGCTTGCTTCCATTACTGTACACCAGGGATGATAATGACTTGTTTATGATTTTCCCAGCTACAAAGAGTACTAAAAATCTAGAGTATCTTACGTATGGATGGATTGGCAGTCAGCACATGTGGAGAAGGCTGATGGCTGTGTACCTCCACCAGGCCTTAAAAACATCAATTTAATTAGCTTTTTCTTTTTTCCCCTCTTTATCATACATAGCAAATTGGTAAGGAGCACACCTGTGGGATGCTGAAAGATCTTTATGGGCGGTGCCTCTACAGCACCACTAACATGGCCGACCACATGCGAGGGTGCCACAGCGATTCCGCAAGGGAAGGGTGCCGGCCCATAGGAGTCCACACACATCACTGTCTCGTGGGGGGCGCGGGAGACGACACAAAACAATTAATTCAAGTCAAATATGGTTGATTTAAACAGTAAACAAATGAAACAATGAAATGTTAAAAATGAATGAAAAGAGCAAATTTACATTATAAGGAAGACAAAATATTAAAGTTGAACTAAAATGACAGAAACGGATGTACACTGTTTCAAATACATTCTGCAATCTATGAAAATAGACAGTTATGGATGAAGAACCCACCCGCAGGCTGGAGGTAGACTGGATTCATCTGCCTTGGAAGCTGCCCATTAGCATGGGCTCGGGCAAAGTGCCTCTGCCTCTCCTGGCCATGGCCTGAATGAAAACCGCAAAACGGGTGCCCAGAGGAAGCATAAATGTGTCCTGTGTTCATAGTTAATATGAAAAATTGACAGCTTCTTAAAAGTAAATTGCAGAGCAAAATCAAGGTTTGACCAGATCTGTGCTTTTCAAAACTCAAACTGAGCTCCAAACATTCCAAACCAAACATTCCGCAGTTGCTTAGTACACACGTGATGTCACCATTTCTTCATTTTTGAACAAAAACACTACATTAAACAGGCTGCTTCAATAACCTCCATCAGCTTGCTCCATAGAGACTGGTTTGGTTGGAGTCATTCTCCTTTGTTTAGTTTGTCTAGATTGAAATAATACAAATGTCATTAACTCTGAATGTTTTTTGCAGTATTTTTGACTATACACTCAGGATTCTAGACACTATGCCTTCTCAATAAAAACACAAGACAGATAGTATGTGAATGCAGTGCAGAGCATGGAGGCCTTATTCTGAGCCATCCATCCTGCCATCACCAATAGCATGTGTGAATGTGAAAAGGGAAACACCCACTCTCTTATACATCTTTATGAAACTCTTCTTGTATACTCACGCCCCTTTTTAAGTCACTTATTGCAGTTTCTGTGGACAAGTAAGACATCCTCCCTTTGCATCACAGTAAAGCCCACAGTAAATCCAACTCATCCTTTGGCCTGTTGTCACTTCAGTCGGCTGCACCCAAAGGCTGGATACATCCGCATGTGTTACTGCTATTAAGGGCTTACTTAAAGACAATTTTAATAATACCTGTAAATGTTTTACTTCTGTTCAAGTCACGTAGCTTCTGTTTGTTAACTCTTGTTATATAACGCTTCTTGTTTTTGGATTTTGTTATTTCTTTCTCATTTTTCTTCCTCTCCCCCTTCTCTACAAGTGTCTTCTGGTAGTTACAAATAAGAATTAGTTCTTACTTTCCAATTTTAAGATCCTTTCGAATCTATTTGTACACCTCCACCTTACCACCTGTGACGAATGCCTGAGTGCCGAAGGGCCTGGAGCAGGACGCACAGACTCCCGTGACTGTGAAATTCATTTATTAACACGCAACGAAACTGTGGCACTCACATATAACAGTAACGGATAACGTGACTTCTACAATTAACACGGACAACTCACACGTAACCGAAGACAATATACATAGACAGAACAGCTAAACAAACATTAACAAGGGCTACATGAACGTGGACATTGACATTAAGCACAGGCGCTAACAAACAATGACCAACAGTGAGGGGAGCACCGACAGGGGTTTAAATAGCCCAACGAACACTGACTCTAAACCCTGTACAGGTGCGTGCCCTCACGGGGGTGTGGCCACAAACAAAAGTAAACCCCCCTGCACGCGGCAGGCCGGACCACGTGACTTGTGGGGAGGAGCGTCCCGTGATAACACTAGTTATCTAAAGTTTTACATATAGCACAAAGACCCTTCAGGATGTAAATTAAAGTAGACACTTGGAAAAAGGCATTCATTTACATCCAGGCTTTTCTTTCCATCATTTAGGCTCCAATTGGTAACATGAAACATACGGGGAAAAAAGCTAACAAAAATGCCTTTTATTTTGGGGTTATCCAACGTGGATGTGGATGCTGGGGATGCAAAATCAGTAATTCAATACATTTCCTGATTCACCAGGGTCTTGTAAAACAAAACGCAAATAATACATCCAAAATGTAAAAACGCACACAAAACCTTTCCAGCACTACACTGGACTTCAAAGTCTTATAGAGGAAATAGTTCATAAATGCTTTAAACACGTCCACAGCAGTGCGCCCGTTAGCCAGCACAATTGCAAACACTATGCATGCAATGTGCTGTTAGCACCTCCTACGATGTGGACGAGGGGTTGGATTTTAGGAGGCAAAAATAGAACACAGCAAACCTATAAAAAAACAACAACCTCAAAGTATTTACAAATCTGTGCCAATATGTAATGTCCCTAAGCGCACTTCTGATCATGCATCTATGCAGAGTGGAACACTGCAAAATCTGCACATGAACATTGTTCTCATCTTGCAGTGCAAACATGTCCTCCTCCCATGTGAGGCTTTCTGTTGCACGTCAGTGGTATGCACTGATGGCTTCATACCGCTCCTCAGCCACAGAAGGAGGAAACACGTGGCTACGCAAGTGATCCTTCCTCCACAGGTCCCCAATAGCCGAAGGCTTCGCCAGTCCAAGATAGATCTTTATGCTGAGATGAAGAAGCATTTCATCAGCATTTCATCCATCCATGTCCTCTTCATGTTATCCCCTTTTCTCCAAGCTGCAAATCGGTTAGTATTGTTGCATAGGGTTTGGATCACCTCTTGACTAAAGAACAGCTGGAAGATGTTGGAAGGGCTGTAGACTGTCTAAAAATCCATGTGAACTCCTAGGATGAAAATTCAATGGGGCAGGCTGCTCATCTTCCTCCCAGGTGTCGCGCCATCTGTCCTCCTGTGCAGTAGCTGGTGCTGACGCTGTGCTCTTTCCCCTGGAGCTGATCTTGTCTTCCTTGCTCTGGCATGAGGTTGTTGCCCAGCTAAGGTGTGGAAGGTGTTGCCGGGTGTCGGAGGTGACGGTATGGACACTCCTTTCTTTGCTTGAGGTGGGCTTGTGCTTCTGCTGCCTTTGTGACTAGCCAGTCTTCCAGCAGGCACCCTCATGGGTGTCCATAGATTGTGGGATGGTAGAAGTTGATTGTTCCCTGGGAGTGGGTCACAAAAGGTGTGAAACATTCCATATGGGGTAGGCTAGGATTGATCTGCTTCACTGCAAGACAAAGACAGCATAACAAATGAGTACAATATGTACCATGAAAATAAACACAAACATCAAATTGTCATGAGAAATAAGGCTAAATTATTATATGTAGTAGTTACACTTACATTACTATTTATTGCATATTGCTTACAACTATAGTACACTGGCTAAATCATATTGGCGTAACAGGCTACAATATTATGCTACGCACCATAACTACTTGCTAAACGATATTAGATTCAGTGCCAATAGGCTAAAAGATTATGTTGGGGTAAATATATAGTATGCATTCTCTCAAGCCAACCCAACAATCTCGCAAAAGTGAATGATATACTTACGGCATATCGAGCACGGCGTCGATTCCATGGACAAACGCGACTTCGCCCTCTGAGTCCATGCTTGCAGCCATGGAAGCGTCATCACTCTCACTTTCCTCATCACTAAATCTAAACGAAGTTCTCATCAACTTCAGCCAGTGTAAGTCGTTTCCATTCCATGGTTGTGATAAAGATATCCACTAAAACGTTTTATCAAAAGCAAAAACAAAATCACGAAGTAAACTGCCCAAAAACCGAGCAACTGAAGCGCACTCTGCAATAGCAACAGGTAAACAGCACGCGCGCAACAGGGCTCGTTAATGTGTTCCGCGTGGCCCGCCCCGTCTCTGTAGTGACCATTCATGGCAAATGAGCTGTCGAGATTTTCGTCTGCCTGAATGCTATTTGTTGAAAATGGTGTCAAACATTTTGGATTCGATGGCCCATTACTGTAAGCTTTTTTTTCTTCCTTTCCCCATTTTCTACAAGGGTCTTCTGGTACTTACATTTATATTTATGCCATTTACTTGCAAATAAGAATTAGTTCTTAATGTACAAATTATGCAAGGAGTACATTCAAAAATTGCATAGTACAGGACATGTGGTTCGGTTTTTTCTGAAGATAAAAAGCAGAAAGAGTAAAACCCGATGTAAAACTAGGGGACAATATATGTGTAGACTTTGCAAACAAGGTCATTGGGTTGCGTGTATATTTTAAATAAGGTAATAAACAAAGTATATTTAATGAACTATGACTCGTTCCTAAATAAATAAGATCTGAAAAACAATTACATTAAAAATAAACTTTAATACAACTTCCAACACCAAAAAAAATAATTTACAAAACAGAGATTTACAATTTACAAAAAAATTACAAAACAGGGAAAAATATATACAAAATCACAGTCCAGGGTCCACAGCACTTCAGACCGAGAAGCCCATCTCTGCAGCCAGATCCAGAATGCCAGGAATCCCCTCCAGCAGGCCTAGGATTTGGTCGGAGAAGAACGCTTCTCCCTCTTTAGTTACCACTGCATCACACACCAGTGGCTCCTCACCGAAAAGGTTCTCGCCTGGCCTTTTGCTTGGAGGTTGGCCCTCATCAGCATGTGCCTCCGACTCTGAGCTGGAGTTAGAGAATGATCCGTCATCTCCAGAGAAGGCCTTCCTCTTTCTCTTCCGCAGCTGCGGTGGTGGAGTCGGCGGCTTTTGCTTGGCTATGTTCTGCAGGTGGTTCTGGTGGCAGGCCATATGCCATTGCTCCAGGCTGGACAGGTGAGAATAGTACGTCTGCCTGTACCACTCCCAGTAGACCTGCTGCCAGTAGAGCTCCTGGTCGGTATAATATGCTCCAATGTTTCCAGGCAGCCGAGGGGACTCGCTGGTATGGAGACCGGCATTCTGCATACAGAAGGGCATCGGCGTCGAGTGCCAGTGGCTTGCACCTGCTGTGGACACATATGGCATGAAACTGAAGACTGCTTGCTTCCATTACTGTACACCAGGGATGATAATGACTTGTTTATGATTTTCCCAGCTACAAAGAGTACTAAAAATCTAGAGTATCTTACGTATGGATGGATTGGCAGTCAGCACATGTGGAGAAGGCTGATGGCTGTGTACCTCCACCAGGCCTTAAAAACATCAATTTAATTAGCTTTTTCTTTTTTCCCCTCTTTATCATACATAGCAAATTGGTAAGGAGCACACCTGTGGGATGCTGAAAGATCTTTATGGGCGGTGCCTCTACAGCACCACTAACATGGCCGACCACATGCGAGGGTGCCACAGCGATTCCGCAAGGGAAGGGTGCCGGCCCATAGGAGTCCACACACATCACTGTCTCGTGGGGGGCGCGGGAGACGACACAAAACAATTAATTCAAGTCAAATATGGTTGATTTAAACAGTAAACAAATGAAACAATGAAATGTTAAAAATGAATGAAAAGAGCAAATTTACATTATAAGGAAGACAAAATATTAAAGTTGAACTAAAATGACAGAAACGGATGTACACTGTTTCAAATACATTCTGCAATCTATGAAAATAGACAGTTATGGATGAAGAACCCACCCGCAGGCTGGAGGTAGACTGGATTCATCTGCCTTGGAAGCTGCCCATTAGCATGGGCTCGGGCAAAGTGCCTCTGCCTCTCCTGGCCATGGCCTGAATGAAAACCGCAAAACGGGTGCCCAGAGGAAGCATAAATGTGTCCTGTGTTCATAGTTAATATGAAAAATTGACAGCTTCTTAAAAGTAAATTGCAGAGCAAAATCAAGGTTTGACCAGATCTGTGCTTTTCAAAACTCAAACTGAGCTCCAAACATTCCAAACCAAACATTCCGCAGTTGCTTAGTACACACGTGATGTCACCATTTCTTCATTTTTGAACAAAAACACTACATTAAACAGGCTGCTTCAATAACCTCCATCAGCTTGCTCCATAGAGACTGGTTTGGTTGGAGTCATTCTCCTTTGTTTAGTTTGTCTAGATTGAAATAATACAAATGTCATTAACTCTGAATGTTTTTTGCAGTATTTTTGACTATACACTCAGGATTCTAGACACTATGCCTTCTCAATAAAAACACAAGACAGATAGTATGTGAATGCAGTGCAGAGCATGGAGGCCTTATTCTGAGCCATCCATCCTGCCATCACCAATAGCATGTGTGAATGTGAAAAGGGAAACACCCACTCTCTTATACATCTTTATGAAACTCTTCTTGTATACTCACGCCCCTTTTTAAGTCACTTATTGCAGTTTCTGTGGACAAGTAAGACATCCTCCCTTTGCATCACAGTAAAGCCCACAGTAAATCCAACTCATCCTTTGGCCTGTTGTCACTTCAGTCGGCTGCACCCAAAGGCTGGATACATCCGCATGTGTTACTGCTATTAAGGGCTTACTTAAAGACAATTTTAATAATACCTGTAAATGTTTTACTTCTGTTCAAGTCACGTAGCTTCTGTTTGTTAACTCTTGTTATATAACGCTTCTTGTTTTTGGATTTTGTTATTTCTTTCTCATTTTTCTTCCTCTCCCCCTTCTCTACAAGTGTCTTCTGGTAGTTACAAATAAGAATTAGTTCTTACTTTCCAATTTTAAGATCCTTTCGAATCTATTTGTACACCTCCACCTTACCACCTGTGACGAATGCCTGAGTGCCGAAGGGCCTGGAGCAGGACGCACAGACTCCCGTGACTGTGAAATTCATTTATTAACACGCAACGTAACTGTGGCACTCACATATAACAGTAACGGATAACGTGACTTCTACAATTAACACGGACAACTCACACGTAACCGAAGACAATATACATAGACAGAACAGCTAAACAAACATTAACAAGGGCTACATGAACGTGGACATTGACATTAAGCACAGGCGCTAACAAACAATGACCAACAGTGAGGGGAGCACCGACAGGGGTTTAAATAGCCCAACGAACACTGACTCTAAACCCTGTACAGGTGCGTGCCCTCACGGGGGTGTGGCCACAAACAAAAGTAAACCCCCCTGCACGCGGCAGGCCGGACCACGTGACTTGTGGGGAGGAGCGTCCCGTGATAACACTAGTTATCTAAAGTTTTACATATAGCACAAAGACCCTTCAGGATGTAAATTAAAGTAGACACTTGGGAAAAGGCATTCATTTACATCCAGGCTTTTCTTTCCACCATTTAGGCTCCAATTGGTAACATGAAACATACGGGGAAAAAAGCTAACAAAAATGCCTTTTATTTTGGGGTTATCCAACGTGGATGTGGATGCTGGGGATGCAAAATCAGTAATTCAATACATTTCCTGATTCACCAGGGTCTTGCAAAACAAAACGCAAATAATACATCCAAAATGTAAAAACGTACACAAAACCTTTCCAGCACTACACTGGACTTCAAAGTCTTATAGAGGAAACAGTTCATAAATGCTTTAAACACGTCCACAGCAGTGCGCCCGTTAGCCAGCACAATTGCAAACACTATGCATGCAATGTGCTGTTAGCACCTCCTACGATGTGGACGAGGGGTTGGATTTTAGGAGGCAAAAATAGAACACAGCAAACCTATAAAAAAACAGCAACCTCAAAGTATTTACAAATCTGTGCCAATATGTAATGTCCCTAAGCGCACTTCTGATCATGCATCTATGCAGAGTGGAACACTGCAAAATCTGCACATGAACATTGTTCTCATCTTGCAGTGCAAACATGTCCTCCTCCCATGTGAGGCTTTCTGTTGCACGTCAGTGGTATGCACTGATGGCTTCATACCGCTCCTCAGCCACAGAAGGAGGAAACACGTGGCTACGCAAGTGATCCTTCCTCCACAGGTCCCCAATAGCCGAAGGCTTCGCCAGTCCAAGATAGATCTTTATGCTGAGATGAAGAAGCATTTCATCAGCATTTCATCCATCCATGTCCTCTTCATGTTATCCCCTTTTCTCCAAGCTGCAAATCGGTTAGTATTGTTGCATAGGGTTTGGATCACCTCTTGACTAAAGAACAGCTGGAAGATGTTGGAAGGGCTGTAGACTGTCTAAAAATCCATGTGAACTCCTAGGATGAAAATTCAATGGGGCAGGCTGCTCATCTTCCTCCCAGGTGTCGCGCCATCTGTCCTCCTGTGCAGTAGCTGGTGCTGACGCTGTGCTCTTTCCCCTGGAGCTGATCTTGTCTTCCTTGCTCTGGCATGAGGTTGTTGCCCAGCTAAGGTGTGGAAGGTGTTGCCGGGTGTCGGAGGTGACGGTATGGACACTCCTTTCTTTGCTTGAGGTGGGCTTGTGCTTCTGCTGCCTTTGTGACTAGCCAGTCTTCCAGCAGGCACCCTCATGGGTGTCCATAGATTGTGGGATGGTAGAAGTTGATTGTTCCCTGGGAGTGGGTCACAAAAGGTGTGAAACATTCCATATGGGGTAGGCTAGGATTGATCTGCTTCACTGCAAGACAAAGACAGCATAACAAATGAGTACAATATGTACCATGAAAATAAACACAAACATCAAATTGTCATGAGAAATAAGGCTAAATTATTATATGTAGTAGCTACACTTACATTACTATTTATTGCATATTACTTACAACTATAGTACACTGGCTAAATCATATTGGCGTAACAGGCTACAATATTATGCTACGCACCATAACTACTTGCTAAACGATACTAGATTCAGTGCCAATAGGCTAAAAGATTATGTTGGGGTAAATATATAGTATGCATTCTCTCAAGCCAACCCAACAATCTCGCAAAAGTGAATGATATACTTACGGCATATCGAGCACGGCGTCGATTCCATGGACAAACGCGACTTCGCCCTCTGAGTCCATGCTTGCAGCCATGGAAGCGTCATCACTCTCACTTTCCTCATCACTAAATCTAAACGAAGTTCTCATCAACTTCAGCCAGTGTAAGTCGTTTCCATTCCATGGTTGTGATAAAGATATCCACTAAAACGTTTTATCAAAAGCAAAAACAAAATCACGAAGTAAACTGCCCAAAAACCGAGCAACTGAAGTGCACTCTGCAATAGCAACAGGTAAACAGCACGCGCGCAACAGGGCTCGTTAATGTGTTCCGCGTGGCCCGCCCCGTCTCTGTAGTGACCATTCATGGCAAATGAGCTGTCGAGATTTTCGTCTGCCTGAATGCTATTTTTTGAAAATGGTGTCAAATATTTTGGATTCGATGGCCCATTACTGTAAGCTTTTTTTTCTTCCTTTCCCCATTTTCTACAAGTGTCTTCTGGTACTTACATTTATATTTATGCCATTTACTTGCAAATAAGAATTAGTTCTTAATGTACAAATTATGCAAGGAGTACATTCAAAAATTGCATAGTACAGGACATGTGGTTCGGTTTTTTCTGAAGATAAAAAGCAGAAAGAGTAAAACTAGGGGACAATATATGTGTAGACTTTGCAAACAAGGTCATTGGGTTGCGTGTATATTTTAAATAAGGTAATAAACAAAGTATATTTAATGAACTATGACTCGTTCCTAAATAAATAAGATCTGAAAAACAATTACATTAAAAATAAACTTTAATACAACTTCCAACACCAAAAAAAATAATTTACAAAACAGAGATTTACAATTTACAAAAAAATTACAAAACAGGGAAAAATATATACAAAATCACAGTCCAGGGTCCACAGCACTTCAGACCGAGAAGCCCATCTCTGCAGCCAGATCCAGAATGCCAGGAATCCCCTCCAGCAGGCCTAGGATTTGGTCGGAGAAGAACGCTTCTCCCTCTTTAGTTACCACTGCATCACACACCAGTGGCTCCTCACCGAAAAGGTTCTCGCCTGGCCTTTTGCTTGGAGGTTGGCCCTCATCAGCATGTGCCTCCGACTCTGAGCTGGAGTTAGAGAATGATCCGTCATCTCCAGAGAAGGCCTTCCTCTTTCTCTTCCGCAGCTGCGGTGGTGGAGTCGGCGGCTTTTGCTTGGCTATGTTCTGCAGGTGGTTCTGGTGGCAGGCCATATGCCATTGCTCCAGGCTGGACAGGTGAGAATAGTACGTCTGCCTGTACCACTCCCAGTAGACCTGCTGCCAGTAGAGCTCCTGGTCGGTATAATATGCTCCAATGTTTCCAGGCAGCCGAGGGGACTCGCTGGTATGGAGACCGGCATTCTGCATACAGAAGGGCATCGGCGTCGAGTGCCAGTGGCTTGCACCTGCTGTGGACACATATGGCATGAAACTGAAGACTGCTTGCTTCCATTACTGTACACCAGGGATGATAATGACTTGTTTATGATTTTCCCAGCTACAAAGAGTACTAAAAATCTAGAGTATCTTACGTATGGATGGATTGGCAGTCAGCACATGTGGAGAAGGCTGATGGCTGTGTACCTCCACCAGGCCTTAAAAACATCAATTTAATTAGCTTTTTCTTTTTTCCCCTCTTTATCATACATAGCAAATTGGTAAGGAGCACACCTGTGGGATGCTGAAAGATCTTTATGGGCGGTGCCTCTACAGCACCACTAACATGGCCGACCACATGCGAGGGTGCCACAGCGATTCCGCAAGGGAAGGGTGCCGGCCCATAGGAGTCCACACACATCACTGTCTCGTGGGGGGCGCGGGAGACGACACAAAACAATTAATTCAAGTCAAATATGGTTGATTTAAACAGTAAACAAATGAAACAATGAAATGTTAAAAATGAATGAAAAGAGCAAATTTACATTATAAGGAAGACAAAATATTAAAGTTGAACTAAAATGACAGAAACGGATGTACACTGTTTCAAATACATTCTGCAATCTATGAAAATAGACAGTTATGGATGAAGAACCCACCCGCAGGCTGGAGGTAGACTGGATTCATCTGCCTTGGAAGCTGCCCATTAGCATGGGCTCGGGCAAAGTGCCTCTGCCTCTCCTGGCCATGGCCTGAATGAAAACCGCAAAACGGGTGCCCAGAGGAAGCATAAATGTGTCCTGTGTTCATAGTTAATATGAAAAATTGACAGCTTCTTAAAAGTAAATTGCAGAGCAAAATCAAGGTTTGACCAGATCTGTGCTTTTCAAAACTCAAACTGAGCTCCAAACATTCCAAACCAAACATTCCGCAGTTGCTTAGTACACACGTGATGTCACCATTTCTTCATTTTTGAACAAAAACACTACATTAAACAGGCTGCTTCAATAACCTCCATCAGCTTGCTCCATAGAGACTGGTTTGGTTGGAGTCATTCTCCTTTGTTTAGTTTGTCTAGATTGAAATAATACAAATGTCATTAACTCTGAATGTTTTTTGCAGTATTTTTGACTATACACTCAGGATTCTAGACACTATGCCTTCTCAATAAAAACACAAGACAGATAGTATGTGAATGCAGTGCAGAGCATGGAGGCCTTATTCTGAGCCATCCATCCTGCCATCACCAATAGCATGTGTGAATGTGAAAAGGGAAACACCCACTCTCTTATACATCTTTATGAAACTCTTCTTGTATACTCACGCCCCTTTTTAAGTCACTTATTGCAGTTTCTGTGGACAAGTAAGACATCCTCCCTTTGCATCACAGTAAAGCCCACAGTAAATCCAACTCATCCTTTGGCCTGTTGTCACTTCAGTCGGCTGCACCCAAAGGCTGGATACATCCGCATGTGTTACTGCTATTAAGGGCTTACTTAAAGACAATTTTAATAATACCTGTAAATGTTTTACTTCTGTTCAAGTCACGTAGCTTCTGTTTGTTAACTCTTGTTATATAACGCTTCTTGTTTTTGGATTTTGTTATTTCTTTCTCATTTTTCTTCCTCTCCCCCTTCTCTACAAGTGTCTTCTGGTAGTTACAAATAAGAATTAGTTCTTACTTTCCAATTTTAAGATCCTTTCGAATCTATTTGTACACCTCCACCTTACCACCTGTGACGAATGCCTGAGTGCCGAAGGGCCTGGAGCAGGACGCACAGACTCCCGTGACTGTGAAATTCATTTATTAACACGCAACGAAACTGTGGCACTCACATATAACAGTAACGGATAACGTGACTTCTACAATTAACACGGACAACTCACACGTAACCGAAGACAATATACATAGACAGAACAGCTAAACAAACATTAACAAGGGCTACATGAACGTGGACATTGACATTAAGCACAGGCGCTAACAAACAATGACCAACAGTGAGGGGAGCACCGACAGGGGTTTAAATAGCCCAACGAACACTGACTCTAAACCCTGTACAGGTGCGTGCCCTCACGGGGGTGTGGCCACAAACAAAAGTAAACCCCCCTGCACGCGGCAGGCCGGACCACGTGACTTGTGGGGAGGAGCGTCCCGTGATAACACTAGTTATCTAAAGTTTTACATATAGCACAAAGACCCTTCAGGATGTAAATTAAAGTAGACACTTGGAAAAAGGCATTCATTTACATCCAGGCTTTTCTTTCCATCATTTAGGCTCCAATTGGTAACATGAAACATACGGGGAAAAAAGCTAACAAAAATGCCTTTTATTTTGGGGTTATCCAACGTGGATGTGGATGCTGGGGATGCAAAATCAGTAATTCAATACATTTCCTGATTCACCAGGGTCTTGTAAAACAAAACGCAAATAATACATCCAAAATGTAAAAACGTACACAAAACCTTTCCAGCACTACACTGGACTTCAAAGTCTTATAGAGGAAACAGTTCATAAATGCTTTAAACACGTTCACAGCAGTGCGCCCGTTAGCCAGCACAATTGCAAACACTATGCATGCAATGTGCTGTTAGCACCTCCTACGATGTGGACGAGGGGTTGGATTTTAGGAGGCAAAAATAGAACACAGCAAACCTATAAAAAAACAGCAACCTCAAAGTATTTACAAATCTGTGCCAATATGTAATGTCCCTAAGCGCACTTCTGATCATGCATCTATGCAGAGTGGAACACTGCAAAATCTGCACATGAACATTGTTCTCATCTTGCAGTGCAAACATGTCCTCCTCCCATGTGAGGCTTTCTGTTGCACGTCAGTGGTATGCACTGATGGCTTCATACCGCTCCTCAGCCACAGAAGGAGGAAACACGTGGCTACGCAAGTGATCCTTCCTCCACAGGTCCCCAATAGCCGAAGGCTTCGCCAGTCCAAGATAGATCTTTATGCTGAGATGAAGAAGCATTTCATCAGCATTTCATCCATCCATGTCCTCTTCATGTTATCCCCTTTTCTCCAAGCTGCAAATCGGTTAGTATTGTTGCATAGGGTTTGGATCACCTCTTGACTAAAGAACAGCTGGAAGATGTTGGAAGGGCTGTAGACTGTCTAAAAATCCATGTGAACTCCTAGGATGAAAATTCAATGGGGCAGGCTGCTCATCTTCCTCCCAGGTGTCGCGCCATCTGTCCTCCTGTGCAGTAGCTGGTGCTGACGCTGTGCTCTTTCCCCTGGAGCTGATCTTGTCTTCCTTGCTCTGGCATGAGGTTGTTGCCCAGCTAAGGTGTGGAAGGTGTTGCCGGGTGTCGGAGGTGACGGTATGGACACTCCTTTCTTTGCTTGAGGTGGGCTTGTGCTTCTGCTGCCTTTGTGACTAGCCAGTCTTCCAGCAGGCACCCTCATGGGTGTCCATAGATTGTGGGATGGTAGAAGTTGATTGTTCCCTGGGAGTGGGTCACAAAAGGTGTGAAACATTCCATATGGGGTAGGCTAGGATTGATCTGCTTCACTGCAAGACAAAGACAGCATAACAAACGAGTACAATATGTACCATGAAAATAAACACAAACATCAAATTGTCATGAGAAATAAGGCTAAATTATTATATGTAGTAGTTACACTTACATTACTATTTATTGCATATTGCTTACAACTATAGTACACTGGCTAAATCATATTGGCGTAACAGGCTACAATATTATGCTACGCACCATAACTACTTGCTAAACGATATTAGATTCAGTGCCAATAGGCTAAAAGATTATGTTGGGGTAAATATATAGTATGCATTCTCTCAAGCCAACCCAACAATCTCGCAAAAGTGAATGATATACTTACGGCATATCGAGCACGGCGTCGATTCCATGGACAAACGCGACTTCGCCCTCTGAGTCCATGCTTGCAGCCATGGAAGCGTCATCACTCTCACTTTCCTCATCACTAAATCTAAACGAAGTTCTCATCAACTTCAGCCAGTGTAAGTCGTTTCCATTCCATGGTTGTGATAAAGATATCCACTAAAACGTTTTATCAAAAGCAAAAACAAAATCACGAAGTAAACTGCCCAAAAACCGAGCAACTGAAGCGCACTCTGCAATAGCAACAGGTAAACAGCACGCGCGCAACAGGGCTCGTTAATGTGTTCCGCGTGGCCCGCCCCGTCTCTGTAGTGACCATTCATGGCAAATGAGCTGTCGAGATTTTCGTCTGCCTGAATGCTATTTGTTGAAAATGGTGTCAAACATTTTGGATTCGATGGCCCATTACTGTAAGCTTTTTTTTCTTCCTTTCCCCATTTTCTACAAGGGTCTTCTGGTACTTACATTTATATTTATGCCATTTACTTGCAAATAAGAATTAGTTCTTAATGTACAAATTATGCAAGGAGTACATTCAAAAATTGCATAGTACAGGACATGTGGTTCGGTTTTTTCTGAAGATAAAAAGCAGAAAGAGTAAAACTAGGGGACAATATATGTGTAGACTTTGCAAACAAGGTCATTGGGTTGCGTGTATATTTTAAATAAGGTAATAAACAAAGTATATTTAATGAACTATGACTCGTTCCTAAATAAATAAGATCTGAAAAACAATTACATTAAAAATAAACTTTAATACAACTTCCAACACCAAAAAAAATAATTTACAAAACAGAGATTTACAATTTACAAAAAAATTACAAAACAGGGAAAAATATATACAAAATCACAGTCCAGGGTCCACAGCACTTCAGACCGAGAAGCCCATCTCTGCAGCCAGATCCAGAATGCCAGGAATCCCCTCCAGCAGGCCTAGGATTTGGTCGGAGAAGAACGCTTCTCCCTCTTTAGTTACCACTGCATCACACACCAGTGGCTCCTCACCGAAAAGGTTCTCACGTGGCCTTTTGCTTGGAGGTTGGCCCTCATCAGCATGTGCCTCCGACTCTGAGCTGGAGTTAGAGAATGATCCGTCATCCCCAGAGAAGGCCTTCCTCTTTCTCTTCCGCAGCTGCGGTGGTGGAGTCGGCGGCTTTTGCTTGGCTATGTTCTGCAGGTGGTTCTGGTGGCAGGCCATATGCCATTGCTCCAGGCTGGACAGGTGAGAATAGTACGTCTGCCTGTACCACTCCCAGTAGACCTGCTGCCAGTAGAGCTCCTGGTCGGTATAATATGCTCCAATGTTTCCAGGCAGCCGAGGGGACTCGCTGGTATGGAGACCGGCATTCTGCATACAGAAGGGCATCGGCGTCGAGTGCCAGTGGCTTGCACCTGCTGTGGACACATATGGCATGAAACTGAAGACTGCTTGCTTCCATTACTGTACACCAGGGATGATAATGACTTGTTTATGATTTTCCCAGCTACAAAGAGTACTAAAAATCTAGAGTATCTTACGTATGGATGGATTGGCAGTCAGCACATGTGGAGAAGGCTGATGGCTGTGTACCTCCACCAGGCCTTAAAAACATCAATTTAATTAGCTTTTTCTTTTTTCCCCTCTTTATCATACATAGCAAATTGGTAAGGAGCACACCTGTGGGATGCTGAAAGATCTTTATGGGCGGTGCCTCTACAGCACCACTAACATGGCCGACCACATGCGAGGGTGCCACAGCGATTCCGCAAGGGAAGGGTGCCGGCCCATAGGAGTCCACACACATCACTGTCTCGTGGGGGGCGCGGGAGACGACACAAAACAATTAATTCAAGTCAAATATGGTTGATTTAAACAGTAAACAAATGAAACAATGAAATGTTAAAAATGAATGAAAAGAGCAAATTTACATTATAAGGAAGACAAAATATTAAAGTTGAACTAAAATGACAGAAACGGATGTACACTGTTTCAAATACATTCTGCAATCTATGAAAATAGACAGTTATGGATGAAGAACCCACCCGCAGGCTGGAGGTAGACTGGATTCATCTGCCTTGGAAGCTGCCCATTAGCATGGGCTCGGGCAAAGTGCCTCTGCCTCTCCTGGCCATGGCCTGAATGAAAACCGCAAAACGGGTGCCCAGAGGAAGCATAAATGTGTCCTGTGTTCATAGTTAATATGAAAAATTGACAGCTTCTTAAAAGTAAATTGCAGAGCAAAATCAAGGTTTGACCAGATCTGTGCTTTTCAAAACTCAAACTGAGCTCCAAACATTCCAAACCAAACATTCCGCAGTTGCTTAGTACACACGTGATGTCACCATTTCTTCATTTTTGAACAAAAACACTACATTAAACAGGCTGCTTCAATAACCTCCATCAGCTTGCTCCATAGAGACTGGTTTGGTTGGAGTCATTCTCCTTTGTTTAGTTTGTCTAGATTGAAATAATACAAATGTCATTAACTCTGAATGTTTTTTGCAGTATTTTTGACTATACACTCAGGATTCTAGACACTATGCCTTCTCAATAAAAACACAAGACAGATAGTATGTGAATGCAGTGCAGAGCATGGAGGCCTTATTCTGAGCCATCCATCCTGCCATCACCAATAGCATGTGTGAATGTGAAAAGGGAAACACCCACTCTCTTATACATCTTTATGAAACTCTTCTTGTATACTCACGCCCCTTTTTAAGTCACTTATTGCAGTTTCTGTGGACAAGTAAGACATCCTCCCTTTGCATCACAGTAAAGCCCACAGTAAATCCAACTCATCCTTTGGCCTGTTGTCACTTCAGTCGGCTGCACCCAAAGGCTGGATACATCCGCATGTGTTACTGCTATTAAGGGCTTACTTAAAGACAATTTTAATAATACCTGTAAATGTTTTACTTCTGTTCAAGTCACGTAGCTTCTGTTTGTTAACTCTTGTTATATAACGCTTCTTGTTTTTGGATTTTGTTATTTCTTTCTCATTTTTCTTCCTCTCCCCCTTCTCTACAAGTGTCTTCTGGTAGTTACAAATAAGAATTAGTTCTTACTTTCCAATTTTAAGATCCTTTCGAATCTATTTGTACACCTCCACCTTACCACCTGTGACGAATGCCTGAGTGCCGAAGGGCCTGGAGCAGGACGCACAGACTCCCGTGACTGTGAAATTCATTTATTAACACGCAACGTAACTGTGGCACTCACATATAACAGTAACGGATAACGTGACTTCTACAATTAACACGGACAACTCACACGTAACCGAAGACAATATACATAGACAGAACAGCTAAACAAACATTAACAAGGGCTACATGAACGTGGACATTGACATTAAGCACAGGCGCTAACAAACAATGACCAACAGTGAGGGGAGCACCGACAGGGGTTTAAATAGCCCAACGAACACTGACGCTAAACCCTGTACAGGTGCGTGCCCTCACGGGGGTGTGGCCACAAACAAAAGTAAACCCCCCTGCACGCGGCAGGCCGGACCACGTGACTTGTGGGGAGGAGCGTCCCGTGATAACACTAGTTATCTAAAGTTTTACATATAGCACAAAGACCCTTCAGGATGTAAATTAAAGTAGACACTTGGGAAAAGGCATTCATTTACATCCAGGCTTTTCTTTCCACCATTTAGGCTCCAATTGGTAACATGAAACATACGGGGAAAAAAGCTAACAAAAATGCCTTTTATTTTGGGGTTATCCAACGTGGATGTGGATGCTGGGGATGCAAAATCAGTAATTCAATACATTTCCTGATTCACCAGGGTCTTGCAAAACAAAACGCAAATAATACATCCAAAATGTAAAAACGTACACAAAACCTTTCCAGCACTACACTGGACTTCAAAGTCTTATAGAGGAAACAGTTCATAAATGCTTTAAACACGTCCACAGCAGTGCGCCCGTTAGCCAGCACAATTGCAAACACTATGCATGCAATGTGCTGTTAGCACCTCCTACGATGTGGACGAGGGGTTGGATTTTAGGAGGCAAAAATAGAACACAGCAAACCTATAAAAAAACAGCAACCTCAAAGTATTTACAAATCTGTGCCAATATGTAATGTCCCTAAGCGCACTTCTGATCATGCATCTATGCAGAGTGGAACACTGCAAAATCTGCACATGAACATTGTTCTCATCTTGCAGTGCAAACATGTCCTCCTCCCATGTGAGGCTTTCTGTTGCACGTCAGTGGTATGCACTGATGGCTTCATACCGCTCCTCAGCCACAGAAGGAGGAAACACGTGGCTACGCAAGTGATCCTTCCTCCACAGGTCCCCAATAGCCGAAGGCTTCGCCAGTCCAAGATAGATCTTTATGCTGAGATGAAGAAGCATTTCATCAGCATTTCATCCATCCATGTCCTCTTCATGTTATCCCCTTTTCTCCAAGCTGCAAATCGGTTAGTATTGTTGCATAGGGTTTGGATCACCTCTTGACTAAAGAACAGCTGGAAGATGTTGGAAGGGCTGTAGACTGTCTAAAAATCCATGTGAACTCCTAGGATGAAAATTCAATGGGGCAGGCTGCTCATCTTCCTCCCAGGTGTCGCGCCATCTGTCCTCCTGTGCAGTAGCTGGTGCTGACGCTGTGCTCTTTCCCCTGGAGCTGATCTTGTCTTCCTTGCTCTGGCATGAGGTTGTTGCCCAGCTAAGGTGTGGAAGGTGTTGCCGGGTGTCGGAGGTGACGGTATGGACACTCCTTTCTTTGCTTGAGGTGGGCTTGTGCTTCTGCTGCCTTTGTGACTAGCCAGTCTTCCAGCAGGCACCCTCATGGGTGTCCATAGATTGTGGGATGGTAGAAGTTGATTGTTCCCTGGGAGTGGGTCACAAAAGGTGTGAAACATTCCATATGGGGTAGGCTAGGATTGATCTGCTTCACTGCAAGACAAAGACAGCATAACAAATGAGTACAATATGTACCATGAAAATAAACACAAACATCAAATTGTCATGAGAAATAAGGCTAAATTATTATATGTAGTAGCTACACTTACATTACTATTTATTGCATATTACTTACAACTATAGTACACTGGCTAAATCATATTGGCGTAACAGGCTACAATATTATGCTACGCACCATAACTACTTGCTAAACGATACTAGATTCAGTGCCAATAGGCTAAAAGATTATGTTGGGGTAAATATATAGTATGCATTCTCTCAAGCCAACCCAACAATCTCGCAAAAGTGAATGATATACTTACGGCATATCGAGCACGGCGTCGATTCCATGGACAAACGCGACTTCGCCCTCTGAGTCCATGCTTGCAGCCATGGAAGCGTCATCACTCTCACTTTCCTCATCACTAAATCTAAACGAAGTTCTCATCAACTTCAGCCAGTGTAAGTCGTTTCCATTCCATGGTTGTGATAAAGATATCCACTAAAACGTTTTATCAAAAGCAAAAACAAAATCACGAAGTAAACTGCCCAAAAACCGAGCAACTGAAGTGCACTCTGCAATAGCAACAGGTAAACAGCACGCGCGCAACAGGGCTCGTTAATGTGTTCCGCGTGGCCCGCCCCGTCTCTGTAGTGACCATTCATGGCAAATGAGCTGTCGAGATTTTCGTCTGCCTGAATGCTATTTTTTGAAAATGGTGTCAAATATTTTGGATTCGATGGCCCATTACTGTAAGCTTTTTTTTCTTCCTTTCCCCATTTTCTACAAGTGTCTTCTGGTACTTACATTTATATTTATGCCATTTACTTGCAAATAAGAATTAGTTCTTAATGTACAAATTATGCAAGGAGTACATTCAAAAATTGCATAGTACAGGACATGTGGTTCGGTTTTTTCTGAAGATAAAAAGCAGAAAGAGTAAAACTAGGGGACAATATATGTGTAGACTTTGCAAACAAGGTCATTGGGTTGCGTGTATATTTTAAATAAGGTAATAAACAAAGTATATTTAATGAACTATGACTCGTTCCTAAATAAATAAGATCTGAAAAACAATTACATTAAAAATAAACTTTAATACAACTTCCAACACCAAAAAAAATAATTTACAAAACAGAGATTTACAATTTACAAAAAAATTACAAAACAGGGAAAAATATATACAAAATCACAGTCCAGGGTCCACAGCACTTCAGACCGAGAAGCCCATCTCTGCAGCCAGATCCAGAATGCCAGGAATCCCCTCCAGCAGGCCTAGGATTTGGTCGGAGAAGAACGCTTCTCCCTCTTTAGTTACCACTGCATCACACACCAGTGGCTCCTCACCGAAAAGGTTCTCGCCTGGCCTTTTGCTTGGAGGTTGGCCCTCATCAGCATGTGCCTCCGACTCTGAGCTGGAGTTAGAGAATGATCCGTCATCTCCAGAGAAGGCCTTCCTCTTTCTCTTCCGCAGCTGCGGTGGTGGAGTCGGCGGCTTTTGCTTGGCTATGTTCTGCAGGTGGTTCTGGTGGCAGGCCATATGCCATTGCTCCAGGCTGGACAGGTGAGAATAGTACGTCTGCCTGTACCACTCCCAGTAGACCTGCTGCCAGTAGAGCTCCTGGTCGGTATAATATGCTCCAATGTTTCCAGGCAGCCGAGGGGACTCGCTGGTATGGAGACCGGCATTCTGCATACAGAAGGGCATCGGCGTCGAGTGCCAGTGGCTTGCACCTGCTGTGGACACATATGGCATGAAACTGAAGACTGCTTGCTTCCATTACTGTACACCAGGGATGATAATGACTTGTTTATGATTTTCCCAGCTACAAAGAGTACTAAAAATCTAGAGTATCTTACGTATGGATGGATTGGCAGTCAGCACATGTGGAGAAGGCTGATGGCTGTGTACCTCCACCAGGCCTTAAAAACATCAATTTAATTAGCTTTTTCTTTTTTCCCCTCTTTATCATACATAGCAAATTGGTAAGGAGCACACCTGTGGGATGCTGAAAGATCTTTATGGGCGGTGCCTCTACAGCACCACTAACATGGCCGACCACATGCGAGGGTGCCACAGCGATTCCGCAAGGGAAGGGTGCCGGCCCATAGGAGTCCACACACATCACTGTCTCGTGGGGGGCGCGGGAGACGACACAAAACAATTAATTCAAGTCAAATATGGTTGATTTAAACAGTAAACAAATGAAACAATGAAATGTTAAAAATGAATGAAAAGAGCAAATTTACATTATAAGGAAGACAAAATATTAAAGTTGAACTAAAATGACAGAAACGGATGTACACTGTTTCAAATACATTCTGCAATCTATGAAAATAGACAGTTATGGATGAAGAACCCACCCGCAGGCTGGAGGTAGACTGGATTCATCTGCCTTGGAAGCTGCCCATTAGCATGGGCTCGGGCAAAGTGCCTCTGCCTCTCCTGGCCATGGCCTGAATGAAAACCGCAAAACGGGTGCCCAGAGGAAGCATAAATGTGTCCTGTGTTCATAGTTAATATGAAAAATTGACAGCTTCTTAAAAGTAAATTGCAGAGCAAAATCAAGGTTTGACCAGATCTGTGCTTTTCAAAACTCAAACTGAGCTCCAAACATTCCAAACCAAACATTCCGCAGTTGCTTAGTACACACGTGATGTCACCATTTCTTCATTTTTGAACAAAAACACTACATTAAACAGGCTGCTTCAATAACCTCCATCAGCTTGCTCCATAGAGACTGGTTTGGTTGGAGTCATTCTCCTTTGTTTAGTTTGTCTAGATTGAAATAATACAAATGTCATTAACTCTGAATGTTTTTTGCAGTATTTTTGACTATACACTCAGGATTCTAGACACTATGCCTTCTCAATAAAAACACAAGACAGATAGTATGTGAATGCAGTGCAGAGCATGGAGGCCTTATTCTGAGCCATCCATCCTGCCATCACCAATAGCATGTGTGAATGTGAAAAGGGAAACACCCACTCTCTTATACATCTTTATGAAACTCTTCTTGTATACTCACGCCCCTTTTTAAGTCACTTATTGCAGTTTCTGTGGACAAGTAAGACATCCTCCCTTTGCATCACAGTAAAGCCCACAGTAAATCCAACTCATCCTTTGGCCTGTTGTCACTTCAGTCGGCTGCACCCAAAGGCTGGATACATCCGCATGTGTTACTGCTATTAAGGGCTTACTTAAAGACAATTTTAATAATACCTGTAAATGTTTTACTTCTGTTCAAGTCACGTAGCTTCTGTTTGTTAACTCTTGTTATATAACGCTTCTTGTTTTTGGATTTTGTTATTTCTTTCTCATTTTTCTTCCTCTCCCCCTTCTCTACAAGTGTCTTCTGGTAGTTACAAATAAGAATTAGTTCTTACTTTCCAATTTTAAGATCCTTTCGAATCTATTTGTACACCTCCACCTTACCACCTGTGACGAATGCCTGAGTGCCGAAGGGCCTGGAGCAGGACGCACAGACTCCCGTGACTGTGAAATTCATTTATTAACACGCAACGAAACTGTGGCACTCACATATAACAGTAACGGATAACGTGACTTCTACAATGAACACGGACAACTCACACGTAACCGAAGACAATATACATAGACAGAACAGCTAAACAAACATTAACAAGGGCTACATGAACGTGGACATTGACATTAAGCACAGGCGCTAACAAACAATGACCAACAGTGAGGGGAGCACCGACAGGGGTTTAAATAGCCCAACGAACACTGACTCTAAACCCTGTACAGGTGCGTGCCCTCACGGGGGTGTGGCCACAAACAAAAGTAAACCCCCCTGCACGCGGCAGGCCGGACCACGTGACTTGTGGGGAGGAGCGTCCCGTGATAACACTAGTTATCTAAAGTTTTACATATAGCACAAAGACCCTTCAGGATGTAAATTAAAGTAGACACTTGGAAAAAGGCATTCATTTACATCCAGGCTTTTCTTTCCATCATTTAGGCTCCAATTGGTAACATGAAACATACGGGGAAAAAAGCTAACAAAAATGCCTTTTATTTTGGGGTTATCCAACGTGGATGTGGATGCTGGGGATGCAAAATCAGTAATTCAATACATTTCCTGATTCACCAGGGTCTTGTAAAACAAAACGCAAATAATACATCCAAAATGTAAAAACGCACACAAAACCTTTCCAGCACTACACTGGACTTCAAAGTCTTATAGAGGAAATAGTTCATAAATGCTTTAAACACGTCCACAGCAGTGCGCCCGTTAGCCAGCACAATTGCAAACACTATGCATGCAATGTGCTGTTAGCACCTCCTACGATGTGGACGAGGGGTTGGATTTTAGGAGGCAAAAATAGAACACAGCAAACCTATAAAAAAACAACAACCTCAAAGTATTTACAAATCTGTGCCAATATGTAATGTCCCTAAGCGCACTTCTGATCATGCATCTATGCAGAGTGGAACACTGCAAAATCTGCACATGAACATTGTTCTCATCTTGCAGTGCAAACATGTCCTCCTCCCATGTGAGGCTTTCTGTTGCACGTCAGTGGTATGCACTGATGGCTTCATACCGCTCCTCAGCCACAGAAGGAGGAAACACGTGGCTACGCAAGTGATCCTTCCTCCACAGGTCCCCAATAGCCGAAGGCTTCGCCAGTCCAAGATAGATCTTTATGCTGAGATGAAGAAGCATTTCATCAGCATTTCATCCATCCATGTCCTCTTCATGTTATCCCCTTTTCTCCAAGCTGCAAATCGGTTAGTATTGTTGCATAGGGTTTGGATCACCTCTTGACTAAAGAACAGCTGGAAGATGTTGGAAGGGCTGTAGACTGTCTAAAAATCCATGTGAACTCCTAGGATGAAAATTCAATGGGGCAGGCTGCTCATCTTCCTCCCAGGTGTCGCGCCATCTGTCCTCCTGTGCAGTAGCTGGTGCTGACGCTGTGCTCTTTCCCCTGGAGCTGATCTTGTCTTCCTTGCTCTGGCATGAGGTTGTTGCCCAGCTAAGGTGTGGAAGGTGTTGCCGGGTGTCGGAGGTGACGGTATGGACACTCCTTTCTTTGCTTGAGGTGGGCTTGTGCTTCTGCTGCCTTTGTGACTAGCCAGTCTTCCAGCAGGCACCCTCATGGGTGTCCATAGATTGTGGGATGGTAGAAGTTGATTGTTCCCTGGGAGTGGGTCACAAAAGGTGTGAAACATTCCATATGGGGTAGGCTAGGATTGATCTGCTTCACTGCAAGACAAAGACAGCATAACAAATGAGTACAATATGTACCATGAAAATAAACACAAACATCAAATTGTCATGAGAAATAAGGCTAAATTATTATATGTAGTAGTTACACTTACATTACTATTTATTGCATATTGCTTACAACTATAGTACACTGGCTAAATCATATTGGCGTAACAGGCTACAATATTATGCTACGCACCATAACTACTTGCTAAACGATATTAGATTCAGTGCCAATAGGCTAAAAGATTATGTTGGGGTAAATATATAGTATGCATTCTCTCAAGCCAACCCAACAATCTCGCAAAAGTGAATGATATACTTACGGCATATCGAGCACGGCGTCGATTCCATGGACAAACGCGACTTCGCCCTCTGAGTCCATGCTTGCAGCCATGGAAGCGTCATCACTCTCACTTTCCTCATCACTAAATCTAAACGAAGTTCTCATCAACTTCAGCCAGTGTAAGTCGTTTCCATTCCATGGTTGTGATAAAGATATCCACTAAAACGTTTTATCAAAAGCAAAAACAAAATCACGAAGTAAACTGCCCAAAAACCGAGCAACTGAAGCGCACTCTGCAATAGCAACAGGTAAACAGCACGCGCGCAACAGGGCTCGTTAATGTGTTCCGCGTGGCCCGCCCCGTCTCTGTAGTGACCATTCATGGCAAATGAGCTGTCGAGATTTTCGTCTGCCTGAATGCTATTTGTTGAAAATGGTGTCAAACATTTTGGATTCGATGGCCCATTACTGTAAGCTTTTTTTTCTTCCTTTCCCCATTTTCTACAAGGGTCTTCTGGTACTTACATTTATATTTATGCCATTTACTTGCAAATAAGAATTAGTTCTTAATGTACAAATTATGCAAGGAGTACATTCAAAAATTGCATAGTACAGGACATGTGGTTCGGTTTTTTCTGAAGATAAAAAGCAGAAAGAGTAAAACCCGATGTAAAACTAGGGGACAATATATGTGTAGACTTTGCAAACAAGGTCATTGGGTTGCGTGTATATTTTAAATAAGGTAATAAACAAAGTATATTTAATGAACTATGACTCGTTCCTAAATAAATAAGATCTGAAAAACAATTACATTAAAAATAAACTTTAATACAACTTCCAACACCAAAAAAAATAATTTACAAAACAGAGATTTACAATTTACAAAAAAATTACAAAACAGGGAAAAATATATACAAAATCACAGTCCAGGGTCCACAGCACTTCAGACCGAGAAGCCCATCTCTGCAGCCAGATCCAGAATGCCAGGAATCCCCTCCAGCAGGCCTAGGATTTGGTCGGAGAAGAACGCTTCTCCCTCTTTAGTTACCACTGCATCACACACCAGTGGCTCCTCACCGAAAAGGTTCTCGCCTGGCCTTTTGCTTGGAGGTTGGCCCTCATCAGCATGTGCCTCCGACTCTGAGCTGGAGTTAGAGAATGATCCGTCATCTCCAGAGAAGGCCTTCCTCTTTCTCTTCCGCAGCTGCGGTGGTGGAGTCGGCGGCTTTTGCTTGGCTATGTTCTGCAGGTGGTTCTGGTGGCAGGCCATATGCCATTGCTCCAGGCTGGACAGGTGAGAATAGTACGTCTGCCTGTACCACTCCCAGTAGACCTGCTGCCAGTAGAGCTCCTGGTCGGTATAATATGCTCCAATGTTTCCAGGCAGCCGAGGGGACTCGCTGGTATGGAGACCGGCATTCTGCATACAGAAGGGCATCGGCGTCGAGTGCCAGTGGCTTGCACCTGCTGTGGACACATATGGCATGAAACTGAAGACTGCTTGCTTCCATTACTGTACACCAGGGATGATAATGACTTGTTTATGATTTTCCCAGCTACAAAGAGTACTAAAAATCTAGAGTATCTTACGTATGGATGGATTGGCAGTCAGCACATGTGGAGAAGGCTGATGGCTGTGTACCTCCACCAGGCCTTAAAAACATCAATTTAATTAGCTTTTTCTTTTTTCCCCTCTTTATCATACATAGCAAATTGGTAAGGAGCACACCTGTGGGATGCTGAAAGATCTTTATGGGCGGTGCCTCTACAGCACCACTAACATGGCCGACCACATGCGAGGGTGCCACAGCGATTCCGCAAGGGAAGGGTGCCGGCCCATAGGAGTCCACACACATCACTGTCTCGTGGGGGGCGCGGGAGACGACACAAAACAATTAATTCAAGTCAAATATGGTTGATTTAAACAGTAAACAAATGAAACAATGAAATGTTAAAAATGAATGAAAAGAGCAAATTTACATTATAAGGAAGACAAAATATTAAAGTTGAACTAAAATGACAGAAACGGATGTACACTGTTTCAAATACATTCTGCAATCTATGAAAATAGACAGTTATGGATGAAGAACCCACCCGCAGGCTGGAGGTAGACTGGATTCATCTGCCTTGGAAGCTGCCCATTAGCATGGGCTCGGGCAAAGTGCCTCTGCCTCTCCTGGCCATGGCCTGAATGAAAACCGCAAAACGGGTGCCCAGAGGAAGCATAAATGTGTCCTGTGTTCATAGTTAATATGAAAAATTGACAGCTTCTTAAAAGTAAATTGCAGAGCAAAATCAAGGTTTGACCAGATCTGTGCTTTTCAAAACTCAAACTGAGCTCCAAACATTCCAAACCAAACATTCCGCAGTTGCTTAGTACACACGTGATGTCACCATTTCTTCATTTTTGAACAAAAACACTACATTAAACAGGCTGCTTCAATAACCTCCATCAGCTTGCTCCATAGAGACTGGTTTGGTTGGAGTCATTCTCCTTTGTTTAGTTTGTCTAGATTGAAATAATACAAATGTCATTAACTCTGAATGTTTTTTGCAGTATTTTTGACTATACACTCAGGATTCTAGACACTATGCCTTCTCAATAAAAACACAAGACAGATAGTATGTGAATGCAGTGCAGAGCATGGAGGCCTTATTCTGAGCCATCCATCCTGCCATCACCAATAGCATGTGTGAATGTGAAAAGGGAAACACCCACTCTCTTATACATCTTTATGAAACTCTTCTTGTATACTCACGCCCCTTTTTAAGTCACTTATTGCAGTTTCTGTGGACAAGTAAGACATCCTCCCTTTGCATCACAGTAAAGCCCACAGTAAATCCAACTCATCCTTTGGCCTGTTGTCACTTCAGTCGGCTGCACCCAAAGGCTGGATACATCCGCATGTGTTACTGCTATTAAGGGCTTACTTAAAGACAATTTTAATAATACCTGTAAATGTTTTACTTCTGTTCAAGTCACGTAGCTTCTGTTTGTTAACTCTTGTTATATAACGCTTCTTGTTTTTGGATTTTGTTATTTCTTTCTCATTTTTCTTCCTCTCCCCCTTCTCTACAAGTGTCTTCTGGTAGTTACAAATAAGAATTAGTTCTTACTTTCCAATTTTAAGATCCTTTCGAATCTATTTGTACACCTCCACCTTACCACCTGTGACGAATGCCTGAGTGCCGAAGGGCCTGGAGCAGGACGCACAGACTCCCGTGACTGTGAAATTCATTTATTAACACGCAACGTAACTGTGGCACTCACATATAACAGTAACGGATAACGTGACTTCTACAATTAACACGGACAACTCACACGTAACCGAAGACAATATACATAGACAGAACAGCTAAACAAACATTAACAAGGGCTACATGAACGTGGACATTGACATTAAGCACAGGCGCTAACAAACAATGACCAACAGTGAGGGGAGCACCGACAGGGGTTTAAATAGCCCAACGAACACTGACGCTAAACCCTGTACAGGTGCGTGCCCTCACGGGGGTGTGGCCACAAACAAAAGTAAACCCCCCTGCACGCGGCAGGCCGGACCACGTGACTTGTGGGGAGGAGCGTCCCGTGATAACACTAGTTATCTAAAGTTTTACATATAGCACAAAGACCCTTCAGGATGTAAATTAAAGTAGACACTTGGGAAAAGGCATTCATTTACATCCAGGCTTTTCTTTCCACCATTTAGGCTCCAATTGGTAACATGAAACATACGGGGAAAAAAGCTAACAAAAATGCCTTTTATTTTGGGGTTATCCAACGTGGATGTGGATGCTGGGGATGCAAAATCAGTAATTCAATACATTTCCTGATTCACCAGGGTCTTGCAAAACAAAACGCAAATAATACATCCAAAATGTAAAAACGTACACAAAACCTTTCCAGCACTACACTGGACTTCAAAGTCTTATAGAGGAAACAGTTCATAAATGCTTTAAACACGTCCACAGCAGTGCGCCCGTTAGCCAGCACAATTGCAAACACTATGCATGCAATGTGCTGTTAGCACCTCCTACGATGTGGACGAGGGGTTGGATTTTAGGAGGCAAAAATAGAACACAGCAAACCTATAAAAAAACAGCAACCTCAAAGTATTTACAAATCTGTGCCAATATGTAATGTCCCTAAGCGCACTTCTGATCATGCATCTATGCAGAGTGGAACACTGCAAAATCTGCACATGAACATTGTTCTCATCTTGCAGTGCAAACATGTCCTCCTCCCATGTGAGGCTTTCTGTTGCACGTCAGTGGTATGCACTGATGGCTTCATACCGCTCCTCAGCCACAGAAGGAGGAAACACGTGGCTACGCAAGTGATCCTTCCTCCACAGGTCCCCAATAGCCGAAGGCTTCGCCAGTCCAAGATAGATCTTTATGCTGAGATGAAGAAGCATTTCATCAGCATTTCATCCATCCATGTCCTCTTCATGTTATCCCCTTTTCTCCAAGCTGCAAATCGGTTAGTATTGTTGCATAGGGTTTGGATCACCTCTTGACTAAAGAACAGCTGGAAGATGTTGGAAGGGCTGTAGACTGTCTAAAAATCCATGTGAACTCCTAGGATGAAAATTCAATGGGGCAGGCTGCTCATCTTCCTCCCAGGTGTCGCGCCATCTGTCCTCCTGTGCAGTAGCTGGTGCTGACGCTGTGCTCTTTCCCCTGGAGCTGATCTTGTCTTCCTTGCTCTGGCATGAGGTTGTTGCCCAGCTAAGGTGTGGAAGGTGTTGCCGGGTGTCGGAGGTGACGGTATGGACACTCCTTTCTTTGCTTGAGGTGGGCTTGTGCTTCTGCTGCCTTTGTGACTAGCCAGTCTTCCAGCAGGCACCCTCATGGGTGTCCATAGATTGTGGGATGGTAGAAGTTGATTGTTCCCTGGGAGTGGGTCACAAAAGGTGTGAAACATTCCATATGGGGTAGGCTAGGATTGATCTGCTTCACTGCAAGACAAAGACAGCATAACAAATGAGTACAATATGTACCATGAAAATAAACACAAACATCAAATTGTCATGAGAAATAAGGCTAAATTATTATATGTAGTAGTTACACTTACATTACTATTTATTGCATATTGCTTACAACTATAGTACACTGGCTAAATCATATTGGCGTAACAGGCTACAATATTATGCTACGCACCATAACTACTTGCTAAACGATATTAGATTCAGTGCCAATAGGCTAAAAGATTATGTTGGGGTAAATATATAGTATGCATTCTCTCAAGCCAACCCAACAATCTCGCAAAAGTGAATGATATACTTACGGCATATCGAGCACGGCGTCGATTCCATGGACAAACGCGACTTCGCCCTCTGAGTCCATGCTTGCAGCCATGGAAGCGTCATCACTCTCACTTTCCTCATCACTAAATCTAAACGAAGTTCTCATCAACTTCAGCCAGTGTAAGTCGTTTCCATTCCATGGTTGTGATAAAGATATCCACTAAAACGTTTTATCAAAAGCAAAAACAAAATCACGAAGTAAACTGCCCAAAAACCGAGCAACTGAAGCGCACTCTGCAATAGCAACAGGTAAACAGCACGCGCGCAACAGGGCTCGTTAATGTGTTCCGCGTGGCCCGCCCCGTCTCTGTAGTGACCATTCATGGCAAATGAGCTGTCGAGATTTTCGTCTGCCTGAATGCTATTTGTTGAAAATGGTGTCAAACATTTTGGATTCGATGGCCCATTACTGTAAGCTTTTTTTTCTTCCTTTCCCCATTTTCTACAAGGGTCTTCTGGTACTTACATTTATATTTATGCCATTTACTTGCAAATAAGAATTAGTTCTTAATGTACAAATTATGCAAGGAGTACATTCAAAAATTGCATAGTACAGGACATGTGGTTCGGTTTTTTCTGAAGATAAAAAGCAGAAAGAGTAAAACTAGGGGACAATATATGTGTAGACTTTGCAAACAAGGTCATTGGGTTGCGTGTATATTTTAAATAAGGTAATAAACAAAGTATATTTAATGAACTATGACTCGTTCCTAAATAAATAAGATCTGAAAAACAATTACATTAAAAATAAACTTTAATACAACTTCCAACACCAAAAAAAAATAATTTACAAAACAGAGATTTACAATTTACAAAAAAATTACAAAACAGGGAAAAATATATACAAAATCACAGTCCAGGGTCCACAGCACTTCAGACCGAGAAGCCCATCTCTGCAGCCAGATCCAGAATGCCAGGAATCCCCTCCAGCAGGCCTAGGATTTGGTCGGAGAAGAACGCTTCTCCCTCTTTAGTTACCACTGCATCACACACCAGTGGCTCCTCACCGAAAAGGTTCTCACGTGGCCTTTTGCTTGGAGGTTGGCCCTCATCAGCATGTGCCTCCGACTCTGAGCTGGAGTTAGAGAATGATCCGTCATCCCCAGAGAAGGCCTTCCTCTTTCTCTTCCGCAGCTGCGGTGGTGGAGTCGGCGGCTTTTGCTTGGCTATGTTCTGCAGGTGGTTCTGGTGGCAGGCCATATGCCATTGCTCCAGGCTGGACAGGTGAGAATAGTACGTCTGCCTGTACCACTCCCAGTAGACCTGCTGCCAGTAGAGCTCCTGGTCGGTATAATATGCTCCAATGTTTCCAGGCAGCCGAGGGGACTCGCTGGTATGGAGACCGGCATTCTGCATACAGAAGGGCATCGGCGTCGAGTGCCAGTGGCTTGCACCTGCTGTGGACACATATGGCATGAAACTGAAGACTGCTTGCTTCCATTACTGTACACCAGGGATGATAATGACTTGTTTATGATTTTCCCAGCTACAAAGAGTACTAAAAATCTAGAGTATCTTACGTATGGATGGATTGGCAGTCAGCACATGTGGAGAAGGCTGATGGCTGTGTACCTCCACCAGGCCTTAAAAACATCAATTTAATTAGCTTTTTCTTTTTTCCCCTCTTTATCATACATAGCAAATTGGTAAGGAGCACACCTGTGGGATGCTGAAAGATCTTTATGGGCGGTGCCTCTACAGCACCACTAACATGGCCGACCACATGCGAGGGTGCCACAGCGATTCCGCAAGGGAAGGGTGCCGGCCCATAGGAGTCCACACACATCACTGTCTCGTGGGGGGCGCGGGAGACGACACAAAACAATTAATTCAAGTCAAATATGGTTGATTTAAACAGTAAACAAATGAAACAATGAAATGTTAAAAATGAATGAAAAGAGCAAATTTACATTATAAGGAAGACAAAATATTAAAGTTGAACTAAAATGACAGAAACGGATGTACACTGTTTCAAATACATTCTGCAATCTATGAAAATAGACAGTTATGGATGAAGAACCCACCCGCAGGCTGGAGGTAGACTGGATTCATCTGCCTTGGAAGCTGCCCATTAGCATGGGCTCGGGCAAAGTGCCTCTGCCTCTCCTGGCCATGGCCTGAATGAAAACCGCAAAACGGGTGCCCAGAGGAAGCATAAATGTGTCCTGTGTTCATAGTTAATATGAAAAATTGACAGCTTCTTAAAAGTAAATTGCAGAGCAAAATCAAGGTTTGACCAGATCTGTGCTTTTCAAAACTCAAACTGAGCTCCAAACATTCCAAACCAAACATTCCGCAGTTGCTTAGTACACACGTGATGTCACCATTTCTTCATTTTTGAACAAAAACACTACATTAAACAGGCTGCTTCAATAACCTCCATCAGCTTGCTCCATAGAGACTGGTTTGGTTGGAGTCATTCTCCTTTGTTTAGTTTGTCTAGATTGAAATAATACAAATGTCATTAACTCTGAATGTTTTTTGCAGTATTTTTGACTATACACTCAGGATTCTAGACACTATGCCTTCTCAATAAAAACACAAGACAGATAGTATGTGAATGCAGTGCAGAGCATGGAGGCCTTATTCTGAGCCATCCATCCTGCCATCACCAATAGCATGTGTGAATGTGAAAAGGGAAACACCCACTCTCTTATACATCTTTATGAAACTCTTCTTGTATACTCACGCCCCTTTTTAAGTCACTTATTGCAGTTTCTGTGGACAAGTAAGACATCCTCCCTTTGCATCACAGTAAAGCCCACAGTAAATCCAACTCATCCTTTGGCCTGTTGTCACTTCAGTCGGCTGCACCCAAAGGCTGGATACATCCGCATGTGTTACTGCTATTAAGGGCTTACTTAAAGACAATTTTAATAATACCTGTAAATGTTTTACTTCTGTTCAAGTCACGTAGCTTCTGTTTGTTAACTCTTGTTATATAACGCTTCTTGTTTTTGGATTTTGTTATTTCTTTCTCATTTTTCTTCCTCTCCCCCTTCTCTACAAGTGACTTCTGGTAGTTACAAATAAGAATTAGTTCTTACTTTCCAATTTTAAGATCCTTTCGAATCTATTTGTACACCTCCACCTTACCACCTGTGACGAATGCCTGAGTGCCGAAGGGCCTGGAGCAGGACGCACAGACTCCCGTGACTGTGAAATTCATTTATTAACACGCAACGTAACTGTGGCACTCACATATAACAGTAACGGATAACGTGACTTCTACAATTAACACGGACAACTCACACGTAACCGAAGACAATATACATAGACAGAACAGCTAAACAAACATTAACAAGGGCTACATGAACGTGGACATTGACATTAAGCACAGGCGCTAACAAACAATGACCAACAGTGAGGGGAGCACCGACAGGGGTTTAAATAGCCCAACGAACACTGACGCTAAACCCTGTACAGGTGCGTGCCCTCACGGGGGTGTGGCCACAAACAAAAGTAAACCCCCCTGCACGCGGCAGGCCGGACCACGTGACTTGTGGGGAGGAGCGTCCCGTGATAACACTAGTTATCTAAAGTTTTACATATAGCACAAAGACCCTTCAGGATGTAAATTAAAGTAGACACTTGGGAAAAGGCATTCATTTACATCCAGGCTTTTCTTTCCACCATTTAGGCTCCAATTGGTAACATGAAACATACGGGGAAAAAAGCTAACAAAAATGCCTTTTATTTTGGGGTTATCCAACGTGGATGTGGATGCTGGGGATGCAAAATCAGTAATTCAATACATTTCCTGATTCACCAGGGTCTTGCAAAACAAAACGCAAATAATACATCCAAAATGTAAAAACGTACACAAAACCTTTCCAGCACTACACTGGACTTCAAAGTCTTATAGAGGAAACAGTTCATAAATGCTTTAAACACGTCCACAGCAGTGCGCCCGTTAGCCAGCACAATTGCAAACACTATGCATGCAATGTGCTGTTAGCACCTCCTACGATGTGGACGAGGGGTTGGATTTTAGGAGGCAAAAATAGAACACAGCAAACCTATAAAAAAACAGCAACCTCAAAGTATTTACAAATCTGTGCCAATATGTAATGTCCCTAAGCGCACTTCTGATCATGCATCTATGCAGAGTGGAACACTGCAAAATCTGCACATGAACATTGTTCTCATCTTGCAGTGCAAACATGTCCTCCTCCCATGTGAGGCTTTCTGTTGCACGTCAGTGGTATGCACTGATGGCTTCATACCGCTCCTCAGCCACAGAAGGAGGAAACACGTGGCTACGCAAGTGATCCTTCCTCCACAGGTCCCCAATAGCCGAAGGCTTCGCCAGTCCAAGATAGATCTTTATGCTGAGATGAAGAAGCATTTCATCAGCATTTCATCCATCCATGTCCTCTTCATGTTATCCCCTTTTCTCCAAGCTGCAAATCGGTTAGTATTGTTGCATAGGGTTTGGATCACCTCTTGACTAAAGAACAGCTGGAAGATGTTGGAAGGGCTGTAGACTGTCTAAAAATCCATGTGAACTCCTAGGATGAAAATTCAATGGGGCAGGCTGCTCATCTTCCTCCCAGGTGTCGCGCCATCTGTCCTCCTGTGCAGTAGCTGGTGCTGACGCTGTGCTCTTTCCCCTGGAGCTGATCTTGTCTTCCTTGCTCTGGCATGAGGTTGTTGCCCAGCTAAGGTGTGGAAGGTGTTGCCGGGTGTCGGAGGTGACGGTATGGACACTCCTTTCTTTGCTTGAGGTGGGCTTGTGCTTCTGCTGCCTTTGTGACTAGCCAGTCTTCCAGCAGGCACCCTCATGGGTGTCCATAGATTGTGGGATGGTAGAAGTTGATTGTTCCCTGGGAGTGGGTCACAAAAGGTGTGAAACATTCCATATGGGGTAGGCTAGGATTGATCTGCTTCACTGCAAGACAAAGACAGCATAACAAATGAGTACAATATGTACCATGAAAATAAACACAAACATCAAATTGTCATGAGAAATAAGGCTAAATTATTATATGTAGTAGTTACACTTACATTACTATTTATTGCATATTGCTTACAACTATAGTACACTGGCTAAATCATATTGGCGTAACAGGCTACAATATTATGCTACGCACCATAACTACTTGCTAAACGATATTAGATTCAGTGCCAATAGGCTAAAAGATTATGTTGGGGTAAATATATAGTATGCATTCTCTCAAGCCAACCCAACAATCTCGCAAAAGTGAATGATATACTTACGGCATATCGAGCACGGCGTCGATTCCATGGACAAACGCGACTTCGCCCTCTGAGTCCATGCTTGCAGCCATGGAAGCGTCATCACTCTCACTTTCCTCATCACTAAATCTAAACGAAGTTCTCATCAACTTCAGCCAGTGTAAGTCGTTTCCATTCCATGGTTGTGATAAAGATATCCACTAAAACGTTTTATCAAAAGCAAAAACAAAATCACGAAGTAAACTGCCCAAAAACCGAGCAACTGAAGCGCAATCTGCAATAGCAACAGGTAAACAGCACGCGCGCAACAGGGCTCGTTAATGTGTTCCGCGTGGCCCGCCCCGTCTCTGTAGTGACCATTCATGGCAAATGAGCTGTCGAGATTTTCGTCTGCCTGAATGCTATTTGTTGAAAATGGTGTCAAACATTTTGGATTCGATGGCCCATTACTGTAAGCTTTTTTTTCTTCCTTTCCCCATTTTCTACAAGGGTCTTCTGGTACTTACATTTATATTTATGCCATTTACTTGCAAATAAGAATTAGTTCTTAATGTACAAATTATGCAAGGAGTACATTCAAAAATTGCATAGTACAGGACATGTGGTTCGGTTTTTTCTGAAGATAAAAAGCAGAAAGAGTAAAACTAGGGGACAATATATGTGTAGACTTTGCAAACAAGGTCATTGGGTTGCGTGTATATTTTAAATAAGGTAATAAACAAAGTATATTTAATGAACTATGACTCGTTCCTAAATAAATAAGATCTGAAAAACAATTACATTAAAAATAAACTTTAATACAACTTCCAACACCAAAAAAAATAATTTACAAAACAGAGATTTACAATTTACAAAAAAATTACAAAACAGGGAAAAATATATACAAAATCACAGTCCAGGGTCCACAGCACTTCAGACCGAGAAGCCCATCTCTGCAGCCAGATCCAGAATGCCAGGAATCCCCTCCAGCAGGCCTAGGATTTGGTCGGAGAAGAACGCTTCTCCCTCTTTAGTTACCACTGCATCACACACCAGTGGCTCCTCACCGAAAAGGTTCTCACGTGGCCTTTTGCTTGGAGGTTGGCCCTCATCAGCATGTGCCTCCGACTCTGAGCTGGAGTTAGAGAATGATCCGTCATCCCCAGAGAAGGCCTTCCTCTTTCTCTTCCGCAGCTGCGGTGGTGGAGTCGGCGGCTTTTGCTTGGCTATGTTCTGCAGGTGGTTCTGGTGGCAGGCCATATGCCATTGCTCCAGGCTGGACAGGTGAGAATAGTACGTCTGCCTGTACCACTCCCAGTAGACCTGCTGCCAGTAGAGCTCCTGGTCGGTATAATATGCTCCAATGTTTCCAGGCAGCCGAGGGGACTCGCTGGTATGGAGACCGGCATTCTGCATACAGAAGGGCATCGGCGTCGAGTGCCAGTGGCTTGCACCTGCTGTGGACACATATGGCATGAAACTGAAGACTGCTTGCTTCCATTACTGTACACCAGGGATGATAATGACTTGTTTATGATTTTCCCAGCTACAAAGAGTACTAAAAATCTAGAGTATCTTACGTATGGATGGATTGGCAGTCAGCACATGTGGAGAAGGCTGATGGCTGTGTACCTCCACCAGGCCTTAAAAACATCAATTTAATTAGCTTTTTCTTTTTTCCCCTCTTTATCATACATAGCAAATTGGTAAGGAGCACACCTGTGGGATGCTGAAAGATCTTTATGGGCGGTGCCTCTACAGCACCACTAACATGGCCGACCACATGCGAGGGTGCCACAGCGATTCCGCAAGGGAAGGGTGCCGGCCCATAGGAGTCCACACACATCACTGTCTCGTGGGGGGCGCGGGAGACGACACAAAACAATTAATTCAAGTCAAATATGGTTGATTTAAACAGTAAACAAATGAAACAATGAAATGTTAAAAATGAATGAAAAGAGCAAATTTACATTATAAGGAAGACAAAATATTAAAGTTGAACTAAAATGACAGAAACGGATGTACACTGTTTCAAATACATTCTGCAATCTATGAAAATAGACAGTTATGGATGAAGAACCCACCCGCAGGCTGGAGGTAGACTGGATTCATCTGCCTTGGAAGCTGCCCATTAGCATGGGCTCGGGCAAAGTGCCTCTGCCTCTCCTGGCCATGGCCTGAATGAAAACCGCAAAACGGGTGCCCAGAGGAAGCATAAATGTGTCCTGTGTTCATAGTTAATATGAAAAATTGACAGCTTCTTAAAAGTAAATTGCAGAGCAAAATCAAGGTTTGACCAGATCTGTGCTTTTCAAAACTCAAACTGAGCTCCAAACATTCCAAACCAAACATTCCGCAGTTGCTTAGTACACACGTGATGTCACCATTTCTTCATTTTTGAACAAAAACACTACATTAAACAGGCTGCTTCAATAACCTCCATCAGCTTGCTCCATAGAGACTGGTTTGGTTGGAGTCATTCTCCTTTGTTTAGTTTGTCTAGATTGAAATAATACAAATGTCATTAACTCTGAATGTTTTTTGCAGTATTTTTGACTATACACTCAGGATTCTAGACACTATGCCTTCTCAATAAAAACACAAGACAGATAGTATGTGAATGCAGTGCAGAGCATGGAGGCCTTATTCTGAGCCATCCATCCTGCCATCACCAATAGCATGTGTGAATGTGAAAAGGGAAACACCCACTCTCTTATACATCTTTATGAAACTCTTCTTGTATACTCACGCCCCTTTTTAAGTCACTTATTGCAGTTTCTGTGGACAAGTAAGACATCCTCCCTTTGCATCACAGTAAAGCCCACAGTAAATCCAACTCATCCTTTGGCCTGTTGTCACTTCAGTCGGCTGCACCCAAAGGCTGGATACATCCGCATGTGTTACTGCTATTAAGGGCTTACTTAAAGACAATTTTAATAATACCTGTAAATGTTTTACTTCTGTTCAAGTCACGGAGCTTCTGTTTGTTAACTCTTGTTATATAACGCTTCTTGTTTTTGGATTTTGTTATTTCTTTCTCATTTTTCTTCCTCTCCCCCTTCTCTACAAGTGTCTTCTGGTAGTTACAAATAAGAATTAGTTCTTACTTTCCAATTTTAAGATCCTTTCGAATCTATTTGTACACCTCCACCTTACCACCTGTGACGAATGCCTGAGTGCCGAAGGGCCTGGAGCAGGACGCACAGACTCCCGTGACTGTGAAATTCATTTATTAACACGCAACGTAACTGTGGCACTCACATATAACAGTAACGGATAACGTGACTTCTACAATTAACACGGACAACTCACACGTAACCGAAGACAATATACATAGACAGAACAGCTAAACAAACATTAACAAGGGCTACATGAACGTGGACATTGACATTAAGCACAGGCGCTAACAAACAATGACCAACAGTGAGGGGAGCACCGACAGGGGTTTAAATAGCCCAACGAACACTGACGCTAAACCCTGTACAGGTGCGTGCCCTCACGGGGGTGTGGCCACAAACAAAAGTAAACCCCCCTGCACGCGGCAGGCCGGACCACGTGACTTGTGGGGAGGAGCGTCCCGTGATAACACTAGTTATCTAAAGTTTTACATATAGCACAAAGACCCTTCAGGATGTAAATTAAAGTAGACACTTGGGAAAAGGCATTCATTTACATCCAGGCTTTTCTTTCCACCATTTAGGCTCCAATTGGTAACATGAAACATACGGGGAAAAAAGCTAACAAAAATGCCTTTTATTTTGGGGTTATCCAACGTGGATGTGGATGCTGGGGATGCAAAATCAGTAATTCAATACATTTCCTGATTCACCAGGGTCTTGCAAAACAAAACGCAAATAATACATCCAAAATGTAAAAACGTACACAAAACCTTTCCAGCACTACACTGGACTTCAAAGTCTTATAGAGGAAACAGTTCATAAATGCTTTAAACACGTCCACAGCAGTGCGCCCGTTAGCCAGCACAATTGCAAACACTATGCATGCAATGTGCTGTTAGCACCTCCTACGATGTGGACGAGGGGTTGGATTTTAGGAGGCAAAAATAGAACACAGCAAACCTATAAAAAAACAGCAACCTCAAAGTATTTACAAATCTGTGCCAATATGTAATGTCCCTAAGCGCACTTCTGATCATGCATCTATGCAGAGTGGAACACTGCAAAATCTGCACATGAACATTGTTCTCATCTTGCAGTGCAAACATGTCCTCCTCCCATGTGAGGCTTTCTGTTGCACGTCAGTGGTATGCACTGATGGCTTCATACCGCTCCTCAGCCACAGAAGGAGGAAACACGTGGCTACGCAAGTGATCCTTCCTCCACAGGTCCCCAATAGCCGAAGGCTTCGCCAGTCCAAGATAGATCTTTATGCTGAGATGAAGAAGCATTTCATCAGCATTTCATCCATCCATGTCCTCTTCATGTTATCCCCTTTTCTCCAAGCTGCAAATCGGTTAGTATTGTTGCATAGGGTTTGGATCACCTCTTGACTAAAGAACAGCTGGAAGATGTTGGAAGGGCTGTAGACTGTCTAAAAATCCATGTGAACTCCTAGGATGAAAATTCAATGGGGCAGGCTGCTCATCTTCCTCCCAGGTGTCGCGCCATCTGTCCTCCTGTGCAGTAGCTGGTGCTGACGCTGTGCTCTTTCCCCTGGAGCTGATCTTGTCTTCCTTGCTCTGGCATGAGGTTGTTGCCCAGCTAAGGTGTGGAAGGTGTTGCCGGGTGTCGGAGGTGACGGTATGGACACTCCTTTCTTTGCTTGAGGTGGGCTTGTGCTTCTGCTGCCTTTGTGACTAGCCAGTCTTCCAGCAGGCACCCTCATGGGTGTCCATAGATTGTGGGATGGTAGAAGTTGATTGTTCCCTGGGAGTGGGTCACAAAAGGTGTGAAACATTCCATATGGGGTAGGCTAGGATTGATCTGCTTCACTGCAAGACAAAGACAGCATAACAAATGAGTACAATATGTACCATGAAAATAAACACAAACATCAAATTGTCATGAGAAATAAGGCTAAATTATTATATGTAGTAGCTACACTTACATTACTATTTATTGCATATTACTTACAACTATAGTACACTGGCTAAATCATATTGGCGTAACAGGCTACAATATTATGCTACGCACCATAACTACTTGCTAAACGATACTAGATTCAGTGCCAATAGGCTAAAAGATTATGTTGGGGTAAATATATAGTATGCATTCTCTCAAGCCAACCCAACAATCTCGCAAAAGTGAATGATATACTTACGGCATATCGAGCACGGCGTCGATTCCATGGACAAACGCGACTTCGCCCTCTGAGTCCATGCTTGCAGCCATGGAAGCGTCATCACTCTCACTTTCCTCATCACTAAATCTAAACGAAGTTCTCATCAACTTCAGCCAGTGTAAGTCGTTTCCATTCCATGGTTGTGATAAAGATATCCACTAAAACGTTTTATCAAAAGCAAAAACAAAATCACGAAGTAAACTGCCCAAAAACCGAGCAACTGAAGTGCACTCTGCAATAGCAACAGGTAAACAGCACGCGCGCAACAGGGCTCGTTAATGTGTTCCGCGTGGCCCGCCCCGTCTCTGTAGTGACCATTCATGGCAAATGAGCTGTCGAGATTTTCGTCTGCCTGAATGCTATTTTTTGAAAATGGTGTCAAATATTTTGGATTCGATGGCCCATTACTGTAAGCTTTTTTTTCTTCCTTTCCCCATTTTCTACAAGTGTCTTCTGGTACTTACATTTATATTTATGCCATTTACTTGCAAATAAGAATTAGTTCTTAATGTACAAATTATGCAAGGAGTACATTCAAAAATTGCATAGTACAGGACATGTGGTTCGGTTTTTTCTGAAGATAAAAAGCAGAAAGAGTAAAACTAGGGGACAATATATGTGTAGACTTTGCAAACAAGGTCATTGGGTTGCGTGTATATTTTAAATAAGGTAATAAACAAAGTATATTTAATGAACTATGACTCGTTCCTAAATAAATAAGATCTGAAAAACAATTACATTAAAAATAAACTTTAATACAACTTCCAACACCAAAAAAAATAATTTACAAAACAGAGATTTACAATTTACAAAAAAATTACAAAACAGGGAAAAATATATACAAAATCACAGTCCAGGGTCCACAGCACTTCAGACCGAGAAGCCCATCTCTGCAGCCAGATCCAGAATGCCAGGAATCCCCTCCAGCAGGCCTAGGATTTGGTCGGAGAAGAACGCTTCTCCCTCTTTAGTTACCACTGCATCACACACCAGTGGCTCCTCACCGAAAAGGTTCTCACGTGGCCTTTTGCTTGGAGGTTGGCCCTCATCAGCATGTGCCTCCGACTCTGAGCTGGAGTTAGAGAATGATCCGTCATCCCCAGAGAAGGCCTTCCTCTTTCTCTTCCGCAGCTGCGGTGGTGGAGTCGGCGGCTTTTGCTTGGCTATGTTCTGCAGGTGGTTCTGGTGGCAGGCCATATGCCATTGCTCCAGGCTGGACAGGTGAGAATAGTACGTCTGCCTGTACCACTCCCAGTAGACCTGCTGCCCGTAGAGCTCCTGGTCGGTATAATATGCTCCAATGTTTCCAGGCAGCCGAGGGGACTCGCTGGTATGGAGACCGGCATTCTGCATACAGAAGGGCATCGGCGTCGAGTGCCAGTGGCTTGCACCTGCTGTGGACACATATGGCATGAAACTGAAGACTGCTTGCTTCCATTACTGTACACCAGGGATGATAATGACTTGTTTATGATTTTCCCAGCTACAAAGAGTACTAAAAATCTAGAGTATCTTACGTATGGATGGATTGGCAGTCAGCACATGTGGAGAAGGCTGATGGCTGTGTACCTCCACCAGGCCTTAAAAACATCAATTTAATTAGCTTTTTCTTTTTTCCCCTCTTTATCATACATAGCAAATTGGTAAGGAGCACACCTGTGGGATGCTGAAAGATCTTTATGGGCGGTGCCTCTACAGCACCACTAACATGGCCGACCACATGCGAGGGTGCCACAGCGATTCCGCAAGGGAAGGGTGCCGGCCCATAGGAGTCCACACACATCACTGTCTCGTGGGGGGCGCGGGAGACGACACAAAACAATTAATTCAAGTCAAATATGGTTGATTTAAACAGTAAACAAATGAAACAATGAAATGTTAAAAATGAATGAAAAGAGCAAATTTACATTATAAGGAAGACAAAATATTAAAGTTGAACTAAAATGACAGAAACGGATGTACACTGTTTCAAATACATTCTGCAATCTATGAAAATAGACAGTTATGGATGAAGAACCCACCCGCAGGCTGGAGGTAGACTGGATTCATCTGCCTTGGAAGCTGCCCATTAGCATGGGCTCGGGCAAAGTGCCTCTGCCTCTCCTGGCCATGGCCTGAATGAAAACCGCAAAACGGGTGCCCAGAGGAAGCATAAATGTGTCCTGTGTTCATAGTTAATATGAAAAATTGACAGCTTCTTAAAAGTAAATTGCAGAGCAAAATCAAGGTTTGACCAGATCTGTGCTTTTCAAAACTCAAACTGAGCTCCAAACATTCCAAACCAAACATTCCGCAGTTGCTTAGTACACACGTGATGTCACCATTTCTTCATTTTTGAACAAAAACACTACATTAAACAGGCTGCTTCAATAACCTCCATCAGCTTGCTCCATAGAGACTGGTTTGGTTGGAGTCATTCTCCTTTGTTTAGTTTGTCTAGATTGAAATAATACAAATGTCATTAACTCTGAATGTTTTTTGCAGTATTTTTGACTATACACTCAGGATTCTAGACACTATGCCTTCTCAATAAAAACACAAGACAGATAGTATGTGAATGCAGTGCAGAGCATGGAGGCCTTATTCTGAGCCATCCATCCTGCCATCACCAATAGCATGTGTGAATGTGAAAAGGGAAACACCCACTCTCTTATACATCTTTATGAAGCTCTTCTTGTATACTCACGCCCCTTTTTAAGTCACTTATTGCAGTTTCTGTGGACAAGTAAGACATCCTCCCTTTGCATCACAGTAAAGCCCACAGTAAATCCAACTCATCCTTTGGCCTGTTGTCACTTCAGTCGGCTGCACCCAAAGGCTGGATACATCCGCATGTGTTACTGCTATTAAGGGCTTACTTAAAGACAATTTTAATAATACCTGTAAATGTTTTACTTCTGTTCAAGTCACGTAGCTTCTGTTTGTTAACTCTTGTTATATAACGCTTCTTGTTTTTGGATTTTGTTATTTCTTTCTCATTTTTCTTCCTCTCCCCCTTCTCTACAAGTGTCTTCTGGTAGTTACAAATAAGAATTAGTTCTTACTTTCCAATTTTAAGATCCTTTCGAATCTATTTGTACACCTCCACCTTACCACCTGTGACGAATGCCTGAGTGCCGAAGGGCCTGGAGCAGGACGCACAGACTCCCGTGACTGTGAAATTCATTTATTAACACGCAACGAAACTGTGGCACTCACATATAACAGTAACGGATAACGTGACTTCTACAATTAACACGGACAACTCACACGTAACCGAAGACAATATACATAGACAGAACAGCTAAACAAACATTAACAAGGGCTACATGAACGTGGACATTGACATTAAGCACAGGCGCTAACAAACAATGACCAACAGTGAGGGGAGCACCGACAGGGGTTTAAATAGCCCAACGAACACTGACGCTAAACCCTGTACAGGTGCGTGCCCTCACGGGGGTGTGGCCACAAACAAAAGTAAACCCCCCTGCACGCGGCAGGCCGGACCACGTGACTTGTGGGGAGGAGCGTCCCGTGATAACACTAGTTATCTAAAGTTTTACATATAGCACAAAGACCCTTCAGGATGTAAATTAAAGTAGACACTTGGGAAAAGGCATTCATTTACATCCAGGCTTTTCTTTCCATCATTTAGGCTCCAATTGGTAACATGAAACATACGGGGAAAAAAGCTAACAAAAATGCCTTTTATTTTGGGGTTATCCAACGTGGATGTGGATGCTGGGGATGCAAAATCAGTAATTCAATACATTTCCTGATTCACCAGGGTCTTGTAAAACAAAACGCAAATAATACATCCAAAATGTAAAAACGTACACAAAACCTTTCCAGCACTACACTGGACTTCAAAGTCTTATAGAGGAAACAGTTCATAAATGCTTTAAACACGTCCACAGCAGTGCGCCCGTTAGCCAGCACAATTGCAAACACTATGCATGCAATGTGCTGTTAGCACCTCCTACGATGTGGACGAGGGGTTGGATTTTAGGAGGCAAAAATAGAACACAGCAAACCTATAAAAAAACAACAACCTCAAAGTATTTACAAATCTGTGCCAATATGTAATGTCCCTAAGCGCACTTCTTATCATGCATCTATGCAGAGTGGAACACTGCAAAATCTGCACATGAGCATTGTTCTCATCTTGCAGTGCAAACATGTCCTCCTCCCATGTGAGGCTTTCTGTTGCACGTCAGTGGTATGCACTGATGGCTTCATACCGCTCCTCAGCCACAGAAAGAGGAAACACGTGGCTACGCAAGTGATCCTTCCTCCACAGGTCCCCAATAGCCGAAGGCTTCGCCAGTCCAAGATAGATCTTTATGCTGAGATGAAGAAGCATTTCATCAGCATTTCATCCATCCATGTCCTCTTCATGTTATCCCCTTTTCTCCAAGCTGCAAATCGGTTAGTATTGTTGCATAGGGTTTGGATCACCTCTTGACTAAAGAACAGCTGGAAGATGTTGGAAGGGCTGTAGACTGTCTAAAAATCCATGTGAACTCCTAGGATAAAAATTCAATGGGGCAGGCTGCTCATCTTCCTCCCAGGTGTCGCGCCATCTGTCCTCCTGTGCAGTAGCTGGTGCTGACACTGTGCTCTTTCCCCTGGAGCTGATCTTGTCTTCCTTGCTCTGGCATGAGGTTGTTGCCCAGCTAAGGTGTGGAAGGTGTTGCCGGGTGTCGGAGGTGACGGTATGGACACTCCTTTCTTTGTTTGAGGTGGGCTTGTGCTTCTGCTGCCTTTGTGACTAGCCAGTCTTCCAGCAGGCACCCTCATGGGTGTCCATAGATTGTGGGATGGTAGAAGTTGATTGTTCCCTGGGAGTGGGTCACAAAAGGTGTGAAACATTCCATATGGGGTAGGCTAGGATTGATCTGCTTCACTGCAAGACAAAGACAGCATAACAAATGAGTACAATATGTACCATGAAAATAAACACAAACATCAAATTGTCATGAGAAATAAGGCTAAATTATTATATGTAGTAGTTACACTTACATTACTATTTATTGCATATTGCTTACAACTATAGTACACTGGCTAAATCATATTGGCGTAACAGGCTACAATATTATGCTACGCACCATAACTACTTGCTAAACGATATTAGATTCAGTGCCAATAGGCTAAAAGATTATGTTGGGGTAAATATATAGTATGCATTCTCTCAAGCCAACCCAACAATCTCGCAAAAGTGAATGATATACTTACGGCATATCGAGCACGGCGTCGATTCCATGGACAAACGCGACTTCGCCCTCTGAGTCCATGCTTGCAGCCATGGAAGCGTCATCACTCTCACTTTCCTCATCACTAAATCTAAACGAAGTTCTCATCAACTTCAGCCAGTGTAAGTCGTTTCCATTCCATGGTTGTGATAAAGATATCCACTAAAACGTTTTATCAAAAGCAAAAACAAAATCACGAAGTAAACTGCCCAAAAACCGAGCAACTGAAGCGCACTCTGCAATAGCAACAGGTAAACAGCACGCGCGCAACAGGGCTCGTTAATGTGTTCCGCGTGGCCCGCCCCGTCTCTGTAGTGACCATTCATGGCAAATGAGCTGTCGAGATTTTCGTCTGCCTGAATGCTATTTGTTGAAAATGGTGTCAAACATTTTGGATTCGATGGCCCATTACTGTAAGCTTTTTTTTCTTCCTTTCCCCATTTTCTACAAGGGTCTTCTGGTACTTACATTTATATTTATGCCATTTACTTGCAAATAAGAATTAGTTCTTAATGTACAAATTATGCAAGGAGTACATTCAAAAATTGCATAGTACAGGACATGTGGTTCGGTTTTTTCTGAAGATAAAAAGCAGAAAGAGTAAAACCCGATGTAAAACTAGGGGACAATATATGTGTAGACTTTGCAAACAAGGTCATTGGGTTGCGTGTATATTTTAAATAAGGTAATAAACAAAGTATATTTAATGAACTATGACTCGTTCCTAAATAAATAAGATCTGAAAAACAATTACATTAAAAATAAACTTTAATACAACTTCCAACACCAAAAAAAATAATTTACAAAACAGAGATTTACAATTTACAAAAAAATTACAAAACAGGGAAAAATATATACAAAATCACAGTCCAGGGTCCACAGCACTTCAGACCGAGAAGCCCATCTCTGCAGCCAGATCCAGAATGCCAGGAATCCCCTCCAGCAGGCCTAGGATTTGGTCGGAGAAGAACGCTTCTCCCTCTTTAGTTACCACTGCATCACACACCAGTGGCTCCTCACCGAAAAGGTTCTCGCCTGGCCTTTTGCTTGGAGGTTGGCCCTCATCAGCATGTGCTTCCGACTCTGAGCTGGAGTTAGAGAATGATCCGTCATCTCCAGAGAAGGCCTTCCTCTTTCTCTTCCGCAGCTGCGGTGGTGGAGTCGGCGGCTTTTGCTTGGCTATGTTCTGCAGGTGGTTCTGGTGGCAGGCCATATGCCATTGCTCCAGGCTGGACAGGTGAGAATAGTACGTCTGCCTGTACCACTCCCAGTAGACCTGCTGCCAGTAGAGCTCCTGGTCGGTATAATATGCTCCAATGTTTCCAGGCAGCCGAGGGGACTCGCTGGTATGGAGACCGGCATTCTGCATACAGAAGGGCATCGGCGTCGAGTGCCAGTGGCTTGCACCTGCTGTGGACACATATGGCATGAAACTGAAGACTGCTTGCTTCCATTACTGTACACCAGGGATGATAATGACTTGTTTATGATTTTCCCAGCTACAAAGAGTACTAAAAATCTAGAGTATCTTACGTATGGATGGATTGGCAGTCAGCACATGTGGAGAAGGCTGATGGCTGTGTACCTCCACCAGGCCTTAAAAACATCAATTTAATTAGCTTTTTCTTTTTTCCCCTCTTTATCATACATAGCAAATTGGTAAGGAGCACACCTGTGGGATGCTGAAAGATCTTTATGGGCGGTGCCTCTACAGCACCACTAACATGGCCGACCACATGCGAGGGTGCCACAGCGATTCCGCAAGGGAAGGGTGCCGGCCCATAGGAGTCCACACACATCACTGTCTCGTGGGGGGCGCGGGAGACGACACAAAACAATTAATTCAAGTCAAATATGGTTGATTTAAACAGTAAACAAATGAAACAATGAAATGTTAAAAATGAATGAAAAGAGCAAATTTACATTATAAGGAAGACAAAATATTAAAGTTGAACTAAAATGACAGAAACGGATGTACACTGTTTCAAATACATTCTGCAATCTATGAAAATAGACAGTTATGGATGAAGAACCCACCCGCAGGCTGGAGGTAGACTGGATTCATCTGCCTTGGAAGCTGCCCATTAGCATGGGCTCGGGCAAAGTGCCTCTGCCTCTCCTGGCCATGGCCTGAATGAAAACCGCAAAACGGGTGCCCAGAGGAAGCATAAATGTGTCCTGTGTTCATAGTTAATATGAAAAATTGACAGCTTCTTAAAAGTAAATTGCAGAGCAAAATCAAGGTTTGACCAGATCTGTGCTTTTCAAAACTCAAACTGAGCTCCAAACATTCCAAACCAAACATTCCGCAGTTGCTTAGTACACACGTGATGTCACCATTTCTTCATTTTTGAACAAAAACACTACATTAAACAGGCTGCTTCAATAACCTCCATCAGCTTGCTCCATAGAGACTGGTTTGGTTGGAGTCATTCTCCTTTGTTTAGTTTGTCTAGATTGAAATAATACAAATGTCATTAACTCTGAATGTTTTTTGCAGTATTTTTGACTATACACTCAGGATTCTAGACACTATGCCTTCTCAATAAAAACACAAGACAGATAGTATGTGAATGCAGTGCAGAGCATGGAGGCCTTATTCTGAGCCATCCATCCTGCCATCACCAATAGCATGTGTGAATGTGAAAAGGGAAACACCCACTCTCTTATACATCTTTATGAAGCTCTTCTTGTATACTCACGCCCCTTTTTAAGTCACTTATTGCAGTTTCTGTGGACAAGTAAGACATCCTCCCTTTGCATCACAGTAAAGCCCACAGTAAATCCAACTCATCCTTTGGCCTGTTGTCACTTCAGTCGGCTGCACCCAAAGGCTGGATACATCCGCATGTGTTACTGCTATTAAGGGCTTACTTAAAGACAATTTTAATAATACCTGTAAATGTTTTACTTCTGTTCAAGTCACGTAGCTTCTGTTTGTTAACTCTTGTTATATAACGCTTCTTGTTTTTGGATTTTGTTATTTCTTTCTCATTTTTCTTCCTCTCCCCCTTCTCTACAAGTGTCTTCTGGTAGTTACAAATAAGAATTAGTTCTTACTTTCCAATTTTAAGATCCTTTCGAATCTATTTGTACACCTCCACCTTACCACCTGTGACGAATGCCTGAGTGCCGAAGGGCCTGGAGCAGGACGCACAGACTCCCGTGACTGTGAAATTCATTTATTAACACGCAACGAAACTGTGGCACTCACATATAACAGTAACGGATAACGTGACTTCTACAATTAACACGGACAACTCACACGTAACCGAAGACAATATACATAGACAGAACAGCTAAACAAACATTAACAAGGGCTACATGAACGTGGACATTGACATTAAGCACAGGCGCTAACAAACAATGACCAACAGTGAGGGGAGCACCGACAGGGGTTTAAATAGCCCAACGAACACTGACGCTAAACCCTGTACAGGTGCGTGCCCTCACGGGGGTGTGGCCACAAACAAAAGTAAACCCCCCTGCACGCGGCAGGCCGGACCACGTGACTTGTGGGGAGGAGCGTCCCGTGATAACACTAGTTATCTAAAGTTTTACATATAGCACAAAGACCCTTCAGGATGTAAATTAAAGTAGACACTTGGGAAAAGGCATTCATTTACATCCAGGCTTTTCTTTCCATCATTTAGGCTCCAATTGGTAACATGAAACATACGGGGAAAAAAGCTAACAAAAATGCCTTTTATTTTGGGGTTATCCAACGTGGATGTGGATGCTGGGGATGCAAAATCAGTAATTCAATACATTTCCTGATTCACCAGGGTCTTGTAAAACAAAACGCAAATAATACATCCAAAATGTAAAAACGTACACAAAACCTTTCCAGCACTACACTGGACTTCAAAGTCTTATAGAGGAAACAGTTCATAAATGCTTTAAACACGTCCACAGCAGTGCGCCCGTTAGCCAGCACAATTGCAAACACTATGCATGCAATGTGCTGTTAGCACCTCCTACGATGTGGACGAGGGGTTGGATTTTAGGAGGCAAAAATAGAACACAGCAAACCTATAAAAAAACAACAACCTCAAAGTATTTACAAATCTGTGCCAATATGTAATGTCCCTAAGCGCACTTCTGATCATGCATCTATGCAGAGTGGAACACTGCAAAATCTGCACATGAGCATTGTTCTCATCTTGCAGTGCAAACATGTCCTCCTCCCATGTGAGGCTTTCTGTTGCACGTCAGTGGTATGCACTGATGGCTTCATACCGCTCCTCAGCCACAGAAAGAGGAAACACGTGGCTACGCAAGTGATCCTTCCTCCACAGGTCCCCAATAGCCGAAGGCTTCGCCAGTCCAAGATAGATCTTTATGCTGAGATGAAGAAGCATTTCATCAGCATTTCATCCATCCATGTCCTCTTCATGTTATCCCCTTTTCTCCAAGCTGCAAATCGGTTAGTATTGTTGCATAGGGTTTGGATCACCTCTTGACTAAAGAACAGCTGGAAGATGTTGGAAGGGCTGTAGACTGTCTAAAAATCCATGTGAACTCCTAGGATAAAAATTCAATGGGGCAGGCTGCTCATCTTCCTCCCAGGTGTCGCGCCATCTGTCCTCCTGTGCAGTAGCTGGTGCTGACACTGTGCTCTTTCCCCTGGAGCTGATCTTGTCTTCCTTGCTCTGGCATGAGGTTGTTGCCCAGCTAAGGTGTGGAAGGTGTTGCCGGGTGTCGGAGGTGACGGTATGGACACTCCTTTCTTTGCTTGAGGTGGGCTTGTGCTTCTGCTGCCTTTGTGACTAGCCAGTCTTCCAGCAGGCACCCTCATGGGTGTCCATAGATTGTGGGATGGTAGAAGTTGATTGTTCCCTGGGAGTGGGTCACAAAAGGTGTGAAACATTCCATATGGGGTAGGCTAGGATTGATCTGCTTCACTGCAAGACAAAGACAGCATAACAAATGAGTACAATATGTACCATGAAAATAAACACAAACATCAAATTGTCATGAGAAATAAGGCTAAATTATTATATGTAGTAGTTACACTTACATTACTATTTATTGCATATTGCTTACAACTATAGTACACTGGCTAAATCATATTGGCGTAACAGGCTACAATATTATGCTACGCACCATAACTACTTGCTAAACGATATTAGATTCAGTGCCAATAGGCTAAAAGATTATGTTGGGGTAAATATATAGTATGCATTCTCTCAAGCCAACCCAACAATCTCGCAAAAGTGAATGATATACTTACGGCATATCGAGCACGGCGTCGATTCCATGGACAAACGCGACTTCGCCCTCTGAGTCCATGCTTGCAGCCATGGAAGCGTCATCACTCTCACTTTCCTCATCACTAAATCTAAACGAAGTTCTCATCAACTTCAGCCAGTGTAAGTCGTTTCCATTCCATGGTTGTGATAAAGATATCCACTAAAACGTTTTATCAAAAGCAAAAACAAAATCACGAAGTAAACTGCCCAAAAACCGAGCAACTGAAGCGCACTCTGCAATAGCAACAGGTAAACAGCACGCGCGCAACAGGGCTCGTTAATGTGTTCCGCGTGGCCCGCCCCGTCTCTGTAGTGACCATTCATGGCAAATGAGCTGTCGAGATTTTCGTCTGCCTGAATGCTATTTGTTGAAAATGGTGTCAAACATTTTGGATTCGATGGCCCATTACTGTAAGCTTTTTTTTCTTCCTTTCCCCATTTTCTACAAGGGTCTTCTGGTACTTACATTTATATTTATGCCATTTACTTGCAAATAAGAATTAGTTCTTAATGTACAAATTATGCAAGGAGTACATTCAAAAATTGCATAGTACAGGACATGTGGTTCGGTTTTTTCTGAAGATAAAAAGCAGAAAGAGTAAAACCCGATGTAAAACTAGGGGACAATATATGTGTAGACTTTGCAAACAAGGTCATTGGGTTGCGTGTATATTTTAAATAAGGTAATAAACAAAGTATATTTAATGAACTATGACTCGTTCCTAAATAAATAAGATCTGAAAAACAATTACATTAAAAATAAACTTTAATACAACTTCCAACACCAAAAAAAATAATTTACAAAACAGAGATTTACAATTTACAAAAAAATTACAAAACAGGGAAAAATATATACAAAATCACAGTCCAGGGTCCACAGCACTTCAGACCGAGAAGCCCATCTCTGCAGCCAGATCCAGAATGCCAGGAATCCCCTCCAGCAGGCCTAGGATTTGGTCGGAGAAGAACGCTTCTCCCTCTTTAGTTACCACTGCATCACACACCAGTGGCTCCTCACCGAAAAGGTTCTCGCCTGGCCTTTTGCTTGGAGGTTGGCCCTCATCAGCATGTGCTTCCGACTCTGAGCTGGAGTTAGAGAATGATCCGTCATCTCCAGAGAAGGCCTTCCTCTTTCTCTTCCGCAGCTGCGGTGGTGGAGTCGGCGGCTTTTGCTTGGCTATGTTCTGCAGGTGGTTCTGGTGGCAGGCCATATGCCATTGCTCCAGGCTGGACAGGTGAGAATAGTACGTCTGCCTGTACCACTCCCAGTAGACCTGCTGCCAGTAGAGCTCCTGGTCGGTATAATATGCTCCAATGTTTCCAGGCAGCCGAGGGGACTCGCTGGTATGGAGACCGGCATTCTGCATACAGAAGGGCATCGGCGTCGAGTGCCAGTGGCTTGCACCTGCTGTGGACACATATGGCATGAAACTGAAGACTGCTTGCTTCCATTACTGTACACCAGGGATGATAATGACTTGTTTATGATTTTCCCAGCTACAAAGAGTACTAAAAATCTAGAGTATCTTACGTATGGATGGATTGGCAGTCAGCACATGTGGAGAAGGCTGATGGCTGTGTACCTCCACCAGGCCTTAAAAACATCAATTTAATTAGGTTTTTCTTTTTTCCCCTCTTTATCATACATAGCAAATTGGTAAGGAGCACACCTGTGGGATGCTGAAAGATCTTTATGGGCGGTGCCTCTACAGCACCACTAACATGGCCGACCACATGCGAGGGTGCCACAGCGATTCCGCAAGGGAAGGGTGCCGGCCCATAGGAGTCCACACACATCACTGTCTCGTGGGGGGCGCGGGAGACGACACAAAACAATTAATTCAAGTCAAATATGGTTGATTTAAACAGTAAACAAATGAAACAATGAAATGTTAAAAATGAATGAAAAGAGCAAATTTACATTATAAGGAAGACAAAATATTAAAGTTGAACTAAAATGACAGAAACGGATGTACACTGTTTCAAATACATTCTGCAATCTATGAAAATAGACAGTTATGGATGAAGAACCCACCCGCAGGCTGGAGGTAGACTGGATTCATCTGCCTTGGAAGCTGCCCATTAGCATGGGCTCGGGCAAAGTGCCTCTGCCTCTCCTGGCCATGGCCTGAATGAAAACCGCAAAACGGGTGCCCAGAGGAAGCATAAATGTGTCCTGTGTTCATAGTTAATATGAAAAATTGACAGCTTCTTAAAAGTAAATTGCAGAGCAAAATCAAGGTTTGACCAGATCTGTGCTTTTCAAAACTCAAACTGAGCTCCAAACATTCCAAACCAAACATTCCGCAGTTGCTTAGTACACACGTGATGTCACCATTTCTTCATTTTTGAACAAAAACACTACATTAAACAGGCTGCTTCAATAACCTCCATCAGCTTGCTCCATAGAGACTGGTTTGGTTGGAGTCATTCTCCTTTGTTTAGTTTGTCTAGATTGAAATAATACAAATGTCATTAACTCTGAATGTTTTTTGCAGTATTTTTGACTATACACTCAGGATTCTAGACACTATGCCTTCTCAATAAAAACACAAGACAGATAGTATGTGAATGCAGTGCAGAGCATGGAGGCCTTATTCTGAGCCATCCATCCTGCCATCACCAATAGCATGTGTGAATGTGAAAAGGGAAACACCCACTCTCTTATACATCTTTATGAAACTCTTCTTGTATACTCACGCCCCTTTTTAAGTCACTTATTGCAGTTTCTGTGGACAAGTAAGACATCCTCCCTTTGCATCACAGTAAAGCCCACAGTAAATCCAACTCATCCTTTGGCCTGTTGTCACTTCAGTCGGCTGCACCCAAAGGCTGGATACATCCGCATGTGTTACTGCTATTAAGGGCTTACTTAAAGACAATTTTAATAATACCTGTAAATGTTTTACTTCTGTTCAAGTCACGTAGCTTCTGTTTGTTAACTCTTGTTATATAACGCTTCTTGTTTTTGGATTTTGTTATTTCTTTCTCATTTTTCTTCCTCTCCCCCTTCTCTACAAGTGTCTTCTGGTAGTTACAAATAAGAATTAGTTCTTACTTTCCAATTTTAAGATCCTTTCGAATCTATTTGTACACCTCCACCTTACCACCTGTGACGAATGCCTGAGTGCCGAAGGGCCTGGAGCAGGACGCACAGACTCCCGTGACTGTGAAATTCATTTATTAACACGCAACGTAACTGTGGCACTCACATATAACAGTAACGGATAACGTGACTTCTACAATTAACACGGACAACTCACACGTAACCGAAGACAATATACATAGACAGAACAGCTAAACAAACATTAACAAGGGCTACATGAACGTGGACATTGACATTAAGCACAGGCGCTAACAAACAATGACCAACAGTGAGGGGAGCACCGACAGGGGTTTAAATAGCCCAACGAACACTGACGCTAAACCCTGTACAGGTGCGTGCCCTCACGGGGGTGTGGCCACAAACAAAAGTAAACCCCCCTGCACGCGGCAGGCCGGACCACGTGACTTGTGGGGAGGAGCGTCCTGTGATAACACTAGTTATCTAAAGTTTTACATATAGCACAAAGACCCTTCAGGATGTAAATTAAAGTAGACACTTGGGAAAAGGCATTCATTTACATCCAGGCATTTCTTTCCACCATTTAGGCTCCAATTGGTAACATGAAACATACGGGGAAAAAAGCTAACAAAAATGCCTTTTATTTTGGGGTTATCCAACGTGGATGTGGATGCTGGGGATGCAAAATCAGTAATTCAATACATTTCCTGATTCACCAGGGTCTTGCAAAACAAAACGCAAATAATACATCCAAAATGTAAAAACGTACACAAAACCTTTCCAGCACTACACTGGACTTCAAAGTCTTATAGAGGAAACAGTTCATAAATGCTTTAAACACGTCCACAGCAGTGCGCCCGCTAGCCAGCACAATTGCAAACACTATGCATGCAATGTGCTGTTAGCACCTCCTACGATGTGGACGAGGGGTTGGATTTTAGGAGGCAAAAATAGAACACAGAAAACCTATAAAAAAACAGCAACCTCAAAGTATTTACAAATCTGTGCCAATATGTAATGTCCCTAAGCGCACTTCTTATCATGCATCTATGCAGAGTGGAACACTGCAAAATCTGCACATGAACATTGTTCTCATCTTGCAGTGCAAACATGTCCTCCTCCCATGTGAGGCTTTCTGTTGCACGTCAGTGGTATGCACTGATGGCTTCATACCGCTCCTCAGCCACAGAAGGAGGAAACACGTGGCTACGCAAGTGATCCTTCCTCCACAGGTCCCCAATAGCCGAAGGCTTCGCCAGTCCAAGATAGATCTTTATGCTGAGATGAAGAAGCATTTCATCAGCATTTCATCCATCCATGTCCTCTTCATGTTATCCCCTTTTCTCCAAGCTGCAAATCGGTTAGTATTGTTGCATAGGGTTTGGATCACCTCTTGACTAAAGAACAGCTGGAAGATGTTGGAAGGGCTGTAGACTGTCTAAAAATCCATGTGAACTCCTAGGATGAAAATTCAATGGGGCAGGCTGCTCATCTTCCTCCCAGGTGTCGCGCCATCTGTCCTCCTGTGCAGTAGCTGGTGCTGACGCTGTGCTCTTTCCCCTGGAGCTGATCTTGTCTTCCTTGCTCTGGCATGAGGTTGTTGCCCAGCTAAGGTGTGGAAGGTGTTGCCGGGTGTCGGAGGTGACGGTATGGACACTCCTTTCTTTGCTTGAGGTGGGCTTGTGCTTCTGCTGCCTTTGTGACTAGCCAGTCTTCCAGCAGGCACCCTCATGGGTGTCCATAGATTGTGGGATGGTAGAAGTTGATTGTTCCCTGGGAGTGGGTCACAAAAGGTGTGAAACATTCCATATGGGGTAGGCTAGGATTGATCTGCTTCACTGCAAGACAAAGACAGCATAACAAATGAGTACAATATGTACCATGAAAATAAACACAAACATCAAATTGTCATGAGAAATAAGGCTAAATTATTATATGTAGTAGCTACACTTACATTACTATTTATTGCATATTACTTACAACTATAGTACACTGGCTAAATCATATTGGCGTAACAGGCTACAATATTATGCTACGCACCATAACTACTTGCTAAACGATACTAGATTCAGTGCCAATAGGCTAAAAGATTATGTTGGGGTAAATATATAGTATGCATTCTCTCAAGCCAACCCAACAATCTCGCAAAAGTGAATGATATACTTACGGCATATCGAGCACGGCGTCGATTCCATGGACAAACGCGACTTCGCCCTCTGAGTCCATGCTTGCAGCCATGGAAGCGTCATCACTCTCACTTTCCTCATCACTAAATCTAAACGAAGTTCTCATCAACTTCAGCCAGTGTAAGTCGTTTCCATTCCATGGTTGTGATAAAGATATCCACTAAAACGTTTTATCAAAAGCAAAAACAAAATCACGAAGTAAACTGCCCAAAAACCGAGCAACTGAAGTGCACTCTGCAATAGCAACAGGTAAACAGCACGCGCGCAACAGGGCTCGTTAATGTGTTCCGCGTGGCCCGCCCCGTCTCTGTAGTGACCATTCATGGCAAATGAGCTGTCGAGATTTTCGTCTGCCTGAATGCTATTTTTTGAAAATGGTGTCAAATATTTTGGATTCGATGGCCCATTACTGTAAGCTTTTTTTTCTTCCTTTCCCCATTTTCTACAAGTGTCTTCTGGTACTTACATTTATATTTATGCCATTTACTTGCAAATAAGAATTAGTTCTTAATGTACAAATTATGCAAGGAGTACATTCAAAAATTGCATAGTACAGGACATGTGGTTCGGTTTTTTCTGAAGATAAAAAGCAGAAAGAGTAAAACTAGGGGACAATATATGTGTAGACTTTGCAAACAAGGTCATTGGGTTGCGTGTATATTTTAAATAAGGTAATAAACAAAGTATATTTAATGAACTATGACTCGTTCCTAAATAAATAAGATCTGAAAAACAATTACATTAAAAATAAACTTTAATACAACTTCCAACACCAAAAAAAATAATTTACAAAACAGAGATTTACAATTTACAAAAAAATTACAAAACAGGGAAAAATATATACAAAATCACAGTCCAGGGTCCACAGCACTTCAGACCGAGAAGCCCATCTCTGCAGCCAGATCCAGAATGCCAGGAATCCCCTCCAGCAGGCCTAGGATTTGGTCGGAGAAGAACGCTTCTCCCTCTTTAGTTACCACTGCATCACACACCAGTGGCTCCTCACCGAAAAGGTTCTCACGTGGCCTTTTGCTTGGAGGTTGGCCCTCATCAGCATGTGCCTCCGACTCTGAGCTGGAGTTAGAGAATGATCCGTCATCCCCAGAGAAGGCCTTCCTCTTTCTCTTCCGCAGCTGCGGTGGTGGAGTCGGCGGCTTTTGCTTGGCTATGTTCTGCAGGTGGTTCTGGTGGCAGGCCATATGCCATTGCTCCAGGCTGGACAGGTGAGAATAGTACGTCTGCCTGTACCACTCCCAGTAGACCTGCTGCCAGTAGAGCTCCTGGTCGGTATAATATGCTTCAATGTTTCCAGGCAGCCGAGGGGACTCGCTGGTATGGAGACCGGCATTCTGCATACAGAAGGGCATCGGCGTCGAGTGCCAGTGGCTTGCACCTGCTGTGGACACATATGGCATGAAACTGAAGACTGCTTGCTTCCATTACTGTACACCAGGGATGATAATGACTTGTTTATGATTTTCCCAGCTACAAAGAGTACTAAAAATCTAGAGTATCTTACGTATGGATGGATTGGCAGTCAGCACATGTGGAGAAGGCTGATGGCTGTGTACCTCCACCAGGCCTTTAAAACATCAATTTAATTAGCTTTTTCTTTTTTCCCCTCTTTATCATACATAGCAAATTGGTAAGGAGCACACCTGTGGGATGCTGAAAGATCTTTATGGGCGGTGCCTCTACAGCACCACTAACATGGCCGACCACATGCGAGGGTGCCACAGCGATTCCGCAAGGGAAGGGTGCCGGCCCATAGGAGTCCACACACATCACTGTCTCGTGGGGGGCGCGGGAGACGACACAAAACAATTAATTCAAGTCAAATATGGTTGATTTAAACAGTAAACAAATGAAACAATGAAATGTTAAAAATGAATGAAAAGAGCAAATTTACATTATAAGGAAGACAAAATATTAAAGTTGAACTAAAATGACAGAAACGGATGTACACTGTTTCAAATACATTCTGCAATCTATGAAAATAGACAGTTATGGATGAAGAACCCACCCGCAGGCTGGAGGTAGACTGGATTCATCTGCCTTGGAAGCTGCCCATTAGCATGGGCTCGGGCAAAGTGCCTCTGCCTCTCCTGGCCATGGCCTGAATGAAAACCGCAAAACGGGTGCCCAGAGGAAGCATAAATGTGTCCTGTGTTCATAGTTAATATGAAAAATTGACAGCTTCTTAAAAGTAAATTGCAGAGCAAAATCAAGGTTTGACCAGATCTGTGCTTTTCAAAACTCAAACTGAGCTCCAAACATTCCAAACCAAACATTCCGCAGTTGCTTAGTACACACGTGATGTCACCATTTCTTCATTTTTGAACAAAAACACTACATTAAACAGGCTGCTTCAATAACCTCCATCAGCTTGCTCCATAGAGACTGGTTTGGTTGGAGTCATTCTCCTTTGTTTAGTTTGTCTAGATTGAAATAATACAAATGTCATTAACTCTGAATGTTTTTTGCAGTATTTTTGACTATACACTCAGGATTCTAGACACTATGCCTTCTCAATAAAAACACAAGACAGATAGTATGTGAATGCAGTGCAGAGCATGGAGGCCTTATTCTGAGCCATCCATCCTGCCATCACCAATAGCATGTGTGAATGTGAAAAGGGAAACACCCACTCTCTTATACATCTTTATGAAACTCTTCTTGTATACTCACGCCCCTTTTTAAGTCACTTATTGCAGTTTCTGTGGACAAGTAAGACATCCTCCCTTTGCATCACAGTAAAGCCCACAGTAAATCCAACTCATCCTTTGGCCTGTTGTCACTTCAGTCGGCTGCACCCAAAGGCTGGATACATCCGCATGTGTTACTGCTATTAAGGGCTTACTTAAAGACAATTTTAATAATACCTGTAAATGTTTTACTTCTGTTCAAGTCACGTAGCTTCTGTTTGTTAACTCTTGTTATATAACGCTTCTTGTTTTTGGATTTTGTTATTTCTTTCTCATTTTTCTTCCTCTCCCCCTTCTCTACAAGTGTCTTCTGGTAGTTACAAATAAGAATTAGTTCTTACTTTCCAATTTTAAGATCCTTTCGAATCTATTTGTACACCTCCACCTTACCACCTGTGACGAATGCCTGAGTGCCGAAGGGCCTGGAGCAGGACGCACAGACTCCCGTGACTGTGAAATTCATTTATTAACACGCAACGTAACTGTGGCACTCACATATAACAGTAACGGATAACGTGACTTCTACAATTAACACGGACAACTCACACGTAACCGAAGACAATATACATAGACAGAACAGCTAAACAAACATTAACAAGGGCTACATGAACGTGGAAATTGACATTAAGCACAGGCGCTAACAAACAATGACCAACAGTGAGGGGAGCACCGACAGGGGTTTAAATAGCCCAACGAACACTGACGCTAAACCCTGTACAGGTGCGTGCCCTCACGGGGGTGTGGCCACAAACAAAAGTAAACCCCCCTGCACGCGGCAGGCCGGACCACGTGACTTGTGGGGAGGAGCGTCCCGTGATAACACTAGTTATCTAAAGTTTTACATATAGCACAAAGACGCTTCAGGATGTAAATTAAAGTAGACACTTGGAAAAAGGCATTCATTTACATCCAGGCTTTTCTTTCCATCATTTAGGCTCCAATTGGTAACATGAAACATACGGGGAAAAAAGCTAACAAAAATGCCTTTTATTTTGGGGTTATCCAACGTGGATGTGGATGCTGGGGATGCAAAATCAGTAATTCAATACATTTCCTGATTCACCAGGGTCTTGTAAAACAAAACGCAAATAATACATCCAAAATGTAAAAACGCACACAAAACCTTTCCAGCACTACACTGGACTTCAAAGTCTTATAGAGGAAATAGTTCATAAATGCTTTAAACACGTCCACAGCAGTGCGCCCGTTAGCCAGCACAATTGCAAACACTATGCATGCAATGTGCTGTTAGCACCTCCTACGATGTGGACGAGGGGTTGGATTTTAGGAGGCAAAAATAGAACACAGCAAACCTATAAAAAAACAACAACCTCAAAGTATTTACAAATCTGTGCCAATATGTAATGTCCCTAAGCGCACTTCTGATCATGCATCTATGCAGAGTGGAACACTGCAAAATCTGCACATGAACATTGTTCTCATCTTGCAGTGCAAACATGTCCTCCTCCCATGTGAGGCTTTCTGTTGCACGTCAGTGGTATGCACTGATGGCTTCATACCGCTCCTCAGCCACAGAAGGAGGAAACACGTGGCTACGCAAGTGATCCTTCCTCCACAGGTCCCCAATAGCCGAAGGCTTCGCCAGTCCAAGATAGATCTTTATGCTGAGATGAAGAAGCATTTCATCAGCATTTCATCCATCCATGTCCTCTTCATGTTATCCCCTTTTCTCCAAGCTGCAAATCGGTTAGTATTGTTGCATAGGGTTTGGATCACCTCTTGACTAAAGAACAGCTGGAAGATGTTGGAAGGGCTGTAGACTGCCTAAAAATCCATGTGAACTCCTAGGATGAAAATTCAATGGGGCAGGCTGCTCATCTTCCTCCCAGGTGTCGCGCCATCTGTGCTCCTGTGCAGTAGCTGGTGCTGACGCTGTGCTCTTTCCCCTGGAGCTGATCTTGTCTTCCTTGCTCTGGCATGAGGTTGTTGCCCAGCTAAGGTGTGGAAGGTGTTGCCGGGTGTCGGAGGTGACGGTATGGACACTCCTTTCTTTGCTTGAGGTGGGCTTGTGCTTCTGCTGCCTTTGTGACTAGCCAGTCTTCCAGAAGGCACCCTCATGGGTGTCCATAGATTGTGGGATGGTAGAAGTTGATTGTTCCCTGGGAGTGGGTCACAAAAGGTGTGAAACATTCCATATGGGGTAGGCTAGGATTGATCTGCTTCACTGCAAGACAAAGACAGCATAACAAATGAGTACAATATGTACCATGAAAATAAACACAAACATCAAATTGTCATGAGAAATAAGGCTAAATTATTATATGTAGTAGTTACACTTACATTACTATTTATTGCATTTTGCTTACAACTATAGTACACTGGCTAAATCATATTGGCGTAACAGGCTACAATATTATGCTACGCACCATAACTACTTGCTAAACGATATTAGATTCAGTGCCAATAGGCTAAAAGATTATGTTGGGGTAAATATATAGTATGCATTCTCTCAAGCCAACCCAACAATCTCGCAAAAGTGAATGATATACTTACGGCATATCGAGCACGGCGTCGATTCCATGGACAAACGCGACTTCGCCCTCTGAGTCCATGCTTGCAGCCATGGAAGCGTCATCACTCTCACTTTCCTCATCACTAAATCTAAACGAAGTTCTCATCAACTTCAGCCAGTGTAAGTCGTTTCCATTCCATGGTTGTGATAAAGATATCCACTAAAACGTTTTATCAAAAGCAAAAACAAAATCACGAAGTAAACTGCCCAAAAACCGAGCAACTGAAGCGCACTCTGCAATAGCAACAGGTAAACAGCACGCGCGCAACAGGGCTCGTTAATGTGTTCCGCGTGGCCCGCCCCGTCTCTGTAGTGACCATTCATGGCAAATGAGCTGTCGAGATTTTCGTCTGCCTGAATGCTATTTGTTGAAAATGGTGTCAAACATTTTTGATTCGATGGCCCATTACTGTAAGCTTTTTTTTCTTCCTTTCCCCATTTTCTACAAGGGTCTTCTGGTACTTACATTTATATTTATGCCATTTACTTGCAAATAAGAATTAGTTCTTAATGTACAAATTATGCAAGGAGTACATTCAAAAATTGCATAGTACAGGACATGTGGTTCGGTTTTTTCTGAAGATAAAAAGCAGAAAGAGTAAAACTAGGGGACAATATATGTGTAGACTTTGCAAACAAGGTCATTGGGTTGCGTGTATATTTTAAATAAGGTAATAAACAAAGTATATTTAATGAACTATGACTCGTTCCTAAATAAATAAGATCTGAAAAACAATTACATTAAAAATAAACTTTAATACAACTTCCAACACCAAAAAAAATAATTTACAAAACAGAGATTTACAATTTACAAAAAAATTACAAAACAGGGAAAAATATATACAAAATCACAGTCCAGGGTCCACAGCACTTCAGACCGAGAAGCCCATCTCTGCAGCCAGATCCAGAATGCCAGGAATCCCCTCCAGCAGGCCTAGGATTTGGTCGGAGAAGAACGCTTCTCCCTCTTTAGTTACCACTGCATCACACACCAGTGGCTCCTCACCGAAAAGGTTCTCACGTGGCCTTTTGCTTGGAGGTTGGCCCTCATCAGCATGTGCCTCCGACTCTGAGCTGGAGTTAGAGAATGATCCGTCATCCCCAGAGAAGGCCTTCCTCTTTCTCTTCCGCAGCTGCGGTGGTGGAGTCGGCGGCTTTTGCTTGGCTATGTTCTGCAGGTGGTTCTGGTGGCAGGCCATATGCCATTGCTCCAGGCTGGACAGGTGAGAATAGTACGTCTGCCTGTACCACTCCCAGTAGACCTGCTGCCAGTAGAGCTCCTGGTCGGTATAATATGCTCCAATGTTTCCAGGCAGCCGAGGGGACTCGCTGGTATGGAGACCGGCATTCTGCATACAGAAGGGCATCGGCGTCGAGTGCCAGTGGCTTGCACCTGCTGTGGACACATATGGCATGAAACTGAAGACTGCTTGCTTCCATTACTGTACACCAGGGATGATAATGACTTGTTTATGATTTTCCCAGCTACAAAGAGTACTAAAAATCTAGAGTATCTTACGTATGGATGGATTGGCAGTCAGCACATGTGGAGAAGGCTGATGGCTGTGTACCTCCACCAGGCCTTAAAAACATCAATTTAATTAGCTTTTTCTTTTTTCCCCTCTTTATCATACATAGCAAATTGGTAAGGAGCACACCTGTGGGATGCTGAAAGATCTTTATGGGCGGTGCCTCTACAGCACCACTAACATGGCCGACCACATGCGAGGGTGCCACAGCGATTCCGCAAGGGAAGGGTGCCGGCCCATAGGAGTCCACACACATCACTGTCTCGTGGGGGGCGCGGGAGACGACACAAAACAATTAATTCAAGTCAAATATGGTTGATTTAAACAGTAAACAAATGAAACAATGAAATGTTAAAAATGAATGAAAAGAGCAAATTTACATTATAAGGAAGACAAAATATTAAAGTTGAACTAAAATGACAGAAACGGATGTACACTGTTTCAAATACATTCTGCAATCTATGAAAATAGACAGTTATGGATGAAGAACCCACCCGCAGGCTGGAGGTAGACTGGATTCATCTGCCTTGGAAGCTGCCCATTAGCATGGGCTCGGGCAAAGTGCCTCTGCCTCTCCTGGCCATGGCCTGAATGAAAACCGCAAAACGGGTGCCCAGAGGAAGCATAAATGTGTCCTGTGTTCATAGTTAATATGAAAAATTGACAGCTTCTTAAAAGTAAATTGCAGAGCAAAATCAAGGTTTGACCAGATCTGTGCTTTTCAAAACTCAAACTGAGCTCCAAACATTCCAAACCAAACATTCCGCAGTTGCTTAGTACACACGTGATGTCACCATTTCTTCATTTTTGAACAAAAACACTACATTAAACAGGCTGCTTCAATAACCTCCATCAGCTTGCTCCATAGAGACTGGTTTGGTTGGAGTCATTCTCCTTTGTTTAGTTTGTCTAGATTGAAATAATACAAATGTCATTAACTCTGAATGTTTTTTGCAGTATTTTTGACTATACACTCAGGATTCTAGACACTATGCCTTCTCAATAAAAACACAAGACAGATAGTATGTGAATGCAGTGCAGAGCATGGAGGCCTTATTCTGAGCCATCCATCCTGCCATCACCAATAGCATGTGTGAATGTGAAAAGGGAAACACCCACTCTCTTATACATCTTTATGAAACTCTTCTTGTATACTCACGCCCCTTTTTAAGTCACTTATTGCAGTTTCTGTGGACAAGTAAGACATCCTCCCTTTGCATCACAGTAAAGCCCACAGTAAATCCAACTCATCCTTTGGCCTGTTGTCACTTCAGTCGGCTGCACCCAAAGGCTGGATACATCCGCATGTGTTACTGCTATTAAGGGCTTACTTAAAGACAATTTTAATAATACCTGTAAATGTTTTACTTCTGTTCAAGTCACGTAGCTTCTGTTTGTTAACTCTTGTTATATAACGCTTCTTGTTTTTGGATTTTGTTATTTCTTTCTCATTTTTCTTCCTCTCCCCCTTCTCTACAAGTGTCTTCTGGTAGTTACAAATAAGAATTAGTTCTTACTTTCCAATTTTAAGATCCTTTCGAATCTATTTGTACACCTCCACCTTACCACCTGTGACGAATGCCTGAGTGCCGAAGGGCCTGGAGCAGGACGCACAGACTCCCGTGACTGTGAAATTCATTTATTAACACGCAACGTAACTGTGGCACTCACATATAACAGTAACGGATAACGTGACTTCTACAATTAACACGGACAACTCACACGTAACCGAAGACAATATACATAGACAGAACAGCTAAACAAACATTAACAAGGGCTACATGAACGTGGACATTGACATTAAGCACAGGCGCTAACAAACAATGACCAACAGTGAGGGGAGCACCGACAGGGGTTTAAATAGCCCAACGAACACTGACGCTAAACCCTGTACAGGTGCGTGCCCTCACGGGGGTGTGGCCACAAACAAAAGTAAACCCCCCTGCACGCGGCAGGCCGGACCACGTGACTTGTGGGGAGGAGCGTCCCGTGATAACACTAGTTATCTAAAGTTTTACATATAGCACAAAGACCCTTCAGGATGTAAATTAAAGTAGACACTTGGGAAAAGGCATTCATTTACATCCAGGCTTTTCTTTCCACCATTTAGGCTCCAATTGGTAACATGAAACATACGGGGAAAAAAGCTAACAAAAATGCCTTTTATTTTGGGGTTATCCAACGTGGATGTGGATGCTGGGGATGCAAAATCAGTAATTCAATACATTTCCTGATTCACCAGGGTCTTGCAAAACAAAACGCAAATAATACATCCAAAATGTAAAAACGTACACAAAACCTTTCCAGCACTACACTGGACTTCAAAGTCTTATAGAGGAAACAGTTCATAAATGCTTTAAACACGTCCACAGCAGTGCGCCCGTTAGCCAGCACAATTGCAAACACTATGCATGCAATGTGCTGTTAGCACCTCCTACGATGTGGACGAGGGGTTGGATTTTAGGAGGCAAAAATAGAACACAGCAAACCTATAAAAAAACAGCAACCTCAAAGTATTTACAAATCTGTGCCAATATGTAATGTCCCTAAGCGCACTTCTGATCATGCATCTATGCAGAGTGGAACACTGCAAAATCTGCACATGAACATTGTTCTCATCTTGCAGTGCAAACATGTCCTCCTCCCATGTGAGGCTTTCTGTTGCACGTCAGTGGTATGCACTGATGGCTTCATACCGCTCCTCAGCCACAGAAGGAGGAAACACGTGGCTACGCAAGTGATCCTTCCTCCACAGGTCCCCAATAGCCGAAGGCTTCGCCAGTCCAAGATAGATCTTTATGCTGAGATGAAGAAGCATTTCATCAGCATTTCATCCATCCATGTCCTCTTCATGTTATCCCCTTTTCTCCAAGCTGCAAATCGGTTAGTATTGTTGCATAGGGTTTGGATCACCTCTTGACTAAAGAACAGCTGGAAGATGTTGGAAGGGCTGTAGACTGTCTAAAAATCCATGTGAACTCCTAGGATGAAAATTCAATGGGGCAGGCTGCTCATCTTCCTCCCAGGTGTCGCGCCATCTGTCCTCCTGTGCAGTAGCTGGTGCTGACGCTGTGCTCTTTCCCCTGGAGCTGATCTTGTCTTCCTTGCTCTGGCATGAGGTTGTTGCCCAGCTAAGGTGTGGAAGGTGTTGCCGGGTGTCGGAGGTGACGGTATGGACACTCCTTTCTTTGCTTGAGGTGGGCTTGTGCTTCTGCTGCCTTTGTGACTAGCCAGTCTTCCAGCAGGCACCCTCATGGGTGTCCATAGATTGTGGGATGGTAGAAGTTGATTGTTCCCTGGGAGTGGGTCACAAAAGGTGTGAAACATTCCATATGGGGTAGGCTAGGATTGATCTGCTTCACTGCAAGACAAAGACAGCATAACAAATGAGTACAATATGTACCATGAAAATAAACACAAACATCAAATTGTCATGAGAAATAAGGCTAAATTATTATATGTAGTAGTTACACTTACATTACTATTTATTGCATATTGCTTACAACTATAGTACACTGGCTAAATCATATTGGCGTAACAGGCTACAATATTATGCTACGCACCATAACTACTTGCTAAACGATATTAGATTCAGTGCCAATAGGCTAAAAGATTATGTTGGGGTAAATATATAGTATGCATTCTCTCAAGCCAACCCAACAATCTCGCAAAAGTGAATGATATACTTACGGCATATCGAGCACGGCGTCGATTCCATGGACAAACGCGACTTCGCCCTCTGAGTCCATGCTTGCAGCCATGGAAGCGTCATCACTCTCACTTTCCTCATCACTAAATCTAAACGAAGTTCTCATCAACTTCAGCCAGTGTAAGTCGTTTCCATTCCATGGTTGTGATAAAGATATCCACTAAAACGTTTTATCAAAAGCAAAAACAAAATCACGAAGTAAACTGCCCAAAAACCGAGCAACTGAAGCGCACTCTGCAATAGCAACAGGTAAACAGCACGCGCGCAACAGGGCTCGTTAATGTGTTCCGCGTGGCCCGCCCCGTCTCTGTAGTGACCATTCATGGCAAATGAGCTGTCGAGATTTTCGTCTGCCTGAATGCTATTTGTTGAAAATGGTGTCAAACATTTTGGATTCGATGGCCCATTACTGTAAGCTTTTTTTTCTTCCTTTCCCCATTTTCTACAAGGGTCTTCTGGTACTTACATTTATATTTATGCCATTTACTTGCAAATAAGAATTAGTTCTTAATGTACAAATTATGCAAGGAGTACATTCAAAAATTGCATAGTACAGGACATGTGGTTCGGTTTTTTCTGAAGATAAAAAGCAGAAAGAGTAAAACTAGGGGACAATATATGTGTAGACTTTGCAAACAAGGTCATTGGGTTGCGTGTATATTTTAAATAAGGTAATAAACAAAGTATATTTAATGAACTATGACTCGTTCCTAAATAAATAAGATCTGAAAAACAATTACATTAAAAATAAACTTTAATACAACTTCCAACACCAAAAAAAATAATTTACAAAACAGAGATTTACAATTTACAAAAAAATTACAAAACAGGGAAAAATATATACAAAATCACAGTCCAGGGTCCACAGCACTTCAGACCGAGAAGCCCATCTCTGCAGCCAGATCCAGAATGCCAGGAATCCCCTCCAGCAGGCCTAGGATTTGGTCGGAGAAGAACGCTTCTCCCTCTTTAGTTACCACTGCATCACACACCAGTGGCTCCTCACCGAAAAGGTTCTCACGTGGCCTTTTGCTTGGAGGTTGGCCCTCATCAGCATGTGCCTCCGACTCTGAGCTGGAGTTAGAGAATGATCCGTCATCCCCAGAGAAGGCCTTCCTCTTTCTCTTCCGCAGCTGCGGTGGTGGAGTCGGCGGCTTTTGCTTGGCTATGTTCTGCAGGTGGTTCTGGTGGCAGGCCATATGCCATTGCTCCAGGCTGGACAGGTGAGAATAGTACGTCTGCCTGTACCACTCCCAGTAGACCTGCTGCCAGTAGAGCTCCTGGTCGGTATAATATGCTCCAATGTTTCCAGGCAGCCGAGGGGACTCGCTGGTATGGAGACCGGCATTCTGCATACAGAAGGGCATCGGCGTCGAGTGCCAGTGGCTTGCACCTGCTGTGGACACATATGGCATGAAACTGAAGACTGCTTGCTTCCATTACTGTACACCAGGGATGATAATGACTTGTTTATGATTTTCCCAGCTACAAAGAGTACTAAAAATCTAGAGTATCTTACGTATGGATGGATTGGCAGTCAGCACATGTGGAGAAGGCTGATGGCTGTGTACCTCCACCAGGCCTTAAAAACATCAATTTAATTAGCTTTTTCTTTTTTCCCCTCTTTATCATACATAGCAAATTGGTAAGGAGCACACCTGTGGGATGCTGAAAGATCTTTATGGGCGGTGCCTCTACAGCACCACTAACATGGCCGACCACATGCGAGGGTGCCACAGCGATTCCGCAAGGGAAGGGTGCCGGCCCATAGGAGTCCACACACATCACTGTCTCGTGGGGGGCGCGGGAGACGACACAAAACAATTAATTCAAGTCAAATATGGTTGATTTAAACAGTAAACAAATGAAACAATGAAATGTTAAAAATGAATGAAAAGAGCAAATTTACATTATAAGGAAGACAAAATATTAAAGTTGAACTAAAATGACAGAAACGGATGTACACTGTTTCAAATACATTCTGCAATCTATGAAAATAGACAGTTATGGATGAAGAACCCACCCGCAGGCTGGAGGTAGACTGGATTCATCTGCCTTGGAAGCTGCCCATTAGCATGGGCTCGGGCAAAGTGCCTCTGCCTCTCCTGGCCATGGCCTGAATGAAAACCGCAAAACGGGTGCCCAGAGGAAGCATAAATGTGTCCTGTGTTCATAGTTAATATGAAAAATTGACAGCTTCTTAAAAGTAAATTGCAGAGCAAAATCAAGGTTTGACCAGATCTGTGCTTTTCAAAACTCAAACTGAGCTCCAAACATTCCAAACCAAACATTCCGCAGTTGCTTAGTACACACGTGATGTCACCATTTCTTCATTTTTGAACAAAAACACTACATTAAACAGGCTGCTTCAATAACCTCCATCAGCTTGCTCCATAGAGACTGGTTTGGTTGGAGTCATTCTCCTTTGTTTAGTTTGTCTAGATTGAAATAATACAAATGTCATTAACTCTGAATGTTTTTTGCAGTATTTTTGACTATACACTCAGGATTCTAGACACTATGCCTTCTCAATAAAAACACAAGACAGATAGTATGTGAATGCAGTGCAGAGCATGGAGGCCTTATTCTGAGCCATCCATCCTGCCATCACCAATAGCATGTGTGAATGTGAAAAGGGAAACACCCACTCTCTTATACATCTTTATGAAACTCTTCTTGTATACTCACGCCCCTTTTTAAGTCACTTATTGCAGTTTCTGTGGACAAGACATCCTCCCTTTGCATCACAGTAAAGCCCACAGTAAATCCAACTCATCCTTTGGCCTGTTGTCACTTCAGTCGGCTGCACCCAAAGGCTGGATACATCCGCATGTGTTACTGCTATTAAGGGCTTACTTAAAGACAATTTTAATAATACCTGTAAATGTTTTACTTCTGTTCAAGTCACGTAGCTTCTGTTTGTTAACTCTTGTTATATAACGCTTCTTGTTTTTGGATTTTGTTATTTCTTTCTCATTTTTCTTCCTCTCCCCCTTCTCTACAAGTGTCTTCTGGTAGTTACAAATAAGAATTAGTTCTTACTTTCCAATTTTAAGATCCTTTCGAATCTATTTGTACACCTCCACCTTACCACCTGTGACGAATGCCTGAGTGCCGAAGGGCCTGGAGCAGGACGCACAGACTCCCGTGACTGTGAAATTCATTTATTAACACGCAACGTAACTGTGGCACTCACATATAACAGTAACGGATAACGTGACTTCTACAATTAACACGGACAACTCACACGTAACCGAAGACAATATACATAGACAGAACAGCTAAACAAACATTAACAAGGGCTACATGAACGTGGACATTGACATTAAGCACAGGCGCTAACAAACAATGACCAACAGTGAGGGGAGCACCGACAGGGGTTTAAATAGCCCAACGAACACTGACGCTAAACCCTGTACAGGTGCGTGCCCTCACGGGGGTGTGGCCACAAACAAAAGTAAACCCCCCTGCACGCGGCAGGCCGGACCACGTGACTTGTGGGGAGGAGCGTCCCGTGATAACACTAGTTATCTAAAGTTTTACATATAGCACAAAGACCCTTCAGGATGTAAATTAAAGTAGACACTTGGGAAAAGGCATTCATTTACATCCAGGCTTTTCTTTCCACCATTTAGGCTCCAATTGGTAACATGAAACATACGGGGAAAAAAGCTAACAAAAATGCCTTTTATTTTGGGGTTATCCAACGTGGATGTGGATGCTGGGGATGCAAAATCAGTAATTCAATACATTTCCTGATTCACCAGGGTCTTGCAAAACAAAACGCAAATAATACATCCAAAATGTAAAAACGTACACAAAACCTTTCCAGCACTACACTGGACTTCAAAGTCTTATAGAGGAAACAGTTCATAAATGCTTTAAACACGTCCACAGCAGTGCGCCCGTTAGCCAGCACAATTGTAAACACTATGCATGCAATGTGCTGTTAGCACCTCCTACGATGTGGACGAGGGGTTGGATTTTAGGAGGCAAAAATAGAACACAGCAAACCTATAAAAAAACAGCAACCTCAAAGTATTTACAAATCTGTGCCAATATGTAATGTCCCTAAGCGCACTTCTGATCATGCATCTATGCAGAGTGGAACACTGCAAAATCTGCACATGAACATTGTTCTCATCTTGCAGTGCAAACATGTCCTCCTCCCATGTGAGGCTTTCTGTTGCACGTCAGTGGTATGCACTGATGGCTTCATACCGCTCCTCAGCCACAGAAGGAGGAAACACGTGGCTACGCAAGTGATCCTTCCTCCACAGGTCCCCAATAGCCGAAGGCTTCGCCAGTCCAAGATAGATCTTTATGCTGAGATGAAGAAGCATTTCATCAGCATTTCATCCATCCATGTCCTCTTCATGTTATCCCCTTTTCTCCAAGCTGCAAATCGGTTAGTATTGTTGCATAGGGTTTGGATCACCTCTTGACTAAAGAACAGCTGGAAGATGTTGGAAGGGCTGTAGACTGTCTAAAAATCCATGTGAACTCCTAGGATGAAAATTCAATGGGGCAGGCTGCTCATTTTCCTCCCAGGTGTCGCGCCATCTGTCCTCCTGTGCAGTAGCTGGTGCTGACGCTGTGCTCTTTCCCCTGGAGCTGATCTTGTCTTCCTTGCTCTGGCATGAGGTTGTTGCCCAGCTAAGGTGTGGAAGGTGTTGCCGGGTGTCGGAGGTGACGGTATGGACACTCCTTTCTTTGCTTGAGGTGGGCTTGTGCTTCTGCTGCCTTTGTGACTAGCCAGTCTTCCAGCAGGCACCCTCATGGGTGTCCATAGATTGTGGGATGGTAGAAGTTGATTGTTCCCTGGGAGTGGGTCACAAAAGGTGTGAAACATTCCATATGGGGTAGGCTAGGATTGATCTGCTTCACTGCAAGACAAAGACAGCATAACATAGCCAAATGAGTACAATATGTACCATGAAAATAAACACAAACATCAAATTGTTATGAGAAATAAGGCTAAATTATTATATGTAGTAGCTACACTTACATTACTATTTATTGCATATTACTTACAACTATAGTACACTGGCTAAATCATATTGGCGTAACAGGCTACAATATTATGCTACGCACCATAACTACTTGCTAAACGATACTAGATTCAGTGCCAATAGGCTAAAAGATTATGTTGGGGTAAATATATAGTATGCATTCTCTCAAGCCAACCCAACAATCTCGCAAAAGTGAATGATATACTTACGGCATATCGAGCACGGCGTCGATTCCATGGACAAACGCGACTTCGCCCTCTGAGTCCATGCTTGCAGCCATGGAAGCGTCATCACTCTCACTTTCCTCATCACTAAATCTAAACGAAGTTCTCATCAACTTCAGCCAGTGTAAGTCGTTTCCATTCCATGGTTGTGATAAAGATATCCACTAAAACGTTTTATCAAAAGCAAAAACAAAATCACGAAGTAAACTGCCCAAAAACCGAGCAACTGAAGTGCACTCTGCAATAGCAACAGGTAAACAGCACGCGCGCAACAGGGCTCGTTAATGTGTTCCGCGTGGCCCGCCCCGTCTCTGTAGTGACCATTCATGGCAAATGAGCTGTCGAGATTTTCGTCTGCCTGAATGCTATTTTTTGAAAATGGTGTCAAATATTTTGGATTCGATGGCCCATTACTGTAAGCTTTTTTTTCTTCCTTTCCCCATTTTCTACAAGTGTCTTCTGGTACTTACATTTATATTTATGCCATTTACTTGCAAATAAGAATTAGTTCTTAATGTACAAATTATGCAAGGAGTACATTCAAAAATTGCATAGTACAGGACATGTGGTTCGGTTTTTTCTGAAGATAAAAAGCAGAAAGAGTAAAACTAGGGGACAATATATGTGTAGACTTTGCAAACAAGGTCATTGGGTTGCGTGTATATTTTAAATAAGGTAATAAACAAAGTATATTTAATGAACTATGACTCGTTCCTAAATAAATAATATCTGAAAAACAATTACATTAAAAATAAACTTTAATACAACTTCCAACACCAAAAAAAATAATTTACAAAACAGAGATTTACAATTTACAAAAAAATTACAAAACAGGGAAAAATATATACAAAATCACAGTCCAGGGTCCACAGCACTTCAGACCGAGAAGCCCATCTCTGCAGCCAGATCCAGAATGCCAGGAATCCCCTCCAGCAGGCCTAGGATTTGGTCGGAGAAGAACGCTTCTCCCTCTTTAGTTACCACTGCATCACACACCAGTGGCTCCTCACCGAAAAGGTTCTCACGTGGCCTTTTGCTTGGAGGTTGGCCCTCATCAGCATGTGCCTCCGACTCTGAGCTGGAGTTAGAGAATGATCCGTCATCCCCAGAGAAGGCCTTCCTCTTTCTCTTCCGCAGCTGCGGTGGTGGAGTCGGCGGCTTTTGCTTGGCTATGTTCTGCAGGTGGTTCTGGTGGCAGGCCATATGCCATTGCTCCAGGCTGGACAGGTGAGAATAGTACGTCTGCCTGTACCACTCCCAGTAGACCTGCTGCCAGTAGAGCTCCTGGTCGGTATAATATGCTCCAATGTTTCCAGGCAGCCGAGGGGACTCGCTGGTATGGAGACCGGCATTCTGCATACAGAAGGGCATCGGCGTCGAGTGCCAGTGGCTTGCACCTGCTGTGGACACATATGGCATGAAACTGAAGACTGCTTGCTTCCATTACTGTACACCAGGGATGATAATGACTTGTTTATGATTTTCCCAGCTACAAAGAGTACTAAAAATCTAGAGTATCTTACGTATGGATGGATTGGCAGTCAGCACATGTGGAGAAGGCTGATGGCTGTGTACCTCCACCAGGCCTTAAAAACATCAATTTAATTAGCTTTTTCTTTTTTCCCCTCTTTATCATACATAGCAAATTGGTAAGGAGCACACCTGTGGGATGCTGAAAGATCTTTATGGGCGGTGCCTCTACAGCACCACTAACATGGCCGACCACATGCGAGGGTGCCACAGCGATTCCGCAAGGGAAGGGTGCCGGCCCATAGGAGTCCACACACATCACTGTCTCGTGGGGGGCGCGGGAGACGACACAAAACAATTAATTCAAGTCAAATATGGTTGATTTAAACAGTAAACAAATGAAACAATGAAATGTTAAAAATGAATGAAAAGAGCAAATTTACATTATAAGGAAGACAAAATATTAAAGTTGAACTAAAATGACAGAAACGGATGTACACTGTTTCAAATACATTCTGCAATCTATGAAAATAGACAGTTATGGATGAAGAACCCACCCGCAGGCTGGAGGTAGACTGGATTCATCTGCCTTGGAAGCTGCCCATTAGCATGGGCTCGGGCAAAGTGCCTCTGCCTCTCCTGGCCATGGCCTGAATGAAAACCGCAAAACGGGTGCCCAGAGGAAGCATAAATGTGTCCTGTGTTCATAGTTAATATGAAAAATTGACAGCTTCTTAAAAGTAAATTGCAGAGCAAAATCAAGGTTTGACCAGATCTGTGCTTTTCAAAACTCAAACTGAGCTCCAAACATTCCAAACCAAACATTCCGCAGTTGCTTAGTACACACGTGATGTCACCATTTCTTCATTTTTGAACAAAAACACTACATTAAACAGGCTGCTTCAATAACCTCCATCAGCTTGCTCCATAGAGACTGGTTTGGTTGGAGTCATTCTCCTTTGTTTAGTTTGTCTAGATTGAAATAATACAAATGTCATTAACTCTGAATGTTTTTTGCAGTATTTTTGACTATACACTCAGGATTCTAGACACTATGCCTTCTCAATAAAAACACAAGACAGATAGTATGTGAATGCAGTGCAGAGCATGGAGGCCTTATTCTGAGCCATCCATCCTGCCATCACCAATAGCATGTGTGAATGTGAAAAGGGAAACACCCACTCTCTTATACATCTTTATGAAACTCTTCTTGTATACTCACGCCCCTTTTTAAGTCACTTATTGCAGTTTCTGTGGACAAGTAAGACATCCTCCCTTTGCATCACAGTAAAGCCCACAGTAAATCCAACTCATCCTTTGGCCTGTTGTCACTTCAGTCGGCTGCACCCAAAGGCTGGATACATCCGCATGTGTTACTGCTATTAAGGGCTTACTTAAAGACAATTTTAATAATACCTGTAAATGTTTTACTTCTGTTCAAGTCACGTAGCTTCTGTTTGTTAACTCTTGTTATATAACGCTTCTTGTTTTTGGATTTTGTTATTTCTTTCTCATTTTTCTTCCTCTCCCCCTTCTCTACAAGTGTCTTCTGGTAGTTACAAATAAGAATTAGTTCTTACTTTCCAATTTTAAGATCCTTTCGAATCTATTTGTACACCTCCACCTTACCACCTGTGACGAATGCCTGAGTGCCGAAGGGCCTGGAGCAGGACGCACAGACTCCCGTGACTGTGAAATTCATTTATTAACACGCAACGTAACTGTGGCACTCACATATAACAGTAACGGATAACGTGACTTCTACAATTAACACGGACAACTCACACGTAACCGAAGACAATATACATAGACAGAACAGCTAAACAAACATTAACAAGGGCTACATGAACGTGGACATTGACATTAAGCACAGGCGCTAACAAACAATGACCAACAGTGAGGGGAGCACCGACAGGGGTTTAAATAGCCCAACGAACACTGACGCTAAACCCTGTACAGGTGCGTGCCCTCACGGGGGTGTGGCCACAAACAAAAGTAAACCCCCCTGCACGCGGCAGGCCGGACCACGTGACTTGTGGGGAGGAGCGTCCCGTGATAACACTAGTTATCTAAAGTTTTACATATAGCACAAAGACCCTTCAGGATGTAAATTAAAGTAGACACTTGGGAAAAGGCATTCATTTACATCCAGGCTTTTCTTTCCACCATTTAGGCTCCAATTGGTAACATGAAACATACGGGGAAAAAAGCTAACAAAAATGCCTTTTATTTTGGGGTTATCCAACGTGGATGTGGATGCTGGGGATGCAAAATCAGTAATTCAATACATTTCCTGATTCACCAGGGTCTTGCAAAACAAAACGCAAATAATACATCCAAAATGTAAAAACGTACACAAAACCTTTCCAGCACTACACTGGACTTCAAAGTCTTATAGAGGAAACAGTTCATAAATGCTTTAAACACGTCCACAGCAGTGCGCCCGTTAGCCAGCACAATTGCAAACACTATGCATGCAATGTGCTGTTAGCACCTCCTACGATGTGGACGAGGGGTTGGATTTTAGGAGGCAAAAATAGAACACAGCAAACCTATAAAAAAACAGCAACCTCAAAGTATTTACAAATCTGTGCCAATATGTAATGTCCCTAAGCGCACTTCTGATCATGCATCTATGCAGAGTGGAACACTGCAAAATCTGCACATGAACATTGTTCTCATCTTGCAGTGCAAACATGTCCTCCTCCCATGTGAGGCTTTCTGTTGCACGTCAGTGGTATGCACTGATGGCTTCATACCGCTCCTCAGCCACAGAAGGAGGAAACACGTGGCTACGCAAGTGATCCTTCCTCCACAGGTCCCCAATAGCCGAAGGCTTCGCCAGTCCAAGATAGATCTTTATGCTGAGATGAAGAAGCATTTCATCAGCATTTCATCCATCCATGTCCTCTTCATGTTATCCCCTTTTCTCCAAGCTGCAAATCGGTTAGTATTGTTGCATAGGGTTTGGATCACCTCTTGACTAAAGAACAGCTGGAAGATGTTGGAAGGGCTGTAGACTGTCTAAAAATCCATGTGAACTCCTAGGATGAAAATTCAATGGGGCAGGCTGCTCATCTTCCTCCCAGGTGTCACGCCATCTGTCCTCCTGTGCAGTAGCTGGTGCTGACGCTGTGCTCTTTCCCCTGGAGCTGATCTTGTCTTCCTTGCTCTGGCATGAGGTTGTTGCCCAGCTAAGGTGTGGAAGGTGTTGCCGGGTGTCGGAGGTGACGGTATGGACACTCCTTTCTTTGCTTGAGGTGGGCTTGTGCTTCTGCTGCCTTTGTGACTAGCCAGTCTTCCAGCAGGCACCCTCATGGGTGTCCATAGATTGTGGGATGGTAGAAGTTGATTGTTCCCTGGGAGTGGGTCACAAAAGGTGTGAAACATTCCATATGGGGTAGGCTAGGATTGATCTGCTTCACTGCAAGACAAAGACAGCATAACAAATGAGTACAATATGTACCATGAAAATAAACACAAACATCAAATTGTCATGAGAAATAAGGCTAAATTATTATATGTAGTAGTTACACTTACATTACTATTTATTGCATATTGCTTACAACTATAGTACACTGGCTAAATCATATTGGCGTAACAGGCTACAATATTATGCTACGCACCATAACTACTTGCTAAACGATATTAGATTCAGTGCCAATAGGCTAAAAGATTATGTTGGGGTAAATATATAGTATGCATTCTCTCAAGCCAACCCAACAATCTCGCAAAAGTGAATGATATACTTACGGCATATCGAGCACGGCGTCGATTCCATGGACAAACGCGACTTCGCCCTCTGAGTCCATGCTTGCAGCCATGGAAGCGTCATCACTCTCACTTTCCTCATCACTAAATCTAAACGAAGTTCTCATCAACTTCAGCCAGTGTAAGTCGTTTCCATTCCATGGTTGTGATAAAGATATCCACTAAAACGTTTTATCAAAAGCAAAAACAAAATCACGAAGTAAACTGCCCAAAAACCGAGCAACTGAAGCGCACTCTGCAATAGCAACAGGTAAACAGCACGCGCGCAACAGGGCTCGTTAATGTGTTCCGCGTGGCCCGCCCCGTCTCTGTAGTGACCATTCATGGCAAATGAGCTGTCGAGATTTTCGTCTGCCTGAATGCTATTTGTTGAAAATGGTGTCAAACATTTTGGATTCGATGGCCCATTACTGTAAGCTTTTTTTTCTTCCTTTCCCCATTTTCTACAAGGGTCTTCTGGTACTTACATTTATATTTATGCCATTTACTTGCAAATAAGAATTAGTTCTTAATGTACAAATTATGCAAGGAGTACATTCAAAAATTGCATAGTACAGGACATGTGGTTCGGTTTTTTCTGAAGATAAAAAGCAGAAAGAGTAAAACTAGGGGACAATATATGTGTAGACTTTGCAAACAAGGTCATTGGGTTGCGTGTATATTTTAAATAAGGTAATAAACAAAGTATATTTAATGAACTATGACTCGTTCCTAAATAAATAAGATCTGAAAAACAATTACATTAAAAATAAACTTTAATACAACTTCCAACACCAAAAAAAATAATTTACAAAACAGAGATTTACAATTTACAAAAAAATTACAAAACAGGGAAAAATATATACAAAATCACAGTCCAGGGTCCACAGCACTTCAGACCGAGAAGCCCATCTCTGCAGCCAGATCCAGAATGCCAGGAATCCCCTCCAGCAGGCCTAGGATTTGGTCGGAGAAGAACGCTTCTCCCTCTTTAGTTACCACTGCATCACACACCAGTGGCTCCTCACCGAAAAGGTTCTCACGTGGCCTTTTGCTTGGAGGTTGGCCCTCATCAGCATGTGCCTCCGACTCTGAGCTGGAGTTAGAGAATGATCCGTCATCCCCAGAGAAGGCCTTCCTCTTTCTCTTCCGCAGCTGCGGTGGTGGAGTCGGCGGCTTTTGCTTGGCTATGTTCTGCAGGTGGTTCTGGTGGCAGGCCATATGCCATTGCTCCAGGCTGGACAGGTGAGAATAGTACGTCTGCCTGTACCACTCCCAGTAGACCTGCTGCCAGTAGAGCTCCTGGTCGGTATAATATGCTCCAATGTTTCCAGGCAGCCGAGGGGACTCGCTGGTATGGAGACCGGCATTCTGCATACAGAAGGGCATCGGCGTCGAGTGCCAGTGGCTTGCACCTGCTGTGGACACATATGGCATGAAACTGAAGACTGCTTGCTTCCATTACTGTACACCAGGGATGATAATGACTTGTTTATGATTTTCCCAGCTACAAAGAGTACTAAAAATCTAGAGTATCTTACGTATGGATGGATTGGCAGTCAGCACATGTGGAGAAGGCTGATGGCTGTGTACCTCCACCAGGCCTTAAAAACATCAATTTAATTAGCTTTTTCTTTTTTCCCCTCTTTATCATACATAGCAAATTGGTAAGGAGCACACCTGTGGGATGCTGAAAGATCTTTATGGGCGGTGCCTCTACAGCACCACTAACATGGCCGACCACATGCGAGGGTGCCACAGCGATTCCGCAAGGGAAGGGTGCCGGCCCATAGGAGTCCACACACATCACTGTCTCGTGGGGGGCGCGGGAGACGACACAAAACAATTAATTCAAGTCAAATATGGTTGATTTAAACAGTAAACAAATGAAACAATGAAATGTTAAAAATGAATGAAAAGAGCAAATTTACATTATAAGGAAGACAAAATATTAAAGTTGAACTAAAATGACAGAAACGGATGTACACTGTTTCAAATACATTCTGCAATCTATGAAAATAGACAGTTATGGATGAAGAACCCACCCGCAGGCTGGAGGTAGACTGGATTCATCTGCCTTGGAAGCTGCCCATTAGCATGGGCTCGGGCAAAGTGCCTCTGCCTCTCCTGGCCATGGCCTGAATGAAAACCGCAAAACGGGTGCCCAGAGGAAGCATAAATGTGTCCTGTGTTCATAGTTAATATGAAAAATTGACAGCTTCTTAAAAGTAAATTGCAGAGCAAAATCAAGGTTTGACCAGATCTGTGCTTTTCAAAACTCAAACTGAGCTCCAAACATTCCAAACCAAACATTCCGCAGTTGCTTAGTACACACGTGATGTCACCATTTCTTCATTTTTGAACAAAAACACTACATTAAACAGGCTGCTTCAATAACCTCCATCAGCTTGCTCCATAGAGACTGGTTTGGTTGGAGTCATTCTCCTTTGTTTAGTTTGTCTAGATTGAAATAATACAAATGTCATTAACTCTGAATGTTTTTTGCAGTATTTTTGACTATACACTCAGGATTCTAGACACTATGCCTTCTCAATAAAAACACAAGACAGATAGTATGTGAATGCAGTGCAGAGCATGGAGGCCTTATTCTGAGCCATCCATCCTGCCATCACCAATAGCATGTGTGAATGTGAAAAGGGAAACACCCACTCTCTTATACATCTTTATGAAACTCTTCTTGTATACTCACGCCCCTTTTTAAGTCACTTATTGCAGTTTCTGTGGACAAGACATCCTCCCTTTGCATCACAGTAAAGCCCACAGTAAATCCAACTCATCCTTTGGCCTGTTGTCACTTCAGTCGGCTGCACCCAAAGGCTGGATACATCCGCATGTGTTACTGCTATTAAGGGCTTACTTAAAGACAATTTTAATAATACCTGTAAATGTTTTACTTCTGTTCAAGTCACGTAGCTTCTGTTTGTTAACTCTTGTTATATAACGCTTCTTGTTTTTGGATTTTGTTATTTCTTTCTCATTTTTCTTCCTCTCCCCCTTCTCTACAAGTGTCTTCTGGTAGTTACAAATAAGAATTAGTTCTTACTTTCCAATTTTAAGATCCTTTCGAATCTATTTGTACACCTCCACCTTACCACCTGTGACGAATGCCTGAGTGCCGAAGGGCCTGGAGCAGGACGCACAGACTCCCGTGACTGTGAAATTCATTTATTAACACGCAACGTAACTGTGGCACTCACATATAACAGTAACGGATAACGTGACTTCTACAATTAACACGGACAACTCACACGTAACCGAAGACAATATACATAGACAGAACAGCTAAACAAACATTAACAAGGGCTACATGAACGTGGACATTGACATTAAGCACAGGCGCTAACAAACAATGACCAACAGTGAGGGGAGCACCGACAGGGGTTTAAATAGCCCAACGAACACTGACGCTAAACCCTGTACAGGTGCGTGCCCTCACGGGGGTGTGGCCACAAACAAAAGTAAACCCCCCTGCACGCGGCAGGCCGGACCACGTGACTTGTGGGGAGGAGCGTCCCGTGATAACACTAGTTATCTAAAGTTTTACATATAGCACAAAGACCCTTCAGGATGTAAATTAAAGTAGACACTTGGGAAAAGGCATTCATTTACATCCAGGCTTTTCTTTCCACCATTTAGGCTCCAATTGGTAACATGAAACATACGGGGAAAAAAGCTAACAAAAATGCCTTTTATTTTGGGGTTATCCAACGTGGATGTGGATGCTGGGGATGCAAAATCAGTAATTCAATACATTTCCTGATTCACCAGGGTCTTGCAAAACAAAACGCAAATAATACATCCAAAATGTAAAAACGTACACAAAACCTTTCCAGCACTACACTGGACTTCAAAGTCTTATAGAGGAAACAGTTCATAAATGCTTTAAACACGTCCACAGCAGTGCGCCCGTTAGCCAGCACAATTGTAAACACTATGCATGCAATGTGCTGTTAGCACCTCCTACGATGTGGACGAGGGGTTGGATTTTAGGAGGCAAAAATAGAACACAGCAAACCTATAAAAAAACAGCAACCTCAAAGTATTTACAAATCTGTGCCAATATGTAATGTCCCTAAGCGCACTTCTGATCATGCATCTATGCAGAGTGGAACACTGCAAAATCTGCACATGAACATTGTTCTCATCTTGCAGTGCAAACATGTCCTCCTCCCATGTGAGGCTTTCTGTTGCACGTCAGTGGTATGCACTGATGGCTTCATACCGCTCCTCAGCCACAGAAGGAGGAAACACGTGGCTACGCAAGTGATCCTTCCTCCACAGGTCCCCAATAGCCGAAGGCTTCGCCAGTCCAAGATAGATCTTTATGCTGAGATGAAGAAGCATTTCATCAGCATTTCATCCATCCATGTCCTCTTCATGTTATCCCCTTTTCTCCAAGCTGCAAATCGGTTAGTATTGTTGCATAGGGTTTGGATCACCTCTTGACTAAAGAACAGCTGGAAGATGTTGGAAGGGCTGTAGACTGTCTAAAAATCCATGTGAACTCCTAGGATGAAAATTCAATGGGGCAGGCTGCTCATTTTCCTCCCAGGTGTCGCGCCATCTGTCCTCCTGTGCAGTAGCTGGTGCTGACGCTGTGCTCTTTCCCCTGGAGCTGATCTTGTCTTCCTTGCTCTGGCATGAGGTTGTTGCCCAGCTAAGGTGTGGAAGGTGTTGCCGGGTGTCGGAGGTGACGGTATGGACACTCCTTTCTTTGCTTGAGGTGGGCTTGTGCTTCTGCTGCCTTTGTGACTAGCCAGTCTTCCAGCAGGCACCCTCATGGGTGTCCATAGATTGTGGGATGGTAGAAGTTGATTGTTCCCTGGGAGTGGGTCACAAAAGGTGTGAAACATTCCATATGGGGTAGGCTAGGATTGATCTGCTTCACTGCAAGACAAAGACAGCATAACATAGCCAAATGAGTACAATATGTACCATGAAAATAAACACAAACATCAAATTGTTATGAGAAATAAGGCTAAATTATTATATGTAGTAGCTACACTTACATTACTATTTATTGCATATTACTTACAACTATAGTACACTGGCTAAATCATATTGGCGTAACAGGCTACAATATTATGCTACGCACCATAACTACTTGCTAAACGATACTAGATTCAGTGCCAATAGGCTAAAAGATTATGTTGGGGTAAATATATAGTATGCATTCTCTCAAGCCAACCCAACAATCTCGCAAAAGTGAATGATATACTTACGGCATATCGAGCACGGCGTCGATTCCATGGACAAACGCGACTTCGCCCTCTGAGTCCATGCTTGCAGCCATGGAAGCGTCATCACTCTCACTTTCCTCATCACTAAATCTAAACGAAGTTCTCATCAACTTCAGCCAGTGTAAGTCGTTTCCATTCCATGGTTGTGATAAAGATATCCACTAAAACGTTTTATCAAAAGCAAAAACAAAATCACGAAGTAAACTGCCCAAAAACCGAGCAACTGAAGTGCACTCTGCAATAGCAACAGGTAAACAGCACGCGCGCAACAGGGCTCGTTAATGTGTTCCGCGTGGCCCGCCCCGTCTCTGTAGTGACCATTCATGGCAAATGAGCTGTCGAGATTTTCGTCTGCCTGAATGCTATTTTTTGAAAATGGTGTCAAATATTTTGGATTCGATGGCCCATTACTGTAAGCTTTTTTTTCTTCCTTTCCCCATTTTCTACAAGTGTCTTCTGGTACTTACATTTATATTTATGCCATTTACTTGCAAATAAGAATTAGTTCTTAATGTACAAATTATGCAAGGAGTACATTCAAAAATTGCATAGTACAGGACATGTGGTTCGGTTTTTTCTGAAGATAAAAAGCAGAAAGAGTAAAACTAGGGGACAATATATGTGTAGACTTTGCAAACAAGGTCATTGGGTTGCGTGTATATTTTAAATAAGGTAATAAACAAAGTATATTTAATGAACTATGACTCGTTCCTAAATAAATAATATCTGAAAAACAATTACATTAAAAATAAACTTTAATACAACTTCCAACACCAAAAAAAATAATTTACAAAACAGAGATTTACAATTTACAAAAAAATTACAAAACAGGGAAAAATATATACAAAATCACAGTCCAGGGTCCACAGCACTTCAGACCGAGAAGCCCATCTCTGCAGCCAGATCCAGAATGCCAGGAATCCCCTCCAGCAGGCCTAGGATTTGGTCGGAGAAGAACGCTTCTCCCTCTTTAGTTACCACTGCATCACACACCAGTGGCTCCTCACCGAAAAGGTTCTCACGTGGCCTTTTGCTTGGAGGTTGGCCCTCATCAGCATGTGCCTCCGACTCTGAGCTGGAGTTAGAGAATGATCCGTCATCCCCAGAGAAGGCCTTCCTCTTTCTCTTCCGCAGCTGCGGTGGTGGAGTCGGCGGCTTTTGCTTGGCTATGTTCTGCAGGTGGTTCTGGTGGCAGGCCATATGCCATTGCTCCAGGCTGGACAGGTGAGAATAGTACGTCTGCCTGTACCACTCCCAGTAGACCTGCTGCCAGTAGAGCTCCTGGTCGGTATAATATGCTCCAATGTTTCCAGGCAGCCGAGGGGACTCGCTGGTATGGAGACCGGCATTCTGCATACAGAAGGGCATCGGCGTCGAGTGCCAGTGGCTTGCACCTGCTGTGGACACATATGGCATGAAACTGAAGACTGCTTGCTTCCATTACTGTACACCAGGGATGATAATGACTTGTTTATGATTTTCCCAGCTACAAAGAGTACTAAAAATCTAGAGTATCTTACGTATGGATGGATTGGCAGTCAGCACATGTGGAGAAGGCTGATGGCTGTGTACCTCCACCAGGCCTTAAAAACATCAATTTAATTAGCTTTTTCTTTTTTCCCCTCTTTATCATACATAGCAAATTGGTAAGGAGCACACCTGTGGGATGCTGAAAGATCTTTATGGGCGGTGCCTCTACAGCACCACTAACATGGCCGACCACATGCGAGGGTGCCACAGCGATTCCGCAAGGGAAGGGTGCCGGCCCATAGGAGTCCACACACATCACTGTCTCGTGGGGGGCGCGGGAGACGACACAAAACAATTAATTCAAGTCAAATATGGTTGATTTAAACAGTAAACAAATGAAACAATGAAATGTTAAAAATGAATGAAAAGAGCAAATTTACATTATAAGGAAGACAAAATATTAAAGTTGAACTAAAATGACAGAAACGGATGTACACTGTTTCAAATACATTCTGCAATCTATGAAAATAGACAGTTATGGATGAAGAACCCACCCGCAGGCTGGAGGTAGACTGGATTCATCTGCCTTGGAAGCTGCCCATTAGCATGGGCTCGGGCAAAGTGCCTCTGCCTCTCCTGGCCATGGCCTGAATGAAAACCGCAAAACGGGTGCCCAGAGGAAGCATAAATGTGTCCTGTGTTCATAGTTAATATGAAAAATTGACAGCTTCTTAAAAGTAAATTGCAGAGCAAAATCAAGGTTTGACCAGATCTGTGCTTTTCAAAACTCAAACTGAGCTCCAAACATTCCAAACCAAACATTCCGCAGTTGCTTAGTACACACGTGATGTCACCATTTCTTCATTTTTGAACAAAAACACTACATTAAACAGGCTGCTTCAATAACCTCCATCAGCTTGCTCCATAGAGACTGGTTTGGTTGGAGTCATTCTCCTTTGTTTAGTTTGTCTAGATTGAAATAATACAAATGTCATTAACTCTGAATGTTTTTTGCAGTATTTTTGACTATACACTCAGGATTCTAGACACTATGCCTTCTCAATAAAAACACAAGACAGATAGTATGTGAATGCAGTGCAGAGCATGGAGGCCTTATTCTGAGCCATCCATCCTGCCATCACCAATAGCATGTGTGAATGTGAAAAGGGAAACACCCACTCTCTTATACATCTTTATGAAACTCTTCTTGTATACTCACGCCCCTTTTTAAGTCACTTATTGCAGTTTCTGTGGACAAGTAAGACATCCTCCCTTTGCATCACAGTAAAGCCCACAGTAAATCCAACTCATCCTTTGGCCTGTTGTCACTTCAGTCGGCTGCACCCAAAGGCTGGATACATCCGCATGTGTTACTGCTATTAAGGGCTTACTTAAAGACAATTTTAATAATACCTGTAAATGTTTTACTTCTGTTCAAGTCACGTAGCTTCTGTTTGTTAACTCTTGTTATATAACGCTTCTTGTTTTTGGATTTTGTTATTTCTTTCTCATTTTTCTTCCTCTCCCCCTTCTCTACAAGTGTCTTCTGGTAGTTACAAATAAGAATTAGTTCTTACTTTCCAATTTTAAGATCCTTTCGAATCTATTTGTACACCTCCACCTTACCACCTGTGACGAATGCCTGAGTGCCGAAGGGCCTGGAGCAGGACGCACAGACTCCCGTGACTGTGAAATTCATTTATTAACACGCAACGTAACTGTGGCACTCACATATAACAGTAACGGATAACGTGACTTCTACAATTAACACGGACAACTCACACGTAACCGAAGACAATATACATAGACAGAACAGCTAAACAAACATTAACAAGGGCTACATGAACGTGGACATTGACATTAAGCACAGGCGCTAACAAACAATGACCAACAGTGAGGGGAGCACCGACAGGGGTTTAAATAGCCCAACGAACACTGACGCTAAACCCTGTACAGGTGCGTGCCCTCACGGGGGTGTGGCCACAAACAAAAGTAAACCCCCCTGCACGCGGCAGGCCGGACCACGTGACTTGTGGGGAGGAGCGTCCCGTGATAACACTAGTTATCTAAAGTTTTACATATAGCACAAAGACCCTTCAGGATGTAAATTAAAGTAGACACTTGGGAAAAGGCATTCATTTACATCCAGGCTTTTCTTTCCACCATTTAGGATCCAATTGGTAACATGAAACATACGGGGAAAAAAGCTAACAAAAATGCCTTTTATTTTGGGGTTATCCAACGTGGATGTGGATGCTGGGGATGCAAAATCAGTAATTCAATACATTTCCTGATTCACCAGGGTCTTGCAAAACAAAACGCAAATAATACATCCAAAATGTAAAAACGTACACAAAACCTTTCCAGCACTACACTGGACTTCAAAGTCTTATAGAGGAAACAGTTCATAAATGCTTTAAACACGTCCACAGCAGTGCGCCCGTTAGCCAGCACAATTGCAAACACTATGCATGCAATGTGCTGTTAGCACCTCCTACGATGTGGACGAGGGGTTGGATTTTAGGAGGCAAAAATAGAACACAGCAAACCTATAAAAAAACAGCAACCTCAAAGTATTTACAAATCTGTGCCAATATGTAATGTCCCTAAGCGCACTTCTTATCATGCATCTATGCAGAGTGGAACACTGCAAAATCTGCACATGAACATTGTTCTCATCTTGCAGTGCAAACATGTCCTCCTCCCATGTGAGGCTTTCTGTTGCACGTCAGTGGTATGCACTGATGGCTTCATACCACTCCTCAGCCACAGAAGGAGGAAACACGTGGCTACGCAAGTGATCCTTCCTCCACAGGTCCCCAATAGCCGAAGGCTTCGCCAGTCCAAGATAGATCTTTATGCTGAGATGAAGAAGCATTTCATCAGCATTTCATCCATCCATGTCCTCTTCATGTTATCCCCTTTTCTCCAAGCTGCAAATCGGTTAGTATTGTTGCATAGGGTTTGGATCACCTCTTGACTAAAGAACAGCTGGAAGATGTTGGAAGGGCTGTAGACTGTCTAAAAATCCATGTGAACTCCTGGGATGAAAATTCAATGGGGCAGGCTGCTCATTTTCCTCCCAGGTGTCACGCCATCTGTCCTCCTGTGCAGTAGCTGGTGCTGACGCTGTGCTCTTTCCCCTGGAGCTGATCTTGTCTTCCTTGCTCTGGCATGAGGTTGTTGCCCAGCTAAGGTGTGGAAGGTGTTGCCGGGTGTCGGAGGTGACGGTATGGACACTCCTTTCTTTGCTTGAGGTGGGCTTGTGCTTCTGCTGCCTTTGTGACTAGCCAGTCTTCCAGCAGGCACCCTCATGGGTGTCCATAGATTGTGGGATGGTAGAAGTTGATTGTTCCCTGGGAGTGGGTCACAAAAGGTGTGAAACATTCCATATGGGGTAGGCTAGGATTGATCTGCTTCACTGCAAGACAAAGACAGCATAACATAGCCAAATGAGTACAATATGTACCATGAAAATAAACACAAACATCAAATTGTTATGAGAAATAAGGCTAAATTATTATATGTAGTAGCTACACTTACATTACTATTTATTGCATATTACTTACAACTATAGTACACTGGCTAAATCATATTGGCGTAACAGGCTACAATATTATGCTACGCACCATAACTACTTGCTAAACGATACTAGATTCAGTGCCAATAGGCTAAAAGATTATGTTGGGGTAAATATATAGTATGCATTCTCTCAAGCCAACCCAACAATCTCGCAAAAGTGAATGATATACTTACGGCATATCGAGCACGGCGTCGATTCCATGGACAAACGCGACTTCGCCCTCTGAGTCCATGCTTGCAGCCATGGAAGCGTCATCACTCTCACTTTCCTCATCACTAAATCTAAACGAAGTTCTCATCAACTTCAGCCAGTGTAAGTCGTTTCCATTCCATGGTTGTGATAAAGATATCCACTAAAACGTTTTATCAAAAGCAAAAACAAAATCACGAAGTAAACTGCCCAAAAACCGAGCAACTGAAGTGCACTCTGCAATAGCAACAGGTAAACAGCACGCGCGCAACAGGGCTCGTTAATGTGTTCCGCGTGGCCCGCCCCGTCTCTGTAGTGACCATTCATGGCAAATGAGCTGTCGAGATTTTCGTCTGCCTGAATGCTATTTTTTGAAAATGGTGTCAAATATTTTGGATTCGATGGCCCATTACTGTAAGCTTTTTTTTCTTCCTTTCCCCATTTTCTACAAGTGTCTTCTGGTACTTACATTTATATTTATGCCATTTACTTGCAAATAAGAATTAGTTCTTAATGTACAAATTATGCAAGGAGTACATTCAAAAATTGCATAGTACAGGACATGTGGTTCGGTTTTTTCTGAAGATAAAAAGCAGAAAGAGTAAAACTAGGGGACAATATATGTGTAGACTTTGCAAACAAGGTCATTGGGTTGCGTGTATATTTTAAATAAGGTAATAAACAAAGTATATTTAATGAACTATGACTCGTTCCTAAATAAATAAGATCTGAAAAACAATTACATTAAAAATAAACTTTAATACAACTTCCAACACCAAAAAAAATAATTTACAAAACAGAGATTTACAATTTACAAAAAAATTACAAAACAGGGAAAAATATATACAAAATCACAGTCCAGGGTCCACAGCACTTCAGACCGAGAAGCCCATCTCTGCAGCCAGATCCAGAATGCCAGGAATCCCCTCCAGCAGGCCTAGGATTTGGTCGGAGAAGAACGCTTCTCCCTCTTTAGTTACCACTGCATCACACACCAGTGGCTCCTCACCGAAAAGGTTCTCACGTGGCCTTTTGCTTGGAGGTTGGCCCTCATCAGCATGTGCCTCCGACTCTGAGCTGGAGTTAGAGAATGATCCGTCATCCCCAGAGAAGGCCTTCCTCTTTCTCTTCCGCAGCTGCGGTGGTGGAGTCGGCGGCTTTTGCTTGGCTATGTTCTGCAGGTGGTTCTGGTGGCAGGCCATATGCCATTGCTCCAGGCTGGACAGGTGAGAATAGTACGTCTGCCTGTACCACTCCCAGTAGACCTGCTGCCAGTAGAGCTCCTGGTCGGTATAATATGCTCCAATGTTTCCAGGCAGCCGAGGGGACTCGCTGGTATGGAGACCGGCATTCCGCATACAGAAGGGCATCGGCGTCGAGTGCCAGTGGCTTGCACCTGCTGTGGACACATATGGCATGAAACTGAAGACTGCTTGCTTCCATTACTGTACACCAGGGATGATAATGACTTGTTTATGATTTTCCCAGCTACAAAGAGTACTAAAAATCTAGAGTATCTTACGTATGGATGGATTGGCAGTCAGCACATGTGGAGAAGGCTGATGGCTGTGTACCTCCACCAGGCCTTAAAAACATCAATTTAATTAGCTTTTTCTTTTTTCCCCTCTTTATCATACATAGCAAATTGGTAAGGAGCACACCTGTGGGATGCTGAAAGATCTTTATGGGCGGTGCCTCTACAGCACCACTAACATGGCCGACCACATGCGAGGGTGCCACAGCGATTCCGCAAGGGAAGGGTGCCGGCCCATAGGAGTCCACACACATCACTGTCTCGTGGGGGGCGCGGGAGACGACACAAAACAATTAATTCAAGTCAAATATGGTTGATTTAAACAGTAAACAAATGAAACAATGAAATGTTAAAAATGAATGAAAAGAGCAAATTTACATTATAAGGAAGACAAAATATTAAAGTTGAACTAAAATGACAGAAACGGATGTACACTGTTTCAAATACATTCTGCAATCTATGAAAATAGACAGTTATGGATGAAGAACCCACCCGCAGGCTGGAGGTAGACTGGATTCATCTGCCTTGGAAGCTGCCCATTAGCATGGGCTCGGGCAAAGTGCCTCTGCCTCTCCTGGCCATGGCCTGAATGAAAACCGCAAAACGGGTGCCCAGAGGAAGCATAAATGTGTCCTGTGTTCATAGTTAATATGAAAAATTGACAGCTTCTTAAAAGTAAATTGCAGAGCAAAATCAAGGTTTGACCAGATCTGTGCTTTTCAAAACTCAAACTGAGCTCCAAACATTCCAAACCAAACATTCCGCAGTTGCTTAGTACACACGTGATGTCACCATTTCTTCATTTTTGAACAAAAACACTACATTAAACAGGCTGCTTCAATAACCTCCATCAGCTTGCTCCATAGAGACTGGTTTGGTTGGAGTCATTCTCCTTTGTTTAGTTTGTCTAGATTGAAATAATACAAATGTCATTAACTCTGAATGTTTTTTGCAGTATTTTTGACTATACACTCAGGATTCTAGACACTATGCCTTCTCAATAAAAACACAAGACAGATAGTATGTGAATGCAGTGCAGAGCATGGAGGCCTTATTCTGAGCCATCCATCCTGCCATCACCAATAGCATGTGTGAATGTGAAAAGGGAAACACCCACTCTCTTATACATCTTTATGAAACTCTTCTTGTATACTCACGCCCCTTTTTAAGTCACTTATTGCAGTTTCTGTGGACAAGTAAGACATCCTCCCTTTGCATCACAGTAAAGCCCACAGTAAATCCAACTCATCCTTTGGCCTGTTGTCACTTCAGTCGGCTGCACCCAAAGGCTGGATACATCCGCATGTGTTACTGCTATTAAGGGCTTACTTAAAGACAATTTTAATAATACCTGTAAATGTTTTACTTCTGTTCAAGTCACGTAGCTTCTGTTTGTTAACTCTTGTTATATAACGCTTCTTGTTTTTGGATTTTGTTATTTCTTTCTCATTTTTCTTCCTCTCCCCCTTCTCTACAAGTGACTTCTGGTAGTTACAAATAAGAATTAGTTCTTACTTTCCAATTTTAAGATCCTTTCGAATCTATTTGTACACCTCCACCTTACCACCTGTGACGAATGCCTGAGTGCCGAAGGGCCTGGAGCAGGACGCACAGACTCCCGTGACTGTGAAATTCATTTATTAACACGCAACGTAACTGTGGCACTCACATATAACAGTAACGGATAACGTGACTTCTACAATTAACACGGACAACTCACACGTAACCGAAGACAATATACATAGACAGAACAGCTAAACAAACATTAACAAGGGCTACATGAACGTGGACATTGACATTAAGCACAGGCGCTAACAAACAATGACCAACAGTGAGGGGAGCACCGACAGGGGTTTAAATAGCCCAACGAACACTGACGCTAAACCCTGTACAGGTGCGTGCCCTCACGGGGGTGTGGCCACAAACAAAAGTAAACCCCCCTGCACGCGGCAGGCCGGACCACGTGACTTGTGGGGAGGAGCGTCCCGTGATAACACTAGTTATCTAAAGTTTTACATATAGCACAAAGACCCTTCAGGATGTAAATTAAAGTAGACACTTGGGAAAAGGCATTCATTTACATCCAGGCTTTTCTTTCCACCATTTAGGCTCCAATTGGTAACATGAAACATACGGGGAAAAAAGCTAACAAAAATGCCTTTTATTTTGGGGTTATCCAACGTGGATGTGGATGCTGGGGATGCAAAATCAGTAATTCAATACATTTCCTGATTCACCAGGGTCTTGCAAAACAAAACGCAAATAATACATCCAAAATGTAAAAACGTACACAAAACCTTTCCAGCACTACACTGGACTTCAAAGTCTTATAGAGGAAACAGTTCATAAATGCTTTAAACACGTCCACAGCAGTGCGCCCGTTAGCCAGCACAATTGCAAACACTATGCATGCAATGTGCTGTTAGCACCTCCTACGATGTGGACGAGGGGTTGGATTTTAGGAGGCAAAAATAGAACACAGCAAACCTATAAAAAAACAGCAACCTCAAAGTATTTACAAATCTGTGCCAATATGTAATGTCCCTAAGCGCACTTCTGATCATGCATCTATGCAGAGTGGAACACTGCAAAATCTGCACATGAACATTGTTCTCATCTTACAGTGCAAACATGTCCTCCTCCCATGTGAGGCTTTCTGTTGCACGTCAGTGGTATGCACTGATGGCTTCATACCGCTCCTCAGCCACAGAAGGAGGAAACACGTGGCTACGCAAGTGATCCTTCCTCCACAGGTCCCCAATAGCCGAAGGCTTCGCCAGTCCAAGATAGATCTTTATGCTGAGATGAAGAAGCATTTCATCAGCATTTCATCCATCCATGTCCTCTTCATGTTATCCCCTTTTCTCCAAGCTGCAAATCGGTTAGTATTGTTGCATAGGGTTTGGATCACCTCTTGACTAAAGAACAGCTGGAAGATGTTGGAAGGGCTGTAGACTGTCTAAAAATCCATGTGAACTCCTAGGATGAAAATTCAATGGGGCAGGCTGCTCATCTTCCTCCCAGGTGTCGCGCCATCTGTCCTCCTGTGCACTAGCTGGTGCTGACGCTGTGCTCTTTCCCCTGGAGCTGATCTTGTCTTCCTTGCTCTGGCATGAGGTTGTTGCCCAGCTAAGGTGTGGAAGGTGTTGCCGGGTGTCGGAGGTGACGGTATGGACACTCCTTTCTTTGCTTGAGGTGGGCTTGTGCTTCTGCTGCCTTTGTGACTAGCCAGTCTTCCAGCAGGCACCCTCATGGGTGTCCATAGATTGTGGGATGGTAGAAGTTGATTGTTCCCTGGGAGTGGGTCACAAAAGGTGTGAAACATTCCATATGGGGTAGGCTAGGATTGATCTGCTTCACTGCAAGACAAAGACAGCATAACAAATGAGTACAATATGTACCATGAAAATAAACACAAACATCAAATTGTCATGAGAAATAAGGCTAAATTATTATATGTAGTAGTTACACTTACATTACTATTTATTGCATATTGCTTACAACTATAGTACACTGGCTAAATCATATTGGCGTAACAGGCTACAATATTATGCTACGCACCATAACTACTTGCTAAACGATATTAGATTCAGTGCCAATAGGCTAAAAGATTATGTTGGGGTAAATATATAGTATGCATTCTCTCAAGCCAACCCAACAATCTCGCAAAAGTGAATGATATACTTACGGCATATCGAGCACGGCGTCGATTCCATGGACAAACGCGACTTCGCCCTCTGAGTCCATGCTTGCAGCCATGGAAGCGTCATCACTCTCACTTTCCTCATCACTAAATCTAAACGAAGTTCTCATCAACTTCAGCCAGTGTAAGTCGTTTCCATTCCATGGTTGTGATAAAGATATCCACTAAAACGTTTTATCAAAAGCAAAAACAAAATCACGAAGTAAACTGCCCAAAAACCGAGCAACTGAAGCGCACTCTGCAATAGCAACAGGTAAACAGCACGCGCGCAACAGGGCTCGTTAATGTGTTCCGCGTGGCCCGCCTCGTCTCTGTAGTGACCATTCATGGCAAATGAGCTGTCGAGATTTTCGTCTGCCTGAATGCTATTTGTTGAAAATGGTGTCAAACATTTTGGATTCGATGGCCCATTACTGTAAGCTTTTTTTTCTTCCTTTCCCCATTTTCTACAAGGGTCTTCTGGTACTTACATTTATATTTATGCCATTTACTTGCAAATAAGAATTAGTTCTTAATGTACAAATTATGCAAGGAGTACATTCAAAAATTGCATAGTACAGGACATGTGGTTCGGTTTTTTCTGAAGATAAAAAGCAGAAAGAGTAAAACTAGGGGACAATATATGTGTAGACTTTGCAAACAAGGTCATTGGGTTGCGTGTATATTTTAAATAAGGTAATAAACAAAGTATATTTAATGAACTATGACTCGTTCCTAAATAAATAAGATCTGAAAAACAATTACATTAAAAATAAACTTTAATACAACTTCCAACACCAAAAAAAATAATTTACAAAACAGAGATTTACAATTTACAAAAAAATTACAAAACAGGGAAAAATATATACAAAATCACAGTCCAGGGTCCACAGCACTTCAGACCGAGAAGCCCATCTCTGCAGCCAGATCCAGAATGCCAGGAATCCCCTCCAGCAGGCCTAGGATTTGGTCGGAGAAGAACGCTTCTCCCTCTTTAGTTACCACTGCATCACACACCAGTGGCTCCTCACCGAAAAGGTTCTCACGTGGCCTTTTGCTTGGAGGTTGGCCCTCATCAGCATGTGCCTCCGACTCTGAGCTGGAGTTAGAGAATGATCCGTCATCCCCAGAGAAGGCCTTCCTCTTTCTCTTCCGCAGCTGCGGTGGTGGAGTCGGCGGCTTTTGCTTGGCTATGTTCTGCAGGTGGTTCTGGTGGCAGGCCATATGCCATTGCTCCAGGCTGGACAGGTGAGAATAGTACGTCTGCCTGTACCACTCCCAGTAGACCTGCTGCCAGTAGAGCTCCTGGTCGGTATAATATGCTCCAATGTTTCCAGGCAGCCGAGGGGACTCGCTGGTATGGAGACCGGCATTCCGCATACAGAAGGGCATCGGCGTCGAGTGCCAGTGGCTTGCACCTGCTGTGGACACATATGGCATGAAACTGAAGACTGCTTGCTTCCATTACTGTACACCAGGGATGATAATGACTTGTTTATGATTTTCCCAGCTACAAAGAGTACTAAAAATCTAGAGTATCTTACGTATGGATGGATTGGCAGTCAGCACATGTGGAGAAGGCTGATGGCTGTGTACCTCCACCAGGCCTTAAAAACATCAATTTAATTAGCTTTTTCTTTTTTCCCCTCTTTATCATACATAGCAAATTGGTAAGGAGCACACCTGTGGGATGCTGAAAGATCTTTATGGGCGGTGCCTCTACAGCACCACTAACATGGCCGACCACATGCGAGGGTGCCACAGCGATTCCGCAAGGGAAGGGTGCCGGCCCATAGGAGTCCACACACATCACTGTCTCGTGGGGGGCGCGGGAGACGACACAAAACAATTAATTCAAGTCAAATATGGTTGATTTAAACAGTAAACAAATGAAACAATGAAATGTTAAAAATGAATGAAAAGAGCAAATTTACATTATAAGGAAGACAAAATATTAAAGTTGAACTAAAATGACAGAAACGGATGTACACTGTTTCAAATACATTCTGCAATCTATGAAAATAGACAGTTATGGATGAAGAACCCACCCGCAGGCTGGAGGTAGACTGGATTCATCTGCCTTGGAAGCTGCCCATTAGCATGGGCTCGGGCAAAGTGCCTCTGCCTCTCCTGGCCATGGCCTGAATGAAAACCGCAAAACGGGTGCCCAGAGGAAGCATAAATGTGTCCTGTGTTCATAGTTAATATGAAAAATTGACAGCTTCTTAAAAGTAAATTGCAGAGCAAAATCAAGGTTTGACCAGATCTGTGCTTTTCAAAACTCAAACTGAGCTCCAAACATTCCAAACCAAACATTCCGCAGTTGCTTAGTACACACGTGATGTCACCATTTCTTCATTTTTGAACAAAAACACTACATTAAACAGGCTGCTTCAATAACCTCCATCAGCTTGCTCCATAGAGACTGGTTTGGTTGGAGTCATTCTCCTTTGTTTAGTTTGTCTAGATTGAAATAATACAAATGTCATTAACTCTGAATGTTTTTTGCAGTATTTTTGACTATACACTCAGGATTCTAGACACTATGCCTTCTCAATAAAAACACAAGACAGATAGTATGTGAATGCAGTGCAGAGCATGGAGGCCTTATTCTGAGCCATCCATCCTGCCATCACCAATAGCATGTGTGAATGTGAAAAGGGAAACACCCACTCTCTTATACATCTTTATGAAACTCTTCTTGTATACTCACGCCCCTTTTTAAGTCACTTATTGCAGTTTCTGTGGACAAGTAAGACATCCTCCCTTTGCATCACAGTAAAGCCCACAGTAAATCCAACTCATCCTTTGGCCTGTTGTCACTTCAGTCGGCTGCACCCAAAGGCTGGATACATCCGCATGTGTTACTGCTATTAAGGGCTTACTTAAAGACAATTTTAATAATACCTGTAAATGTTTTACTTCTGTTCAAGTCACGTAGCTTCTGTTTGTTAACTCTTGTTATATAACGCTTCTTGTTTTTGGATTTTGTTATTTCTTTCTCATTTTTCTTCCTCTCCCCCTTCTCTACAAGTGTCTTCTGGTAGTTACAAATAAGAATTAGTTCTTACTTTCCAATTTTAAGATCCTTTCGAATCTATTTGTACACCTCCACCTTACCACCTGTGACGAATGCCTGAGTGCCGAAGGGCCTGGAGCAGGACGCACAGACTCCCGTGACTGTGAAATTCATTTATTAACACGCAACGAAACTGTGGCACTCACATATAACAGTAACGGATAACGTGACTTCTACAATTAACACGGACAACTCACACGTAACCGAAGACAATATACATAGACAGAACAGCTAAACAAACATTAACAAGGGCTACATGAACGTGGACATTGACATTAAGCACAGGCGCTAACAAACAATGACCAACAGTGAGGGGAGCACCGACAGGGGTTTAAATAGCCCAACGAACACTGACTCTAAACCCTGTACAGGTGCGTGCCCTCACGGGGGTGTGGCCACAAACAAAAGTAAACCCCCCTGCACGCGGCAGGCCGGACCACGTGACTTGTGGGGAGGAGCGTCCCGTGATAACACTAGTTATCTAAAGTTTTACATATAGCACAAAGACCCTTCAGGATGTAAATTAAAGTAGACACTTGGAAAAAGGCATTCATTTACATCCAGGCTTTTCTTTCCATCATTTAGGCTCCAATTGGTAACATGAAACATACGGGGAAAAAAGCTAACAAAAATGCCTTTTATTTTGGGGTTATCCAACGTGGATGTGGATGCTGGGGATGCAAAATCAGTAATTCAATACATTTCCTGATTCACCAGGGTCTTGTAAAACAAAACGCAAATAATACATCCAAAATGTAAAAACGCACACAAAACCTTTCCAGCACTACACTGGACTTCAAAGTCTTATAGAGGAAATAGTTCATAAATGCTTTAAACACGTCCACAGCAGTGCGCCCGTTAGCCAGCACAATTGCAAACACTATGCATGCAATGTGCTGTTAGCACCTCCTACGATGTGGACGAGGGGTTGGATTTTAGGAGGCAAAAATAGAACACAGCAAACCTATAAAAAAACAACAACCTCAAAGTATTTACAAATCTGTGCCAATATGTAATGTCCCTAAGCGCACTTCTGATCATGCATCTATGCAGAGTGGAACACTGCAAAATCTGCACATGAACATTGTTCTCATCTTGCAGTGCAAACATGTCCTCCTCCCATGTGAGGCTTTCTCTTGCACGTCAGTGGTATGCACTGATGGCTTCATACCGCTCCTCAGCCACAGAAGGAGGAAACACGTGGCTACGCAAGTGATCCTTCCTCCACAGGTCCCCAATAGCCGAAGGCTTCGCCAGTCCAAGATAGATCTTTATGCTGAGATGAAGAAGCATTTCATCAGCATTTCATCCATCCATGTCCTCTTCATGTTATCCCCTTTTCTCCAAGCTGCAAATCGGTTAGTATTGTTGCATAGGGTTTGGATCACCTCTTGACTAAAGAACAGCTGGAAGATGTTGGAAGGGCTGTAGACTGTCTAAAAATCCATGTGAACTCCTAGGATGAAAATTCAATGGGGCAGGCTGCTCATCTTCCTCCCAGGTGTCGCGCCATCTGTCCTCCTGTGCAGTAGCTGGTGCTGACGCTGTGCTCTTTCCCCTGGAGCTGATCTTGTCTTCCTTGCTCTGGCATGAGGTTGTTGCCCAGCTAAGGTGTGGAAGGTGTTGCCGGGTGTCGGAGGTGACGGTATGGACACTCCTTTCTTTGCTTGAGGTGGGCTTGTGCTTCTGCTGCCTTTGTGACTAGCCAGTCTTCCAGCAGGCACCCTCATGGGTGTCCATAGATTGTGGGATGGTAGAAGTTGATTGTTCCCTGGGAGTGGGTCACAAAAGGTGTGAAACATTCCATATGGGGTAGGCTAGGATTGATCTGCTTCACTGCAAGACAAAGACAGCATAACATAGCCAAATGAGTACAATATGTACCATGAAAATAAACACAAACATCAAATTGTTATGAGAAATAAGGCTAAATTATTATATGTAGTAGCTACACTTACATTACTATTTATTGCATATTACTTACAACTATAGTACACTGGCTAAATCATATTGGCGTAACAGGCTACAATATTATGCTACGCACCATAACTACTTGCTAAACGATACTAGATTCAGTGCCAATAGGCTAAAAGATTATGTTGGGGTAAATATATAGTATGCATTCTCTCAAGCCAACCCAACAATCTCGCAAAAGTGAATGATATACTTACGGCATATCGAGCACGGCGTCGATTCCATGGACAAACGCGACTTCGCCCTCTGAGTCCATGCTTGCAGCCATGGAAGCGTCATCACTCTCACTTTCCTCATCACTAAATCTAAACGAAGTTCTCATCAACTTCAGCCAGTGTAAGTCGTTTCCATTCCATGGTTGTGATAAAGATATCCACTAAAACGTTTTATCAAAAGCAAAAACAAAATCACGAAGTAAACTGCCCAAAAACCGAGCAACTGAAGTGCACTCTGCAATAGCAACAGGTAAACAGCACGCGCGCAACAGGGCTCGTTAATGTGTTCCGCGTGGCCCGCCCCGTCTCTGTAGTGACCATTCATGGCAAATGAGCTGTCGAGATTTTCGTCTGCCTGAATGCTATTTTTTGAAAATGGTGTCAAATATTTTGGATTCGATGGCCCATTACTGTAAGCTTTTTTTTCTTCCTTTCCCCATTTTCTACAAGTGTCTTCTGGTACTTACATTTATATTTATGCCATTTACTTGCAAATAAGAATTAGTTCTTAATGTACAAATTATGCAAGGAGTACATTCAAAAATTGCATAGTACAGGACATGTGGTTCGGTTTTTTCTGAAGATAAAAAGCAGAAAGAGTAAAACTAGGGGACAATATATGTGTAGACTTTGCAAACAAGGTCATTGGGTTGCGTGTATATTTTAAATAAGGTAATAAACAAAGTATATTTAATGAACTATGACTCGTTCCTAAATAAATAAGATCTGAAAAACAATTACATTAAAAATAAACTTTAATACAACTTCCAACACCAAAAAAAATAATTTACAAAACAGAGATTTACAATTTACAAAAAAATTACAAAACAGGGAAAAATATATACAAAATCACAGTCCAGGGTCCACAGCACTTCAGACCGAGAAGCCCATCTCTGCAGCCAGATCCAGAATGCCAGGAATCCCCTCCAGCAGGCCTAGGATTTGGTCGGAGAAGAACGCTTCTCCCTCTTTAGTTACCACTGCATCACACACCAGTGGCTCCTCACCGAAAAGGTTCTCACGTGGCCTTTTGCTTGGAGGTTGGCCCTCATCAGCATGTGCCTCCGACTCTGAGCTGGAGTTAGAGAATGATCCGTCATCCCCAGAGAAGGCCTTCCTCTTTCTCTTCCGCAGCTGCGGTGGTGGAGTCGGCGGCTTTTGCTTGGCTATGTTCTGCAGGTGGTTCTGGTGGCAGGCCATATGCCATTGCTCCAGGCTGGACAGGTGAGAATAGTACGTCTGCCTGTACCACTCCCAGTAGACCTGCTGCCAGTAGAGCTCCTGGTCGGTATAATATGCTCCAATGTTTCCAGGCAGCCGAGGGGACTCGCTGGTATGGAGACCGGCATTCTGCATACAGAAGGGCATCGGCGTCGAGTGCCAGTGGCTTGCACCTGCTGTGGACACATATGGCATGAAACTGAAGACTGCTTGCTTCCATTACTGTACACCAGGGATGATAATGACTTGTTTATGATTTTCCCAGCTACAAAGAGTACTAAAAATCTAGAGTATCTTACGTATGGATGGATTGGCAGTCAGCACATGTGGAGAAGGCTGATGGCTGTGTACCTCCACCAGGCCTTAAAAACATCAATTTAATTAGCTTTTTCTTTTTTCCCCTCTTTATCATACATAGCAAATTGGTAAGGAGCACACCTGTGGGATGCTGAAAGATCTTTATGGGCGGTGCCTCTACAGCACCACTAACATGGCCGACCACATGCGAGGGTGCCACAGCGATTCCGCAAGGGAAGGGTGCCGGCCCATAGGAGTCCACACACATCACTGTCTCGTGGGGGGCGCGGGAGACGACACAAAACAATTAATTCAAGTCAAATATGGTTGATTTAAACAGTAAACAAATGAAACAATGAAATGTTAAAAATGAATGAAAAGAGCAAATTTACATTATAAGGAAGACAAAATATTAAAGTTGAACTAAAATGACAGAAACGGATGTACACTGTTTCAAATACATTCTGCAATCTATGAAAATAGACAGTTATGGATGAAGAACCCACCCGCAGGCTGGAGGTAGACTGGATTCATCTGCCTTGGAAGCTGCCCATTAGCATGGGCTCGGGCAAAGTGCCTCTGCCTCTCCTGGCCATGGCCTGAATGAAAACCGCAAAACGGGTGCCCAGAGGAAGCATAAATGTGTCCTGTGTTCATAGTTAATATGAAAAATTGACAGCTTCTTAAAAGTAAATTGCAGAGCAAAATCAAGGTTTGACCAGACCTGTGCTTTTCAAAACTCAAACTGAGCTCCAAACATTCCAAACCAAACATTCCGCAGTTGCTTAGTACACACGTGATGTCACCATTTCTTCATTTTTGAACAAAAACACTACATTAAACAGGCTGCTTCAATAACCTCCATCAGCTTGCTCCATAGAGACTGGTTTGGTTGGAGTCATTCTCCTTTGTTTAGTTTGTCTAGATTGAAATAATACAAATGTCATTAACTCTGAATGTTTTTTGCAGTATTTTTGACTATACACTCAGGATTCTAGACACTATGCCTTCTCAATAAAAACACAAGACAGATAGTATGTGAATGCAGTGCAGAGCATGGAGGCCTTATTCTGAGCCATCCATCCTGCCATCACCAATAGCATGTGTGAATGTGAAAAGGGAAACACCCACTCTCTTATACATCTTTATGAAACTCTTCTTGTATACTCACGCCCCTTTTTAAGTCACTTATTGCAGTTTCTGTGGACAAGTAAGACATCCTCCCTTTGCATCACAGTAAAGCCCACAGTAAATCCAACTCATCCTTTGGCCTGTTGTCACTTCAGTCGGCTGCACCCAAAGGCTGGATACATCCGCATGTGTTACTGCTATTAAGGGCTTACTTAAAGACAATTTTAATAATACCTGTAAATGTTTTACTTCTGTTCAAGTCACGTAGCTTCTGTTTGTTAACTCTTGTTATATAACGCTTCTTGTTTTTGGATTTTGTTATTTCTTTCTCATTTTTCTTCCTCTCCCCCTTCTCTACAAGTGTCTTCTGGTAGTTACAAATAAGAATTAGTTCTTACTTTCCAATTTTAAGATCCTTTCGAATCTATTTGTACACCTCCACCTTACCACCTGTGACGAATGCCTGAGTGCCGAAGGGCCTGGAGCAGGACGCACAGACTCCCGTGACTGTGAAATTCATTTATTAACACGCAACGAAACTGTGGCACTCACATATAACAGTAACGGATAACGTGACTTCTACAATTAACACGGACAACTCACACGTAACCGAAGACAATATACATAGACAGAACAGCTAAACAAACATTAACAAGGGCTACATGAACGTGGACATTGACATTAAGCACAGGCGCTAACAAACAATGACCAACAGTGAGGGGAGCACCGACAGGGGTTTAAATAGCCCAACGAACACTGACTCTAAACCCTGTACAGGTGCGTGCCCTCACGGGGGTGTGGCCACAAACAAAAGTAAACCCCCCTGCACGCGGCAGGCCGGACCACGTGACTTGTGGGGAGGAGCGTCCCGTGATAACACTAGTTATCTAAAGTTTTACATATAGCACAAAGACCCTTCAGGATGTAAATTAAAGTAGACACTTGGAAAAAGGCATTCATTTACATCCAGGCTTTTCTTTCCATCATTTAGGCTCCAATTGGTAACATGAAACATACGGGGAAAAAAGCTAACAAAAATGCCTTTTATTTTGGGGTTATCCAACGTGGATGTGGATGCTGGGGATGCAAAATCAGTAATTCAATACATTTCCTGATTCACCAGGGTCTTGTAAAACAAAACGCAAATAATACATCCAAAATGTAAAAACGCACACAAAACCTTTCCAGCACTACACTGGACTTCAAAGTCTTATAGAGGAAATAGTTCATAAATGCTTTAAACACGTCCACAGCAGTGCGCCCGTTAGCCAGCACAATTGCAAACACTATGCATGCAATGTGCTGTTAGCACCTCCTACGATGTGGACGAGGGGTTGGATTTTAGGAGGCAAAAATAGAACACAGCAAACCTATAAAAAAACAACAACCTCAAAGTATTTACAAATCTGTGCCAATATGTAATGTCCCTAAGCGCACTTCTGATCATGCATCTATGCAGAGTGGAACACTGCAAAATCTGCACATGAACATTGTTCTCATCTTGCAGTGCAAACATGTCCTCCTCCCATGTGAGGCTTTCTCTTGCACGTCAGTGGTATGCACTGATGGCTTCATACCGCTCCTCAGCCACAGAAGGAGGAAACACGTGGCTACGCAAGTGATCCTTCCTCCACAGGTCCCCAATAGCCGAAGGCTTCGCCAGTCCAAGATAGATCTTTATGCTGAGATGAAGAAGCATTTCATCAGCATTTCATCCATCCATGTCCTCTTCATGTTATCCCCTTTTCTCCAAGCTGCAAATCGGTTAGTATTGTTGCATAGGGTTTGGATCACCTCTTGACTAAAGAACAGCTGGAAGATGTTGGAAGGGCTGTAGACTGTCTAAAAATCCATGTGAACTCCTAGGATGAAAATTCAATGGGGCAGGCTGCTCATCTTCCTCCCAGGTGTCGCGCCATCTGTCCTCCTGTGCAGTAGCTGGTGCTGACGCTGTGCTCTTTCCCCTGGAGCTGATCTTGTCTTCCTTGCTCTGGCATGAGGTTGTTGCCCAGCTAAGGTGTGGAAGGTGTTGCCGGGTGTCGGAGGTGACGGTATGGACACTCCTTTCTTTGCTTGAGGTGGGCTTGTGCTTCTGCTGCCTTTGTGACTAGCCAGTCTTCCAGCAGGCACCCTCATGGGTGTCCATAGATTGTGGGATGGTAGAAGTTGATTGTTCCCTGGGAGTGGGTCACAAAAGGTGTGAAACATTCCATATGGGGTAGGCTAGGATTGATCTGCTTCACTGCAAGACAAAGACAGCATAACAAATGAGTACAATATGTACCGTGAAAATAAACACAAACATCAAATTGTCATGAGAAATAAGGCTAAATTATTATATGTAGTAGTTACACTTACATTACTATTTATTGCATATTGCTTACAACTATAGTACACTGGCTAAATCATATTGGCGTAACAGGCTACAATATTATGCTACGCACCATAACTACTTGCTAAACGATATTAGATTCAGTGCCAATAGGCTAAAAGATTATGTTGGGGTAAATATATAGTATGCATTCTCTCAAGCCAACCCAACAATCTCGCAAAAGTGAATGATATACTTACGGCATATCGAGCACGGCGTCGATTCCATGGACAAACGCGACTTCGCCCTCTGAGTCCATGCTTGCAGCCATGGAAGCGTCATCACTCTCACTTTCCTCATCACTAAATCTAAACGAAGTTCTCATCAACTTCAGCCAGTGTAAGTCGTTTCCATTCCATGGTTGTGATAAAGATATCCACTAAAACGTTTTATCAAAAGCAAAAACAAAATCACGAAGTAAACTGCCCAAAAACCGAGCAACTGAAGCGCACTCTGCAATAGCAACAGGTAAACAGCACGCGCGCAACAGGGCTCGTTAATGTGTTCCGCGTGGCCCGCCCCGTCTCTGTAGTGACCATTCATGGCAAATGAGCTGTCGAGATTTTCGTCTGCCTGAATGCTATTTTTTGAAAATGGTGTCAAATATTTTGGATTCGATGGCCCATTACTGTAAGCTTTTTTTTCTTCCTTTCCCCATTTTCTACAAGTGTCTTCTGGTACTTACATTTATATTTATGCCATTTACTTGCAAATAAGAATTAGTTCTTAATGTACAAATTATGCAAGGAGTACATTCAAAAATTGCATAGTACAGGACATGTGGTTCGGTTTTTTCTGAAGATAAAAAGCAGAAAGAGTAAAACTAGGGGACAATATATGTGTAGACTTTGCAAACAAGGTCATTGGGTTGCGTGTATATTTTAAATAAGGTAATAAACAAAGTATATTTAATGAACTATGACTCGTTCCTAAATAAATAAGATCTGAAAAACAATTACATTAAAAATAAACTTTAATACAACTTCCAACACCAAAAAAAATAATTTACAAAACAGAGATTTACAATTTACAAAAAAATTACAAAACAGGGAAAAATATATACAAAATCACAGTCCAGGGTCCACAGCACTTCAGACCGAGAAGCCCATCTCTGCAGCCAGATCCAGAATGCCAGGAATCCCCTCCAGCAGGCCTAGGATTTGGTCGGAGAAGAACGCTTCTCCCTCTTTAGTTACCACTGCATCACACACCAGTGGCTCCTCACCGAAAAGGTTCTCACGTGGCCTTTTGCTTGGAGGTTGGCCCTCATCAGCATGTGCCTCCGACTCTGAGCTGGAGTTAGAGAATGATCCGTCATCCCCAGAGAAGGCCTTCCTCTTTCTCTTCCGCAGCTGCGGTGGTGGAGTCGGCGGCTTTTGCTTGGCTATGTTCTGCAGGTGGTTCTGGTGGCAGGCCATATGCCATTGCTCCAGGCTGGACAGGTGAGAATAGTACGTCTGCCTGTACCACTCCCAGTAGACCTGCTGCCAGTAGAGCTCCTGGTCGGTATAATATGCTCCAATGTTTCCAGGCAGCCGAGGGGACTCGCTGGTATGGAGACCGGCATTCTGCATACAGAAGGGCATCGGCGTCGAGTGCCAGTGGCTTGCACCTGCTGTGGACACATATGGCATGAAACTGAAGACTGCTTGCTTCCATTACTGTACACCAGGGATGATAATGACTTGTTTATGATTTTCCCAGCTACAAAGAGTACTAAAAATCTAGAGTATCTTACGTATGGATGGATTGGCAGTCAGCACATGTGGAGAAGGCTGATGGCTGTGTACCTCCACCAGGCCTTAAAAACATCAATTTAATTAGGTTTTTCTTTTTTCCCCTCTTTATCATACATAGCAAATTGGTAAGGAGCACACCTGTGGGATGCTGAAAGATCTTTATGGGCGGTGCCTCTACAGCACCACTAACATGGCCGACCACATGCGAGGGTGCCACAGCGATTCCGCAAGGGAAGGGTGCCGGCCCATAGGAGTCCACACACATCACTGTCTCGTGGGGGGCGCGGGAGACGACACAAAACAATTAATTCAAGTCAAATATGGTTGATTTAAACAGTAAACAAATGAAACAATGAAATGTTAAAAATGAATGAAAAGAGCAAATTTACATTATAAGGAAGACAAAATATTAAAGTTGAACTAAAATGACAGAAACGGATGTACACTGTTTCAAATACATTCTGCAATCTATGAAAATAGACAGTTATGGATGAAGAACCCACCCGCAGGCTGGAGGTAGACTGGATTCATCTGCCTTGGAAGCTGCCCATTAGCATGGGCTCGGGCAAAGTGCCTCTGCCTCTCCTGGCCATGGCCTGAATGAAAACCGCAAAACGGGTGCCCAGAGGAAGCATAAATGTGTCCTGTGTTCATAGTTAATATGAAAAATTGACAGCTTCTTAAAAGTAAATTGCAGAGCAAAATCAAGGTTTGACCAGATCTGTGCTTTTCAAAACTCAAACTGAGCTCCAAACATTCCAAACCAAACATTCCGCAGTTGCTTAGTACACACGTGATGTCACCATTTCTTCATTTTTGAACAAAAACACTACATTAAACAGGCTGCTTCAATAACCTCCATCAGCTTGCTCCATAGAGACTGGTTTGGTTGGAGTCATTCTCCTTTGTTTAGTTTGTCTAGATTGAAATAATACAAATGTCATTAACTCTGAATGTTTTTTGCAGTATTTTTGACTATACACTCAGGATTCTAGACACTATGCCTTCTCAATAAAAACACAAGACAGATAGTATGTGAATGCAGTGCAGAGCATGGAGGCCTTATTCTGAGCCATCCATCCTGCCATCACCAATAGCATGTGTGAATGTGAAAAGGGAAACACCCACTCTCTTATACATCTTTATGAAACTCTTCTTGTATACTCACGCCCCTTTTTAAGTCACTTATTGCAGTTTCTGTGGACAAGTAAGACATCCTCCCTTTGCATCACAGTAAAGCCCACAGTAAATCCAACTCATCCTTTGGCCTGTTGTCACTTCAGTCGGCTGCACCCAAAGGCTGGATACATCCGCATGTGTTACTGCTATTAAGGGCTTACTTAAAGACAATTTTAATAATACCTGTAAATGTTTTACTTCTGTTCAAGTCACGTAGCTTCTGTTTGTTAACTCTTGTTATATAACGCTTCTTGTTTTTGGATTTTGTTATTTCTTTCTCATTTTTCTTCCTCTCCCCCTTCTCTACAAGTGTCTTCTGGTAGTTACAAATAAGAATTAGTTCTTACTTTCCAATTTTAAGATCCTTTCGAATCTATTTGTACACCTCCACCTTACCACCTGTGACGAATGCCTGAGTGCCGAAGGGCCTGGAGCAGGACGCACAGACTCCCGTGACTGTGAAATTCATTTATTAACACGCAACGTAACTGTGGCACTCACATATAACAGTAACGGATAACGTGACTTCTACAATTAACACGGACAACTCACACGTAACCGAAGACAATATACATAGACAGAACAGCTAAACAAACATTAACAAGGGCTACATGAACGTGGACATTGACATTAAGCACAGGCGCTAACAAACAATGACCAACAGTGAGGGGAGCACCGACAGGGGTTTAAATAGCCCAACGAACACTGACGCTAAACCCTGTACAGGTGCGTGCCCTCACGGGGGTGTGGCCACAAACAAAAGTAAACCCCCCTGCACGCGGCAGGCCGGACCACGTGACTTGTGGGGAGGAGCGTCCCGTGATAACACTAGTTATCTAAAGTTTTACATATAGCACAAAGACCCTTCAGGATGTAAATTAAAGTAGACACTTGGAAAAAGGCATTCATTTACATCCAGGCTTTTCTTTCCATCATTTAGGCTCCAATTGGTAACATGAAACATACGGGGAAAAAAGCTAACAAAAATGCCTTTTATTTTGGGGTTATCCAACGTGGATGTGGATGCTGGGGATGCAAAATCAGTAATTCAATACATTTCCTGATTCACCAGGGTCTTGTAAAACAAAACGCAAATAATACATCCAAAATGTAAAAACGTACACAAAACCTTTCCAGCACTACACTGGACTTCAAAGTCTTATAGAGGAAACAGTTCATAAATGCTTTAAACACGTCCACAGCAGTGCGCCCGTTAGCCAGCACAATTGCAAACATTATGCATGCAATGTGCTGTTAGCACCTCCTACGATGTGGACGAGGGGTTGGATTTTAGGAGGCAAAAATAGAACACAGCAAACCTATAAAAAAACAGCAACCTCAAAGTATTTACAAATCTGTGCCAATATGTAATGTCCCTAAGCGCACTTCTGATCATGCATCTATGCAGAGTGGAACACTGCAAAATCTGCACATGAACATTGTTCTCATCTTGCAGTGCAAACATGTCCTCCTCCCATGTGAGGCTTTCTGTTGCACGTCAGTGGTATGCACTGATGGCTTCATACCGCTCCTCAGCCACAGAAGGAGGAAACACGTGGCTACGCAAGTGATCCTTCCTCCACAGGTCCCCAATAGCCGAAGGCTTCGCCAGTCCAAGATAGATCTTTATGCTGAGATGAAGAAGCATTTCATCAGCATTTCATCCATCCATGTCCTCTTCATGTTATCCCCTTTTCTCCAAGCTGCAAATCGGTTAGTATTGTTGCATAGGGTTTGGATCACCTCTTGACTAAAGAACAGCTGGAAGATGTTGGAAGGGCTGTAGACTGTCTAAAAATCCATGTGAACTCCTAGGATGAAAATTCAATGGGGCAGGCTGCTCATCTTCCTCCCAGGTGTCGCGCCATCTGTCCTCCTGTGCAGTAGCTGGTGCTGACACTGTGCTCTTTCCCCTGGAGCTGATCTTGTCTTCCTTGCTCTGGCATGAGGTTGTTGCCCAGCTAAGGTGTGGAAGGTGTTGCCGGGTGTCGGAGGTGACGGTATGGACACTCCTTTCTTTGCTTGAGGTGGGCTTGTGCTTCTGCTGCCTTTGTGACTAGCCAGTCTTCCAGCAGGCACCCTCATGGGTGTCCATAGATTGTGGGATGGTAGATGTTGATTGTTCCCTGGGAGTGGGTCACAAAAGGTGTGAAACATTCCATATGGGGTAGGCTAGGATTGATCTGCTTCACTGCAAGACAAAGACAGCATAACATAGCCAAATGAGTACAATATGTACCATGAAAATAAACACAAACATCAAATTGTTATGAGAAATAAGGCTAAATTATTATATGTAGTAGCTACACTTACATTACTATTTATTGCATATTACTTACAACTATAGTACACTGGCTAAATCATATTGGCGTAACAGGCTACAATATTATGCTACGCACCATAACTACTTGCTAAACGATACTAGATTCAGTGCCAATAGGCTAAAAGATTATGTTGGGGTAAATATATAGTATGCATTCTCTCAAGCCAACCCAACAATCTCGCAAAAGTGAATGATATACTTACGGCATATCGAGCACGGCGTCGATTCCATGGACAAACGCGACTTCGCCCTCTGAGTCCATGCTTGCAGCCATGGAAGCGTCATCACTCTCACTTTCCTCATCACTAAATCTAAACGAAGTTCTCATCAACTTCAGCCAGTGTAAGTCGTTTCCATTCCATGGTTGTGATAAAGATATCCACTAAAACGTTTTATCAAAAGCAAAAACAAAATCACGAAGTAAACTGCCCAAAAACCGAGCAACTGAAGTGCACTCTGCAATAGCAACAGGTAAACAGCACGCGCGCAACAGGGCTCGTTAATGTGTTCCGCGTGGCCCGCCCCGTCTCTGTAGTGACCATTCTTGGCAAATGAGCTGTCGAGATTTTCGTCTGCCTGAATGCTATTTTTTGAAAATGGTGTCAAATATTTTGGATTCGATGGCCCATTACTGTAAGCTTTTTTTTCTTCCTTTCCCCATTTTCTACAAGTGTCTTCTGGTACTTACATTTATATTTATGCCATTTACTTGCAAATAAGAATTAGTTCTTAATGTACAAATTATGCAAGGAGTACATTCAAAAATTGCATAGTACAGGACATGTGGTTCGGTTTTTTCTGAAGATAAAAAGCAGAAAGAGTAAAACTAGGGGACAATATATGTGTAGACTTTGCAAACAAGGTCATTGGGTTGCGTGTATATTTTAAATAAGGTAATAAACAAAGTATATTTAATGAACTATGACTCGTTCCTAAATAAATAAGATCTGAAAAACAATTACATTAAAAATAAACTTTAATACAACTTCCAACACCAAAAAAAATAATTTACAAAACAGAGATTTACAATTTACAAAAAAATTACAAAACAGGGAAAAATATATACAAAATCACAGTCCAGGGTCCACAGCACTTCAGACCGAGAAGCCCATCTCTGCAGCCAGATCCAGAATGCCAGGAATCCCCTCCAGCAGGCCTAGGATTTGGTCGGAGAAGAACGCTTCTCCCTCTTTAGTTACCACTGCATCACACACCAGTGGCTCCTCACCGAAAAGGTTCTCGCGTGGCCTTTTGCTTGGAGGTTGGCCCTCATCAGCATGTGCCTCCGACTCTGAGCTGGAGTTAGAGAATGATCCGTCATCCCCAGAGAAGGCCTTCCTCTTTCTCTTCCGCAGCTGCGGTGGTGGAGTCGGCGGCTTTTGCTTGGCTATGTTCTGCAGGTGGTTCTGGTGGCAGGCCATATGCCATTGCTCCAGGCTGGACAGGTGAGAATAGTACGTCTGCCTGTACCACTCCCAGTAGACCTGCTGCCAGTAGAGCTCCTGGTCGGTATAATATGCTCCAATGTTTCCAGGCAGCCGAGGGGACTCGCTGGTATGGAGACCGGCATTCTGCATACAGAAGGGCATCGGCGTCGAGTGCCAGTGGCTTGCACCTGCTGTGGACACATATGGCATGAAACTGAAGACTGCTTGCTTCCATTACTGTACACCAGGGATGATAATGACTTGTTTATGATTTTCCCAGCTACAAAGAGTACTAAAAATCTAGAGTATCTTACGTATGGATGGATTGGCAGTCAGCACATGTGGAGAAGGCTGATGGCTGTGTACCTCCACCAGGCCTTAAAAACATCAATTTAATTAGCTTTTTCTTTTTTCCCCTCTTTATCATACATAGCAAATTGGTAAGGAGCACACCTGTGGGATGCTGAAAGATCTTTATGGGCGGTGCCTCTACAGCACCACTAACATGGCCGACCACATGCGAGGGTGCCACAGCGATTCCGCAAGGGAAGGGTGCCGGCCCATAGGAGTCCACACACATCACTGTCTCGTGGGGGGCGCGGGAGACGACACAAAACAATTAATTCAAGTCAAATATGGTTGATTTAAACAGTAAACAAATGAAACAATGAAATGTTAAAAATGAATGAAAAGAGCAAATTTACATTATAAGGAAGACAAAATATTAAAGTTGAACTAAAATGACAGAAACGGATGTACACTGTTTCAAATACATTCTGCAATCTATGAAAATAGACAGTTATGGATGAAGAACCCACCCGCAGGCTGGAGGTAGACTGGATTCATCTGCCTTGGAAGCTGCCCATTAGCATGGGCTCGGGCAAAGTGCCTCTGCCTCTCCTGGCCATGGCCTGAATGAAAACCGCAAAACGGGTGCCCAGAGGAAGCATAAATGTGTCCTGTGTTCATAGTTAATATGAAAAATTGACAGCTTCTTAAAAGTAAATTGCAGAGCAAAATCAAGGTTTGACCAGACCTGTGCTTTTCAAAACTCAAACTGAGCTCCAAACATTCCAAACCAAACATTCCGCAGTTGCTTAGTACACACGTGATGTCACCATTTCTTCATTTTTGAACAAAAACACTACATTAAACAGGCTGCTTCAATAACCTCCATCAGCTTGCTCCATAGAGACTGGTTTGGTTGGAGTCATTCTCCTTTGTTTAGTTTGTCTAGATTGAAATAATACAAATGTCATTAACTCTGAATGTTTTTTGCAGTATTTTTGACTATACACTCAGGATTCTAGACACTATGCCTTCTCAATAAAAACACAAGACAGATAGTATGTGAATGCAGTGCAGAGCATGGAGGCCTTATTCTGAGCCATCCATCCTGCCATCACCAATAGCATGTGTGAATGTGAAAAGGGAAACACCCACTCTCTTATACATCTTTATGAAACTCTTCTTGTATACTCACGCCCCTTTTTAAGTCACTTATTGCAGTTTCTGTGGACAAGTAAGACATCCTCCCTTTGCATCACAGTAAAGCCCACAGTAAATCCAACTCATCCTTTGGCCTGTTGTCACTTCAGTCGGCTGCACCCAAAGGCTGGATACATCCGCATGTGTTACTGCTATTAAGGGCTTACTTAAAGACAATTTTAATAATACCTGTAAATGTTTTACTTCTGTTCAAGTCACGTAGCTTCTGTTTGTTAACTCTTGTTATATAACGCTTCTTGTTTTTGGATTTTGTTATTTCTTTCTCATTTTTCTTCCTCTCCCCCTTCTCTACAAGTGTCTTCTGGTAGTTACAAATAAGAATTAGTTCTTACTTTCCAATTTTAAGATCCTTTCGAATCTATTTGTACACCTCCACCTTACCACCTGTGACGAATGCCTGAGTGCCGAAGGGCCTGGAGCAGGACGCACAGACTCCCGTGACTGTGAAATTCATTTATTAACACGCAACGTAACTGTGGCACTCACATATAACAGTAACGGATAACGTGACTTCTACAATTAACACGGACAACTCACACGTAACCGAAGACAATATACATAGACAGAACAGCTAAACAAACATTAACAAGGGCTACATGAACGTGGACATTGACATTAAGCACAGGCGCTAACAAACAATGACCAACAGTGAGGGGAGCACCGACAGGGGTTTAAATAGCCCAACGAACACTGACGCTAAACCCTGTACAGGTGCGTGCCCTCACGGGGGTGTGGCCACAAACAAAAGTAAACCCCCCTGCACGCGGCAGGCCGGACCACGTGACTTGTGGGGAGGAGCGTCCCGTGATAACACTAGTTATCTAAAGTTTTACATATAGCACAAAGACCCTTCAGGATGTAAATTAAAGTAGACACTTGGGAAAAGGCATTCATTTACATCCAGGCTTTTCTTTCCACCATTTAGGATCCAATTGGTAACATGAAACATACGGGGAAAAAAGCTAACAAAAATGCCTTTTATTTTGGGGTTATCCAACGTGGATGTGGATGCTGGGGATGCAAAATCAGTAATTCAATACATTTCCTGATTCACCAGGGTCTTGTAAAACAAAACGCAAATAATACATCCAAAATGTAAAAACGCACACAAAACCTTTCCAGCACTACACTGGACTTCAAAGTCTTATAGAGGAAATAGTTCATAAATGCTTTAAACACGTCCACAGCAGTGCGCCCGTTAGCCAGCACAATTGCAAACACTATGCATGCAATGTGCTGTTAGCACCTCCTACGATGTGGACGAGGGGTTGGATTTTAGGAGGCAAAAATAGAACACAGCAAACCTATAAAAAAACAACAACCTCAAAGTATTTACAAATCTGTGCCAATATGTAATGTCCCTAAGCGCACTTCTGATCATGCATCTATGCAGAGTGGAACACTGCAAAATCTGCACATGAACATTGTTCTCATCTTGCAGTGTAAACATGTCCTCCTCCCATGTGAGGCTTTCTGTTGCACGTCAGTGGTATGCACTGATGGCTTCATACCGCTCCTCAGCCACAGAAGGAGGAAACACGTGGCTACGCAAGTGATCCTTCCTCCACAGGTCCCCAATAGCCGAAGGCTTCGCCAGTCCAAGATAGATCTTTATGCTGAGATGAAGAAGCATTTCATCAGCATTTCATCCATCCATGTCCTCTTCATGTTATCCCCTTTTCTCCAAGCTGCAAATCGGTTAGTATTGTTGCATAGGGTTTGGATCACCTCTTGACTAAAGAACAGCTGGAAGATGTTGGAAGGGCTGTAGACTGTCTAAAAATCCATGTGAACTCCTAGGATGAAAATTCAATGGGGCAGGCTGCTCATCTTCCTCCCAGGTGTCGCACCATCTGTCCTCCTGTGCAGTAGCTGGTGCTGACGCTGTGCTCTTTCCCCTGGAGCTGATCTTGTCTTCCTTGCTCTGGCATGAGGTTGTTGCCCAGCTAAGGTGTGGAAGGTGTTGCCGGGTGTCGGAGGTGACGGTATGGACACTCCTTTCTTTGCTTGAGGTGGGCTTGTGCTTCTGCTGCCTTTGTGACTAGCCAGTCTTCCAGCAGGCACCCTCATGGGTGTCCATAGATTGTGGGATGGTAGAAGTTGATTGTTCCCTGGGAGTGGGTCACAAAAGGTGTGAAACATTCCATATGGGGTAGGCTAGGATTGATCTGCTTCACTGCAAGACAAAGACAGCATAACAAATGAGTACAATATGTACCATGAAAATAAACACAAACATCAAATTGTCATGAGAAATAAGGATAAATTATTATATGTAGTAGTTACACTTACATTACTATTTATTGCATATTGCTTACAACTATAGTACACTGGCTAAATCATATTGGCGTAACAGGCTACAATATTATGCTACGCACCATAACTACTTGCTAAACGATATTAGATTCAGTGCCAATAGGCTAAAAGATTATGTTGGGGTAAATATATAGTATGCATTCTCTCAAGCCAACCCAACAATCTCGCAAAAGTGAATGATATACTTACGGCATATCGAGCACGGCGTCGATTCCATGGACAAACGCGACTTCGCCCTCTGAGTCCATGCTTGCAGCCATGGAAGCGTCATCACTCTCACTTTCCTCATCACTAAATCTAAACGAAGTTCTCATCAACTTCAGCCAGTGTAAGTCGTTTCCATTCCATGGTTGTGATAAAGATATCCACTAAAACGTTTTATCAAAAGCAAAAACAAAATCACGAAGTAAACTGCCCAAAAACCGAGCAACTGAAGTGCACTCTGCAATAGCAACAGGTAAACAGCACGCGCGCAACAGGGCTCGTTAATGTGTTCCGCGTGGCCCGCCCCGTCTCTGTAGTGACCATTCATGGCAAATGAGCTGTCGAGATTTTCGTCTGCCTGAATGCTATTTTTTGAAAATGGTGTCAAATATTTTGGATTCGATGGCCCATTACTGTAAGCTTTTTTTTCTTCCTTTCCCCATTTTCTACAAGTGTCTTCTGGTACTTACATTTATATTTATGCCATTTACTTGCAAATAAGAATTAGTTCTTAATGTACAAATTATGCAAGGAGTACATTCAAAAATTGCATAGTACAGGACATGTGGTTCGGTTTTTTCTGAAGATAAAAAGCAGAAAGAGTAAAACTAGGGGACAATATATGTGTAGACTTTGCAAACAAGGTCATTGGGTTGCGTGTATATTTTAAATAAGGTAATAAACAAAGTATATTTAATGAACTATGACTCGTTCCTAAATAAATAAGATCTGAAAAACAATTACATTAAAAATAAACTTTAATACAACTTCCAACACCAAAAAAAATAATTTACAAAACAGAGATTTACAATTTACAAAAAAATTACAAAACAGGGAAAAATATATACAAAATCACAGTCCAGGGTCCACAGCACTTCAGACCGAGAAGCCCATCTCTGCAGCCAGATCCAGAATGCCAGGAATCCCCTCCAGCAGGCCTAGGATTTGGTAGGAGAAGAACGCTTCTCCCTCTTTAGTTACCACTGCATCACACACCAGTGGCTCCTCACCGAAAAGGTTCTCACGTGGCCTTTTGCTTGGAGGTTGGCCCTCATCAGCATGTGCCTCCGACTCTGAGCTGGAGTTAGAGAATGATCCGTCATCCCCAGAGAAGGCCTTCCTCTTTCTCTTCCGCAGCTGCGGTGGTGGAGTCGGCGGCTTTTGCTTGGCTATGTTCTGCAGGTGGTTCTGGTGGCAGGCCATATGCCATTGCTCCAGGCTGGACAGGTGAGAATAGTACGTCTGCCTGTACCACTCCCAGTAGACCTGCTGCCAGTAGAGCTCCTGGTCGGTATAATATGCTCCAATGTTTCCAGGCAGCCGAGGGGACTCGCTGGTATGGAGACCGGCATTCTGCATACAGAAGGGCATCGGCGTCGAGTGCCAGTGGCTTGCACCTGCTGTGGACACATATGGCATGAAACTGAAGACTGCTTGCTTCCATTACTGTACACCAGGGATGATAATGACTTGTTTATGATTTTCCCAGCTACAAAGAGTACTAAAAATCTAGAGTATCTTACGTATGGATGGATTGGCAGTCAGCACATGTGGAGAAGGCTGATGGCTGTGTACCTCCACCAGGCCTTAAAAACATCAATTTAATTAGCTTTTTCTTTTTTCCCCTCTTTATCATACATAGCAAATTGGTAAGGAGCACACCTGTGGGATGCTGAAAGATCTTTATGGGCGGTGCCTCTACAGCACCACTAACATGGCCGACCACATGCGAGGGTGCCACAGCGATTCCGCAAGGGAAGGGTGCCGGCCCATAGGAGTCCACACACATCACTGTCTCGTGGGGGGCGCGGGAGACGACACAAAACAATTAATTCAAGTCAAATATGGTTGATTTAAACAGTAAACAAATGAAACAATGAAATGTTAAAAATGAATGAAAAGAGCAAATTTACATTATAAGGAAGACAAAATATTAAAGTTGAACTAAAATGACAGAAACGGATGTACACTGTTTCAAATACATTCTGCAATCTATGAAAATAGACAGTTATGGATGAAGAACCCACCCGCAGGCTGGAGGTAGACTGGATTCATCTGCCTTGGAAGCTGCCCATTAGCATGGGCTCGGGCAAAGTGCCTCTGCCTCTCCTGGCCATGGCCTGAATGAAAACCGCAAAACGGGTGCCCAGAGGAAGCATAAATGTGTCCTGTGTTCATAGTTAATATGAAAAATTGACAGCTTCTTAAAAGTAAATTGCAGAGCAAAATCAAGGTTTGACCAGATCTGTGCTTTTCAAAACTCAAACTGAGCTCCAAACATTCCAAACCAAACATTCCGCAGTTGCTTAGTACACACGTGATGTCACCATTTCTTCATTTTTGAACAAAAACACTACATTAAACAGGCTGCTTCAATAACCTCCATCAGCTTGCTCCATAGAGACTGGTTTGGTTGGAGTCATTCTCCTTTGTTTAGTTTGTCTAGATTGAAATAATACAAATGTCATTAACTCTGAATGTTTTTTGCAGTATTTTTGACTATACACTCAGGATTCTAGACACTATGCCTTCTCAATAAAAACACAAGACAGATAGTATGTGAATGCAGTGCAGAGCATGGAGGCCTTATTCTGAGCCATCCATCCTGCCATCACCAATAGCATGTGTGAATGTGAAAAGGGAAACACCCACTCTCTTATACATCTTTATGAAACTCTTCTTGTATACTCACGCCCCTTTTTAAGTCACTTATTGCAGTTTCTGTGGACAAGTAAGACATCCTCCCTTTGCATCACAGTAAAGCCCACAGTAAATCCAACTCATCCTTTGGCCTGTTGTCACTTCAGTCGGCTGCACCCAAAGGCTGGATACATCCGCATGTGTTACTGCTATTAAGGGCTTACTTAAAGACAATTTTAATAATACCTGTAAATGTTTTACTTCTGTTCAAGTCATGTAGCTTCTGTTTGTTAACTCTTGTTATATAACGCTTCTTGTTTTTGGATTTTGTTATTTCTTTCTCATTTTTCTTCCTCTCCCCCTTCTCTACAAGTGACTTCTGGTAGTTACAAATAAGAATTAGTTCTTACTTTCCAATTTTAAGATCCTTTCGAATCTATTTGTACACCTCCACCTTACCACCTGTGACGAATGCCTGAGTGCCGAAGGGCCTGGAGCAGGACGCACAGACTCCCGTGACTGTGAAATTCATTTATTAACACGCAACGTAACTGTGGCACTCACATATAACAGTAACGGATAACGTGACTTCTACAATTAACACGGACAACTCACACGTAACCGAAGACAATATACATAGACAGAACAGCTAAACAAACATTAACAAGGGCTACATGAACGTGGACATTGACATTAAGCACAGGCGCTAACAAACAATGACCAACAGTGAGGGGAGCACCGACAGGGGTTTAAATAGCCCAACGAACACTGACGCTAAACCCTGTACAGGTGCGTGCCCTCACGGGGGTGTGGCCACAAACAAAAGTAAACCCCCCTGCACGCGGCAGGCCGGACCACGTGACTTGTGGGGAGGAGCGTCCCGTGATAACACTAGTTATCTAAAGTTTTACATATAGCACAAAGACCCTTCAGGATGTAAATTAAAGTAGACACTTGGGAAAAGGCATTCATTTACATCCAGGCTTTTCTTTCCACCATTTAGGCTCCAATTGGTAACATGAAACATACGGGGAAAAAAGCTAACAAAAATGCCTTTTATTTTGGGGTTATCCAACGTGGATGTGGATGCTGGGGATGCAAAATCAGTAATTCAATACATTTCCTGATTCACCAGGGTCTTGCAAAACAAAACGCAAATAATACATCCAAAATGTAAAAACGTACACAAAACCTTTCCAGCACTACACTGGACTTCAAAGTCTTATAGAGGAAACAGTTCATAAATGCTTTAAACACGTCCACAGCAGTGCGCCCGTTAGCCAGCACAATTGCAAACACTATGCATGCAATGTGCTGTTAGCACCTCCTACGATGTGGACGAGGGGTTGGATTTTAGGAGGCAAAAATAGAACACAGCAAACCTATAAAAAAACAGCAACCTCAAAGTATTTACAAATCTGTGCCAATATGTAATGTCCCTAAGCGCACTTCTGATCATGCATCTATGCAGAGTGGAACACTGCAAAATCTGCACATGAACATTGTTCTCATCTTGCAGTGCAAACATGTCCTCCTCCCATGTGAGGCTTTCTGTTGCACGTCAGTGGTATGCACTGATGGCTTCATACCGCTCCTCAGCCACAGAAGGAGGAAACACGTGGCTACGCAAGTGATCCTTCCTCCACAGGTCCCCAATAGCCGAAGGCTTCGCCAGTCCAAGATAGATCTTTATGCTGAGATGAAGAAGCATTTCATCAGCATTTCATCCATCCATGTCCTCTTCATGTTATCCCCTTTTCTCCAAGCTGCAAATCGGTTAGTATTGTTGCATAGGGTTTGGATCACCTCTTGACTAAAGAACAGCTGGAAGATGTTGGAAGGGCTGTAGACTGTCTAAAAATCCATGTGAACTCCTAGGATGAAAATTCAATGGGGCAGGCTGCTCATCTTCCTCCCAGGTGTCGCGCCATCTGTCCTCCTGTGCAGTAGCTGGTGCTGACACTGTGCTCTTTCCCCTGGAGCTGATCTTGTCTTCCTTGCTCTGGCATGAGGTTGTTGCCCAGCTAAGGTGTGGAAGGTGTTGCCGGGTGTCGGAGGTGACGGTATGGACACTCCTTTCTTTGCTTGAGGTGGGCTTGTGCTTCTGCTGCCTTTGTGACTAGCCAGTCTTCCAGCAGGCACCCTCATGGGTGTCCATAGATTGTGGGATGGTAGAAGTTGATTGTTCCCTGGGAGTGGGTCACAAAAGGTGTGAAACATTCCATATGGGGTAGGCTAGGATTGATCTGCTTCACTGCAAGACAAAGACAGCATAACATAGCCAAATGAGTACAATATGTACCATGAAAATAAACACAAACATCAAATTGTTATGAGAAATAAGGCTAAATTATTATATGTAGTAGCTACACTTACATTACTATTTATTGCATATTACTTACAACTATAGTACACTGGCTAAATCATATTGGCGTAACAGGCTACAATATTATGCTACGCACCATAACTACTTGCTAAACGATACTAGATTCAGTGCCAATAGGCTAAAAGATTATGTTGGGGTAAATATATAGTATGCATTCTCTCAAGCCAACCCAACAATCTCGCAAAAGTGAATGATATACTTACGGCATATCGAGCACGGCGTCGATTCCATGGACAAACGCGACTTCGCCCTCTGAGTCCATGCTTGCAGCCATGGAAGCGTCATCACTCTCACTTTCCTCATCACTAAATCTAAACGAAGTTCTCATCAACTTCAGCCAGTGTAAGTCGTTTCCATTCCATGGTTGTGATAAAGATATCCACTAAAACGTTTTATCAAAAGCAAAAACAAAATCACGAAGTAAACTGCCCAAAAACCGAGCAACTGAAGTGCACTCTGCAATAGCAACAGGTAAACAGCACGCGCGCAACAGGGCTCGTTAATGTGTTCCGCGTGGCCCGCCCCGTCTCTGTAGTGACCATTCATGGCAAATGAGCTGTCGAGATTTTCGTCTGCCTGAATGCTATTTTTTGAAAATGGTGTCAAATATTTTGGATTCGATGGCCCATTACTGTAAGCTTTTTTTTCTTCCTTTCCCCATTTTCTACAAGTGTCTTCTGGTACTTACATTTATATTTATGCCATTTACTTGCAAATAAGAATTAGTTCTTAATGTACAAATTATGCAAGGAGTACATTCAAAAATTGCATAGTACAGGACATGTGGTTCGGTTTTTTCTGAAGATAAAAAGCAGAAAGAGTAAAACTAGGGGACAATATATGTGTAGACTTTGCAAACAAGGTCATTGGGTTGCGTGTATATTTTAAATAAGGTAATAAACAAAGTATATTTAATGAACTATGACTCGTTCCTAAATAAATAAGATCTGAAAAACAATTACATTAAAAATAAACTTTAATACAACTTCCAACACCAAAAAAAATAATTTACAAAACAGAGATTTACAATTTACAAAAAAATTACAAAACAGGGAAAAATATATACAAAATCACAGTCCAGGGTCCACAGCACTTCAGACCGAGAAGCCCATCTCTGCAGCCAGATCCAGAATGCCAGGAATCCCCTCCAGCAGGCCTAGGATTTGGTCGGAGAAGAACGCTTCTCCCTCTTTAGTTACCACTGCATCACACACCAGTGGCTCCTCACCGAAAAGGTTCTCACGTGGCCTTTTGCTTGGAGGTTGGCCCTCATCAGCATGTGCCTCCGACTCTGAGCTGGAGTTAGAGAATGATCCGTCATCCCCAGAGAAGGCCTTCCTCTTTCTCTTCCGCAGCTGCGGTGGTGGAGTCGGCGGCTTTTGCTTGGCTATGTTCTGCAGGTGGTTCTGGTGGCAGGCCATATGCCATTGCTCCAGGCTGGACAGGTGAGAATAGTACGTCTGCCTGTACCACTCCCAGTAGACCTGCTGCCAGTAGAGCTCCTGGTCGGTATAATATGCTCCAATGTTTCCAGGCAGCCGAGGGGACTCGCTGGTATGGAGACCGGCATTCCGCATACAGAAGGGCATCGGCGTCGAGTGCCAGTGGCTTGCACCTGCTGTGGACACATATGGCATGAAACTGAAGACTGCTTGCTTCCATTACTGTACACCAGGGATGATAATGACTTGTTTATGATTTTCCCAGCTACAAAGAGTACTAAAAATCTAGAGTATCTTACGTATGGATGGATTGGCAGTCAGCACATGTGGAGAAGGCTGATGGCTGTGTACCTCCACCAGGCCTTAAAAACATCAATTTAATTAGGTTTTTCTTTTTTCCCCTCTTTATCATACATAGCAAATTGGTAAGGAGCACACCTGTGGGATGCTGAAAGATCTTTATGGGCGGTGCCTCTACAGCACCACTAACATGGCCGACCACATGCGAGGGTGCCACAGCGATTCCGCAAGGGAAGGGTGCCGGCCCATAGGAGTCCACACACATCACTGTCTCGTGGGGGGCGCGGGAGACGACACAAAACAATTAATTCAAGTCAAATATGGTTGATTTAAACAGTAAACAAATGAAACAATGAAATGTTAAAAATGAATGAAAAGAGCAAATTTACATTATAAGGAAGACAAAATATTAAAGTTGAACTAAAATGACAGAAACGGATGTACACTGTTTCAAATACATTCTGCAATCTATGAAAATAGACAGTTATGGATGAAGAACCCACCCGCAGGCTGGAGGTAGACTGGATTCATCTGCCTTGGAAGCTGCCCATTAGCATGGGCTCGGGCAAAGTGCCTCTGCCTCTCCTGGCCATGGCCTGAATGAAAACCGCAAAACGGGTGCCCAGAGGAAGCATAAATGTGTCCTGTGTTCATAGTTAATATGAAAAATTGACAGCTTCTTAAAAGTAAATTGCAGAGCAAAATCAAGGTTTGACCAGATCTGTGCTTTTCAAAACTCAAACTGAGCTCCAAACATTCCAAACCAAACATTCCGCAGTTGCTTAGTACACACGTGATGTCACCATTTCTTCATTTTTGAACAAAAACACTACATTAAACAGGCTGCTTCAATAACCTCCATCAGCTTGCTCCATAGAGACTGGTTTGGTTGGAGTCATTCTCCTTTGTTTAGTTTGTCTAGATTGAAATAATACAAATGTCATTAACTCTGAATGTTTTTTGCAGTATTTTTGACTATACACTCAGGATTCTAGACACTATGCCTTCTCAATAAAAACACAAGACAGATAGTATGTGAATGCAGTGCAGAGCATGGAGGCCTTATTCTGAGCCATCCATCCTGCCATCACCAATAGCATGTGTGAATGTGAAAAGGGAAACACCCACTCTCTTATACATCTTTATGAAACTCTTCTTGTATACTCACGCCCCTTTTTAAGTCACTTATTGCAGTTTCTGTGGACAAGTAAGACATCCTCCCTTTGCATCACAGTAAAGCCCACAGTAAATCCAACTCATCCTTTGGCCTGTTGTCACTTCAGTCGGCTGCACCCAAAGGCTGGATACATCCGCATGTGTTACTGCTATTAAGGGCTTACTTAAAGACAATTTTAATAATACCTGTAAATGTTTTACTTCTGTTCAAGTCACGTAGCTTCTGTTTGTTAACTCTTGTTATATAACGCTTCTTGTTTTTGGATTTTGTTATTTCTTTCTCATTTTTCTTCCTCTCCCCCTTCTCTACAAGTGTCTTCTGGTAGTTACAAATAAGAATTAGTTCTTACTTTCCAATTTTAAGATCCTTTCGAATCTATTTGTACACCTCCACCTTACCACCTGTGACGAATGCCTGAGTGCCGAAGGGCCTGGAGCAGGACGCACAGACTCCCGTGACTGTGAAATTCATTTATTAACACGCAACGTAACTGTGGCACTCACATATAACAGTAACGGATAACGTGACTTCTACAATTAACACGGACAACTCACACGTAACCGAAGACAATATACATAGACAGAACAGCTAAACAAACATTAACAAGGGCTACATGAACGTGGACATTGACATTAAGCACAGGCGCTAACAAACAATGACCAACAGTGAGGGGAGCACCGACAGGGGTTTAAATAGCCCAACGAACACTGACGCTAAACCCTGTACAGGTGCGTGCCCTCACGGGGGTGTGGCCACAAACAAAAGTAAACCCCCCTGCACGCGGCAGGCCGGACCACGTGACTTGTGGGGAGGAGCGTCCCGTGATAACACTAGTTATCTAAAGTTTTACATATAGCACAAAGACCCTTCAGGATGTAAATTAAAGTAGACACTTGGGAAAAGGCATTCATTTACATCCAGGCTTTTCTTTCCACCATTTAGGCTCCAATTGGTAACATGAAACATACGGGGAAAAAAGCTAACAAAAATGCCTTTTATTTTGGGGTTATCCAACGTGGATGTGGATGCTGGGGATGCAAAATCAGTAATTCAATACATTTCCTGATTCACCAGGGTCTTGCAAAACAAAACGCAAATAATACATCCAAAATGTAAAAACGTACACAAAACCTTTCCAGCACTACACTGGACTTCAAAGTCTTATAGAGGAAACAGTTCATAAATGCTTTAAACACGTCCACAGCAGTGCGCCCGTTAGCCAGCACAATTGCAAACACTATGCATGCAATGTGCTGTTAGCACCTCCTACGATGTGGACGAGGGGTTGGATTTTAGGAGGCAAAAATAGAACACAGAAAACCTATAAAAAAACAGCAACCTCAAAGTATTTACAAATCTGTGCCAATATGTAATGTCCCTAAGCGCACTTCTTATCATGCATCTATGCAGAGTGGAACACTGCAAAATCTGCACATGAACATTGTTCTCATCTTGCAGTGCAAACATGTCCTCCTCCCATGTGAGGCTTTCTGTTGCACGTCAGTGGTATGCACTGATGGCTTCATACCGCTCCTCAGCCACAGAAGGAGGAAACACGTGGCTACGCAAGTGATCCTTCCTCCACAGGTCCCCAATAGCCGAAGGCTTCGCCAGTCCAAGATAGATCTTTATGCTGAGATGAAGAAGCATTTCATCAGCATTTCATCCATCCATGTCCTCTTCATGTTATCCCCTTTTCTCCAAGCTGCAAATCGGTTAGTATTGTTGCATAGGGTTTGGATCACCTCTTGACTAAAGAACAGCTGGAAGATGTTGGAAGGGCTGTAGACTGTCTAAAAATCCATGTGAACTCCTAGGATGAAAATTCAATGGGGCAGGCTGCTCATCTTCCTCCCAGGTGTCGCGCCATCTGTCCTCCTGTGCAGTAGCTGGTGCTGACGCTGTGCTCTTTCCCCTGGAGCTGATCTTGTCTTCCTTGCTCTGGCATGAGGTTGTTGCCCAGCTAAGGTGTGGAAGGTGTTGCCGGGTGTCGGAGGTGACGGTATGGACACTCCTTTCTTTGCTTGAGGTGGGCTTGTGCTTCTGCTGCCTTTGTGACTAGCCAGTCTTCCAGCAGGCACCCTCATGGGTGTCCATAGATTGTGGGATGGTAGAAGTTGATTGTTCCCTGGGAGTGGGTCACAAAAGGTGTGAAACATTCCATATGGGGTAGGCTAGGATTGATCTGCTTCACTGCAAGACAAAGACAGCATAACATAGCCAAATGAGTACAATATGTACCATGAAAATAAACACAAACATCAAATTGTTATGAGAAATAAGGCTAAATTATTATATGTAGTAGCTACACTTACATTACTATTTATTGCATATTACTTACAACTATAGTACACTGGCTAAATCATATTGGCGTAACAGGCTACAATATTATGCTACGCACCATAACTACTTGCTAAACGATACTAGATTCAGTGCCAATAGGCTAAAAGATTATGTTGGGGTAAATATATAGTATGCATTCTCTCAAGCCAACCCAACAATCTCGCAAAAGTGAATGATATACTTACGGCATATCGAGCACGGCGTCGATTCCATGGACAAACGCGACTTCGCCCTCTGAGTCCATGCTTGCAGCCATGGAAGCGTCATCACTCTCACTTTCCTCATCACTAAATCTAAACGAAGTTCTCATCAACTTCAGCCAGTGTAAGTCGTTTCCATTCCATGGTTGTGATAAAGATATCCACTAAAACGTTTTATCAAAAGCAAAAACAAAATCACGAAGTAAACTGCCCAAAAACCGAGCAACTGAAGCGCACTCTGCAATAGCAACAGGTAAACAGCACGCGCGCAACAGGGCTCGTAAATGTGTTCCGCGTGGCCCGCCCCGTCTCTGTAGTGACCATTCATGGCAAATGAGCTGTCGAGATTTTCGTCTGCCTGAATGCTATTTTTTGAAAATGGTGTCAAATATTTTGGATTCGATGGCCCATTACTGTAAGCTTTTTTTTCTTCCTTTCCCCATTTTCTACAAGTGTCTTCTGGTACTTACATTTATATTTATGCCATTTACTTGCAAATAAGAATTAGTTCTTAATGTACAAATTATGCAAGGAGTACATTCAAAAATTGCATAGTACAGGACATGTGGTTCGGTTTTTTCTGAAGATAAAAAGCAGAAAGAGTAAAACTAGGGGACAATATATGTGTAGACTTTGCAAACAAGGTCATTGGGTTGCGTGTATATTTTAAATAAGGTAATAAACAAAGTATATTTAATGAACTATGACTCGTTCCTAAATAAATAAGATCTGAAAAACAATTACATTAAAAATAAACTTTAATACAACTTCCAACACCAAAAAAAAATAATTTACAAAACAGAGATTTACAATTTACAAAAAAATTACAAAACAGGGAAAAATATATACAAAATCACAGTCCAGGGTCCACAGCACTTCAGACCGAGAAGCCCATCTCTGCAGCCAGATCCAGAATGCCAGGAATCCCCTCCAGCAGGCCTAGGATTTGGTCGGAGAAGAACGCTTCTCCCTCTTTAGTTACCACTGCATCACACACCAGTGGCTCCTCACCGAAAAGGTTCTCACGTGGCCTTTTGCTTGGAGGTTGGCCCTCATCAGCATGTGCCTCCGACTCTGAGCTGGAGTTAGAGAATGATCCGTCATCCCCAGAGAAGGCCTTCCTCTTTCTCTTCCGCAGCTGCGGTGGTGGAGTCGGCGGCTTTTGCTTGGCTATGTTCTGCAGGTGGTTCTGGTGGCAGGCCATATGCCATTGCTCCAGGCTGGACAGGTGAGAATAGTACGTCTGCCTGTACCACTCCCAGTAGACCTGCTGCCAGTAGAGCTCCTGGTCGGTATAATATGCTCCAATGTTTCCAGGCAGCCGAGGGGACTCGCTGGTATGGAGACCGGCATTCCGCATACAGAAGGGCATCGGCGTCGAGTGCCAGTGGCTTGCACCTGCTGTGGACACATATGGCATGAAACTGAAGACTGCTTGCTTCCATTACTGTACACCAGGGATGATAATGACTTGTTTATGATTTTCCCAGCTACAAAGAGTACTAAAAATCTAGAGTATCTTACGTATGGATGGATTGGCAGTCAGCACATGTGGAGAAGGCTGATGGCTGTGTACCTCCACCAGGCCTTAAAAACATCAATTTAATTAGGTTTTTCTTTTTTCCCCTCTTTATCATACATAGCAAATTGGTAAGGAGCACACCTGTGGGATGCTGAAAGATCTTTATGGGCGGTGCCTCTACAGCACCACTAACATGGCCGACCACATGCGAGGGTGCCACAGCGATTCCGCAAGGGAAGGGTGCCGGCCCATAGGAGTCCACACACATCACTGTCTCGTGGGGGGCGCGGGAGACGACACAAAACAATTAATTCAAGTCAAATATGGTTGATTTAAACAGTAAACAAATGAAACAATGAAATGTTAAAAATGAATGAAAAGAGCAAATTTACATTATAAGGAAGACAAAATATTAAAGTTGAACTAAAATGACAGAAACGGATGTACACTGTTTCAAATACATTCTGCAATCTATGAAAATAGACAGTTATGGATGAAGAACCCACCCGCAGGCTGGAGGTAGACTGGATTCATCTGCCTTGGAAGCTGCCCATTAGCATGGGCTCGGGCAAAGTGCCTCTGCCTCTCCTGGCCATGGCCTGAATGAAAACCGCAAAACGGGTGCCCAGAGGAAGCATAAATGTGTCCTGTGTTCATAGTTAATATGAAAAATTGACAGCTTCTTAAAAGTAAATTGCAGAGCAAAATCAAGGTTTGACCAGATCTGTGCTTTTCAAAACTCAAACTGAGCTCCAAACATTCCAAACCAAACATTCCGCAGTTGCTTAGTACACACGTGATGTCACCATTTCTTCATTTTTGAACAAAAACACTACATTAAACAGGCTGCTTCAATAACCTCCATCAGCTTGCTCCATAGAGACTGGTTTGGTTGGAGTCATTCTCCTTTGTTTAGTTTGTCTAGATTGAAATAATACAAATGTCATTAACTCTGAATGTTTTTTGCAGTATTTTTGACTATACACTCAGGATTCTAGACACTATGCCTTCTCAATAAAAACACAAGACAGATAGTATGTGAATGCAGTGCAGAGCATGGAGGCCTTATTCTGAGCCATCCATCCTGCCATCACCAATAGCATGTGTGAATGTGAAAAGGGAAACACCCACTCTCTTATACATCTTTATGAAACTCTTCTTGTATACTCACGCCCCTTTTTAAGTCACTTATTGCAGTTTCTGTGGACAAGTAAGACATCCTCCCTTTGCATCACAGTAAAGCCCACAGTAAATCCAACTCATCCTTTGGCCTGTTGTCACTTCAGTCGGCTGCACCCAAAGGCTGGATACATCCGCATGTGTTACTGCTATTAAGGGCTTACTTAAAGACAATTTTAATAATACCTGTAAATGTTTTACTTCTGTTCAAGTCACGTAGCTTCTGTTTGTTAACTCTTGTTATATAACGCTTCTTGTTTTTGGATTTTGTTATTTCTTTCTCATTTTTCTTCCTCTCCCCCTTCTCTACAAGTGTCTTCTGGTAGTTACAAATAAGAATTAGTTCTTACTTTCCAATTTTAAGATCCTTTCGAATCTATTTGTACACCTCCACCTTACCACCTGTGACGAATGCCTGAGTGCCGAAGGGCCTGGAGCAGGACGCACAGACTCCCGTGACTGTGAAATTCATTTATTAACACGCAACGTAACTGTGGCACTCACATATAACAGTAACGGATAACGTGACTTCTACAATTAACACGGACAACTCACACGTAACCGAAGACAATATACATAGACAGAACAGCTAAACAAACATTAACAAGGGCTACATGAACGTGGACATTGACATTAAGCACAGGCGCTAACAAACAATGACCAACAGTGAGGGGAGCACCGACAGGGGTTTAAATAGCCCAACGAACACTGACGCTAAACCCTGTACAGGTGCGTGCCCTCACGGGGGTGTGGCCACAAACAAAAGTAAACCCCCCTGCACGCGGCAGGCCGGACCACGTGACTTGTGGGGAGGAGCGTCCCGTGATAACACTAGTTATCTAAAGTTTTACATATAGCACAAAGACCCTTCAGGATGTAAATTAAAGTAGACACTTGGGAAAAGGCATTCATTTACATCCAGGCTTTTCTTTCCACCATTTAGGCTCCAATTGGTAACATGAAACATACGGGGAAAAAAGCTAACAAAAATGCCTTTTATTTTGGGGTTATCCAACGTGGATGTGGATGCTGGGGATGCAAAATCAGTAATTCAATACATTTCCTGATTCACCAGGGTCTTGCAAAACAAAACGCAAATAATACATCCAAAATGTAAAAACGTACACAAAACCTTTCCAGCACTACACTGGACTTCAAAGTCTTATAGAGGAAACAGTTCATAAATGCTTTAAACACGTCCACAGCAGTGCGCCCGTTAGCCAGCACAATTGCAAACACTATGCATGCAATGTGCTGTTAGCACCTCCTACGATGTGGACGAGGGGTTGGATTTTAGGAGGCAAAAATAGAACACAGAAAACCTATAAAAAAACAGCAACCTCAAAGTATTTACAAATCTGTGCCAATATGTAATGTCCCTAAGCGCACTTCTTATCATGCATCTATGCAGAGTGGAACACTGCAAAATCTGCACATGAACATTGTTCTCATCTTGCAGTGCAAACATGTCCTCCTCCCATGTGAGGCTTTCTGTTGCACGTCAGTGGTATGCACTGATGGCTTCATACCGCTCCTCAGCCACAGAAGGAGGAAACACGTGGCTACGCAAGTGATCCTTCCTCCACAGGTCCCCAATAGCCGAAGGCTTCGCCAGTCCAAGATAGATCTTTATGCTGAGATGAAGAAGCATTTCATCAGCATTTCATCCATCCATGTCCTCTTCATGTTATCCCCTTTTCTCCAAGCTGCAAATCGGTTAGTATTGTTGCATAGGGTTTGGATCACCTCTTGACTAAAGAACAGCTGGAAGATGTTGGAAGGGCTGTAGACTGTCTAAAAATCCATGTGAACTCCTAGGATGAAAATTCAATGGGGCAGGCTGCTCATCTTCCTCCCAGGTGTCGCGCCATCTGTCCTCCTGTGCAGTAGCTGGTGCTGACGCTGTGCTCTTTCCCCTGGAGCTGATCTTGTCTTCCTTGCTCTGGCATGAGGTTGTTGCCCAGCTAAGGTGTGGAAGGTGTTGCCGGGTGTCGGAGGTGACGGTATGGACACTCCTTTCTTTGCTTGAGGTGGGCTTGTGCTTCTGCTGCCTTTGTGACTAGCCAGTCTTCCAGCAGGCACCCTCATGGGTGTCCATAGATTGTGGGATGGTAGAAGTTGATTGTTCCCTGGGAGTGGGTCACAAAAGGTGTGAAACATTCCATATGGGGTAGGCTAGGATTGATCTGCTTCACTGCAAGACAAAGACAGCATAACATAGCCAAATGAGTACAATATGTACCATGAAAATAAACACAAACATCAAATTGTTATGAGAAATAAGGCTAAATTATTATATGTAGTAGCTACACTTACATTACTATTTATTGCATATTACTTACAACTATAGTACACTGGCTAAATCATATTGGCGTAACAGGCTACAATATTATGCTACGCACCATAACTACTTGCTAAACGATACTAGATTCAGTGCCAATAGGCTAAAAGATTATGTTGGGGTAAATATATAGTATGCATTCTCTCAAGCCAACCCAACAATCTCGCAAAAGTGAATGATATACTTACGGCATATCGAGCACGGCGTCGATTCCATGGACAAACGCGACTTCGCCCTCTGAGTCCATGCTTGCAGCCATGGAAGCGTCATCACTCTCACTTTCCTCATCACTAAATCTAAACGAAGTTCTCATCAACTTCAGCCAGTGTAAGTCGTTTCCATTCCATGGTTGTGATAAAGATATCCACTAAAACGTTTTATCAAAAGCAAAAACAAAATCACGAAGTAAACTGCCCAAAAACCGAGCAACTGAAGCGCACTCTGCAATAGCAACAGGTAAACAGCACGCGCGCAACAGGGCTCGTAAATGTGTTCCGCGTGGCCCGCCCCGTCTCTGTAGTGACCATTCATGGCAAATGAGCTGTCGAGATTTTCGTCTGCCTGAATGCTATTTTTTGAAAATGGTGTCAAATATTTTGGATTCGATGGCCCATTACTGTAAGCTTTTTTTTCTTCCTTTCCCCATTTTCTACAAGTGTCTTCTGGTACTTACATTTATATTTATGCCATTTACTTGCAAATAAGAATTAGTTCTTAATGTACAAATTATGCAAGGAGTACATTCAAAAATTGCATAGTACAGGACATGTGGTTCGGTTTTTTCTGAAGATAAAAAGCAGAAAGAGTAAAACTAGGGGACAATATATGTGTAGACTTTGCAAACAAGGTCATTGGGTTGCGTGTATATTTTAAATAAGGTAATAAACAAAGTATATTTAATGAACTATGACTCGTTCCTAAATAAATAAGATCTGAAAAACAATTACATTAAAAATAAACTTTAATACAACTTCCAACACCAAAAAAAAATAATTTACAAAACAGAGATTTACAATTTACAAAAAAATTACAAAACAGGGAAAAATATATACAAAATCACAGTCCAGGGTCCACAGCACTTCAGACCGAGAAGCCCATCTCTGCAGCCAGATCCAGAATGCCAGGAATCCCCTCCAGCAGGCCTAGGATTTGGTCGGAGAAGAACGCTTCTCCCTCTTTAGTTACCACTGCATCACACACCAGTGGCTCCTCACCGAAAAGGTTCTCACGTGGCCTTTTGCTTGGAGGTTGGCCCTCATCAGCATGTGCCTCCGACTCTGAGCTGGAGTTAGAGAATGATCCGTCATCCCCAGAGAAGGCCTTCCTCTTTCTCTTCCGCAGCTGCGGTGGTGGAGTCGGCGGCTTTTGCTTGGCTATGTTCTGCAGGTGGTTCTGGTGGCAGGCCATATGCCATTGCTCCAGGCTGGACAGGTGAGAATAGTACGTCTGCCTGTACCACTCCCAGTAGACCTGCTGCCAGTAGAGCTCCTGGTCGGTATAATATGCTCCAATGTTTCCAGGCAGCCGAGGGGACTCGCTGGTATGGAGACCGGCATTCTGCATACAGAAGGGCATCGGCGTCGAGTGCCAGTGGCTTGCACCTGCTGTGGACACATATGGCATGAAACTGAAGACTGCTTGCTTCCATTACTGTACACCAGGGATGATAATGACTTGTTTATGATTTTCCCAGCTACAAAGAGTACTAAAAATCTAGAGTATCTTACGTATGGATGGATTGGCAGTCAGCACATGTGGAGAAGGCTGATGGCTGTGTACCTCCACCAGGCCTTAAAAACATCAATTTAATTAGCTTTTTCTTTTTTCCCCTCTTTATCATACATAGCAAATTGGTAAGGAGCACACCTGTGGGATGCTGAAAGATCTTTATGGGCGGTGCCTCTACAGCACCACTAACATGGCCGACCACATGCGAGGGTGCCACAGCGATTCCGCAAGGGAAGGGTGCCGGCCCATAGGAGTCCACACACATCACTGTCTCGTGGGGGGCGCGGGAGACGACACAAAACAATTAATTCAAGTCAAATATGGTTGATTTAAACAGTAAACAAATGAAACAATGAAATGTTAAAAATGAATGAAAAGAGCAAATTTACATTATAAGGAAGACAAAATATTAAAGTTGAACTAAAATGACAGAAACGGATGTACACTGTTTCAAATACATTCTGCAATCTATGAAAATAGACAGTTATGGATGAAGAACCCACCCGCAGGCTGGAGGTAGACTGGATTCATCTGCCTTGGAAGCTGCCCATTAGCATGGGCTCGGGCAAAGTGCCTCTGCCTCTCCTGGCCATGGCCTGAATGAAAACCGCAAAACGGGTGCCCAGAGGAAGCATAAATGTGTCCTGTGTTCATAGTTAATATGAAAAATTGACAGCTTCTTAAAAGTAAATTGCAGAGCAAAATCAAGGTTTGACCAGATCTGTGCTTTTCAAAACTCAAACTGAGCTCCAAACATTCCAAACCAAACATTCCGCAGTTGCTTAGTACACACGTGATGTCACCATTTCTTCATTTTTGAACAAAAACACTACATTAAACAGGCTGCTTCAATAACCTCCATCAGCTTGCTCCATAGAGACTGGTTTGGTTGGAGTCATTCTCCTTTGTTTAGTTTGTCTAGATTGAAATAATACAAATGTCATTAACTCTGAATGTTTTTTGCAGTATTTTTGACTATACACTCAGGATTCTAGACACTATGCCTTCTCAATAAAAACACAAGACAGATAGTATGTGAATGCAGTGCAGAGCATGGAGGCCTTATTCTGAGCCATCCATCCTGCCATCACCAATAGCATGTGTGAATGTGAAAAGGGAAACACCCACTCTCTTATACATCTTTATGAAACTCTTCTTGTATACTCACGCCCCTTTTTAAGTCACTTATTGCAGTTTCTGTGGACAAGTAAGACATCCTCCCTTTGCATCACAGTAAAGCCCACAGTAAATCCAACTCATCCTTTGGCCTGTTGTCACTTCAGTCGGCTGCACCCAAAGGCTGGATACATCCGCATGTGTTACTGCTATTAAGGGCTTACTTAAAGACAATTTTAATAATACCTGTAAATGTTTTACTTCTGTTCAAGTCACGTAGCTTCTGTTTGTTAACTCTTGTTATATAACGCTTCTTGTTTTTGGATTTTGTTATTTCTTTCTCATTTTTCTTCCTCTCCCCCTTCTCTACAAGTGTCTTCTGGTAGTTACAAATAAGAATTAGTTCTTACTTTCCAATTTTAAGATCCTTTCGAATCTATTTGTACACCTCCACCTTACCACCTGTGACGAATGCCTGAGTGCCGAAGGGCCTGGAGCAGGACGCACAGACTCCCGTGACTGTGAAATTCATTTATTAACACGCAACGTAACTGTGGCACTCACATATAACAGTAACGGATAACGTGACTTCTACAATTAACACGGACAACTCACACGTAACCGAAGACAATATACATAGACAGAACAGCTAAACAAACATTAACAAGGGCTACATGAACGTGGACATTGACATTAAGCACAGGCGCTAACAAACAATGACCAACAGTGAGGGGAGCACCGACAGGGGTTTAAATAGCCCAACGAACACTGACGCTAAACCCTGTACAGGTGCGTGCCCTCACGGGGGTGTGGCCACAAACAAAAGTAAACCCCCCTGCACGCGGCAGGCCGGACCACGTGACTTGTGGGGAGGAGCGTCCTGTGATAACACTAGTTATCTAAAGTTTTACATATAGCACAAAGACCCTTCAGGATGTAAATTAAAGTAGACACTTGGGAAAAGGCATTCATTTACATCCAGGCATTTCTTTCCACCATTTAGGCTCCAATTGGTAACATGAAACATACGGGGAAAAAAGCTAACAAAAATGCCTTTTATTTTGGGGTTATCCAACGTGGATGTGGATGCTGGGGATGCAAAATCAGTAATTCAATACATTTCCTGATTCACCAGGGTCTTGCAAAACAAAACGCAAATAATACATCCAAAATGTAAAAACGTACACAAAACCTTTCCAGCACTACACTGGACTTCAAAGTCTTATAGAGGAAACAGTTCATAAATGCTTTAAACACGTCCACAGCAGTGCGCCCGCTAGCCAGCACAATTGCAAACACTATGCATGCAATGTGCTGTTAGCACCTCCTACGATGTGGACGAGGGGTTGGATTTTAGGAGGCAAAAATAGAACACAGAAAACCTATAAAAAAACAGCAACCTCAAAGTATTTACAAATCTGTGCCAATATGTAATGTCCCTAAGCGCACTTCTTATCATGCATCTATGCAGAGTGGAACACTGCAAAATCTGCACATGAACATTGTTCTCATCTTGCAGTGCAAACATGTCCTCCTCCCATGTGAGGCTTTCTGTTGCACGTCAGTGGTATGCACTGATGGCTTCATACCGCTCCTCAGCCACAGAAGGAGGAAACACGTGGCTACGCAAGTGATCCTTCCTCCACAGGTCCCCAATAGCCGAAGGCTTCGCCAGTCCAAGATAGATCTTTATGCTGAGATGAAGAAGCATTTCATCAGCATTTCATCCATCCATGTCCTCTTCATGTTATCCCCTTTTCTCCAAGCTGCAAATCGGTTAGTATTGTTGCATAGGGTTTGGATCACCTCTTGACTAAAGAACAGCTGGAAGATGTTGGAAGGGCTGTAGACTGTCTAAAAATCCATGTGAACTCCTAGGATGAAAATTCAATGGGGCAGGCTGCTCATCTTCCTCCCAGGTGTCGCGCCATCTGTCCTCCTGTGCAGTAGCTGGTGCTGACGCTGTGCTCTTTCCCCTGGAGCTGATCTTGTCTTCCTTGCTCTGGCATGAGGTTGTTGCCCAGCTAAGGTGTGGAAGGTGTTGCCGGGTGTCGGAGGTGACGGTATGGACACTCCTTTCTTTGCTTGAGGTGGGCTTGTGCTTCTGCTGCCTTTGTGACTAGCCAGTCTTCCAGCAGGCACCCTCATGGGTGTCCATAGATTGTGGGATGGTAGAAGTTGATTGTTCCCTGGGAGTGGGTCACAAAAGGTGTGAAACATTCCATATGGGGTAGGCTAGGATTGATCTGCTTCACTGCAAGACAAAGACAGCATAACAAATGAGTACAATATGTACCATGAAAATAAACACAAACATCAAATTGTCATGAGAAATAAGGCTAAATTATTATATGTAGTAGCTACACTTACATTACTATTTATTGCATATTACTTACAACTATAGTACACTGGCTAAATCATATTGGCGTAACAGGCTACAATATTATGCTACGCACCATAACTACTTGCTAAACGATACTAGATTCAGTGCCAATAGGCTAAAAGATTATGTTGGGGTAAATATATAGTATGCATTCTCTCAAGCCAACCCAACAATCTCGCAAAAGTGAATGATATACTTACGGCATATCGAGCACGGCGTCGATTCCATGGACAAACGCGACTTCGCCCTCTGAGTCCATGCTTGCAGCCATGGAAGCGTCATCACTCTCACTTTCCTCATCACTAAATCTAAACGAAGTTCTCATCAACTTCAGCCAGTGTAAGTCGTTTCCATTCCATGGTTGTGATAAAGATATCCACTAAAACGTTTTATCAAAAGCAAAAACAAAATCACGAAGTAAACTGCCCAAAAACCGAGCAACTGAAGTGCACTCTGCAATAGCAACAGGTAAACAGCACGCGCGCAACAGGGCTCGTTAATGTGTTCCGCGTGGCCCGCCCCGTCTCTGTAGTGACCATTCATGGCAAATGAGCTGTCGAGATTTTCGTCTGCCTGAATGCTATTTTTTGAAAATGGTGTCAAATATTTTGGATTCGATGGCCCATTACTGTAAGCTTTTTTTTCTTCCTTTCCCCATTTTCTACAAGTGTCTTCTGGTACTTACATTTATATTTATGCCATTTACTTGCAAATAAGAATTAGTTCTTAATGTACAAATTATGCAAGGAGTACATTCAAAAATTGCATAGTACAGGACATGTGGTTCGGTTTTTTCTGAAGATAAAAAGCAGAAAGAGTAAAACTAGGGGACAATATATGTGTAGACTTTGCAAACAAGGTCATTGGGTTGCGTGTATATTTTAAATAAGGTAATAAACAAAGTATATTTAATGAACTATGACTCGTTCCTAAATAAATAAGATCTGAAAAACAATTACATTAAAAATAAACTTTAATACAACTTCCAACACCAAAAAAAATAATTTACAAAACAGAGATTTACAATTTACAAAAAAATTACAAAACAGGGAAAAATATATACAAAATCACAGTCCAGGGTCCACAGCACTTCAGACCGAGAAGCCCATCTCTGCAGCCAGATCCAGAATGCCAGGAATCCCCTCCAGCAGGCCTAGGATTTGGTCGGAGAAGAACGCTTCTCCCTCTTTAGTTACCACTGCATCACACACCAGTGGCTCCTCACCGAAAAGGTTCTCACGTGGCCTTTTGCTTGGAGGTTGGCCCTCATCAGCATGTGCCTCCGACTCTGAGCTGGAGTTAGAGAATGATCCGTCATCCCCAGAGAAGGCCTTCCTCTTTCTCTTCCGCAGCTGCGGTGGTGGAGTCGGCGGCTTTTGCTTGGCTATGTTCTGCAGGTGGTTCTGGTGGCAGGCCATATGCCATTGCTCCAGGCTGGACAGGTGAGAATAGTACGTCTGCCTGTACCACTCCCAGTAGACCTGCTGCCAGTAGAGCTCCTGGTCGGTATAATATGCTCCAATGTTTCCAGGCAGCCGAGGGGACTCGCTGGTATGGAGACCGGCATTCCGCATACAGAAGGGCATCGGCGTCGAGTGCCAGTGGCTTGCACCTGCTGTGGACACATATGGCATGAAACTGAAGACTGCTTGCTTCCATTACTGTACACCAGGGATGATAATGACTTGTTTATGATTTTCCCAGCTACAAAGAGTACTAAAAATCTAGAGTATCTTACGTATGGATGGATTGGCAGTCAGCACATGTGGAGAAGGCTGATGGCTGTGTACCTCCACCAGGCCTTAAAAACATCAATTTAATTAGGTTTTTCTTTTTTCCCCTCTTTATCATACATAGCAAATTGGTAAGGAGCACACCTGTGGGATGCTGAAAGATCTTTATGGGCGGTGCCTCTACAGCACCACTAACATGGCCGACCACATGCGAGGGTGCCACAGCGATTCCGCAAGGGAAGGGTGCCGGCCCATAGGAGTCCACACACATCACTGTCTCGTGGGGGGCGCGGGAGACGACACAAAACAATTAATTCAAGTCAAATATGGTTGATTTAAACAGTAAACAAATGAAACAATGAAATGTTAAAAATGAATGAAAAGAGCAAATTTACATTATAAGGAAGACAAAATATTAAAGTTGAACTAAAATGACAGAAACGGATGTACACTGTTTCAAATACATTCTGCAATCTATGAAAATAGACAGTTATGGATGAAGAACCCACCCGCAGGCTGGAGGTAGACTGGATTCATCTGCCTTGGAAGCTGCCCATTAGCATGGGCTCGGGCAAAGTGCCTCTGCCTCTCCTGGCCATGGCCTGAATGAAAACCGCAAAACGGGTGCCCAGAGGAAGCATAAATGTGTCCTGTGTTCATAGTTAATATGAAAAATTGACAGCTTCTTAAAAGTAAATTGCAGAGCAAAATCAAGGTTTGACCAGATCTGTGCTTTTCAAAACTCAAACTGAGCTCCAAACATTCCAAACCAAACATTCCGCAGTTGCTTAGTACACACGTGATGTCACCATTTCTTCATTTTTGAACAAAAACACTACATTAAACAGGCTGCTTCAATAACCTCCATCAGCTTGCTCCATAGAGACTGGTTTGGTTGGAGTCATTCTCCTTTGTTTAGTTTGTCTAGATTGAAATAATACAAATGTCATTAACTCTGAATGTTTTTTGCAGTATTTTTGACTATACACTCAGGATTCTAGACACTATGCCTTCTCAATAAAAACACAAGACAGATAGTATGTGAATGCAGTGCAGAGCATGGAGGCCTTATTCTGAGCCATCCATCCTGCCATCACCAATAGCATGTGTGAATGTGAAAAGGGAAACACCCACTCTCTTATACATCTTTATGAAACTCTTCTTGTATACTCACGCCCCTTTTTAAGTCACTTATTGCAGTTTCTGTGGACAAGTAAGACATCCTCCCTTTGCATCACAGTAAAGCCCACAGTAAATCCAACTCATCCTTTGGCCTGTTGTCACTTCAGTCGGCTGCACCCAAAGGCTGGATACATCCGCATGTGTTACTGCTATTAAGGGCTTACTTAAAGACAATTTTAATAATACCTGTAAATGTTTTACTTCTGTTCAAGTCACGTAGCTTCTGTTTGTTAACTCTTGTTATATAACGCTTCTTGTTTTTGGATTTTGTTATTTCTTTCTCATTTTTCTTCCTCTCCCCCTTCTCTACAAGTGTCTTCTGGTAGTTACAAATAAGAATTAGTTCTTACTTTCCAATTTTAAGATCCTTTCGAATCTATTTGTACACCTCCACCTTACCACCTGTGACGAATGCCTGAGTGCCGAAGGGCCTGGAGCAGGACGCACAGACTCCCGTGACTGTGAAATTCATTTATTAACACGCAACGTAACTGTGGCACTCACATATAACAGTAACGGATAACGTGACTTCTACAATTAACACGGACAACTCACACGTAACCGAAGACAATATACATAGACAGAACAGCTAAACAAACATTAACAAGGGCTACATGAACGTGGACATTGACATTAAGCACAGGCGCTAACAAACAATGACCAACAGTGAGGGGAGCACCGACAGGGGTTTAAATAGCCCAACGAACACTGACGCTAAACCCTGTACAGGTGCGTGCCCTCACGGGGGTGTGGCCACAAACAAAAGTAAACCCCCCTGCACGCGGCAGGCCGGACCACGTGACTTGTGGGGAGGAGCGTCCCGTGATAACACTAGTTATCTAAAGTTTTACATATAGCACAAAGACCCTTCAGGATGTAAATTAAAGTAGACACTTGGGAAAAGGCATTCATTTACATCCAGGCTTTTCTTTCCACCATTTAGGCTCCAATTGGTAACATGAAACATACGGGGAAAAAAGCTAACAAAAATGCCTTTTATTTTGGGGTTATCCAACGTGGATGTGGATGCTGGGGATGCAAAATCAGTAATTCAATACATTTCCTGATTCACCAGGGTCTTGCAAAACAAAACGCAAATAATACATCCAAAATGTAAAAACGTACACAAAACCTTTCCAGCACTACACTGGACTTCAAAGTCTTATAGAGGAAACAGTTCATAAATGCTTTAAACACGTCCACAGCAGTGCGCCCGTTAGCCAGCACAATTGCAAACACTATGCATGCAATGTGCTGTTAGCACCTCCTACGATGTGGACGAGGGGTTGGATTTTAGGAGGCAAAAATAGAACACAGCAAACCTATAAAAAAACAGCAACCTCAAAGTATTTACAAATCTGTGCCAATATGTAATGTCCCTAAGCGCACTTCTTATCATGCATCTATGCAGAGTGGAACACTGCAAAATCTGCACATGAACATTGTTCTCATCTTGCAGTGCAAACATGTCCTCCTCCCATGTGAGGCTTTCTGTTGCACGTCAGTGGTATGCACTGATGGCTTCATACCGCTCCTCAGCCACAGAAGGAGGAAACACGTGGCTACGCAAGTGATCCTTCCTCCACAGGTCCCCAATAGCCGAAGGCTTCGCCAGTCCAAGATAGATCTTTATGCTGAGATGAAGAAGCATTTCATCAGCATTTCATCCATCCATGTCCTCTTCATGTTATCCCCTTTTCTCCAAGCTGCAAATCGGTTAGTATTGTTGCATAGGGTTTGGATCACCTCTTGACTAAAGAACAGCTGGAAGATGTTGGAAGGGCTGTAGACTGTCTAAAAATCCATGTGAACTCCTAGGATGAAAATTCAATGGGGCAGGCTGCTCATCTTCCTCCCAGGTGTCGCGCCATCTGTCCTCCTGTGCAGTAGCTGGTGCTGACGCTGTGCTCTTTCCCCTGGAGCTGATCTTGTCTTCCTTGCTCTGGCATGAGGTTGTTGCCCAGCTAAGGTGTGGAAGGTGTTGCCGGGTGTCGGAGGTGACGGTATGGACACTCCTTTCTTTGCTTGAGGTGGGCTTGTGCTTCTGCTGCCTTTGTGACTAGCCAGTCTTCCAGCAGGCACCCTCATGGGTGTCCATAGATTGTGGGATGGTAGAAGTTGATTGTTCCCTGGGAGTGGGTCACAAAAGGTGTGAAACATTCCATATGGGGTAGGCTAGGATTGATCTGCTTCACTGCAAGACAAAGACAGCATAACATAGCCAAATGAGTACAATATGTACCATGAAAATAAACACAAACATCAAATTGTTATGAGAAATAAGGCTAAATTATTATATGTAGTAGCTACACTTACATTACTATTTATTGCATATTACTTACAACTATAGTACACTGGCTAAATCATATTGGCGTAACAGGCTACAATATTATGCTACGCACCATAACTACTTGCTAAACGATACTAGATTCAGTGCCAATAGGCTAAAAGATTATGTTGGGGTAAATATATAGTATGCATTCTCTCAAGCCAACCCAACAATCTCGCAAAAGTGAATGATATACTTACGGCATATCGAGCACGGCGTCGATTCCATGGACAAACGCGACTTCGCCCTCTGAGTCCATGCTTGCAGCCATGGAAGCGTCATCACTCTCACTTTCCTCATCACTAAATCTAAACGAAGTTCTCATCAACTTCAGCCAGTGTAAGTCGTTTCCATTCCATGGTTGTGATAAAGATATCCACTAAAACGTTTTATCAAAAGCAAAAACAAAATCACGAAGTAAACTGCCCAAAAACCGAGCAACTGAAGCGCACTCTGCAATAGCAACAGGTAAACAGCACGCGCGCAACAGGGCTCGTAAATGTGTTCCGCGTGGCCCGCCCCGTCTCTGTAGTGACCATTCATGGCAAATGAGCTGTCGAGATTTTCGTCTGCCTGAATGCTATTTTTTGAAAATGGTGTCAAATATTTTGGATTCGATGGCCCATTACTGTAAGCTTTTTTTTCTTCCTTTCCCCATTTTCTACAAGTGTCTTCTGGTACTTACATTTATATTTATGCCATTTACTTGCAAATAAGAATTAGTTCTTAATGTACAAATTATGCAAGGAGTACATTCAAAAATTGCATAGTACAGGACATGTGGTTCGGTTTTTTCTGAAGATAAAAAGCAGAAAGAGTAAAACTAGGGGACAATATATGTGTAGACTTTGCAAACAAGGTCATTGGGTTGCGTGTATATTTTAAATAAGGTAATAAACAAAGTATATTTAATGAACTATGACTCGTTCCTAAATAAATAAGATCTGAAAAACAATTACATTAAAAATAAACTTTAATACAACTTCCAACACCAAAAAAAAATAATTTACAAAACAGAGATTTACAATTTACAAAAAAATTACAAAACAGGGAAAAATATATACAAAATCACAGTCCAGGGTCCACAGCACTTCAGACCGAGAAGCCCATCTCTGCAGCCAGATCCAGAATGCCAGGAATCCCCTCCAGCAGGCCTAGGATTTGGTCGGAGAAGAACGCTTCTCCCTCTTTAGTTACCACTGCATCACACACCAGTGGCTCCTCACCGAAAAGGTTCTCACGTGGCCTTTTGCTTGGAGGTTGGCCCTCATCAGCATGTGCCTCCGACTCTGAGCTGGAGTTAGAGAATGATCCGTCATCCCCAGAGAAGGCCTTCCTCTTTCTCTTCCGCAGCTGCGGTGGTGGAGTCGGCGGCTTTTGCTTGGCTATGTTCTGCAGGTGGTTCTGGTGGCAGGCCATATGCCATTGCTCCAGGCTGGACAGGTGAGAATAGTACGTCTGCCTGTACCACTCCCAGTAGACCTGCTGCCAGTAGAGCTCCTGGTCGGTATAATATGCTCCAATGTTTCCAGGCAGCCGAGGGGACTCGCTGGTATGGAGACCGGCATTCTGCATACAGAAGGGCATCGGCGTCGAGTGCCAGTGGCTTGCACCTGCTGTGGACACATATGGCATGAAACTGAAGACTGCTTGCTTCCATTACTGTACACCAGGGATGATAATGACTTGTTTATGATTTTCCCAGCTACAAAGAGTACTAAAAATCTAGAGTATCTTACGTATGGATGGATTGGCAGTCAGCACATGTGGAGAAGGCTGATGGCTGTGTACCTCCACCAGGCCTTAAAAACATCAATTTAATTAGCTTTTTCTTTTTTCCCCTCTTTATCATACATAGCAAATTGGTAAGGAGCACACCTGTGGGATGCTGAAAGATCTTTATGGGCGGTGCCTCTACAGCACCACTAACATGGCCGACCACATGCGAGGGTGCCACAGCGATTCCGCAAGGGAAGGGTGCCGGCCCATAGGAGTCCACACACATCACTGTCTCGTGGGGGGCGCGGGAGACGACACAAAACAATTAATTCAAGTCAAATATGGTTGATTTAAACAGTAAACAAATGAAACAATGAAATGTTAAAAATGAATGAAAAGAGCAAATTTACATTATAAGGAAGACAAAATATTAAAGTTGAACTAAAATGACAGAAACGGATGTACACTGTTTCAAATACATTCTGCAATCTATGAAAATAGACAGTTATGGATGAAGAACCCACCCGCAGGCTGGAGGTAGACTGGATTCATCTGCCTTGGAAGCTGCCCATTAGCATGGGCTCGGGCAAAGTGCCTCTGCCTCTCCTGGCCATGGCCTGAATGAAAACCGCAAAACGGGTGCCCAGAGGAAGCATAAATGTGTCCTGTGTTCATAGTTAATATGAAAAATTGACAGCTTCTTAAAAGTAAATTGCAGAGCAAAATCAAGGTTTGACCAGATCTGTGCTTTTCAAAACTCAAACTGAGCTCCAAACATTCCAAACCAAACATTCCGCAGTTGCTTAGTACACACGTGATGTCACCATTTCTTCATTTTTGAACAAAAACACTACATTAAACAGGCTGCTTCAATAACCTCCATCAGCTTGCTCCATAGAGACTGGTTTGGTTGGAGTCATTCTCCTTTGTTTAGTTTGTCTAGATTGAAATAATACAAATGTCATTAACTCTGAATGTTTTTTGCAGTATTTTTGACTATACACTCAGGATTCTAGACACTATGCCTTCTCAATAAAAACACAAGACAGATAGTATGTGAATGCAGTGCAGAGCATGGAGGCCTTATTCTGAGCCATCCATCCTGCCATCACCAATAGCATGTGTGAATGTGAAAAGGGAAACACCCACTCTCTTATACATCTTTATGAAACTCTTCTTGTATACTCACGCCCCTTTTTAAGTCACTTATTGCAGTTTCTGTGGACAAGTAAGACATCCTCCCTTTGCATCACAGTAAAGCCCACAGTAAATCCAACTCATCCTTTGGCCTGTTGTCACTTCAGTCGGCTGCACCCAAAGGCTGGATACATCCGCATGTGTTACTGCTATTAAGGGCTTACTTAAAGACAATTTTAATAATACCTGTAAATGTTTTACTTCTGTTCAAGTCACGTAGCTTCTGTTTGTTAACTCTTGTTATATAACGCTTCTTGTTTTTGGATTTTGTTATTTCTTTCTCATTTTTCTTCCTCTCCCCCTTCTCTACAAGTGTCTTCTGGTAGTTACAAATAAGAATTAGTTCTTACTTTCCAATTTTAAGATCCTTTCGAATCTATTTGTACACCTCCACCTTACCACCTGTGACGAATGCCTGAGTGCCGAAGGGCCTGGAGCAGGACGCACAGACTCCCGTGACTGTGAAATTCATTTATTAACACGCAACGTAACTGTGGCACTCACATATAACAGTAACGGATAACGTGACTTCTACAATTAACACGGACAACTCACACGTAACCGAAGACAATATACATAGACAGAACAGCTAAACAAACATTAACAAGGGCTACATGAACGTGGACATTGACATTAAGCACAGGCGCTAACAAACAATGACCAACAGTGAGGGGAGCACCGACAGGGGTTTAAATAGCCCAACGAACACTGACGCTAAACCCTGTACAGGTGCGTGCCCTCACGGGGGTGTGGCCACAAACAAAAGTAAACCCCCCTGCACGCGGCAGGCCGGACCACGTGACTTGTGGGGAGGAGCGTCCCGTGATAACACTAGTTATCTAAAGTTTTACATATAGCACAAAGACCCTTCAGGATGTAAATTAAAGTAGACACTTGGGAAAAGGCATTCATTTACATCCAGGCTTTTCTTTCCATCATTTAGGCTCCAATTGGTAACATGAAACATACGGGGAAAAAAGCTAACAAAAATGCCTTTTATTTTGGGGTTATCCAACGTGGATGTGGATGCTGGGGATGCAAAATCAGTAATTCAATACATTTCCTGATTCACCAGGGTCTTGTAAAACAAAACGCAAATAATACATCCAAAATGTAAAAACGTACACAAAACCTTTCCAGCACTACACTGGACTTCAAAGTCTTATAGAGGAAACAGTTCATAAATGCTTTAAACACGTCCACAGCAGTGCGCCCGTTAGCCAGCACAATTGCAAACACTATGCATGCAATGTGCTGTTAGCACCTCCTACGATGTGGACGAGGGGTTGGATTTTAGGAGGTAAAAATAGAACACAGCAAACCTATAAAAAAACAACAACCTCAAAGTATTTACAAATCTGTGCCAATATGTAATGTCCCTAAGCGCACTTCTGATCATGCATCTATGCAGAGTGGAACACTGCAAAATCTGCACATGAGCATTGTTCTCATCTTGCAGTGCAAACATGTCCTCCTCCCATGTGAGGCTTTCTGTTGCACGTCAGTGGTATGCACTGATGGCTTCATACCGCTCCTCAGCCACAGAAGGAGGAAACACGTGGCTACGCAAGTGATCCTTCCTCCACAGGTCCCCAATAGCCGAAGGCTTCGCCAGTTCAAGATAGATCTTTATGCTGAGATGAAGAAGCATTTCATCAGCATTTCATCCATCCATGGCCTCTTCATGTTATCCCCTTTTCTCCAAGCTGCAAATCGGTTAGTATTGTTGCATAGGGTTTGGATCACCTCTTGACTAAAGAACAGCTGGAAGATGTTGGAAGGGCTGTAGACTGTCTAAAAATCCATGTGAACTCCTGGGATGAAAATTCAATGGGGCAGGCTGCTCATTTTCCTCCCAGGTGTCGCGCCATCTGTCCTCCTGTGCAGTAGCTGGTGCTGACGCTGTGCTCTTTCCCCTGGAGCTGATCTTGTCTTCCTTGCTCTGGCATGAGGTTGTTGCCCAGCTAAGGTGTGGAAGGTGTTGCCGGGTGTCGGAGGTGACGGTATGGACACTCCTTTCTTTGCTTGAGGTGGGCTTGTGCTTCTGCTGCCTTTGTGACTAGCCAGTCTTCCAGCAGGCACCCTCATGGGTGTCCATAGATTGTGGGATGGTAGAAGTTGATTGTTCCCTGGGAGTGGGTCACAAAAGGTGTGAAACATTCCATATGGGGTAGGCTAGGATTGATCTGCTTCACTGCAAGACAAAGACAGCATAACATAGCCAAATGAGTACAATATGTACCATGAAAATAAACACAAACATCAAATTGTTATGAGAAATAAGGCTAAATTATTATATGTAGTAGCTACACTTACATTACTATTTATTGCATATTACTTACAACTATAGTACACTGGCTAAATCATATTGGCGTAACAGGCTACAATATTATGCTACGCACCATAACTACTTGCTAAACGATACTAGATTCAGTGCCAATAGGCTAAAAGATTATGTTGGGGTAAATATATAGTATGCATTCTCTCAAGCCAACCCAACAATCTCGCAAAAGTGAATGATATACTTACGGCATATCGAGCACGGCGTCGATTCCATGGACAAACGCGACTTCGCCCTCTGAGTCCATGCTTGCAGCCATGGAAGCGTCATCACTCTCACTTTCCTCATCACTAAATCTAAACGAAGTTCTCATCAACTTCAGCCAGTGTAAGTCGTTTCCATTCCATGGTTGTGATAAAGATATCCACTAAAACGTTTTATCAAAAGCAAAAACAAAATCACGAAGTAAACTGCCCAAAAACCGAGCAACTGAAGTGCACTCTGCAATAGCAACAGGTAAACAGCACGCGCGCAACAGGGCTCGTTAATGTGTTCCGCGTGGCCCGCCCCGTCTCTGTAGTGACCATTCATGGCAAATGAGCTGTCGAGATTTTCGTCTGCCTGAATGCTATTTGTTGAAAATGGTGTCAAATATTTTGGATTCGATGGCCCATTACTGTAAGCTTTTTTTTCTTCCTTTCCCCATTTTCTACAAGTGTCTTCTGGTACTTACATTTATATTTATGCCATTTACTTGCAAATAAGAATTAGTTCTTAATGTACAAATTATGCAAGGAGTACATTCAAAAATTGCATAGTACAGGACATGTGGTTCGGTTTTTTCTGAAGATAAACAGCAGAAAGAGTAAAACTAGGGGACAATATATGTGTAGACTTTGCAAACAAGGTCATTGGGTTGCGTGTATATTTTAAATAAGGTAATAAACAAAGTATATTTAATGAACTATGACTCGTTCCTAAATAAATAAGATCTGAAAAACAATTACATTAAAAATAAACTTTAATACAACTTCCAACACCAAAAAAAATAATTTACAAAACAGAGATTTACAATTTACAAAAAAATTACAAAACAGGGAAAAATATATACAAAATCACAGTCCAGGGTCCACAGCAATTCAGACCGAGAAGCCCATCTCTGCAGCCAGATCCAGAATGCCAGGAATCCCCTCCAGCAGGCCTAGGATTTGGTCGGAGAAGAACGCTTCTCCCTCTTTAGTTACCACTGCATCACACACCAGTGGCTCCTCACCGAAAAGGTTCTCGCGTGGCCTTTTGCTTGGAGGTTGGCCCTCATCAGCATGTGCCTCCGACTCTGAGCTGGAGTTAGAGAATGATCCGTCATCTCCAGAGAAGGCCTTCCTCTTTCTCTTCCGCAGCTGCGGTGGTGGAGTCGGCGGCTTTTGCTTGGCTATGTTCTGCAGGTGGTTCTGGTGGCAGGCCATATGCCATTGCTCCAGGCTGGACAGGTGAGAATAGTACGTCTGCCTGTACCACTCCCAGTAGACCTGCTGCCAGTAGAGCTCCTGGTCGGTATAATATGCTCCAATGTTTCCAGGCAGCCGAGGGGACTCGCTGGTATGGAGACCGGCATTCTGCATACAGAAGGGCATCGGCGTCGAGTGCCAGTGGCTTGCACCTGCTGTGGACACATATGGCATGAAACTGAAGACTGCTTGCTTCCATTACTGTACACCAGGGATGATAATGACTTGTTTATGATTTTCCCAGCTACAAAGAGTACTAAAAATCTAGAGTATCTTACGTATGGATGGATTGGCAGTCAGCACATGTGGAGAAGGCTGATGGCTGTGTACCTCCACCAGGCCTTAAAAACATCAATTTAATTAGCTTTTTCTTTTTTCCCCTCTTTATCATACATAGCAAATTGGTAAGGAGCACACCTGTGGGATGCTGAAAGATCTTTATGGGCGGTGCCTCTACAGCACCACTAACATGGCCGACCACATGCGAGGGTGCCACAGCGATTCCGCAAGGGAAGGGTGCCGGCCCATAGGAGTCCACACACATCACTGTCTCGTGGGGGGCGCGGGAGACGACACAAAACAATTAATTCAAGTCAAATATGGTTGATTTAAACAGTAAACAAATGAAACAATGAAATGTTAAAAATGAATGAAAAGAGCAAATTTACATTATAAGGAAGACAAAATATTAAAGTTGAACTAAAATGACAGAAACGGATGTACACTGTTTCAAATACATTCTGCAATCTATGAAAATAGACAGTTATGGATGAAGAACCCACCCGCAGGCTGGAGGTAGACTGGATTCATCTGCCTTGGAAGCTGCCCATTAGCATGGGCTCGGGCAAAGTGTCTCTGCCTCTCCTGGCCATGGCCTGAATGAAAACCGCAAAACGGGTGCCCAGAGGAAGCATAAATGTGTCCTGTGTTCATAGTTAATATGAAAAATTGACAGCTTCTTAAAAGTAAATTGCAGAGCAAAATCAAGGTTTGACCAGATCTGTGCTTTTCAAAACTCAAACTGAGCTCCAAACATTCGAAACCAAACATTCCGCAGTTGCTTAGTACACACGTGATGTCACCATTTCTTCATTTTTGAACAAAAACACTACATTAAACAGGCTGCTTCAATAACCTCCATCAGCTTGCTCCATAGAGACTGTTTTGGTTGGAGTCATTCTTCTTTGTTTAGTTTGTCTAGATTGAAATAATACAAATGTCATTAACTCTGGATGTTTTTTGCAGTGTTTTTGACTATACACTCAGGATTCTAGACACTATGTCTTCTCAATAAAAACACAAGACAGATAGTATGTGAATGCAGTGCAGAGCATGGAGGCCTTATTCTGAGCCATCCATCCTGCCATCACCAATAGCATGTGTGAATGTGAAAAGGGAAACACCCACTCTCTTATACATCTTTATGAAACTCTTCTTGTATACTCACGCCCCTTTTTAAGTCAGTTATTGCAGTTTCTGTGGACAAGTAAGACATCCTCCCTTTGCATCACAGTAAAGCCCACAGTAAATCCAACTCATCCTTTGGCCTGTTGTCACTTCAGTCGGCTGCACCCAAAGGCTGGATACATCCGCATGTGTTACTGCTATTAAGGGCTTACTTAAAGACAATTTTAATAATACCTGTAAATGTTTCACTTCTGTTCAAGTCACGTAGCTTCTGTTTGTTAACTCTTGTTATATAACGCTTCTTGTTTTTGGATTTTGTTATTTCTTTCTCATTTTTCTTCCTCTCCCCCTTCTCTACAAGTGTCTTCTGGTAGTTACAAATAAGAATTAGTTCTTACTTTCCAATTTTAAGATCCTTTCGAATCTATTTGTACACCTCCACCTTACCACCTGTGACGAATGCCTGAGTGCCGAAGGGCCTGGAGCAGGACGCACAGACTCCCGTGACTGTGAAATTCATTTATTAACACGCAACGAAACTGTGGCACTCACATATAACAGTAACGGATAACGTGACTTCTACAATTAACACGGACAACTCACACGTAACCGAAGACAATATACATAGACAGAACAGCTAAACAAACATTAACAAGGGCTACATGAACGTGGACATTGACATTAAGCACAGGCGCTAACAAACAATGACCAACAGTGAGGGGAGCACCGACAGGGGTTTAAATAGCCCAACGAACACTGACGCTAAACCCTGTACAGGTGCGTGCCCTCACGGGGGTGTGGCCACAAACAAAAGTAAACCCCCCTGCACGCGGCAGACCGGACCACGTGACTTGTGGGGAGGAGCGTCCCGTGATAACACTAGTTATCTAAAGTTTTACATATAGCACAAAGACCCTTCAGGATGTAAATTAAAGTAGACACTTGGAAAAAGGCATTCATTTACATCCAGGCTTTTCTTTCCATCATTTAGGCTCCAATTGGTAACATGAAACATACGGGGAAAAAAGCTAACAAAAATGCCTTTTATTTTGGGGTTATCCAACGTGGATGTGGATGCTGGGGATGCAAAATCAGTAATTCAATACATTTCCTGATTCACCAGGGTCTTGCAAAACAAAACGCAAATAATACATCCAAAATGTAAAAACGTACACAAAACCTTTCCAGCACTACACTGGACTTCAAAGTCTTATAGAGGAAACAGTTCATAAATGCTTTAAACACGTCCACAGCAGTGCGCCCGTTAGCCAGCACAATTGCAAACACTATGCATGCAATGTGCTGTTAGCACCTCCTACGATGTGGACGAGGGGTTGGATTTTAGGAGGCAAAAATAGAACACAGCAAACCTATAAAAAAACAGCAACCTCAAAGTATTTACAAATCTGTGCCAATATGTAATGTCCCTAAGCGCACTTCTTATCATGCATCTATGCAGAGTGGAACACTGCAAAATCTGCACATGAACATTGTTCTCATCTTGCAGTGCAAACATGTCCTCCTCCCATGTGAGGCTTTCTGTTGCACGTCAGTGGTATGCACTGATGGCTTCATACCGCTCCTCAGCCACAGAAGGAGGAAACACGTGGCTACGCAAGTGATCCTTCCTCCACAGGTCCCCAATAGCCGAAGGCTTCGCCAGTCCAAGATAGATCTTTATGCTGAGATGAAGAAGCATTTCATCAGCATTTCATCCATCCATGTCCTCTTCATGTTATCCCCTTTTCTCCAAGCTGCAAATCGGTTAGTATTGTTGCATAGGGTTTGGATCACCTCTTGACTAAAGAACAGCTGGAAGATGTTGGAAGGGCTGTAGACTGTCTAAAAATCCATGTGAACTCCTAGGATGAAAATTCAATGGGGCAGGCTGCTCATCTTCCTCCCAGGTGTCGCGCCATCTGTCCTCCTGTGCAGTAGCTGGTGCTGACGCTGTGCTCTTTCCCCTGGAGCTGATCTTGTCTTCCTTGCTCTGGCATGAGGTTGTTGCCCAGCTAAGGTGTGGAAGGTGTTGCCGGGTGTCGGAGGTGACGGTATGGACACTCCTTTCTTTGCTTGAGGTGGGCTTGTGCTTCTGCTGCCTTTGTGACTAGCCAGTCTTCCAGCAGGCACCCTCATGGGTGTCCATAGATTGTGGGATGGTAGAAGTTGATTGTTCCCTGGGAGTGGGTCACAAAAGGTGTGAAACATTCCATATGGGGTAGGCTAGGATTGATCTGCTTCACTGCAAGACAAAGACAGCATAACATAGCCAAATGAGTACAATATGTACCATGAAAATAAACACAAACATCAAATTGTTATGAGAAATAAGGCTAAATTATTATATGTAGTAGCTACACTTACATTACTATTTATTGCATATTACTTACAACTATAGTACACTGGCTAAATCATATTGGCGTAACAGGCTACAATATTATGCTACGCACCATAACTACTTGCTAAACGATACTAGATTCAGTGCCAATAGGCTAAAAGATTATGTTGGGGTAAATATATAGTATGCATTCTCTCAAGCCAACCCAACAATCTCGCAAAAGTGAATGATATACTTACGGCATATCGAGCACGGCGTCGATTCCATGGACAAACGCGACTTCGCCCTCTGAGTCCATGCTTGCAGCCATGGAAGCGTCATCACTCTCACTTTCCTCATCACTAAATCTAAACGAAGTTCTCATCAACTTCAGCCAGTGTAAGTCGTTTCCATTCCATGGTTGTGATAAAGATATCCACTAAAACGTTTTATCAAAAGCAAAAACAAAATCATGAAGTAAACTGCCCAAAAACCGAGCAACTGAAGCGCACTCTGCAATAGCAACAGGTAAACAGCACGCGCGCAACAGGGCTCGTAAATGTGTTCCGCGTGGCCCGCCCCGTCTCTGTAGTGACCATTCATGGCAAATGAGCTGTCGAGATTTTCGTCTGCCTGAATGCTATTTTTTGAAAATGGTGTCAAATATTTTGGATTCGATGGCCCATTACTGTAAGCTTTTTTTTCTTCCTTTCCCCATTTTCTACAAGTGTCTTCTGGTACTTACATTTATATTTATGCCATTTACTTGCAAATAAGAATTAGTTCTTAATGTACAAATTATGCAAGGAGTACATTCAAAAATTGCATAGTACAGGACATGTGGTTCGGTTTTTTCTGAAGATAAAAAGCAGAAAGAGTAAAACTAGGGGACAATATATGTGTAGACTTTGCAAACAAGGTCATTGGGTTGCGTGTATATTTTAAATAAGGTAATAAACAAAGTATATTTAATGAACTATGACTCGTTCCTAAATAAATAAGATCTGAAAAACAATTACATTAAAAATAAACTTTAATACAACTTCCAACACCAAAAAAAAATAATTTACAAAACAGAGATTTACAATTTACAAAAAAATTACAAAACAGGGAAAAATATATACAAAATCACAGTCCAGGGTCCACAGCACTTCAGACCGAGAAGCCCATCTCTGCAGCCAGATCCAGAATGCCAGGAATCCCCTCCAGCAGGCCTAGGATTTGGTCGGAGAAGAACGCTTCTCCCTCTTTAGTTACCACTGCATCACACACCAGTGGCTCCTCACCGAAAAGGTTCTCACGTGGCCTTTTGCTTGGAGGTTGGCCCTCATCAGCATGTGCCTCCGACTCTGAGCTGGAGTTAGAGAATGATCCGTCATCCCCAGAGAAGGCCTTCCTCTTTCTCTTCCGCAGCTGCGGTGGTGGAGTCGGCGGCTTTTGCTTGGCTATGTTCTGCAGGTGGTTCTGGTGGCAGGCCATATGCCATTGCTCCAGGCTGGACAGGTGAGAATAGTACGTCTGCCTGTACCACTCCCAGTAGACCTGCTGCCAGTAGAGCTCCTGGTCGGTATAATATGCTCCAATGTTTCCAGGCAGCCGAGGGGACTCGCTGGTATGGAGACCGGCATTCTGCATACAGAAGGGCATCGGCGTCGAGTGCCAGTGGCTTGCACCTGCTGTGGACACATATGGCATGAAACTGAAGACTGCTTGCTTCCATTACTGTACACCAGGGATGATAATGACTTGTTTATGATTTTCCCAGCTACAAAGAGTACTAAAAATCTAGAGTATCTTACGTATGGATGGATTGGCAGTCAGCACATGTGGAGAAGGCTGATGGCTGTGTACCTCCACCAGGCCTTAAAAACATCAATTTAATTAGCTTTTTCTTTTTTCCCCTCTTTATCATACATAGCAAATTGGTAAGGAGCACACCTGTGGGATGCTGAAAGATCTTTATGGGCGGTGCCTCTACAGCACCACTAACATGGCCGACCACATGCGAGGGTGCCACAGCGATTCCGCAAGGGAAGGGTGCCGGCCCATAGGAGTCCACACACATCACTGTCTCGTGGGGGGCGCGGGAGACGACACAAAACAATTAATTCAAGTCAAATATGGTTGATTTAAACAGTAAACAAATGAAACAATGAAATGTTAAAAATGAATGAAAAGAGCAAATTTACATTATAAGGAAGACAAAATATTAAAGTTGAACTAAAATGACAGAAACGGATGTACACTGTTTCAAATACATTCTGCAATCTATGAAAATAGACAGTTATGGATGAAGAACCCACCCGCAGGCTGGAGGTAGACTGGATTCATCTGCCTTGGAAGCTGCCCATTAGCATGGGCTCGGGCAAAGTGCCTCTGCCTCTCCTGGCCATGGCCTGAATGAAAACCGCAAAACAGGTGCCCAGAGGAAGCATAAATGTGTCCTGTGTTCATAGTTAATATGAAAAATTGACAGCTTCTTAAAAGTAAATTGCAGAGCAAAATCAAGGTTTGACCAGATCTGTGCTTTTCAAAACTCAAACTGAGCTCCAAACATTCCAAACCAAACATTCCGCAGTTGCTTAGTACACACGTGATGTCACCATTTCTTCATTTTTGAACAAAAACACTACATTAAACAGGCTGCTTCAATAACCTCCATCAGCTTGCTCCATAGAGACTGGTTTGGTTGGAGTCATTCTCCTTTGTTTAGTTTGTCTAGATTGAAATAATACAAATGTCATTAACTCTGAATGTTTTTTGCAGTATTTTTGACTATACACTCAGGATTCTAGACACTATGCCTTCTCAATAAAAACACAAGACAGATAGTATGTGAATGCAGTGCAGAGCATGGAGGCCTTATTCTGAGCCATCCATCCTGCCATCACCAATAGCATGTGTGAATGTGAAAAGGGAAACACCCACTCTCTTATACATCTTTATGAAACTCTTCTTGTATACTCACGCCCCTTTTTAAGTCACTTATTGCAGTTTCTGTGGACAAGTAAGACATCCTCCCTTTGCATCACAGTAAAGCCCACAGTAAATCCAACTCATCCTTTGGCCTGTTGTCACTTCAGTCGGCTGCACCCAAAGGCTGGATACATCCGCATGTGTTACTGCTATTAAGGGCTTACTTAAAGACAATTTTAATAATACCTGTAAATGTTTTACTTCTGTTCAAGTCACGTAGCTTCTGTTTGTTAACTCTTGTTATATAACGCTTCTTGTTTTTGGATTTTGTTATTTCTTTCTCATTTTTCTTCCTCTCCCCCTTCTCTACAAGTGTCTTCTGGTAGTTACAAATAAGAATTAGTTCTTACTTTCCAATTTTAAGATCCTTTCGAATCTATTTGTACACCTCCACCTTACCACCTGTGACGAATGCCTGAGTGCCGAAGGGCCTGGAGCAGGACGCACAGACTCCCGTGACTGTGAAATTCATTTATTAACACGCAACGAAACTGTGGCACTCACATATAACAGTAACGGATAACGTGACTTCTACAATTAACACGGACAACTCACACGTAACCGAAGACAATATACATAGACAGAACAGCTAAACAAACATTAACAAGGGCTACATGAACGTGGACATTGACATTAAGCACAGGCGCTAACAAACAATGACCAACAGTGAGGGGAGCACCGACAGGGGTTTAAATAGCCCAACGAACACTGACGCTAAACCCTGTACAGGTGCGTGCCCTCACGGGGGTGTGGCCACAAACAAAAGTAAACCCCCCTGCACGCGGCAGGCCGGACCACGTGACTTGTGGGGAGGAGCGTCCCGTGATAACACTAGTTATCTAAAGTTTTACATATAGCACAAAGACCCTTCAGGATGTAAATTAAAGTAGACACTTGGAAAAAGGCATTCATTTACATCCAGGCTTTTCTTTCCATCATTTAGGCTCCAATTGGTAACATGAAACATACGGGGAAAAAAGCTAACAAAAATGCCTTTTATTTTGGGGTTATCCAACGTGGATGTGGATGCTGGGGATGCAAAATCAGTAATTCAATACATTTCCTGATTCACCAGGGTCTTGTAAAACAAAACGCAAATAATACATCCAAAATGTAAAAACGCACACAAAACCTTTCCAGCACTACACTGGACTTCAAAGTCTTATAGAGGAAACAGTTCATAAATGCTTTAAACACGTCCACAGCAGTGCGCCCGTTAGCCAGCACAATTGCAAACACTATGCATGCAATGTGCTGTTAGCACCTCCTACGATGTGGACGAGGGGTTGGATTTTAGGAGGCAAAAATAGAACACAGCAAACCTATAAAAAAACAACAACCTCAAAGTATTTACAAATCTGTGCCAATATGTAATGTCCCTAAGCGCACTTCTGATCATGCATCTATGCAGAGTGGAACACTGCAAAATCTGCACATGAACATTGTTCTCATCTTGCAGTGCAAACATGTCCTCCTCCCATGTGAGGCTTTCTCTTGCACGTCAGTGGTATGCACTGATGGCTTCATACCGCTCCTCAGCCACAGAAGGAGGAAACACGTGGCTACGCAAGTGATCCTTCCTCCACAGGTCCCCAATAGCCGAAGGCTTCGCCAGTCCAAGATAGATCTTTATGCTGAGATGAAGAAGCATTTCATCAGCATTTCATCCATCCATGTCCTCTTCATGTTATCCCCTTTTCTCCAAGCTGCAAATCGGTTAGTATTGTTGCATAGGGTTTGGATCACCTCTTGACTAAAGAACAGCTGGAAGATGTTGGAAGGGCTGTAGACTGTCTAAAAATCCATGTGAACTCCTAGGATGAAAATTCAATGGGGCAGGCTGCTCATCTTCCTCCCAGGTGTCGCGCCATCTGTCCTCCTGTGCAGTAGCTGGTGCTGACGCTGTGCTCTTTCCCCTGGAGCTGATCTTGTCTTCCTTGCTCTGGCATGAGGTTGTTGCCCAGCTAAGGTGTGGAAGGTGTTGCCGGGTGTCGGAGGTGACGGTATGGACACTCCTTTCTTTGCTTGAGGTGGGCTTGTGCTTCTGCTGCCTTTGTGACTAGCCAGTCTTCCAGCAGGCACCCTCATGGGTGTCCATAGATTGTGGGATGGTAGAAGTTGATTGTTCCCTGGGAGTGGGTCACAAAAGGTGTGAAACATTCCATATGGGGTAGGCTAGGATTGATCTGCTTCACTGCAAGACAAAGACAGCATAACAAATGAGTACAATATGTACCATGAAAATAAACACAAACATCAAATTGTCATGAGAAATAAGGCTAAATTATTATATGTAGTAGTTACACTTACATTACTATTTATTGCATATTGCTTACAACTATAGTACACTGGCTAAATCATATTGGCGTAACAGGCTACAATATTATGCTACGCACCATAACTACTTGCTAAACGATATTAGATTCAGTGCCAATAGGCTAAAAGATTATGTTGGGGTAAATATATAGTATGCATTCTCTCAAGCCAACCCAACAATCTCGCAAAAGTGAATGATATACTTACGGCATATCGAGCACGGCGTCGATTCCATGGACAAACGCGACTTCGCCCTCTGAGTCCATGCTTGCAGCCATGGAAGCGTCATCACTCTCACTTTCCTCATCACTAAATCTAAACGAAGTTCTCATCAACTTCAGCCAGTGTAAGTCGTTTCCATTCCATGGTTGTGATAAAGATATCCACTAAAACGTTTTATCAAAAGCAAAAACAAAATCACGAAGTAAACTGCCCAAAAACCGAGCAACTGAAGCGCACTCTGCAATAGCAACAGGTAAACAGCACGCGCGCAACAGGGCTCGTTAATGTGTTCCGCGTGGCCCGCCCCGTCTCTGTAGTGACCATTCATGGCAAATGAGCTGTCGAGATTTTCGTCTGCCTGAATGCTATTTGTTGAAAATGGTGTCAAACATTTTGGATTCGATGGCCCATTACTGTAAGCTTTTTTTTCTTCCTTTCCCCATTTTCTACAAGGGTCTTCTGGTACTTACATTTATATTTATGCCATTTACTTGCAAATAAGAATTAGTTCTTAATGTACAAATTATGCAAGGAGTACATTCAAAAATTGCATAGTACAGGACATGTGGTTGGGTTTTTTCTGAAGATAAAAAGCAGAAAGAGTAAAACCCGATGTAAAACTAGGGGACAATATATGTGTAGACTTTGCAAACAAGGTCATTGGGTTGCGTGTATATTTTAAATAAGGTAATAAACAAAGTATATTTAATGAACTATGACTCGTTCCTAAATAAATAAGATCTGAAAAACAATTACATTAAAAATAAACTTTAATACAACTTCCAACACCAAAAAAAATAATTTACAAAACAGAGATTTACAATTTACAAAAAAATTACAAAACAGGGAAAAATATATACAAAATTACAGTCCAGGGTCCACAGCAATTCAGACCGAGAAGCCCATCTCTGCAGCCAGATCCAGAATGCCAGGAATCCCCTCCAGCAGGCCTAGGATTTGGTCGGAGAAGAACGCTTCTCCCTCTTTAGTTACCACTGCATCACACACCAGTGGCTCCTCACCGAAAAGGTTCTCGCCTGGCCTTTTGCTTGGAGGTTGGCCCTCATCAGCATGTGCCTCCGACTCTGAGCTGGAGTTAGAGAATGATCCGTCATCTCCAGAGAAGGCCTTCCTCTTTCTCTTCCGCAGCTGCGGTGGTGGAGTCGGCGGCTTTTGCTTGGCTATGTTCTGCAGGTGGTTCTGGTGGCAGGCCATATGCCATTGCTCCAGGCTGGACAGGTGAGAATAGTACGTCTGCCTGTACCACTCCCAGTAGACCTGCTGCCAGTAGAGCTCCTGGTCGGTATAATATGCTCCAATGTTTCCAGGCAGCCGAGGGGACTCGCTGGTATGGAGACCGGCATTCCGCATACAGAAGGGCATCGGCGTCGAGTGCCAGTGGCTTGCACCTGCTGTGGACACATATGGCATGAAACTGAAGACTGCTTGCTTCCATTACTGTACACCAGGGATGATAATGACTTGTTTATGATTTTCCCAGCTACAAAGAGTACTAAAAATCTAGAGTATCTTACGTATGGATGGATTGGCAGTCAGCACATGTGGAGAAGGCTGATGGCTGTGTACCTCCACCAGGCCTTAAAAACATCAATTTAATTAGCTTTTTCTTTTTTCCCCTCTTTATCATACATAGCAAATTGGTAAGGAGCACACCTGTGGGATGCTGAAAGATCTTTATGGGCGGTGCCTCTACAGCACCACTAACATGGCCGACCACATGCGAGGGTGCCACAGCGATTCCGCAAGGGAAGGGTGCCGGCCCATAGGAGTCCACACACATCACTGTCTCGTGGGGGGCGCGGGAGACGACACAAAACAATTAATTCAAGTCAAATATGGTTGATTTAAACAGTAAACAAATGAAACAATGAAATGTTAAAAATGAATGAAAAGAGCAAATTTACATTATAAGGAAGACAAAATATTAAAGTTGAACTAAAATGACAGAAACGGATGTACACTGTTTCAAATACATTCTGCAATCTATGAAAATAGACAGTTATGGATGAAGAACCCACCCGCAGGCTGGAGGTAGACTGGATTCATCTGCCTTGGAAGCTGCCCATTAGCATGGGCTCGGGCAAAGTGCCTCTGCCTCTCCTGGCCATGGCCTGAATGAAAACCGCAAAACGGGTGCCCAGAGGAAGCATAAATGTGTCCTGTGTTCATAGTTAATATGAAAAATTGACAGCTTCTTAAAAGTAAATTGCAGAGCAAAATCAAGGTTTGACCAGATCTGTGCTTTTCAAAACTCAAACTGAGCTCCAAACATTCCAAACCAAACATTCCGCAGTTGCTTAGTACACACGTGATGTCACCATTTCTTCATTTTTGAACAAAAACACTACATTAAACAGGCTGCTTCAATAACCTCCATCAGCTTGCTCCATAGAGACTGTTTTGGTTGGAGTCATTCTTCTTTGTTTAGTTTGTCTAGATTGAAATAATACAAATGTCATTAACTCTGGATGTTTTTTGCAGTGTTTTTGACTATACACTCAGGATTCTAGACACTATGTCTTCTCAATAAAAACACAAGACAGATAGTATGTGAATGCAGTGCAGAGCATGGAGGCCTTATTCTGAGCCATCCATCCTGCCATCACCAATAGCATGTGTGAATGTGAAAAGGGAAACACCCACTCTCTTATACATCTTTATGAAACTCTTCTTGTATACTCACGCCCCTTTTTAAGTCAGTTATTGCAGTTTCTGTGGACAAGTAAGACATCCTCCCTTTGCATCACAGTAAAGCCCACAGTAAATCCAACTCATCCTTTGGCCTGTTGTCACTTCAGTCGGCTGCACCCAAAGGCTGGATACATCCGCATGTGTTACTGCTATTAAGGGCTTACTTAAAGACAATTTTAATAATACCTGTAAATGTTTTACTTCTGTTCAAGTCACGTAGCTTCTGTTTGTTAACTCTTGTTATATAATGCTTCTTGTTTTTGGATTTTGTTATTTCTTTCTCATTTTTCTTCCTCTCCCCCTTCTCTACAAGTGTCTTCTGGTAGTTACAAATAAGAATTAGTTCTTACTTTCCAATTTTAAGATCCTTTCGAATCTATTTGTACACCTCCACCTTACCACCTGTGACGAATGCCTGAGTGCCGAAGGGCCTGGAGCAGGACGCACAGACTCCCGTGACTGTGAAATTCATTTATTAACACGCAACGTAACTGTGGCACTCACATATAACAGTAACGGATAACGTGACTTCTACAATTAACACGGACAACTCACACGTAACCGAAGACAATATACATAGACAGAACAGCTAAACAAACATTAACAAGGGCTACATGAACGTGGACATTGACATTAAGCACAGGCGCTAACAAACAATGACCAACAGTGAGGGGAGCACCGACAGGGGTTTAAATAGCCCAACGAACACTGACGCTAAACCCTGTACAGGTGCGTGCCCTCACGGGGGTGTGGCCACAAACAAAAGTAAACCCCCCTGCACGCGGCAGGCCGGACCACGTGACTTGTGGGGAGGAGCGTCCCGTGATAACACTAGTTATCTAAAGTTTTACATATAGCACAAAGACCCTTCAGGATGTAAATTAAAGTAGACACTTGGGAAAAGGCATTCATTTACATCCAGGCTTTTCTTTCCATCATTTAGGCTCCAATTGGTAACATGAAACATACGGGGAAAAAAGCTAACAAAAATGCCTTTTATTTTGGGGTTATCCAACGTGGATGTGGATGCTGGGGATGCAAAATCAGTAATTCAATACATTTCCTGATTCACCAGGGTCTTGTAAAACAAAACGCAAATAATACATCCAAAATGTAAAAACGTACACAAAACCTTTCCAGCACTACACTGGACTTCAAAGTCTTATAGAGGAAACAGTTCATAAATGCTTTAAACACGTCCACAGCAGTGCGCCCGTTAGCCAGCACAATTGCAAACACTATGCATGCAATGTGCTGTTAGCACCTCCTACGATGTGGACGAGGGGTTGGAGTTTAGGAGGCAAAAATAGAACACAGCAAACCTATAAAAAAACAACAGCCTCAAAGTATTTACAAATCTGTGCCAATATGTAATGTCCCTAAGCGCACTTCTGATCATGCATCTATGCAGAGTGGAACACTGCAAAATCTGCACATGAACATTGTTCTCATCTTGCAGTGCAAACATGTCCTCCTCCCATGTGAGGCTTTCTGTTGCACGTCAGTGGTATGCACTGATGGCTTCATACCGCTCCTCAGCCACAGAAGGAGGAAACACGTGGCTACGCAAGTGATCCTTCCTCCACAGGTCCCCAATAGCCGAAGGCTTCGCCAGTTCAAGATAGATCTTTATGCTGAGATGAAGAAGCATTTCATCAGCATTTCATCCATCCATGGCCTCTTCATGTTATCCCCTTTTCTCCAAGCTGCAAATCGGTTAGTATTGTTGCATAGGGTTTGGATCACCTCTTGACTAAAGAACAGCTGGAAGATGTTGGAAGGGCTGTAGACTGTCTAAAAATCCATGTGAACTCCTGGGATGAAAATTCAATGGGGCAGGCTGCTCATTTTCCTCCCAGGTGTCGCGCCATCTGTCCTCCTGTGCAGTAGCTGGTGCTGACGCTGTGCTCTTTCCCCTGGAGCTGATCTTGTCTTCCTTGCTCTGGCATGAGGTTGTTGCCCAGCTAAGGTGTGGAAGGTGTTGCCGGGTGTCGGAGGTGACGGTATGGACACTCCTTTCTTTGCTTGAGGTGGGCTTGTGCTTCTGCTGCCTTTGTGACTAGCCAGTCTTCCAGCAGGCACCCTCATGGGTGTCCATAGATTGTGGGATGGTAGAAGTTGATTGTTCCCTGGGAGTGGGTCACAAAAGGTGTGAAACATTCCATATGGGGTAGGCTAGGATTGATCTGCTTCACTGCAAGACAAAGACAGCATAACAGATGAGTACAATATGTACCATGAAAATAAACACAAACATCAAATTGTCATGAGAAATAAGGCTAAATTATTATATGTAGTAGTTACACTTACATTACTATTTATTGCATATTGCTTACAACTATAGTACACTGGCTAAATCATATTGGCGTAACAGGCTACAATATTATGCTACGCACCATAACTACTTGCTAAACGATATTAGATTCAGTGCCAATAGGCTAAAAGATTATGTTGGGGTAAATATATATTATGCATTCTCTCAAGCCAACCCAACAATCTCGCAAAAGTGAATGATATACTTACGGCATATCGAGCACGGCGTCGATTCCATGGACAAACGCGACTTCGCCCTCTGAGTCCATGCTTGCAGCCATGGAAGCGTCATCACTCTCACTTTCCTCATCACTAAATCTAAACGAAGTTCTCATCAACTTCAGCCAGTGTAAGTCGTTTCCATTCCATGGTTGTGATAAAGATATCCACTAAAACGTTTTATCAAAAGCAAAAACAAAATCACGAAGTAAACTGCCCAAAAACCGAGCAACTGAAGCGCACTCTGCAATAGCAACAGGTAAACAGCACGCGCGCAACAGGGCTCGTTAATGTGTTCCGCGTGGCCCGCCCCGTCTCTGTAGTGACCATTCATGGCAAATGAGCTGTCGAGATTTTCGTCTGCCTGAATGCTATTTGTTGAAAATGGTGTCAAACATTTTGGATTCGATGGCCCATTACTGTAAGCTTTTTTTTCTTCCTTTCCCCATTTTCTACAAGGGTCTTCTGGTACTTACATTTATATTTATGCCATTTACTTGCAAATAAGAATTAGTTCTTAATGTACAAATTATGCAAGGAGTACATTCAAAAATTGCATAGTACAGGACATGTGGTTCGGTTTTTTCTGAAGATAAAAAGCAGAAAGAGTAAAACCCGATGTAAAACTAGGGGACAATATATGTGTAGACTTTGCAAACAAGGTCATTGGGTTGCGTGTATATTTTAAATAAGGTAATAAACAAAGTATATTTAATGAACTATGACTCGTTCCTAAATAAATAAGATCTGAAAAACAATTACATTAAAAATAAACTTTAATACAACTTCCAACACCAAAAAAAATAATTTACAAAACAGAGATTTACAATTTACAAAAAAATTACAAAACAGGGAAAAATATATACAAAATCACAGTCCAGGGTCCACAGCACTTCAGACCGAGAAGCCCATCTCTGCAGCCAGATCCAGAATGCCAGGAATCCCCTCCAGCAGGCCTAGGATTTGGTCGGAGAAGAACGCTTCTCCCTCTTTAGTTACCACTGCATCACACACCAGTGGCTCCTCACCGAAAAGGTTCTCGCCTGGCCTTTTGCTTGGAGGTTGGCCCTCATCAGCATGTGCCTCCGACTCTGAGCTGGAGTTAGAGAATGATCCGTCATCTCCAGAGAAGGCCTTCCTCTTTCTCTTCCGCAGCTGCGGTGGTGGAGTCGGCGGCTTTTGCTTGGCTATGTTCTGCAGGTGGTTCTGGTGGCAGGCCATATGCCATTGCTCCAGGCTGGACAGGTTAGAATAGTACGTCTGCCTGTACCACTCCCAGTAGACCTGCTGCCAGTAGAGCTCCTGGTCGGTATAATATGCTCCAATGTTTCCAGGCAGCCGAGGGGACTCGCTGGTATGGAGACCGGCATTCCGCATACAGAAGGGCATCGGCGTCGAGTGCCAGTGGCTTGCACCTGCTGTGGACACATATGGCATGAAACTGAAGACTGCTTGCTTCCATTACTGTACACCAGGGATGATAATGACTTGTTTATGATTTTCCCAGCTACAAAGAGTACTAAAAATCTAGAGTATCTTACGTATGGATGGATTGGCAGTCAGCACATGTGGAGAAGGCTGATGGCTGTGTACCTCCACCAGGCCTTAAAAACATCAATTTAATTAGCTTTTTCTTTTTTCCCCTCTTTATCATACATAGCAAATTGGTAAGGAGCACACCTGTGGGATGCTGAAAGATCTTTATGGGCGGTGCCTCTACAGCACCACTAACATGGCCGACCACATGCGAGGGTGCCACAGCGATTCCGCAAGGGAAGGGTGCCGGCCCATAGGAGTCCACACACATCACTGTCTCGTGGGGGGCGCGGGAGACGACACAAAACAATTAATTCAAGTCAAATATGGTTGATTTAAACAGTAAACAAATGAAACAATGAAATGTTAAAAATGAATGAAAAGAGCAAATTTACATTATAAGGAAGACAAAATATTAAAGTTGAACTAAAATGACAGAAACGGATGTACACTGTTTCAAATACATTCTGCAATCTATGAAAATAGACAGTTATGGATGAAGAACCCACCCGCAGGCTGGAGGTAGACTGGATTCATCTGCCTTGGAAGCTGCCCATTAGCATGGGCTCGGGCAAAGTGTCTCTGCCTCTCCTGGCCATGGCCTGAATGAAAACCGCAAAACGGGTGCCCAGAGGAAGCATAAATGTGTCCTGTGTTCATAGTTAATATGAAAAATTGACAGCTTCTTAAAAGTAAATTGCAGAGCAAAATCAAGGTTTGACCAGATCTGTGCTTTTCAAAACTCAAACTGAGCTCCAAACATTCGAAACCAAACATTCCGCAGTTGCTTAGTACACACGTGATGTCACCATTTCTTCATTTTTGAACAAAAACACTACATTAAACAGGCTGCTTCAATAACCTCCATCAGCTTGCTCCATAGAGACTGTTTTGGTTGGAGTCATTCTTCTTTGTTTAGTTTGTCTAGATTGAAATAATACAAATGTCATTAACTCTGGATGTTTTTTGCAGTGTTTTTGACTATACACTCAGGATTCTAGACACTATGTCTTCTCAATAAAAACACAAGACAGATAGTATGTGAATGCAGTGCAGAGCATGGAGGCCTTATTCTGAGCCATCCATCCTGCCATCACCAATAGCATGTGTGAATGTGAAAAGGGAAACACCCACTCTCTTATACATCTTTATGAAACTCTTCTTGTATACTCACGCCCCTTTTTAAGTCAGTTATTGCAGTTTCTGTGGACAAGTAAGACATCCTCCCTTTGCATCACAGTAAAGCCCACAGTAAATCCAACTCATCCTTTGGCCTGTTGTCACTTCAGTCGGCTGCACCCAAAGGCTGGATACATCCGCATGTGTTACTGCTATTAAGGGCTTACTTAAAGACAATTTTAATAATACCTGTAAATGTTTCACTTCTGTTCAAGTCACGTAGCTTCTGTTTGTTAACTCTTGTTATATAACGCTTCTTGTTTTTGGATTTTGTTATTTCTTTCTCATTTTTCTTCCTCTCCCCCTTCTCTACAAGTGTCTTCTGGTAGTTACAAATAAGAATTAGTTCTTACTTTCCAATTTTAAGATCCTTTCGAATCTATTTGTACACCTCCACCTTACCACCTGTGACGAATGCCTGAGTGCCGAAGGGCCTGGAGCAGGACGCACAGACTCCCGTGACTGTGAAATTCATTTATTAACACGCAACGTAACTGTGGCACTCACATATAACAGTAACGGATAACGTGACTTCTACAATTAACACGGACAACTCACACGTAACCGAAGACAATATACATAGACAGAACAGCTAAACAAACATTAACAAGGGCTACATGAACGTGGACATTGACATTAAGCACAGGCGCTAACAAACAATGACCAACAGTGAGGGGAGCACCGACAGGGGTTTAAATAGCCCAACGAACACTGACGCTAAACCCTGTACAGGTGCGTGCCCTCACGGGGGTGTGGCCACAAACAAAAGTAAACCCCCCTGCACGCGGCAGGCCGGACCACGTGACTTGTGGGGAGGAGCGTCCCGTGATAACACTAGTTATCTAAAGTTTTACATATAGCACAAAGACCCTTCAGGATGTAAATTAAAGTAGACACTTGGGAAAAGGCATTCATTTACATCCAGGCTTTTCTTTCCATCATTTAGGCTCCAATTGGTAACATGAAACATACGGGGAAAAAAGCTAACAAAAATGCCTTTTATTTTGGGGTTATCCAACGTGGATGTGGATGCTGGGGATGCAAAATCAGTAATTCAATACATTTCCTGATTCACCAGGGTCTTGTAAAACAAAACGCAAATAATACATCCAAAATGTAAAAACGTACACAAAACCTTTCCAGCACTACACTGGACTTCAAAGTCTTATAGAGGAAACAGTTCATAAATGCTTTAAACACGTCCACAGCAGTGCGCCCGTTAGCCAGCACAATTCCAAACACTATGCATGCAATGTGCTGTTAGCACCTCCTACGATGTGGACGAGGGGTTGGATTTTAGGAGGCAAAAATAGAACACAGCAAACCTATAAAAAAACAGCAACCTCAAAGTATTTACAAATCTGTGCCAATATGTAATGTCCCTAAGCGCACTTCTGATCATGCATCTATGCAGAGTGGAACACTGCAAAATCTGCACATGAACATTGTTCTCATCTTGCAGTGCAAACATGTCCTCCTCCCATGTGAGGCTTTCTGTTGCACGTCAGTGGTATGCACTGATGGCTTCATACCGCTCCTCAGCCACAGAAGGAGGAAACACGTGGCTACGCAAGTGATCCTTCCTCCACAGGTCCCCAATAGCCGAAGGCTTCGCCAGTCCAAGATAGATCTTTATGCTGAGATGAAGAAGCATTTCATCAGCATTTCATCCATCCATGTCCTCTTCATGTTATCCCCTTTTCTCCAAGCTGCAAATCGGTTAGTATTGTTGCATAGGGTTTGGATCACCTCTTGACTAAAGAACAGCTGGAAGATGTTGGAAGGGCTGTAGACTGTCTAAAAATCCATGTGAACTCCTGGGATGAAAATTCAATGGGGCAGGCTGCTCATTTTCCTCCCAGGTGTCGCGCCATCTGTCCTCCTGTGCAGTAGCTGGTGCTGACGCTGTGCTCTTTCCCCTGGAGCTGATCTTGTCTTCCTTGCTCTGGCATGAGGTTGTTGCCCAGCTAAGGTGTGGAAGGTGTTGCCGGGTGTCGGAGGTGACGGTATGGACACTCCTTTCTTTGCTTGAGGTGGGCTTGTGCTTCTGCTGCCTTTGTGACTAGCCAGTCTTCCAGCAGGCACCCTCATGGGTGTCCATAGATTGTGGGATGGTAGAAGTTGATTGTTCCCTGGGAGTGGGTCACAAAAGGTGTGAAACATTCCATATGGGGTAGGCTAGGATTGATCTGCTTCACTGCAAGACAAAGACAGCATAACATAGCCAAATGAGTACAATATGTACCATGAAAATAAACACAAACATCAAATTGTTATGAGAAATAAGGCTAAATTATTATATGTAGTAGCTACACTTACATTACTATTTATTGCATATTACTTACAACTATAGTACACTGGCTAAATCATATTGGCGTAACAGGCTACAATATTATGCTACGCACCATAACTACTTGCTAAACGATACTAGATTCAGTGCCAATAGGCTAAAAGATTATGTTGGGGTAAATATATAGTATGCATTCTCTCAAGCCAACCCAACAATCTCGCAAAAGTGAATGATATACTTACGGCATATCGAGCACGGCGTCGATTCCATGGACAAACGCGACTTCGCCCTCTGAGTCCATGCTTGCAGCCATGGAAGCGTCATCACTCTCACTTTCCTCATCACTAAATCTAAACGAAGTTCTCATCAACTTCAGCCAGTGTAAGTCGTTTCCATTCCATGGTTGTGATAAAGATATCCACTAAAACGTTTTATCAAAAGCAAAAACAAAATCACGAAGTAAACTGCCCAAAAACCGAGCAACTGAAGTGCACTCTGCAATAGCAACAGGTAAACAGCACGCGCGCAACAGGGCTCGTTAATGTGTTCCGCGTGGCCCGCCCCGTCTCTGTAGTGACCATTCATGGCAAATGAGCTGTCGAGATTTTCGTCTGCCTGAATGCTATTTTTTGAAAATGGTGTCAAATATTTTGGATTCGATGGCCCATTACTGTAAGCTTTTTTTTCTTCCTTTCCCCATTTTCTACAAGTGTCTTCTGGTACTTACATTTATATTTATGCCATTTACTTGCAAATAAGAATTAGTTCTTAATGTACAAATTATGCAAGGAGTACATTCAAAAATTGCATAGTACAGGACATGTGGTTCGGTTTTTTCTGAAGATAAAAAGCAGAAAGAGTAAAACTAGGGGACAATATATGTGTAGACTTTGCAAACAAGGTCATTGGGTTGCGTGTATATTTTAAATAAGGTAATAAACAAAGTATATTTAATGAACTATGACTCGTTCCTAAATAAATAAGATCTGAAAAACAATTACATTAAAAATAAACTTTAATACAACTTCCAACACCAAAAAAAATAATTTACAAAACAGAGATTTACAATTTACAAAAAAATTACAAAACAGGGAAAAATATATACAAAATCACAGTCCAGGGTCCACAGCACTTCAGACCGAGAAGCCCATCTCTGCAGCCAGATCCAGAATGCCAGGAATCCCCTCCAGCAGGCCTAGGATTTGGTCGGAGAAGAACGCTTCTCCCTCTTTAGTTACCACTGCATCACACACCAGTGGCTCCTCACCGAAAAGGTTCTCACGTGGCCTTTTGCTTGGAGGTTGGCCCTCATCAGCATGTGCCTCCGACTCTGAGCTGGAGTTAGAGAATGATCCGTCATCCCCAGAGAAGGCCTTCCTCTTTCTCTTCCGCAGCTGCGGTGGTGGAGTCGGCGGCTTTTGCTTGGCTATGTTCTGCAGGTGGTTCTGGTGGCAGGCCATATGCCATTGCTCCAGGCTGGACAGGTGAGAATAGTACGTCTGCCTGTACCACTCCCAGTAGACCTGCTGCCAGTAGAGCTCCTGGTCGGTATAATATGCTCCAATGTTTCCAGGCAGCCGAGGGGACTCGCTGGTATGGAGACCGGCATTCTGCATACAGAAGGGCATCGGCGTCGAGTGCCAGTGGCTTGCACCTGCTGTGGACACATATGGCATGAAACTGAAGACTGCTTGCTTCCATTACTGTACACCAGGGATGATAATGACTTGTTTATGATTTTCCCAGCTACAAAGAGTACTAAAAATCTAGAGTATCTTACGTATGGATGGATTGGCAGTCAGCACATGTGGAGAAGGCTGATGGCTGTGTACCTCCACCAGGCCTTAAAAACATCAATTTAATTAGCTTTTTCTTTTTTCCCCTCTTTATCATACATAGCAAATTGGTAAGGAGCACACCTGTGGGATGCTGAAAGATCTTTATGGGCGGTGCCTCTACAGCACCACTAACATGGCCGACCACATGCGAGGGTGCCACAGCGATTCCGCAAGGGAAGGGTGCCGGCCCATAGGAGTCCACACACATCACTGTCTCGTGGGGGGCGCGGGAGACGACACAAAACAATTAATTCAAGTCAAATATGGTTGATTTAAACAGTAAACAAATGAAACAATGAAATGTTAAAAATGAATGAAAAGAGCAAATTTACATTATAAGGAAGACAAAATATTAAAGTTGAACTAAAATGACAGAAACGGATGTACACTGTTTCAAATACATTCTGCAATCTATGAAAATAGACAGTTATGGATGAAGAACCCACCCGCAGGCTGGAGGTAGACTGGATTCATCTGCCTTGGAAGCTGCCCATTAGCATGGGCTCGGGCAAAGTGCCTCTGCCTCTCCTGGCCATGGCCTGAATGAAAACCGCAAAACGGGTGCCCAGAGGAAGCATAAATGTGTCCTGTGTTCATAGTTAATATGAAAAATTGACAGCTTCTTAAAAGTAAATTGCAGAGCAAAATCAAGGTTTGACCAGATCTGTGCTTTTCAAAACTCAAACTGAGCTCCAAACATTCCAAACCAAACATTCCGCAGTTGCTTAGTACACACGTGATGTCACCATTTCTTCATTTTTGAACAAAAACACTACATTAAACAGGCTGCTTCAATAACCTCCATCAGCTTGCTCCATAGAGACTGGTTTGGTTGGAGTCATTCTCCTTTGTTTAGTTTGTCTAGATTGAAATAATACAAATGTCATTAACTCAATGTTTTTTGCAGTATTTTTGACTATACACTCAGGATTCTAGACACTATGCCTTCTCAATAAAAACACAAGACAGATAGTATGTGAATGCAGTGCAGAGCATGGAGGCCTTATTCTGAGCCATCCATCCTGCCATCACCAATAGCATGTGTGAATGTGAAAAGGGAAACACCCACTCTCTTATACATCTTTATGAAACTCTTCTTGTATACTCACGCCCCTTTTTAAGTCACTTATTGCAGTTTCTGTGGACAAGTAAGACATCCTCCCTTTGCATCACAGTAAAGCCCACAGTAAATCCAACTCATCCTTTGGCCTGTTGTCACTTCAGTCGGCTGCACCCAAAGGCTGGATACATCCGCATGTGTTACTGCTATTAAGGGCTTACTTAAAGACAATTTTAATAATACCTGTAAATGTTTTACTTCTGTTCAAGTCACGTAGCTTCTGTTTGTTAACTCTTGTTATATAACGCTTCTTGTTTTTGGATTTTGTTATTTCTTTCTCATTTTTCTTCCTCTCCCCCTTCTCTACAAGTGTCTTCTGGTAGTTACAAATAAGAATTAGTTCTTACTTTCCAATTTTAAGATCCTTTCGAATCTATTTGTACACCTCCACCTTACCACCTGTGACGAATGCCTGAGTGCCGAAGGGCCTGGAGCAGGACGCACAGACTCCCGTGACTGTGAAATTCATTTATTAACACGCAACGAAACTGTGGCACTCACATATAACAGTAACGGATAACGTGACTTCTACAATTAACACGGACAACTCACACGTAACCGAAGACAATATACATAGACAGAACAGCTAAACAAACATTAACAAGGGCTACATGAACGTGGACATTGACATTAAGCACAGGCGCTAACAAACAATGACCAACAGTGAGGGGAGCACCGACAGGGGTTTAAATAGCCCAACGAACACTGACGCTAAACCCTGTACAGGTGCGTGCCCTCACGGGGGTGTGGCCACAAACAAAAGTAAACCCCCCTGCACGCGGCAGGCCGGACCACGTGACTTGTGGGGAGGAGCGTCCCGTGATAACACTAGTTATCTAAAGTTTTACATATAGCACAAAGACCCTTCAGGATGTAAATTAAAGTAGACACTTGGGAAAAGGCATTCATTTACATCCAGGCTTTTCTTTCCATCATTTAGGCTCCAATTGGTAACATGAAACATACGGGGAAAAAAGCTAACAAAAATGCCTTTTATTTTGGGGTTATCCAACGTGGATGTGGATGCTGGGGATGCAAAATCAGTAATTCAATACATTTCCTGATTCACCAGGGTCTTGTAAAACAAAACGCAAATAATACATCCAAAATGTAAAAACGTACACAAAACCTTTCCAGCACTACACTGGACTTCAAAGTCTTATAGAGGAAACAGTTCATAAATGCTTTAAACACGTCCACAGCAGTGCGCCCGTTAGCCAGCACAATTCCAAACACTATGCATGCAATGTGCTGTTAGCACCTCCTACGATGTGGACGAGGGGTTGGATTTTAGGAGGCAAAAATAGAACACAGCAAACCTATAAAAAAACAGCAACCTCAAAGTATTTACAAATCTGTGCCAATATGTAATGTCCCTAAGCGCACTTCTGATCATGCATCTATGCAGAGTGGAACACTGCAAAATCTGCACATGAACATTGTTCTCATCTTGCAGTGCAAACATGTCCTCCTCCCATGTGAGGCTTTCTGTTGCACGTCAGTGGTATGCACTGATGGCTTCATACCGCTCCTCAGCCACAGAAGGAGGAAACACGTGGCTACGCAAGTGATCCTTCCTCCACAGGTCCCCAATAGCCGAAGGCTTCGCCAGTCCAAGATAGATCTTTATGCTGAGATGAAGAAGCATTTCATCAGCATTTCATCCATCCATGTCCTCTTCATGTTATCCCCTTTTCTCCAAGCTGCAAATCGGTTAGTATTGTTGCATAGGGTTTGGATCACCTCTTGACTAAAGAACAGCTGGAAGATGTTGGAAGGGCTGTAGACTGTCTAAAAATCCATGTGAACTCCTGGGATGAAAATTCAATGGGGCAGGCTGCTCATTTTCCTCCCAGGTGTCGCGCCATCTGTCCTCCTGTGCAGTAGCTGGTGCTGACGCTGTGCTCTTTCCCCTGGAGCTGATCTTGTCTTCCTTGCTCTGGCATGAGGTTGTTGCCCAGCTAAGGTGTGGAAGGTGTTGCCGGGTGTCGGAGGTGACGGTATGGACACTCCTTTCTTTGCTTGAGGTGGGCTTGTGCTTCTGCTGCCTTTGTGACTAGCCAGTCTTCCAGCAGGCACCCTCATGGGTGTCCATAGATTGTGGGATGGTAGAAGTTGATTGTTCCCTGGGAGTGGGTCACAAAAGGTGTGAAACATTCCATATGGGGTAGGCTAGGATTGATCTGCTTCACTGCAAGACAAAGACAGCATAACATAGCCAAATGAGTACAATATGTACCATGAAAATAAACACAAACATCAAATTGTTATGAGAAATAAGGCTAAATTATTATATGTAGTAGCTACACTTACATTACTATTTATTGCATATTACTTAAAACTATAGTACACTGGCTAAATCATATTGGCGTAACAGGCTACAATATTATGCTACGCACCATAACTACTTGCTAAACGATACTAGATTCAGTGCCAATAGGCTAAAAGATTATGTTGGGGTAAATATATAGTATGCATTCTCTCAAGCCAACCCAACAATCTCGCAAAAGTGAATGATATACTTACGGCATATCGAGCACGGCGTCGATTCCATGGACAAACGCGACTTCGCCCTCTGAGTCCATGCTTGCAGCCATGGAAGCGTCATCACTCTCACTTTCCTCATCACTAAATCTAAACGAAGTTCTCATCAACTTCAGCCAGTGTAAGTCGTTTCCATTCCATGGTTGTGATAAAGATATCCACTAAAACGTTTTATCAAAAGCAAAAACAAAATCACGAAGTAAACTGCCCAAAAACCGAGCAACTGAAGTGCACTCTGCAATAGCAACAGGTAAACAGCACGCGCGCAACAGGGCTCGTTAATGTGTTCCGCGTGGCCCGCCCCGTCTCTGTAGTGACCATTCATGGCAAATGAGCTGTCGAGATTTTCGTCTGCCTGAATGCTATTTTTTGAAAATGGTGTCAAATATTTTGGATTCGATGGCCCATTACTGTAAGCTTTTTTTTCTTCCTTTCCCCATTTTCTACAAGTGTCTTCTGGTACTTACATTTATATTTATGCCATTTACTTGCAAATAAGAATTAGTTCTTAATGTACAAATTATGCAAGGAGTACATTCAAAAATTGCATAGTACAGGACATGTGGTTCGGTTTTTTCTGAAGATAAAAAGCAGAAAGAGTAAAACTAGGGGACAATATATGTGTAGACTTTGCAAACAAGGTCATTGGGTTGCGTGTATATTTTAAATAAGGTAATAAACAAAGTATATTTAATGAACTATGACTCGTTCCTAAATAAATAAGATCTGAAAAACAATTACATTAAAAATAAACTTTAATACAACTTCCAACACCAAAAAAAATAATTTACAAAACAGAGATTTACAATTTACAAAAAAATTACAAAACAGGGAAAAATATATACAAAATCACAGTCCAGGGTCCACAGCACTTCAGACCGAGAAGCCCATCTCTGCAGCCAGATCCAGAATGCCAGGAATCCCCTCCAGCAGGCCTAGGATTTGGTCGGAGAAGAACGCTTCTCCCTCTTTAGTTACCACTGCATCACACACCAGTGGCTCCTCACCGAAAAGGTTCTCACGTGGCCTTTTGCTTGGAGGTTGGCCCTCATCAGCATGTGCCTCCGACTCTGAGCTGGAGTTAGAGAATGATCCGTCATCCCCAGAGAAGGCCTTCCTCTTTCTCTTCCGCAGCTGCGGTGGTGGAGTCGGCGGCTTTTGCTTGGCTATGTTCTGCAGGTGGTTCTGGTGGCAGGCCATATGCCATTGCTCCAGGCTGGACAGGTGAGAATAGTACGTCTGCCTGTACCACTCCCAGTAGACCTGCTGCCAGTAGAGCTCCTGGTCGGTATAATATGCTCCAATGTTTCCAGGCAGCCGAGGGGACTCGCTGGTATGGAGACCGGCATTCTGCATACAGAAGGGCATCGGCGTCGAGTGCCAGTGGCTTGCACCTGCTGTGGACACATATGGCATGAAACTGAAGACTGCTTGCTTCCATTACTGTACACCAGGGATGATAATGACTTGTTTATGATTTTCCCAGCTACAAAGAGTACTAAAAATCTAGAGTATCTTACGTATGGATGGATTGGCAGTCAGCACATGTGGAGAAGGCTGATGGCTGTGTACCTCCACCAGGCCTTAAAAACATCAATTTAATTAGCTTTTTCTTTTTTCCCCTCTTTATCATACATAGCAAATTGGTAAGGAGCACACCTGTGGGATGCTGAAAGATCTTTATGGGCGGTGCCTCTACAGCACCACTAACATGGCCGACCACATGCGAGGGTGCCACAGCGATTCCGCAAGGGAAGGGTGCCGGCCCATAGGAGTCCACACACATCACTGTCTCGTGGGGGGCGCGGGAGACGACACAAAACAATTAATTCAAGTCAAATATGGTTGATTTAAACAGTAAACAAATGAAACAATGAAATGTTAAAAATGAATGAAAAGAGCAAATTTACATTATAAGGAAGACAAAATATTAAAGTTGAACTAAAATGACAGAAACGGATGTACACTGTTTCAAATACATTCTGCAATCTATGAAAATAGACAGTTATGGATGAAGAACCCACCCGCAGGCTGGAGGTAGACTGGATTCATCTGCCTTGGAAGCTGCCCATTAGCATGGGCTCGGGCAAAGTGCCTCTGCCTCTCCTGGCCATGGCCTGAATGAAAACCGCAAAACGGGTGCCCAGAGGAAGCATAAATGTGTCCTGTGTTCATAGTTAATATGAAAAATTGACAGCTTCTTAAAAGTAAATTGCAGAGCAAAATCAAGGTTTGACCAGATCTGTGCTTTTCAAAACTCAAACTGAGCTCCAAACATTCCAAACCAAACATTCCGCAGTTGCTTAGTACACACGTGATGTCACCATTTCTTCATTTTTGAACAAAAACACTACATTAAACAGGCTGCTTCAATAACCTCCATCAGCTTGCTCCATAGAGACTGGTTTGGTTGGAGTCATTCTCCTTTGTTTAGTTTGTCTAGATTGAAATAATACAAATGTCATTAACTCTGAATGTTTTTTGCAGTATTTTTGACTATACACTCAGGATTCTAGACACTATGCCTTCTCAATAAAAACACAAGACAGATAGTATGTGAATGCAGTGCAGAGCATGGAGGCCTTATTCTGAGCCATCCATCCTGCCATCACCAATAGCATGTGTGAATGTGAAAAGGGAAACACCCACTCTCTTATACATCTTTATGAAACTCTTCTTGTATACTCACGCCCCTTTTTAAGTCAGTTATTGCAGTTTCTGTGGACAAGTAAGACATCCTCCCTTTGCATCACAGTAAAGCCCACAGTAAATCCAACTCATCCTTTGGCCTGTTGTCACTTCAGTCGGCTGCACCCAAAGGCTGGATACATCCGCATGTGTTACTGCTATTAAGGGCTTACTTAAAGACAATTTTAATAATACCTGTAAATGTTTCACTTCTGTTCAAGTCACGTAGCTTCTGTTTGTTAACTCTTGTTATATAACGCTTCTTGTTTTTGGATTTTGTTATTTCTTTCTCATTTTTCTTCCTCTCCCCCTTCTCTACAAGTGTCTTCTGGTAGTTACAAATAAGAATTAGTTCTTACTTTCCAATTTTAAGATCCTTTCGAATCTATTTGTACACCTCCACCTTACCACCTGTGACGAATGCCTGAGTGCCGAAGGGCCTGGAGCAGGACGCACAGACTCCCGTGACTGTGAAATTCATTTATTAACACGCAACGTAACTGTGGCACTCACATATAACAGTAACGGATAACGTGACTTCTACAATTAACACGGACAACTCACACGTAACCGAAGACAATATACATAGACAGAACAGCTAAACAAACATTAACAAGGGCTACATGAACGTGGACATTGACATTAAGCACAGGCGCTAACAAACAATGACCAACAGTGAGGGGAGCACCGACAGGGGTTTAAAGAGCCCAACGAACACTGACGCTAAACCCTGTACAGGTGCGTGCCCTCACGGGGGTGTGGCCACAAACAAAAGTAAACCCCCCTGCACGCGGCAGGCCGGACCACGTGACTTGTGGGGAGGAGCGTCCCGTGATAACACTAGTTATCTAAAGTTTTACATATAGCACAAAGACCCTTCAGGATGTAAATTAAAGTAGACACTTGGGAAAAGGCATTCATTTACATCCAGGCTTTTCTTTCCATCATTTAGGCTCCAATTGGTAATATGAAACATACGGGGAAAAAAGCTAACAAAAATGCCTTTTATTTTGGGGTTATCCAACGTGGATGTGGATGCTGGGGATGCAAAATCAGTAATTCAATACATTTCCTGATTCACCAGGGTCTTGTAAAACAAAACGCAAATAATACATCCAAAATGTAAAAACGTACACAAAACCTTTCCAGCACTACACTGGACTTCAAAGTCTTATAGAGGAAACAGTTCATAAATGCTTTAAACACGTCCACAGCAGTGCGCCCGTTAGCCAGCACAATTGCAAACACTATGCATGCAATGTGCTGTTAGCACCTCCTACGATGTGGACGAGGGGTTGGATTTTAGGAGGCAAAAATAGAACACAGCAAACCTATAAAAAAACAACAACCTCAAAGTATTTACAAATCTGTGCCAATATGTAATGTCCCTAAGCGCACTTCTGATCATGCATCTATGCAGAGTGGAACACTGCAAAATCTGCACATGAACATTGTTCTCATCTTGCAGTGCAAACATGTCCTCCTCCCATGTGAGGCTTTCTGTTGCACGTCAGTGGTATGCACTGATGGCTTCATACCGCTCCTCAGCCACAGAAGGAGGAAACACGTGGCTACGCAAGTGATCCTTCCTCCACAGGTCCCCAATAGCCGAAGGCTTCGCCAGTCCAAGATAGATCTTTATGCTGAGATGAAGAAGCATTTCATCAGCATTTCATCCATCCATGTCCTCTTCATGTTATCCCCTTTTCTCCAAGCTGCAAATCGGTTAGTATTGTTGCATAGGGTTTGGATCACCTCTTGACTAAAGAACAGCTGGAAGATGTTGGAAGGGCTGTAGACTGTCTAAAAATCCATGTGAACTCCTGGGATGAAAATTCAATGGGGCAGGCTGCTCATTTTCCTCCCAGGTGTCGCGCCATCTGTCCTCCTGTGCAGTAGCTGGTGCTGACGCTGTGCTCTTTCCCCTGGAGCTGATCTTGTCTTCCTTGCTCTGGCATGAGGTTGTTGCCCAGCTAAGGTGTGGAAGGTGTTGCCGGGTGTCGGAGGTGACGGTATGGACACTCCTTTCTTTGCTTGAGGTGGGCTTGTGCTTCTGCTGCCTTTGTGACTAGCCAGTCTTCCAGCAGGCACCCTCATGGGTGTCCATAGATTGTGGGATGGTAGAAGTTGATTGTTCCCTGGGAGTGGGTCACAAAAGGTGTGAAACATTCCATATGGGGTAGGCTAGGATTGATCTGCTTCACTGCAAGACAAAGACAGCATAACAAATGAGTACAATATGTACCATGAAAATAAACACAAACATCAAATTGTCATGAGAAATAAGGCTAAATTATTATATGTAGTAGCTACACTTACATTACTATTTATTGCATATTACTTACAACTATAGTACACTGGCTAAATCATATTGGCGTAACAGGCTACAATATTATGCTACGCACCATAACTACTTGCTAAACGATACTAGATTCAGTGCCAATAGGCTAAAAGATTATGTTGGGGTAAATATATAGTATGCATTCTCTCCAGCCAACCCAACAATCTCGCAAAAGTGAATGATATACTTACGGCATATCGAGCACGGCGTCGATTCCATGGACAAACGCGACTTCGCCCTCTGAGTCCATGCTTGCAGCCATGGAAGCGTCATCACTCTCACTTTCCTCATCACTAAATCTAAACGAAGTTCTCATCAACTTCAGCCAGTGTAAGTCGTTTCCATTCCATGGTTGTGATAAAGATATCCACTAAAACGTTTTATCAAAAGCAAAAACAAAATCACGAAGTAAACTGCCCAAAAACCGAGCAACTGAAGTGCACTCTGCAATAGCAACAGGTAAACAGCACGCGCGCAACAGGGCTCGTTAATGTGTTCCGCGTGGCCCGCCCCGTCTCTGTAGTGACCATTCATGGCAAATGAGCTGTCGAGATTTTCGTCTGCCTGAATGCTATTTTTTGAAAATGGTGTCAAATATTTTGGATTCGATGGCCCATTACTGTAAGCTTTTTTTTCTTCCTTTCCCCATTTTCTACAAGTGTCTTCTGGTACTTACATTTATATTTATGCCATTTACTTGCAAATAAGAATTAGTTCTTAATGTACAAATTATGCAAGGAGTACATTCAAAAATTGCATAGTACAGGACATGTGGTTCGGTTTTTTCTGAAGATAAAAAGCAGAAAGAGTAAAACTAGGGGACAATATATGTGTAGACTTTGCAAACAAGGTCATTGGGTTGCGTGTATATTTTAAATAAGGTAATAAACAAAGTATATTTAATGAACTATGACTCGTTCCTAAATAAATAAGATCTGAAAAACAATTACATTAAAAATAAACTTTAATACAACTTCCAACACCAAAAAAAATAATTTACAAAACAGAGATTTACAATTTACAAAAAAATTACAAAACAGGGAAAAATATATACAAAATCACAGTCCAGGGTCCACAGCACTTCAGACCGAGAAGCCCATCTCTGCAGCCAGATCCAGAATGCCAGGAATCCCCTCCAGCAGGCCTAGGATTTGGTCGGAGAAGAACGCTTCTCCCTCTTTAGTTACCACTGCATCACACACCAGTGGCTCCTCACCGAAAAGGTTCTCACGTGGCCTTTTGCTTGGAGGTTGGCCCTCATCAGCATGTGCCTCCGACTCTGAGCTGGAGTTAGAGAATGATCCGTCATCCCCAGAGAAGGCCTTCCTCTTTCTCTTCCGCAGCTGCGGTGGTGGAGTCGGCGGCTTTTGCTTGGCTATGTTCTGCAGGTGGTTCTGGTGGCAGGCCATATGCCATTGCTCCAGGCTGGACAGGTGAGAATAGTACGTCTGCCTGTACCACTCCCAGTAGACCTGCTGCCAGTAGAGCTCCTGGTCGGTATAATATGCTCCAATGTTTCCAGGCAGCCGAGGGGACTCGCTGGTATGGAGACCGGCATTCTGCATACAGAAGGGCATCGGCGTCGAGTGCCAGTGGCTTGCACCTGCTGTGGACACATATGGCATGAAACTGAAGACTGCTTGCTTCCATTACTGTACACCAGGGATGATAATGACTTGTTTATGATTTTCCCAGCTACAAAGAGTACTAAAAATCTAGAGTATCTTACGTATGGATGGATTGGCAGTCAGCACATGTGGAGAAGGCTGATGGCTGTGTACCTCCACCAGGCCTTAAAAACATCAATTTAATTAGCTTTTTCTTTTTTCCCCTCTTTATCATACATAGCAAATTGGTAAGGAGCACACCTGTGGGATGCTGAAAGATCTTTATGGGCGGTGCCTCTACAGCACCACTAACATGGCCGACCACATGCGAGGGTGCCACAGCGATTCCGCAAGGGAAGGGTGCCGGCCCATAGGAGTCCACACACATCACTGTCTCGTGGGGGGCGCGGGAGACGACACAAAACAATTAATTCAAGTCAAATATGGTTGATTTAAACAGTAAACAAATGAAACAATGAAATGTTAAAAATGAATGAAAAGAGCAAATTTACATTATAAGGAAGACAAAATATTAAAGTTGAACTAAAATGACAGAAACGGATGTACACTGTTTCAAATACATTCTGCAATCTATGAAAATAGACAGTTATGGATGAAGAACCCACCCGCAGGCTGGAGGTAGACTGGATTCATCTGCCTTGGAAGCTGCCCATTAGCATGGGCTCGGGCAAAGTGCCTCTGCCTCTCCTGGCCATGGCCTGAATGAAAACCGCAAAACGGGTGCCCAGAGGAAGCATAAATGTGTCCTGTGTTCATAGTTAATATGAAAAATTGACAGCTTCTTAAAAGTAAATTGCAGAGCAAAATCAAGGTTTGACCAGATCTGTGCTTTTCAAAACTCAAACTGAGCTCCAAACATTCCAAACCAAACATTCCGCAGTTGCTTAGTACACACGTGATGTCACCATTTCTTCATTTTTGAACAAAAACACTACATTAAACAGGCTGCTTCAATAACCTCCATCAGCTTGCTCCATAGAGACTGGTTTGGTTGGAGTCATTCTCCTTTGTTTAGTTTGTCTAGATTGAAATAATACAAATGTCATTAACTCTGAATGTTTTTTGCAGTATTTTTGACTATACACTCAGGATTCTAGACACTATGCCTTCTCAATAAAAACACAAGACAGATAGTATGTGAATGCAGTGCAGAGCATGGAGGCCTTATTCTGAGCCATCCATCCTGCCATCACCAATAGCATGTGTGAATGTGAAAAGGGAAACACCCACTCTCTTATACATCTTTATGAAACTCTTCTTGTATACTCACGCCCCTTTTTAAGTCAGTTATTGCAGTTTCTGTGGACAAGTAAGACATCCTCCCTTTGCATCACAGTAAAGCCCACAGTAAATCCAACTCATCCTTTGGCCTGTTGTCACTTCAGTCGGCTGCACCCAAAGGCTGGATACATCCGCATGTGTTACTGCTATTAAGGGCTTACTTAAAGACAATTTTAATAATACCTGTAAATGTTTCACTTCTGTTCAAGTCACGTAGCTTCTGTTTGTTAACTCTTGTTATATAACGCTTCTTGTTTTTGGATTTTGTTATTTCTTTCTCATTTTTCTTCCTCTCCCCCTTCTCTACAAGTGTCTTCTGGTAGTTACAAATAAGAATTAGTTCTTACTTTCCAATTTTAAGATCCTTTCGAATCTATTTGTACACCTCCACCTTACCACCTGTGACGAATGCCTGAGTGCCGAAGGGCCTGGAGCAGGACGCACAGACTCCCGTGACTGTGAAATTCATTTATTAACACGCAACGTAACTGTGGCACTCACATATAACAGTAACGGATAACGTGACTTCTACAATTAACACGGACAACTCACACGTAACCGAAGACAATATACATAGACAGAACAGCTAAACAAACATTAACAAGGGCTACATGAACGTGGACATTGACATTAAGCACAGGCGCTAACAAACAATGACCAACAGTGAGGGGAGCACCGACAGGGGTTTAAATAGCCCAACGAACACTGACGCTAAACCCTGTACAGGTGCGTGCCCTCACGGGGGTGTGGCCACAAACAAAAGTAAACCCCCCTGCACGCGGCAGGCCGGACCACGTGACTTGTGGGGAGGAGCGTCCCGTGATAACACTAGTTATCTAAAGTTTTACATATAGCACAAAGACCCTTCAGGATGTAAATTAAAGTAGACACTTGGGAAAAGGCATTCATTTACATCCAGGCTTTTCTTTCCATCATTTAGGCTCCAATTGGTAATATGAAACATACGGGGAAAAAAGCTAACAAAAATGCCTTTTATTTTGGGGTTATCCAACGTGGATGTGGATGCTGGGGATGCAAAATCAGTAATTCAATACATTTCCTGATTCACCAGGGTCTTATAAAACAAAACGCAAATAATACATCCAAAATGTAAAAACGTACACAAAACCTTTCCAGCACTACACTGGACTTCAAAGTCTTATAGAGGAAACAGTTCATAAATGCTTTAAACACGTCCACAGCAGTGCGCCCGTTAGCCAGCACAATTGCAAACACTATGCATGCAATGTGCTGTTAGCACCTCCTACGATGTGGACGAGGGGTTGGATTTTAGGAGGCAAAAATAGAACACAGCAAACCTATAAAAAAACAACAACCTCAAAGTATTTACAAATCTGTGCCAATATGTAATGTCCCTAAGCGCACTTCTGATCATGCATCTATGCAGAGTGGAACACTGCAAAATCTGCACATGAACATTGTTCTCATCTTGCAGTGCAAACATGTCCTCCTCCCATGTGAGGCTTTCTGTTGCACGTCAGTGGTATGCACTGATGGCTTCATACCGCTCCTCAGCCACAGAAGGAGGAAACACGTGGCTACGCAAGTGATCCTTCCTCCACAGGTCCCCAATAGCCGAAGGCTTCGCCAGTCCAAGATAGATCTTTATGCTGAGATGAAGAAGCATTTCATCAGCATTTCATCCATCCATGTCCTCTTCATGTTATCCCCTTTTCTCCAAGCTGCAAATCGGTTAGTATTGTTGCATAGGGTTTGGATCACCTCTTGACTAAAGAACAGCTGGAAGATGTTGGAAGGGCTGTAGACTGTCTAAAAATCCATGTGAACTCCTGGGATGAAAATTCAATGGGGCAGGCTGCTCATTTTCCTCCCAGGTGTCGCGCCATCTGTCCTCCTGTGCAGTAGCTGGTGCTGACGCTGTGCTCTTTCCCCTGGAGCTGATCTTGTCTTCCTTGCTCTGGCATGAGGTTGTTGCCCAGCTAAGGTGTGGAAGGTGTTGCCGGGTGTCGGAGGTGACGGTATGGACACTCCTTTCTTTGCTTGAGGTGGGCTTGTGCTTCTGCTGCCTTTGTGACTAGCCAGTCTTCCAGCAGGCACCCTCATGGGTGTCCATAGATTGTGGGATGGTAGAAGTTGATTGTTCCCTGGGAGTGGGTCACAAAAGGTGTGAAACATTCCATATGGGGTAGGCTAGGATTGATCTGCTTCACTGCAAGACAAAGACAGCATAACAAATGAGTACAATATGTACCATGAAAATAAACACAAACATCAAATTGTCATGAGAAATAAGGCTAAATTATTATATGTAGTAGCTACACTTACATTACTATTTATTGCATATTACTTACAACTATAGTACACTGGCTAAATCATATTGGCGTAACAGGCTACAATATTATGCTACGCACCATAACTACTTGCTAAACGATACTAGATTCAGTGCCAATAGGCTAAAAGATTATGTTGGGGTAAATATATAGTATGCATTCTCTCAAGCCAACCCAACAATCTCGCAAAAGTGAATGATATACTTACGGCATATCGAGCACGGCGTCGATTCCATGGACAAACGCGACTTCGCCCTCTGAGTCCATGCTTGCAGCCATGGAAGCGTCATCACTCTCACTTTCCTCATCACTAAATCTAAACGAAGTTCTCATCAACTTCAGCCAGTGTAAGTCGTTTCCATTCCATGGTTGTGATAAAGATATCCACTAAAACGTTTTATCAAAAGCAAAAACAAAATCACGAAGTAAACTGCCCAAAAACCGAGCAACTGAAGTGCACTCTGCAATAGCAACAGGTAAACAGCACGCGCGCAACAGGGCTCGTTAATGTGTTCCGCGTGGCCCGCCCCGTCTCTGTAGTGACCATTCATGGCAAATGAGCTGTCGAGATTTTCGTCTGCCTGAATGCTATTTTTTGAAAATGGTGTCAAATATTTTGGATTCGATGGCCCATTACTGTAAGCTTTTTTTTCTTCCTTTCCCCATTTTCTACAAGTGTCTTCTGGTACTTACATTTATATTTATGCCATTTACTTGCAAATAAGAATTAGTTCTTAATGTACAAATTATGCAAGGAGTACATTCAAAAATTGCATAGTACAGGACATGTGGTTCGGTTTTTTCTGAAGATAAAAAGCAGAAAGAGTAAAACTAGGGGACAATATATGTGTAGACTTTGCAAACAAGGTCATTGGGTTGCGTGTATATTTTAAATAAGGTAATAAACAAAGTATATTTAATGAACTATGACTCGTTCCTAAATAAATAAGATCAGAAAAACAATTACATTAAAAATAAACTTTAATACAACTTCCAACACCAAAAAAAATAATTTACAAAACAGAGATTTACAATTTACAAAAAAATTACAAAACAGGGAAAAATATATACAAAATCACAGTCCAGGGTCCACAGCACTTCAGACCGAGAAGCCCATCTCTGCAGCCAGATCCAGAATGCCAGGAATCCCCTCCAGCAGGCCTAGGATTTGGTCGGAGAAGAACGCTTCTCCCTCTTTAGTTACCACTGCATCACACACCAGTGGCTCCTCACCGAAAAGGTTCTCACGTGGCCTTTTGCTTGGAGGTTGGCCCTCATCAGCATGTGCCTCCGACTCTGAGCTGGAGTTAGAGAATGATCCGTCATCCCCAGAGAAGGCCTTCCTCTTTCTCTTCCGCAGCTGCGGTGGTGGAGTCGGCGGCTTTTGCTTGGCTATGTTCTGCAGGTGGTTCTGGTGGCAGGCCATATGCCATTGCTCCAGGCTGGACAGGTGAGAATAGTACGTCTGCCTGTACCACTCCCAGTAGACCTGCTGCCAGTAGAGCTCCTGGTCGGTATAATATGCTCCAATGTTTCCAGGCAGCCGAGGGGACTCGCTGGTATGGAGACCGGCATTCTGCATACAGAAGGGCATCGGCGTCGAGTGCCAGTGGCTTGCACCTGCTGTGGACACATATGGCATGAAACTGAAGACTGCTTGCTTCCATTACTGTACACCAGGGATGATAATGACTTGTTTATGATTTTCCCAGCTACAAAGAGTACTAAAAATCTAGAGTATCTTACGTATGGATGGATTGGCAGTCAGCACATGTGGAGAAGGCTGATGGCTGTGTACCTCCACCAGGCCTTAAAAACATCAATTTAATTAGCTTTTTCTTTTTTCCCCTCTTTATCATACATAGCAAATTGGTAAGGAGCACACCTGTGGGATGCTGAAAGATCTTTATGGGCGGTGCCTCTACAGCACCACTAACATGGCCGACCACATGCGAGGGTGCCACAGCGATTCCGCAAGGGAAGGGTGCCGGCCCATAGGAGTCCACACACATCACTGTCTCGTGGGGGGCGCGGGAGACGACACAAAACAATTAATTCAAGTCAAATATGGTTGATTTAAACAGTAAACAAATGAAACAATGAAATGTTAAAAATGAATGAAAAGAGCAAATTTACATTATAAGGAAGACAAAATATTAAAGTTGAACTAAAATGACAGAAACGGATGTACACTGTTTCAAATACATTCTGCAATCTATGAAAATAGACAGTTATGGATGAAGAACCCACCCGCAGGCTGGAGGTAGACTGGATTCATCTGCCTTGGAAGCTGCCCATTAGCATGGGCTCGGGCAAAGTGCCTCTGCCTCTCCTGGCCATGGCCTGAATGAAAACCGCAAAACGGGTGCCCAGAGGAAGCATAAATGTGTCCTGTGTTCATAGTTAATATGAAAAATTGACAGCTTCTTAAAAGTAAATTGCAGAGCAAAATCAAGGTTTGACCAGATCTGTGCTTTTCAAAACTCAAACTGAGCTCCAAACATTCCAAACCAAACATTCCGCAGTTGCTTAGTACACACGTGATGTCACCATTTCTTCATTTTTGAACAAAAACACTACATTAAACAGGCTGCTTCAATAACCTCCATCAGCTTGCTCCATAGAGACTGGTTTGGTTGGAGTCATTCTCCTTTGTTTAGTTTGTCTAGATTGAAATAATACAAATGTCATTAACTCTGAATGTTTTTTGCAGTATTTTTGACTATACACTCAGGATTCTAGACACTATGCCTTCTCAATAAAAACACAAGACAGATAGTATGTGAATGCAGTGCAGAGCATGGAGGCCTTATTCTGAGCCATCCATCCTGCCATCACCAATAGCATGTGTGAATGTGAAAAGGGAAACACCCACTCTCTTATACATCTTTATGAAACTCTTCTTGTATACTCACGCCCCTTTTTAAGTCACTTATTGCAGTTTCTGTGGACAAGTAAGACATCCTCCCTTTGCATCACAGTAAAGCCCACAGTAAATCCAACTCATCCTTTGGCCTGTTGTCACTTCAGTCGGCTGCACCCAAAGGCTGGATACATCCGCATGTGTTACTGCTATTAAGGGCTTACTTAAAGACAATTTTAATAATACCTGTAAATGTTTTACTTCTGTTCAAGTCACGTAGCTTCTGTTTGTTAACTCTTGTTATATAACGCTTCTTGTTTTTGGATTTTGTTATTTCTTTCTCATTTTTCTTCCTCTCCCCCTTCTCTACAAGTGTCTTCTGGTAGTTACAAATAAGAATTAGTTCTTACTTTCCAATTTTAAGATCCTTTCGAATCTATTTGTACACCTCCACCTTACCACCTGTGACGAATGCCTGAGTGCCGAAGGGCCTGGAGCAGGACGCACAGACTCCCGTGACTGTGAAATTCATTTATTAACACGCAACGAAACTGTGGCACTCACATATAACAGTAACGGATAACGTGACTTCTACAATTAACACGGACAACTCACACGTAACCGAAGACAATATACATAGACAGAACAGCTAAACAAACATTAACAAGGGCTACATGAACGTGGACATTGACATTAAGCACAGGCGCTAACAAACAATGACCAACAGTGAGGGGAGCACCGACAGGGGTTTAAATAGCCCAACGAACACTGACGCTAAACCCTGTACAGGTGCGTGCCCTCACGGGGGTGTGGCCACAAACAAAAGTAAACCCCCCTGCACGCGGCAGACCGGACCACGTGACTTGTGGGGAGGAGCGTCCCGTGATAACACTAGTTATCTAAAGTTTTACATATAGCACAAAGACCCTTCAGGATGTAAATTAAAGTAGACACTTGGAAAAAGGCATTCATTTACATCCAGGCTTTTCTTTCCATCATTTAGGCTCCAATTGGTAACATGAAACATACGGGGAAAAAAGCTAACAAAAATGCCTTTTATTTTGGGGTTATCCAACGTGGATGTGGATGCTGGGGATGCAAAATCAGTAATTCAATACATTTCCTGATTCACCAGGGTCTTGCAAAACAAAACGCAAATAATACATCCAAAATGTAAAAACGTACACAAAACCTTTCCAGCACTACACTGGACTTCAAAGTCTTATAGAGGAAACAGTTCATAAATGCTTTAAACACGTCCACAGCAGTGCGCCCGTTAGCCAGCACAATTGCAAACACTATGCATGCAATGTGCTGTTAGCACCTCCTACGATGTGGACGAGGGGTTGGATTTTAGGAGGCAAAAATAGAACACAGCAAACCTATAAAAAAACAGCAACCTCAAAGTATTTACAAATCTGTGCCAATATGTAATGTCCCTAAGCGCACTTCTGATCATGCATCTATGCAGAGTGGAACACTGCAAAATCTGCACATGAACATTGTTCTCATCTTGCAGTGCAAACATGTCCTCCTCCCATGTGAGGCTTTCTGTTGCACGTCAGTGGTATGCACTGATGGCTTCATACCGCTCCTCAGCCACAGAAGGAGGAAACACGTGGCTACGCAAGTGATCCTTCCTCCACAGGTCCCCAATAGCCGAAGGCTTCGCCAGTCCAAGATAGATCTTTATGCTGAGATGAAGAAGCATTTCATCAGCATTTCATCCATCCATGTCCTCTTCATGTTATCCCCTTTTCTCCAAGCTGCAAATCGGTTAGTATTGTTGCATAGGGTTTGGATCACCTCTTGACTAAAGAACAGCTGGAAGATGTTGGAAGGGCTGTAGACTGTCTAAAAATCCATGTGAACTCCTAGGATGAAAATTCAATGGGGCAGGCTGCTCATCTTCCTCCCAGGTGTCGCGCCATCTGTCCTCCTGTGCAGTAGCTGGTGCTGACGCTGTGCTCTTTCCCCTGGAGCTGATCTTGTCTTCCTTGCTCTGGCATGAGGTTGTTGCCCAGCTAAGGTGTGGAAGGTGTTGCCAGGTGTCGGAGGTGACGGTATGGACACTCCTTTCTTTGCTTGAGGTGGGCTTGTGCTTCTGCTGCCTTTGTGACTAGCCAGTCTTCCAGCAGGCACCCTCATGGGTGTCCATAGATTGTGGGATGGTAGAAGTTGATTGTTCCCTGGGAGTGGGTCACAAAAGGTGTGAAACATTCCATATGGGGTAGGCTAGGATTGATCTGCTTCACTGCAAGACAAAGACAGCATAACAAATGAGTACAATATGTACCATGAAAATAAACACAAACATCAAATTGTCATGAGAAATAAGGCTAAATTATTATATGTAGTAGTTACACTTACATTACTATTTATTGCATATTGCTTACAACTATAGTACACTGGCTAAATCATATTGGCGTAACAGGCTACAATATTATGCTACGCACCATAACTACTTGCTAAACGATATTAGATTCAGTGCCAATAGGCTAAAAGATTATGTTGGGGTAAATATATAGTATGCATTCTCTCAAGCCAACCCAACAATCTCGCAAAAGTGAATGATATACTTACGGCATATCGAGCACGGCGTCGATTCCATGGACAAACGCGACTTCGCCCTCTGAGTCCATGCTTGCAGCCATGGAAGCGTCATCACTCTCACTTTCCTCATCACTAAATCTAAACGAAGTTCTCATCAACTTCAGCCAGTGTAAGTCGTTTCCATTCCATGGTTGTGATAAAGATATCCACTAAAACGTTTTATCAAAAGCAAAAACAAAATCACGAAGTAAACTGCCCAAAAACCGAGCAACTGAAGCGCACTCTGCAATAGCAACAGGTAAACAGCACGCGCGCAACAGGGCTCGTTAATGTGTTCCGCGTGGCCCGCCCCGTCTCTGTAGTGACCATTCATGGCAAATGAGCTGTCGAGATTTTCGTCTGCCTGAATGCTATTTGTTGAAAATGGTGTCAAACATTTTGGATTCGATGGCCCATTACTGTAAGCTTTTTTTTCTTCCTTTCCCCATTTTCTACAAGGGTCTTCTGGTACTTACATTTATATTTATGCCATTTACTTGCAAATAAGAATTAGTTCTTAATGTACAAATTATGCAAGGAGTACATTCAAAAATTGCATAGTACAGGACATGTGGTTCGGTTTTTTCTGAAGGTAAAAAGCAGAAAGAGTAAAACTAGGGGACAATATATGTGTAGACTTTGCAAACAAGGTCATTGGGTTGCGTGTATATTTTAAATAAGGTAATAAACAAAGTATATTTAATGAACTATGACTCGTTCCTAAATAAATAAGATCTGAAAAACAATTACATTAAAAATAAACTTTAATACAACTTCCAACACCAAAAAAAATAATTTACAAAACAGAGATTTACAATTTACAAAAAAATTACAAAACAGGGAAAAATATATACAAAATCACAGTCCAGGGTCCACAGCACTTCAGACCGAGAAGCCCATCTCTGCAGCCAGATCCAGAATGCCAGGAATCCCCTCCAGCAGGCCTAGGATTTGGTCGGAGAAGAACGCTTCTCCCTCTTTAGTTACCACTGCATCACACACCAGTGGCTCCTCACCGAAAAGGTTCTCACGTGGCCTTTTGCTTGGAGGTTGGCCCTCATCAGCATGTGCCTCCGACTCTGAGCTGGAGTTAGAGAATGATCCGTCATCCCCAGAGAAGGCCTTCCTCTTTCTCTTCCGCAGCTGCGGTGGTGGAGTCGGCGGCTTTTGCTTGGCTATGTTCTGCAGGTGGTTCTGGTGGCAGGCCATATGCCATTGCTCCAGGCTGGACAGGTGAGAATAGTACGTCTGCCTGTACCACTCCCAGTAGACCTGCTGCCAGTAGAGCTCCTGGTCGGTATAATATGCTCCAATGTTTCCAGGCAGCCGAGGGGACTCGCTGGTATGGAGACCGGCATTCTGCATACAGAAGGGCATCGGCGTCGAGTGCCAGTGGCTTGCACCTGCTGTGGACACATATGGCATGAAACTGAAGACTGCTTGCTTCCATTACTGTACACCAGGGATGATAATGACTTGTTTATGATTTTCCCAGCTACAAAGAGTACTAAAAATCTAGAGTATCTTACGTATGGATGGATTGGCAGTCAGCACATGTGGAGAAGGCTGATGGCTGTGTACCTCCACCAGGCCTTAAAAAGATCAATTTAATTAGCTTTTTCTTTTTTCCCCTCTTTATCATACATAGCAAATTGGTAAGGAGCACACCTGTGGGATGCTGAAAGATCTTTATGGGCGGTGCCTCTACAGCACCACTAACATGGCCGACCACATGCGAGGGTGCCACAGCGATTCCGCAAGGGAAGGGTGCCGGCCCATAGGAGTCCACACACATCACTGTCTCGTGGGGGGCGCGGGAGACGACACAAAACAATTAATTCAAGTCAAATATGGTTGATTTAAACAGTAAACAAATGAAACAATGAAATGTTAAAAATGAATGAAAAGAGCAAATTTACATTATAAGGAAGACAAAATATTAAAGTTGAACTAAAATGACAGAAACGGATGTACACTGTTTCAAATACATTCTGCAATCTATGAAAATAGACAGTTATGGATGAAGAACCCACCCGCAGGCTGGAGGTAGACTGGATTCATCTGCCTTGGAAGCTGCCCATTAGCATGGGCTCGGGCAAAGTGCCTCTGCCTCTCCTGGCCATGGCCTGAATGAAAACCGCAAAACGGGTGCCCAGAGGAAGCATAAATGTGTCCTGTGTTCATAGTTAATATGAAAAATTGACAGCTTCTTAAAAGTAAATTGCAGAGCAAAATCAAGGTTTGACCAGATCTGTGCTTTTCAAAACTCAAACTGAGCTCCAAACATTCCAAACCAAACATTCCGCAGTTGCTTAGTACACACGTGATGTCACCATTTCTTCATTTTTGAACAAAAACACTACATTAAACAGGCTGCTTCAATAACCTCCATCAGCTTGCTCCATAGAGACTGGTTTGGTTGGAGTCATTCTCCTTTGTTTAGTTTGTCTAGATTGAAATAATACAAATGTCATTAACTCTGAATGTTTTTTGCAGTATTTTTGACTATACACTCAGGATTCTAGACACTATGCCTTCTCAATAAAAACACAAGACAGATAGTATGTGAATGCAGTGCAGAGCATGGAGGCCTTATTCTGAGCCATCCATCCTGCCATCACCAATAGCATGTGTGAATGTGAAAAGGGAAACACCCACTCTCTTATACATCTTTATGAAACTCTTCTTGTATACTCACGCCCCTTTTTAAGTCACTTATTGCAGTTTCTGTGGACAAGTAAGACATCCTCCCTTTGCATCACAGTAAAGCCCACAGTAAATCCAACTCATCCTTTGGCCTGTTGTCACTTCAGTCGGCTGCACCCAAAGGCTGGATACATCCGCATGTGTTACTGCTATTAAGGGCTTACTTAAAGACAATTTTAATAATACCTGTAAATGTTTTACTTCTGTTCAAGTCACGTAGCTTCTGTTTGTTAACTCTTGTTATATAACGCTTCTTGTTTTTGGATTTTGTTATTTCTTTCTCATTTTTCTTCCTCTCCCCCTTCTCTACAAGTGTCTTCTGGTAGTTACAAATAAGAATTAGTTCTTACTTTCCAATTTTAAGATCCTTTCGAATCTATTTGTACACCTCCACCTTACCACCTGTGACGAATGCCTGAGTGCCGAAGGGCCTGGAGCAGGACGCACAGACTCCCGTGACTGTGAAATTCATTTATTAACACGCAACGAAACTGTGGCACTCACATATAACAGTAACGGATAACGTGACTTCTACAATTAACACGGACAACTCACACGTAACCGAAGACAATATACATAGACAGAACAGCTAAACAAACATTAACAAGGGCTACATGAACGTGGACATTGACATTAAGCACAGGCGCTAACAAACAATGACCAACAGTGAGGGGAGCACCGACAGGGGTTTAAATAGCCCAACGAACACTGACGCTAAACCCTGTACAGGTGCGTGCCCTCACGGGGGTGTGGCCACAAACAAAAGTAAACCCCCCTGCACGCGGCAGACCGGACCACGTGACTTGTGGGGAGGAGCGTCCCGTGATAACACTAGTTATCTAAAGTTTTACATATAGCACAAAGACCCTTCAGGATGTAAATTAAAGTAGACACTTGGAAAAAGGCATTCATTTACATCCAGGCTTTTCTTTCCATCATTTAGGCTCCAATTGGTAACATGAAACATACGGGGAAAAAAGCTAACAAAAATGCCTTTTATTTTGGGGTTATCCAACGTGGATGTGGATGCTGGGGATGCAAAATCAGTAATTCAATACATTTCCTGATTCACCAGGGTCTTGCAAAACAAAACGCAAATAATACATCCAAAATGTAAAAACGTACACAAAACCTTTCCAGCACTACACTGGACTTCAAAGTCTTATAGAGGAAACAGTTCATAAATGCTTTAAACACGTCCACAGCAGTGCGCCCGTTAGCCAGCACAATTGCAAACACTATGCATGCAATGTGCTGTTAGCACCTCCTACGATGTGGACGAGGGGTTGGATTTTAGGAGGCAAAAATAGAACACAGCAAACCTATAAAAAAACAGCAACCTCAAAGTATTTACAAATCTGTGCCAATATGTAATGTCCCTAAGCGCACTTCTTATCATGCATCTATGCAGAGTGGAACACTGCAAAATCTGCACATGAACATTGTTCTCATCTTGCAGTGCAAACATGTCCTCCTCCCATGTGAGGCTTTCTGTTGCACGTCAGTGGTATGCACTGATGGCTTCATACCGCTCCTCAGCCACAGAAGGAGGAAACACGTGGCTACGCAAGTGATCCTTCCTCCACAGGTCCCCAATAGCCGAAGGCTTCGCCAGTCCAAGATAGATCTTTATGCTGAGATGAAGAAGCATTTCATCAGCATTTCATCCATCCATGTCCTCTTCATGTTATCCCCTTTTCTCCAAGCTGCAAATCGGTTAGTATTGTTGCATAGGGTTTGGATCACCTCTTGACTAAAGAACAGCTGGAAGATGTTGGAAGGGCTGTAGACTGTCTAAAAATCCATGTGAACTCCTAGGATGAAAATTCAATGGGGCAGGCTGCTCATCTTCCTCCCAGGTGTCGCGCCATCTGTCCTCCTGTGCAGTAGCTGGTGCTGACGCTGTGCTCTTTCCCCTGGAGCTGATCTTGTCTTCCTTGCTCTGGCATGAGGTTGTTGCCCAGCTAAGGTGTGGAAGGTGTTGCCGGGTGTCGGAGGTGACGGTATGGACACTCCTTTCTTTGCTTGAGGTGGGCTTGTGCTTCTGCTGCCTTTGTGACTAGCCAGTCTTCCAGCAGGCACCCTCATGGGTGTCCATAGATTGTGGGATGGTAGAAGTTGATTGTTCCCTGGGAGTGGGTCACAAAAGGTGTGAAACATTCCATATGGGGTAGGCTAGGATTGATCTGCTTCACTGCAAGACAAAGACAGCATAACATAGCCAAATGAGTACAATATGTACCATGAAAATAAACACAAACATCAAATTGTTATGAGAAATAAGGCTAAATTATTATATGTAGTAGCTACACTTACATTACTATTTATTGCATATTACTTACAACTATAGTACACTGGCTAAATCATATTGGCGTAACAGGCTACAATATTATGCTACGCACCATAACTACTTGCTAAACGATACTAGATTCAGTGCCAATAGGCTAAAAGATTATGTTGGGGTAAATATATAGTATGCATTCTCTCAAGCCAACCCAACAATCTCGCAAAAGTGAATGATATACTTACGGCATATCGAGCACGGCGTCGATTCCATGGACAAACGCGACTTCGCCCTCTGAGTCCATGCTTGCAGCCATGGAAGCGTCATCACTCTCACTTTCCTCATCACTAAATCTAAACGAAGTTCTCATCAACTTCAGCCAGTGTAAGTCGTTTCCATTCCATGGTTGTGATAAAGATATCCACTAAAACGTTTTATCAAAAGCAAAAACAAAATCACGAAGTAAACTGCCCAAAAACCGAGCAACTGAAGTGCACTCTGCAATAGCAACAGGTAAACAGCACGCGCGCAACAGGGCTCGTTAATGTGTTCCGCGTGGCCCGCCCCGTCTCTGTAGTGACCATTCATGGCAAATGAGCTGTCGAGATTTTCGTCTGCCTGAATGCTATTTTTTGAAAATGGTGTCAAATATTTTGGATTCGATGGCCCATTACTGTAAGCTTTTTTTTCTTCCTTTCCCCATTTTCTACAAGTGTCTTCTGGTACTTACATTTATATTTATGCCATTTACTTGCAAATAAGAATTAGTTCTTAATGTACAAATTATGCAAGGAGTACATTCAAAAATTGCATAGTACAGGACATGTGGTTCGGTTTTTTCTGAAGATAAAAAGCAGAAAGAGTAAAACTAGGGGACAATATATGTGTAGACTTTGCAAACAAGGTCATTGGGTTGCGTGTATATTTTAAATAAGGTAATAAACAAAGTATATTTAATGAACTATGACTCGTTCCTAAATAAATAAGATCTGAAAAACAATTACATTAAAAATAAACTTTAATACAACTTCCAACACCAAAAAAAATAATTTACAAAACAGAGATTTACAATTTACAAAAAAATTACAAAACAGGGAAAAATATATACAAAATCACAGTCCAGGGTCCACAGCACTTCAGACCGAGAAGCCCATCTCTGCAGCCAGATCCAGAATGCCAGGAATCCCCTCCAGCAGGCCTAGGATTTGGTCGGAGAAGAACGCTTCTCCCTCTTTAGTTACCACTGCATCACACACCAGTGGCTCCTCACCGAAAAGGTTCTCACGTGGCCTTTTGCTTGGAGGTTGGCCCTCATCAGCATGTGCCTCCGACTCTGAGCTGGAGTTAGAGAATGATCCGTCATCCCCAGAGAAGGCCTTCCTCTTTCTCTTCCGCAGCTGCGGTGGTGGAGTCGGCGGCTTTTGCTTGGCTATGTTCTGCAGGTGGTTCTGGTGGCAGGCCATATGCCATTGCTCCAGGCTGGACAGGTGAGAATAGTACGTCTGCCTGTACCACTCCCAGTAGACCTGCTGCCAGTAGAGCTCCTGGTCGGTATAATATGCTCCAATGTTTCCAGGCAGCCGAGGGGACTCGCTGGTATGGAGACCGGCATTCTGCATACAGAAGGGCATCGGCGTCGAGTGCCAGTGGCTTGCACCTGCTGTGGACACATATGGCATGAAACTGAAGACTGCTTGCTTCCATTACTGTACACCAGGGATGATAATGACTTGTTTATGATTTTCCCAGCTACAAAGAGTACTAAAAATCTAGAGTATCTTACGTATGGATGGATTGGCAGTCAGCACATGTGGAGAAGGCTGATGGCTGTGTACCTCCACCAGGCCTTAAAAACATCAATTTAATTAGCTTTTTCTTTTTTCCCCTCTTTATCATACATAGCAAATTGGTAAGGAGCACACCTGTGGGATGCTGAAAGATCTTTATGGGCGGTGCCTCTACAGCACCACTAACATGGCCGACCACATGCGAGGGTGCCACAGCGATTCCGCAAGGGAAGGGTGCCGGCCCATAGGAGTCCACACACATCACTGTCTCGTGGGGGGCGCGGGAGACGACACAAAACAATTAATTCAAGTCAAATATGGTTGATTTAAACAGTAAACAAATGAAACAATGAAATGTTAAAAATGAATGAAAAGAGCAAATTTACATTATAAGGAAGACAAAATATTAAAGTTGAACTAAAATGACAGAAACGGATGTACACTGTTTCAAATACATTCTGCAATCTATGAAAATAGACAGTTATGGATGAAGAACCCACCCGCAGGCTGGAGGTAGACTGGATTCATCTGCCTTGGAAGCTGCCCATTAGCATGGGCTCGGGCAAAGTGCCTCTGCCTCTCCTGGCCATGGCCTGAATGAAAACCGCAAAACGGGTGCCCAGAGGAAGCATAAATGTGTCCTGTGTTCATAGTTAATATGAAAAATTGACAGCTTCTTAAAAGTAAATTGCAGAGCAAAATCAAGGTTTGACCAGATCTGTGCTTTTCAAAACTCAAACTGAGCTCCAAACATTCCAAACCAAACATTCCGCAGTTGCTTAGTACACACGTGATGTCACCATTTCTTCATTTTTGAACAAAAACACTACATTAAACAGGCTGCTTCAATAACCTCCATCAGCTTGCTCCATAGAGACTGGTTTGGTTGGAGTCATTCTCCTTTGTTTAGTTTGTCTAGATTGAAATAATACAAATGTCATTAACTCTGAATGTTTTTTGCAGTATTTTTGACTATACACTCAGGATTCTAGACACTATGCCTTCTCAATAAAAACACAAGACAGATAGTATGTGAATGCAGTGCAGAGCATGGAGGCCTTATTCTGAGCCATCCATCCTGCCATCACCAATAGCATGTGTGAATGTGAAAAGGGAAACACCCACTCTCTTATACATCTTTATGAAACTCTTCTTGTATACTCACGCCCCTTTTTAAGTCACTTATTGCAGTTTCTGTGGACAAGTAAGACATCCTCCCTTTGCATCACAGTAAAGCCCACAGTAAATCCAACTCATCCTTTGGCCTGTTGTCACTTCAGTCGGCTGCACCCAAAGGCTGGATACATCCGCATGTGTTACTGCTATTAAGGGCTTACTTAAAGACAATTTTAATAATACCTGTAAATGTTTTACTTCTGTTCAAGTCACGTAGCTTCTGTTTGTTAACTCTTGTTATATAACGCTTCTTGTTTTTGGATTTTGTTATTTCTTTCTCATTTTTCTTCCTCTCCCCCTTCTCTACAAGTGTCTTCTGGTAGTTACAAATAAGAATTAGTTCTTACTTTCCAATTTTAAGATCCTTTCGAATCTATTTGTACACCTCCACCTTACCACCTGTGACGAATGCCTGAGTGCCGAAGGGCCTGGAGCAGGACGCACAGACTCCCGTGACTGTGAAATTCATTTATTAACACGCAACGAAACTGTGGCACTCACATATAACAGTAACGGATAACGTGACTTCTACAATTAACACGGACAACTCACACGTAACCGAAGACAATATACATAGACAGAACAGCTAAACAAACATTAACAAGGGCTACATGAACGTGGACATTGACATTAAGCACAGGCGCTAACAAACAATGACCAACAGTGAGGGGAGCACCGACAGGGGTTTAAATAGCCCAACGAACACTGACGCTAAACCCTGTACAGGTGCGTGCCCTCACGGGGGTGTGGCCACAAACAAAAGTAAACCCCCCTGCACGCGGCAGACCGGACCACGTGACTTGTGGGGAGGAGCGTCCCGTGATAACACTAGTTATCTAAAGTTTTACATATAGCACAAAGACCCTTCAGGATGTAAATTAAAGTAGACACTTGGAAAAAGGCATTCATTTACATCCAGGCTTTTCTTTCCATCATTTAGGCTCCAATTGGTAACATGAAACATACGGGGAAAAAAGCTAACAAAAATGCCTTTTATTTTGGGGTTATCCAACGTGGATGTGGATGCTGGGGATGCAAAATCAGTAATTCAATACATTTCCTGATTCACCAGGGTCTTGCAAAACAAAACGCAAATAATACATCCAAAATGTAAAAACGTACACAAAACCTTTCCAGCACTACACTGGACTTCAAAGTCTTATAGAGGAAACAGTTCATAAATGCTTTAAACACGTCCACAGCAGTGCGCCCGTTAGCCAGCACAATTGCAAACACTATGCATGCAATGTGCTGTTAGCACCTCCTACGATGTGGACGAGGGGTTGGATTTTAGGAGGCAAAAATAGAACACAGCAAACCTATAAAAAAACAGCAACCTCAAAGTATTTACAAATCTGTGCCAATATGTAATGTCCCTAAGCGCACTTCTTATCATGCATCTATGCAGAGTGGAACACTGCAAAATCTGCACATGAACATTGTTCTCATCTTGCAGTGCAAACATGTCCTCCTCCCATGTGAGGCTTTCTCTTGCACGTCAGTGGTATGCACTGATGGCTTCATACCGCTCCTCAGCCACAGAAGGAGGAAACACGTGGCTACGCAAGTGATCCTTCCTCCACAGGTCCCCAATAGCCGAAGGCTTCGCCAGTCCAAGATAGATCTTTATGCTGAGATGAAGAAGCATTTCATCAGCATTTCATCCATCCATGTCCTCTTCATGTTATCCCCTTTTCTCCAAGCTGCAAATCGGTTAGTATTGTTGCATAGGGTTTGGATCACCTCTTGACTAAAGAACAGCTGGAAGATGTTGGAAGGGCTGTAGACTGTCTAAAAATCCATGTGAACTCCTAGGATGAAAATTCAATGGGGCAGGCTGCTCATCTTCCTCCCAGGTGTCGCGCCATCTGTCCTCCTGTGCAGTAGCTGGTGCTGACGCTGTGCTCTTTCCCCTGGAGCTGATCTTGTCTTCCTTGCTCTGGCATGAGGTTGTTGCCCAGCTAAGGTGTGGAAGGTGTTGCCGGGTGTCGGAGGTGACGGTATGGACACTCCTTTCTTTGCTTGAGGTGGGCTTGTGCTTCTGCTGCCTTTGTGACTAGCCAGTCTTCCAGCAGGCACCCTCATGGGTGTCCATAGATTGTGGGATGGTAGAAGTTGATTGTTCCCTGGGAGTGGGTCACAAAAGGTGTGAAACATTCCATATGGGGTAGGCTAGGATTGATCTGCTTCACTGCAAGACAAAGACAGCATAACAAATGAGTACAATATGTACCATGAAAATAAACACAAACATCAAATTGTCATGAGAAATAAGGCTAAATTATTATATGTAGTAGTTACACTTACATTACTATTTATTGCATATTGCTTACAACTATAGTACACTGGCTAAATCATATTGGCGTAACAGGCTACAATATTATGCTACGCACCATAACTACTTGCTAAACGATATTAGATTCAGTGCCAATAGGCTAAAAGATTATGTTGGGGTAAATATATAGTATGCATTCTCTCAAGCCAACCCAACAATCTCGCAAAAGTGAATGATATACTTACGGCATATCGAGCACGGCGTCGATTCCATGGACAAACGCGACTTCGCCCTCTGAGTCCATGCTTGCAGCCATGGAAGCGTCATCACTCTCACTTTCCTCATCACTAAATCTAAACGAAGTTCTCATCAACTTCAGCCAGTGTAAGTCGTTTCCATTCCATGGTTGTGATAAAGATATCCACTAAAACGTTTTATCAAAAGCAAAAACAAAATCACGAAGTAAACTGCCCAAAAACCGAGCAACTGAAGCGCACTCTGCAATAGCAACAGGTAAACAGCACGCGCGCAACAGGGCTCGTTAATGTGTTCCGCGTGGCCCGCCCCGTCTCTGTAGTGACCATTCATGGCAAATGAGCTGTCGAGATTTTCGTCTGCCTGAATGCTATTTGTTGAAAATGGTGTCAAACATTTTGGATTCGATGGCCCATTACTGTAAGCTTTTTTTTCTTCCTTTCCCCATTTTCTACAAGGGTCTTCTGGTACTTACATTTATATTTATGCCATTTACTTGCAAATAAGAATTAGTTCTTAATGTACAAATTATGCAAGGAGTACATTCAAAAATTGCATAGTACAGGACATGTGGTTGGGTTTTTTCTGAAGATAAAAAGCAGAAAGAGTAAAACCCGATGTAAAACTAGGGGACAATATATGTGTAGACTTTGCAAACAAGGTCATTGGGTTGCGTGTATATTTTAAATAAGGTAATAAACAAAGTATATTTAATGAACTATGACTCGTTCCTAAATAAATAAGATCTGAAAAACAATTACATTAAAAATAAACTTTAATACAACTTCCAACACCAAAAAAAATAATTTACAAAACAGAGATTTACAATTTACAAAAAAATTACAAAACAGGGAAAAATATATACAAAATCACAGTCCAGGGTCCACAGCACTTCAGACCGAGAAGCCCATCTCTGCAGCCAGATCCAGAATGCCAGGAATCCCCTCCAGCAGGCCTAGGATTTGGTCGGAGAAGAACGCTTCTCCCTCTTTAGTTACCACTGCATCACACACCAGTGGCTCCTCACCGAAAAGGTTCTCGCCTGGCCTTTTGCTTGGAGGTTGGCCCTCATCAGCATGTGCCTCCGACTCTGAGCTGGAGTTAGAGAATGATCCGTCATCTCCAGAGAAGGCCTTCCTCTTTCTCTTCCGCAGCTGCGGTGGTGGAGTCGGCGGCTTTTGCTTGGCTATGTTCTGCAGGTGGTTCTGGTGGCAGGCCATATGCCATTGCTCCAGGCTGGACAGGTGAGAATAGTACGTCTGCCTGTACCACTCCCAGTAGACCTGCTGCCAGTAGAGCTCCTGGTCGGTATAATATGCTCCAATGTTTCCAGGCAGCCGAGGGGACTCGCTGGTATGGAGACCGGCATTCTGCATACAGAAGGGCATCGGCGTCGAGTGCCAGTGGCTTGCACCTGCTGTGGACACATATGGCATGAAACTGAAGACTGCTTGCTTCCATTACTGTACACCAGGGATGATAATGACTTGTTTATGATTTTCCCAGCTACAAAGAGTACTAAAAATCTAGAGTATCTTACGTATGGATGGATTGGCAGTCAGCACATGTGGAGAAGGCTGATGGCTGTGTACCTCCACCAGGCCTTAAAAACATCAATTTAATTAGCTTTTTCTTTTTTCCCCTCTTTATCATACATAGCAAATTGGTAAGGAGCACACCTGTGGGATGCTGAAAGATCTTTATGGGCGGTGCCTCTACAGCACCACTAACATGGCCGACCACATGCGAGGGTGCCACAGCGATTCCGCAAGGGAAGGGTGCCGGCCCATAGGAGTCCACACACATCACTGTGTCGTGGGGGGCGCGGGAGACGACACAAAACAATTAATTCAAGTCAAATATGGTTGATTTAAACAGTAAACAAATGAAACAATGAAATGTTAAAAATGAATGAAAAGAGCAAATTTACATTATAAGGAAGACAAAATATTAAAGTTGAACTAAAATGACAGAAACGGATGTACACTGTTTCAAATACATTCTGCAATCTATGAAAATAGACAGTTATGGATGAAGAACCCACCCGCAGGCTGGAGGTAGACTGGATTCATCTGCCTTGGAAGCTGCCCATTAGCATGGGCTCGGGCAAAGTGCCTCTGCCTCTCCTGGCCATGGCCTGAATGAAAACCGCAAAACGGGTGCCCAGAGGAAGCATAAATGTGTCCTGTGTTCATAGTTAATATGAAAAATTGACAGCTTCTTAAAAGTAAATTGCAGAGCAAAATCAAGGTTTGACCAGATCTGTGCTTTTCAAAACTCAAACTGAGCTCCAAACATTCCAAACCAAACATTCCGCAGTTGCTTAGTACACACGTGATGTCACCATTTCTTCATTTTTGAACAAAAACACTACATTAAACAGGCTGCTTCAATAACCTCCATCAGCTTGCTCCATAGAGACTGTTTTGGTTGGAGTCATTCTTCTTTGTTTAGTTTGTCTAGATTGAAATAATACAAATGTCATTAACTCTGGATGTTTTTTGCAGTATTTTTGACTATACACTCAGGATTCTAGACACTATGTCTTCTCAATAAAAACACAAGACAGATAGTATGTGAATGCAGTGCAGAGCATGGAGGCCTTATTCTGAGCCATCCATCCTGCCATCACCAATAGCATGTGTGAATGTGAAAAGGGAAACACCCACTCTCTTATACATCTTTATGAAACTCTTCTTGTATACTCACGCCCCTTTTTAAGTCAGTTATTGCAGTTTCTGTGGACAAGTAAGACATCCTCCCTTTGCATCACAGTAAAGCCCACAGTAAATCCAACTCATTCTTTGGCCTGTTGTCACTTCAGTCGGCTGCACCCAAAGGCTGGATACATCCGCATGTGTTACTGCTATTAAGGGCTTACTTAAAGACAATTTTAATAATACCTGTAAATGTTTTACTTCTGTTCAAGTCACGTAGCTTCTGTTTGTTAACTCTTGTTATATAATGCTTCTTGTTTTTGGATTTTGTTATTTCTTTCTCATTTTTCTTCCTCTCCCCCTTCTCTACAAGTGTCTTCTGGTAGTTACAAATAAGAATTAGTTCTTACTTTCCAATTTTAAGATCCTTTCGAATCTATTTGTACACCTCCACCTTACCACCTGTGACGAATGCCTGAGTGCCGAAGGGCCTGGAGCAGGACGCACAGACTCCCGTGACTGTGAAATTCATTTATTAACACGCAACGTAACTGTGGCACTCACATATAACAGTAACGGATAACGTGACTTCTACAATTAACACGGACAACTCACACGTAACCGAAGACAATATACATAGACAGAACAGCTAAACAAACATTAACAAGGGCTACATGAACGTGGACATTGACATTAAGCACAGGCGCTAACAAACAATGACCAACAGTGAGGGGAGCACCGACAGGGGTTTAAATAGCCCAACGAACACTGACGCTAAACCCTGTACAGGTGCGTGCCCTCACGGGGGTGTGGCCACAAACAAAAGTAAACCCCCCTGCACGCGGCAGGCCGGACCACGTGACTTGTGGGGAGGAGCGTCCCGTGATAACACTAGTTATCTAAAGTTTTACATATAGCACAAAGACCCTTCAGGATGTAAATTAAAGTAGACACTTGGGAAAAGGCATTCATTTACATCCAGGCTTTTCTTTCCATCATTTAGGCTCCAATTGGTAACATGAAACATACGGGGAAAAAAGCTAACAAAAATGCCTTTTATTTTGGGGTTATCCAACGTGGATGTGGATGCTGGGGATGCAAAATCAGTAATTCAATACATTTCCTGATTCACCAGGGTCTTGTAAAACAAAACGCAAATAATACATCCAAAATGTAAAAACGTACACAAAACCTTTCCAGCACTACACTGGACTTCAAAGTCTTATAGAGGAAACAGTTCATAAATGCTTTAAACACGTCCACAGCAGTGCGCCCGTTAGCCAGCACAATTGCAAACACTATGCATGCAATGTGCTGTTAGCACCTCCTACGATGTGGACGAGGGGTTGGATTTTAGGAGGCAAAAATAGAACACAGCAAACCTATAAAAAAACAACAGCCTCAAAGTATTTACAAATCTGTGCCAATATGTAATGTCCCTAAGCGCACTTCTGATCATGCATCTATGCAGAGTGGAACACTGCAAAATCTGCACATGAACATTGTTCTCATCTTGCAATGCAAACATGTCCTCCTCCCATGTGAGGCTTTCTGTTGCACGTCAGTGGTATGCACTGATGGCTTCATACCGCTCCTCAGCCACAGAAGGAGGAAACACGTGGCTACGCAAGTGATCCTTCCTCCACAGGTCCCCAATAGCCGAAGGCTTCGCCAGTTCAAGATAGATCTTTATGCTGAGATGAAGAAGCATTTCATCAGCATTTCATCCATCCATGGCCTCTTCATGTTATCCCCTTTTCTCCAAGCTGCAAATCGGTTAGTATTGTTGCATAGGGTTTGGATCACCTCTTGACTAAAGAACAGCTGGAAGATGTTGGAAGGGCTGTAGACTGTCTAAAAATCCATGTGAACTCCTGGGATGAAAATTCAATGGGGCAGGCTGCTCATTTTCCTCCCAGGTGTCGCGCCATCTGTCCTCCTGTGCAGTAGCTGGTGCTGACGCTGTGCTCTTTCCCCTGGAGCTGATCTTGTCTTCCTTGCTCTGGCATGAGGTTGTTGCCCAGCTAAGGTGTGGAAGGTGTTGCCGGGTGTCGGAGGTGACGGTATGGACACTCCTTTCTTTGCTTGAGGTGGGCTTGTGCTTCTGCTGCCTTTGTGACTAGCCAGTCTTCCAGCAGGCACCCTCATGGGTGTCCATAGATTGTGGGATGGTAGAAGTTGATTGTTCCCTGGGAGTGGGTCACAAAAGGTGTGAAACATTCCATATGGGGTAGGCTAGGATTGATCTGCTTCACTGCAAGACAAAGACAGCATAACAGATGAGTACAATATGTACCATGAAAATAAACACAAACATCAAATTGTCATGAGAAATAAGGCTAAATTATTATATGTAGTAGTTACACTTACATTACTATTTATTGCATATTGCTTACAACTATAGTACACTGGCTAAATCATATTGGCGTAACAGGCTACAATATTATGCTACGCACCATAACTACTTGCTAAACGATATTAGATTCAGTGCCAATAGGCTAAAAGATTATGTTGGGGTAAATATATATTATGCATTCTCTCAAGCCAACCCAACAATCTCGCAAAAGTGAATGATATACTTACGGCATATCGAGCACGGCGTCGATTCCATGGACAAACGCGACTTCGCCCTCTGAGTCCATGCTTGCAGCCATGGAAGCGTCATCACTCTCACTTTCCTCATCACTAAATCTAAACGAAGTTCTCATCAACTTCAGCCAGTGTAAGTCGTTTCCATTCCATGGTTGTGATAAAGATATCCACTAAAACGTTTTATCAAAAGCAAAAACAAAATCACGAAGTAAACTGCCCAAAAACCGAGCAACTGAAGCGCACTCTGCAATAGCAACAGGTAAACAGCACGCGCGCAACAGGGCTCGTTAATGTGTTCCGCGTGGCCCGCCCCGTCTCTGTAGTGACCATTCATGGCAAATGAGCTGTCGAGATTTTCGTCTGCCTGAATGCTATTTGTTGAAAATGGTGTCAAACATTTTGGATTCGATGGCCCATTACTGTAAGCTTTTTTTTCTTCCTTTCCCCATTTTCTACAAGGGTCTTCTGGTACTTACATTTATATTTATGCCATTTACTTGCAAATAAGAATTAGTTCTTAATGTACAAATTATGCAAGGAGTACATTCAAAAATTGCATAGTACAGGACATGTGGTTGGGTTTTTTCTGAAGATAAAAAGCAGAAAGAGTAAAACCCGATGTAAAACTAGGGGACAATATATGTGTAGACTTTGCAAACAAGGTCATTGGGTTGCGTGTATATTTTAAATAAGGTAATAAACAAAGTATATTTAATGAACTATGACTCGTTCCTAAATAAATAAGATCTGAAAAACAATTACATTAAAAATAAACTTTAATACAACTTCCAACACCAAAAAAAATAATTTACAAAACAGAGATTTACAATTTACAAAAAAATTACAAAACAGGGAAAAATATATACAAAATTACAGTCCAGGGTCCACAGCAATTCAGACCGAGAAGCCCATCTCTGCAGCCAGATCCAGAATGCCAGGAATCCCCTCCAGCAGGCCTAGGATTTGGTCGGAGAAGAACGCTTCTCCCTCTTTAGTTACCACTGCATCACACACCAGTGGCTCCTCACCGAAAAGGTTCTCGCCTGGCCTTTTGCTTGGAGGTTGGCCCTCATCAGCATGTGCCTCCGACTCTGAGCTGGAGTTAGAGAATGATCCGTCATCTCCAGAGAAGGCCTTCCTCTTTCTCTTCCGCAGCTGCGGTGGTGGAGTCGGCGGCTTTTGCTTGGCTATGTTCTGCAGGTGGTTCTGGTGGCAGGCCATATGCCATTGCTCCAGGCTGGACAGGTGAGAATAGTACGTCTGCCTGTACCACTCCCAGTAGACCTGCTGCCAGTAGAGCTCCTGGTCGGTATAATATGCTCCAATGTTTCCAGGCAGCCGAGGGGACTCGCTGGTATGGAGACCGGCATTCTGCATACAGAAGGGCATCGGCGTCGAGTGCCAGTGGCTTGCACCTGCTGTGGACACATATGGCATGAAACTGAAGACTGCTTGCTTCCATTACTGTACACCAGGGATGATAATGACTTGTTTATGATTTTCCCAGCTACAAAGAGTACTAAAAATCTAGAGTATCTTACGTATGGATGGATTGGCAGTCAGCACATGTGGAGAAGGCTGATGGCTGTGTACCTCCACCAGGCCTTAAAAACATCAATTTAATTAGCTTTTTCTTTTTTCCCCTCTTTATCATACATAGCAAATTGGTAAGGAGCACACCTGTGGGATGCTGAAAGATCTTTATGGGCGGTGCCTCTACAGCACCACTAACATGGCCGACCACATGCGAGGGTGCCACAGCGATTCCGCAAGGGAAGGGTGCCGGCCCATAGGAGTCCACACACATCACTGTGTCGTGGGGGGCGCGGGAGACGACACAAAACAATTAATTCAAGTCAAATATGGTTGATTTAAACAGTAAACAAATGAAACAATGAAATGTTAAAAATGAATGAAAAGAGCAAATTTACATTATAAGGAAGACAAAATATTAAAGTTGAACTAAAATGACAGAAACGGATGTACACTGTTTCAAATACATTCTGCAATCTATGAAAATAGACAGTTATGGATGAAGAACCCACCCACAGGCTGGAGGTAGACTGGATTCATCTGCCTTGGAAGCTGCCCATTAGCATGGGCTCGGGCAAAGTGCCTCTGCCTCTCCTGGCCATGGCCTGAATGAAAACCGCAAAACGGGTGCCCAGAGGAAGCATAAATGTGTCCTGTGTTCATAGTTAATATGAAAAATTGACAGCTTCTTAAAAGTAAATTGCAGAGCAAAATCAAGGTTTGACCAGATCTGTGCTTTTCAAAACTCAAACTGAGCTCCAAACATTCCAAACCAAACATTCCGCAGTTGCTTAGTACACACGTGATGTCACCATTTCTTCATTTTTGAACAAAAACACTACATTAAACAGGCTGCTTCAATAACCTCCATCAGCTTGCTCCATAGAGACTGTTTTGGTTGGAGTCATTCTTCTTTGTTTAGTTTGTCTAGATTGAAATAATACAAATGTCATTAACTCTGGATGTTTTTTGCAGTATTTTTGACTATACACTCAGGATTCTAGACACTATGTCTTCTCAATAAAAACACAAGACAGATAGTATGTGAATGCAGTGCAGAGCATGGAGGCCTTATTCTGAGCCATCCATCCTGCCATCACCAATAGCATGTGTGAATGTGAAAAGGGAAACACCCACTCTCTTATACATCTTTATGAAACTCTTCTTGTATACTCACGCCCCTTTTTAAGTCAGTTATTGCAGTTTCTGTGGACAAGTAAGACATCCTCCCTTTGCATCACAGTAAAGCCCACAGTAAATCCAACTCATCCTTTGGCCTGTTGTCACTTCAGTCGGCTGCACCCAAAGGCTGGATACATCCGCATGTGTTACTGCTATTAAGGGCTTACTTAAAGACAATTTTAATAATACCTGTAAATGTTTTACTTCTGTTCAAGTCACGTAGCTTCTGTTTGTTAACTCTTGTTATATAATGCTTCTTGTTTTTGGATTTTGTTATTTCTTTCTCATTTTTCTTCCTCTCCCCCTTCTCTACAAGTGTCTTCTGGTAGTTACAAATAAGAATTAGTTCTTACTTTCCAATTTTAAGATCCTTTCGAATCTATTTGTACACCTCCACCTTACCACCTGTGACGAATGCCTGAGTGCCGAAGGGCCTGGAGCAGGACGCACAGACTCCCGTGACTGTGAAATTCATTTATTAACACGCAACGTAACTGTGGCACTCACATATAACAGTAACGGATAACGTGACTTCTACAATTAACACGGACAACTCACACGTAACCGAAGACAATATACATAGACAGAACAGCTAAACAAACATTAACAAGGGCTACATGAACGTGGACATTGACATTAAGCACAGGCGCTAACAAACAATGACCAACAGTGAGGGGAGCACCGACAGGGGTTTAAATAGCCCAACGAACACTGACGCTAAACCCTGTACAGGTGCGTGCCCTCACGGGGGTGTGGCCACAAACAAAAGTAAACCCCCCTGCACGCGGCAGGCCGGACCACGTGACTTGTGGGGAGGAGCGTCCCGTGATAACACTAGTTATCTAAAGTTTTACATATAGCACAAAGACCCTTCAGGATGTAAATTAAAGTAGACACTTGGGAAAAGGCATTCATTTACATCCAGGCTTTTCTTTCCATCATTTAGGCTCCAATTGGTAACATGAAACATACGGGGAAAAAAGCTAACAAAAATGCCTTTTATTTTGGGGTTATCCAACGTGGATGTGGATGCTGGGGATGCAAAATCAGTAATTCAATACATTTCCTGATTCACCAGGGTCTTGTAAAACAAAACGCAAATAATACATCCAAAATGTAAAAACGTACACAAAACCTTTCCAGCACTACACTGGACTTCAAAGTCTTATAGAGGAAACAGTTCATAAATGCTTTAAACACGTCCACAGCAGTGCGCCCGTTAGCCAGCACAATTGCAAACACTATGCATGCAATGTGCTGTTAGCACCTCCTACGATGTGGACGAGGGGTTGGATTTTAGGAGGCAAAAATAGAACACAGCAAACCTATAAAAAAACAACAGCCTCAAAGTATTTACAAATCTGTGCCAATATGTAATGTCCCTAAGCGCACTTCTGATCATGCATCTATGCAGAGTGGAACACTGCAAAATCTGCACATGAACATTGTTCTCATCTTGCAGTGCAAACATGTCCTCCTCCCATGTGAGGCTTTCTGTTGCACGTCAGTGGTATGCACTGATGGCTTCATACCGCTCCTCAGCCACAGAAGGAGGAAACACGTGGCTACGCAAGTGATCCTTCCTCCACAGGTCCCCAATAGCCGAAGGCTTCGCCAGTTCAAGATAGATCTTTATGCTGAGATGAAGAAGCATTTCATCAGCATTTCATCCATCCATGGCCTCTTCATGTTATCCCCTTTTCTCCAAGCTGCAAATCGGTTAGTATTGTTGCATAGGGTTTGGATCACCTCTTGACTAAAGAACAGCTGGAAGATGTTGGAAGGGCTGTAGACTGTCTAAAAATCCATGTGAACTCCTGGGATGAAAATTCAATGGGGCAGGCTGCTCATTTTCCTCCCAGGTGTCGCGCCATCTGTCCTCCTGTGCAGTAGCTGGTGCTGACGCTGTGCTCTTTCCCCTGGAGCTGATCTTGTCTTCCTTGCTCTGGCATGAGGTTGTTGCCCAGCTAAGGTGTGGAAGGTGTTGCCGGGTGTCGGAGGTGACGGTATGGACACTCCTTTCTTTGCTTGAGGTGGGCTTGTGCTTCTGCTGCCTTTGTGACTAGCCAGTCTTCCAGCAGGCACCCTCATGGGTGTCCATAGATTGTGGGATGGTAGAAGTTGATTGTTCCCTGGGAGTGGGTCACAAAAGGTGTGAAACATTCCATATGGGGTAGGCTAGGATTGATCTGCTTCACTGCAAGACAAAGACAGCATAACAGATGAGTACAATATGTACCATGAAAATAAACACAAACATCAAATTGTTATGAGAAATAAGGCTAAATTATTATATGTAGTAGCTACACTTACATTACTATTTATTGCATATTACTTACAACTATAGTACACTGGCTAAATCATATTGGCGTAACAGGCTACAATATTATGCTACGCACCATAACTACTTGCTAAACGATACTAGATTCAGTGCCAATAGGCTAAAAGATTATGTTGGGGTAAATATATAGTATGCATTCTCTCAAGCCAACCCAACAATCTCGCAAAAGTGAATGATATACTTACGGCATATCGAGCACGGCGTCGATTCCATGGACAAACGCGACTTCGCCCTCTGAGTCCATGCTTGCAGCCATGGAAGCGTCATCACTCTCACTTTCCTCATCACTAAATCTAAACGAAGTTCTCATCAACTTCAGCCAGTGTAAGTCGTTTCCATTCCATGGTTGTGATAAAGATATCCACTAAAACGTTTTATCAAAAGCAAAAACAAAATCACGAAGTAAACTGCCCAAAAACCGAGCAACTGAAGTGCACTCTGCAATAGCAACAGGTAAACAGCACGCGCGCAACAGGGCTCGTTAATGTGTTCCGCGTGGCCCGCCCCGTCTCTGTAGTGACCATTCATGGCAAATGAGCTGTCGAGATTTTCGTCTGCCTGAATGCTATTTTTTGAAAATGGTGTCAAATATTTTGGATTCGATGGCCCATTACTGTAAGCTTTTTTTTCTTCCTTTCCCCATTTTCTACAAGTGTCTTCTGGTACTTACATTTATATTTATGCCATTTACTTGCAAATAAGAATTAGTTCTTAATGTACAAATTATGCAAGGAGTACATTCAAAAATTGCATAGTACAGGACATGTGGTTCGGTTTTTTCTGAAGATAAAAAGCAGAAAGAGTAAAACTAGGGGACAATATATGTGTAGACTTTGCAAACAAGGTCATTGGGTTGCGTGTATATTTTAAATAAGGTAATAAACAAAGTATATTTAATGAACTATGACTCGTTCCTAAATAAATAAGATCTGAAAAACAATTACATTAAAAATAAACTTTAATACAACTTCCAACACCAAAAAAAATAATTTACAAAACAGAGATTTACAATTTACAAAAAAATTACAAAACAGGGAAAAATATATACAAAATCACAGTCCAGGGTCCACAGCACTTCAGACCGAGAAGCCCATCTCTGCAGCCAGATCCAGAATGCCAGGAATCCCCTCCAGCAGGCCTAGGATTTGGTCGGAGAAGAACGCTTCTCCCTCTTTAGTTACCACTGCATCACACACCAGTGGCTCCTCACCGAAAAGGTTCTCACGTGGCCTTTTGCTTGGAGGTTGGCCCTCATCAGCATGTGCCTCCGACTCTGAGCTGGAGTTAGAGAATGATCCGTCATCCCCAGAGAAGGCCTTCCTCTTTCTCTTCCGCAGCTGCGGTGGTGGAGTCGGCGGCTTTTGCTTGGCTATGTTCTGCAGGTGGTTCTGGTGGCAGGCCATATGCCATTGCTCCAGGCTGGACAGGTGAGAATAGTACGTCTGCCTGTACCACTCCCAGTAGACCTGCTGCCAGTAGAGCTCCTGGTCGGTATAATATGCTCCAATGTTTCCAGGCAGCCGAGGGGACTCGCTGGTATGGAGACCGGCATTCTGCATACAGAAGGGCATCGGCGTCGAGTGCCAGTGGCTTGCACCTGCTGTGGACACATATGGCATGAAACTGAAGACTGCTTGCTTCCATTACTGTACACCAGGGATGATAATGACTTGTTTATGATTTTCCCAGCTACAAAGAGTACTAAAAATCTAGAGTATCTTACGTATGGATGGATTGGCAGTCAGCACATGTGGAGAAGGCTGATGGCTGTGTACCTCCACCAGGCCTTAAAAACATCAATTTAATTAGCTTTTTCTTTTTTCCCCTCTTTATCATACATAGCAAATTGGTAAGGAGCACACCTGTGGGATGCTGAAAGATCTTTATGGGCGGTGCCTCTACAGCACCACTAACATGGCCGACCACATGCGAGGGTGCCACAGCGATTCCGCAAAGGAAGGGTGCCGGCCCATAGGAGTCCACACACATCACTGTCTCGTGGGGGGCGCGGGAGACGACACAAAACAATTAATTCAAGTCAAATATGGTTGATTTAAACAGTAAACAAATGAAACAATGAAATGTTAAAAATGAATGAAAAGAGCAAATTTACATTATAAGGAAGACAAAATATTAAAGTTGAACTAAAATGACAGAAACGGATGTACACTGTTTCAAATACATTCTGCAATCTATGAAAATAGACAGTTATGGATGAAGAACCCACCCGCAGGCTGGAGGTAGACTGGATTCATCTGCCTTGGAAGCTGCCCATTAGCATGGGCTCGGGCAAAGTGCCTCTGCCTCTCCTGGCCATGGCCTGAATGAAAACCGCAAAACGGGTGCCCAGAGGAAGCATAAATGTGTCCTGTGTTCATAGTTAATATGAAAAATTGACAGCTTCTTAAAAGTAAATTGCAGAGCAAAATCAAGGTTTGACCAGATCTGTGCTTTTCAAAACTCAAACTGAGCTCCAAACATTCCAAACCAAACATTCCGCAGTTGCTTAGTACACACGTGATGTCACCATTTCTTCATTTTTGAACAAAAACACTACATTAAACAGGCTGCTTCAATAACCTCCATCAGCTTGCTCCATAGAGACTGGTTTGGTTGGAGTCATTCTCCTTTGTTTAGTTTGTCTAGATTGAAATAATACAAATGTCATTAACTCTGAATGTTTTTTGCAGTATTTTTGACTATACACTCAGGATTCTAGACACTATGCCTTCTCAATAAAAACACAAGACAGATAGTATGTGAATGCAGTGCAGAGCATGGAGGCCTTATTCTGAGCCATCCATCCTGCCATCACCAATAGCATGTGTGAATGTGAAAAGGGAAACACCCACTCTCTTATACATCTTTATGAAACTCTTCTTGTATACTCACGCCCCTTTTTAAGTCAGTTATTGCAGTTTCTGTGGACAAGTAAGACATCCTCCCTTTGCATCACAGTAAAGCCCACAGTAAATCCAACTCATCCTTTGGCCTGTTGTCACTTCAGTCGGCTGCACCCAAAGGCTGGATACATCCGCATGTGTTACTGCTATTAAGGGCTTACTTAAAGACAATTTTAATAATACCTGTAAATGTTTCACTTCTGTTCAAGTCACGTAGCTTCTGTTTGTTAACTCTTGTTATATAACGCTTCTTGTTTTTGGATTTTGTTATTTCTTTCTCATTTTTCTTCCTCTCCCCCTTCTCTACAAGTGTCTTCTGGTAGTTACAAATAAGAATTAGTTCTTACTTTCCAATTTTAAGATCCTTTCGAATCTATTTGTACACCTCCACCTTACCACCTGTGACGAATGCCTGAGTGCCGAAGGGCCTGGAGCAGGACGCACAGACTCCCGTGACTGTGAAATTCATTTATTAACACGCAACGTAACTGTGGCACTCACATATAACAGTAACGGATAACGTGACTTCTACAATTAACACGGACAACTCACACGTAACCGAAGACAATATACATAGACAGAACAGCTAAACAAACATTAACAAGGGCTACATGAACGTGGACATTGACATTAAGCACAGGCGCTAACAAACAATGACCAACAGTGAGGGGAGCACCGACAGGGGTTTAAATAGCCCAACGAACACTGACGCTAAACCCTGTACAGGTGCGTGCCCTCACGGGGGTGTGGCCACAAACAAAAGTAAACCCCCCTGCACGCGGCAGGCCGGACCACGTGACTTGTGGGGAGGAGCGTCCCGTGATAACACTAGTTATCTAAAGTTTTACATATAGCACAAAGACCCTTCAGGATGTAAATTAAAGTAGACACTTGGGAAAAGGCATTCATTTACATCCAGGCTTTTCTTTCCATCATTTAGGCTCCAATTGGTAATATGAAACATACGGGGAAAAAAGCTAACAAAAATGCCTTTTATTTTGGGGTTATCCAACGTGGATGTGGATGCTGGGGATGCAAAATCAGTAATTCAATACATTTCCTGATTCACCAGGGTCTTGTAAAACAAAACGCAAATAATACATCCAAAATGTAAAAACGTACACAAAACCTTTCCAGCACTACACTGGACTTCAAAGTCTTATAGAGGAAACAGTTCATAAATGCTTTAAACACGTCCACAGCAGTGCGCCCGTTAGCCAGCACAATTGCAAACACTATGCATGCAATGTGCTGTTAGCACCTCCTACGATGTGGACGAGGGGTTGGATTTTAGGAGGCAAAAATAGAACACAGCAAACCTATAAAAAAACAACAACCTCAAAGTATTTACAAATCTGTGCCAATATGTAATGTCCCTAAGCGCACTTCTGATCATGCATCTATGCAGAGTGGAACACTGCAAAATCTGCACATGAACATTGTTCTCATCTTGCAGTGCAAACATGTCCTCCTCCCATGTGAGGCTTTCTGTTGCACGTCAGTGGTATGCACTGATGGCTTCATACCGCTCCTCAGCCACAGAAGGAGGAAACACGTGGCTACGCAAGTGATCCTTCCTCCACAGGTCCCCAATAGCCGAAGGCTTCGCCAGTCCAAGATAGATCTTTATGCTGAGATGAAGAAGCATTTCATCAGCATTTCATCCATCCATGTCCTCTTCATGTTATCCCCTTTTCTCCAAGCTGCAAATCGGTTAGTATTGTTGCATAGGGTTTGGATCACCTCTTGACTAAAGAACAGCTGGAAGATGTTGGAAGGGCTGTAGACTGTCTAAAAATCCATGTGAACTCCTGGGATGAAAATTCAATGGGGCAGGCTGCTCATTTTCCTCCCAGGTGTCGCGCCATCTGTCCTCCTGTGCAGTAGCTGGTGCTGACGCTGTGCTCTTTCCCCTGGAGCTGATCTTGTCTTCCTTGCTCTGGCATGAGGTTGTTGCCCAGCTAAGGTGTGGAAGGTGTTGCCGGGTGTCGGAGGTGACGGTATGGACACTCCTTTCTTTGCTTGAGGTGGGCTTGTGCTTCTGCTGCCTTTGTGACTAGCCAGTCTTCCAGCAGGCACCCTCATGGGTGTCCATAGATTGTGGGATGGTAGAAGTTGATTGTTCCCTGGGAGTGGGTCACAAAAGGTGTGAAACATTCCATATGGGGTAGGCTAGGATTGATCTGCTTCACTGCAAGACAAAGACAGCATAACAAATGAGTACAATATGTACCATGAAAATAAACACAAACATCAAATTGTCATGAGAAATAAGGCTAAATTATTATATGTAGTAGCTACACTTACATTACTATTTATTGCATATTACTTACAACTATAGTACACTGGCTAAATCATATTGGCGTAACAGGCTACAATATTATGCTACGCACCATAACTACTTGCTAAACGATACTAGATTCAGTGCCAATAGGCTAAAAGATTATGTTGGGGTAAATATATAGTATGCATTCTCTCAAGCCAACCCAACAATCTCGCAAAAGTGAATGATATACTTACGGCATATCGAGCACGGCGTCGATTCCATGGACAAACGCGACTTCGCCCTCTGAGTCCATGCTTGCAGCCATGGAAGCGTCATCACTCTCACTTTCCTCATCACTAAATCTAAACGAAGTTCTCATCAACTTCAGCCAGTGTAAGTCGTTTCCATTCCATGGTTGTGATAAAGATATCCACTAAAACGTTTTATCAAAAGCAAAAACAAAATCACGAAGTAAACTGCCCAAAAACCGAGCAACTGAAGTGCACTCTGCAATAGCAACAGGTAAACAGCACGCGCGCAACAGGGCTCGTTAATGTGTTCCGCGTGGCCCGCCCCGTCTCTGTAGTGACCATTCATGGCAAATGAGCTGTCGAGATTTTCGTCTGCCTGAATGCTATTTTTTGAAAATGGTGTCAAATATTTTGGATTCGATGGCCCATTACTGTAAGCTTTTTTTTCTTCCTTTCCCCATTTTCTACAAGTGTCTTCTGGTACTTACATTTATATTTATGCCATTTACTTGCAAATAAGAATTAGTTCTTAATGTACAAATTATGCAAGGAGTACATTCAAAAATTGCATAGTACAGGACATGTGGTTCGGTTTTTTCTGAAGATAAAAAGCAGAAAGAGTAAAACTAGAGGACAATATATGTGTAGACTTTGCAAACAAGGTCATTGGGTTGCGTGTATATTTTAAATAAGGTAATAAACAAAGTATATTTAATGAACTATGACTCGTTCCTAAATAAATAAGATCTGAAAAACAATTACATTAAAAATAAACTTTAATACAACTTCCAACACCAAAAAAAATAATTTACAAAACAGAGATTTACAATTTACAAAAAAATTACAAAACAGGGAAAAATATATACAAAATCACAGTCCAGGGTCCACAGCACTTCAGACCGAGAAGCCCATCTCTGCAGCCAGATCCAGAATGCCAGGAATCCCCTCCAGCAGGCCTAGGATTTGGTCGGAGAAGAACGCTTCTCCCTCTTTAGTTACCACTGCATCACACACCAGTGGCTCCTCACCGAAAAGGTTCTCACGTGGCCTTTTGCTTGGAGGTTGGCCCTCATCAGCATGTGCCTCCGACTCTGAGCTGGAGTTAGAGAATGATCCGTCATCCCCAGAGAAGGCCTTCCTCTTTCTCTTCCGCAGCTGCGGTGGTGGAGTCGGCGGCTTTTGCTTGGCTATGTTCTGCAGGTGGTTCTGGTGGCAGGCCATATGCCATTGCTCCAGGCTGGACAGGTGAGAATAGTACGTCTGCCTGTACCACTCCCAGTAGACCTGCTGCCAGTAGAGCTCCTGGTCGGTATAATATGCTCCAATGTTTACAGGCAGCCGAGGGGACTCGCTGGTATGGAGACCGGCATTCTGCATACAGAAGGGCATCGGCGTCGAGTGCCAGTGGCTTGCACCTGCTGTGGACACATATGGCATGAAACTGAAGACTGCTTGCTTCCATTACTGTACACCAGGGATGATAATGACTTGTTTATGATTTTCCCAGCTACAAAGAGTACTAAAAATCTAGAGTATCTTACGTATGGATGGATTGGCAGTCAGCACATGTGGAGAAGGCTGATGGCTGTGTACCTCCACCAGGCCTTAAAAACATCAATTTAATTAGCTTTTTCTTTTTTCCCCTCTTTATCATACATAGCAAATTGGTAAGGAGCACACCTGTGGGATGCTGAAAGATCTTTATGGGCGGTGCCTCTACAGCACCACTAACATGGCCGACCACATGCGAGGGTGCCACAGCGATTCCGCAAGGGAAGGGTGCCGGCCCATAGGAGTCCACACACATCACTGTCTCGTGGGGGGCGCGGGAGACGACACAAAACAATTAATTCAAGTCAAATATGGTTGATTTAAACAGTAAACAAATGAAACAATGAAATGTTAAAAATGAATGAAAAGAGCAAATTTACATTATAAGGAAGACAAAATATTAAAGTTGAACTAAAATGACAGAAACGGATGTACACTGTTTCAAATACATTCTGCAATCTATGAAAATAGACAGTTATGGATGAAGAACCCACCCGCAGGCTGGAGGTAGACTGGATTCATCTGCCTTGGAAGCTGCCCATTAGCATGGGCTCGGGCAAAGTGCCTCTGCCTCTCCTGGCCATGGCCTGAATGAAAACCGCAAAACGGGTGCCCAGAGGAAGCATAAATGTGTCCTGTGTTCATAGTTAATATGAAAAATTGACAGCTTCTTAAAAGTAAATTGCAGAGCAAAATCAAGGTTTGACCAGATCTGTGCTTTTCAAAACTCAAACTGAGCTCCAAACATTCCAAACCAAACATTCCGCAGTTGCTTAGTACACACGTGATGTCACCATTTCTTCATTTTTGAACAAAAACACTACATTAAACAGGCTGCTTCAATAACCTCCATCAGCTTGCTCCATAGAGACTGGTTTGGTTGGAGTCATTCTCCTTTGTTTAGTTTGTCTAGATTGAAATAATACAAATGTCATTAACTCTGAATGTTTTTTGCAGTATTTTTGACTATACACTCAGGATTCTAGACACTATGCCTTCTCAATAAAAACACAAGACAGATAGTATGTGAATGCAGTGCAGAGCATGGAGGCCTTATTCTGAGCCATCCATCCTGCCATCACCAATAGCATGTGTGAATGTGAAAAGGGAAACACCCACTCTCTTATACATCTTTATGAAACTCTTCTTGTATACTCACGCCCCTTTTTAAGTCACTTATTGCAGTTTCTGTGGACAAGTAAGACATCCTCCCTTTGCATCACAGTAAAGCCCACAGTAAATCCAACTCATCCTTTGGCCTGTTGTCACTTCAGTCGGCTGCACCCAAAGGCTGGATACATCCGCATGTGTTACTGCTATTAAGGGCTTACTTAAAGACAATTTTAATAATACCTGTAAATGTTTTACTTCTGTTCAAGTCACGTAGCTTCTGTTTGTTAACTCTTGTTATATAACGCTTCTTGTTTTTGGATTTTGTTATTTCTTTCTCATTTTTCTTCCTCTCCCCCTTCTCTACAAGTGTCTTCTGGTAGTTACAAATAAGAATTAGTTCTTACTTTCCAATTTTAAGATCCTTTCGAATCTATTTGTACACCTCCACCTTACCACCTGTGACGAATGCCTGAGTGCCGAAGGGCCTGGAGCAGGACGCACAGACTCCCGTGACTGTGAAATTCATTTATTAACACGCAACGTAACTGTGGCACTCACATATAACAGTAACGGATAACGTGACTTCTACAATTAACACGGACAACTCACACGTAACCGAAGACAATATACATAGACAGAACAGCTAAACAAACATTAACAAGGGCTACATGAACGTGGACATTGACATTAAGCACAGGCGCTAACAAACAATGACCAACAGTGAGGGGAGCACCGACAGGGGTTTAAATAGCCCAACGAACACTGACGCTAAACCCTGTACAGGTGCGTGCCCTCACGGGGGTGTGGCCACAAACAAAAGTAAACCCCCCTGCACGCGGCAGGCCGGACCACGTGACTTGTGGGGAGGAGCGTCCCGTGATAACACTAGTTATCTAAAGTTTTACATATAGCACAAAGACCCTTCAGGATGTAAATTAAAGTAGACACTTGGGAAAAGGCATTCATTTACATCCAGGCTTTTCTTTCCACCATTTAGGCTCCAATTGGTAACATGAAACATACGGGGAAAAAAGCTAACAAAAATGCCTTTTATTTTGGGGTTATCCAACGTGGATGTGGATGCTGGGGATGCAAAATCAGTAATTCAATACATTTCCTGATTCACCAGGGTCTTGCAAAACAAAACGCAAATAATACATCCAAAATGTAAAAACGTACACAAAACCTTTCCAGCACTACACTGGACTTCAAAGTCTTATAGAGGAAACAGTTCATAAATGCTTTAAACACGTCCACAGCAGTGCGCCCGTTAGCCAGCACAATTGCAAACACTATGCATGCAATGTGCTGTTAGCACCTCCTACGATGTGGACGAGGGGTTGGATTTTAGGAGGCAAAAATAGAACACAGCAAACCTATAAAAAAACAGCAACCTCAAAGTATTTACAAATCTGTGCCAATATGTAATGTCCCTAAGCGCACTTCTTATCATGCATCTATGCAGAGTGGAACACTGCAAAATCTGCACATGAACATTGTTCTCATCTTGCAGTGCAAACATGTCCTCCTCCCATGTGAGGCTTTCTGTTGCACGTCAGTGGTATGCACTGATGGCTTCATACCGCTCCTCAGCCACAGAAGGAGGAAACACGTGGCTACGCAAGTGATCCTTCCTCCACAGGTCCCCAATAGCCGAAGGCTTCGCCAGTCCAAGATAGATCTTTATGCTGAGATGAAGAAGCATTTCATCAGCATTTCATCCATCCATGTCCTCTTCATGTTATCCCCTTTTCTCCAAGCTGCAAATCGGTTAGTATTGTTGCATAGGGTTTGGATCACCTCTTGACTAAAGAACAGCTGGAAGATGTTGGAAGGGCTGTAGACTGTCTAAAAATCCATGTGAACTCCTAGGATGAAAATTCAATGGGGCAGGCTGCTCATCTTCCTCCCAGGTGTCGCGCCATCTGTCCTCCTGTGCAGTAGCTGGTGCTGACGCTGTGCTCTTTCCCCTGGAGCTGATCTTGTCTTCCTTGCTCTGGCATGAGGTTGTTGCCCAGCTAAGGTGTGGAAGGTGTTGCCGGGTGTCGGAGGTGACGGTATGGACACTCCTTTCTTTGCTTGAGGTGGGCTTGTGCTTCTGCTGCCTTTGTGACTAGCCAGTCTTCCAGCAGGCACCCTCATGGGTGTCCATAGATTGTGGGATGGTAGAAGTTGATTGTTCCCTGGGAGTGGGTCACAAAAGGTGTGAAACATTCCATATGGGGTAGGCTAGGATTGATCTGCTTCACTGCAAGACAAAGACAGCATAACATAGCCAAATGAGTACAATATGTACCATGAAAATAAACACAAACATCAAATTGTTATGAGAAATAAGGCTAAATTATTATATGTAGTAGCTACACTTACATTACTATTTATTGCATATTACTTACAACTATAGTACACTGGCTAAATCATATTGGCGTAACAGGCTACAATATTATGCTACGCACCATAACTACTTGCTAAACGATACTAGATTCAGTGCCAATAGGCTAAAAGATTATGTTGGGGTAAATATATAGTATGCATTCTCTCAAGCCAACCCAACAATCTCGCAAAAGTGAATGATATACTTACGGCATATCGAGCACGGCGTCGATTCCATGGACAAACGCGACTTCGCCCTCTGAGTCCATGCTTGCAGCCATGGAAGCGTCATCACTCTCACTTTCCTCATCACTAAATCTAAACGAAGTTCTCATCAACTTCAGCCAGTGTAAGTCGTTTCCATTCCATGGTTGTGATAAAGATATCCACTAAAACGTTTTATCAAAAGCAAAAACAAAATCACGAAGTAAACTGCCCAAAAACCGAGCAACTGAAGTGCACTCTGCAATAGCAACAGGTAAACAGCACGCGCGCAACAGGGCTCGTTAATGTGTTCCGCGTGGCCCGCCCCGTCTCTGTAGTGACCATTCATGGCAAATGAGCTGTCGAGATTTTCGTCTGCCTGAATGCTATTTTTTGAAAATGGTGTCAAATATTTTGGATTCGATGGCCCATTACTGTAAGCTTTTTTTTCTTCCTTTCCCCATTTTCTACAAGTGTCTTCTGGTACTTACATTTATATTTATGCCATTTACTTGCAAATAAGAATTAGTTCTTAATGTACAAATTATGCAAGGAGTACATTCAAAAATTGCATAGTACAGGACATGTGGTTCGGTTTTTTCTGAAGATAAACAGCAGAAAGAGTAAAACTAGGGGACAATATATGTGTAGACTTTGCAAACAAGGTCATTGGGTTGCGTGTATATTTTAAATAAGGTAATAAACAAAGTATATTTAATGAACTATGACTCGTTCCTAAATAAATAAGATCTGAAAAACAATTACATTAAAAATAAACTTTAATACAACTTCCAACACCAAAAAAAATAATTTACAAAACAGAGATTTACAATTTACAAAAAAATTACAAAACAGGGAAAAATATATACAAAATCACAGTCCAGGGTCCACAGCAATTCAGACCGAGAAGCCCATCTCTGCAGCCAGATCCAGAATGCCAGGAATCCCCTCCAGCAGGCCTAGGATTTGGTCGGAGAAGAACGCTTCTCCCTCTTTAGTTACCACTGCATCACACACCAGTGGCTCCTCACCGAAAAGGTTCTCGCGTGGCCTTTTGCTTGGAGGTTGGCCCTCATCAGCATGTGCCTCCGACTCTGAGCTGGAGTTAGAGAATGATCCGTCATCTCCAGAGAAGGCCTTCCTCTTTCTCTTCCGCAGCTGCGGTGGTGGAGTCGGCGGCTTTTGCTTGGCTATGTTCTGCAGGTGGTTCTGGTGGCAGGCCATATGCCATTGCTCCAGGCTGGACAGGTGAGAATAGTACGTCTGCCTGTACCACTCCCAGTAGACCTGCTGCCAGTAGAGCTCCTGGTCGGTATAATATGCTCCAATGTTTCCAGGCAGCCGAGGGGACTCGCTGGTATGGAGACCGGCATTCTGCATACAGAAGGGCATCGGCGTCGAGTGCCAGTGGCTTGCACCTGCTGTGGACACATATGGCATGAAACTGAAGACTGCTTGCTTCCATTACTGTACACCAGGGATGATAATGACTTGTTTATGATTTTCCCAGCTACAAAGAGTACTAAAAATCTAGAGTATCTTACGTATGGATGGATTGGCAGTCAGCACATGTGGAGAAGGCTGATGGCTGTGTACCTCCACCAGGCCTTAAAAACATCAATTTAATTAGCTTTTTCTTTTTTCCCCTCTTTATCATACATAGCAAATTGGTAAGGAGCACACCTGTGGGATGCTGAAAGATCTTTATGGGCGGTGCCTCTACAGCACCACTAACATGGCCGACCACATGCGAGGGTGCCACAGCGATTCCGCAAGGGAAGGGTGCCGGCCCATAGGAGTCCACACACATCACTGTCTCGTGGGGGGCACGGGAGACGACACAAAACAATTAATTCAAGTCAAATATGGTTGATTTAAACAGTAAACAAATGAAACAATGAAATGTTAAAAATGAATGAAAAGAGCAAATTTACATTATAAGGAAGACAAAATATTAAAGTTGAACTAAAATGACAGAAACGGATGTACACTGTTTCAAATACATTCTGCAATCTATGAAAATAGACAGTTATGGATGAAGAACCCACCCGCAGGCTGGAGGTAGACTGGATTCATCTGCCTTGGAAGCTGCCCATTAGCATGGGCTTGGGCAAAGTGCCTCTGCCTCTCCTGGCCATGGCCTGAATGAAAACCGCAAAACGGGTGCCCAGAGGAAGCATAAATGTGTCCTGTGTTCATAGTTAATATGAAAAATTGACAGCTTCTTAAAAGTAAATTGCAGAGCAAAATCAAGGTTTGACCAGATCTGTGCTTTTCAAAACTCAAACTGAGCTCCAAACATTCCAAACCAAACATTCCGCAGTTGCTTAGTACACACGTGATGTCACCATTTCTTCATTTTTGAACAAAAACACTACATTAAACAGGCTGCTTCAATAACCTCCATCAGCTTGCTCCATAGAGACTGGTTTGGTTGGAGTCATTCTCCTTTGTTTAGTTTGTCTAGATTGAAATAATACAAATGTCATTAACTCTGAATGTTTTTTGCAGTATTTTTGACTATACACTCAGGATTCTAGACACTATGCCTTCTCAATAAAAACACAAGACAGATAGTATGTGAATGCAGTGCAGAGCATGGAGGCCTTATTCTGAGCCATCCATCCTGCCATCACCAATAGCATGTGTGAATGTGAAAAGGGAAACACCCACTCTCTTATACATCTTTATGAAACTCTTCTTGTATACTCACGCCCCTTTTTAAGTCAGTTATTGCAGTTTCTGTGGACAAGTAAGACATCCTCCCTTTGCATCACAGTAAAGCCCACAGTAAATCCAACTCATCCTTTGGCCTGTTGTCACTTCAGTCGGCTGCACCCAAAGGCTGGATACATCCGCATGTGTTACTGCTATTAAGGGCTTACTTATAGACAATTTTAATAATACCTGTAAATGTTTTACTTCTGTTCAAGTCACGTAGCTTCTGTTTGTTAACTCTTGTTATATAACGCTTCTTGTTTTTGGATTTTGTTATTTCTTTCTCATTTTTCTTCCTCTCCCCCTTCTCTACAAGTGTCTTCTGGTAGTTACAAATAAGAATTAGTTCTTACTTTCCAATTTTAAGATCCTTTCGAATCTATTTGTACACCTCCACCTTACCACCTGTGACGAATGCCTGAGTGCCGAAGGGCCTGGAGCAGGACGCACAGACTCCCGTGACTGTGAAATTCATTTATTAACACGCAACGAAACTGTGGCACTCACATATATCAGTAACGGATAACGTGACTTCTACAATTAACACGGACAACTCACACGTAACCGAAGACAATATACATAGACAGAACAGCTAAACAAACATTAACAAGGGCTACATGAACGTGGACATTGACATTAAGCACAGGCGCTAACAAACAATGACCAACAGTGAGGGGAGCACCGACAGGGGTTTAAATAGCCCAACGAACACTGACGCTAAACCCTGTACAGGTGCGTGCCCTCACGGGGGTGTGGCCACAAACAAAAGTAAACCCCCCTGCACGCGGCAGACCGGACCACGTGACTTGTGGGGAGGAGCGTCCCGTGATAACACTAGTTATCTAAAGTTTTACATATAGCACAAAGACCCTTCAGGATGTAAATTAAAGTAGACACTTGGAAAAAGGCATTCATTTACATCCAGGCTTTTCTTTCCATCATTTAGGCTCCAATTGGTAACATGAAACATACGGGGAAAAAAGCTAACAAAAATGCCTTTTATTTTGGGGTTATCCAACGTGGATGTGGATGCTGGGGATGCAAAATCAGTAATTCAATACATTTCCTGATTCACCAGGGTCTTGCAAAACAAAACGCAAATAATACATCCAAAATGTAAAAACGTACACAAAACCTTTCCAGCACTACACTGGACTTCAAAGTCTTATAGAGGAAACAGTTCATAAATGCTTTAAACACGTCCACAGCAGTGCGCCCGTTAGCCAGCACAATTGCAAACACTATGCATGCAATGTGCTGTTAGCACCTCCTACGATGTGGACGAGGGGTTGGATTTTAGGAGGCAAAAATAGAACACAGCAAACCTATAAAAAAACAGCAACCTCAAAGTATTTACAAATCTGTGCCAATATGTAATGTCCCTAAGCGCACTTCTTATCATGCATCTATGCAGAGTGGAACACTGCAAAATCTGCACATGAACATTGTTCTCATCTTGCAGTGCAAACATGTCCTCCTCCCATGTGAGGCTTTCTGTTGCACGTCAGTGGTATGCACTGATGGCTTCATACCGCTCCTCAGCCACAGAAGGAGGAAACACGTGGCTACGCAAGTGATCCTTCCTCCACAGGTCCCCAATAGCCGAAGGCTTCGCCAGTCCAAGATAGATCTTTATGCTGAGATGAAGAAGCATTTCATCAGCATTTCATCCATCCATGTCCTCTTCATGTTATCCCCTTTTCTCCAAGCTGCAAATCGGTTAGTATTGTTGCATAGGGTTTGGATCACCTCTTGACTAAAGAACAGCTGGAAGATGTTGGAAGGGCTGTAGACTGTCTAAAAATCCATGTGAACTCCTAGGATGAAAATTCAATGGGGCAGGCTGCTCATCTTCCTCCCAGGTGTCGCGCCATCTGTCCTCCTGTGCAGTAGCTGGTGCTGACGCTGTGCTCTTTCCCCTGGAGCTGATCTTGTCTTCCTTGCTCTGGCATGAGGTTGTTGCCCAGCTAAGGTGTGGAAGGTGTTGCCGGGTGTCGGAGGTGACGGTATGGACACTCCTTTCTTTGCTTGAGGTGGGCTTGTGCTTCTGCTGCCTTTGTGACTAGCCAGTCTTCCAGCAGGCACCCTCATGGGTGTCCATAGATTGTGGGATGGTAGAAGTTGATTGTTCCCTGGGAGTGGGTCACAAAAGGTGTGAAACATTCCATATGGGGTAGGCTAGGATTGATCTGCTTCACTGCAAGACAAAGACAGCATAACATAGCCAAATGAGTACAATATGTACCATGAAAATAAACACAAACATCAAATTGTTATGAGAAATAAGGCTAAATTATTATATGTAGTAGCTACACTTACATTACTATTTATTGCATATTACTTACAACTATAGTACACTGGCTAAATCATATTGGCGTAACAGGCTACAATATTATGCTACGCACCATAACTACTTGCTAAACGATACTAGATTCAGTGCCAATAGGCTAAAAGATTATGTTGGGGTAAATATATAGTATGCATTCTCTCAAGCCAACCCAACAATCTCGCAAAAGTGAATGATATACTTACGGCATATCGAGCACGGCGTCGATTCCATGGACAAACGCGACTTCGCCCTCTGAGTCCATGCTTGCAGCCATGGAAGCGTCATCACTCTCACTTTCCTCATCACTAAATCTAAACGAAGTTCTCATCAACTTCAGCCAGTGTAAGTCGTTTCCATTCCATGGTTGTGATAAAGATATCCACTAAAACGTTTTATCAAAAGCAAAAACAAAATCACGAAGTAAACTGCCCAAAAACCGAGCAACTGAAGCGCACTCTGCAATAGCAACAGGTAAACAGCACGCGCGCAACAGGGCTCGTAAATGTGTTCCGCGTGGCCCGCCCCGTCTCTGTAGTGACCATTCATGGCAAATGAGCTGTCGAGATTTTCGTCTGCCTGAATGCTATTTTTTGAAAATGGTGTCAAATATTTTGGATTCGATGGCCCATTACTGTAAGCTTTTTTTTCTTCCTTTCCCCATTTTCTACAAGTGTCTTCTGGTACTTACATTTATATTTATGCCATTTACTTGCAAATAAGAATTAGTTCTTAATGTACAAATTATGCAAGGAGTACATTCAAAAATTGCATAGTACAGGACATGTGGTTCGGTTTTTTCTGAAGATAAAAAGCAGAAAGAGTAAAACTAGGGGACAATATATGTGTAGACTTTGCAAACAAGGTCATTGGGTTGCGTGTATATTTTAAATAAGGTAATAAACAAAGTATATTTAATGAACTATGACTCGTTCCTAAATAAATAAGATCTGAAAAACAATTACATTAAAAATAAACTTTAATACAACTTCCAACACCAAAAAAAAATAATTTACAAAACAGAGATTTACAATTTACAAAAAAATTACAAAACAGGGAAAAATATATACAAAATCACAGTCCAGGGTCCACAGCACTTCAGACCGAGAAGCCCATCTCTGCAGCCAGATCCAGAATGCCAGGAATCCCCTCCAGCAGGCCTAGGATTTGGTCGGAGAAGAACGCTTCTCCCTCTTTAGTTACCACTGCATCACACACCAGTGGCTCCTCACCGAAAAGGTTCTCACGTGGCCTTTTGCTTGGAGGTTGGCCCTCATCAGCATGTGCCTCCGACTCTGAGCTGGAGTTAGAGAATGATCCGTCATCCCCAGAGAAGGCCTTCCTCTTTCTCTTCCGCAGCTGCGGTGGTGGAGTCGGCGGCTTTTGCTTGGCTATGTTCTGCAGGTGGTTCTGGTGGCAGGCCATATGCCATTGCTCCAGGCTGGACAGGTGAGAATAGTACGTCTGCCTGTACCACTCCCAGTAGACCTGCTGCCAGTAGAGCTCCTGGTCGGTATAATATGCTCCAATGTTTCCAGGCAGCCGAGGGGACTCGCTGGTATGGAGACCGGCATTCTGCATACAGAAGGGCATCGGCGTCGAGTGCCAGTGGCTTGCACCTGCTGTGGACACATATGGCATGAAACTGAAGACTGCTTGCTTCCATTACTGTACACCAGGGATGATAATGACTTGTTTATGATTTTCCCAGCTACAAAGAGTACTAAAAATCTAGAGTATCTTACGTATGGATGGATTGGCAGTCAGCACATGTGGAGAAGGCTGATGGCTGTGTACCTCCACCAGGCCTTAAAAACATCAATTTAATTAGCTTTTTCTTTTTTCCCCTCTTTATCATACATAGCAAATTGGTAAGGAGCACACCTGTGGGATGCTGAAAGATCTTTATGGGCGGTGCCTCTACAGCACCACTAACATGGCCGACCACATGCGAGGGTGCCACAGCGATTCCGCAAGGGAAGGGTGCCGGCCCATAGGAGTCCACACACATCACTGTCTCGTGGGGGGCGCGGGAGACGACACAAAACAATTAATTCAAGTCAAATATGGTTGATTTAAACAGTAAACAAATGAAACAATGAAATGTTAAAAATGAATGAAAAGAGCAAATTTACATTATAAGGAAGACAAAATATTAAAGTTGAACTAAAATGACAGAAACGGATGTACACTGTTTCAAATACATTCTGCAATCTATGAAAATAGACAGTTATGGATGAAGAACCCACCCGCAGGCTGGAGGTAGACTGGATTCATCTGCCTTGGAAGCTGCCCATTAGCATGGGCTCGGGCAAAGTGCCTCTGCCTCTCCTGGCCATGGCCTGAATGAAAACCGCAAAACGGGTGCCCAGAGGAAGCATAAATGTGTCCTGTGTTCATAGTTAATATGAAAAATTGACAGCTTCTTAAAAGTAAATTGCAGAGCAAAATCAAGGTTTGACCAGATCTGTGCTTTTCAAAACTCAAACTGAGCTCCAAACATTCCAAACCAAACATTCCGCAGTTGCTTAGTACACACGTGATGTCACCATTTCTTCATTTTTGAACAAAAACACTACATTAAACAGGCTGCTTCAATAACCTCCATCAGCTTGCTCCATAGAGACTGGTTTGGTTGGAGTCATTCTCCTTTGTTTAGTTTGTCTAGATTGAAATAATACAAATGTCATTAACTCTGAATGTTTTTTGCAGTATTTTTGACTATACACTCAGGATTCTAGACACTATGCCTTCTCAATAAAAACACAAGACAGATAGTATGTGAATGCAGTGCAGAGCATGGAGGCCTTATTCTGAGCCATCCATCCTGCCATCACCAATAGCATGTGTGAATGTGAAAAGGGAAACACCCACTCTCTTATACATCTTTATGAAACTCTTCTTGTATACTCACGCCCCTTTTTAAGTCACTTATTGCAGTTTCTGTGGACAAGTAAGACATCCTCCCTTTGCATCACAGTAAAGCCCACAGTAAATCCAACTCATCCTTTGGCCTGTTGTCACTTCAGTCGGCTGCACCCAAAGGCTGGATACATCCGCATGTGTTACTGCTATTAAGGGCTTACTTAAAGACAATTTTAATAATACCTGTAAATGTTTTACTTCTGTTCAAGTCACGTAGCTTCTGTTTGTTAACTCTTGTTATATAACGCTTCTTGTTTTTGGATTTTGTTATTTCTTTCTCATTTTTCTTCCTCTCCCCCTTCTCTACAAGTGTCTTCTGGTAGTTACAAATAAGAATTAGTTCTTACTTTCCAATTTTAAGATCCTTTCGAATCTATTTGTACACCTCCACCTTACCACCTGTGACGAATGCCTGAGTGCCGAAGGGCCTGGAGCAGGACGCACAGACTCCCGTGACTGTGAAATTCATTTATTAACACGCAACGAAACTGTGGCACTCACATATAACAGTAACGGATAACGTGACTTCTACAATTAACACGGACAACTCACACGTAACCGAAGACAATATACATAGACAGAACAGCTAAACAAACATTAACAAGGGCTACATGAACGTGGACATTGACATTAAGCACAGGCGCTAACAAACAATGACCAACAGTGAGGGGAGCACCGACAGGGGTTTAAATAGCCCAACGAACACTGACGCTAAACCCTGTACAGGTGCGTGCCCTCACGGGGGTGTGGCCACAAACAAAAGTAAACCCCCCTGCACGCGGCAGACCGGACCACGTGACTTGTGGGGAGGAGCGTCCCGTGATAACACTAGTTATCTAAAGTTTTACATATAGCACAAAGACCCTTCAGGATGTAAATTAAAGTAGACACTTGGAAAAAGGCATTCATTTACATCCAGGCTTTTCTTTCCATCATTTAGGCTCCAATTGGTAACATGAAACATACGGGGAAAAAAGCTAACAAAAATGCCTTTTATTTTGGGGTTATCCAACGTGGATGTGGATGCTGGGGATGCAAAATCAGTAATTCAATACATTTCCTGATTCACCAGGGTCTTGCAAAACAAAACGCAAATAATACATCCAAAATGTAAAAACGTACACAAAACCTTTCCAGCACTACACTGGACTTCAAAGTCTTATAGAGGAAACAGTTCATAAATGCTTTAAACACGTCCACAGCAGTGCGCCCGTTAGCCAGCACAATTGCAAACACTATGCATGCAATGTGCTGTTAGCACCTCCTACGATGTGGACGAGGGGTTGGATTTTAGGAGGCAAAAATAGAACACAGCAAACCTATAAAAAAACAGCAACCTCAAAGTATTTACAAATCTGTGCCAATATGTAATGTCCCTAAGCGCACTTCTTATCATGCATCTATGCAGAGTGGAACACTGCAAAATCTGCACATGAACATTGTTCTCATCTTGCAGTGCAAACATGTCCTCCTCCCATGTGAGGCTTTCTGTTGCACGTCAGTGGTATGCACTGATGGCTTCATACCGCTCCTCAGCCACAGAAGGAGGAAACACGTGGCTACGCAAGTGATCCTTCCTCCACAGGTCCCCAATAGCCGAAGGCTTCGCCAGTCCAAGATAGATCTTTATGCTGAGATGAAGAAGCATTTCATCAGCATTTCATCCATCCATGTCCTCTTCATGTTATCCCCTTTTCTCCAAGCTGCAAATCGGTTAGTATTGTTGCATAGGGTTTGGATCACCTCTTGACTAAAGAACAGCTGGAAGATGTTGGAAGGGCTGTAGACTGTCTAAAAATCCATGTGAACTCCTAGGATGAAAATTCAATGGGGCAGGCTGCTCATCTTCCTCCCAGGTGTCGCGCCATCTGTCCTCCTGTGCAGTAGCTGGTGCTGACGCTGTGCTCTTTCCCCTGGAGCTGATCTTGTCTTCCTTGCTCTGGCATGAGGTTGTTGCCCAGCTAAGGTGTGGAAGGTGTTGCCGGGTGTCGGAGGTGACGGTATGGACACTCCTTTCTTTGCTTGAGGTGGGCTTGTGCTTCTGCTGCCTTTGTGACTAGCCAGTCTTCCAGCAGGCACCCTCATGGGTGTCCATAGATTGTGGGATGGTAGAAGTTGATTGTTCCCTGGGAGTGGGTCACAAAAGGTGTGAAACATTCCATATGGGGTAGGCTAGGATTGATCTGCTTCACTGCAAGACAAAGACAGCATAACAAATGAGTACAATATGTACCATGAAAATAAACACAAACATCAAATTGTCATGAGAAATAAGGCTAAATTATTATATGTAGTAGTTACACTTACATTACTATTTATTGCATATTGCTTACAACTATAGTACACTGGCTAAATCATATTGGCGTAACAGGCTACAATATTATGCTACGCACCATAACTACTTGCTAAACGATATTAGATTCAGTGCCAATAGGCTAAAAGATTATGTTGGGGTAAATATATAGTATGCATTCTCTCAAGCCAACCCAACAATCTCGCAAAAGTGAATGATATACTTACGGCATATCGAGCACGGCGTCGATTCCATGGACAAACGCGACTTCGCCCTCTGAGTCCATGCTTGCAGCCATGGAAGCGTCATCACTCTCACTTTCCTCATCACTAAATCTAAACGAAGTTCTCATCAACTTCAGCCAGTGTAAGTCGTTTCCATTCCATGGTTGTGATAAAGATATCCACTAAAACGTTTTATCAAAAGCAAAAACAAAATCACGAAGTAAACTGCCCAAAAACCGAGCAACTGAAGCGCACTCTGCAATAGCAACAGGTAAACAGCACGCGCGCAACAGGGCTCGTTAATGTGTTCCGCGTGGCCCGCCCCGTCTCTGTAGTGACCATTCATGGCAAATGAGCTGTCGAGATTTTCGTCTGCCTGAATGCTATTTGTTGAAAATGGTGTCAAACATTTTGGATTCGATGGCCCATTACTGTAAGCTTTTTTTTCTTCCTTTCCCCATTTTCTACAAGGGTCTTCTGGTACTTACATTTATATTTATGCCATTTACTTGCAAATAAGAATTAGTTCTTAATGTACAAATTATGCAAGGAGTACATTCAAAAATTGCATAGTACAGGACATGTGGTTGGGTTTTTTCTGAAGATAAAAAGCAGAAAGAGTAAAACCCGATGTAAAACTAGGGGACAATATATGTGTAGACTTTGCAAACAAGGTCATTGGGTTGCGTGTATATTTTAAATAAGGTAATAAACAAAGTATATTTAATGAACTATGACTCGTTCCTAAATAAATAAGATCTGAAAAACAATTACATTAAAAATAAACTTTAATACAACTTCCAACACCAAAAAAAATAATTTACAAAACAGAGATTTACAATTTACAAAAAAATTACAAAACAGGGAAAAATATATACAAAATTACAGTCCAGGGTCCACAGCAATTCAGACCGAGAAGCCCATCTCTGCAGCCAGATCCAGAATGCCAGGAATCCCCTCCAGCAGGCCTAGGATTTGGTCGGAGAAGAACGCTTCTCCCTCTTTAGTTACCACTGCATCACACACCAGTGGCTCCTCACCGAAAAGGTTCTCGCCTGGCCTTTTGCTTGGAGGTTGGCCCTCATCAGCATGTGCCTCCGACTCTGAGCTGGAGTTAGAGAATGATCCGTCATCTCCAGAGAAGGCCTTCCTCTTTCTCTTCCGCAGCTGCGGTGGTGGAGTCGGCGGCTTTTGCTTGGCTATGTTCTGCAGGTGGTTCTGGTGGCAGGCCATATGCCATTGCTCCAGGCTGGACAGGTGAGAATAGTACGTCTGCCTGTACCACTCCCAGTAGACCTGCTGCCAGTAGAGCTCCTGGTCGGTATAATATGCTCCAATGTTTCCAGGCAGCCGAGGGGACTCGCTGGTATGGAGACCGGCATTCCGCATACAGAAGGGCATCGGCGTCGAGTGCCAGTGGCTTGCACCTGCTGTGGACACATATGGCATGAAACTGAAGACTGCTTGCTTCCATTACTGTACACCAGGGATGATAATGACTTGTTTATGATTTTCCCAGCTACAAAGAGTACTAAAAATCTAGAGTATCTTACGTATGGATGGATTGGCAGTCAGCACATGTGGAGAAGGCTGATGGCTGTGTACCTCCACCAGGCCTTAAAAACATCAATTTAATTAGCTTTTTCTTTTTTCCCCTCTTTATCATACATAGCAAATTGGTAAGGAGCACACCTGTGGGATGCTGAAAGATCTTTATGGGCGGTGCCTCTACAGCACCACTAACATGGCCGACCACATGCGAGGGTGCCACAGCGATTCCGCAAGGGAAGGGTGCCGGCCCATAGGAGTCCACACACATCACTGTGTCGTGGGGGGCGCGGGAGACGACACAAAACAATTAATTCAAGTCAAATATGGTTGATTTAAACAGTAAACAAATGAAACAATGAAATGTTAAAAATGAATGAAAAGAGCAAATTTACATTATAAGGAAGACAAAATATTAAAGTTGAACTAAAATGACAGAAACGGATGTACACTGTTTCAAATACATTCTGCAATCTATGAAAATAGACAGTTATGGATGAAGAACCCACCCGCAGGCTGGAGGTAGACTGGATTCATCTGCCTTGGAAGCTGCCCATTAGCATGGGCTCGGGCAAAGTGCCTCTGCCTCTCCTGGCCATGGCCTGAATGAAAACCGCAAAACGGGTGCCCAGAGGAAGCATAAATGTGTCCTGTGTTCATAGTTAATATGAAAAATTGACAGCTTCTTAAAAGTAAATTGCAGAGCAAAATCAAGGTTTGACCAGATCTGTGCTTTTCAAAACTCAAACTGAGCTCCAAACATTCCAAACCAAACATTCCGCAGTTGCTTAGTACACACGTGATGTCACCATTTCTTCATTTTTGAACAAAAACACTACATTAAACAGGCTGCTTCAATAACCTCCATCAGCTTGCTCCATAGAGACTGTTTTGGTTGGAGTCATTCTTCTTTGTTTAGTTTGTCTAGATTGAAATAATACAAATGTCATTAACTCTGGATGTTTTTTGCAGTATTTTTGACTATACACTCAGGATTCTAGACACTATGTCTTCTCAATAAAAACACAAGACAGATAGTATGTGAATGCAGTGCAGAGCATGGAGGCCTTATTCTGAGCCATCCATCCTGCCATCACCAATAGCATGTGTGAATGTGAAAAGGGAAACACCCACTCTCTTATACATCTTTATGAAACTCTTCTTGTATACTCATGCCCCTTTTTAAGTCACTTATTGCAGTTTCTGTGGACAAGTAAGACATCCTCCCTTTGCATCACAGTAAAGCCCACAGTAAATCCAACTCATCCTTTGGCCTGTTGTCACTTCAGTCGGCTGCACCCAAAGGCTGGATACATCCGCATGTGTTACTGCTATTAAGGGCTTACTTAAAGACAATTTTAATAATACCTGTAAATGTTTTACTTCTGTTCAAGTCACGTAGCTTCTGTTTCTTAACTCTTGTTATATAATGCTTCTTGTTTTTGGATTTTGTTATTTCTTTCTCATTTTTCTTCCTCTCCCCCTTCTCTACAAGTGTCTTCTGGTAGTTACAAATAAGAATTAGTTCTTACTTTCCAATTTTAAGATCCTTTCGAATCTATTTGTACACCTCCACCTTACCACCTGTGACGAATGCCTGAGTGCCGAAGGGCCTGGAGCAGGACGCACAGACTCCCGTGACTGTGAAATTCATTTATTAACATGCAACGTAACTGTGGCACTCACATATAACAGTAACGGATAACGTGACTTCTACAATTAACACGGACAACTCACACGTAACCGAAGACAATATACATAGACAGAACAGCTAAACAAACATTAACAAGGGCTACATGAACGTGGACATTGACATTAAGCACAGGCGCTAACAAACAATGACCAACAGTGAGGGGAGCACCGACAGGGGTTTAAATAGCCCAACGAACACTGACGCTAAACCCTGTACAGGTGCGTGCCCTCACGGGGGTGTGGCCACAAACAAAAGTAAACCCCCCTGCACGCGGCAGGCCGGACCACGTGACTTGTGGGGAGGAGCGTCCCGTGATAACACTAGTTATCTAAAGTTTTACATATAGCACAAAGACCCTTCAGGATGTAAATTAAAGTAGACACTTGGGAAAAGGCATTCATTTACATCCAGGCTTTTCTTTCCATCATTTAGGCTCCAATTGGTAACATGAAACATACGGGGAAAAAAGCTAACAAAAATGCCTTTTATTTTGGGGTTATCCAACGTGGATGTGGATGCTGGGGATGCAAAATCAGTAATTCAATACATTTCCTGATTCACCAGGGTCTTGTAAAACAAAACGCAAATAATACATCCAAAATGTAAAAACGTACACAAAACCTTTCCAGCACTACACTGGACTTCAAAGTCTTATAGAGGAAACAGTTCATAAATGCTTTAAACACGTCCACAGCAGTGCGCCCGTTAGCCAGCACAATTGCAAACACTATGCATGCAATGTGCTGTTAGCACCTCCTACGATGTGGACGAGGGGTTGGATTTTAGGAGGCAAAAATAGAACACAGCAAACCTATAAAAAAACAACAGCCTCAAAGTATTTACAAATCTGTGCCAATATGTAATGTCCCTAAGCGCACTTCTGATCATGCATCTATGCAGAGTGGAACACTGCAAAATCTGCACATGAACATTGTTCTCATCTTGCAGTGCAAACATGTCCTCCTCCCATGTGAGGCTTTCTGTTGCACGTCAGTGGTATGCACTGATGGCTTCATACCGCTCCTCAGCCACAGAAGGAGGAAACACGTGGCTACGCAAGTGATCCTTCCTCCACAGGTCCCCAATAGCCGAAGGCTTCGCCAGTTCAAGATAGATCTTTATGCTGAGATGAAGAAGCATTTCATCAGCATTTCATCCATCCATGGCCTCTTCATGTTATCCCCTTTTCTCCAAGCTGCAAATCGGTTAGTATTGTTGCATAGGGTTTGGATCACCTCTTGACTAAAGAACAGCTGGAAGATGTTGGAAGGGCTGTAGACTGTCTAAAAATCCATGTGAACTCCTGGGATGAAAATTCAATGGGGCAGGCTGCTCATTTTCCTCCCAGGTGTCGCGCCATCTGTCCTCCTGTGCAGTAGCTGGTGCTGACGCTGTGCTCTTTCCCCTGGAGCTGATCTTGTCTTCCTTGCTCTGGCATGAGGTTGTTGCCCAGCTAAGGTGTGGAAGGTGTTGCCGGGTGTCGGAGGTGACGGTATGGACACTCCTTTCTTTGCTTGAGGTGGGCTTGTGCTTCTGCTGCCTTTGTGACTAGCCAGTCTTCCAGCAGGCACCCTCATGGGTGTCCATAGATTGTGGGATGGTAGAAGTTGATTGTTCCCTGGGAGTGGGTCACAAAAGGTGTGAAACATTCCATATGGGGTAGGCTAGGATTGATCTGCTTCACTGCAAGACAAAGACAGCATAACAGATGAGTACAATATGTACCATGAAAATAAACACAAACATCAAATTGTCATGAGAAATAAGGCTAAATTATTATATGTAGTAGTTACACTTACATTACTATTTATTGCATATTGCTTACAACTATAGTACACTGGCTAAATCATATTGGCGTAACAGGCTACAATATTATGCTACGCACCATAACTACTTGCTAAACGATATTAGATTCAGTGCCAATAGGCTAAAAGATTATGTTGGGGTAAATATATATTATGCATTCTCTCAAGCCAACCCAACAATCTCGCAAAAGTGAATGATATACTTACGGCATATCGAGCACGGCGTCGATTCCATGGACAAACGCGACTTCGCCCTCTGAGTCCATGCTTGCAGCCATGGAAGCGTCATCACTCTCACTTTCCTCATCACTAAATCTAAACGAAGTTCTCATCAACTTCAGCCAGTGTAAGTCGTTTCCATTCCATGGTTGTGATAAAGATATCCACTAAAACGTTTTATCAAAAGCAAAAACAAAATCACGAAGTAAACTGCCCAAAAACCGAGCAACTGAAGCGCACTCTGCAATAGCAACAGGTAAACAGCACGCGCGCAACAGGGCTCGTTAATGTGTTCCGCGTGGCCCGCCCCGTCTCTGTAGTGACCATTCATGGCAAATGAGCTGTCGAGATTTTCGTCTGCCTGAATGCTATTTGTTGAAAATGGTGTCAAACATTTTGGATTCGATGGCCCATTACTGTAAGCTTTTTTTTCTTCCTTTCCCCATTTTCTACAAGGGTCTTCTGGTACTTACATTTATATTTATGCCATTTACTTGCAAATAAGAATTAGTTCTTAATGTACAAATTATGCAAGGAGTACATTCAAAAATTGCATAGTACAGGACATGTGGTTCGGTTTTTTCTGAAGATAAAAAGCAGAAAGAGTAAAACCCGATGTAAAACTAGGGGACAATATATGTGTAGACTTTGCAAACAAGGTCATTGGGTTGCGTGTATATTTTAAATAAGGTAATAAACAAAGTATATTTAATGAACTATGACTCGTTCCTAAATAAATAAGATCTGAAAAACAATTACATTAAAAATAAACTTTAATACAACTTCCAACACCAAAAAAAATAATTTACAAAACAGAGATTTACAATTTACAAAAAAATTACAAAACAGGGAAAAATATATACAAAATCACAGTCCAGGGTCCACAGCACTTCAGACCGAGAAGCCCATCTCTGCAGCCAGATCCAGAATGCCAGGAATCCCCTCCAGCAGGCCTAGGATTTGGTCGGAGAAGAACGCTTCTCCCTCTTTAGTTACCTCTGCATCACACACCAGTGGCTCCTCACCGAAAAGGTTCTCGCGTGGCCTTTTGCTTGGAGGTTGGCCCTCATCAGCATGTGCCTCCGACTCTGAGCTGGAGTTAGAGAATGATCCGTCATCTCCAGAGAAGGCCTTCCTCTTTCTCTTCCGCAGCTGCGGTGGTGGAGTCGGCGGCTTTTGCTTGGCTATGTTCTGCAGGTGGTTCTGGTGGCAGGCCATATGCCATTGCTCCAGGCTGGACAGGTGAGAATAGTACGTCTGCCTGTACCACTCCCAGTAGACCTGCTGCCAGTAGAGCTCCTGGTCGGTATAATATGCTCCAATGTTTCCAGGCAGCCGAGGGGACTCGCTGGTATGGAGACCGGCATTCCGCATACAGAAGGGCATCGGCGTCGAGTGCCAGTGGCTTGCACCTGCTGTGGACACATATGGCATGAAACTGAAGACTGCTTGCTTCCATTACTGTACACCAGGGATGATAATGACTTGTTTATGATTTTCCCAGCTACAAAGAGTACTAAAAATCTAGAGTATCTTACGTATGGATGGATTGGCAGTCAGCACATGTGGAGAAGGCTGATGGCTGTGTACCTCCACCAGGCCTTAAAAACATCAATTTAATTAGCTTTTTCTTTTTTCCCCTCTTTATCATACATAGCAAATTGGTAAGGAGCACACCTGTGGGATGCTGAAAGATCTTTATGGGCGGTGCCTCTACAGCACCACTAACATGGCCGACCACATGCGAGGGTGCCACAGCGATTCCGCAAGGGAAGGGTGCCGGCCCATAGGAGTCCACACACATCACTGTCTCGTGGGGGGCGCGGGAGACGACACAAAACAATTAATTCAAGTCAAATATGGTTGATTTAAACAGTAAACAAATGAAACAATGAAATGTTAAAAATGAATGAAAAGAGCAAATTTACATTATAAGGAAGACAAAATATTAAAGTTGAACTAAAATGACAGAAACGGATGTACACTGTTTCAAATACATTCTGCAATCTATGAAAATAGACAGTTATGGATGAAGAACCCACCCGCAGGCTGGAGGTAGACTGGATTCATCTGCCTTGGAAGCTGCCCATTAGCATGGGCTCGGGCAAAGTGCCTCTGCCTCTCCTGGCCATGGCCTGAATGAAAACCGCAAAACGGGTGCCCAGAGGAAGCATAAATGTGTCCTGTGTTCATAGTTAATATGAAAAATTGACAGCTTCTTAAAAGTAAATTGCAGAGCAAAATCAAGGTTTGACCAGATCTGTGCTTTTCAAAACTCAAACTGAGCTCCAAACATTCCAAACCAAACATTCCGCAGTTGCTTAGTACACACGTGATGTCACCATTTCTTCATTTTTGAACAAAAACACTACATTAAACAGGCTGCTTCAATAACCTCCATCAGCTTGCTCCATAGAGACTGTTTTGGTTGGAGTCATTCTTCTTTGTTTAGTTTGTCAAGATTGAAATAATACAAATGTCATTAACTCTGGATGTTTTTTGCAGTGTTTTTGACTATACACTCAGGATTCTAGACACTATGTCTTCTCAATAAAAACACAAGACAGATAGTATGTGAATGCAGTGCAGAGCATGGAGGCCTTATTCTGAGCCATCCATCCTGCCATCACCAATAGCATGTGTGAATGTGAAAAGGGAAACACCCACTCTCTTATACATCTTTATGAAACTCTTCTTGTATACTCACGCCCCTTTTTAAGTCAGTTATTGCAGTTTCTGTGGACAAGTAAGACATCCTCCCTTTGCATCACAGTAAAGCCCACAGTAAATCCAACTCATCCTTTGGCCTGTTGTCACTTCAGTCGGCTGCACCCAAAGGCTGGATACATCCGCATGTGTTACTGCTATTAAGGGCTTACTTAAAGACAATTTTAATAATACCTGTAAATGTTTCACTTCTGTTCAAGTCACGTAGCTTCTGTTTGTTAACTCTTGTTATATAACGCTTCTTGTTTTTGGATTTTGTTATTTCTTTCTCATTTTTCTTCCTCTCCCCCTTCTCTACAAGTGTCTTCTGGTAGTTACAAATAAGAATTAGTTCTTACTTTCCAATTTTAAGATCCTTTCGAATCTATTTGTACACCTCCACCTTACCACCTGTGACGAATGCCTGAGTGCCGAAGGGCCTGGAGCAGGACGCACAGACTCCCGTGACTGTGAAATTCATTTATTAACACGCAACGTAACTGTGGCACTCACATATAACAGTAACGGATAACGTGACTTCTACAATTAACACGGACAACTCACACGTAACCGAAGACAATATACATAGACAGAACAGCTAAACAAACATTAACAAGGGCTACATGAACGTGGACATTGACATTAAGCACAGGCGCTAACAAACAATGACCAACAGTGAGGGGAGCACCGACAGGGGTTTAAATAGCCCAACGAACACTGACGCTAAACCCTGTACAGGTGCGTGCCCTCACGGGGGTGTGGCCACAAACAAAAGTAAACCCCCCTGCACGCGGCAGGCCGGACCACGTGACTTGTGGGGAGGAGCGTCCCGTGATAACACTAGTTATCTAAAGTTTTACATATAGCACAAAGACCCTTCAGGATGTAAATTAAAGTAGACACTTGGGAAAAGGCATTCATTTACATCCAGGCTTTTCTTTCCATCATTTAGGCTCCAATTGGTAATATGAAACATACGGGGAAAAAAGCTAACAAAAATGCCTTTTATTTTGGGGTTATCCAACGTGGATGTGGATGCTGGGGATGCAAAATCAGTAATTCAATACATTTTCTGATTCACCAGGGTCTTGTAAAACAAAACGCAAATAATACATCCAAAATGTAAAAACGTACACAAAACCTTTCCAGCACTACACTGGACTTCAAAGTCTTATAGAGGAAACAGTTCATAAATGCTTTAAACACGTCCACAGCAGTGCGCCCGTTAGCCAGCACAATTGCAAACACTATGCATGCAATGTGCTGTTAGCACCTCCTACGATGTGGACGAGGGGTTGGATTTTAGGAGGCAAAAATAGAACACAGCAAACCTATAAAAAAACAACAACCTCAAAGTATTTACAAATCTGTGCCAATATGTAATGTCCCTAAGCGCACTTCTGATCATGCATCTATGCAGAGTGGAACACTGCAAAATCTGCACATGAACATTGTTCTCATCTTGCAGTGCAAACATGTCCTCCTCCCATGTGAGGCTTTCTGTTGCACGTCAGTGGTATGCACTGATGGCTTCATACCGCTCCTCAGCCACAGAAGGAGGAAACACGTGGCTACGCAAGTGATCCTTCCTCCACAGGTCCCCAATAGCCGAAGGCTTCGCCAGTCCAAGATAGATCTTTATGCTGAGATGAAGAAGCATTTCATCAGCATTTCATCCATCCATGTCCTCTTCATGTTATCCCCTTTTCTCCAAGCTGCAAATCGGTTAGTATTGTTGCATAGGGTTTGGATCACCTCTTGACTAAAGAACAGCTGGAAGATGTTGGAAGGGCTGTAGACTGTCTAAAAATCCATGTGAACTCCTGGGATGAAAATTCAATGGGGCAGGCTGCTCATTTTCCTCCCAGGTGTCGCGCCATCTGTCCTCCTGTGCAGTAGCTGGTGCTGACGCTGTGCTCTTTCCCCTGGAGCTGATCTTGTCTTCCTTGCTCTGGCATGAGGTTGTTGCCCAGCTAAGGTGTGGAAGGTGTTGCCGGGTGTCGGAGGTGACGGTATGGACACTCCTTTCTTTGCTTGAGGTGGGCTTGTGCTTCTGCTGCCTTTGTGACTAGCCAGTCTTCCAGCAGGCACCCTCATGGGTGTCCATAGATTGTGGGATGGTAGAAGTTGATTGTTCCCTGGGAGTGGGTCACAAAAGGTGTGAAACATTCCATATGGGGTAGGCTAGGATTGATCTGCTTCACTGCAAGACAAAGACAGCATAACAAATGAGTACAATATGTACCATGAAAATAAACACAAACATCAAATTGTCATGAGAAATAAGGCTAAATTATTATATGTAGTAGCTACACTTACATTACTATTTATTGCATATTACTTACAACTATAGTACACTGGCTAAATCATATTGGCGTAACAGGCTACAATATTATGCTACGCACCATAACTACTTGCTAAACGATACTAGATTCAGTGCCAATAGGCTAAAAGATTATGTTGGGGTAAATATATAGTATGCATTCTCTCAAGCCAACCCAACAATCTCGCAAAAGTGAATGATATACTTACGGCATATCGAGCACGGCGTCGATTCCATGGACAAACGCGACTTCGCCCTCTGAGTCCATGCTTGCAGCCATGGAAGCGTCATCACTCTCACTTTCCTCATCACTAAATCTAAACGAAGTTCTCATCAACTTCAGCCAGTGTAAGTCGTTTCCATTCCATGGTTGTGATAAAGATATCCACTAAAACGTTTTATCAAAAGCAAAAACAAAATCACGAAGTAAACTGCCCAAAAACCGAGCAACTGAAGTGCACTCTGCAATAGCAACAGGTAAACAGCACGCGCGCAACAGGGCTCGTTAATGTGTTCCGCGTGGCCCGCCCCGTCTCTGTAGTGACCATTCATGGCAAATGAGCTGTCGAGATTTTCGTTTGCCTGAATGCTATTTTTTGAAAATGGTGTCAAATATTTTGGATTCGATGGCCCATTACTGTAAGCTTTTTTTTCTTCCTTTCCCCATTTTCTACAAGTGTCTTCTGGTACTTACATTTATATTTATGCCATTTACTTGCAAATAAGAATTAGTTCTTAATGTACAAATTATGCAAGGAGTACATTCAAAAATTGCATAGTACAGGACATGTGGTTCGGTTTTTTCTGAAGATAAAAAGCAGAAAGAGTAAAACCCGATGTAAAACTAGGGGACAATATATGTGTAGACTTTGCAAACAAGGTCATTGGGTTGCGTGTATATTTTAAATAAGGTAATAAACAAAGTATATTTAATGAACTATGACTCGTTCCTAAATAAATAAGATCTGAAAAACAATTACATTAAAAATAAACTTTAATACAACTTCCAACACCAAAAAAAATAATTTACAAAACAGAGATTTACAATTTACAAAAAAATTACAAAACAGGGAAAAATATATACAAAATCACAGTCCAGGGTCCACAGCACTTCAGACCGAGAAGCCCATCTCTGCAGCCAGATCCAGAATGCCAGGAATCCCCTCCAGCAGGCCTAGGATTTGGTCGGAGAAGAACGCTTCTCCCTCTTTAGTTACCACTGCATCACACACCAGTGGCTCCTCACCGAAAAGGTTCTCGCGTGGCCTTTTGCTTGGAGGTTGGCCCTCATCAGCATGTGCCTCCGACTCTGAGCTGGAGTTAGAGAATGATCCGTCATCTCCAGAGAAGGCCTTCCTCTTTCTCTTCCGCAGCTGCGGTGGTGGAGTCGGCGGCTTTTGCTTGGCTATGTTCTGCAGGTGGTTCTGGTGGCAGGCCATATGCCATTGCTCCAGGCTGGACAGGTGAGAATAGTACGTCTGCCTGTACCACTCCCAGTAGACCTGCTGCCAGTAGAGCTCCTGGTCGGTATAATATGCTCCAATGTTTCCAGGCAGCCGAGGGGACTCGCTGGTATGGAGACCGGCATTCTGCATACAGAAGGGCATCGGCGTCGAGTGCCAGTGGCTTGCACCTGCTGTGGACACATATGGCATGAAACTGAAGACTGCTTGCTTCCATTACTGTACACCAGGGATGATAATGACTTGTTTATGATTTTCCCAGCTACAAAGAGTACTAAAAATCTAGAGTATCTTACGTATGGATGGATTGGCAGTCAGCACATGTGGAGAAGGCTGATGGCTGTGTACCTCCACCAGGCCTTAAAAACATCAATTTAATTAGCTTTTTCTTTTTTCCCCTCTTTATCATACATAGCAAATTGGTAAGGAGCACACCTGTGGGATGCTGAAAGATCTTTATGGGCGGTGCCTCTACAGCACCACTAACATGGCCGACCACATGCGAGGGTGCCACAGCGATTCCGCAAGGGAAGGGTGCCGGCCCATAGGAGTCCACACACATCACTGTGTCGTGGGGGGCGCGGGAGACGACACAAAACAATTAATTCAAGTCAAATATGGTTGATTTAAACAGTAAACAAATGAAACAATGAAATGTTAAAAATGAATGAAAAGAGCAAATTTACATTATAAGGAAGACAAAATATTAAAGTTGAACTAAAATGACAGAAACGGATGTACACTGTTTCAAATACATTCTGCAATCTATGAAAATAGACAGTTATGGATGAAGAACCCACCCGCAGGCTGGAGGTAGACTGGATTCATCTGCCTTGGAAGCTGCCCATTAGCATGGGCTCGGGCAAAGTGCCTCTGCCTCTCCTGGCCATGGCCTGAATGAAAACCGCAAAACGGGTGCCCAGAGGAAGCATAAATGTGTCCTGTGTTCATAGTTAATATGAAAAATTGACAGCTTCTTAAAAGTAAATTGCAGAGCAAAATCAAGGTTTGACCAGATCTGTGCTTTTCAAAACTCAAACTGAGCTCCAAACATTCCAAACCAAACATTCCGCAGTTGCTTAGTACACACGTGATGTCACCATTTCTTCATTTTTGAACAAAAACACTACATTAAACAGGCTGCTTCAATAACCTCCATCAGCTTGCTCCATAGAGACTGTTTTGGTTGGAGTCATTCTTCTTTGTTTAGTTTGTCTAGATTGAAATAATACAAATGTCATTAACTCTGGATGTTTTTTGCAGTATTTTTGACTATACACTCAGGATTCTAGACACTATGTCTTCTCAATAAAAACACAAGACAGATAGTATGTGAATGCAGTGCAGAGCATGGAGGCCTTATTCTGAGCCATCCATCCTGCCATCACCAATAGCATGTGTGAATGTGAAAAGGGAAACACCCACTCTCTTATACATCTTTATGAAACTCTTCTTGTATACTCATGCCCCTTTTTAAGTCACTTATTGCAGTTTCTGTGGACAAGTAAGACATCCTCCCTTTGCATCACAGTAAAGCCCACAGTAAATCCAACTCATCCTTTGGCCTGTTGTCACTTCAGTCGGCTGCACCCAAAGGCTGGATACATCCGCATGTGTTACTGCTATTAAGGGCTTACTTAAAGACAATTTTAATAATACCTGTAAATGTTTTACTTCTGTTCAAGTCACGTAGCTTCTGTTTGTTAACTCTTGTTATATAATGCTTCTTGTTTTTGGATTTTGTTATTTCTTTCTCATTTTTCTTCCTCTCCCCCTTCTCTACAAGTGTCTTCTGGTAGTTACAAATAAGAATTAGTTCTTACTTTCCAATTTTAAGATCCTTTCGAATCTATTTGTACACCTCCACCTTACCACCTGTGACGAATGCCTGAGTGCCGAAGGGCCTGGAGCAGGACGCACAGACTCCCGTGACTGTGAAATTCATTTATTAACATGCAACGTAACTGTGGCACTCACATATAACAGTAACGGATAACGTGACTTCTACAATTAACACGGACAACTCACACGTAACCGAAGACAATATACATAGACAGAACAGCTAAACAAACATTAACAAGGGCTACATGAACGTGGACATTGACATTAAGCACAGGCGCTAACAAACAATGACCAACAGTGAGGGGAGCACCGACAGGGGTTTAAATAGCCCAACGAACACTGACGCTAAACCCTGTACAGGTGCGTGCCCTCACGGGGGTGTGGCCACAAACAAAAGTAAACCCCCCTGCACGCGGCAGGCCGGACCACGTGACTTGTGGGGAGGAGCGTCCCGTGATAACACTAGTTATCTAAAGTTTTACATATAGCACAAAGACCCTTCAGGATGTAAATTAAAGTAGACACTTGGGAAAAGGCATTCATTTACATCCAGGCTTTTCTTTCCATCATTTAGGCTCCAATTGGTAACATGAAACATACGGGGAAAAAAGCTAACAAAAATGCCTTTTATTTTGGGGTTATCCAACGTGGATGTGGATGCTGGGGATGCAAAATCAGTAATTCAATACATTTCCTGATTCACCAGGGTCTTGTAAAACAAAACGCAAATAATACATCCAAAATGTAAAAACGTACACAAAACCTTTCCAGCACTACACTGGACTTCAAAGTCTTATAGAGGAAACAGTTCATAAATGCTTTAAACACGTCCACAGCAGTGCGCCCGTTAGCCAGCACAATTGCAAACACTATGCATGCAATGTGCTGTTAGCACCTCCTACGATGTGGACGAGGGGTTGGATTTTAGGAGGCAAAAATAGAACACAGCAAACCTATAAAAAAACAACAGCCTCAAAGTATTTACAAATCTGTGCCAATATGTAATGTCCCTAAGCGCACTTCTGATCATGCATCTATGCAGAGTGGAACACTGCAAAATCTGCACATGAACATTGTTCTCATCTTGCAGTGCAAACATGTCCTCCTCCCATGTGAGGCTTTCTGTTGCACGTCAGTGGTATGCACTGATGGCTTCATACCGCTCCTCAGCCACAGAAGGAGGAAACACGTGGCTACGCAAGTGATCCTTCCTCCACAGGTCCCCAATAGCCGAAGGCTTCGCCAGTTCAAGATAGATCTTTATGCTGAGATGAAGAAGCATTTCATCAGCATTTCATCCATCCATGGCCTCTTCATGTTATCCCCTTTTCTCCAAGCTGCAAATCGGTTAGTATTGTTGCATAGGGTTTGGATCACCTCTTGACTAAAGAACAGCTGGAAGATGTTGGAAGGGCTGTAGACTGTCTAAAAATCCATGTGAACTCCTGGGATGAAAATTCAATGGGGCAGGCTGCTCATTTTCCTCCCAGGTGTCGCGCCATCTGTCCTCCTGTGCAGTAGCTGGTGCTGACGCTGTGCTCTTTCCCCTGGAGCTGATCTTGTCTTCCTTGCTCTGGCATGAGGTTGTTGCCCAGCTAAGGTGTGGAAGGTGTTGCCGGGTGTCGGAGGTGACGGTATGGACACTCCTTTCTTTGCTTGAGGTGGGCTTGTGCTTCTGCTGCCTTTGTGACTAGCCAGTCTTCCAGCAGGCACCCTCATGGGTGTCCATAGATTGTGGGATGGTAGAAGTTGATTGTTCCCTGGGAGTGGGTCACAAAAGGTGTGAAACATTCCATATGGGGTAGGCTAGGATTGATCTGCTTCACTGCAAGACAAAGACAGCATAACAGATGAGTACAATATGTACCATGAAAATAAACACAAACATCAAATTGTCATGAGAAATAAGGCTAAATTATTATATGTAGTAGTTACACTTACATTACTATTTATTGCATATTGCTTACAACTATAGTACACTGGCTAAATCATATTGGCGTAACAGGCTACAATATTATGCTACGCACCATAACTACTTGCTAAACGATATTAGATTCAGTGCCAATAGGCTAAAAGATTATGTTGGGGTAAATATATATTATGCATTCTCTCAAGCCAACCCAACAATCTCGCAAAAGTGAATGATATACTTACGGCATATCGAGCACGGCGTCGATTCCATGGACAAACGCGACTTCGCCCTCTGAGTCCATGCTTGCAGCCATGGAAGCGTCATCACTCTCACTTTCCTCATCACTAAATCTAAACGAAGTTCTCATCAACTTCAGCCAGTGTAAGTCGTTTCCATTCCATGGTTGTGATAAAGATATCCACTAAAACGTTTTATCAAAAGCAAAAACAAAATCACGAAGTAAACTGCCCAAAAACCGAGCAACTGAAGCGCACTCTGCAATAGCAACAGGTAAACAGCACGCGCGCAACAGGGCTCGTTAATGTGTTCCGCGTGGCCCGCCCCGTCTCTGTAGTGACCATTCATGGCAAATGAGCTGTCGAGATTTTCGTCTGCCTGAATGCTATTTTTTGAAAATGGTGTCAAATATTTTGGATTCGATGGCCCATTACTGTAAGCTTTTTTTTCTTCCTTTCCCCATTTTCTACAAGTGTCTTCTGGTACTTACATTTATATTTATGCCATTTACTTGCAAATAAGAATTAGTTCTTAATGTACAAATTATGCAAGGAGTACATTCAAAAATTGCATAGTACAGGACATGTGGTTCGGTTTTTTCTGAAGATAAAAAGCAGAAAGAGTAAAACCCGATGTAAAACTAGGGGACAATATATGTGTAGACTTTGCAAACAAGGTCATTGGGTTGCGTGTATATTTTAAATAAGGTAATAAACAAAGTATATTTAATGAACTATGACTCGTTCCTAAATAAATAAGATCTGAAAAACAATTACATTAAAAATAAACTTTAATACAACTTCCAACACCAAAAAAAATAATTTACAAAACAGAGATTTACAATTTACAAAAAAATTACAAAACAGGGAAAAATATATACAAAATCACAGTCCAGGGTCCACAGCACTTCAGACCGAGAAGCCCATCTCTGCAGCCAGATCCAGAATGCCAGGAATCCCCTCCAGCAGGCCTAGGATTTGGTCGGAGAAGAACGCTTCTCCCTCTTTAGTTACCACTGCATCACACACCAGTGGCTCCTCACCGAAAAGGTTCTCGCGTGGCCTTTTGCTTGGAGGTTGGCCCTCATCAGCATGTGCCTCCGACTCTGAGCTGGAGTTAGAGAATGATCCGTCATCTCCAGAGAAGGCCTTCCTCTTTCTCTTCCGCAGCTGCGGTGGTGGAGTCGGCGGCTTTTGCTTGGCTATGTTCTGCAGGTGGTTCTGGTGGCAGGCCATATGCCATTGCTCCAGGCTGGACAGGTGAGAATAGTACGTCTGCCTGTACCACTCCCAGTAGACCTGCTGCCAGTAGAGCTCCTGGTCGGTATAATATGCTCCAATGTTTCCAGGCAGCCGAGGGGACTCGCTGGTATGGAGACCGGCATTCCGCATACAGAAGGGCATCGGCGTCGAGTGCCAGTGGCTTGCACCTGCTGTGGACACATATGGCATGAAACTGAAGACTGCTTGCTTCCATTACTGTACACCAGGGATGATAATGACTTGTTTATGATTTTCCCAGCTACAAAGAGTACTAAAAATCTAGAGTATCTTACGTATGGATGGATTGGCAGTCAGCACATGTGGAGAAGGCTGATGGCTGTGTACCTCCACCAGGCCTTAAAAACATCAATTTAATTAGCTTTTTCTTTTTTCCCCTCTTTATCATACATAGCAAATTGGTAAGGAGCACACCTGTGGGATGCTGAAAGATCTTTATGGGCGGTGCCTCTACAGCACCACTAACATGGCCGACCACATGCGAGGGTGCCACAGCGATTCCGCAAGGGAAGGGTGCCGGCCCATAGGAGTCCACACACATCACTGTCTCGTGGGGGGCGCGGGAGACGACACAAAACAATTAATTCAAGTCAAATATGGTTGATTTAAACAGTAAACAAATGAAACAATGAAATGTTAAAAATGAATGAAAAGAGCAAATTTACATTATAAGGAAGACAAAATATTAAAGTTGAACTAAAATGACAGAAACGGATGTACACTGTTTCAAATACATTCTGCAATCTATGAAAATAGACAGTTATGGATGAAGAACCCACCCGCAGGCTGGAGGTAGACTGGATTCATCTGCCTTGGAAGCTGCCCATTAGCATGGGCTCGGGCAAAGTGCCTCTGCCTCTCCTGGCCATGGCCTGAATGAAAACCGCAAAACGGGTGCCCAGAGGAAGCATAAATGTGTCCTGTGTTCATAGTTAATATGAAAAATTGACAGCTTCTTAAAAGTAAATTGCAGAGCAAAATCAAGGTTTGACCAGATCTGTGCTTTTCAAAACTCAAACTGAGCTCCAAACATTCCAAACCAAACATTCCGCAGTTGCTTAGTACACACGTGATGTCACCATTTCTTCATTTTTGAACAAAAACACTACATTAAACAGGCTGCTTCAATAACCTCCATCAGCTTGCTCCATAGAGACTGTTTTGGTTGGAGTCATTCTTCTTTGTTTAGTTTGTCAAGATTGAAATAATACAAATGTCATTAACTCTGGATGTTTTTTGCAGTGTTTTTGACTATACACTCAGGATTCTAGACACTATGTCTTCTCAATAAAAACACAAGACAGATAGTATGTGAATGCAGTGCAGAGCATGGAGGCCTTATTCTGAGCCATCCATCCTGCCATCACCAATAGCATGTGTGAATGTGAAAAGGGAAACACCCACTCTCTTATACATCTTTATGAAACTCTTCTTGTATACTCACGCCCCTTTTTAAGTCAGTTATTGCAGTTTCTGTGGACAAGTAAGACATCCTCCCTTTGCATCACAGTAAAGCCCACAGTAAATCCAACTCATCCTTTGGCCTGTTGTCACTTCAGTCGGCTGCACCCAAAGGCTGGATACATCCGCATGTGTTACTGCTATTAAGGGCTTACTTAAAGACAATTTTAATAATACCTGTAAATGTTTCACTTCTGTTCAAGTCACGTAGCTTCTGTTTGTTAACTCTTGTTATATAACGCTTCTTGTTTTTGGATTTTGTTATTTCTTTCTCATTTTTCTTCCTCTCCCCCTTCTCTACAAGTGTCTTCTGGTAGTTACAAATAAGAATTAGTTCTTACTTTCCAATTTTAAGATCCTTTCGAATCTATTTGTACACCTCCACCTTACCACCTGTGACGAATGCCTGAGTGCCGAAGGGCCTGGAGCAGGACGCACAGACTCCCGTGACTGTGAAATTCATTTATTAACACGCAACGTAACTGTGGCACTCACATATAACAGTAACGGATAACGTGACTTCTACAATTAACACGGACAACTCACACGTAACCGAAGACAATATACATAGACAGAACAGCTAAACAAACATTAACAAGGGCTACATGAACGTGGACATTGACATTAAGCACAGGCGCTAACAAACAATGACCAACAGTGAGGGGAGCACCGACAGGGGTTTAAATAGCCCAACGAACACTGACGCTAAACCCTGTACAGGTGCGTGCCCTCACGGGGGTGTGGCCACAAACAAAAGTAAACCCCCCTGCACGCGGCAGGCCGGACCACGTGACTTGTGGGGAGGAGCGTCCCGTGATAACACTAGTTATCTAAAGTTTTACATATAGCACAAAGACCCTTCAGGATGTAAATTAAAGTAGACACTTGGGAAAAGGCATTCATTTACATCCAGGCTTTTCTTTCCATCATTTAGGCTCCAATTGGTAACATGAAACATACGGGGAAAAAAGCTAACAAAAATGCCTTTTATTTTGGGGTTATCCAACGTGGATGTGGATGCTGGGGATGCAAAATCAGTAATTCAATACATTTCCTGATTCACCAGGGTCTTGTAAAACAAAACGCAAATAATACATCCAAAATGTAAAAACGTACACAAAACCTTTCCAGCACTACACTGGACTTCAAAGTCTTATAGAGGAAACAGTTCATAAATGCTTTAAACACGTCCACAGCAGTGCGCCCGTTAGCCAGCACAATTGCAAACACTATGCATGCAATGTGCTGTTAGCACCTCCTACGATGTGGACGAGGGGTTGGATTTTAGGAGGCAAAAATAGAACACAGCAAACCTATAAAAAAACAACAACCTCAAAGTATTTACAAATCTGTGCCAATATGTAATGTCCCTAAGCGCACTTCTGATCATGCATCTATGCAGAGTGGAACACTGCAAAATCTGCACATGAACATTGTTCTCATCTTGCAGTGCAAACATGTCCTCCTCCCATGTGAGGCTTTCTGTTGCACGTCAGTGGTATGCACTGATGGCTTCATACCGCTCCTCAGCCACAGAAGGAGGAAACACGTGGCTACGCAAGTGATCCTTCCTCCACAGGTCCCCAATAGCCGAAGGCTTCGCCAGTCCAAGATAGATCTTTATGCTGAGATGAAGAAGCATTTCATCAGCATTTCATCCATCCATGTCCTCTTCATGTTATCCCCTTTTCTCCAAGCTGCAAATCGGTTAGTATTGTTGCATAGGGTTTGGATCACCTCTTGACTAAAGAACAGCTGGAAGATGTTGGAAGGGCTGTAGACTGTCTAAAAATCCATGTGAACTCCTGGGATGAAAATTCAATGGGGCAGGCTGCTCATTTTGCTCCCAGGTGTCGCGCCATCTGTCCTCCTGTGCAGTAGCTGGTGCTGACGCTGTGCTCTTTCCCCTGGAGCTGATCTTGTCTTCCTTGCTCTGGCATGAGGTTGTTGCCCAGCTAAGGTGTGGAAGGTGTTGCCGGGTGTCGGAGGTGACGGTATGGACACTCCTTTCTTTGCTTGAGGTGGGCTTGTGCTTCTGCTGCCTTTGTGACTAGCCAGTCTTCCAGCAGGCACCCTCATGGGTGTCCATAGATTGTGGGATGGTAGAAGTTGATTGTTCCCTGGGAGTGGGTCACAAAAGGTGTGAAACATTCCATATGGGGTAGGCTAGGATTGATCTGCTTCACTGCAAGACAAAGACAGCATAACATAGCCAAATGAGTACAATATGTACCATGAAAATAAACACAAACATCAAATTGTTATGAGAAATAAGGCTAAATTATTATATGTAGTAGCTACACTTACATTACTATTTATTGCATATTACTTACAACTATAGTACACTGGCTAAATCATATTGGCGTAACAGGCTACAATATTATGCTACGCACCATAACTACTTGCTAAACGATACTAGATTCAGTGCCAATAGGCTAAAAGATTATGTTGGGGTAAATATATAGTATGCATTCTCTCAAGCCAACCCAACAATCTCGCAAAAGTGAATGATATACTTACGGCATATCGAGCACGGCGTCGATTCCATGGACAAACGCGACTTCGCCCTCTGAGTCCATGCTTGCAGCCATGGAAGCGTCATCACTCTCACTTTCCTCATCACTAAATCTAAACGAAGTTCTCATCAACTTCAGCCAGTGTAAGTCGTTTCCATTCCATGGTTGTGATAAAGATATCCACTAAAACGTTTTATCAAAAGCAAAAACAAAATCACGAAGTAAACTGCCCAAAAACCGAGCAACTGAAGTGCACTCTGCAATAGCAACAGGTAAACAGCACGCGCGCAACAGGGCTCGTTAATGTGTTCCGCGTGGCCCGCCCCGTCTCTGTAGTGACCATTCATGGCAAATGAGCTGTCGAGATTTTCGTCTGCCTGAATGCTATTTGTTGAAAATGGTGTCAAATATTTTGGATTCGATGGCCCATTACTGTAAGCTTTTTTTTCTTCCTTTCCCCATTTTCTACAAGTGTCTTCTGGTACTTACATTTATATTTATGCCATTTACTTGCAAATAAGAATTAGTTCTTAATGTACAAATTATGCAAGGAGTACATTCAAAAATTGCATAGTACAGGACATGTGGTTCGGTTTTTTCTGAAGATAAAAAGCAGAAAGAGTAAAACCCGATGTAAAACTAGGGGACAATATATGTGTAGACTTTGCAAACAAGGTCATTGGGTTGCGTGTATATTTTAAATAAGGTAATAAACAAAGTATATTTAATGAACTATGACTCGTTCCTAAATAAATAAGATCTGAAAAACAATTACATTAAAAATAAACTTTAATACAACTTCCAACACCAAAAAAAATAATTTACAAAACAGAGATTTACAATTTACAAAAAAATTACAAAACAGGGAAAAATATATACAAAATCACAGTCCAGGGTCCACAGCACTTCAGACCGAGAAGCCCATCTCTGCAGCCAGATCCAGAATGCCAGGAATCCCCTCCAGCAGGCCTAGGATTTGGTCGGAGAAGAACGCTTCTCCCTCTTTAGTTACCACTGCATCACACACCAGTGGCTCCTCACCGAAAAGGTTCTCGCGTGGCCTTTTGCTTGGAGGTTGGCCCTCATCAGCATGTGCCTCCGACTCTGAGCTGGAGTTAGAGAATGATCCGTCATCTCCAGAGAAGGCCTTCCTCTTTCTCTTCCGCAGCTGCGGTGGTGGAGTCGGCGGCTTTTGCTTGGCTATGTTCTGCAGGTGGTTCTGGTGGCAGGCCATATGCCATTGCTCCAGGCTGGACAGGTGAGAATAGTACGTCTGCCTGTACCACTCCCAGTAGACCTGCTGCCAGTAGAGCTCCTGGTTGGTATAATATGCTCCAATGTTTCCAGGCAGCCGAGGGGACTCGCTGGTATGGAGACCGGCATTCCGCATACAGAAGGGCATCGGCGTCGAGTGCCAGTGGCTTGCACCTGCTGTGGACACATATGGCATGAAACTGAAGACTGCTTGCTTCCATTACTGTACACCAGGGATGATAATGACTTGTTTATGATTTTCCCAGCTACAAAGAGTACTAAAAATCTAGAGTATCTTACGTATGGATGGATTGGCAGTCAGCACATGTGGAGAAGGCTGATGGCTGTGTACCTCCACCAGACCTTAAAAACATCCATTTAATTAGCTTTTTCTTTTTTCCCCTTTTTATCATACATAGCAAATTGGTAAGGAGCACACCTGTGGGATGCTGGAAGATCTTTATGGGCGGTGCCTCTACAGCACCACTAACATGGCCGACCACATGCGAGGGTGCCACAGCGATTCCGCAAGGGAAGGGTGCCGGCCCATAGGAGTCCACACACATCACTGTCTCGTGGGGGGCGCGGGAGACGACACAAAACAATTAAATCAAGTCAAATATGGTTGATTTAAACAGTAAACAAATGAAACAATGAAATGTTAAAAATGAATGAAAAGAGCAAATTTACATTATAAGGAAGACAAAATAATAAAGTTGAACTTAAATGACAGAAACGGATGTACATTGTTTCAAATACATTCTGCAATCTATGAAAATAGACACTCTTGGATGAAGAACCCACCCGCAGGCTGGAGGTAGACTGGATTCATCTGCCTTGGAAGCTGCCCATTAGCATGGGCTCGGGCAAAGTGCCTCTGCCTCTCCTGGCCATGGCCTGAATGAAAACCGCAAAACGGGTGCCCAGAGGAAGCATAAATGTGTCCTGTGTTCATAGTTAATATGAAAAATTGACAGCTTCTTAAAAGTAAATTGCAGAGCAAAATCAAGGTTTGACCAGATCTGTGCTTTTCAAAACTCAAACTGAGCTCCAAACATTCCAAACCAAACATTCCGCAGTTGCTTAGTACACACGTGATGTCACCATTTCTTCATTTTTGAACAAAAACACTACATTAAACAGGCTGCTTCAATAACCTCCATCAGCTTGCTCCATAGAGACTGGTTTGGTTGGAGTCATTCTCCTTTGTTTAGTTTGTCTAGATTGAAATAATACAAATGTCATTAACTCTGAATGTTTTTTGCAGTATTTTTGACTATACACTCAGGATTCTAGACACTATGCCTTCTCAATAAAAACACAAGACAGATAGTATGTGAATGCAGTGCAGAGCATGGAGGCCTTATTCTGAGCCATCCATCCTGCCATCACCAATAGCATGTGTGAATGTGAAAAGGGAAACACCCACTCTCTTATACATCTTTATGAAACTCTTCTTGTATACTCACGCCCCTTTTTAAGTCACTTATTGCAGTTTCTGTGGACAAGTAAGACATCCTCCCTTTGCATCACAGTAAAGCCCACAGTAAATCCAACTCATCCTTTGGCCTGTTGTCACTTCAGTCGGCTGCACCCAAAGGCTGGATACATCCGCATGTGTTACTGCTATTAAGGGCTTACTTAAAGACAATTTTAATAATACCTGTAAATGTTTCACTTCTGTTCAAGTCACGTAGCTTCTGTTTGTTAACTCTTGTTATATAACGCTTCTTGTTTTTGGATTTTGTTATTTCTTTCTCATTTTTCTTCCTCTCCCCCTTCTCTACAAGTGTCTTCTGGTAGTTACAAATAAGAATTAGTTCTTACTTTCCAATTTTAAGATCCTTTCGAATCTATTTGTACACCTCCACCTTACCACCTGTGACGAATGCCTGAGTGCCGAAGGGCCTGGAGCAGGACGCACAGACTCCCGTGACTGTGAAATTCATTTATTAACACGCAACGTAACTGTGGCACTCACATATAACAGTAACGGATAACGTGACTTCTACAATTAACACGGACAACTCACACGTAACCGAAGACAATATACATAGACAGAACAGCTAAACAAACATTAACAAGGGCTACATGAACGTGGACATTGACATTAAGCACAGGCGCTAACAAACAATGACCAACAGTGAGGGGAGCACCGACAGGGGTTTAAATAGCCCAACGAACACTGACGCTAAACCCTGTACAGGTGCGTGCCCTCACGGGGGTGTGGCCACAAACAAAAGTAAACCCCCCTGCACGCGGCAGGCCGGACCACGTGACTTGTGGGGAGGAGCGTCCCGTGATAACACTAGTTATCTAAAGTTTTACATATAGCACAAAGACCCTTCAGGATGTAAATTAAAGTAGACACTTGGGAAAAGGCATTCATTTACATCCAGGCTTTTCTTTCCATCATTTAGGCTCCAATTGGTAACATGAAACATACGGGGAAAAAAGCTAACAAAAATGCCTTTTATTTTGGGGTTATCCAACGTGGATGTGGATGCTGGGGATGCAAAATCAGTAATTCAATACATTTCCTGATTCACCAGGGTCTTGTAAAACAAAACGCAAATAATACATCCAAAATGTAAAAACGTACACAAAACCTTTCCAGCACTACACTGGACTTCAAAGTCTTATAGAGGAAACAGTTCATAAATGCTTTAAACACGTCCACAGCAGTGCGCCCGTTAGCCAGCACAATTGCAAACACTATGCATGCAATGTGCTGTTAGCACCTCCTACGATGTGGACGAGGGGTTGGATTTTAGGAGGCAAAAATAGAACACAGCAAACCTATAAAAAAACAACAGCCTCAAAGTATTTACAAATCTGTGCCAATATGTAATGTCCCTAAGCGCACTTCTGATCATGCATCTATGCAGAGTGGAACACTGCAAAATCTGCACATGAACATTGTTCTCATCTTGCAGTGCAAACATGTCCTCCTCCCATGTGAGGCTTTCTGTTGCACGTCAGTGGTATGCACTGATGGCTTCATACCGCTCCTCAGCCACAGAAGGAGGAAACACGTGGCTACGCAAGTGATCCTTCCTCCACAGGTCCCCAATAGCCGAAGGCTTCGCCAGTTCAAGATAGATCTTTATGCTGAGATGAAGAAGCATTTCATCAGCATTTCATCCATCCATGTCCTCTTCATGTTATCCCCTTTTCTCCAAGCTGCAAATCGGTTAGTATTGTTGCATAGGGTTTGGATCACCTCTTGACTAAAGAACAGCTGGAAGATGTTGGAAGGGCTGTAGACTGTCTAAAAATCCATGTGAACTCCTGGGATGAAAATTCAATGGGGCAGGCTGCTCATTTTGCTCCCAGGTGTCGCGCCATCTGTCCTCCTGTGCAGTAGCTGGTGCTGACGCTGTGCTCTTTCCCCTGGAGCTGATCTTGTCTTCCTTGCTCTGGCATGAGGTTGTTGCCCAGCTAAGGTGTGGAAGGTGTTGCCGGGTGTCGGAGGTGACGGTATGGACACTCCTTTCTTTGCTTGAGGTGGGCTTGTGCTTCTGCTGCCTTTGTGACTAGCCAGTCTTCCAGCAGGCACCCTCATGGGTGTCCATAGATTGTGGGATGGTAGAAGTTGATTGTTCCCTGGGAGTGGGTCACAAAAGGTGTGAAACATTCCATATGGGGTAGGCTAGGATTGATCTGCTTCACTGCAAGACAAAGACAGCATAACAGATGAGTACAATATGTACCATGAAAATAAACACAAACATCAAATTGTCATGAGAAATAAGGCTAAATTATTATATGTAGTAGTTACACTTACATTACTATTTATTGCATATTGCTTACAACTATAGTACACTGGCTAAATCATATTGGCGTAACAGGCTACAATATTATGCTACGCACCATAACTACTTGCTAAACGATATTAGATTCAGTGCCAATAGGCTAAAAGATTATGTTGGGGTAAATATATATTATGCATTCTCTCAAGCCAACCCAACAATCTCGCAAAAGTGAATGATATACTTACGGCATATCGAGCACGGCGTCGATTCCATGGACAAACGCGACTTCGCCCTCTGAGTCCATGCTTGCAGCCATGGAAGCGTCATCACTCTCACTTTCCTCATCACTAAATCTAAACGAAGTTCTCATCAACTTCAGCCAGTGTAAGTCGTTTCCATTCCATGGTTGTGATAAAGATATCCACTAAAACGTTTTATCAAAAGCAAAAACAAAATCACGAAGTAAACTGCCCAAAAACCGAGCAACTGAAGCGCACTCTGCAATAGCAACAGGTAAACAGCACGCGCGCAACAGGGCTCGTTAATGTGTTCCGCGTGGCCCGCCCCGTCTCTGTAGTGACCATTCATGGCAAATGAGCTGTCGAGATTTTCGTCTGCCTGAATGCTATTTGTTGAAAATGGTGTCAAACATTTTGGATTCGATGGCCCATTACTGTAAGCTTTTTTTTCTTCCTTTCCCCATTTTCTACAAGGGTCTTCTGGTACTTACATTTATATTTATGCCATTTACTTGCAAATAAGAATTAGTTCTTAATGTACAAATTATGCAAGGAGTACATTCAAAAATTGCATAGTACAGGACATGTGGTTCGGTTTTTTCTGAAGATAAAAAGCAGAAAGAGTAAAACCCGATGTAAAACTAGGGGACAATATATGTGTAGACTTTGCAAACAAGGTCATTGGGTTGCGTGTATATTTTAAATAAGGTAATAAACAAAGTATATTTAATGAACTATGACTCGTTCCTAAATAAATAAGATCTGAAAAACAATTACATTAAAAATAAACTTTAATACAACTTCCAACACCAAAAAAAATAATTTACAAAACAGAGATTTACAATTTACAAAAAAATTACAAAACAGGGAAAAATATATACAAAATCACAGTCCAGGGTCCACAGCACTTCAGACCGAGAAGCCCATCTCTGCAGCCAGATCCAGAATGCCAGGAATCCCCTCCAGCAGGCCTAGGATTTGGTCGGAGAAGAACGCTTCTCCCTCTTTAGTTACCACTGCATCACACACCAGTGGCTCCTCACCGAAAAGGTTCTCACGTGGCCTTTTGCTTGGAGGTTGGCCCTCATCAGCATGTGCCTCCGACTCTGAGCTGGAGTTAGAGAATGATCCGTCATCCCCAGAGAAGGCCTTCCTCTTTCTCTTCCGCAGCTGCGGTGGTGGAGTCGGCGGCTTTTGCTTGGCTATGTTCTGCAGGTGGTTCTGGTGGCAGGCCATATGCCATTGCTCCAGGCTGGACAGGTGAGAATAGTACGTCTGCCTGTACCACTCCCAGTAGACCTGCTGCCAGTAGAGCTCCTGGTCGGTATAATATGCTCCAATGTTTCCAGGCAGCCGAGGGGACTCGCTGGTATGGAGACCGGCATTCTGCATACAGAAGGGCATCGGCGTCGAGTGCCAGTGGCTTGCACCTGCTGTGGACACATATGGCATGAAACTGAAGACTGCTTGCTTCCATTACTGTACACCAGGGATGATAATGACTTGTTTATGATTTTCCCAGCTACAAAGAGTACTAAAAATCTAGAGTATCTTACGTATGGATGGATTGGCAGTCAGCACATGTGGAGAAGGCTGATGGCTGTGTACCTCCACCAGGCCTTAAAAACATCAATTTAATTAGCTTTTTCTTTTTTCCCCTCTTTATCATACATAGCAAATTGGTAAGGAGCACACCTGTGGGATGCTGAAAGATCTTTATGGGCGGTGCCTCTACAGCACCACTAACATGGCCGACCACATGCGAGGGTGCCACAGCGATTCCGCAAGGGAAGGGTGCCGGCCCATAGGAGTCCACACACATCACTGTCTCGTGGGGGGCGCGGGAGACGACACAAAACAATTAATTCAAGTCAAATATGGTTGATTTAAACAGTAAACAAATGAAACAATGAAATGTTAAAAATGAATGAAAAGAGCAAATTTACATTATAAGGAAGACAAAATATTAAAGTTGAACTAAAATGACAGAAACGGATGTACACTGTTTCAAATACATTCTGCAATCTATGAAAATAGACAGTTATGGATGAAGAACCCACCCGCAGGCTGGAGGTAGACTGGATTCATCTGCCTTGGAAGCTGCCCATTAGCATGGGCTCGGGCAAAGTGCCTCTGCCTCTCCTGGCCATGGCCTGAATGAAAACCGCAAAACGGGTGCCCAGAGGAAGCATAAATGTGTCCTGTGTTCATAGTTAATATGAAAAATTGACAGCTTCTTAAAAGTAAATTGCAGAGCAAAATCAAGGTTTGACCAGATCTGTGCTTTTCAAAACTCAAACTGAGCTCCAAACATTCCAAACCAAACATTCCGCAGTTGCTTAGTACACACGTGATGTCACCATTTCTTCATTTTTGAACAAAAACACTACATTAAACAGGCTGCTTCAATAACCTCCATCAGCTTGCTCCATAGAGACTGGTTTGGTTGGAGTCATTCTCCTTTGTTTAGTTTGTCTAGATTGAAATAATACAAATGTCATTAACTCTGAATGTTTTTTGCAGTATTTTTGACTATACACTCAGGATTCTAGACACTATGCCTTCTCAATAAAAACACAAGACAGATAGTATGTGAATGCAGTGCAGAGCATGGAGGCCTTATTCTGAGCCATCCATCCTGCCATCACCAATAGCATGTGTGAATGTGAAAAGGGAAACACCCACTCTCTTATACATCTTTATGAAACTCTTCTTGTATACTCACGCCCCTTTTTAAGTCACTTATTGCAGTTTCTGTGGACAAGTAAGACATCCTCCCTTTGCATCACAGTAAAGCCCACAGTAAATCCAACTCATCCTTTGGCCTGTTGTCACTTCAGTCGGCTGCACCCAAAGGCTGGATACATCCGCATGTGTTACTGCTATTAAGGGCTTACTTAAAGACAATTTTAATAATACCTGTAAATGTTTCACTTCTGTTCAAGTCACGTAGCTTCTGTTTGTTAACTCTTGTTATATAACGCTTCTTGTTTTTGGATTTTGTTATTTCTTTCTCATTTTTCTTCCTCTCCCCCTTCTCTACAAGTGTCTTCTGGTAGTTACAAATAAGAATTAGTTCTTACTTTCCAATTTTAAGATCCTTTCGAATCTATTTGTACACCTCCACCTTACCACCTGTGACGAATGCCTGAGTGCCGAAGGGCCTGGAGCAGGACGCACAGACTCCCGTGACTGTGAAATTCATTTATTAACACGCAACGTAACTGTGGCACTCACATATAACAGTAACGGATAACGTGACTTCTACAATTAACACGGACAACTCACACGTAACCGAAGACAATATACATAGACAGAACAGCTAAACAAACATTAACAAGGGCTACATGAACGTGGACATTGACATTAAGCACAGGCGCTAACAAACAATGACCAACAGTGAGGGGAGCACCGACAGGGGTTTAAATAGCCCAACGAACACTGACGCTAAACCCTGTACAGGTGCGTGCCCTCACGGGGGTGTGGCCACAAACAAAAGTAAACCCCCCTGCACGCGGCAGGCCGGACCACGTGACTTGTGGGGAGGAGCGTCCCGTGATAACACTAGTTATCTAAAGTTTTACATATAGCACAAAGACCCTTCAGGATGTAAATTAAAGTAGACACTTGGGAAAAGGCATTCATTTACATCCAGGCTTTTCTTTCCATCATTTAGGCTCCAATTGGTAATATGAAACATACGGGGAAAAAAGCTAACAAAAATGCCTTTTATTTTGGGGTTATCCAACGTGGATGTGGATGCTGGGGATGCAAAATCAGTAATTCAATACATTTCCTGATTCACCAGGGTCTTGTAAAACAAAACGCAAATAATACATCCAAAATGTAAAAACGTACACAAAACCTTTCCAGCACTACACTGGACTTCAAAGTCTTATAGAGGAAACAGTTCATAAATGCTTTAAACACGTCCACAGCAGTGCGCCCGTTAGCCAGCACAATTGCAAACACTATGCATGCAATGTGCTGTTAGCACCTCCTACGATGTGGACGAGGGGTTGGATTTTAGGAGGCAAAAATAGAACACAGCAAACCTATAAAAAAACAACAACCTCAAAGTATTTACAAATCTGTGCCAATATGTAATGTCCCTAAGCGCACTTCTGATCATGCATCTATGCAGAGTGGAACACTGCAAAATCTGCACATGAACATTGTTCTCATCTTGCAGTGCAAACATGTCCTCCTCCCATGTGAGGCTTTCTGTTGCACGTCAGTGGTATGCACTGATGGCTTCATACCGCTCCTCAGCCACAGAAGGAGGAAACACGTGGCTACGCAAGTGATCCTTCCTCCACAGGTCCCCAATAGCCGAAGGCTTCGCCAGTCCAAGATAGATCTTTATGCTGAGATGAAGAAGCATTTCATCAGCATTTCATCCATCCATGTCCTCTTCATGTTATCCCCTTTTCTCCAAGCTGCAAATCGGTTAGTATTGTTGCATAGGGTTTGGATCACCTCTTGACTAAAGAACAGCTGGAAGATGTTGGAAGGGCTGTAGACTGTCTAAAAATCCATGTGAACTCCTGGGATGAAAATTCAATGGGGCAGGCTGCTCATTTTCCTCCCAGGTGTCGCGCCATCTGTCCTCCTGTGCAGTAGCTGGTGCTGACGCTGTGCTCTTTCCCCTGGAGCTGATCTTGTCTTCCTTGCTCTGGCATGAGGTTGTTGCCCAGCTAAGGTGTGGAAGGTGTTGCCGGGTGTCGGAGGTGACGGTATGGACACTCCTTTCTTTGCTTGAGGTGGGCTTGTGCTTCTGCTGCCTTTGTGACTAGCCAGTCTTCCAGCAGGCACCCTCATGGGTGTCCATAGATTGTGGGATGGTAGAAGTTGATTGTTCCCTGGGAGTGGGTCACAAAAGGTGTGAAACATTCCATATGGGGTAGGCTAGGATTGATCTGCTTCACTGCAAGACAAAGACAGCATAACAAATGAGTACAATATGTACCATGAAAATAAACACAAACATCAAATTGTCATGAGAAATAAGGCTAAATTATTATATGTAGTAGCTACACTTACATTACTATTTATTGCATATTACTTACAACTATAGTACACTGGCTAAATCATATTGGCGTAACAGGCTACAATATTATGCTACGCACCATAACTACTTGCTAAACGATACTAGATTCAGTGCCAATAGGCTAAAAGATTATGTTGGGGTAAATATATAGTATGCATTCTCTCAAGCCAACCCAACAATCTCGCAAAAGTGAATGATATACTTACGGCATATCGAGCACGGCGTCGATTCCATGGACAAACGCGACTTCGCCCTCTGAGTCCATGCTTGCAGCCATGGAAGCGTCATCACTCTCACTTTCCTCATCACTAAATCTAAACGAAGTTCTCATCAACTTCAGCCAGTGTAAGTCGTTTCCATTCCATGGTTGTGATAAAGATATCCACTAAAACGTTTTATCAAAAGCAAAAACAAAATCACGAAGTAAACTGCCCAAAAACCGAGCAACTGAAGTGCACTCTGCAATAGCAACAGGTAAACAGCACGCGCGCAACAGGGCTCGTTAATGTGTTCCGCGTGGCCCGCCCCGTCTCTGTAGTGACCATTCATGGCAAATGAGCTGTCGAGATTTTCGTCTGCCTGAATGCTATTTTTTGAAAATGGTGTCAAATATTTTGGATTCGATGGCCCATTACTGTAAGCTTTTTTTTCTTCCTTTCCCCATTTTCTACAAGTGTCTTCTGGTACTTACATTTATATTTATGCCATTTACTTGCAAATAAGAATTAGTTCTTAATGTACAAATTATGCAAGGAGTACATTCAAAAATTGCATAGTACAGGACATGTGGTTCGGTTTTTTCTGAAGATAAAAAGCAGAAAGAGTAAAACTAGAGGACAATATATGTGTAGACTTTGCAAACAAGGTCATTGGGTTGCGTGTATATTTTAAATAAGGTAATAAACAAAGTATATTTAATGAACTATGACTCGTTCCTAAATAAATAAGATCTGAAAAACAATTACATTAAAAATAAACTTTAATACAACTTCCAACACCAAAAAAAATAATTTACAAAACAGAGATTTACAATTTACAAAAAAATTACAAAACAGGGAAAAATATATACAAAATCACAGTCCAGGGTCCACAGCACTTCAGACCGAGAAGCCCATCTCTGCAGCCAGATCCAGAATGCCAGGAATCCCCTCCAGCAGGCCTAGGATTTGGTCGGAGAAGAACGCTTCTCCCTCTTTAGTTACCACTGCATCACACACCAGTGGCTCCTCACCGAAAAGGTTCTCACGTGGCCTTTTGCTTGGAGGTTGGCCCTCATCAGCATGTGCCTCCGACTCTGAGCTGGAGTTAGAGAATGATCCGTCATCCCCAGAGAAGGCCTTCCTCTTTCTCTTCCGCAGCTGCGGTGGTGGAGTCGGCGGCTTTTGCTTGGCTATGTTCTGCAGGTGGTTCTGGTGGCAGGCCATATGCCATTGCTCCAGGCTGGACAGGTGAGAATAGTACGTCTGCCTGTACCACTCCCAGTAGACCTGCTGCCAGTAGAGCTCCTGGTCGGTATAATATGCTCCAATGTTTCCAGGCAGCCGAGGGGACTCGCTGGTATGGAGACCGGCATTCTGCATACAGAAGGGCATCGGCGTCGAGTGCCAGTGGCTTGCACCTGCTGTGGACACATATGGCATGAAACTGAAGACTGCTTGCTTCCATTACTGTACACCAGGGATGATAATGACTTGTTTATGATTTTCCCAGCTACAAAGAGTACTAAAAATCTAGAGTATCTTACGTATGGATGGATTGGCAGTCAGCACATGTGGAGAAGGCTGATGGCTGTGTACCTCCACCAGGCCTTAAAAACATCAATTTAATTAGCTTTTTCTTTTTTCCCCTCTTTATCATACATAGCAAATTGGTAAGGAGCACACCTGTGGGATGCTGAAAGATCTTTATGGGCGGTGCCTCTACAGCACCACTAACATGGCCGACCACATGCGAGGGTGCCACAGCGATTCCGCAAGGGAAGGGTGCCGGCCCATAGGAGTCCACACACATCACTGTCTCGTGGGGGGCGCGGGAGACGACACAAAACAATTAATTCAAGTCAAATATGGTTGATTTAAACAGTAAACAAATGAAACAATGAAATGTTAAAAATGAATGAAAAGAGCAAATTTACATTATAAGGAAGACAAAATATTAAAGTTGAACTAAAATGACAGAAACGGATGTACACTGTTTCAAATACATTCTGCAATCTATGAAAATAGACAGTTATGGATGAAGAACCCACCCGCAGGCTGGAGGTAGACTGGATTCATCTGCCTTGGAAGCTGCCCATTAGCATGGGCTCGGGCAAAGTGCCTCTGCCTCTCCTGGCCATGGCCTGAATGAAAACCGCAAAACGGGTGCCCAGAGGAAGCATAAATGTGTCCTGTGTTCATAGTTAATATGAAAAATTGACAGCTTCTTAAAAGTAAATTGCAGAGCAAAATCAAGGTTTGACCAGATCTGTGCTTTTCAAAACTCAAACTGAGCTCCAAACATTCCAAACCAAACATTCCGCAGTTGCTTAGTACACACGTGATGTCACCATTTCTTCATTTTTGAACAAAAACACTACATTAAACAGGCTGCTTCAATAACCTCCATCAGCTTGCTCCATAGAGACTGGTTTGGTTGGAGTCATTCTCCTTTGTTTAGTTTGTCTAGATTGAAATAATACAAATGTCATTAACTCTGAATGTTTTTTGCAGTATTTTTGACTATACACTCAGGATTCTAGACACTATGCCTTCTCAATAAAAACACAAGACAGATAGTATGTGAATGCAGTGCAGAGCATGGAGGCCTTATTCTGAGCCATCCATCCTGCCATCACCAATAGCATGTGTGAATGTGAAAAGGGAAACACCCACTCTCTTATACATCTTTATGAAACTCTTCTTGTATACTCACGCCCCTTTTTAAGTCACTTATTGCAGTTTCTGTGGACAAGTAAGACATCCTCCCTTTGCATCACAGTAAAGCCCACAGTAAATCCAACTCATCCTTTGGCCTGTTGTCACTTCAGTCGGCTGCACCCAAAGGCTGGATACATCCGCATGTGTTACTGCTATTAAGGGCTTACTTAAAGACAATTTTAATAATACCTGTAAATGTTTTACTTCTGTTCAAGTCACGTAGCTTCTGTTTGTTAACTCTTGTTATATAACGCTTCTTGTTTTTGGATTTTGTTATTTCTTTCTCATTTTTCTTCCTCTCCCCCTTCTCTACAAGTGTCTTCTGGTAGTTACAAATAAGAATTAGTTCTTACTTTCCAATTTTAAGATCCTTTCGAATCTATTTGTACACCTCCACCTTACCACCTGTGACGAATGCCTGAGTGCCGAAGGGCCTGGAGCAGGACGCACAGACTCCCGTGACTGTGAAATTCATTTATTAACACGCAACGTAACTGTGGCACTCACATATAACAGTAACGGATAACGTGACTTCTACAATTAACACGGACAACTCACACGTAACCGAAGACAATATACATAGACAGAACAGCTAAACAAACATTAACAAGGGCTACATGAACGTGGACATTGACATTAAGCACAGGCGCTAACAAACAATGACCAACAGTGAGGGGAGCACCGACAGGGGTTTAAATAGCCCAACGAACACTGACGCTAAACCCTGTACAGGTGCGTGCCCTCACGGGGGTGTGGCCACAAACAAAAGTAAACCCCCCTGCACGCGGCAGGCCGGACCACGTGACTTGTGGGGAGGAGCGTCCCGTGATAACACTAGTTATCTAAAGTTTTACATATAGCACAAAGACCCTTCAGGATGTAAATTAAAGTAGACACTTGGGAAAAGGCATTCATTTACATCCAGGCTTTTCTTTCCACCATTTAGGCTCCAATTGGTAACATGAAACATACGGGGAAAAAAGCTAACAAAAATGCCTTTTATTTTGGGGTTATCCAACGTGGATGTGGATGCTGGGGATGCAAAATCAGTAATTCAATACATTTCCTGATTCACCAGGGTCTTGCAAAACAAAACGCAAATAATACATCCAAAATGTAAAAACGTACACAAAACCTTTCCAGCACTACACTGGACTTCAAAGTCTTATAGAGGAAACAGTTCATAAATGCTTTAAACACGTCCACAGCAGTGCGCCCGTTAGCCAGCACAATTGCAAACACTATGCATGCAATGTGCTGTTAGCACCTCCTACGATGTGGACGAGGGGTTGGATTTTAGGAGGCAAAAATAGAACACAGCAAACCTATAAAAAAACAACAACCTCAAAGTATTTACAAATCTGTGCCAATATGTAATGTCCCTAAGCGCACTTCTGATCATGCATCTATGCAGAGTGGAACACTGCAAAATCTGCACATGAGCATTGTTCTCATCTTGCAGTGCAAACATGTCCTCCTCCCATGTGAGGCTTTCTGTTGCACGTCAGTGGTATGCACTGATGGCTTCATACCGCTCCTCAGCCACAGAAGGAGGAAACACGTGGCTACGCAAGTGATCCTTCCTCCACAGGTCCCCAATAGCCGAAGGCTTCGCCAGTCCAAGATAGATCTTTATGCTGAGATGAAGAAGCATTTCATCAGCATTTCATCCATCCATGTCCTCTTCATGTTATCCCCTTTTCTCCAAGCTGCAAATCGGTCAGTATTGTTGCATAGGGTTTGGATCACCTCTTGACTAAAGAACAGCTGGAAGATGTTGGAAGGGCTGTAGACTGTCTAAAAATCCATGTGAACTCCTAGGATGAAAATTCAATGGGGCAGGCTGCTCATCTTCCTCCCAGGTGTCGCGCCATCTGTCCTCCTGTGCAGTAGCTGGTGCTGACACTGTGCTCTTTCCCCTGGAGCTGATCTTGTCTTCCTTGCTCTGGCATGAGGTTGTTGCCCAGCTAAGGTGTGGAAGGTGTTGCCGGGTGTCGGAGGTGACGGTATGGACACTCCTTTCTTTGCTTGAGGTGGGCTTGTGCTTCTGCTGCCTTTGTGACTAGCCAGTCTTCCAGCAGGCACCCTCATGGGTGTCCATAGATTGTGGGATGGTAGAAGTTGATTGTTCCCTGGGAGTGGGTCACAAAAGGTGTGAAACATTCCATATGGGGTAGGCTAGGATTGATCTGCTTCACTGCAAGACAAAGACAGCATAACAAATGAGTACAATATGTACCATGAAAATAAACACAAACATCAAATTGTCATGAGAAATAAGGCTAAATTATTATATGTAGTAGTTACACTTACATTACTATTTATTGCATATTGCTTACAACTATAGTACACTGGCTAAATCATATTGGCGTAACAGGCTACAATATTATGCTACGCACCATAACTACTTGCTAAACGATATTAGATTCAGTGCCAATAGGCTAAAAGATTATGTTGGGGTAAATATATAGTATGCATTCTCTCAAGCCAACCCAACAATCTCGCAAAAGTGAATGATATACTTACGGCATATCGAGCACGGCGTCGATTCCATGGACAAACGCGACTTCGCCCTCTGAGTCCATGCTTGCAGCCATGGAAGCGTCATCACTCTCACTTTCCTCATCACTAAATCTAAACGAAGTTCTCATCAACTTCAGCCAGTGTAAGTCGTTTCCATTCCATGGTTGTGATAAAGATATCCACTAAAACGTTTTATCAAAAGCAAAAACAAAATCACGAAGTAAACTGCCCAAAAACCGAGCAACTGAAGCGCACTCTGCAATAGCAACAGGTAAACAGCACGCGCGCAACAGGGCTCGTTAATGTGTTCCGCGTGGCCCGCCCCGTCTCTGTAGTGACCATTCATGGCAAATGAGCTGTCGAGATTTTCGTCTGCCTGAATGCTATTTGTTGAAAATGGTGTCAAACATTTTGGATTCGATGGCCCATTACTGTAAGCTTTTTTTTCTTCCTTTCCCCATTTTCTACAAGGGTCTTCTGGTACTTACATTTATATTTATGCCATTTACTTGCAAATAAGAATTAGTTCTTAATGTACAAATTATGCAAGGAGTACATTCAAAAATTGCATAGTACAGGACATGTGGTTCGGTTTTTTCTGAAGATAAAAAGCAGAAAGAGTAAAACCCGATGTAAAACTAGGGGACAATATATGTGTAGACTTTGCAAACAAGGTCATTGGGTTGCGTGTATATTTTAAATAAGGTAATAAACAAAGTATATTTAATGAACTATGACTCGTTCCTAAATAAATAAGATCTGAAAAACAATTACATTAAAAATAAACTTTAATACAACTTCCAACACCAAAAAAAATAATTTACAAAACAGAGATTTACAATTTACAAAAAAATTACAAAACAGGGAAAAATATATACAAAATCACAGTCCAGGGTCCACAGCACTTCAGACCGAGAAGCCCATCTCTGCAGCCAGATCCAGAATGCCAGGAATCCCCTCCAGCAGGCCTAGGATTTGGTCGGAGAAGAACGCTTCTCCCTCTTTAGTTACCTCTGCATCACACACCAGTGGCTCCTCACCGAAAAGGTTCTCGCGTGGCCTTTTGCTTGGAGGTTGGCCCTCATCAGCATGTGCCTCCGACTCTGAGCTGGAGTTAGAGAATGATCCGTCATCTCCAGAGAAGGCCTTCCTCTTTCTCTTCCGCAGCTGCGGTGGTGGAGTCGGCGGCTTTTGCTTGGCTATGTTCTGCAGGTGGTTCTGGTGGCAGGCCATATGCCATTGCTCCAGGCTGGACAGGTGAGAATAGTACGTCTGCCTGTACCACTCCCAGTAGACCTGCTGCCAGTAGAGCTCCTGGTCGGTATAATATGCTCCAATGTTTCCAGGCAGCCGAGGGGACTCGCTGGTATGGAGACCGGCATTCCGCATACAGAAGGGCATCGGCGTCGAGTGCCAGTGGCTTGCACCTGCTGTGGACACATATGGCATGAAACTGAAGACTGCTTGCTTCCATTACTGTACACCAGGGATGATAATGACTTGTTTATGATTTTCCCAGCTACAAAGAGTACTAAAAATCTAGAGTATCTTACGTATGGATGGATTGGCAGTCAGCACATGTGGAGAAGGCTGATGGCTGTGTACCTCCACCAGGCCTTAAAAACATCAATTTAATTAGCTTTTTCTTTTTTCCCCTCTTTATCATACATAGCAAATTGGTAAGGAGCACACCTGTGGGATGCTGAAAGATCTTTATGGGCGGTGCCTCTACAGCACCACTAACATGGCCGACCACATGCGAGGGTGCCACAGCGATTCCGCAAGGGAAGGGTGCCGGCCCATAGGAGTCCACACACATCACTGTCTCGTGGGGGGCGCGGGAGACGACACAAAACAATTAATTCAAGTCAAATATGGTTGATTTAAACAGTAAACAAATGAAACAATGAAATGTTAAAAATGAATGAAAAGAGCAAATTTACATTATAAGGAAGACAAAATATTAAAGTTGAACTAAAATGACAGAAACGGATGTACACTGTTTCAAATACATTCTGCAATCTATGAAAATAGACAGTTATGGATGAAGAACCCACCCGCAGGCTGGAGGTAGACTGGATTCATCTGCCTTGGAAGCTGCCCATTAGCATGGGCTCGGGCAAAGTGCCTCTGCCTCTCCTGGCCATGGCCTGAATGAAAACCGCAAAACGGGTGCCCAGAGGAAGCATAAATGTGTCCTGTGTTCATAGTTAATATGAAAAATTGACAGCTTCTTAAAAGTAAATTGCAGAGCAAAATCAAGGTTTGACCAGATCTGTGCTTTTCAAAACTCAAACTGAGCTCCAAACATTCCAAACCAAACATTCCGCAGTTGCTTAGTACACACGTGAAGTCACCATTTCTTCATTTTTGAACAAAAACACTACATTAAACAGGCTGCTTCAATAACCTCCATCAGCTTGCTCCATAGAGACTGTTTTGGTTGGAGTCATTCTTCTTTGTTTAGTTTGTCAAGATTGAAATAATACAAATGTCATTAACTCTGGATGTTTTTTGCAGTGTTTTTGACTATACACTCAGGATTCTAGACACTATGTCTTCTCAATAAAAACACAAGACAGATAGTATGTGAATGCAGTGCAGAGCATGGAGGCCTTATTCTGAGCCATCCATCCTGCCATCACCAATAGCATGTGTGAATGTGAAAAGGGAAACACCCACTCTCTTATACATCTTTATGAAACTCTTCTTGTATACTCACGCCCCTTTTTAAGTCACTTATTGCAGTTTCTGTGGACAAGTAAGACATCCTCCCTTTGCATCACAGTAAAGCCCACAGTAAATCCAACTCATCCTTTGGCCTGTTGTCACTTCAGTCGGCTGCACCCAAAGGCTGGATACATCCGCATGTGTTACTGCTATTAAGGGCTTACTTAAAGACAATTTTAATAATACCTGTAAATGTTTCACTTCTGTTCAAGTCACGTAGCTTCTGTTTGTTAACTCTTGTTATATAACGCTTCTTGTTTTTGGATTTTGTTATTTCTTTCTCATTTTTCTTCCTCTCCCCCTTCTCTACAAGTGTCTTCTGGTAGTTACAAATAAGAATTAGTTCTTACTTTCCAATTTTAAGATCCTTTCGAATCTATTTGTACACCTCCACCTTACCACCTGTGACGAATGCCTGAGTGCCGAAGGGCCTGGAGCAGGACGCACAGACTCCCGTGACTGTGAAATTCATTTATTAACACGCAACGTAACTGTGGCACTCACATATAACAGTAACGGATAACGTGACTTCTACAATTAACACGGACAACTCACACGTAACCGAAGACAATATACATAGACAGAACAGCTAAACAAACATTAACAAGGGCTACATGAACGTGGACATTGACATTAAGCACAGGCGCTAACAAACAATGACCAACAGTGAGGGGAGCACCGACAGGGGTTTAAATAGCCCAACGAACACTGACGCTAAACCCTGTACAGGTGCGTGCCCTCACGGGGGTGTGGCCACAAACAAAAGTAAACCCCCCTGCACGCGGCAGGCCGGACCACGTGACTTGTGGGGAGGAGCGTCCCGTGATAACACTAGTTATCTAAAGTTTTACATATAGCACAAAGACCCTTCAGGATGTAAATTAAAGTAGACACTTGGGAAAAGGCATTCATTTACATCCAGGCATTTCTTTCCACCATTTAGGCTCCAATTGGTAACATGAAACATATGGGGAAAAAGCTAACAAAAATGCCTTTTATTTTGGGGTTATCCAACGTGGATGTGGATGCTGGGGATGCAAAATCAGTAATTCAATACATTTCCTGATTCACCAGGGTCTTGCAAAACAAAACGCAAATAATACATCCAAAATGTAAAAACGTACACAAAACCTTTCCAGCACTACACTGGACTTCAAAGTCTTATAGAGGAAACAGTTCATAAATGCTTTAAACACGTCCACAGCAGTGCGCCCGTTAGCCAGCACAATTGCAAACACTATGCATGCAATGTGCTGTTAGCACCTCCTACGATGTGGACGAGGGGTTGGATTTTAGGAGGCAAAAATAGAACACAGCAAACCTATAAAAAAACAGCAACCTCAAAGTATTTACAAATCTGTGCCAATATGTAATGTCCCTAAGCGCACTTCTTATCATGCATCTATGCAGAGTGGAACACTGCAAAATCTGCACATGAACATTGTTCTCATCTTGCAGTGCAAACATGTCCTCCTCCCATGTGAGGCTTTCTGTTGCACGTCAGTGGTATGCACTGATGGCTTCATACCGCTCCTCAGCCACAGAAGGAGGAAACACGTGGCTACGCAAGTGATCCTTCCTCCACAGGTCCCCAATAGCCGAAGGCTTCGCCAGTCCAAGATAGATCTTTATGCTGAGATGAAGAAGCATTTCATCAGCATTTCATCCATCCATGTCCTCTTCATGTTATCCCCTTTTCTCCAAGCTGCAAATCGGTTAGTATTGTTGCATAGGGTTTGGATCACCTCTTGACTAAAGAACAGCTGGAAGATGTTGGAAGGGCTGTAGACTGTCTAAAAATCCATGTGAACTCCTAGGATGAAAATTCAATGGGGCAGGCTGCTCATCTTCCTCCCAGGTGTCGCGCCATCTGTCCTCCTGTGCAGTAGCTGGTGCTGACGCTGTGCTCTTTCCCCTGGAGCTGATCTTGTCTTCCTTGCTCTGGCATGAGGTTGTTGCCCAGCTAAGGTGTGGAAGGTGTTGCCGGGTGTCGGAGGTGACGGTATGGACACTCCTTTCTTTGCTTGAGGTGGGCTTGTGCTTCTGCTGCCTTTGTGACTAGCCAGTCTTCCAGCAGGCACCCTCATGGGTGTCCATAGATTGTGGGATGGTAGAAGTTGATTGTTCCCTGGGAGTGGGTCACAAAAGGTGTGAAACATTCCATATGGGGTAGGCTAGGATTGATCTGCTTCACTGCAAGACAAAGACAGCATAACAAATGAGTACAATATGTACCATGAAAATAAACACAAACATCAAATTGTCATGAGAAATAAGGCTAAATTATTATATGTAGTAGTTACACTTACATTACTATTTATTGCATATTGCTTACAACTATAGTACACTGGCTAAATCATATTGGCGTAACAGGCTACAATATTATGCTACGCACCATAACTACTTGCTAAACGATATTAGATTCAGTGCCAATAGGCTAAAAGATTATGTTGGGGTAAATATATAGTATGCATTCTCTCAAGCCAACCCAACAATCTCGCAAAAGTGAATGATATACTTACGGCATATCGAGCACGGCGTCGATTCCATGGACAAACGCGACTTCGCCCTCTGAGTCCATGCTTGCAGCCATGGAAGCGTCATCACTCTCACTTTCCTCATCACTAAATCTAAACGAAGTTCTCATCAACTTCAGCCAGTGTAAGTCGTTTCCATTCCATGGTTGTGATAAAGATATCCACTAAAACGTTTTATCAAAAGCAAAAACAAAATCACGAAGTAAACTGCCCAAAAACCGAGCAACTGAAGCGCACTCTGCAATAGCAACAGGTAAACAGCACGCGCGCAACAGGGCTCGTTAATGTGTTCCGCGTGGCCCGCCCCGTCTCTGTAGTGACCATTCATGGCAAATGAGCTGTCGAGATTTTCGTCTGCCTGAATGCTATTTGTTGAAAATGGTGTCAAACATTTTGGATTCGATGGCCCATTACTGTAAGCTTTTTTTTCTTCCTTTCCCCATTTTCTACAAGGGTCTTCTGGTACTTACATTTATATTTATGCCATTTACTTGCAAATAAGAATTAGTTCTTAATGTACAAATTATGCAAGGAGTACATTCAAAAATTGCATAGTACAGGACATGTGGTTCGGTTTTTTCTGAAGATAAAAAGCAGAAAGAGTAAAACCCGATGTAAAACTAGGGGACAATATATGTGTAGACTTTGCAAACAAGGTCATTGGGTTGCGTGTATATTTTAAATAAGGTAATAAACAAAGTATATTTAATGAACTATGACTCGTTCCTAAATAAATAAGATCTGAAAAACAATTACATTAAAAATAAACTTTAATACAACTTCCAACACCAAAAAAAATAATTTACAAAACAGATTTACAATTTACAAAAAAATTACAAAACAGGGAAAAATATATACAAAATCACAGTCCAGGGTCCACAGCACTTCAGACCGAGAAGCCCATCTCTGCAGCCAGATCCAGAATGCCAGGAATCCCCTCCAGCAGGCCTAGGATTTGGTCGGAGAAGAACGCTTCTCCCTCTTTAGTTACCACTGCATCACACACCAGTGGCTCCTCACCGAAAAGGTTCTCGCCTTGCCTTTTGCTTGGAGGTTGGCCCTCATCAGCATGTGCCTCCGACTCTGAGCTGGAGTTAGAGAATGATCCGTCATCTCCAGAGAAGGCCTTCCTCTTTCTCTTCCGCAGCTGCGGTGGTGGAGTCGGCGGCTTTTGCTTGGCTATGTTCTGCAGGTGGTTCTGGTGGCAGGCCATATGCCATTGCTCCAGGCTGGACAGGTGAGAATAGTACGTCTGCCTGTACCACTCCCAGTAGACCTGCTGCCAGTAGAGCTCCTGGTCGGTATAATATGCTCCAATGTTTCCAGGCAGCCGAGGGGACTCGCTGGTATGGAGACCGGCATTCCGCATACAGAAGGGCATCGGCGTCGAGTGCCAGTGGCTTGCACCTGCTGTGGACACATATGGCATGAAACTGAAGACTGCTTGCTTCCATTACTGTACACCAGGGATGATAATGACTTGTTTATGATTTTCCCAGCTACAAAGAGTACTAAAAATCTAGAGTATCTTACGTATGGATGGATTGGCAGTCAGCACATGTGGAGAAGGCTGATGGCTGTGTACCTCCACCAGGCCTTAAAAACATCAATTTAATTAGCTTTTTCTTTTTTCCCCTCTTTATCATACATAGCAAATTGGTAAGGAGCACACCTGTGGGATGCTGAAAGATCTTTATGGGCGGTGCCTCTACAGCACCACTAACATGGCCGACCACATGCGAGGGTGCCACAGCGATTCCGCAAGGGAAGGGTGCCGGCCCATAGGAGTCCACACACATCACTGTCTCGTGGGGGGCGCGGGAGACGACACAAAACAATTAATTCAAGTCAAATATGGTTGATTTAAACAGTAAACAAATGAAACAATGAAATGTTAAAAATGAATGAAAAGAGCAAATTTACATTATAAGGAAGACAAAATATTAAAGTTGAACTAAAATGACAGAAACGGATGTACACTGTTTCAAATACATTCTGCAATCTATGAAAATAGACAGTTATGGATGAAGAACCCACCCGCAGGCTGGAGGTAGACTGGATTCATCTGCCTTGGAAGCTGCCCATTAGCATGGGCTCGGGCAAAGTGCCTCTGCCTCTCCTGGCCATGGCCTGAATGAAAACCGCAAAACGGGTGCCCAGAGGAAGCATAAATGTGTCCTGTGTTCATAGTTAATATGAAAAATTGACAGCTTCTTAAAAGTAAATTGCAGAGCAAAATCAAGGTTTGACCAGATCTGTGCTTTTCAAAACTCAAACTGAGCTCCAAACATTCCAAACCAAACATTCGGCAGTTGCTTAGTACACACGTGATGTCACCATTTCTTCATTTTTGAACAAAAACACTACATTAAACAGGCTGCTTCAATAACCTCCATCAGCTTGCTCCATAGAGACTGGTTTGGTTGGAGTCATTCTCCTTTGTTTAGTTTGTCTAGATTGAAATAATACAAATGTCATTAACTCTGAATGTTTTTTGCAGTATTTTTGACTATACACTCAGGATTCTAGACACTATGCCTTCTCAATAAAAACACAAGACAGATAGTATGTGAATGCAGTGCAGAGCATGGAGGCCTTATTCTGAGCCATCCATCCTGCCATCACCAATAGCATGTGTGAATGTGAAAAGGGAAACACCCACTCTCTTATACATCTTTATGAAACTCTTCTTGTATACTCACGCCCCTTTTTAAGTCACTTATTGCAGTTTCTGTGGACAAGTAAGACATCCTCCCTTTGCATCACAGTAAAGCCCACAGTAAATCCAACTCATCCTTTGGCCTGTTGTCACTTCAGTCGGCTGCACCCAAAGGCTGGATACATCCGCATGTGTTACTGCTATTAAGGGCTTACTTAAAGACAATTTTAATAATACCTGTAAATGTTTTACTTCTGTTCAAGTCACGTAGCTTCTGTTTGTTAACTCTTGTTATATAACGCTTCTTGTTTTTGGATTTTGTTATTTCTTTCTCATTTTTCTTCCTCTCCCCCTTCTCTACAAGTGTCTTCTGGTAGTTACAAATAAGAATTAGTTCTTACTTTCCAATTTTAAGATCCTTTCGAATCTATTTGTACACCTCCACCTTACCACCTGTGACGAATGCCTGAGTGCCGAAGGGCCTGGAGCAGGACGCACAGACTCCCGTGACTGTGAAATTCATTTATTAACACGCAACGTAACTGTAGCACTCACATATAACAGTAACGGATAACGTGACTTCTACAATTAACACGGACAACTCACACGTAACCGAAGACAATATACATAGACAGAACAGCTAAACAAACATTAACAAGGGCTACATGAACGTGGACATTGACATTAAGCACAGGCGCTAACAAACAATGACCAACAGTGAGGGGAGCACCGACAGGGGTTTAAATAGCCCAACGAACACTGACGCTAAACCCTGTACAGGTGCGTGCCCTCACGGGGGTGTGGCCACAAACAAAAGTAAACCCCCCTGCACGCGGCAGGCCGGACCACGTGACTTGTGGGGAGGAGCGTCCCGTGATAACACTAGTTATCTAAAGTTTTACATATAGCACAAAGACCCTTCAGGATGTAAATTAAAGTAGACACTTGGGAAAAGGCATTCATTTACATCCAGGCTTTTCTTTCCACCATTTAGGCTCCAATTGGTAACATGAAACATACGGGGAAAAAAGCTAACAAAAATGCCTTTTATTTTGGGGTTATCCAACGTGGATGTGGATGCTGGGGATGCAAAATCAGTAATTCAATACATTTCCTGATTCACCAGGGTCTTGCAAAACAAAACGCAAATAATACATCCAAAATGTAAAAACGTACACAAAACCTTTCCAGCACTACACTGGACTTCAAAGTCTTATAGAGGAAACAGTTCATAAATGCTTTAAACACGTCCACAGCAGTGCGCCCGTTAGCCAGCACAATTGTAAACACTATGCATGCAATGTGCTGTTAGCACCTCCTACGATGTGGACGAGGGGTTGGATTTTAGGAGGCAAAAATAGAACACAGCAAACCTATAAAAAAACAGCAACCTCAAAGTATTTACAAATCTGTGCCAATATGTAATGTCCCTAAGCGCACTTCTGATCATGCATCTATGCAGAGTGGAACACTGCAAAATCTGCACATGAACATTGTTCTCATCTTGCAGTGCAAACATGTCCTCCTCCCATGTGAGGCTTTCTGTTGCACGTCAGTGGTATGCACTGATGGCTTCATACCGCTCCTCAGCCACAGAAGGAGGAAACACGTGGCTACGCAAGTGATCCTTCCTCCACAGGTCCCCAATAGCCGAAGGCTTCGCCAGTCCAAGATAGATCTTTATGCTGAGATGAAGAAGCATTTCATCAGCATTTCATCCATCCATGTCCTCTTCATGTTATCCCTTTTTCTCCAAGCTGCAAATCGGTTAGTATTGTTGCATAGGGTTTGGATCACCTCTTGACTAAAGAACAGCTGGAAGATGTTGGAAGGGCTGTAGACTGTCTAAAAATCCATGTGAACTCCTGGGATGAAAATTCAATGGGGCAGGCTGCTCATTTTCCTCCCAGGTGTCGCGCCATCTGTCCTCCTGTGCAGTAGCTGGTGCTGACGCTGTGCTCTTTCCCCTGGAGCTGATCTTGTCTTCCTTGCTCTGGCATGAGGTTGTTGCCCAGCTAAGGTGTGGAAGGTGTTGCCGGGTGTCGGAGGTGACGGTATGGACACTCCTTTCTTTGCTTGAGGTGGGCTTGTGCTTCTGCTGCCTTTGTGACTAGCCAGTCTTCCAGCAGGCACCCTCATGGGTGTCCATAGATTGTGGGATGGTAGAAGTTGATTGTTCCCTGGGAGTGGGTCACAAAAGGTGTGAAACATTCCATATGGGGTAGGCTAGGATTGATCTGCTTCACTGCAAGACAAAGACAGCATAACAAATGAGTACAATATGTACCATGAAAATAAACACAAACATCAAATTGTTATGAGAAATAAGGCTAAATTATTATATGTAGTAGCTACACTTACATTACTATTTATTGCATATTACTTACAACTATAGTATACTGGCTAAATCATATTGGCGTAACAGGCTACAATATTATGCTACGCACCATAACTACTTGCTAAACGATACTAGATTCAGTGCCAATAGGCTAAAAGATTATGTTGGGGTAAATATATAGTATGCATTCTCTCAAGCCAACCCAACAATCTCGCAAAAGTGAATGATATACTTACGGCATATCGAGCACGGCGTCGATTCCATGGACAAACGCGACTTCGCCCTCTGAGTCCATGCTTGCAGCCATGGAAGCGTCATCACTCTCACTTTCCTCATCACTAAATCTAAACGAAGTTCTCATCAACTTCAGCCAGTGTAAGTCGTTTCCATTCCATGGTTGTGATAAAGATATCCACTAAAACGTTTTATCAAAAGCAAAAACAAAATCACGAAGTAAACTGCCCAAAAACCGAGCAACTGAAGTGCACTCTGCAATAGCAACAGGTAAACAGCACGCGCGCAACAGGGCTCGTTAATGTGTTCCGCGTGGCCCGCCCCGTCTCTGTAGTGACCATTCATGGCAAATGAGCTGTCGAGATTTTCGTCTGCCTGAATGCTATTTTTTGAAAATGGTGTCAAATATTTTGGATTCGATGGCCCATTACTGTAAGCTTTTTTTTCTTCCTTTCCCCATTTTCTACAAGTGTCTTCTGGTACTTACATTTATATTTATGCCATTTACTTGCAAATAAGAATTAGTTCTTAATGTACAAATTATGCAAGGAGTACATTCAAAAATTGCATAGTACAGGACATGTGGTTCGGTTTTTTCTGAAGATAAAAAGCAGAAAGAGTAAAACCCGATGTAAAACTAGGGGACAATATATGTGTAGACTTTGCAAACAAGGTCATTGGGTTGCGTGTATATTTTAAATAAGGTAATAAACAAAGTATATTTGATGAACTATGACTCGTTCCTAAATAAATAAGATCTGAAAAACAATTACATTAAAAATAAACTTTAATACAACTTCCAACACCAAAAAAAAATAATTTACAAAACAGAGATTTACAATTTACAAAAAAATTACAAAACAGGGAAAAATATATACAAAATCACAGTCCAGGGTCCACAGCACTTCAGACCGAGAAGCCCATCTCTGCAGCCAGATCCAGAATGCCAGGAATCCCCTCCAGCAGGCCTAGGATTTGGTCGGAGAAGAACGCTTCTCCCTCTTTAGTTACCACTGCATCACACACCAGTGGCTCCTCACCGAAAAGGTTCTCGCCTGGCCTTTTGCTTGGAGGTTGGCCCTCATCAGCATGTGCCTCCGACTCTGAGCTGGAGTTAGAGAATGATCCGTCATCTCCAGAGAAGGCCTTCCTCTTTCTCTTCCGCAGCTGCGGTGGTGGAGTCGGCGGCTTTTGCTTGGCTATGTTCTGCAGGTGGTTCTGGTGGCAGGCCATATGCCATTGCTCCAGGCTGGACAGGTGAGAATAGTACGTCTGCCTGTACCACTCCCAGTAGACCTGCTGCCAGTAGAGCTCCTGGTCGGTATAATATGCTCCAATGTTTCCAGGCAGCCGAGGGGACTCGCTGGTATGGAGACCGGCATTCTGCATACAGAAGGGCATCGGCGTCGAGTGCCAGTGGCTTGCACCTGCTGTGGACACATATGGCATGAAACTGAAGACTGCTTGCTTCCATTACTGTACACCAGGGATGATAATGACTTGTTTATGATTTTCCCAGCTACAAAGAGTACTAAAAATCTAGAGTATCTTACGTATGGATGGATTGGCAGTCAGCACATGTGGAGAAGGCTGATGGCTGTGTACCTCCACCAGGCCTTAAAAACATCAATTTAATTAGCTTTTTCTTTTTTCCCCTCTTTATCATACATAGCAAATTGGTAAGGAGCACACCTGTGGGATGCTGAAAGATCTTTATGGGCGGTGCCTCTACAGCACCACTAACATGGCCGACCACATGCGAGGGTGCCACAGCGATTCCGCAAGGGAAGGGTGCCGGCCCATAGGAGTCCACACACATCACTGTCTCGTGGGGGGCGCGGGAGACGACACAAAACAATTAATTCAAGTCAAATATGGTTGATTTAAACAGTAAACAAATGAAACAATGAAATGTTAAAAATGAATGAAAAGAGCAAATTTACATTATAAGGAAGACAAAATATTAAAGTTGAACTAAAATGACAGAAACGGATGTACACTGTTTCAAATACATTCTGCAATCTATGAAAATAGACAGTTATGGATGAAGAACCCACCCGCAGGCTGGAGGTAGACTGGATTCATCTGCCTTGGAAGCTGCCCATTAGCATGGGCTCGGGCAAAGTGCCTCTGCCTCTCCTGGCCATGGCCTGAATGAAAACCGCAAAACGGGTGCCCAGAGGAAGCATAAATGTGTCCTGTGTTCATAGTTAATATGAAAAATTGACAGCTTCTTAAAAGTAAATTGCAGAGCAAAATCAAGGTTTGACCAGATCTGTGCTTTTCAAAACTCAAACTGAGCTCCAAACATTCCAAACCAAACATTCCGCAGTTGCTTAGTACACACGTGATGTCACCATTTCTTCATTTTTGAACAAAAACACTACATTAAACAGGCTGCTTCAATAACCTCCATCAGCTTGCTCCATAGAGACTGGTTTGGTTGGAGTCATTCTCCTTTGTTTAGTTTGTCTAGATTGAAATAATACAAATGTCATTAACTCTGAATGTTTTTTGCAGTATTTTTGACTATACACTCAGGATTCTAGACACTATGCCTTCTCAATAAAAACACAAGACAGATAGTATGTGAATGCAGTGCAGAGCATGGAGGCCTTATTCTGAGCCATCCATCCTGCCATCACCAATAGCATGTGTGAATGTGAAAAGGGAAACACCCACTCTCTTATACATCTTTATGAAACTCTTCTTGTATACTCACGCCCCTTTTTAAGTCACTTATTGCAGTTTCTGTGGACAAGTAAGACATCCTCCCTTTGCATCACAGTAAAGCCCACAGTAAATCCAACTCATCCTTTGGCCTGTTGTCACTTCAGTCGGCTGCACCCAAAGGCTGGATACATCCGCATGTGTTACTGCTATTAAGGGCTTACTTAAAGACAATTTTAATAATACCTGTAAATGTTTTACTTCTGTTCAAGTCACGTAGCTTCTGTTTGTTAACTCTTGTTATATAACGCTTCTTGTTTTTGGATTTTGTTATTTCTTTCTCATTTTTCTTCCTCTCCCCCTTCTCTACAAGTGACTTCTGGTAGTTACAAATAAGAATTAGTTCTTACTTTCCAATTTTAAGATCCTTTCGAATCTATTTGTACACCTCCACCTTACCACCTGTGACGAATGCCTGAGTGCCGAAGGGCCTGGAGCAGGACGCACAGACTCCCGTGACTGTGAAATTCATTTATTAACACGCAACGTAACTGTGGCACTCACATATAACAGTAACGGATAACGTGACTTCTACAATTAACACGGACAACTCACACGTAACCGAAGACAATATACATAGACAGAACAGCTAAACAAACATTAACAAGGGCTACATGAACGTGGACATTGACATTAAGCACAGGCGCTAACAAACAATGACCAACAGTGAGGGGAGCACCGACAGGGGTTTAAATAGCCCAACGAACACTGACGCTAAACCCTGTACAGGTGCGTGCCCTCACGGGGGTGTGGCCACAAACAAAAGTAAACCCCCCTGCACGCGGCAGGCCGGACCACGTGACTTGTGGGGAGGAGCGTCCCGTGATAACACTAGTTATCTAAAGTTTTACATATAGCACAAAGACCCTTCAGGATGTAAATTAAAGTAGACACTTGGGAAAAGGCATTCATTTACATCCAGGCTTTTCTTTCCACCATTTAGGCTCCAATTGGTAACATGAAACATACGGGGAAAAAAGCTAACAAAAATGCCTTTTATTTTGGGGTTATCCAACGTGGATGTGGATGCTGGGCATGCAAAATCAGTAATTCAATACATTTCCTGATTCACCAGGGTCTTGCAAAACAAAACGCAAATAATACATCCAAAATGTAAAAACGTACACAAAACCTTTCCAGCACTACACTGGACTTCAAAGTCTTATAGAGGAAACAGTTCATAAATGCTTTAAACACGTCCACAGCAGTGCGCCCGTTAGCCAGCACAATTGCAAACACTATGCATGCAATGTGCTGTTAGCACCTCCTACGATGTGGACGAGGGGTTGGATTTTAGGAGGCAAAAATAGAACACAGCAAACCTATAAAAAAACAGCAACCTCAAAGTATTTACAAATCTGTGCCAATATGTAATGTCCCTAAGCGCACTTCTGATCATGCATCTATGCAGAGTGGAACACTGCAAAATCTGCACATGAACATTGTTCTCATCTTGCAGTGCAAACATGTCCTCCTCCCATGTGAGGCTTTCTGTTGCACGTCAGTGGTATGCACTGATGGCTTCATACCGCTCCTCAGCCACAGAAGGAGGAAACACGTGGCTACGCAAGTGATCCTTCCTCCACAGGTCCCCAATAGCCGAAGGCTTCGCCAGTCCAAGATAGATCTTTATGCTGAGATGAAGAAGCATTTCATCAGCATTTCATCCATCCATGTCCTCTTCATGTTATCCCCTTTTCTCCAAGCTGCAAATCGGTTAGTATTGTTGCATAGGGTTTGGATCACCTCTTGACTAAAGAACAGCTGGAAGATGTTGGAAGGGCTGTAGACTGTCTAAAAATCCATGTGAACTCCTAGGATGAAAATTCAATGGGGCAGGCTGCTCATCTTCCTCCCAGGTGTCGCGCCATCTGTCCTCCTGTGCAGTAGCTGGTGCTGACGCTGTGCTCTTTCCCCTGGAGCTGATCTTGTCTTCCTTGCTCTGGCATGAGGTTGTTGCCCAGCTAAGGTGTGGAAGGTGTTGCCGGGTGTCGGAGGTGACGGTATGGACACTCCTTTCTTTGCTTGAGGTGGGCTTGTGCTTCTGCTGCCTTTGTGACTAGCCAGTCTTCCAGCAGGCACCCTCATGGGTGTCCATAGATTGTGGGATGGTAGAAGTTGATTGTTCCCTGGGAGTGGGTCACAAAAGGTGTGAAACATTCCATATGGGGTAGGCTAGGATTGATCTGCTTCACTGCAAGACAAAGACAGCATAACAAATGAGTACAATATGTACCATGAAAATAAACACAAACATCAAATTGTCATGAGAAATAAGGCTAAATTATTATATGTAGTAGTTACACTTACATTACTATTTATTGCATATTGCTTACAACTATAGTACACTGGCTAAATCATATTGGCGTAACAGGCTACAATATTATGCTACGCACCATAACTACTTGCTAAACGATATTAGATTCAGTGCCAATAGGCTAAAAGATTATGTTGGGGTAAATATATAGTATGCATTCTCTCAAGCCAACCCAACAATCTCGCAAAAGTGAATGATATACTTACGGCATATCGAGCACGGCGTCGATTCCATGGACAAACGCGACTTCGCCCTCTGAGTCCATGCTTGCAGCCATGGAAGCGTCATCACTCTCACTTTCCTCATCACTAAATCTAAACGAAGTTCTCATCAACTTCAGCCAGTGTAAGTCGTTTCCATTCCATGGTTGTGATAAAGATATCCACTAAAACGTTTTATCAAAAGCAAAAACAAAATCACGAAGTAAACTGCCCAAAAACCGAGCAACTGAAGCGCACTCTGCAATAGCAACAGGTAAACAGCACGCGCGCAACAGGGCTCGTTAATGTGTTCCGCGTGGCCCGCCCCGTCTCTGTAGTGACCATTCATGGCAAATGAGCTGTCGAGATTTTCGTCTGCCTGAATGCTATTTTTTGAAAATGGTGTCAAATATTTTGGATTCGATGGCCCATTACTGTAAGCTTTTTTTTCTTCCTTTCCCCATTTTCTACAAGGGTCTTCTGGTACTTACATTTATATTTATGCCATTTACTTGCAAATAAGAATTAGTTCTTAATGTACAAATTATGCAAGGAGTACATTCAAAAATTGCATAGTACAGGACATGTGGTTCGGTTTTTTCTGAAGATAAAAAGCAGAAAGAGTAAAACCCGATGTAAAACTAGGGGACAATATATGTGTAGACTTTGCAAACAAGGTCATTGGGTTGCGTGTATATTTTAAATAAGGTAATAAACAAAGTATATTTAATGAACTATGACTCGTTCCTAAATAAATAAGATCTGAAAAACAATTACATTAAAAATAAACTTTAATACAACTTCCAACACCAAAAAAAATAATTTACAAAACAGAGATTTACAATTTACAAAAAAATTACAAAACAGGGAAAAATATATACAAAATTACAGTCCAGGGTCCACAGCACTTCAGACCGAGAAGCCCATCTCTGCAGCCAGATCCAGAATGCCAGGAATCCCCTCCAGCAGGCCTAGGATTTGGTCGGAGAAGAACGCTAATCCCTCTTTAGTTACCACTGCATCACACACCAGTGGCTCCTCACCGAAAAGGTTCTCGCCTGGCCTTTTGCTTGGAGGTTGGCCCTCATCAGCATGTGCCTCCGACTCTGAGCTGGAGTTAGAGAATGATCCGTCATCTCCAGAGAAGGCCTTCCTCTTTCTCTTCCGCAGCTGCGGTGGTGGAGTCGACGGCTTTTGCTTGGCTATGTTCTGCAGGTGGTTCTGGTGGCAGGCCATATGCCATTGCTCCAGGCTGGACAGGTGAGAATAGTACGTCTGCCTGTACCACTCCCAGTAGACCTGCTGCCAGTAGAGCTCCTGGTCGGTATAATATGCTCCAATGTTTCCAGGCAGCCGAGGGGACTCGCTGGTATGGAGACCGGCATTCCGCATACAGAAGGGCATCGGCGTCGAGTGCCAGTGGCTTGCACCTGCTGTGGACACATATGGCATGAAACTGAAGACTGCTTGCTTCCATTACTGTACACCAGGGATGATAATGACTTGTTTATGATTTTCCCAGCTACAAAGAGTACTAAAAATCTAGAGTATCTTACGTATGGATGGATTGGCAGTCAGCACATGTGGAGAAGGCTGATGGCTGTGTACCTCCACCAGACCTTAAAAACATCCATTTAATTAGCTTTTTCTTTTTTCCCCTCTTTATCATACATAGCAAATTGGTAAGGAGCACACCTGTGGGATGCTGGAAGATCTTTATGGGCGGTGCCTCTACAGCACCACTAACATGGCCGACCACATGCGAGGGTGCCACAGCGATTCCGCAAGGGAAGGGTGCCGGCCCATAGGAGTGCACACACATCACTGTCTCGTGGGGGGCGCGGGAGACGACACAAAACAATTAAATCAAGTCAAATATGGTTGATTTAAACAGTAAACAAATGAAACAATGAAATGTTAAAAATGAATGAAAAGAGCAAATTTACATTATAAGGAAGACAAAATATTAAAGTTGAACTTAAATGACAGAAACGGATGTACATTGTTTCAAATACATTCTGCAATCTATGAAAATAGACACTCTTGGATGAAGAACCCACCCGCAGGCTGGAGGTAGACTGGATTCATCTGCCTTGGAAGCTGCCCATTAGCATGGGCTCGGGCAAAGTGCCTCTGCCTCTCCTGGCCATGGCCTGAATGAAAACCGCAAAACGGGTGCCCAGAGGAAGCATAAATGTGTCCTGTGTTCATAGTTAATATGAAAAATTGACAGCTTCTTAAAAGTAAATTGCAGAGCAAAATCAAGGTTTGACCAGATCTGTGCTTTTCAAAACTCAAACTGAGCTCCAAACATTCCAAACCAAATATTCCGCAGTTGCTTAGTACACACGTGATGTCACCATTTCTTCATTTTTGAACAAAAACACTACATTAAACAGGCTGCTTCAATAACCTCCATCAGCTTGCTCCATAGAGACTGGTTTGGTTGGAGTCATTCTCCTTTGTTTAGTTTGTCTAGATTGAAATAATACAAATGTCATTAACTCTGAATGTTTTTTGCAGTATTTTTGACTATACACTCAGGATTCTAGACACTATGCCTTCTCAATAAAAACACAAGACAGATAGTATGTGAATGCAGTGCAGAGCATGGAGGCCTTATTCTGAGCCATCCATCCTGCCATCACCAATAGCATGTGTGAATGTGAAAAGGGAAACACCCACTCTCTTATACATCTTTATGAAACTCTTCTTGTATACTCACGCCCCTTTTTAAGTCACTTATTGCAGTTTCTGTGGACAAGTAAGACATCCTCCCTTTGCATCACAGTAAAGCCCACAGTAAATCCAACTCATCCTTTGGCCTGTTGTCACTTCAGTCGGCTGCACCCAAAGGCTGGATACATCCGCATGTGTTACTGCTATTAAGGGCTTACTTAAAGACAATTTTAATAATACCTGTAAATGTTTCACTTCTGTTCAAGTCACGTAGCTTCTGTTTTTTAACTCTTGTTATATAACGCTTCTTGTTTTTGGATTTTGTTATTTCTTTCTCATTTTTCTTCCTCTCCCCCTTCTCTACAAGTGTCTTCTGGTAGTTACAAATAAGAATTAGTTCTTACTTTCCAATTTTAAGATCCTTTCGAATCTATTTGTACACCTCCACCTTACCACCTGTGACGAATGCCTGAGTGCCGAAGGGCCTGGAGCAGGACGCACAGACTCCCGTGACTGTGAAATTCATTTATTAACACGCAACGTAACTGTGGCACTCACATATAACAGTAACGGATAACGTGACTTCTACAATTAACACGGACAACTCACACGTAACCGAAGACAATATACATAGACAGAACAGCTAAACAAACATTAACAAGGGCTACATGAACGTGGACATTGACATTAAGCACAGGCGCTAACAAACAATGACCAACAGTGAGGGGAGCACCGACAGGGGTTTAAATAGCCCAACGAACACTGACGCTAAACCCTGTACAGGTGCGTGCCCTCACGGGGGTGTGGCCACAAACAAAAGTAAACCCCCCTGCACGCGGCAGGCCGGACCACGTGACTTGTGGGGAGGAGCGTCCCGTGATAACACTAGTTATCTAAAGTTTTACATATAGCACAAAGACCCTTCAGGATGTAAATTAAAGTAGACACTTGGGAAAAGGCATTCATTTACATCCAGGCTTTTCTTTCCATCATTTAGGCTCCAATTGGTAACATGAAACATACGGGGAAAAAAGCTAACAAAAATGCCTTTTATTTTGGGGTTATCCAACGTGGATGTGGATGCTGGGGATGCAAAATCAGTAATTCAATACATTTCCTGATTCACCAGGGTCTTGTAAAACAAAACGCAAATAATACATCCAAAATGTAAAAACGTACACAAAACCTTTCCAGCACTACACTGGACTTCAAAGTCTTATAGAGGAAACAGTTCATAAATGCTTTAAACACGTCCACAGCAGTGCGCCCATTAGCCAGCACAATTGCAAACACTATGCATGCAATGTGCTGTTAGCACCTCCTACGATGTGGACGAGGGGTTGGATTTTAGGAGGCAAAAATAGAACACAGCAAACCTATAAAAAAACAACAACCTCAAAGTATTTACAAATCTGTGCCAATATGTAATGTCCCTAAGCGCACTTCTGATCATGCATCTATGCAGAGTGGAACACTGCAAATTCTGCACATGAACATTGTTCTCATCTTGCAGTGCAAACATGTCCTCCTCCCATGTGAGGCTTTCTGTTGCACGTCAGTGGTATGCACTGATGGCTTCATACCGCTCCTCAGCCACAGAAGGAGGAAACACGTGGCTACGCAAGTGATCCTTCCTCCACAGGTCCCCAATAGCCGAAGGCTTCGCCAGTTCAAGATAGATCTTTATGCTGAGATGAAGAAGCATTTCATCCATCCATGGCCTCTTCATGTTATCCCCTTTTCTCCAAGCTGCAAATCGGTTAGTATTGTTGCATAGGGTTTGGATCACCTCTTGACTAAAGAACAGCTGGAAGATGTTGGAAGGGCTGTAGACTGTCTAAAAATCCATGTGAACTCCTGGGATGAAAATTCAATGGGGCAGGCTGCTCATCTTCCTCCCAGGTGTCGCGCCATCTGTCCTCCTGTGCAGTAGCTGGTGCTGACGCTGTGCTCTTTCCCCTGGAGCTGATCTTGTCTTCCTTGCTCTGGCATGAGGTTGTTGCCCAGCTAAGGTGTGGAAGGTGTTGCCGGGTGTCGGAGGTGACGGTATGGACACTCCTTTCTTTGCTTGAGGTGGGCTTGTGCTTCTGCTGCCTTTGTGACTAGCCAGTCTTCCAGCAGGCACCCTCATGGGTGTCCATAGATTGTGGGATGGTAGAAGTTGATTGTTCCCTGGGAGTGGGTCACAAAAGGTGTGAAACATTCCATATGGGGTAGGCTAGGATTGATCTGCTTCACTGCAAGACAAAGACAGCATAACAAACGAGTACAATATGTACCATGAAAATAAACACAAACATCAAATTGTCATGAGAAATAAGGCTAAATTATTATATGTAGTAGTTACACTTACATTACTATTTATTGCATATTGCTTACAACTATAGTACACTGGCTAAATCATATTGGCGTAACAGGCTACAATATTATGCTACGCACCATAACTACTTGCTAAACGATATTAGATTCAGTGCCAATAGGCTAAAAGATTATGTTGGGGTAAATATATAGTATGCATTCTCTCAAGCCAACCCAACAATCTCGCAAAAGTGAATGATATACTTACGGCATATCGAGCACGGCGTCGATTCCATGGACAAACGCGACTTCGCCCTCTGAGTCCATGCTTGCAGCCATGGAAGCGTCATCACTCTCACTTTCCTCATCACTAAATCTAAACGAAGTTCTCATCAACTTCAGCCAGTGTAAGTCGTTTCCATTCCATGGTTGTGATAAAGATATCCACTAAAACGTTTTATCAAAAGCAAAAACAAAATCACGAAGTAAACTGCCCAAAAACCGAGCAACTGAAGCGCACTCTGCAATAGCAACAGGTAAACAGCACGCGCGCAACAGGGCTCGTTAATGTGTTCCGCGTGGCCCGCCCCGTCTCTGTAGTGACCATTCATGGCAAATGAGCTGTCGAGATTTTCGTCTGCCTTAATGCTATTTGTTGAAAATGGTGTCAAACATTTTGGATTCGATGGCCCATTACTGTAAGCTTTTTTTTCTTCCTTTCCCCATTTTCTACAAGGGTCTTCTGGTACTTACATTTATATTTATGCCATTTACTTGCAAATAAGAATTAGTTCTTAATGTACAAATTATGCAAGGAGTACATTCAAAAATTGCATAGTACAGGACATGTGGTTCGGTTTTTTCTGAAGATAAAAAGCAGAAAGAGTAAAACCCGATGTAAAACTAGGGGACAATATATGTGTAGACTTTGCAAACAAGGTCATTGGGTTGCGTGTATATTTTAAATAAGGTAATAAACAAAGTATATTTAATGAACTATGACTCGTTCCTAAATAAATAAGATCTGAAAAACAATTACATTAAAAATAAACTTTAATACAACTTCCAACACCAAAAAAAAATAATTTACAAAACAGAGATTTACAATTTACAAAAAAATTACAAAACAGGGAAAAATATATACAAAATCACAGTCCAGGGTCCACAGCACTTCAGACCGAGAAGCCCATCTCTGCAGCCAGATCCAGAATGCCAGGAATCCCCTCCAGCAGGCCTAGGATTTGGTCGGAGAAGAACGCTTCTCCCTCTTTAGTTACCACTGCATCACACACCAGTGGCTCCTCACCGAAAAGGTTCTCGCGTGGCCTTTTGCTTGGAGGTTGGCCCTCATCAGCATGTGCCTCCGACTCTGAGCTGGAGTTAGAGAATGATCCGTCATCCCCAGAGAAGGCCTTCCTCTTTCTCTTCCGCAGCTGCGGTGGTGGAGTCGGCGGCTTTTGCTTGGCTATGTTCTGCAGGTGGTTCTGGTGGCAGGCCATATGCCATTGCTCCAGGCTGGACAGGTGAGAATAGTACGTCTGCCTGTACCACTCCCAGTAGACCTGCTGCCAGTAGAGCTCCTGGTCGGTATAATATGCTCCAATGTTTCCAGGCAGCCGAGGGGACTCGCTGGTATGGAGACCGGCATTCTGCATACAGAAGGGCATCGGCGTCGAGTGCCAGTGGCTTGCACCTGCTGTGGACACATATGGCATGAAACTGAAGACTGCTTGCTTCCATTACTGTACACCAGGGATGATAATGACTTGTTTATGATTTTCCCAGCTACAAAGAGTACTAAAAATCTAGAGTATCTTACGTATGGATGGATTGGCAGTCAGCACATGTGGAGAAGGCTGATGGCTGTGTACCTCCACCAGGCCTTAAAAACATCAATTTAATTAGCTTTTTCTTTTTTCCCCTCTTTATCATACATAGCAAATTGGTAAGGAGCACACCTGTGGGATGCTGAAAGATCTTTATGGGCGGTGTCTCTACAGCACCACTAACATGGCCGACCACATGCGAGGGTGCCACAGCGATTCCGCAAGGGAAGGGTGCCGGCCCATAGGAGTCCACACACATCACTGTCTCGTGGGGGGCGCGGGAGACGACACAAAACAATTAATTCAAGTCAAATATGGTTGATTTAAACAGTAAACAAATGAAACAATGAAATGTTAAAAATGAATGAAAAGAGCAAATTTACATTATAAGGAAGACAAAATATTAAAGTTGAACTAAAATGACAGAAACGGATGTACACTGTTTCAAATACATTCTGCAATCTATGAAAATAGACAGTTATGGATGAAGAACCCACCCGCAGGCTGGAGGTAGACTGGATTCATCTGCCTTGGAAGCTGCCCATTAGCATGGGCTCGGGCAAAGTGCCTCTGCCTCTCCTGGCCATGGCCTGAATGAAAACCGCAAAACGGGTGCCCAGAGGAAGCATAAATGTGTCCTGTGTTCATAGTTAATATGAAAAATTGACAGCTTCTTAAAAGTAAATTGCAGAGCAAAATCAAGGTTTGACCAGATCTGTGCTTTTCAAAACTCAAACTGAGCTCCAAACATTCCAAACCAAACATTCCGCAGTTGCTTAGTACACACGTGATGTCACCATTTCTTCATTTTTGAACAAAAACACTACATTAAACAGGCTGCTTCAATAACCTCCATCAGCTTGCTCCATAGAGACTGGTTTGGTTGGAGTCATTCTCCTTTGTTTAGTTTGTCTAGATTGAAATAATACAAATGTCATTAACTCTGAATGTTTTTTGCAGTATTTTTGACTATACACTCAGGATTCTAGACACTATGCCTTCTCAATAAAAACACAAGACAGATAGTATGTGAATGCAGTGCAGAGCATGGAGGCCTTATTCTGAGCCATCCATCCTGCCATCACCAATAGCATGTGTGAATGTGAAAAGGGAAACACCCACTCTCTTATACATCTTTATGAAACTCTTCTTGTATACTCACGCCCCTTTTTAAGTCAGTTATTGCAGTTTCTGTGGACAAGTAAGACATCCTCCCTTTGCATCACAGTAAAGCCCACAGTAAATCCAACTCATCCTTTGGCCTGTTGTCACTTCAGTCGGCTGCACCCAAAGGCTGGATACATCCGCATGTGTTACTGCTATTAAGGGCTTACTTAAAGACAATTTTAATAATACCTGTAAATGTTTTACTTCTGTTCAAGTCACGTAGCTTCTGTTTGTTAACTCTTGTTATATAACGCTTCTTGTTTTTGGATTTTGTTATTTCTTTCTCATTTTTCTTCCTCTCCCCCTTCTCTACAAGTGTCTTCTGGTAGTTACAAATAAGAATTAGTTCTTACTTTCCAATTTTAAGATCCTTTCGAATCTATTTGTACACCTCCACCTTACCACCTGTGACGAATGCCTGAGTGCCGAAGGGCCTGGAGCAGGACGCACAGACTCCCGTGACTGTGAAATTCATTTATTAACACGCAACGTAACTGTGGCACTCACATATAACAGTAACGGATAACGTGACTTCTACAATTAACACGGACAACTCACACGTAACCGAAGACAATATACATAGACAGAACAGCTAAACAAACATTAACAAGGGCTACATGAACGTGGACATTGACATTAAGCACAGGCGCTAACAAACAATGACCAACAGTGAGGGGAGCACCGACAGGGGTTTAAATAGCCCAACGAACACTGACGCTAAACCCTGTACAGGTGCGTGCCCTCACGGGGGTGTGGCCACAAACAAAAGTAAACCCCCCTGCACGCGGCAGGCCGGACCACGTGACTTGTGGGGAGGAGCGTCCCGTGATAACACTAGTTATCTAAAGTTTTACATATAGCACAAAGACGCTTCAGGATGTAAATTAAAGTAGACACTTGGAAAAAGGCATTCATTTACATCCAGGCTTTTCTTTCCATCATTTAGGCTCCAATTGGTAACATGAAACATACGGGGAAAAAAGCTAACAAAAATGCCTTTTATTTTGGGGTTATCCAACGTGGATGTGGATGCTGGGGATGCAAAATCAGTAATTCAATACATTTCCTGATTCACCAGGGTCTTGTAAAACAAAACGCAAATAATACATCCAAAATGTAAAAACGCACACAAAACCTTTCCAGCACTACACTGGACTTCAAAGTCTTATAGAGGAAATAGTTCATAAATGCTTTAAACACGTCCACAGCAGTGCGCCCGTTAGCCAGCACAATTGCAAACACTATGCATGCAATGTGCTGTTAGCACCTCCTACGATGTGGACGAGGGGTTGGATTTTAGGAGGCAAAAATAGAACACAGCAAACCTATAAAAAAACAACAACCTCAAAGTATTTACAAATCTGTGCCAATATGTAATGTCCCTAAGCGCACTTCTGATCATGCATCTATGCAGAGTGGAACACTGCAAAATCTGCACATGAACATTGTTCTCATCTTGCAGTGCAAACATGTCCTCCTCCCATGTGAGGCTTTCTGTTGCACGTCAGTGGTATGCACTGATGGCTTCATACCGCTCCTCAGCCACAGAAGGAGGAAACACGTGGCTACGCAAGTGATCCTTCCTCCACAGGTCCCCAATAGCCGAAGGCTTCGCCAGTCCAAGATAGATCTTTATGCTGAGATGAAGAAGCATTTCATCAGCATTTCATCCATCCATGTCCTCTTCATGTTATCCCCTTTTCTCCAAGCTGCAAATCGGTTAGTATTGTTGCATAGGGTTTGGATCACCTCTTGACTAAAGAACAGCTGGAAGATGTTGGAAGGGCTGTAGACTGTCTAAAAATCCATGTGAACTCCTGGGATGAAAATTCAATGGGGCAAGCTGCTCATTTTCCTCCCAGGTGTCGCGCCATCTGTCCTCCTGTGCAGTAGCTGGTGCTGACGCTGTGCTCTTTCCCCTGGAGCTGATCTTGTCTTCCTTGCTCTGGCATGAGGTTGTTGCCCAGCTAAGGTGTGGAAGGTGTTGCCGGGTGTCGGAGGTGACGGTATGGACACTCCTTTCTTTGCTTGAGGTGGGCTTGTGCTTCTGCTGCCTTTGTGACTAGCCAGTCTTCCAGCAGGCACCCTCATGGGTGTCCATAGATTGTGGGATGGTAGAAGTTGATTGTTCCCTGGGAGTGGGTCACAAAAGGTGTGAAACATTCCATATGGGGTAGGCTAGGATTGATCTGCTTCACTGCAAGACAAAGACAGCATAACAAACGAGTACAATATGTACCATGAAAATAAACACAAACATCAAATTGTCATGAGAAATAAGGCTAAATTATTATATGTAGTAGTTACACTTACATTACTATTTATTGCATATTGCTTACAACTATAGTACACTGGCTAAATCATATTGGCGTAACAGGCTACAATATTATGCTACGCACCATAACTACTTGCTAAACGATATTAGATTCAGTGCCAATAGGCTAAAAGATTATGTTGGGGTAAATATATAGTATGCATTCTCTCAAGCCAACCCAACAATCTCGCAAAAGTGAATGATATACTTACGGCATATCGAGCACGGCGTCGATTCCATGGACAAACGCGACTTCGCCCTCTGAGTCCATGCTTGCAGCCATGGAAGCGTCATCACTCTCACTTTCCTCATCACTAAATCTAAACGAAGTTCTCATCAACTTCAGCCAGTGTAAGTCGTTTCCATTCCATGGTTGTGATAAAGATATCCACTAAAACGTTTTATCAAAAGCAAAAACAAAATCACGAAGTAAACTGCCCAAAAACCGAGCAACTGAAGCGCACTCTGCAATAGCAACAGGTAAACAGCACGCGCGCAACAGGGCTCGTTAATGTGTTCCGCGTGGCCCGCCCCGTCTCTGTAGTGACCATTCATGGCAAATGAGCTGTCGAGATTTTCGTCTGCCTGAATGCTATTTGTTGAAAATGGTGTCAAACATTTTGGATTCGATGGCCCATTACTGTAAGCTTTTTTTTCTTCCTTTCCCCATTTTCTACAAGGGTCTTCTGGTACTTACATTTATATTTATGCCATTTACTTGCAAATAAGAATTAGTTCTTAATGTACAAATTATGCAAGGAGTACATTCAAAAATTGCATAGTACAGGACATGTGGTTCGGTTTTTTCTGAAGATAAAAAGCAGAAAGAGTAAAACCCGATGTAAAACTTGGGGACAATATATGTGTAGACTTTGCAAACAAGGTCATTGGGTTGCGTGTATATTTTAAATAAGGTAATAAACAAAGTATATTTAATGAACTATGACTCGTTCCTAAATAAATAAGATCTGAAAAACAATTACATTAAAAATAAACTTTAATACAACTTCCAACACCAAAAAAAAATAATTTACAAAACAGAGATTTACAATTTACAAAAAAATTACAAAACAGGGAAAAATATATACAAAATCACAGTCCAGGGTCCACAGCACTTCAGACCGAGAAGCCCATCTCTGCAGCCAGATCCAGAATGCCAGGAATCCCCTCCAGCAGGCCTAGGATTTGGTCGGAGAAGAACGCTTCTCCCTCTTTAGTTACCACTGCATCACACACCAGTGGCTCCTCACCGAAAAGGTTCTCGCGTGGCCTTTTGCTTGGAGGTTGGCCCTCATCAGCATGTGCCTCCGACTCTGAGCTGGAGTTAGAGAATGATCCGTCATCCCCAGAGAAGGCCTTCCTCTTTCTCTTCCGCAGCTGCGGTGGTGGAGTCGGCGGCTTTTGCTTGGCTATGTTCTGCAGGTGGTTCTGGTGGCAGGCCATATGCCATTGCTCCAGGCTGGACAGGTGAGAATAGTACGTCTGCCTGTACCACTCCCAGTAGACCTGCTGCCAGTAGAGCTCCTGGTCGGTATAATATGCTCCAATGTTTCCAGGCAGCCGAGGGGACTCGCTGGTATGGAGACCGGCATTCTGCATACAGAAGGGCATCGGCGTCGAGTGCCAGTGGCTTGCACCTGCTGTGGACACATATGGCATGAAACTGAAGACTGCTTGCTTCCATTACTGTACACCAGGGATGATAATGACTTGTTTATGATTTTCCCAGCTACAAAGAGTACTAAAAATCTAGAGTATCTTACGTATGGATGGATTGGCAGTCAGCACATGTGGAGAAGGCTGATGGCTGTGTACCTCCACCAGGCCTTAAAAACATCAATTTAATTAGCTTTTTCTTTTTTCCCCTCTTTATCATACATAGCAAATTGGTAAGGAGCACACCTGTGGGATGCTGAAAGATCTTTATGGGCGGTGCCTCTACAGCACCACTAACATGGCCGACCACATGCGAGGGTGCCACAGCGATTCCGCAAGGGAAGGGTGCCGGCCCATAGGAGTCCACACACATCACTGTCTCGTGGGGGGCGCGGGAGACGACACAAAACAATTAATTCAAGTCAAATATGGTTGATTTAAACAGTAAACAAATGAAACAATGAAATGTTAAAAATGAATGAAAAGAGCAAATTTACATTATAAGGAAGACAAAATATTAAAGTTGAACTAAAATGACAGAAACGGATGTACACTGTTTCAAATACATTCTGCAATCTATGAAAATAGACAGTTATGGATGAAGAACCCACCCGCAGGCTGGAGGTAGACTGGATTCATCTGCCTTGGAAGCTGCCCATTAGCATGGGCTCGGGCAAAGTGCCTCTGCCTCTCCTGGCCATGGCCTGAATGAAAACCGCAAAACGGGTGCCCAGAGGAAGCATAAATGTGTCCTGTGTTCATAGTTAATATGAAAAATTGACAGCTTCTTAAAAGTAAATTGCAGAGCAAAATCAAGGTTTGACCAGATCTGTGCTTTTCAAAACTCAAACTGAGCTCCAAACATTCCAAACCAAACATTCCGCAGTTGCTTAGTACACACGTGATGTCACCATTTCTTCATTTTTGAACAAAAACACTACATTAAACAGGCTGCTTCAATAACCTCCATCAGCTTGCTCCATAGAGACTGGTTTGGTTGGAGTCATTCTCCTTTGTTTAGTTTGTCTAGATTGAAATAATACAAATGTCATTAACTCTGAATGTTTTTTGCAGTATTTTTGACTATACACTCAGGATTCTAGACACTATGCCTTCTCAATAAAAACACAAGACAGATAGTATGTGAATGCAGTGCAGAGCATGGAGGCCTTATTCTGAGCCATCCATCCTGCCATCACCAATAGCATGTGTGAATGTGAAAAGGGAAACACCCACTCTCTTATACATCTTTATGAAACTCTTCTTGTATACTCACGCCCCTTTTTAAGTCACTTATTGCAGTTTCTGTGGACAAGTAAGACATCCTCCCTTTGCATCACAGTAAAGCCCACAGTAAATCCAACTCATCCTTTGGCCTGTTGTCACTTCAGTCGGCTGCACCCAAAGGCTGGATACATCCGCATGTGTTACTGCTATTAAGGGCTTACTTAAAGACAATTTTAATAATACCTGTAAATGTTTTACTTCTGTTCAAGTCACGTAGCTTCTGTTTGTTAACTCTTGTTATATAACGCTTGTTTTTGGATTTTGTTATTTCTTTCTCATTTTTCTTCCTCTCCCCCTTCTCTACAAGTGTCTTCTGGTAGTTACAAATAAGAATTAGTTCTTACTTTCCAATTTTAAGATCCTTTCGAATCTATTTGTACACCTCCACCTTACCACCTGTGACGAATGCCTGAGTGCCGAAGGGCCTGGAGCAGGACGCACAGACTCCCGTGACTGTGAAATTCATTTATTAACACGCAACGTAACTGTGGCACTCACATATAACAGTAACGGATAACGTGACTTCTACAATTAACACGGACAACTCACACGTAACCGAAGACAATATACATAGACAGAACAGCTAAACAAACATTAACAAGGGCTACATGAACGTGGACATTGACATTAAGCACAGGCGCTAACAAACAATGACCAACAGTGAGGGGAGCACCGACAGGGGTTTAAATAGCCCAACGAACACTGACGCTAAACCCTGTACAGGTGCGTGCCCTCACGGGGGTGTGGCCACAAACAAAAGTAAACCCCCCTGCACGCGGCAGGCCGGACCACGTGACTTGTGGGGAGGAGCGTCCCGTGATAACACTAGTTATCTAAAGTTTTACATATAGCACAAAGACGCTTCAGGATGTAAATTAAAGTAGACACTTGGAAAAAGGCATTCATTTACATCCAGGCTTTTCTTTCCATCATTTAGGCTCCAATTGGTAACATGAAACATACGGGGAAAAAAGCTAACAAAAATGCCTTTTATTTTGGGGTTATCCAACGTGGATGTGGATGCTGGGGATGCAAAATCAGTAATTCAATACATTTCCTGATTCACCAGGGTCTTGTAAAACAAAACGCAAATAATACATCCAAAATGTAAAAACGCACACAAAACCTTTCCAGCACTACACTGGACTTCAAAGTCTTATAGAGGAAATAGTTCATAAATGCTTTAAACACGTCCACAGCAGTGCGCCCGTTAGCCAGCACAATTGCAAACACTATGCATGCAATGTGCTGTTAGCACCTCCTACGATGTGGACGAGGGGTTGGATTTTAGGAGGCAAAAATAGAACACAGCAAACCTATAAAAAAACAACAACCTCAAAGTATTTACAAATCTGTGCCAATATGTAATGTCCCTAAGCGCACTTCTGATCATGCATCTATGCAGAGTGGAACACTGCAAAATCTGCACATGAACATTGTTCTCATCTTGCAGTGCAAACATGTCCTCCTCCCATGTGAGGCTTTCTGTTGCACGTCAGTGGTATGCACTGATGGCTTCATACCGCTCCTCAGCCACAGAAGGAGGAAACACGTGGCTACGCAAGTGATCCTTCCTCCACAGGTCCCCAATAGCCGAAGGCTTCGCCAGTCCAAGATAGATCTTTATGCTGAGATGAAGAAGCATTTCATCAGCATTTCATCCATCCATGTCCTCTTCATGTTATCCCCTTTTCTCCAAGCTGCAAATCGGTTAGTATTGTTGCATAGGGTTTGGATCACCTCTTGACTAAAGAACAGCTGGAAGATGTTGGAAGGGCTGTAGACTGTCTAAAAATCCATGTGAACTCCTAGGATGAAAATTCAATGGGGCAGGCTGCTCATCTTCCTCCCAGGTGTCGCGCCATCTGTCCTCCTGTGCAGTAGCTGGTGCTGACGCTGTGCTCTTTCCCCTGGAGCTGATCTTGTCTTCCTTGCTCTGGCATGAGGTTGTTGCCCAGCTAAGGTGTGGAAGGTGTTGCCGGGTGTCGGAGGTGACGGTATGGACACTCCTTTCTTTGCTTGAGGTGGGCTTGTGCTTCTGCTGCCTTTGTGACTAGCCAGTCTTCCAGCAGGCACCCTCATGGGTGTCCATAGATTGTGGGATGGTAGAAGTTGATTGTTCCCTGGGAGTGGGTCACAAAAGGTGTGAAACATTCCATATGGGGTAGGCTAGGATTGATCTGCTTCACTGCAAGACAAAGACAGCATAACAAATGAGTACAATATGTACCATGAAAATAAACACAAACATCAAATTGTCATGAGAAATAAGGCTAAATTATTATATGTAGTAGTTACACTTACATTACTATTTATTGCATATTGCTTACAACTATAGTACACTGGCTAAATCATATTGGCGTAACAGGCTACAATATTATGCTACGCACCATAACTACTTGCTAAACGATATTAGATTCAGTGCCAATAGGCTAAAAGATTATGTTGGGGTAAATATATAGTATGCATTCTCTCAAGCCAACCCAACAATCTCGCAAAAGTGAATGATATACTTACGGCATATCGAGCACGGCGTCGATTCCATGGACAAACGCGACTTCGCCCTCTGAGTCCATGCTTGCAGCCATGGAAGCGTCATCACTCTCACTTTCCTCATCACTAAATCTAAACGAAGTTCTCATCAACTTCAGCCAGTGTAAGTCGTTTCCATTCCATGGTTGTGATAAAGATATCCACTAAAACGTTTTATCAAAAGCAAAAACAAAATCACGAAGTAAACTGCCCAAAAACCGAGCAACTGAAGCGCACTCTGCAATAGCAACAGGTAAACAGCACGCGCGCAACAGGGCTCGTTAATGTGTTCCGCGTGGCCCGCCCCGTCTCTGTAGTGACCATTCATGGCAAATGAGCTGTCGAGATTTTCGTCTGCCTGAATGCTATTTGTTGAAAATGGTGTCAAACATTTTGGATTCGATGGCCCATTACTGTAAGCTTTTTTTTCTTCCTTTCCCCATTTTCTACAAGGGTCTTCTGGTACTTACATTTATATTTATGCCATTTACTTGCAAATAAGAATTAGTTCTTAATGTACAAATTATGCAAGGAGTACATTCAAAAATTGCATAGTACAGGACATGTGGTTCGGTTTTTTCTGAAGATAAAAAGCAGAAAGAGTAAAACCCGATGTAAAACTAGGGGACAATATATGTGTAGACTTTGCAAACAAGGTCATTGGGTTGCGTGTATATTTTAAATAAGGTAATAAACAAAGTATATTTAATGAACTATGACTCGTTCCTAAATAAATAAGATCTGAAAAACAATTACATTAAAAATAAACTTTAATACAACTTCCAACACCAAAAAAAATAATTTACAAAACAGAGATTTACAATTTACAAAAAAATTACAAAACAGGGAAAAATATATACAAAATCACAGTCCAGGGTCCACAGCACTTCAGACCGAGAAGCCCATCTCTGCAGCCAGATCCAGAATGCCAGGAATCCCCTCCAGCAGGCCTAGGATTTGGTCGGAGAAGAACGCTTCTCCCTCTTTAGTTACCACTGCATCACACACCAGTGGCTCCTCACCGAAAAGGTTCTCGCCTGGCCTTTTGCTTGGAGGTTGGCCCTCATCAGCATGTGCCTCCGACTCTGAGCTGGAGTTAGAGAATGATCCGTCATCTCCAGAGAAGGCCTTCCTCTTTCTCTTCCGCAGCTGCGGTGGTGGAGTCGGCGGCTTTTGCTTGGCTATGTTCTGCAGGTGGTTCTGGTGGCAGGCCATATGCCATTGCTCCAGGCTGGACAGGTGAGAATAGTACGTCTGCCTGTACCACTCCCAGTAGACCTGCTGCCAGTAGAGCTCCTGGTCGGTATAATATGCTCCAATGTTTCCAGGCAGCCGAGGGGACTCGCTGGTATGGAGACCGGCATTCCGCATACAGAAGGGCATCGGCGTCGAGTGCCAGTGGCTTGCACCTGCTGTGGACACATATGGCATGAAACTGAAGACTGCTTGCTTCCATTACTGTACACCAGGGATGATAATGACTTGTTTATGATTTTCCCAGCTACAAAGAGTACTAAAAATCTAGAGTATCTTACGTATGGATGGATTGGCAGTCAGCACATGTGGAGAAGGCTGATGGCTGTGTACCTCCACCAGGCCTTAAAAACATCAATTTAATTAGCTTTTTCTTTTTTCCCCTCTTTATCATACATAGCAAATTGGTAAGGAGCACACCTGTGGGATGCTGAAAGATCTTTATGGGCGGTGCCTCTACAGCACCACTAACATGGCCGACCACATGCGAGGGTGCCACAGCGATTCCGCAAGGGAAGGGTGCCGGCCCATAGGAGTCCACACACATCACTGTCTCGTGGGGGGCGCGGGAGACGACACAAAACAATTAATTCAAGTCAAATATGGTTGATTTAAACAGTAAACAAATGAAACAATGAAAAAATGAATGAAAAGAGCAAATTTACATTATAAGGAAGACAAAATATTAAAGTTGAACTAAAATGACAGAAACGGATGTACACTGTTTCAAATACATTCTGCAATCTATGAAAATAGACAGTTATGGATGAAGAACCCACCCGCAGGCTGGAGGTAGACTGGATTCATCTGCCTTGGAAGCTGCCCATTAGCATGGGCTCGGGCAAAGTGCCTCTGCCTCTCCTGGCCATGGCCTGAATGAAAACCGCAAAACGGGTGCCCAGAGGAAGCATAAATGTGTCCTGTGTTCATAGTTAATATGAAAAATTGACAGCTTCTTAAAAGTAAATTGCAGAGCAAAATCAAGGTTTGACCAGATCTGTGCTTTTCAAAACTCAAACTGAGCTCCAAACATTCCAAACCAAACATTCCGCAGTTGCTTAGTACACACGTGATGTCACCATTTCTTCATTTTTGAACAAAAACACTACATTAAACAGGCTGCTTCAATAACCTCCATCAGCTTGCTCCATAGAGACTGGTTTGGTTGGAGTCATTCTCCTTTGTTTAGTTTGTCTAGATTGAAATAATACAAATGTCATTAACTCTGAATGTTTTTTGCAGTATTTTTGACTATACACTCAGGATTCTAGACACTATGCCTTCTCAATAAAAACACAAGACAGATAGTATGTGAATGCAGTGCAGAGCATGGAGGCCTTATTCTGAGCCATCCATCCTGCCATCACCAATAGCATGTGTGAATGTGAAAAGGGAAACACCCACTCTCTTATACATCTTTATGAAGCTCTTCTTGTATACTCACGCCCCTTTTTAAGTCACTTATTGCAGTTTCTGTGGACAAGTAAGACATCCTCCCTTTGCATCACAGTAAAGCCCACAGTAAATCCAACTCATCCTTTGGCCTGTTGTCACTTCAGTCGGCTGCACCCAAAGGCTGGATACATCCGCATGTGTTACTGCTATTAAGGGCTTACTTAAAGACAATTTTAATAATACCTGTAAATGTTTTACTTCTGTTCAAGTCACGTAGCTTCTGTTTGTTAACTCTTGTTATATAACGCTTCTTGTTTTTGGATTTTGTTATTTCTTTCTCATTTTTCTTCCTCTCCCCCTTCTCTACAAGTGTCTTCTGGTAGTTACAAATAAGAATTAGTTCTTACTTTCCAATTTTAAGATCCTTTCGAATCTATTTGTACACCTCCACCTTACCACCTGTGACGAATGCCTGAGTGCCGAAGGGCCTGGAGCAGGACGCACAGACTCCCGTGACTGTGAAATTCATTTATTAACACGCAACGAAACTGTGGCACTCACATATAACAGTAACGGATAACGTGACTTCTACAATTAACACGGACAACTCACACGTAACCGAAGACAATATACATAGACAGAACAGCTAAACAAACATTAACAAGGGCTACATGAACGTGGACATTGACATTAAGCACAGGCGCTAACAAACAATGACCAACAGTGAGGGGAGCACCGACAGGGGTTTAAATAGCCCAACGAACACTGACGCTAAACCCTGTACAGGTGCGTGCCCTCACGGGGGTGTGGTCACAAACAAAAGTAAACCCCCCTGCACGCGGCAGGCCGGACCACGTGACTTGTGGGGAGGAGCGTCCCGTGATAACACTAGTTATCTAAAGTTTTACATATAGCACAAAGACCCTTCAGGATGTAAATTAAAGTAGACACTTGGGAAAAGGCATTCATTTACATCCAGGCTTTTCTTTCCATCATTTAGGCTCCAATTGGTAACATGAAACATACGGGGAAAAAAGCTAACAAAAATGCCTTTTATTTTGGGGTTATCCAACGTGGATGTGGATGCTGGGGATGCAAAATCAGTAATTCAATACATTTCCTGATTCACCAGGGTCTTGTAAAACAAAACGCAAATAATACATCCAAAATGTAAAAACGTACACAAAACCTTTCCAGCACTACACTGGACTTCAAAGTCTTATAGAGGAAACAGTTCATAAATGCTTTAAACACGTCCACAGCAGTGCGCCCGTTAGCCAGCACAATTGCAAACACTATGCATGCAATGTGCTGTTAGCACCTCCTACGATGTGGACGAGGGGTTGGATTTTAGGAGGCAAAAATAGAACACAGCAAACCTATAAAAAAACAAGAACCTCAAAGTATTTACAAATCTGTGCCAATATGTAATGTCCCTAAGCGCACTTCTGATCATGCATCTATGCAGAGTGGAACACTGCAAAATCTGCACATGAGCATTGTTCTCATCTTGCAGTGCAAACATGTCCTCCTCCCATGTGAGGCTTTCTGTTGCACGTCAGTGGTATGCACTGATGGCTTCATACCGCTCCTCAGCCACAGAAGGAGGAAACACGTGGCTACGCAAGTGATCCTTCCTCCACAGGTCCCCAATAGCCGAAGGCTTCGCCAGTCCAAGATAGATCTTTATGCTGAGATGAAGAAGCATTTCATCAGCATTTCATCCATCCATGTCCTCTTCATGTTATCCCCTTTTCTCCAAGCTGCAAATCGGTTAGTATTGTTGCATAGGGTTTGGATCACCTCTTGACTAAAGAACAGCTGGAAGATGTTGGAAGGGCTGTAGACTGTCTAAAAATCCATGTGAACTCCTAGGATAAAAATTCAATGGGGCAGGCTGCTCATCTTCCTCCCAGGTGTCGCGCCATCTGTCCTCCTGTGCAGTAGCTGGTGCTGACACTGTGCTCTTTCCCCTGGAGCTGATCTTGTCTTCCTTGCTCTGGCATGAGGTTGTTGCCCAGCTAAGGTGTGGAAGGTGTTGCCGGGTGTCGGAGGTGACGGTATGGACACTCCTTTCTTTGCTTGAGGTGGGCTTGTGCTTCTGCTGCCTTTGTGACTAGCCAGTCTTCCAGCAGGCACCCTCATGGGTGTCCATAGATTGTGGGATGGTAGAAGTTGATTGTTCCCTGGGAGTGGGTCACAAAAGGTGTGAAACATTCCATATGGGGTAGGCTAGGATTGATCTGCTTCACTGCAAGACAAAGACAGCATAACAAATGAGTACAATATGTACCATGAAAATAAACACAAACATCAAATTGTCATGAGAAATAAGGCTAAATTATTATATGTAGTAGTTACACTTACATTACTATTTATTGCATATTGCTTACAACTATAGTACACTGGCTAAATCATATTGGCGTAACAGGCTACAATATTATGCTACGCACCATAACTACTTGCTAAACGATATTAGATTCAGTGCCAATAGGCTAAAAGATTATGTTGGGGTAAATATATAGTATGCATTCTCTCAAGCCAACCCAACAATCTCGCAAAAGTGAATGATATACTTACGGCATATCGAGCACGGCGTCGATTCCATGGACAAACGCGACTTCGCCCTCTGAGTCCATGCTTGCAGCCATGGAAGCGTCATCACTCTCACTTTCCTCATCACTAAATCTAAACGAAGTTCTCATCAACTTCAGCCAGTGTAAGTCGTTTCCATTCCATGGTTGTGATAAAGATATCCACTAAAACGTTTTATCAAAAGCAAAAACAAAATCACGAAGTAAACTGCCCAAAAACCGAGCAACTGAAGCGCACTCTGCAATAGCAACAGGTAAACAGCACGCGCGCAACAGGGCTCGTTAATGTGTTCCGCGTGGCCCGCCCCGTCTCTGTAGTGACCATTCATGGCAAATGAGCTGTCGAGATTTTCGTCTGCCTGAATGCTATTTGTTGAAAATGGTGTCAAACATTTTGGATTCGATGGCCCATTACTGTAAGCTTTTTTTTCTTCCTTTCCCCATTTTCTACAAGGGTCTTCTGGTACTTACATTTATATTTATGCCATTTACTTGCAAATAAGAATTAGTTCTTAATGTACAAATTATGCAAGGAGTACATTCAAAAATTGCATAGTACAGGACATGTGGTTCGGTTTTTTCTGAAGATAAAAAGCAGAAAGAGTAAAACCCGATGTAAAACTAGGGGACAATATATGTGTAGACTTTGCAAACAAGGTCATTGGGTTGCGTGTATATTTTAAATAAGGTAATAAACAAAGTATATTTAATGAACTATGACTCGTTCCTAAATAAATAAGATCTGAAAAACAATTACATTAAAAATAAACTTTAATACAACTTCCAACACCAAAAAAAATAATTTACAAAACAGAGATTTACAATTTACAAAAAAATTACAAAACAGGGAAAAATATATACAAAATCACAGTCCAGGGTCCACAGCACTTCAGACCGAGAAGCCCATCTCTGCAGCCAGATCCAGAATGCCAGGAATCCCCTCCAGCAGGCCTAGGATTTGGTCGGAGAAGAACGCTTCTCCCTCTTTAGTTACCACTGCATCACACACCAGTGGCTCCTCACCGAAAAGGTTCTCGCCTGGCCTTTTGCTTGGAGGTTGGCCCTCATCAGCATGTGCTTCCGACTCTGAGCTGGAGTTAGAGAATGATCCGTCATCTCCAGAGAAGGCCTTCCTCTTTCTCTTCCGCAGCTGCGGTGGTGGAGTCGGCGGCTTTTGCTTGGCTATGTTCTGCAGGTGGTTCTGGTGGCAGGCCATATGCCATTGCTCCAGGCTGGACAGGTGAGAATAGTACGTCTGCCTGTACCACTCCCAGTAGACCTGCTGCCAGTAGAGCTCCTGGTCGGTATAATATGCTCCAATGTTTCCAGGCAGCCGAGGGGACTCGCTGGTATGGAGACCGGCATTCTGCATACAGAAGGGCATCGGCGTCGAGTGCCAGTGGCTTGCACCTGCTGTGGACACATATGGCATGAAACTGAAGACTGCTTGCTTCCATTACTGTACACCAGGGATGATAATGACTTGTTTATGATTTTCCCAGCTACAAAGAGTACTAAAAATCTAGAGTATCTTACGTATGGATGGATTGGCAGTCAGCACATGTGGAGAAGGCTGATGGCTGTGTACCTCCACCAGGCCTTAAAAACATCAATTTAATTAGCTTTTTCTTTTTTCCCCTCTTTATCATACATAGCAAATTGGTAAGGAGCACACCTGTGGGATGCTGAAAGATCTTTATGGGCGGTGCCTCTACAGCACCACTAACATGGCCGACCACATGCGAGGGTGCCACAGCGATTCCGCAAGGGAAGGGTGCCGGCCCATAGGAGTCCACACACATCACTGTCTCGTGGGGGGCGCGGGAGACGACACAAAACAATTAATTCAAGTCAAATATGGTTGATTTAAACAGTAAACAAATGAAACAATGAAATGTTAAAAATGAATGAAAAGAGCAAATTTACATTATAAGGAAGACAAAATATTAAAGTTGAACTAAAATGACAGAAACGGATGTACACTGTTTCAAATACATTCTGCAATCTATGAAAATAGACAGTTATGGATGAAGAACCCACCCGCAGGCTGGAGGTAGACTGGATTCATCTGCCTTGGAAGCTGCCCATTAGCATGGGCTCGGGCAAAGTGCCTCTGCCTCTCCTGGCCATGGCCTGAATGAAAACCGCAAAACGGGTGCCCAGAGGAAGCATAAATGTGTCCTGTGTTCATAGTTAATATGAAAAATTGACAGCTTCTTAAAAGTAAATTGCAGAGCAAAATCAAGGTTTGACCAGATCTGTGCTTTTCAAAACTCAAACTGAGCTCCAAACATTCGAAACCAAACATTCCGCAGTTGCTTAGTACACACGTGATGTCACCATTTCTTCATTTTTGAACAAAAACACTACATTAAACAGGCTGCTTCAATAACCTCCATCAGCTTGCTCCATAGAGACTGTTTTGGTTGGAGTCATTCTTCTTTGTTTAGTTTGTCTAGATTGAAATAATACAAATGTCATTAACTCTGGATGTTTTTTGCAGTGTTTTTGACTATACACTCAGGATTCTAGACACTATGTCTTCTCAATAAAAACACAAGACAGATAGTATGTGAATGCAGTGCAGAGCATGGAGGCCTTATTCTGAGCCATCCATCCTGCCATCACCAATAGCATGTGTGAATGTGAAAAGGGAAACACCCACTCTCTTATACATCTTTATGAAACTCTTCTTGTATACTCACGCCCCTTTTTAAGTCAGTTATTGCAGTTTCTGTGGACAAGTAAGACATCCTCCCTTTGCATCACAGTAAAGCCCACAGTAAATCCAACTCATCCTTTGGCCTGTTGTCACTTCAGTCGGCTGCACCCAAAGGCTGGATACATCCGCATGTGTTACTGCTATTAAGGGCTTACTTAAAGACAATTTTAATAATACCTGTAAATGTTTCACTTCTGTTCAAGTCACGTAGCTTCTGTTTGTTAACTCTTGTTATATAACGCTTCTTGTTTTTGGATTTTGTTATTTCTTTCTCATTTTTCTTCCTCTCCCCCTTCTCTACAAGTGTCTTCTGGTAGTTACAAATAAGAATTAGTTCTTACTTTCCAATTTTAAGATCCTTTCGAATCTATTTGTACACCTCCACCTTACCACCTGTGACGAATGCCTGAGTGCCGAAGGGCCTGGAGCAGGACGCACAGACTCCCGTGACTGTGAAATTCATTTATTAACACGCAACGTAACTGTGGCACTCACATATAACAGTAACGGATAACGTGACTTCTACAATTAACACGGACAACTCACACGTAACCGAAGACAATATACATAGACAGAACAGCTAAACAAACATTAACAAGGGCTACATGAACGTGGACATTGACATTAAGCACAGGCGCTAACAAACAATGACCAACAGTGAGGGGAGCACCGACAGGGGTTTAAATAGCCCAACGAACACTGACGCTAAACCCTGTACAGGTGCGTGCCCTCACGGGGGTGTGGCCACAAACAAAAGTAAACCCCCCTGCACGCGGCAGGCCGGACCACGTGACTTGTGGGGAGGAGCGTCCCGTGATAACACTAGTTATCTAAAGTTTTACATATAGCACAAAGACCCTTCAGGATGTAAATTAAAGTAGACACTTGGGAAAAGGCATTCATTTACATCCAGGCTTTTCTTTCCATCATTTAGGCTCCAATTGGTAACATGAAACATACGGGGAAAAAAGCTAACAAAAATGCCTTTTATTTTGGGGTTATCCAACGTGGATGTGGATGCTGGGGATGCAAAATCAGTAATTCAATACATTTCCTGATTCACCAGGGTCTTGTAAAACAAAACGCAAATAATACATCCAAAATGTAAAAACGTACACAAAACCTTTCCAGCACTACACTGGACTTCAAAGTCTTATAGAGGAAACAGTTCATAAATGCTTTAAACACGTCCACAGCAGTGCGCCCGTTAGCCAGCACAATTGCAAACACTATGCATGCAATGTGCTGTTAGCACCTCCTACGATGTGGACGAGGGGTTGGATTTTAGGAGGCAAAAATAGAACACAGCAAACCTATAAAAAAACAGCAACCTCAAAGTATTTACAAATCTGTGCCAATATGTAATGTCCCTAAGCGCACTTCTGATCATGCATCTATGCAGAGTGGAACACTGCAAAATCTGCACATGAACATTGTTCTCATCTTGCAGTGCAAACATGTCCTCCTCCCATGTGAGGCTTTCTGTTGCACGTCAGTGGTATGCACTGATGGCTTCATACCGCTCCTCAGCCACAGAAGGAGGAAACACGTGGCTACGCAAGTGATCCTTCCTCCACAGGTCCCCAATAGCCGAAGGCTTCGCCAGTCCAAGATAGATCTTTATGCTGAGATGAAGAAGCATTTCATCAGCATTTCATCCATCCATGTCCTCTTCATGTTATCCCCTTTTCTCCAAGCTGCAAATCGGTTAGTATTGTTGCATAGGGTTTGGATCACCTCTTGACTAAAGAACAGCTGGAAGATGTTGGAAGGGCTGTAGACTGTCTAAAAATCCATGTGAACTCCTGGGATGAAAATTCAATGGGGCAGGCTGCTCATTTTCCTCCCAGGTGTCGCGCCATCTGTCCTCCTGTGCAGTAGCTGGTGCTGACGCTGTGCTCTTTCCCCTGGAGCTGATCTTGTCTTCCTTGCTCTGGCATGAGGTTGTTGCCCAGCTAAGGTGTGGAAGGTGTTGCCGGGTGTCGGAGGTGACGGTATGGACACTCCTTTCTTTGCTTGAGGTGGGCTTGTGCTTCTGCTGCCTTTGTGACTAGCCAGTCTTCCAGCAGGCACCCTCATGGGTGTCCATAGATTGTGGGATGGTAGAAGTTGATTGTTCCCTGGGAGTGGGTCACAAAAGGTGTGAAACATTCCATATGGGGTAGGCTAGGATTGATCTGCTTCACTGCAAGACAAAGACAGCATAACATAGCCAAATGAGTACAATATGTACCATGAAAATAAACACAAACATCAAATTGTTATGAGAAATAAGGCTAAATTATTATATGTAGTAGCTACACTTACATTACTATTTATTGCATATTACTTACAACTATAGTACACTGGCTAAATCATATTGGCGTAACAGGCTACAATATTATGCTACGCACCATAACTACTTGCTAAACGATACTAGATTCAGTGCCAATAGGCTAAAAGATTATGTTGGGGTAAATATATAGTATGCATTCTCTCAAGCCAACCCAACAATCTCGCAAAAGTGAATGATATACTTACGGCATATCGAGCACGGCGTCGATTCCATGGACAAACGCGACTTCGCCCTCTGAGTCCATGCTTGCAGCCATGGAAGCGTCATCACTCTCACTTTCCTCATCACTAAATCTAAACGAAGTTCTCATCAACTTCAGCCAGTGTAAGTCGTTTCCATTCCATGGTTGTGATAAAGATATCCACTAAAACGTTTTATCAAAAGCAAAAACAAAATCACGAAGTAAACTGCCCAAAAACCGAGCAACTGAAGTGCACTCTGCAATAGCAACAGGTAAACAGCACGCGCGCAACAGGGCTCGTTAATGTGTTCCGCGTGGCCCGCCCCGTCTCTGTAGTGACCATTCATGGCAAATGAGCTGTCGAGATTTTCGTCTGCCTGAATGCTATTTTTTGAAAATGGTGTCAAATATTTTGGATTCGATGGCCCATTACTGTAAGCTTTTTTTTCTTCCTTTCCCCATTTTCTACAAGTGTCTTCTGGTACTTACATTTATATTTATGCCATTTACTTGCAAATAAGAATTAGTTCTTAATGTACAAATTATGCAAGGAGTACATTCAAAAATTGCATAGTACAGGACATGTGGTTCGGTTTTTTCTGAAGATAAAAAGCAGAAAGAGTAAAACTAGGGGACAATATATGTGTAGACTTTGCAAACAAGGTCATTGGGTTGCGTGTATATTTTAAATAAGGTAATAAACAAAGTATATTTAATGAACTATGACTCGTTCCTAAATAAATAAGATCTGAAAAACAATTACATTAAAAATAAACTTTAATACAACTTCCAACACCAAAAAAAATAATTTACAAAACAGAGATTTACAATTTACAAAAAAATTACAAAACAGGGAAAAATATATACAAAATCACAGTCCAGGGTCCACAGCACTTCAGACCGAGAAGCCCATCTCTGCAGCCAGATCCAGAATGCCAGGAATCCCGTCCAGCAGGCCTAGGATTTGGTCGGAGAAGAACGCTTCTCCCTCTTTAGTTACCACTGCATCACACACCAGTGGCTCCTCACCGAAAAGGTTCTCACGTGGCCTTTTGCTTGGAGGTTGGCCCTCATCAGCATGTGCCTCCGACTCTGAGCTGGAGTTAGAGAATGATCCGTCATCCCCAGAGAAGGCCTTCCTCTTTCTCTTCCGCAGCTGCGGTGGTGGAGTCGGCGGCTTTTGCTTGGCTATGTTCTGCAGGTGGTTCTGGTGGCAGGCCATATGCCATTGCTCCAGGCTGGACAGGTGAGAATAGTACGTCTGCCTGTACCACTCCCAGTAGACCTGCTGCCAGTAGAGCTCCTGGTCGGTATAATATGCTCCAATGTTTCCAGGCAGCCGAGGGGACTCGCTGGTATGGAGACCGGCATTCCGCATACAGAAGGGCATCGGCGTCGAGTGCCAGTGGCTTGCACCTGCTGTGGACACATATGGCATGAAACTGAAGACTGCTTGCTTCCATTACTGTACACCAGGGATGATAATGACTTGTTTATGATTTTCCCAGCTACAAAGAGTACTAAAAATCTAGAGTATCTTACGTATGGATGGATTGGCAGTCAGCACATGTGGAGAAGGCTGATGGCTGTGTACCTCCACCAGGCCTTAAAAACATCAATTTAATTAGCTTTTTCTTTTTTCCCCTCTTTATCATACATAGCAAATTGGTAAGGAGCACACCTGTGGGATGCTGAAAGATCTTTATGGGCGGTGCCTCTACAGCACCACTAACATGGCCGACCACATGCGAGGGTGCCACAGCGATTCCGCAAGGGAAGGGTGCCGGCCCATAGGAGTCCACACACATCACTGTGTCGTGGGGGGCGCGGGAGACGACACAAAACAATTAATTCAAGTCAAATATGGTTGATTTAAACAGTAAACAAATGAAACAATGAAATGTTAAAAATGAATGAAAAGATCAAATTTACATTATAAGGAAGACAAAATATTAAAGTTGAACTAAAATGACAGAAACGGATGTACACTGTTTCAAATACATTCTGCAATCTATGAAAATAGACAGTTATGGATGAAGAACCCACCCGCAGGCTGGAGGTAGACTGGATTCATCTGCCTTGGAAGCTGCCCATTAGCATGGGCTCGGGCAAAGTGCCTCTGCCTCTCCTGGCCATGGCCTGAATGAAAACCGCAAAACGGGTGCCCAGAGGAAGCATAAATGTGTCCTGTGTTCATAGTTAATATGAAAAATTGACAGCTTCTTAAAAGTAAATTGCAGAGCAAAATCAAGGTTTGACCAGATCTGTGCTTTTCAAAACTCAAACTGAGCTCCAAACATTCCAAACCAAACATTCCGCAGTTGCTTAGTACACACGTGATGTCACCATTTCTTCATTTTTGAACAAAAACACTACATTAAACAGGCTGCTTCAATAACCTCCATCAGCTTGCTCCATAGAGACTGTTTTGGTTGGAGTCATTCTTCTTTGTTTAGTTTGTCTAGATTGAAATAATACAAATGTCATTAACTCTGGATGTTTTTTGCAGTATTTTTGACTATACACTCAGGATTCTAGACACTATGTCTTCTCAATAAAAACACAAGACAGATAGTATGTGAATGCAGTGCAGAGCATGGAGGCCTTATTCTGAGCCATCCATCCTGCCATCACCAATAGCATGTGTGAATGTGAAAAGGGAAACACCCACTCTCTTATACATCTTTATGAAACTCTTCTTGTATACTCACGCCCCTTTTTAAGTCAGTTATTGCAGTTTCTGTGGACAAGTAAGACATCCTCCCTTTGCATCACAGTAAAGCCCACAGTAAATCCAACTCATCCTTTGGCCTGTTGTCACTTCAGTCGGCTGCACCCAAAGGCTGGATACATCCGCATGTGTTACTGCTATTAAGGGCTTACTTAAAGACAATTTTAATAATACCTGTAAATGTTTTACTTCTGTTCAAGTCACGTAGCTTCTGTTTGTTAACTCTTGTTATATAACGCTTCTTGTTTTTGGATTTTGTTATTTCTTTCTCATTTTTCTTCCTCTCCCCCTTCTCTACAAGTGTCTTCTGGTAGTTACAAATAAGAATTAGTTCTTACTTTCCAATTTTAAGATCCTTTCGAATCTATTTGTACACCTCCACCTTACCACCTGTGACGAATGCCTGAGTGCCGAAGGGCCTGGAGCAGGACGCACAGACTCCCGTGACTGTGAAATTCATTTATTAACACGCAACGTAACTGTGGCACTCACATATAACAGTAACGGATAACGTGACTTCTACAATTAACACGGACAACTCACACGTAACCGAAGACAATATACATAGACAGAACAGCTAAACAAACATTAACAAGGGCTACATGAACGTGGACATTGACATTAAGCACAGGCGCTAACAAACAATGACCAACAGTGAGGGGAGCACCGACAGGGGTTTAAATAGCCCAACGAACACTGACGCTAAACCCTGTACAGGTGCGTGCCCTCACGGGGGTGTGGCCACAAACAAAAGTAAACCCCCCTGCACGCGGCAGGCCGGACCACGTGACTTGTGGGGAGGAGCGTCCCGTGATAACACTAGTTATCTAAAGTTTTACATATAGCACAAAGACCCTTCAGGATGTAAATTAAAGTAGACACTTGGGAAAAGGCATTCATTTACATCCAGGCTTTTCTTTCCATCATTTAGGCTCCAATTGGTAACATGAAACATACGGGGAAAAAAGCTAACAAAAATGCCTTTTATTTTGGGGTTATCCAACGTGGATGTGGATGCTGGGGATGCAAAATCAGTAATTCAATACATTTCCTGATTCACCAGGGTCTTGTAAAACAAAACGCAAATAATACATCCAAAATGTAAAAACGTACACAAAACCTTTCCAGCACTACACTGGACTTCAAAGTCTTATAGAGGAAACAGTTCATAAATGCTTTAAACACGTCCACAGCAGTGCGCCCGTTAGCCAGCACAATTGCAAACACTATGCATGCAATGTGCTGTTAGCACCTCCTACGATGTGGACGAGGGGTTGGATTTTAGGAGGCAAAAATAGAACACAGCAAACCTATAAAAAAACAGCAACCTCAAAGTATTTACAAATCTGTGCCAATATGTAATGTCCCTAAGCGCACTTCTGATCATGCATCTATGCAGAGTGGAACACTGCAAAATCTGCACATGAACATTGTTCTCATCTTGCAGTGCAAACATGTCCTCCTCCCATGTGAGGCTTTCTGTTGCACGTCAGTGGTATGCACTGATGGCTTCATACCGCTCCTCAGCCACAGAAGGAGGAAACACGTGGCTACGCAAGTGATCCTTCCTCCACAGGTCCCCAATAGCCGAAGGCTTCGCCAGTCCAAGATAGATCTTTATGCTGAGATGAAGAAGCATTTCATCAGCATTTCATCCATCCATGTCCTCTTCATGTTATCCCCTTTTCTCCAAGCTGCAAATCGGTTAGTATTGTTGCATAGGGTTTGGATCACCTCTTGACTAAAGAACAGCTGGAAGATGTTGGAAGGGCTGTAGACTGTCTAAAAATCCATGTGAACTCCTGGGATGAAAATTCAATGGGGCAGGCTGCTCATTTTCCTCCCAGGTGTCGCGCCATCTGTCCTCCTGTGCAGTAGCTGGTGCTGACGCTGTGCTCTTTCCCCTGGAGCTGATCTTGTCTTCCTTGCTCTGGCATGAGGTTGTTGCCCAGCTAAGGTGTGGAAGGTGTTGCCGGGTGTCGGAGGTGACGGTATGGACACTCCTTTCTTTGCTTGAGGTGGGCTTGTGCTTCTGCTGCCTTTGTGACTAGCCAGTCTTCCAGCAGGCACCCTCATGGGTGTCCATAGATTGTGGGATGGTAGAAGTTGATTGTTCCCTGGGAGTGGGTCACAAAAGGTGTGAAACATTCCATATGGGGTAGGCTAGGATTGATCTGCTTCACTGCAAGACAAAGACAGCATAACATAGCCAAATGAGTACAATATGTACCATGAAAATAAACACAAACATCAAATTGTTATGAGAAATAAGGCTAAATTATTATATGTAGTAGCTACACTTACATTACTATTTATTGCATATTACTTACAACTATAGTACACTGGCTAAATCATATTGGCGTAACAGGCTACAATATTATGCTACGCACCATAACTACTTGCTAAACGATACTAGATTCAGTGCCAATAGGCTAAAAGATTATGTTGGGGTAAATATATAGTATGCATTCTCTCAAGCCAACCCAACAATCTCGCAAAAGTGAATGATATACTTACGGCATATCGAGCACGGCGTCGATTCCATGGACAAACGCGACTTCGCCCTCTGAGTCCATGCTTGCAGCCATGGAAGCGTCATCACTCTCACTTTCCTCATCACTAAATCTAAACGAAGTTCTCATCAACTTCAGCCAGTGTAAGTCGTTTCCATTCCATGGTTGTGATAAAGATATCCACTAAAACGTTTTATCAAAAGCAAAAACAAAATCACGAAGTAAACTGCCCAAAAACCGAGCAACTGAAGTGCACTCTGCAATAGCAACAGGTAAACAGCACGCGCGCAACAGGGCTCGTTAATGTGTTCCGCGTGGCCCGCCCCGTCTCTGTAGTGACCATTCATGGCAAATGAGCTGTCGAGATTTTCGTCTGCCTGAATGCTATTTTTTGAAAATGGTGTCAAATATTTTGGATTCGATGGCCCATTACTGTAAGCTTTTTTTTCTTCCTTTCCCCATTTTCTAAAAGTGTCTTCTGGTACTTACATTTATATTTATGCCATTTACTTGCAAATAAGAATTAGTTCTTAATGTACAAATTATGCAAGGAGTACATTCAAAAATTGCATAGTACAGGACATGTGGTTCGGTTTTTTCTGAAGATAAAAAGCAGAAAGAGTAAAACTAGGGGACAATATATGTGTAGACTTTGCAAACAAGGTCATTGGGTTGCGTGTATATTTTAAATAAGGTAATAAACAAAGTATATTTAATGAACTATGACTCGTTCCTAAATAAATAAGATCTGAAAAACAATTACATTAAAAATAAACTTTAATACAACTTCCAACACCAAAAAAAATAATTTACAAAACAGAGATTTACAATTTACAAAAAAATTACAAAACAGGGAAAAATATATACAAAATCACAGTCCAGGGTCCACAGCACTTCAGACCGAGAAGCCCATCTCTGCAGCCAGATCCAGAATGCCAGGAATCCCGTCCAGCAGGCCTAGGATTTGGTCGGAGAAGAACGCTTCTCCCTCTTTAGTTACCACTGCATCACACACCAGTGGCTCCTCACCGAAAAGGTTCTCACGTGGCCTTTTGCTTGGAGGTTGGCCCTCATCAGCATGTGCCTCCGACTCTGAGCTGGAGTTAGAGAATGATCCGTCATCCCCAGAGAAGGCCTTCCTCTTTCTCTTCCGCAGCTGCGGTGGTGGAGTCGGCGGCTTTTGCTTGGCTATGTTCTGCAGGTGGTTCTGGTGGCAGGCCATATGCCATTGCTCCAGGCTGGACAGGTGAGAATAGTACGTCTGCCTGTACCACTCCCAGTAGACCTGCTGCCAGTAGAGCTCCTGGTCGGTATAATATGCTCCAATGTTTCCAGGCAGCCGAGGGGACTCGCTGGTATGGAGACCGGCATTCCGCATACAGAAGGGCATCGGCGTCGAGTGCCAGTGGCTTGCACCTGCTGTGGACACATATGGCATGAAACTGAAGACTGCTTGCTTCCATTACTGTACACCAGGGATGATAATGACTTGTTTATGATTTTCCCAGCTACAAAGAGTACTAAAAATCTAGAGTATCTTACGTATGGATGGATTGGCAGTCAGCACATGTGGAGAAGGCTGATGGCTGTGTACCTCCACCAGGCCTTAAAAACATCAATTTAATTAGCTTTTTCTTTTTTCCCCTCTTTATCATACATAGCAAATTGGTAAGGAGCACACCTGTGGGATGCTGAAAGATCTTTATGGGCGGTGCCTCTACAGCACCACTAACATGGCCGACCACATGCGAGGGTGCCACAGCGATTCCGCAAGGGAAGGGTGCCGGCCCATAGGAGTCCACACACATCACTGTGTCGTGGGGGGCGCGGGAGACGACACAAAACAATTAATTCAAGTCAAATATGGTTGATTTAAACAGTAAACAAATGAAACAATGAAATGTTAAAAATGAATGAAAAGAGCAAATTTACATTATAAGGAAGACAAAATATTAAAGTTGAACTAAAATGACAGAAACGGATGTACACTGTTTCAAATACATTCTGCAATCTATGAAAATAGACAGTTATGGATGAAGAACCCACCCGCAGGCTGGAGGTAGACTGGATTCATCTGCCTTGGAAGCTGCCCATTAGCATGGGCTCGGGCAAAGTGCCTCTGCCTCTCCTGGCCATGGCCTGAATGAAAACCGCAAAACGGGTGCCCAGAGGAAGCATAAATGTGTCCTGTGTTCATAGTTAATATGAAAAATTGACAGCTTCTTAAAAGTAAATTGCAGAGCAAAATCAAGGTTTGACCAGATCTGTGCTTTTCAAAACTCAAACTGAGCTCCAAACATTCCAAACCAAACATTCCGCAGTTGCTTAGTACACACGTGATGTCACCATTTCTTCATTTTTGAACAAAAACACTACATTAAACAGGCTGCTTCAATAACCTCCATCAGCTTGCTCCATAGAGACTGTTTTGGTTGGAGTCATTCTTCTTTGTTTAGTTTGTCTAGATTGAAATAATACAAATGTCATTAACTCTGGATGTTTTTTGCAGTATTTTTGACTATACACTCAGGATTCTAGACACTATGTCTTCTCAATAAAAACACAAGACAGATAGTATGTGAATGCAGTGCAGAGCATGGAGGCCTTATTCTGAGCCATCCATCCTGCCATCACCAATAGCATGTGTGAATGTGAAAAGGGAAACACCCACTCTCTTATACATCTTTATGAAACTCTTCTTGTATACTCACGCCCCTTTTTAAGTCAGTTATTGCAGTTTCTGTGGACAAGTAAGACATCCTCCCTTTGCATCACAGTAAAGCCCACAGTAAATCCAACTCATCCTTTGGCCTGTTGTCACTTCAGTCGGCTGCACCCAAAGGCTGGATACATCCGCATGTGTTACTGCTATTAAGGGCTTACTTAAAGACAATTTTAATAATACCTGTAAATGTTTTACTTCTGTTCAAGTCACGTAGCTTCTGTTTGTTAACTCTTGTTATATAATGCTTCTTGTTTTTGGATTTTGTTATTTCTTTCTCATTTTTCTTCCTCTCCCCCTTCTCTACAAGTGTCTTCTGGTAGTTACAAATAAGAATTAGTTCTTACTTTCCAATTTTAAGATCCTTTCGAATCTATTTGTACACCTCCACCTTACCACCTGTGACGAATGCCTGAGTGCCGAAGGGCCTGGAGCAGGACGCACAGACTCCCGTGACTGTGAAATTCATTTATTAACACGCAACGTAACTGTGGCACTCACATATAACAGTAACGGATAACGTGACTTCTACAATTAACACGGACAACTCACACGTAACCGAAGACAATATACATAGACAGAACAGCTAAACAAACATTAACAAGGGCTACATGAACGTGGACATTGACATTAAGCACAGGCGCTAACAAACAATGACCAACAGTGAGGGGAGCACCGACAGGGGTTTAAATAGCCCAACGAACACTGACGCTAAACCCTGTACAGGTGCGTGCCCTCACGGGGGTGTGGCCACAAACAAAAGTAAACCCCCCTGCACGCGGCAGGCCGGACCACGTGACTTGTGGGGAGGAGCGTCCCGTGATAACACTAGTTATCTAAAGTTTTACATATAGCACAAAGACCCTTCAGGATGTAAATTAAAGTAGACACTTGGGAAAAGGCATTCATTTACATCCAGGCTTTTCTTTCCATCATTTAGGCTCCAATTGGTAACATGAAACATACGGGGAAAAAAGCTAACAAAAATGCCTTTTATTTTGGGGTTATCCAACGTGGATGTGGATGCTGGGGATGCAAAATCAGTAATTCAATACATTTCCTGATTCACCAGGGTCTTGTAAAACAAAACGCAAATAATACATCCAAAATGTAAAAACGTACACAAAACCTTTCCAGCACTACACTGGACTTCAAAGTCTTATAGAGGAAACAGTTCATAAATGCTTTAAACACGTCCACAGCAGTGCGCCCGTTAGCCAGCACAATTGCAAACACTATGCATGCAATGTGCTGTTAGCACCTCCTACGATGTGGACGAGGGGTTGGAGTTTAGGAGGCAAAAATAGAACACAGCAAACCTATAAAAAAACAACAGCCTCAAAGTATTTACAAATCTGTGCCAATATGTAATGTCCCTAAGCGCACTTCTGATCATGCATCTATGCAGAGTGGAACACTGCAAAATCTGCACATGAACATTGTTCTCATCTTGCAGTGCAAACATGTCCTCCTCCCATGTGAGGCTTTCTGTTGCACGTCAGTGGTATGCACTGATGGCTTCATACCGCTCCTCAGCCACAGAAGGAGGAAACACGTGGCTACGCAAGTGATCCTTCCTCCACAGGTCCCCAATAGCCGAAGGCTTCGCCAGTTCAAGATAGATCTTTATGCTGAGATGAAGAAGCATTTCATCAGCATTTCATCCATCCATGGCCTCTTCATGTTATCCCCTTTTCTCCAAGCTGCAAATCGGTTAGTATTGTTGCATAGGGTTTGGATCACCTCTTGACTAAAGAACAGCTGGAAGATGTTGGAAGGGCTGTAGACTGTCTAAAAATCCATGTGAACTCCTGGGATGAAAATTCAATGGGGCAGGCTGCTCATTTTCCTCCCAGGTGTCGCGCCATCTGTCCTCCTGTGCAGTAGCTGGTGCTGACGCTGTGCTCTTTCCCCTGGAGCTGATCTTGTCTTCCTTGCTCTGGCATGAGGTTGTTGCCCAGCTAAGGTGTGGAAGGTGTTGCCGGGTGTCGGAGGTGACGGTATGGACACTCCTTTCTTCGCTTGAGGTGGGCTTGTGCTTCTGCTGCCTTTGTGACTAGCCAGTCTTCCAGCAGGCACCCTCATGGGTGTCCATAGATTGTGGGATGGTAGAAGTTGATTGTTCCCTGGGAGTGGGTCACAAAAGGTGTGAAACATTCCATATGGGGTAGGCTAGGATTGATCTGCTTCACTGCAAGACAAAGACAGCATAACAGATGAGTACAATATGTACCATGAAAATAAACACAAACATCAAATTGTCATGAGAAATAAGGCTAAATTATTATATGTAGTAGTTACACTTACATTACTATTTATTGCATATTGCTTACAACTATAGTACACTGGCTAAATCATATTGGCGTAACAGGCTACAATATTATGCTACGCACCATAACTACTTGCTAAACGATATTAGATTCAGTGCCAATAGGCTAAAAGATTATGTTGGGGTAAATATATATTATGCATTCTCTCAAGCCAACCCAACAATCTCGCAAAAGTGAATGATATACTTACGGCATATCGAGCACGGCGTCGATTCCATGGACAAACGCGACTTCGCCCTCTGAGTCCATGCTTGCAGCCATGGAAGCGTCATCACTCTCACTTTCCTCATCACTAAATCTAAACGAAGTTCTCATCAACTTCAGCCAGTGTAAGTCGTTTCCATTCCATGGTTGTGATAAAGATATCCACTAAAACGTTTTATCAAAAGCAAAAACAAAATCACGAAGTAAACTGCCCAAAAACCGAGCAACTGAAGCGCACTCTGCAATAGCAACAGGTAAACAGCACGCGCGCAACAGGGCTCGTTAATGTGTTCCGCGTGGCCCGCCCCGTCTCTGTAGTGACCATTCATGGCAAATGAGCTGTCGAGATTTTCGTCTGCCTGAATGCTATTTGTTGAAAATGGTGTCAAACATTTTGGATTCGATGGCCCATTACTGTAAGCTTTTTTTTCTTCCTTTCCCCATTTTCTACAAGGGTCTTCTGGTACTTACATTTATATTTATGCCATTTACTTGCAAATAAGAATTAGTTCTTAATGTACAAATTATGCAAGGAGTACATTCAAAAATTGCATAGTACAGGACATGTGGTTCGGTTTTTTCTGAAGATAAAAAGCAGAAAGAGTAAAACCCGATGTAAAACTAGGGGACAATATATGTGTAGACTTTGCAAACAAGGTCATTGGGTTGCGTGTATATTTTAAATAAGGTAATAAACAAAGTATATTTAATGAACTATGACTCGTTCCTAAATAAATAAGATCTGAAAAACAATTACATTAAAAATAAACTTTAATACAACTTCCAACACCAAAAAAAATAATTTACAAAACAGAGATTTACAATTTACAAAAAAATTACAAAACAGGGAAAAATATATACAAAATCACAGTCCAGGGTCCACAGCACTTCAGACCGAGAAGCCCATCTCTGCAGCCAGATCCAGAATGCCAGGAATCCCCTCCAGCAGGCCTAGGATTTGGTCGGAGAAGAACGCTTCTCCCTCTTTAGTTACCACTGCATCACACACCAGTGGCTCCTCACCGAAAAGGTTCTCGCCTGGCCTTTTGCTTGGAGGTTGGCCCTCATCAGCATGTGCCTCCGACTCTGAGCTGGAGTTAGAGAATGATCCGTCATCTCCAGAGAAGGCCTTCCTCTTTCTCTTCCGCAGCTGCGGTGGTGGAGTCGGCGGCTTTTGCTTGGCTATGTTCTGCAGGTGGTTCTGGTGGCAGGCCATATGCCATTGCTCCAGGCTGGACAGGTGAGAATAGTACGTCTGCCTGTACCACTCCCAGTAGACCTGCTGCCAGTAGAGCTCCTGGTCGGTATAATATGCTCCAATGTTTCCAGGCAGCCGAGGGGACTCGCTGGTATGGAGACCGGCATTCCGCATACAGAAGGGCATCGGCGTCGAGTGCCAGTGGCTTGCACCTGCTGTGGACACATATGGCATGAAACTGAAGACTGCTTGCTTCCATTACTGTACACCAGGGATGATAATGACTTGTTTATGATTTTCCCAGCTACAAAGAGTACTAAAAATCTAGAGTATCTTACGTATGGATGGATTGGCAGTCAGCACATGTGGAGAAGGCTGATGGCTGTGTACCTCCACCAGGCCTTAAAAACATCAATTTAATTAGCTTTTTCTTTTTTCCCCTCTTTATCATACATAGCAAATTGGTAAGGAGCACACCTGTGGGATGCTGAAAGATCTTTATGGGCGGTGCCTCTACAGCACCACTAACATGGCCGACCACATGCGAGGGTGCCACAGCGATTCCGCAAGGGAAGGGTGCCGGCCCATAGGAGTCCACACACATCACTGTCTCGTGGGGGGCGCGGGAGACGACACAAAACAATTAATTCAAGTCAAATATGGTTGATTTAAACAGTAAACAAATGAAACAATGAAATGTTAAAAATGAATGAAAAGAGCAAATTTACATTATAAGGAAGACAAAATATTAAAGTTGAACTAAAATGACAGAAACGGATGTACACTGTTTCAAATACATTCTGCAATCTATGAAAATAGACAGTTATGGAAGAAGAACCCACCCGCAGGCTGGAGGTAGACTGGATTCATCTGCCTTGGAAGCTGCCCATTAGCATGGGCTCGGGCAAAGTGCCTCTGCCTCTCCTGGCCATGGCCTGAATGAAAACCGCAAAACGGGTGCCCAGAGGAAGCATAAATGTGTCCTGTGTTCATAGTTAATATGAAAAATTGACAGCTTCTTAAAAGTAAATTGCAGAGCAAAATCAAGGTTTGACCAGATCTGTGCTTTTCAAAACTCAAACTGAGCTCCAAACATTCGAAACCAAACATTCCGCAGTTGCTTAGTACACACGTGATGTCACCATTTCTTCATTTTTGAACAAAAACACTACATTAAACAGGCTGCTTCAATAACCTCCATCAGCTTGCTCCATAGAGACTGTTTTGGTTGGAGTCATTCTTCTTTGTTTAGTTTGTCTAGATTGAAATAATACAAATGTCATTAACTCTGGATGTTTTTTGCAGTGTTTTTGACTATACACTCAGGATTCTAGACACTATGTCTTCTCAATAAAAACACAAGACAGATAGTATGTGAATGCAGTGCAGAGCATGGAGGCCTTATTCTGAGCCATCCATCCTGCCATCACCAATAGCATGTGTGAATGTGAAAAGGGAAACACCCACTCTCTTATACATCTTTATGAAACTCTTCTTGTATACTCACGCCCCTTTTTAAGTCAGTTATTGCAGTTTCTGTGGACAAGTAAGACATCCTCCCTTTGCATCACAGTAAAGCCCACAGTAAATCCAACTCATCCTTTGGCCTGTTGTCACTTTAGTCGGCTGCACCCAAAGGCTGGATACATCCGCATGTGTTACTGCTATTAAGGGCTTACTTAAAGACAATTTTAATAATACCTGTAAATGTTTCACTTCTGTTCAAGTCACGTAGCTTCTGTTTGTTAACTCTTGTTATATAACGCTTCTTGTTTTTGGATTTTGTTATTTCTTTCTCATTTTTCTTCCTCTCCCCCTTCTCTACAAGTGTCTTCTGGTAGTTACAAATAAGAATTAGTTCTTACTTTCCAATTTTAAGATCCTTTCGAATCTATTTGTACACCTCCACCTTACCACCTGTGACGAATGCCTGAGTGCCGAAGGGCCTGGAGCAGGACGCACAGACTCCCGTGACTGTGAAATTCATTTATTAACACGCAACGTAACTGTGGCACTCACATATAACAGTAACGGATAACGTGACTTCTACAATTAACACGGACAACTCACACGTAACCGAAGACAATATACATAGACAGAACAGCTAAACAAACATTAACAAGGGCTACATGAACGTGGACATTGACATTAAGCACAGGCGCTAACAAACAATGACCAACAGTGAGGGGAGCACCGACAGGGGTTTAAATAGCCCAACGAACACTGACGCTAAACCCTGTACAGGTGCGTGCCCTCACGGGGGTGTGGCCACAAACAAAAGTAAACCCCCCTGCACGCGGCAGGCCGGACCACGTGACTTGTGGGGAGGAGCGTCCCGTGATAACACTAGTTATCTAAAGTTTTACATATAGCACAAAGACCCTTCAGGATGTAAATTAAAGTAGACACTTGGGAAAAGGCATTCATTTACATCCAGGCTTTTCTTTCCATCATTTAGGCTCCAATTGGTAACATGAAACATACGGGGAAAAAAGCTAACAAAAATGCCTTTTATTTTGGGGTTATCCAACGTGGATGTGGATGCTGGGGATGCAAAATCAGTAATTCAATACATTTCCTGATTCACCAGGGTCTTGTAAAACAAAACGCAAATAATACATCCAAAATGTAAAAACGTACACAAAACCTTTCCAGCACTACACTGGACTTCAAAGTCTTATAGAGGAAACAGTTCATAAATGCTTTAAACACGTCCACAGCAGTGCGCCCGTTAGCCAGCACAATTGCAAACACTATGCATGCAATGTGCTGTTAGCACCTCCTACGATGTGGACGAGGGGTTGGATTTTAGGAGGCAAAAATAGAACACAGCAAACCTATAAAAAAACAGCAACCTCAAAGTATTTACAAATCTGTGCCAATATGTAATGTCCCTAAGCGCACTTCTGATCATGCATCTATGCAGAGTGGAACACTGCAAAATCTGCACATGAACATTGTTCTCATCTTGCAGTGCAAACATGTCCTCCTCCCATGTGAGGCTTTCTGTTGCACGTCAGTGGTATGCACTGATGGCTTCATACCGCTCCTCAGCCACAGAAGGAGGAAACACGTGGCTACGCAAGTGATCCTTCCTCCACAGGTCCCCAATAGCCGAAGGCTTCGCCAGTCCAAGATAGATCTTTATGCTGAGATGAAGAAGCATTTCATCAGCATTTCATCCATCCATGTCCTCTTCATGTTATCCCCTTTTCTCCAAGCTGCAAATCGGTTAGTATTGTTGCATAGGGTTTGGATCACCTCTTGACTAAAGAACAGCTGGAAGATGTTGGAAGGGCTGTAGACTGTCTAAAAATCCATGTGAACTCCTGGGATGAAAATTCAATGGGGCAGGCTGCTCATTTTCCTCCCAGGTGTCGCGCCATCTGTCCTCCTGTGCAGTAGCTGGTGCTGACGCTGTGCTCTTTCCCCTGGAGCTGATCTTGTCTTCCTTGCTCTGGCATGAGGTTGTTGCCCAGCTAAGGTGTGGAAGGTGTTGCCGGGTGTCGGAGGTGACGGTATGGACACTCCTTTCTTTGCTTGAGGTGGGCTTGTGCTTCTGCTGCCTTTGTGACTAGCCAGTCTTCCAGCAGGCACCCTCATGGGTGTCCATAGATTGTGGGATGGTAGAAGTTGATTGTTCCCTGGGAGTGGGTCACAAAAGGTGTGAAACATTCCATATGGGGTAGGCTAGGATTGATCTGCTTCACTGCAAGACAAAGACAGCATAACATAGCCAAATGAGTACAATATGTACCATGAAAATAAACACAAACATCAAATTGTTATGAGAAATAAGGCTAAATTATTATATGTAGTAGCTACACTTACATTACTATTTATTGCATATTACTTACAACTATAGTACACTGGCTAAATCATATTGGCGTAACAGGCTACAATATTATGCTACGCACCATAACTACTTGCTAAACGATACTAGATTCAGTGCCAATAGGCTAAAAGATTATGTTGGGGTAAATATATAGTATGCATTCTCTCAAGCCAACCCAACAATCTCGCAAAAGTGAATGATATACTTACGGCATATCGAGCACGGCGTCGATTCCATGGACAAACGCGACTTCGCCCTCTGAGTCCATGCTTGCAGCCATGGAAGCGTCATCACTCTCACTTTCCTCATCACTAAATCTAAACGAAGTTCTCATCAACTTCAGCCAGTGTAAGTCGTTTCCATTCCATGGTTGTGATAAAGATATCCACTAAAACGTTTTATCAAAAGCAAAAACAAAATCACGAAGTAAACTGCCCAAAAACCGAGCAACTGAAGTGCACTCTGCAATAGCAACAGGTAAACAGCACGCGCGCAACAGGGCTCGTTAATGTGTTCCGCGTGGCCCGCCCCGTCTCTGTAGTGACCATTCATGGCAAATGAGCTGTCGAGATTTTCGTCTGCCTGAATGCTATTTTTTGAAAATGGTGTCAAATATTTTGGATTCGATGGCCCATTACTGTAAGCTTTTTTTTCTTCCTTTCCCCATTTTCTACAAGTGTCTTCTGGTACTTACATTTATATTTATGCCATTTACTTGCAAATAAGAATTAGTTCTTAATGTACAAATTATGCAAGGAGTACATTCAAAAATTGCATAGTACAGGACATGTGGTTCGGTTTTTTCTGAAGATAAAAAGCAGAAAGAGTAAAACTAGGGGACAATATATGTGTAGACTTTGCAAACAAGGTCATTGGGTTGCGTGTATATTTTAAATAAGGTAATAAACAAAGTATATTTAATGAACTATGACTCGTTCCTAAATAAATAAGATCTGAAAAACAATTACATTAAAAATAAACTTTAATACAACTTCCAACACCAAAAAAAATAATTTACAAAACAGAGATTTACAATTTACAAAAAAATTACAAAACAGGGAAAAATATATACAAAATCACAGTCCAGGGTCCACAGCACTTCAGACCGAGAAGCCCATCTCTGCAGCCAGATCCAGAATGCCAGGAATCCCGTCCAGCAGGCCTAGGATTTGGTCGGAGAAGAACGCTTCTCCCTCTTTAGTTACCACTGCATCACACACCAGTGGCTCCTCACCGAAAAGGTTCTCACGTGGCCTTTTGCTTGGAGGTTGGCCCTCATCAGCATGTGCCTCCGACTCTGAGCTGGAGTTAGAGAATGATCCGTCATCCCCAGAGAAGGCCTTCCTCTTTCTCTTCCGCAGCTGCGGTGGTGGAGTCGGCGGCTTTTGCTTGGCTATGTTCTGCAGGTGGTTCTGGTGGCAGGCCATATGCCATTGCTCCAGGCTGGACAGGTGAGAATAGTACGTCTGCCTGTACCACTCCCAGTAGACCTGCTGCCAGTAGAGCTCCTGGTCGGTATAATATGCTCCAATGTTTCCAGGCAGCCGAGGGGACTCGCTGGTATGGAGACCGGCATTCTGCATACAGAAGGGCATCGGCGTCGAGTGCCAGTGGCTTGCACCTGCTGTGGACACATATGGCATGAAACTGAAGACTGCTTGCTTCCATTACTGTACACCAGGGATGATAATGACTTGTTTATGATTTTCCCAGCTACAAAGAGTACTAAAAATCTAGAGTATCTTACGTATGGATGGATTGGCAGTCAGCACATGTGGAGAAGGCTGATGGCTGTGTACCTCCACCAGGCCTTAAAAACATCAATTTAATTAGCTTTTTCTTTTTTCCCCTCTTTATCATACATAGCAAATTGGTAAGGAGCACACCTGTGGGATGCTGAAAGATCTTTATGGGCGGTGCCTCTACAGCACCACTAACATGGCCGACCACATGCGAGGGTGCCACAGCGATTCCGCAAGGGAAGGGTGCCGGCCCATAGGAGTCCACACACATCACTGTCTCGTGGGGGGCGCGGGAGACGACACAAAACAATTAATTCAAGTCAAATATGGTTGATTTAAACAGTAAACAAATGAAACAATGAAATGTTAAAAATGAATGAAAAGAGCAAATTTACATTATAAGGAAGACAAAATATTAAAGTTGAACTAAAATGACAGAAACGGATGTACACTGTTTCAAATACATTCTGCAATCTATGAAAATAGACAGTTATGGATGAAGAACCCACCCGCAGGCTGGAGGTAGACTGGATTCATCTGCCTTGGAAGCTGCCCATTAGCATGGGCTCGGGCAAAGTGCCTCTGCCTCTCCTGGCCATGGCCTGAATGAAAACCGCAAAACGGGTGCCCAGAGGAAGCATAAATGTGTCCTGTGTTCATAGTTAATATGAAAAATTGACAGCTTCTTAAAAGTAAATTGCAGAGCAAAATCAAGGTTTGACCAGATCTGTGCTTTTCAAAACTCAAACTGAGCTCCAAACATTCCAAACCAAACATTCCGCAGTTGCTTAGTACACACGTGATGTCACCATTTCTTCATTTTTGAACAAAAACACTACATTAAACAGGCTGCTTCAATAACCTCCATCAGCTTGCTCCATAGAGACTGGTTTGGTTGGAGTCATTCTCCTTTGTTTAGTTTGTCTAGATTGAAATAATACAAATGTCATTAACTCTGAATGTTTTTTGCAGTATTTTTGACTATACACTCAGGATTCTAGACACTATGCCTTCTCAATAAAAACACAAGACAGATAGTATGTGAATGCAGTGCAGAGCATGGAGGCCTTATTCTGAGCCATCCATCCTGCCATCACCAATAGCATGTGTGAATGTGAAAAGGGAAACACCCACTCTCTTATACATCTTTATGAAACTCTTCTTGTATACTCACGCCCCTTTTTAAGTCAGTTATTGCAGTTTCTGTGGACAAGTAAGACATCCTCCCTTTGCATCACAGTAAAGCCCACAGTAAATCCAACTCATCCTTTGGCCTGTTGTCACTTCAGTCGGCTGCACCCAAAGGCTGGATACATCCGCATGTGTTACTGCTATTAAGGGCTTACTTAAAGACAATTTTAATAATACCTGTAAATGTTTCACTTCTGTTCAAGTCACGTAGCTTCTGTTTGTTAACTCTTGTTATATAACGCTTCTTGTTTTTGGATTTTGTTATTTCTTTCTCATTTTTCTTCCTCTCCCCCTTCTCTACAAGTGTCTTCTGGTAGTTACAAATAAGAATTAGTTCTTACTTTCCAATTTTAAGATCCTTTCGAATCTATTTGTACACCTCCACCTTACCACCTGTGACGAATGCCTGAGTGCCGAAGGGCCTGGAGCAGGACGCACAGACTCCCGTGACTGTGAAATTCATTTATTAACACGCAACGTAACTGTGGCACTCACATATAACAGTAACGGATAACGTGACTTCTACAATTAACACGGACAACTCACACGTAACCGAAGACAATATACATAGACAGAACAGCTAAACAAACATTAACAAGGGCTACATGAACGTGGACATTGACATTAAGCACAGGCGCTAACAAACAATGACCAACAGTGAGGGGAGCACCGACAGGGGTTTAAATAGCCCAACGAACACTGACGCTAAACCCTGTACAGGTGCGTGCCCTCACGGGGGTGTGGCCACAAACAAAAGTAAACCCCCCTGCACGCGGCAGGCCGGACCACGTGACTTGTGGGGAGGAGCGTCCCGTGATAACACTAGTTATCTAAAGTTTTACATATAGCACAAAGACCCTTCAGGATGTAAATTAAAGTAGACACTTGGGAAAAGGCATTCATTTACATCCAGGCTTTTCTTTCCATCATTTAGGCTCCAATTGGTAATATGAAACATACGGGGAAAAAAGCTAACAAAAATGCCTTTTATTTTGGGGTTATCCAACGTGGATGTGGATGCTGGGGATGCAAAATCAGTAATTCAATACATTTCCTGATTCACCAGGGTCTTGTAAAACAAAACGCAAATAATACATCCAAAATGTAAAAACGTACACAAAACCTTTCCAGCACTACACTGGACTTCAAAGTCTTATAGAGGAAACAGTTCATAAATGCTTTAAACACGTCCACAGCAGTGCGCCCGTTAGCCAGCACAATTGCAAACACTATGCATGCAATGTGCTGTTAGCACCTCCTACGATGTGGACGAGGGGTTGGATTTTAGGAGGCAAAAATAGAACACAGCAAACCTATAAAAAAACAACAACCTCAAAGTATTTACAAATCTGTGCCAATATGTAATGTCCCTAAGCGCACTTCTGATCATGCATCTATGCAGAGTGGAACACTGCAAAATCTGCACATGAACATTGTTCTCATCTTGCAGTGCAAACATGTCCTCCTCCCATGTGAGGCTTTCTGTTGCACGTCAGTGGTATGCACTGATGGCTTCATACCGCTCCTCAGCCACAGAAGGAGGAAACACGTGGCTACGCAAGTGATCCTTCCTCCACAGGTCCCCAATAGCCGAAGGCTTCGCCAGTCCAAGATAGATCTTTATGCTGAGATGAAGAAGCATTTCATCAGCATTTCATCCATCCATGTCCTCTTCATGTTATCCCCTTTTCTCCAAGCTGCAAATCGGTTAGTATTGTTGCATAGGGTTTGGATCACCTCTTGACTAAAGAACAGCTGGAAGATGTTGGAAGGGCTGTAGACTGTCTAAAAATCCATGTGAACTCCTGGGATGAAAATTCAATGGGGCAGGCTGCTCATTTTCCTCCCAGGTGTCGCGCCATCTGTCCTCCTGTGCAGTAGCTGGTGCTGACGCTGTGCTCTTTCCCCTGGAGCTGATCTTGTCTTCCTTGCTCTGGCATGAGGTTGTTGCCCAGCTAAGGTGTGGAAGGTGTTGCCGGGTGTCGGAGGTGACGGTATGGACACTCCTTTCTTTGCTTGAGGTGGGCTTGTGCTTCTGCTGCCTTTGTGACTAGCCAGTCTTCCAGCAGGCACCCTCATGGGTGTCCATAGATTGTGGGATGGTAGAAGTTGATTGTTCCCTGGGAGTGGGTCACAAAAGGTGTGAAACATTCCATATGGGGTAGGCTAGGATTGATCTGCTTCACTGCAAGACAAAGACAGCATAACAAATGAGTACAATATGTACCATGAAAATAAACACAAACATCAAATTGTCATGAGAAATAAGGCTAAATTATTATATGTAGTAGCTACACTTACATTACTATTTATTGCATATTACTTACAACTATAGTACACTGGCTAAATCATATTGGCGTAACAGGCTACAATATTATGCTACGCACCATAACTACTTGCTAAACGATACTAGATTCAGTGCCAATAGGCTAAAAGATTATGTTGGGGTAAATATATAGTATGCATTCTCTCAAGCCAACCCAACAATCTCGCAAAAGTGAATGATATACTTACGGCATATCGAGCACGGCGTCGATTCCATGGACAAACGCGACTTCGCCCTCTGAGTCCATGCTTGCAGCCATGGAAGCGTCATCACTCTCACTTTCCTCATCACTAAATCTAAACGAAGTTCTCATCAACTTCAGCCAGTGTAAGTCGTTTCCATTCCATGGTTGTGATAAAGATATCCACTAAAACGTTTTATCAAAAGCAAAAACAAAATCACGAAGTAAACTGCCCAAAAACCGAGCAACTGAAGTGCACTCTGCAATAGCAACAGGTAAACAGCACGCGCGCAACAGGGCTCGTTAATGTGTTCCGCGTGGCCCGCCCCGTCTCTGTAGTGACCATTCATGGCAAATGAGCTGTCGAGATTTTCGTTTGCCTGAATGCTATTTTTTGAAAATGGTGTCAAATATTTTGGATTCGATGGCCCATTACTGTAAGCTTTTTTTTCTTCCTTTCCCCATTTTCTACAAGTGTCTTCTGGTACTTACATTTATATTTATGCCATTTACTTGCAAATAAGAATTAGTTCTTAATGTACAAATTATGCAAGGAGTACATTCAAAAATTGCATAGTACAGGACATGTGGTTCGGTTTTTTCTGAAGATAAAAAGCAGAAAGAGTAAAACCCGATGTAAAACTAGGGGACAATATATGTGTAGACTTTGCAAACAAGGTCATTGGGTTGCGTGTATATTTTAAATAAGGTAATAAACAAAGTATATTTAATGAACTATGACTCGTTCCTAAATAAATAAGATCTGAAAAACAATTACATTAAAAATAAACTTTAATACAACTTCCAACACCAAAAAAAATAATTTACAAAACAGAGATTTACAATTTACAAAAAAATTACAAAACAGGGAAAAATATATACAAAATCACAGTCCAGGGTCCACAGCACTTCAGACCGAGAAGCCCATCTCTGCAGCCAGATCCAGAATGCCAGGAATCCCCTCCAGCAGGCCTAGGATTTGGTCGGAGAAGAACGCTTCTCCCTCTTTAGTTACCACTGCATCACACACCAGTGGCTCCTCACCGAAAAGGTTCTCGCGTGGCCTTTTGCTTGGAGGTTGGCCCTCATCAGCATGTGCCTCCGACTCTGAGCTGGAGTTAGAGAATGATCCGTCATCTCCAGAGAAGGCCTTCCTCTTTCTCTTCCGCAGCTGCGGTGGTGGAGTCGGCGGCTTTTGCTTGGCTATGTTCTGCAGGTGGTTCTGGTGGCAGGCCATATGCCATTGCTCCAGGCTGGACAGGTGAGAATAGTACGTCTGCCTGTACCACTCCCAGTAGACCTGCTGCCAGTAGAGCTCCTGGTCGGTATAATATGCTCCAATGTTTCCAGGCAGCCGAGGGGACTCGCTGGTATGGAGACCGGCATTCTGCATACAGAAGGGCATCGGCGTCGAGTGCCAGTGGCTTGCACCTGCTGTGGACACATATGGCATGAAACTGAAGACTGCTTGCTTCCATTACTGTACACCAGGGATGATAATGACTTGTTTATGATTTTCCCAGCTACAAAGAGTACTAAAAATCTAGAGTATCTTACGTATGGATGGATTGGCAGTCAGCACATGTGGAGAAGGCTGATGGCTGTGTACCTCCACCAGGCCTTAAAAACATCAATTTAATTAGCTTTTTCTTTTTTCCCCTCTTTATCATACATAGCAAATTGGTAAGGAGCACACCTGTGGGATGCTGAAAGATCTTTATGGGCGGTGCCTCTACAGCACCACTAACATGGCCGACCACATGCGAGGGTGCCACAGCGATTCCGCAAGGGAAGGGTGCCGGCCCATAGGAGTCCACACACATCACTGTGTCGTGGGGGGCGCGGGAGACGACACAAAACAATTAATTCAAGTCAAATATGGTTGATTTAAACAGTAAACAAATGAAACAATGAAATGTTAAAAATGAATGAAAAGAGCAAATTTACATTATAAGGAAGACAAAATATTAAAGTTGAACTAAAATGACAGAAACGGATGTACACTGTTTCAAATACATTCTGCAATCTATGAAAATAGACAGTTATGGATGAAGAACCCACCCGCAGGCTGGAGGTAGACTGGATTCATCTGCCTTGGAAGCTGCCCATTAGCATGGGCTCGGGCAAAGTGCCTCTGCCTCTCCTGGCCATGGCCTGAATGAAAACCGCAAAACGGGTGCCCAGAGGAAGCATAAATGTGTCCTGTGTTCATAGTTAATATGAAAAATTGACAGCTTCTTAAAAGTAAATTGCAGAGCAAAATCAAGGTTTGACCAGATCTGTGCTTTTCAAAACTCAAACTGAGCTCCAAACATTCCAAACCAAACATTCCGCAGTTGCTTAGTACACACGTGATGTCACCATTTCTTCATTTTTGAACAAAAACACTACATTAAACAGGCTGCTTCAATAACCTCCATCAGCTTGCTCCATAGAGACTGTTTTGGTTGGAGTCATTCTTCTTTGTTTAGTTTGTCTAGATTGAAATAATACAAATGTCATTAACTCTGGATGTTTTTTGCAGTATTTTTGACTATACACTCAGGATTCTAGACACTATGTCTTCTCAATAAAAACACAAGACAGATAGTATGTGAATGCAGTGCAGAGCATGGAGGCCTTATTCTGAGCCATCCATCCTGCCATCACCAATAGCATGTGTGAATGTGAAAAGGGAAACACCCACTCTCTTATACATCTTTATGAAACTCTTCTTGTATACTCATGCCCCTTTTTAAGTCACTTATTGCAGTTTCTGTGGACAAGTAAGACATCCTCCCTTTGCATCACAGTAAAGCCCACAGTAAATCCAACTCATCCTTTGGCCTGTTGTCACTTCAGTCGGCTGCACCCAAAGGCTGGATACATCCGCATGTGTTACTGCTATTAAGGGCTTACTTAAAGACAATTTTAATAATACCTGTAAATGTTTTACTTCTGTTCAAGTCACGTAGCTTCTGTTTGTTAACTCTTGTTATATAATGCTTCTTGTTTTTGGATTTTGTTATTTCTTTCTCATTTTTCTTCCTCTCCCCCTTCTCTACAAGTGTCTTCTGGTAGTTACAAATAAGAATTAGTTCTTACTTTCCAATTTTAAGATCCTTTCGAATCTATTTGTACACCTCCACCTTACCACCTGTGACGAATGCCTGAGTGCCGAAGGGCCTGGAGCAGGACGCACAGACTCCCGTGACTGTGAAATTCATTTATTAACATGCAACGTAACTGTGGCACTCACATATAACAGTAACGGATAACGTGACTTCTACAATTAACACGGACAACTCACACGTAACCGAAGACAATATACATAGACAGAACAGCTAAACAAACATTAACAAGGGCTACATGAACGTGGACATTGACATTAAGCACAGGCGCTAACAAACAATGACCAACAGTGAGGGGAGCACCGACAGGGGTTTAAATAGCCCAACGAACACTGACGCTAAACCCTGTACAGGTGCGTGCCCTCACGGGGGTGTGGCCACAAACAAAAGTAAACCCCCCTGCACGCGGCAGGCCGGACCACGTGACTTGTGGGGAGGAGCGTCCCGTGATAACACTAGTTATCTAAAGTTTTACATATAGCACAAAGACCCTTCAGGATGTAAATTAAAGTAGACACTTGGGAAAAGGCATTCATTTACATCCAGGCTTTTCTTTCCATCATTTAGGCTCCAATTGGTAACATGAAACATACGGGGAAAAAAGCTAACAAAAATGCCTTTTATTTTGGGGTTATCCAACGTGGATGTGGATGCTGGGGATGCAAAATCAGTAATTCAATACATTTCCTGATTCACCAGGGTCTTGTAAAACAAAACGCAAATAATACATCCAAAATGTAAAAACGTACACAAAACCTTTCCAGCACTACACTGGACTTCAAAGTCTTATAGAGGAAACAGTTCATAAATGCTTTAAACACGTCCACAGCAGTGCGCCCGTTAGCCAGCACAATTGCAAACACTATGCATGCAATGTGCTGTTAGCACCTCCTACGATGTGGACGAGGGGTTGGATTTTAGGAGGCAAAAATAGAACACAGCAAACCTATAAAAAAACAACAGCCTCAAAGTATTTACAAATCTGTGCCAATATGTAATGTCCCTAAGCGCACTTCTGATCATGCATCTATGCAGAGTGGAACACTGCAAAATCTGCACATGAACATTGTTCTCATCTTGCAGTGCAAACATGTCCTCCTCCCATGTGAGGCTTTCTGTTGCACGTCAGTGGTATGCACTGATGGCTTCATACCGCTCCTCAGCCACAGAAGGAGGAAACACGTGGCTACGCAAGTGATCCTTCCTCCACAGGTCCCCAATAGCCGAAGGCTTCGCCAGTTCAAGATAGATCTTTATGCTGAGATGAAGAAGCATTTCATCAGCATTTCATCCATCCATGGCCTCTTCATGTTATCCCCTTTTCTCCAAGCTGCAAATCGGTTAGTATTGTTGCATAGGGTTTGGATCACCTCTTGACTAAAGAACAGCTGGAAGATGTTGGAAGGGCTGTAGACTGTCTAAAAATCCATGTGAACTCCTGGGATGAAAATTCAATGGGGCAGGCTGCTCATTTTCCTCCCAGGTGTCGCGCCATCTGTCCTCCTGTGCAGTAGCTGGTGCTGACGCTGTGCTCTTTCCCCTGGAGCTGATCTTGTCTTCCTTGCTCTGGCATGAGGTTGTTGCCCAGCTAAGGTGTGGAAGGTGTTGCCGGGTGTCGGAGGTGACGGTATGGACACTCCTTTCTTTGCTTGAGGTGGGCTTGTGCTTCTGCTGCCTTTGTGACTAGCCAGTCTTCCAGCAGGCACCCTCATGGGTGTCCATAGATTGTGGGATGGTAGAAGTTGATTGTTCCCTGGGAGTGGGTCACAAAAGGTGTGAAACATTCCATATGGGGTAGGCTAGGATTGATCTGCTTCACTGCAAGACAAAGACAGCATAACAGATGAGTACAATATGTACCATGAAAATAAACACAAACATCAAATTGTCATGAGAAATAAGGCTAAATTATTATATGTAGTAGTTACACTTACATTACTATTTATTGCATATTGCTTACAACTATAGTACACTGGCTAAATCATATTGGCGTAACAGGCTACAATATTATGCTACGCACCATAACTACTTGCTAAACGATATTAGATTCAGTGCCAATAGGCTAAAAGATTATGTTGGGGTAAATATATATTATGCATTCTCTCAAGCCAACCCAACAATCTCGCAAAAGTGAATGATATACTTACGGCATATCGAGCACGGCGTCGATTCCATGGACAAACGCGACTTCGCCCTCTGAGTCCATGCTTGCAGCCATGGAAGCGTCATCACTCTCACTTTCCTCATCACTAAATCTAAACGAAGTTCTCATCAACTTCAGCCAGTGTAAGTCGTTTCCATTCCATGGTTGTGATAAAGATATCCACTAAAACGTTTTATCAAAAGCAAAAACAAAATCACGAAGTAAACTGCCCAAAAACCGAGCAACTGAAGCGCACTCTGCAATAGCAACAGGTAAACAGCACGCGCGCAACAGGGCTCGTTAATGTGTTCCGCGTGGCCCGCCCCGTCTCTGTAGTGACCATTCATGGCAAATGAGCTGTCGAGATTTTCGTCTGCCTGAATGCTATTTTTTGAAAATGGTGTCAAATATTTTGGATTCGATGGCCCATTACTGTAAGCTTTTTTTTCTTCCTTTCCCCATTTTCTACAAGTGTCTTCTGGTACTTACATTTATATTTATGCCATTTACTTGCAAATAAGAATTAGTTCTTAATGTACAAATTATGCAAGGAGTACATTCAAAAATTGCATAGTACAGGACATGTGGTTCGGTTTTTTCTGAAGATAAAAAGCAGAAAGAGTAAAACCCGATGTAAAACTAGGGGACAATATATGTGTAGACTTTGCAAACAAGGTCATTGGGTTGCGTGTATATTTTAAATAAGGTAATAAACAAAGTATATTTAATGAACTATGACTCGTTCCTAAATAAATAAGATCTGAAAAACAATTACATTAAAAATAAACTTTAATACAACTTCCAACACCAAAAAAAATAATTTACAAAACAGAGATTTACAATTTACAAAAAAATTACAAAACAGGGAAAAATATATACAAAATCACAGTCCAGGGTCCACAGCACTTCAGACCGAGAAGCCCATCTCTGCAGCCAGATCCAGAATGCCAGGAATCCCCTCCAGCAGGCCTAGGATTTGGTCGGAGAAGAACGCTTCTCCCTCTTTAGTTACCACTGCATCACACACCAGTGGCTCCTCACCGAAAAGGTTCTCGCGTGGCCTTTTGCTTGGAGGTTGGCCCTCATCAGCATGTGCCTCCGACTCTGAGCTGGAGTTAGAGAATGATCCGTCATCTCCAGAGAAGGCCTTCCTCTTTCTCTTCCGCAGCTGCGGTGGTGGAGTCGGCGGCTTTTGCTTGGCTATGTTCTGCAGGTGGTTCTGGTGGCAGGCCATATGCCATTGCTCCAGGCTGGACAGGTGAGAATAGTACGTCTGCCTGTACCACTCCCAGTAGACCTGCTGCCAGTAGAGCTCCTGGTCGGTATAATATGCTCCAATGTTTCCAGGCAGCCGAGGGGACTCGCTGGTATGGAGACCGGCATTCCGCATACAGAAGGGCATCGGCGTCGAGTGCCAGTGGCTTGCACCTGCTGTGGACACATATGGCATGAAACTGAAGACTGCTTGCTTCCATTACTGTACACCAGGGATGATAATGACTTGTTTATGATTTTCCCAGCTACAAAGAGTACTAAAAATCTAGAGTATCTTACGTATGGATGGATTGGCAGTCAGCACATGTGGAGAAGGCTGATGGCTGTGTACCTCCACCAGGCCTTAAAAACATCAATTTAATTAGCTTTTTCTTTTTTCCCCTCTTTATCATACATAGCAAATTGGTAAGGAGCACACCTGTGGGATGCTGAAAGATCTTTATGGGCGGTGCCTCTACAGCACCACTAACATGGCCGACCACATGCGAGGGTGCCACAGCGATTCCGCAAGGGAAGGGTGCCGGCCCATAGGAGTCCACACACATCACTGTCTCGTGGGGGGCGCGGGAGACGACACAAAACAATTAATTCAAGTCAAATATGGTTGATTTAAACAGTAAACAAATGAAACAATGAAATGTTAAAAATGAATGAAAAGAGCAAATTTACATTATAAGGAAGACAAAATATTAAAGTTGAACTAAAATGACAGAAACGGATGTACACTGTTTCAAATACATTCTGCAATCTATGAAAATAGACAGTTATGGATGAAGAACCCACCCGCAGGCTGGAGGTAGACTGGATTCATCTGCCTTGGAAGCTGCCCATTAGCATGGGCTCGGGCAAAGTGCCTCTGCCTCTCCTGGCCATGGCCTGAATGAAAACCGCAAAACGGGTGCCCAGAGGAAGCATAAATGTGTCCTGTGTTCATAGTTAATATGAAAAATTGACAGCTTCTTAAAAGTAAATTGCAGAGCAAAATCAAGGTTTGACCAGATCTGTGCTTTTCAAAACTCAAACTGAGCTCCAAACATTCCAAACCAAACATTCCGCAGTTGCTTAGTACACACGTGATGTCACCATTTCTTCATTTTTGAACAAAAACACTACATTAAACAGGCTGCTTCAATAACCTCCATCAGCTTGCTCCATAGAGACTGTTTTGGTTGGAGTCATTCTTCTTTGTTTAGTTTGTCAAGATTGAAATAATACAAATGTCATTAACTCTGGATGTTTTTTGCAGTGTTTTTGACTATACACTCAGGATTCTAGACACTATGTCTTCTCAATAAAAACACAAGACAGATAGTATGTGAATGCAGTGCAGAGCATGGAGGCCTTATTCTGAGCCATCCATCCTGCCATCACCAATAGCATGTGTGAATGTGAAAAGGGAAACACCCACTCTCTTATACATCTTTATGAAACTCTTCTTGTATACTCACGCCCCTTTTTAAGTCAGTTATTGCAGTTTCTGTGGACAAGTAAGACATCCTCCCTTTGCATCACAGTAAAGCCCACAGTAAATCCAACTCATCCTTTGGCCTGTTGTCACTTCAGTCGGCTGCACCCAAAGGCTGGATACATCCGCATGTGTTACTGCTATTAAGGGCTTACTTAAAGACAATTTTAATAATACCTGTAAATGTTTCACTTCTGTTCAAGTCACGTAGCTTCTGTTTGTTAACTCTTGTTATATAACGCTTCTTGTTTTTGGATTTTGTTATTTCTTTCTCATTTTTCTTCCTCTCCCCCTTCTCTACAAGTGTCTTCTGGTAGTTACAAATAAGAATTAGTTCTTACTTTCCAATTTTAAGATCCTTTCGAATCTATTTGTACACCTCCACCTTACCACCTGTGACGAATGCCTGAGTGCCGAAGGGCCTGGAGCAGGACGCACAGACTCCCGTGACTGTGAAATTCATTTATTAACACGCAACGTAACTGTGGCACTCACATATAACAGTAACGGATAACGTGACTTCTACAATTAACACGGACAACTCACACGTAACCGAAGACAATATACATAGACAGAACAGCTAAACAAACATTAACAAGGGCTACATGAACGTGGACATTGACATTAAGCACAGGCGCTAACAAACAATGACCAACAGTGAGGGGAGCACCGACAGGGGTTTAAATAGCCCAACGAACACTGACGCTAAACCCTGTACAGGTGCGTGCCCTCACGGGGGTGTGGCCACAAACAAAAGTAAACCCCCCTGCACGCGGCAGGCCGGACCACGTGACTTGTGGGGAGGAGCGTCCCGTGATAACACTAGTTATCTAAAGTTTTACATATAGCACAAAGACCCTTCAGGATGTAAATTAAAGTAGACACTTGGGAAAAGGCATTCATTTACATCCAGGCTTTTCTTTCCATCATTTAGGCTCCAATTGGTAACATGAAACATACGGGGAAAAAAGCTAACAAAAATGCCTTTTATTTTGGGGTTATCCAACGTGGATGTGGATGCTGGGGATGCAAAATCAGTAATTCAATACATTTCCTGATTCACCAGGGTCTTGTAAAACAAAACGCAAATAATACATCCAAAATGTAAAAACGTACACAAAACCTTTCCAGCACTACACTGGACTTCAAAGTCTTATAGAGGAAACAGTTCATAAATGCTTTAAACACGTCCACAGCAGTGCGCCCGTTAGCCAGCACAATTGCAAACACTATGCATGCAATGTGCTGTTAGCACCTCCTACGATGTGGACGAGGGGTTGGATTTTAGGAGGCAAAAATAGAACACAGCAAACCTATAAAAAAACAACAACCTCAAAGTATTTACAAATCTGTGCCAATATGTAATGTCCCTAAGCGCACTTCTGATCATGCATCTATGCAGAGTGGAACACTGCAAAATCTGCACATGAACATTGTTCTCATCTTGCAGTGCAAACATGTCCTCCTCCCATGTGAGGCTTTCTGTTGCACGTCAGTGGTATGCACTGATGGCTTCATACCGCTCCTCAGCCACAGAAGGAGGAAACACGTGGCTACGCAAGTGATCCTTCCTCCACAGGTCCCCAATAGCCGAAGGCTTCGCCAGTCCAAGATAGATCTTTATGCTGAGATGAAGAAGCATTTCATCAGCATTTCATCCATCCATGTCCTCTTCATGTTATCCCCTTTTCTCCAAGCTGCAAATCGGTTAGTATTGTTGCATAGGGTTTGGATCACCTCTTGACTAAAGAACAGCTGGAAGATGTTGGAAGGGCTGTAGACTGTCTAAAAATCCATGTGAACTCCTGGGATGAAAATTCAATGGGGCAGGCTGCTCATTTTGCTCCCAGGTGTCGCGCCATCTGTCCTCCTGTGCAGTAGCTGGTGCTGACGCTGTGCTCTTTCCCCTGGAGCTGATCTTGTCTTCCTTGCTCTGGCATGAGGTTGTTGCCCAGCTAAGGTGTGGAAGGTGTTGCCGGGTGTCGGAGGTGACGGTATGGACACTCCTTTCTTTGCTTGAGGTGGGCTTGTGCTTCTGCTGCCTTTGTGACTAGCCAGTCTTCCAGCAGGCACCCTCATGGGTGTCCATAGATTGTGGGATGGTAGAAGTTGATTGTTCCCTGGGAGTGGGTCACAAAAGGTGTGAAACATTCCATATGGGGTAGGCTAGGATTGATCTGCTTCACTGCAAGACAAAGACAGCATAACATAGCCAAATGAGTACAATATGTACCATGAAAATAAACACAAACATCAAATTGTTATGAGAAATAAGGCTAAATTATTATATGTAGTAGCTACACTTACATTACTATTTATTGCATATTACTTACAACTATAGTACACTGGCTAAATCATATTGGCGTAACAGGCTACAATATTATGCTACGCACCATAACTACTTGCTAAACGATACTAGATTCAGTGCCAATAGGCTAAAAGATTATGTTGGGGTAAATATATAGTATGCATTCTCTCAAGCCAACCCAACAATCTCGCAAAAGTGAATGATATACTTACGGCATATCGAGCACGGCGTCGATTCCATGGACAAACGCGACTTCGCCCTCTGAGTCCATGCTTGCAGCCATGGAAGCGTCATCACTCTCACTTTCCTCATCACTAAATCTAAACGAAGTTCTCATCAACTTCAGCCAGTGTAAGTCGTTTCCATTCCATGGTTGTGATAAAGATATCCACTAAAACGTTTTATCAAAAGCAAAAACAAAATCACGAAGTAAACTGCCCAAAAACCGAGCAACTGAAGTGCACTCTGCAATAGCAACAGGTAAACAGCACGCGCGCAACAGGGCTCGTTAATGTGTTCCGCGTGGCCCGCCCCGTCTCTGTAGTGACCATTCATGGCAAATGAGCTGTCGAGATTTTCGTCTGCCTGAATGCTATTTGTTGAAAATGGTGTCAAATATTTTGGATTCGATGGCCCATTACTGTAAGCTTTTTTTTCTTCCTTTCCCCATTTTCTACAAGTGTCTTCTGGTACTTACATTTATATTTATGCCATTTACTTGCAAATAAGAATTAGTTCTTAATGTACAAATTATGCAAGGAGTACATTCAAAAATTGCATAGTACAGGACATGTGGTTCGGTTTTTTCTGAAGATAAAAAGCAGAAAGAGTAAAACCCGATGTAAAACTAGGGGACAATATATGTGTAGACTTTGCAAACAAGGTCATTGGGTTGCGTGTATATTTTAAATAAGGTAATAAACAAAGTATATTTAATGAACTATGACTCGTTCCTAAATAAATAAGATCTGAAAAACAATTACATTAAAAATAAACTTTAATACAACTTCCAACACCAAAAAAAATAATTTACAAAACAGAGATTTACAATTTACAAAAAAATTACAAAACAGGGAAAAATATATACAAAATCACAGTCCAGGGTCCACAGCACTTCAGACCGAGAAGCCCATCTCTGCAGCCAGATCCAGAATGCCAGGAATCCCCTCCAGCAGGCCTAGGATTTGGTCGGAGAAGAACGCTTCTCCCTCTTTAGTTACCACTGCATCACACACCAGTGGCTCCTCACCGAAAAGGTTCTCGCGTGGCCTTTTGCTTGGAGGTTGGCCCTCATCAGCATGTGCCTCCGACTCTGAGCTGGAGTTAGAGAATGATCCGTCATCTCCAGAGAAGGCCTTCCTCTTTCTCTTCCGCAGCTGCGGTGGTGGAGTCGGCGGCTTTTGCTTGGCTATGTTCTGCAGGTGGTTCTGGTGGCAGGCCATATGCCATTGCTCCAGGCTGGACAGGTGAGAATAGTACGTCTGCCTGTACCACTCCCAGTAGACCTGCTGCCAGTAGAGCTCCTGGTTGGTATAATATGCTCCAATGTTTCCAGGCAGCCGAGGGGACTCGCTGGTATGGAGACCGGCATTCCGCATACAGAAGGGCATCGGCGTCGAGTGCCAGTGGCTTGCACCTGCTGTGGACACATATGGCATGAAACTGAAGACTGCTTGCTTCCATTACTGTACACCAGGGATGATAATGACTTGTTTATGATTTTCCCAGCTACAAAGAGTACTAAAAATCTAGAGTATCTTACGTATGGATGGATTGGCAGTCAGCACATGTGGAGAAGGCTGATGGCTGTGTACCTCCACCAGACCTTAAAAACATCCATTTAATTAGCTTTTTCTTTTTTCCCCTTTTTATCATACATAGCAAATTGGTAAGGAGCACACCTGTGGGATGCTGGAAGATCTTTATGGGCGGTGCCTCTACAGCACCACTAACATGGCCGACCACATGCGAGGGTGCCACAGCGATTCCGCAAGGGAAGGGTGCCGGCCCATAGGAGTCCACACACATCACTGTCTCGTGGGGGGCGCGGGAGACGACACAAAACAATTAAATCAAGTCAAATATGGTTGATTTAAACAGTAAACAAATGAAACAATGAAATGTTAAAAATGAATGAAAAGAGCAAATTTACATTATAAGGAAGACAAAATAATAAAGTTGAACTTAAATGACAGAAACGGATGTACATTGTTTCAAATACATTCTGCAATCTATGAAAATAGACACTCTTGGATGAAGAACCCACCCGCAGGCTGGAGGTAGACTGGATTCATCTGCCTTGGAAGCTGCCCATTAGCATGGGCTCGGGCAAAGTGCCTCTGCCTCTCCTGGCCATGGCCTGAATGAAAACCGCAAAACGGGTGCCCAGAGGAAGCATAAATGTGTCCTGTGTTCATAGTTAATATGAAAAATTGACAGCTTCTTAAAAGTAAATTGCAGAGCAAAATCAAGGTTTGACCAGATCTGTGCTTTTCAAAACTCAAACTGAGCTCCAAACATTCCAAACCAAACATTCCGCAGTTGCTTAGTACACACGTGATGTCACCATTTCTTCATTTTTGAACAAAAACACTACATTAAACAGGCTGCTTCAATAACCTCCATCAGCTTGCTCCATAGAGACTGGTTTGGTTGGAGTCATTCTCCTTTGTTTAGTTTGTCTAGATTGAAATAATACAAATGTCATTAACTCTGAATGTTTTTTGCAGTATTTTTGACTATACACTCAGGATTCTAGACACTATGCCTTCTCAATAAAAACACAAGACAGATAGTATGTGAATGCAGTGCAGAGCATGGAGGCCTTATTCTGAGCCATCCATCCTGCCATCACCAATAGCATGTGTGAATGTGAAAAGGGAAACACCCACTCTCTTATACATCTTTATGAAACTCTTCTTGTATACTCACGCCCCTTTTTAAGTCACTTATTGCAGTTTCTGTGGACAAGTAAGACATCCTCCCTTTGCATCACAGTAAAGCCCACAGTAAATCCAACTCATCCTTTGGCCTGTTGTCACTTCAGTCGGCTGCACCCAAAGGCTGGATACATCCGCATGTGTTACTGCTATTAAGGGCTTACTTAAAGACAATTTTAATAATACCTGTAAATGTTTCACTTCTGTTCAAGTCACGTAGCTTCTGTTTGTTAACTCTTGTTATATAACGCTTCTTGTTTTTGGATTTTGTTATTTCTTTCTCATTTTTCTTCCTCTCCCCCTTCTCTACAAGTGTCTTCTGGTAGTTACAAATAAGAATTAGTTCTTACTTTCCAATTTTAAGATCCTTTCGAATCTATTTGTACACCTCCACCTTACCACCTGTGACGAATGCCTGAGTGCCGAAGGGCCTGGAGCAGGACGCACAGACTCCCGTGACTGTGAAATTCATTTATTAACACGCAACGTAACTGTGGCACTCACATATAACAGTAACGGATAACGTGACTTCTACAATTAACACGGACAACTCACACGTAACCGAAGACAATATACATAGACAGAACAGCTAAACAAACATTAACAAGGGCTACATGAACGTGGACATTGACATTAAGCACAGGCGCTAACAAACAATGACCAACAGTGAGGGGAGCACCGACAGGGGTTTAAATAGCCCAACGAACACTGACGCTAAACCCTGTACAGGTGCGTGCCCTCACGGGGGTGTGGCCACAAACAAAAGTAAACCCCCCTGCACGCGGCAGGCCGGACCACGTGACTTGTGGGGAGGAGCGTCCCGTGATAACACTAGTTATCTAAAGTTTTACATATAGCACAAAGACCCTTCAGGATGTAAATTAAAGTAGACACTTGGGAAAAGGCATTCATTTACATCCAGGCTTTTCTTTCCATCATTTAGGCTCCAATTGGTAACATGAAACATACGGGGAAAAAAGCTAACAAAAATGCCTTTTATTTTGGGGTTATCCAACGTGGATGTGGATGCTGGGGATGCAAAATCAGTAATTCAATACATTTCCTGATTCACCAGGGTCTTGTAAAACAAAACGCAAATAATACATCCAAAATGTAAAAACGTACACAAAACCTTTCCAGCACTACACTGGACTTCAAAGTCTTATAGAGGAAACAGTTCATAAATGCTTTAAACACGTCCACAGCAGTGCGCCCGTTAGCCAGCACAATTGCAAACACTATGCATGCAATGTGCTGTTAGCACCTCCTACGATGTGGACGAGGGGTTGGATTTTAGGAGGCAAAAATAGAACACAGCAAACCTATAAAAAAACAACAGCCTCAAAGTATTTACAAATCTGTGCCAATATGTAATGTCCCTAAGCGCACTTCTGATCATGCATCTATGCAGAGTGGAACACTGCAAAATCTGCACATGAACATTGTTCTCATCTTGCAGTGCAAACATGTCCTCCTCCCATGTGAGGCTTTCTGTTGCACGTCAGTGGTATGCACTGATGGCTTCATACCGCTCCTCAGCCACAGAAGGAGGAAACACGTGGCTACGCAAGTGATCCTTCCTCCACAGGTCCCCAATAGCCGAAGGCTTCGCCAGTTCAAGATAGATCTTTATGCTGAGATGAAGAAGCATTTCATCAGCATTTCATCCATCCATGTCCTCTTCATGTTATCCCCTTTTCTCCAAGCTGCAAATCGGTTAGTATTGTTGCATAGGGTTTGGATCACCTCTTGACTAAAGAACAGCTGGAAGATGTTGGAAGGGCTGTAGACTGTCTAAAAATCCATGTGAACTCCTGGGATGAAAATTCAATGGGGCAGGCTGCTCATTTTGCTCCCAGGTGTCGCGCCATCTGTCCTCCTGTGCAGTAGCTGGTGCTGACGCTGTGCTCTTTCCCCTGGAGCTGATCTTGTCTTCCTTGCTCTGGCATGAGGTTGTTGCCCAGCTAAGGTGTGGAAGGTGTTGCCGGGTGTCGGAGGTGACGGTATGGACACTCCTTTCTTTGCTTGAGGTGGGCTTGTGCTTCTGCTGCCTTTGTGACTAGCCAGTCTTCCAGCAGGCACCCTCATGGGTGTCCATAGATTGTGGGATGGTAGAAGTTGATTGTTCCCTGGGAGTGGGTCACAAAAGGTGTGAAACATTCCATATGGGGTAGGCTAGGATTGATCTGCTTCACTGCAAGACAAAGACAGCATAACAGATGAGTACAATATGTACCATGAAAATAAACACAAACATCAAATTGTCATGAGAAATAAGGCTAAATTATTATATGTAGTAGTTACACTTACATTACTATTTATTGCATATTGCTTACAACTATAGTACACTGGCTAAATCATATTGGCGTAACAGGCTACAATATTATGCTACGCACCATAACTACTTGCTAAACGATATTAGATTCAGTGCCAATAGGCTAAAAGATTATGTTGGGGTAAATATATATTATGCATTCTCTCAAGCCAACCCAACAATCTCGCAAAAGTGAATGATATACTTACGGCATATCGAGCACGGCGTCGATTCCATGGACAAACGCGACTTCGCCCTCTGAGTCCATGCTTGCAGCCATGGAAGCGTCATCACTCTCACTTTCCTCATCACTAAATCTAAACGAAGTTCTCATCAACTTCAGCCAGTGTAAGTCGTTTCCATTCCATGGTTGTGATAAAGATATCCACTAAAACGTTTTATCAAAAGCAAAAACAAAATCACGAAGTAAACTGCCCAAAAACCGAGCAACTGAAGCGCACTCTGCAATAGCAACAGGTAAACAGCACGCGCGCAACAGGGCTCGTTAATGTGTTCCGCGTGGCCCGCCCCGTCTCTGTAGTGACCATTCATGGCAAATGAGCTGTCGAGATTTTCGTCTGCCTGAATGCTATTTGTTGAAAATGGTGTCAAACATTTTGGATTCGATGGCCCATTACTGTAAGCTTTTTTTTCTTCCTTTCCCCATTTTCTACAAGGGTCTTCTGGTACTTACATTTATATTTATGCCATTTACTTGCAAATAAGAATTAGTTCTTAATGTACAAATTATGCAAGGAGTACATTCAAAAATTGCATAGTACAGGACATGTGGTTCGGTTTTTTCTGAAGATAAAAAGCAGAAAGAGTAAAACCCGATGTAAAACTAGGGGACAATATATGTGTAGACTTTGCAAACAAGGTCATTGGGTTGCGTGTATATTTTAAATAAGGTAATAAACAAAGTATATTTAATGAACTATGACTCGTTCCTAAATAAATAAGATCTGAAAAACAATTACATTAAAAATAAACTTTAATACAACTTCCAACACCAAAAAAAATAATTTACAAAACAGAGATTTACAATTTACAAAAAAATTACAAAACAGGGAAAAATATATACAAAATCACAGTCCAGGGTCCACAGCACTTCAGACCGAGAAGCCCATCTCTGCAGCCAGATCCAGAATGCCAGGAATCCCCTCCAGCAGGCCTAGGATTTGGTCGGAGAAGAACGCTTCTCCCTCTTTAGTTACCACTGCATCACACACCAGTGGCTCCTCACCGAAAAGGTTCTCACGTGGCCTTTTGCTTGGAGGTTGGCCCTCATCAGCATGTGCCTCCGACTCTGAGCTGGAGTTAGAGAATGATCCGTCATCCCCAGAGAAGGCCTTCCTCTTTCTCTTCCGCAGCTGCGGTGGTGGAGTCGGCGGCTTTTGCTTGGCTATGTTCTGCAGGTGGTTCTGGTGGCAGGCCATATGCCATTGCTCCAGGCTGGACAGGTGAGAATAGTACGTCTGCCTGTACCACTCCCAGTAGACCTGCTGCCAGTAGAGCTCCTGGTCGGTATAATATGCTCCAATGTTTCCAGGCAGCCGAGGGGACTCGCTGGTATGGAGACCGGCATTCTGCATACAGAAGGGCATCGGCGTCGAGTGCCAGTGGCTTGCACCTGCTGTGGACACATATGGCATGAAACTGAAGACTGCTTGCTTCCATTACTGTACACCAGGGATGATAATGACTTGTTTATGATTTTCCCAGCTACAAAGAGTACTAAAAATCTAGAGTATCTTACGTATGGATGGATTGGCAGTCAGCACATGTGGAGAAGGCTGATGGCTGTGTACCTCCACCAGGCCTTAAAAACATCAATTTAATTAGCTTTTTCTTTTTTCCCCTCTTTATCATACATAGCAAATTGGTAAGGAGCACACCTGTGGGATGCTGAAAGATCTTTATGGGCGGTGCCTCTACAGCACCACTAACATGGCCGACCACATGCGAGGGTGCCACAGCGATTCCGCAAGGGAAGGGTGCCGGCCCATAGGAGTCCACACACATCACTGTCTCGTGGGGGGCGCGGGAGACGACACAAAACAATTAATTCAAGTCAAATATGGTTGATTTAAACAGTAAACAAATGAAACAATGAAATGTTAAAAATGAATGAAAAGAGCAAATTTACATTATAAGGAAGACAAAATATTAAAGTTGAACTAAAATGACAGAAACGGATGTACACTGTTTCAAATACATTCTGCAATCTATGAAAATAGACAGTTATGGATGAAGAACCCACCCGCAGGCTGGAGGTAGACTGGATTCATCTGCCTTGGAAGCTGCCCATTAGCATGGGCTCGGGCAAAGTGCCTCTGCCTCTCCTGGCCATGGCCTGAATGAAAACCGCAAAACGGGTGCCCAGAGGAAGCATAAATGTGTCCTGTGTTCATAGTTAATATGAAAAATTGACAGCTTCTTAAAAGTAAATTGCAGAGCAAAATCAAGGTTTGACCAGATCTGTGCTTTTCAAAACTCAAACTGAGCTCCAAACATTCCAAACCAAACATTCCGCAGTTGCTTAGTACACACGTGATGTCACCATTTCTTCATTTTTGAACAAAAACACTACATTAAACAGGCTGCTTCAATAACCTCCATCAGCTTGCTCCATAGAGACTGGTTTGGTTGGAGTCATTCTCCTTTGTTTAGTTTGTCTAGATTGAAATAATACAAATGTCATTAACTCTGAATGTTTTTTGCAGTATTTTTGACTATACACTCAGGATTCTAGACACTATGCCTTCTCAATAAAAACACAAGACAGATAGTATGTGAATGCAGTGCAGAGCATGGAGGCCTTATTCTGAGCCATCCATCCTGCCATCACCAATAGCATGTGTGAATGTGAAAAGGGAAACACCCACTCTCTTATACATCTTTATGAAACTCTTCTTGTATACTCACGCCCCTTTTTAAGTCACTTATTGCAGTTTCTGTGGACAAGTAAGACATCCTCCCTTTGCATCACAGTAAAGCCCACAGTAAATCCAACTCATCCTTTGGCCTGTTGTCACTTCAGTCGGCTGCACCCAAAGGCTGGATACATCCGCATGTGTTACTGCTATTAAGGGCTTACTTAAAGACAATTTTAATAATACCTGTAAATGTTTCACTTCTGTTCAAGTCACGTAGCTTCTGTTTGTTAACTCTTGTTATATAACGCTTCTTGTTTTTGGATTTTGTTATTTCTTTCTCATTTTTCTTCCTCTCCCCCTTCTCTACAAGTGTCTTCTGGTAGTTACAAATAAGAATTAGTTCTTACTTTCCAATTTTAAGATCCTTTCGAATCTATTTGTACACCTCCACCTTACCACCTGTGACGAATGCCTGAGTGCCGAAGGGCCTGGAGCAGGACGCACAGACTCCCGTGACTGTGAAATTCATTTATTAACACGCAACGTAACTGTGGCACTCACATATAACAGTAACGGATAACGTGACTTCTACAATTAACACGGACAACTCACACGTAACCGAAGACAATATACATAGACAGAACAGCTAAACAAACATTAACAAGGGCTACATGAACGTGGACATTGACATTAAGCACAGGCGCTAACAAACAATGACCAACAGTGAGGGGAGCACCGACAGGGGTTTAAATAGCCCAACGAACACTGACGCTAAACCCTGTACAGGTGCGTGCCCTCACGGGGGTGTGGCCACAAACAAAAGTAAACCCCCCTGCACGCGGCAGGCCGGACCACGTGACTTGTGGGGAGGAGCGTCCCGTGATAACACTAGTTATCTAAAGTTTTACATATAGCACAAAGACCCTTCAGGATGTAAATTAAAGTAGACACTTGGGAAAAGGCATTCATTTACATCCAGGCTTTTCTTTCCATCATTTAGGCTCCAATTGGTAATATGAAACATACGGGGAAAAAAGCTAACAAAAATGCCTTTTATTTTGGGGTTATCCAACGTGGATGTGGATGCTGGGGATGCAAAATCAGTAATTCAATACATTTCCTGATTCACCAGGGTCTTGTAAAACAAAACGCAAATAATACATCCAAAATGTAAAAACGTACACAAAACCTTTCCAGCACTACACTGGACTTCAAAGTCTTATAGAGGAAACAGTTCATAAATGCTTTAAACACGTCCACAGCAGTGCGCCCGTTAGCCAGCACAATTGCAAACACTATGCATGCAATGTGCTGTTAGCACCTCCTACGATGTGGACGAGGGGTTGGATTTTAGGAGGCAAAAATAGAACACAGCAAACCTATAAAAAAACAACAACCTCAAAGTATTTACAAATCTGTGCCAATATGTAATGTCCCTAAGCGCACTTCTGATCATGCATCTATGCAGAGTGGAACACTGCAAAATCTGCACATGAACATTGTTCTCATCTTGCAGTGCAAACATGTCCTCCTCCCATGTGAGGCTTTCTGTTGCACGTCAGTGGTATGCACTGATGGCTTCATACCGCTCCTCAGCCACAGAAGGAGGAAACACGTGGCTACGCAAGTGATCCTTCCTCCACAGGTCCCCAATAGCCGAAGGCTTCGCCAGTCCAAGATAGATCTTTATGCTGAGATGAAGAAGCATTTCATCAGCATTTCATCCATCCATGTCCTCTTCATGTTATCCCCTTTTCTCCAAGCTGCAAATCGGTTAGTATTGTTGCATAGGGTTTGGATCACCTCTTGACTAAAGAACAGCTGGAAGATGTTGGAAGGGCTGTAGACTGTCTAAAAATCCATGTGAACTCCTGGGATGAAAATTCAATGGGGCAGGCTGCTCATTTTCCTCCCAGGTGTCGCGCCATCTGTCCTCCTGTGCAGTAGCTGGTGCTGACGCTGTGCTCTTTCCCCTGGAGCTGATCTTGTCTTCCTTGCTCTGGCATGAGGTTGTTGCCCAGCTAAGGTGTGGAAGGTGTTGCCGGGTGTCGGAGGTGACGGTATGGACACTCCTTTCTTTGCTTGAGGTGGGCTTGTGCTTCTGCTGCCTTTGTGACTAGCCAGTCTTCCAGCAGGCACCCTCATGGGTGTCCATAGATTGTGGGATGGTAGAAGTTGATTGTTCCCTGGGAGTGGGTCACAAAAGGTGTGAAACATTCCATATGGGGTAGGCTAGGATTGATCTGCTTCACTGCAAGACAAAGACAGCATAACAAATGAGTACAATATGTACCATGAAAATAAACACAAACATCAAATTGTCATGAGAAATAAGGCTAAATTATTATATGTAGTAGCTACACTTACATTACTATTTATTGCATATTACTTACAACTATAGTACACTGGCTAAATCATATTGGCGTAACAGGCTACAATATTATGCTACGCACCATAACTACTTGCTAAACGATACTAGATTCAGTGCCAATAGGCTAAAAGATTATGTTGGGGTAAATATATAGTATGCATTCTCTCAAGCCAACCCAACAATCTCGCAAAAGTGAATGATATACTTACGGCATATCGAGCACGGCGTCGATTCCATGGACAAACGCGACTTCGCCCTCTGAGTCCATGCTTGCAGCCATGGAAGCGTCATCACTCTCACTTTCCTCATCACTAAATCTAAACGAAGTTCTCATCAACTTCAGCCAGTGTAAGTCGTTTCCATTCCATGGTTGTGATAAAGATATCCACTAAAACGTTTTATCAAAAGCAAAAACAAAATCACGAAGTAAACTGCCCAAAAACCGAGCAACTGAAGTGCACTCTGCAATAGCAACAGGTAAACAGCACGCGCGCAACAGGGCTCGTTAATGTGTTCCGCGTGGCCCGCCCCGTCTCTGTAGTGACCATTCATGGCAAATGAGCTGTCGAGATTTTCGTCTGCCTGAATGCTATTTTTTGAAAATGGTGTCAAATATTTTGGATTCGATGGCCCATTACTGTAAGCTTTTTTTTCTTCCTTTCCCCATTTTCTACAAGTGTCTTCTGGTACTTACATTTATATTTATGCCATTTACTTGCAAATAAGAATTAGTTCTTAATGTACAAATTATGCAAGGAGTACATTCAAAAATTGCATAGTACAGGACATGTGGTTCGGTTTTTTCTGAAGATAAAAAGCAGAAAGAGTAAAACTAGAGGACAATATATGTGTAGACTTTGCAAACAAGGTCATTGGGTTGCGTGTATATTTTAAATAAGGTAATAAACAAAGTATATTTAATGAACTATGACTCGTTCCTAAATAAATAAGATCTGAAAAACAATTACATTAAAAATAAACTTTAATACAACTTCCAACACCAAAAAAAATAATTTACAAAACAGAGATTTACAATTTACAAAAAAATTACAAAACAGGGAAAAATATATACAAAATCACAGTCCAGGGTCCACAGCACTTCAGACCGAGAAGCCCATCTCTGCAGCCAGATCCAGAATGCCAGGAATCCCCTCCAGCAGGCCTAGGATTTGGTCGGAGAAGAACGCTTCTCCCTCTTTAGTTACCACTGCATCACACACCAGTGGCTCCTCACCGAAAAGGTTCTCACGTGGCCTTTTGCTTGGAGGTTGGCCCTCATCAGCATGTGCCTCCGACTCTGAGCTGGAGTTAGAGAATGATCCGTCATCCCCAGAGAAGGCCTTCCTCTTTCTCTTCCGCAGCTGCGGTGGTGGAGTCGGCGGCTTTTGCTTGGCTATGTTCTGCAGGTGGTTCTGGTGGCAGGCCATATGCCATTGCTCCAGGCTGGACAGGTGAGAATAGTACGTCTGCCTGTACCACTCCCAGTAGACCTGCTGCCAGTAGAGCTCCTGGTCGGTATAATATGCTCCAATGTTTCCAGGCAGCCGAGGGGACTCGCTGGTATGGAGACCGGCATTCTGCATACAGAAGGGCATCGGCGTCGAGTGCCAGTGGCTTGCACCTGCTGTGGACACATATGGCATGAAACTGAAGACTGCTTGCTTCCATTACTGTACACCAGGGATGATAATGACTTGTTTATGATTTTCCCAGCTACAAAGAGTACTAAAAATCTAGAGTATCTTACGTATGGATGGATTGGCAGTCAGCACATGTGGAGAAGGCTGATGGCTGTGTACCTCCACCAGGCCTTAAAAACATCAATTTAATTAGCTTTTTCTTTTTTCCCCTCTTTATCATACATAGCAAATTGGTAAGGAGCACACCTGTGGGATGCTGAAAGATCTTTATGGGCGGTGCCTCTACAGCACCACTAACATGGCCGACCACATGCGAGGGTGCCACAGCGATTCCGCAAGGGAAGGGTGCCGGCCCATAGGAGTCCACACACATCACTGTCTCGTGGGGGGCGCGGGAGACGACACAAAACAATTAATTCAAGTCAAATATGGTTGATTTAAACAGTAAACAAATGAAACAATGAAATGTTAAAAATGAATGAAAAGAGCAAATTTACATTATAAGGAAGACAAAATATTAAAGTTGAACTAAAATGACAGAAACGGATGTACACTGTTTCAAATACATTCTGCAATCTATGAAAATAGACAGTTATGGATGAAGAACCCACCCGCAGGCTGGAGGTAGACTGGATTCATCTGCCTTGGAAGCTGCCCATTAGCATGGGCTCGGGCAAAGTGCCTCTGCCTCTCCTGGCCATGGCCTGAATGAAAACCGCAAAACGGGTGCCCAGAGGAAGCATAAATGTGTCCTGTGTTCATAGTTAATATGAAAAATTGACAGCTTCTTAAAAGTAAATTGCAGAGCAAAATCAAGGTTTGACCAGATCTGTGCTTTTCAAAACTCAAACTGAGCTCCAAACATTCCAAACCAAACATTCCGCAGTTGCTTAGTACACACGTGATGTCACCATTTCTTCATTTTTGAACAAAAACACTACATTAAACAGGCTGCTTCAATAACCTCCATCAGCTTGCTCCATAGAGACTGGTTTGGTTGGAGTCATTCTCCTTTGTTTAGTTTGTCTAGATTGAAATAATACAAATGTCATTAACTCTGAATGTTTTTTGCAGTATTTTTGACTATACACTCAGGATTCTAGACACTATGCCTTCTCAATAAAAACACAAGACAGATAGTATGTGAATGCAGTGCAGAGCATGGAGGCCTTATTCTGAGCCATCCATCCTGCCATCACCAATAGCATGTGTGAATGTGAAAAGGGAAACACCCACTCTCTTATACATCTTTATGAAACTCTTCTTGTATACTCACGCCCCTTTTTAAGTCACTTATTGCAGTTTCTGTGGACAAGTAAGACATCCTCCCTTTGCATCACAGTAAAGCCCACAGTAAATCCAACTCATCCTTTGGCCTGTTGTCACTTCAGTCGGCTGCACCCAAAGGCTGGATACATCCGCATGTGTTACTGCTATTAAGGGCTTACTTAAAGACAATTTTAATAATACCTGTAAATGTTTTACTTCTGTTCAAGTCACGTAGCTTCTGTTTGTTAACTCTTGTTATATAACGCTTCTTGTTTTTGGATTTTGTTATTTCTTTCTCATTTTTCTTCCTCTCCCCCTTCTCTACAAGTGTCTTCTGGTAGTTACAAATAAGAATTAGTTCTTACTTTCCAATTTTAAGATCCTTTCGAATCTATTTGTACACCTCCACCTTACCACCTGTGACGAATGCCTGAGTGCCGAAGGGCCTGGAGCAGGACGCACAGACTCCCGTGACTGTGAAATTCATTTATTAACACGCAACGTAACTGTGGCACTCACATATAACAGTAACGGATAACGTGACTTCTACAATTAACACGGACAACTCACACGTAACCGAAGACAATATACATAGACAGAACAGCTAAACAAACATTAACAAGGGCTACATGAACGTGGACATTGACATTAAGCACAGGCGCTAACAAACAATGACCAACAGTGAGGGGAGCACCGACAGGGGTTTAAATAGCCCAACGAACACTGACGCTAAACCCTGTACAGGTGCGTGCCCTCACGGGGGTGTGGCCACAAACAAAAGTAAACCCCCCTGCACGCGGCAGGCCGGACCACGTGACTTGTGGGGAGGAGCGTCCCGTGATAACACTAGTTATCTAAAGTTTTACATATAGCACAAAGACCCTTCAGGATGTAAATTAAAGTAGACACTTGGGAAAAGGCATTCATTTACATCCAGGCTTTTCTTTCCACCATTTAGGCTCCAATTGGTAACATGAAACATACGGGGAAAAAAGCTAACAAAAATGCCTTTTATTTTGGGGTTATCCAACGTGGATGTGGATGCTGGGGATGCAAAATCAGTAATTCAATACATTTCCTGATTCACCAGGGTCTTGCAAAACAAAACGCAAATAATACATCCAAAATGTAAAAACGTACACAAAACCTTTCCAGCACTACACTGGACTTCAAAGTCTTATAGAGGAAACAGTTCATAAATGCTTTAAACACGTCCACAGCAGTGCGCCCGTTAGCCAGCACAATTGCAAACACTATGCATGCAATGTGCTGTTAGCACCTCCTACGATGTGGACGAGGGGTTGGATTTTAGGAGGCAAAAATAGAACACAGCAAACCTATAAAAAAACAACAACCTCAAAGTATTTACAAATCTGTGCCAATATGTAATGTCCCTAAGCGCACTTCTGATCATGCATCTATGCAGAGTGGAACACTGCAAAATCTGCACATGAGCATTGTTCTCATCTTGCAGTGCAAACATGTCCTCCTCCCATGTGAGGCTTTCTGTTGCACGTCAGTGGTATGCACTGATGGCTTCATACCGCTCCTCAGCCACAGAAGGAGGAAACACGTGGCTACGCAAGTGATCCTTCCTCCACAGGTCCCCAATAGCCGAAGGCTTCGCCAGTCCAAGATAGATCTTTATGCTGAGATGAAGAAGCATTTCATCAGCATTTCATCCATCCATGTCCTCTTCATGTTATCCCCTTTTCTCCAAGCTGCAAATCGGTCAGTATTGTTGCATAGGGTTTGGATCACCTCTTGACTAAAGAACAGCTGGAAGATGTTGGAAGGGCTGTAGACTGTCTAAAAATCCATGTGAACTCCTAGGATGAAAATTCAATGGGGCAGGCTGCTCATCTTCCTCCCAGGTGTCGCGCCATCTGTCCTCCTGTGCAGTAGCTGGTGCTGACACTGTGCTCTTTCCCCTGGAGCTGATCTTGTCTTCCTTGCTCTGGCATGAGGTTGTTGCCCAGCTAAGGTGTGGAAGGTGTTGCCGGGTGTCGGAGGTGACGGTATGGACACTCCTTTCTTTGCTTGAGGTGGGCTTGTGCTTCTGCTGCCTTTGTGACTAGCCAGTCTTCCAGCAGGCACCCTCATGGGTGTCCATAGATTGTGGGATGGTAGAAGTTGATTGTTCCCTGGGAGTGGGTCACAAAAGGTGTGAAACATTCCATATGGGGTAGGCTAGGATTGATCTGCTTCACTGCAAGACAAAGACAGCATAACAAATGAGTACAATATGTACCATGAAAATAAACACAAACATCAAATTGTCATGAGAAATAAGGCTAAATTATTATATGTAGTAGTTACACTTACATTACTATTTATTGCATATTGCTTACAACTATAGTACACTGGCTAAATCATATTGGCGTAACAGGCTACAATATTATGCTACGCACCATAACTACTTGCTAAACGATATTAGATTCAGTGCCAATAGGCTAAAAGATTATGTTGGGGTAAATATATAGTATGCATTCTCTCAAGCCAACCCAACAATCTCGCAAAAGTGAATGATATACTTACGGCATATCGAGCACGGCGTCGATTCCATGGACAAACGCGACTTCGCCCTCTGAGTCCATGCTTGCAGCCATGGAAGCGTCATCACTCTCACTTTCCTCATCACTAAATCTAAACGAAGTTCTCATCAACTTCAGCCAGTGTAAGTCGTTTCCATTCCATGGTTGTGATAAAGATATCCACTAAAACGTTTTATCAAAAGCAAAAACAAAATCACGAAGTAAACTGCCCAAAAACCGAGCAACTGAAGCGCACTCTGCAATAGCAACAGGTAAACAGCACGCGCGCAACAGGGCTCGTTAATGTGTTCCGCGTGGCCCGCCCCGTCTCTGTAGTGACCATTCATGGCAAATGAGCTGTCGAGATTTTCGTCTGCCTGAATGCTATTTGTTGAAAATGGTGTCAAACATTTTGGATTCGATGGCCCATTACTGTAAGCTTTTTTTTCTTCCTTTCCCCATTTTCTACAAGGGTCTTCTGGTACTTACATTTATATTTATGCCATTTACTTGCAAATAAGAATTAGTTCTTAATGTACAAATTATGCAAGGAGTACATTCAAAAATTGCATAGTACAGGACATGTGGTTCGGTTTTTTCTGAAGATAAAAAGCAGAAAGAGTAAAACCCGATGTAAAACTAGGGGACAATATATGTGTAGACTTTGCAAACAAGGTCATTGGGTTGCGTGTATATTTTAAATAAGGTAATAAACAAAGTATATTTAATGAACTATGACTCGTTCCTAAATAAATAAGATCTGAAAAACAATTACATTAAAAATAAACTTTAATACAACTTCCAACACCAAAAAAAATAATTTACAAAACAGAGATTTACAATTTACAAAAAAATTACAAAACAGGGAAAAATATATACAAAATCACAGTCCAGGGTCCACAGCACTTCAGACCGAGAAGCCCATCTCTGCAGCCAGATCCAGAATGCCAGGAATCCCCTCCAGCAGGCCTAGGATTTGGTCGGAGAAGAACGCTTCTCCCTCTTTAGTTACCTCTGCATCACACACCAGTGGCTCCTCACCGAAAAGGTTCTCGCGTGGCCTTTTGCTTGGAGGTTGGCCCTCATCAGCATGTGCCTCCGACTCTGAGCTGGAGTTAGAGAATGATCCGTCATCTCCAGAGAAGGCCTTCCTCTTTCTCTTCCGCAGCTGCGGTGGTGGAGTCGGCGGCTTTTGCTTGGCTATGTTCTGCAGGTGGTTCTGGTGGCAGGCCATATGCCATTGCTCCAGGCTGGACAGGTGAGAATAGTACGTCTGCCTGTACCACTCCCAGTAGACCTGCTGCCAGTAGAGCTCCTGGTCGGTATAATATGCTCCAATGTTTCCAGGCAGCCGAGGGGACTCGCTGGTATGGAGACCGGCATTCCGCATACAGAAGGGCATCGGCGTCGAGTGCCAGTGGCTTGCACCTGCTGTGGACACATATGGCATGAAACTGAAGACTGCTTGCTTCCATTACTGTACACCAGGGATGATAATGACTTGTTTATGATTTTCCCAGCTACAAAGAGTACTAAAAATCTAGAGTATCTTACGTATGGATGGATTGGCAGTCAGCACATGTGGAGAAGGCTGATGGCTGTGTACCTCCACCAGGCCTTAAAAACATCAATTTAATTAGCTTTTTCTTTTTTCCCCTCTTTATCATACATAGCAAATTGGTAAGGAGCACACCTGTGGGATGCTGAAAGATCTTTATGGGCGGTGCCTCTACAGCACCACTAACATGGCCGACCACATGCGAGGGTGCCACAGCGATTCCGCAAGGGAAGGGTGCCGGCCCATAGGAGTCCACACACATCACTGTCTCGTGGGGGGCGCGGGAGACGACACAAAACAATTAATTCAAGTCAAATATGGTTGATTTAAACAGTAAACAAATGAAACAATGAAATGTTAAAAATGAATGAAAAGAGCAAATTTACATTATAAGGAAGACAAAATATTAAAGTTGAACTAAAATGACAGAAACGGATGTACACTGTTTCAAATACATTCTGCAATCTATGAAAATAGACAGTTATGGATGAAGAACCCACCCGCAGGCTGGAGGTAGACTGGATTCATCTGCCTTGGAAGCTGCCCATTAGCATGGGCTCGGGCAAAGTGCCTCTGCCTCTCCTGGCCATGGCCTGAATGAAAACCGCAAAACGGGTGCCCAGAGGAAGCATAAATGTGTCCTGTGTTCATAGTTAATATGAAAAATTGACAGCTTCTTAAAAGTAAATTGCAGAGCAAAATCAAGGTTTGACCAGATCTGTGCTTTTCAAAACTCAAACTGAGCTCCAAACATTCCAAACCAAACATTCCGCAGTTGCTTAGTACACACGTGAAGTCACCATTTCTTCATTTTTGAACAAAAACACTACATTAAACAGGCTGCTTCAATAACCTCCATCAGCTTGCTCCATAGAGACTGTTTTGGTTGGAGTCATTCTTCTTTGTTTAGTTTGTCAAGATTGAAATAATACAAATGTCATTAACTCTGGATGTTTTTTGCAGTGTTTTTGACTATACACTCAGGATTCTAGACACTATGTCTTCTCAATAAAAACACAAGACAGATAGTATGTGAATGCAGTGCAGAGCATGGAGGCCTTATTCTGAGCCATCCATCCTGCCATCACCAATAGCATGTGTGAATGTGAAAAGGGAAACACCCACTCTCTTATACATCTTTATGAAACTCTTCTTGTATACTCACGCCCCTTTTTAAGTCACTTATTGCAGTTTCTGTGGACAAGTAAGACATCCTCCCTTTGCATCACAGTAAAGCCCACAGTAAATCCAACTCATCCTTTGGCCTGTTGTCACTTCAGTCGGCTGCACCCAAAGGCTGGATACATCCGCATGTGTTACTGCTATTAAGGGCTTACTTAAAGACAATTTTAATAATACCTGTAAATGTTTCACTTCTGTTCAAGTCACGTAGCTTCTGTTTGTTAACTCTTGTTATATAACGCTTCTTGTTTTTGGATTTTGTTATTTCTTTCTCATTTTTCTTCCTCTCCCCCTTCTCTACAAGTGTCTTCTGGTAGTTACAAATAAGAATTAGTTCTTACTTTCCAATTTTAAGATCCTTTCGAATCTATTTGTACACCTCCACCTTACCACCTGTGACGAATGCCTGAGTGCCGAAGGGCCTGGAGCAGGACGCACAGACTCCCGTGACTGTGAAATTCATTTATTAACACGCAACGTAACTGTGGCACTCACATATAACAGTAACGGATAACGTGACTTCTACAATTAACACGGACAACTCACACGTAACCGAAGACAATATACATAGACAGAACAGCTAAACAAACATTAACAAGGGCTACATGAACGTGGACATTGACATTAAGCACAGGCGCTAACAAACAATGACCAACAGTGAGGGGAGCACCGACAGGGGTTTAAATAGCCCAACGAACACTGACGCTAAACCCTGTACAGGTGCGTGCCCTCACGGGGGTGTGGCCACAAACAAAAGTAAACCCCCCTGCACGCGGCAGGCCGGACCACGTGACTTGTGGGGAGGAGCGTCCCGTGATAACACTAGTTATCTAAAGTTTTACATATAGCACAAAGACCCTTCAGGATGTAAATTAAAGTAGACACTTGGGAAAAGGCATTCATTTACATCCAGGCATTTCTTTCCACCATTTAGGCTCCAATTGGTAACATGAAACATATGGGGAAAAAGCTAACAAAAATGCCTTTTATTTTGGGGTTATCCAACGTGGATGTGGATGCTGGGGATGCAAAATCAGTAATTCAATACATTTCCTGATTCACCAGGGTCTTGCAAAACAAAACGCAAATAATACATCCAAAATGTAAAAACGTACACAAAACCTTTCCAGCACTACACTGGACTTCAAAGTCTTATAGAGGAAACAGTTCATAAATGCTTTAAACACGTCCACAGCAGTGCGCCCGTTAGCCAGCACAATTGCAAACACTATGCATGCAATGTGCTGTTAGCACCTCCTACGATGTGGACGAGGGGTTGGATTTTAGGAGGCAAAAATAGAACACAGCAAACCTATAAAAAAACAGCAACCTCAAAGTATTTACAAATCTGTGCCAATATGTAATGTCCCTAAGCGCACTTCTTATCATGCATCTATGCAGAGTGGAACACTGCAAAATCTGCACATGAACATTGTTCTCATCTTGCAGTGCAAACATGTCCTCCTCCCATGTGAGGCTTTCTGTTGCACGTCAGTGGTATGCACTGATGGCTTCATACCGCTCCTCAGCCACAGAAGGAGGAAACACGTGGCTACGCAAGTGATCCTTCCTCCACAGGTCCCCAATAGCCGAAGGCTTCGCCAGTCCAAGATAGATCTTTATGCTGAGATGAAGAAGCATTTCATCAGCATTTCATCCATCCATGTCCTCTTCATGTTATCCCCTTTTCTCCAAGCTGCAAATCGGTTAGTATTGTTGCATAGGGTTTGGATCACCTCTTGACTAAAGAACAGCTGGAAGATGTTGGAAGGGCTGTAGACTGTCTAAAAATCCATGTGAACTCCTAGGATGAAAATTCAATGGGGCAGGCTGCTCATCTTCCTCCCAGGTGTCGCGCCATCTGTCCTCCTGTGCAGTAGCTGGTGCTGACGCTGTGCTCTTTCCCCTGGAGCTGATCTTGTCTTCCTTGCTCTGGCATGAGGTTGTTGCCCAGCTAAGGTGTGGAAGGTGTTGCCGGGTGTCGGAGGTGACGGTATGGACACTCCTTTCTTTGCTTGAGGTGGGCTTGTGCTTCTGCTGCCTTTGTGACTAGCCAGTCTTCCAGCAGGCACCCTCATGGGTGTCCATAGATTGTGGGATGGTAGAAGTTGATTGTTCCCTGGGAGTGGGTCACAAAAGGTGTGAAACATTCCATATGGGGTAGGCTAGGATTGATCTGCTTCACTGCAAGACAAAGACAGCATAACAAATGAGTACAATATGTACCATGAAAATAAACACAAACATCAAATTGTCATGAGAAATAAGGCTAAATTATTATATGTAGTAGTTACACTTACATTACTATTTATTGCATATTGCTTACAACTATAGTACACTGGCTAAATCATATTGGCGTAACAGGCTACAATATTATGCTACGCACCATAACTACTTGCTAAACGATATTAGATTCAGTGCCAATAGGCTAAAAGATTATGTTGGGGTAAATATATAGTATGCATTCTCTCAAGCCAACCCAACAATCTCGCAAAAGTGAATGATATACTTACGGCATATCGAGCACGGCGTCGATTCCATGGACAAACGCGACTTCGCCCTCTGAGTCCATGCTTGCAGCCATGGAAGCGTCATCACTCTCACTTTCCTCATCACTAAATCTAAACGAAGTTCTCATCAACTTCAGCCAGTGTAAGTCGTTTCCATTCCATGGTTGTGATAAAGATATCCACTAAAACGTTTTATCAAAAGCAAAAACAAAATCACGAAGTAAACTGCCCAAAAACCGAGCAACTGAAGCGCACTCTGCAATAGCAACAGGTAAACAGCACGCGCGCAACAGGGCTCGTTAATGTGTTCCGCGTGGCCCGCCCCGTCTCTGTAGTGACCATTCATGGCAAATGAGCTGTCGAGATTTTCGTCTGCCTGAATGCTATTTGTTGAAAATGGTGTCAAACATTTTGGATTCGATGGCCCATTACTGTAAGCTTTTTTTTCTTCCTTTCCCCATTTTCTACAAGGGTCTTCTGGTACTTACATTTATATTTATGCCATTTACTTGCAAATAAGAATTAGTTCTTAATGTACAAATTATGCAAGGAGTACATTCAAAAATTGCATAGTACAGGACATGTGGTTCGGTTTTTTCTGAAGATAAAAAGCAGAAAGAGTAAAACCCGATGTAAAACTAGGGGACAATATATGTGTAGACTTTGCAAACAAGGTCATTGGGTTGCGTGTATATTTTAAATAAGGTAATAAACAAAGTATATTTAATGAACTATGACTCGTTCCTAAATAAATAAGATCTGAAAAACAATTACATTAAAAATAAACTTTAATACAACTTCCAACACCAAAAAAAATAATTTACAAAACAGATTTACAATTTACAAAAAAATTACAAAACAGGGAAAAATATATACAAAATCACAGTCCAGGGTCCACAGCACTTCAGACCGAGAAGCCCATCTCTGCAGCCAGATCCAGAATGCCAGGAATCCCCTCCAGCAGGCCTAGGATTTGGTCGGAGAAGAACGCTTCTCCCTCTTTAGTTACCACTGCATCACACACCAGTGGCTCCTCACCGAAAAGGTTCTCGCCTTGCCTTTTGCTTGGAGGTTGGCCCTCATCAGCATGTGCCTCCGACTCTGAGCTGGAGTTAGAGAATGATCCGTCATCTCCAGAGAAGGCCTTCCTCTTTCTCTTCCGCAGCTGCGGTGGTGGAGTCGGCGGCTTTTGCTTGGCTATGTTCTGCAGGTGGTTCTGGTGGCAGGCCATATGCCATTGCTCCAGGCTGGACAGGTGAGAATAGTACGTCTGCCTGTACCACTCCCAGTAGACCTGCTGCCAGTAGAGCTCCTGGTCGGTATAATATGCTCCAATGTTTCCAGGCAGCCGAGGGGACTCGCTGGTATGGAGACCGGCATTCCGCATACAGAAGGGCATCGGCGTCGAGTGCCAGTGGCTTGCACCTGCTGTGGACACATATGGCATGAAACTGAAGACTGCTTGCTTCCATTACTGTACACCAGGGATGATAATGACTTGTTTATGATTTTCCCAGCTACAAAGAGTACTAAAAATCTAGAGTATCTTACGTATGGATGGATTGGCAGTCAGCACATGTGGAGAAGGCTGATGGCTGTGTACCTCCACCAGGCCTTAAAAACATCAATTTAATTAGCTTTTTCTTTTTTCCCCTCTTTATCATACATAGCAAATTGGTAAGGAGCACACCTGTGGGATGCTGAAAGATCTTTATGGGCGGTGCCTCTACAGCACCACTAACATGGCCGACCACATGCGAGGGTGCCACAGCGATTCCGCAAGGGAAGGGTGCCGGCCCATAGGAGTCCACACACATCACTGTCTCGTGGGGGGCGCGGGAGACGACACAAAACAATTAATTCAAGTCAAATATGGTTGATTTAAACAGTAAACAAATGAAACAATGAAATGTTAAAAATGAATGAAAAGAGCAAATTTACATTATAAGGAAGACAAAATATTAAAGTTGAACTAAAATGACAGAAACGGATGTACACTGTTTCAAATACATTCTGCAATCTATGAAAATAGACAGTTATGGATGAAGAACCCACCCGCAGGCTGGAGGTAGACTGGATTCATCTGCCTTGGAAGCTGCCCATTAGCATGGGCTCGGGCAAAGTGCCTCTGCCTCTCCTGGCCATGGCCTGAATGAAAACCGCAAAACGGGTGCCCAGAGGAAGCATAAATGTGTCCTGTGTTCATAGTTAATATGAAAAATTGACAGCTTCTTAAAAGTAAATTGCAGAGCAAAATCAAGGTTTGACCAGATCTGTGCTTTTCAAAACTCAAACTGAGCTCCAAACATTCCAAACCAAACATTCGGCAGTTGCTTAGTACACACGTGATGTCACCATTTCTTCATTTTTGAACAAAAACACTACATTAAACAGGCTGCTTCAATAACCTCCATCAGCTTGCTCCATAGAGACTGGTTTGGTTGGAGTCATTCTCCTTTGTTTAGTTTGTCTAGATTGAAATAATACAAATGTCATTAACTCTGAATGTTTTTTGCAGTATTTTTGACTATACACTCAGGATTCTAGACACTATGCCTTCTCAATAAAAACACAAGACAGATAGTATGTGAATGCAGTGCAGAGCATGGAGGCCTTATTCTGAGCCATCCATCCTGCCATCACCAATAGCATGTGTGAATGTGAAAAGGGAAACACCCACTCTCTTATACATCTTTATGAAACTCTTCTTGTATACTCACGCCCCTTTTTAAGTCACTTATTGCAGTTTCTGTGGACAAGTAAGACATCCTCCCTTTGCATCACAGTAAAGCCCACAGTAAATCCAACTCATCCTTTGGCCTGTTGTCACTTCAGTCGGCTGCACCCAAAGGCTGGATACATCCGCATGTGTTACTGCTATTAAGGGCTTACTTAAAGACAATTTTAATAATACCTGTAAATGTTTTACTTCTGTTCAAGTCACGTAGCTTCTGTTTGTTAACTCTTGTTATATAACGCTTCTTGTTTTTGGATTTTGTTATTTCTTTCTCATTTTTCTTCCTCTCCCCCTTCTCTACAAGTGTCTTCTGGTAGTTACAAATAAGAATTAGTTCTTACTTTCCAATTTTAAGATCCTTTCGAATCTATTTGTACACCTCCACCTTACCACCTGTGACGAATGCCTGAGTGCCGAAGGGCCTGGAGCAGGACGCACAGACTCCCGTGACTGTGAAATTCATTTATTAACACGCAACGTAACTGTAGCACTCACATATAACAGTAACGGATAACGTGACTTCTACAATTAACACGGACAACTCACACGTAACCGAAGACAATATACATAGACAGAACAGCTAAACAAACATTAACAAGGGCTACATGAACGTGGACATTGACATTAAGCACAGGCGCTAACAAACAATGACCAACAGTGAGGGGAGCACCGACAGGGGTTTAAATAGCCCAACGAACACTGACGCTAAACCCTGTACAGGTGCGTGCCCTCACGGGGGTGTGGCCACAAACAAAAGTAAACCCCCCTGCACGCGGCAGGCCGGACCACGTGACTTGTGGGGAGGAGCGTCCCGTGATAACACTAGTTATCTAAAGTTTTACATATAGCACAAAGACCCTTCAGGATGTAAATTAAAGTAGACACTTGGGAAAAGGCATTCATTTACATCCAGGCTTTTCTTTCCACCATTTAGGCTCCAATTGGTAACATGAAACATACGGGGAAAAAAGCTAACAAAAATGCCTTTTATTTTGGGGTTATCCAACGTGGATGTGGATGCTGGGGATGCAAAATCAGTAATTCAATACATTTCCTGATTCACCAGGGTCTTGCAAAACAAAACGCAAATAATACATCCAAAATGTAAAAACGTACACAAAACCTTTCCAGCACTACACTGGACTTCAAAGTCTTATAGAGGAAACAGTTCATAAATGCTTTAAACACGTCCACAGCAGTGCGCCCGTTAGCCAGCACAATTGTAAACACTATGCATGCAATGTGCTGTTAGCACCTCCTACGATGTGGACGAGGGGTTGGATTTTAGGAGGCAAAAATAGAACACAGCAAACCTATAAAAAAACAGCAACCTCAAAGTATTTACAAATCTGTGCCAATATGTAATGTCCCTAAGCGCACTTCTGATCATGCATCTATGCAGAGTGGAACACTGCAAAATCTGCACATGAACATTGTTCTCATCTTGCAGTGCAAACATGTCCTCCTCCCATGTGAGGCTTTCTGTTGCACGTCAGTGGTATGCACTGATGGCTTCATACCGCTCCTCAGCCACAGAAGGAGGAAACACGTGGCTACGCAAGTGATCCTTCCTCCACAGGTCCCCAATAGCCGAAGGCTTCGCCAGTCCAAGATAGATCTTTATGCTGAGATGAAGAAGCATTTCATCAGCATTTCATCCATCCATGTCCTCTTCATGTTATCCCCTTTTCTCCAAGCTGCAAATCGGTTAGTATTGTTGCATAGGGTTTGGATCACCTCTTGACTAAAGAACAGCTGGAAGATGTTGGAAGGGCTGTAGACTGTCTAAAAATCCATGTGAACTCCTGGGATGAAAATTCAATGGGGCAGGCTGCTCATTTTCCTCCCAGGTGTCGCGCCATCTGTCCTCCTGTGCAGTAGCTGGTGCTGACGCTGTGCTCTTTCCCCTGGAGCTGATCTTGTCTTCCTTGCTCTGGCATGAGGTTGTTGCCCAGCTAAGGTGTGGAAGGTGTTGCCGGGTGTCGGAGGTGACGGTATGGACACTCCTTTCTTTGCTTGAGGTGGGCTTGTGCTTCTGCTGCCTTTGTGACTAGCCAGTCTTCCAGCAGGCACCCTCATGGGTGTCCATAGATTGTGGGATGGTAGAAGTTGATTGTTCCCTGGGAGTGGGTCACAAAAGGTGTGAAACATTCCATATGGGGTAGGCTAGGATTGATCTGCTTCACTGCAAGACAAAGACAGCATAACAAATGAGTACAATATGTACCATGAAAATAAACACAAACATCAAATTGTTATGAGAAATAAGGCTAAATTATTATATGTAGTAGCTACACTTACATTACTATTTATTGCATATTACTTACAACTATAGTATACTGGCTAAATCATATTGGCGTAACAGGCTACAATATTATGCTACGCACCATAACTACTTGCTAAACGATACTAGATTCAGTGCCAATAGGCTAAAAGATTATGTTGGGGTAAATATATAGTATGCATTCTCTCAAGCCAACCCAACAATCTCGCAAAAGTGAATGATATACTTACGGCATATCGAGCACGGCGTCGATTCCATGGACAAACGCGACTTCGCCCTCTGAGTCCATGCTTGCAGCCATGGAAGCGTCATCACTCTCACTTTCCTCATCACTAAATCTAAACGAAGTTCTCATCAACTTCAGCCAGTGTAAGTCGTTTCCATTCCATGGTTGTGATAAAGATATCCACTAAAACGTTTTATCAAAAGCAAAAACAAAATCACGAAGTAAACTGCCCAAAAACCGAGCAACTGAAGTGCACTCTGCAATAGCAACAGGTAAACAGCACGCGCGCAACAGGGCTCGTTAATGTGTTCCGCGTGGCCCGCCCCGTCTCTGTAGTGACCATTCATGGCAAATGAGCTGTCGAGATTTTCGTCTGCCTGAATGCTATTTTTTGAAAATGGTGTCAAATATTTTGGATTCGATGGCCCATTACTGTAAGCTTTTTTTTCTTCCTTTCCCCATTTTCTACAAGTGTCTTCTGGTACTTACATTTATATTTATGCCATTTACTTGCAAATAAGAATTAGTTCTTAATGTACAAATTATGCAAGGAGTACATTCAAAAATTGCATAGTACAGGACATGTGGTTCGGTTTTTTCTGAAGATAAAAAGCAGAAAGAGTAAAACCCGATGTAAAACTAGGGGACAATATATGTGTAGACTTTGCAAACAAGGTCATTGGGTTGCGTGTATATTTTAAATAAGGTAATAAACAAAGTATATTTGATGAACTATGACTCGTTCCTAAATAAATAAGATCTGAAAAACAATTACATTAAAAATAAACTTTAATACAACTTCCAACACCAAAAAAAAATAATTTACAAAACAGAGATTTACAATTTACAAAAAAATTACAAAACAGGGAAAAATATATACAAAATCACAGTCCAGGGTCCACAGCACTTCAGACCGAGAAGCCCATCTCTGCAGCCAGATCCAGAATGCCAGGAATCCCCTCCAGCAGGCCTAGGATTTGGTCGGAGAAGAACGCTTCTCCCTCTTTAGTTACCACTGCATCACACACCAGTGGCTCCTCACCGAAAAGGTTCTCGCCTGGCCTTTTGCTTGGAGGTTGGCCCTCATCAGCATGTGCCTCCGACTCTGAGCTGGAGTTAGAGAATGATCCGTCATCTCCAGAGAAGGCCTTCCTCTTTCTCTTCCGCAGCTGCGGTGGTGGAGTCGGCGGCTTTTGCTTGGCTATGTTCTGCAGGTGGTTCTGGTGGCAGGCCATATGCCATTGCTCCAGGCTGGACAGGTGAGAATAGTACGTCTGCCTGTACCACTCCCAGTAGACCTGCTGCCAGTAGAGCTCCTGGTCGGTATAATATGCTCCAATGTTTCCAGGCAGCCGAGGGGACTCGCTGGTATGGAGACCGGCATTCTGCATACAGAAGGGCATCGGCGTCGAGTGCCAGTGGCTTGCACCTGCTGTGGACACATATGGCATGAAACTGAAGACTGCTTGCTTCCATTACTGTACACCAGGGATGATAATGACTTGTTTATGATTTTCCCAGCTACAAAGAGTACTAAAAATCTAGAGTATCTTACGTATGGATGGATTGGCAGTCAGCACATGTGGAGAAGGCTGATGGCTGTGTACCTCCACCAGGCCTTAAAAACATCAATTTAATTAGCTTTTTCTTTTTTCCCCTCTTTATCATACATAGCAAATTGGTAAGGAGCACACCTGTGGGATGCTGAAAGATCTTTATGGGCGGTGCCTCTACAGCACCACTAACATGGCCGACCACATGCGAGGGTGCCACAGCGATTCCGCAAGGGAAGGGTGCCGGCCCATAGGAGTCCACACACATCACTGTCTCGTGGGGGGCGCGGGAGACGACACAAAACAATTAATTCAAGTCAAATATGGTTGATTTAAACAGTAAACAAATGAAACAATGAAATGTTAAAAATGAATGAAAAGAGCAAATTTACATTATAAGGAAGACAAAATATTAAAGTTGAACTAAAATGACAGAAACGGATGTACACTGTTTCAAATACATTCTGCAATCTATGAAAATAGACAGTTATGGATGAAGAACCCACCCGCAGGCTGGAGGTAGACTGGATTCATCTGCCTTGGAAGCTGCCCATTAGCATGGGCTCGGGCAAAGTGCCTCTGCCTCTCCTGGCCATGGCCTGAATGAAAACCGCAAAACGGGTGCCCAGAGGAAGCATAAATGTGTCCTGTGTTCATAGTTAATATGAAAAATTGACAGCTTCTTAAAAGTAAATTGCAGAGCAAAATCAAGGTTTGACCAGATCTGTGCTTTTCAAAACTCAAACTGAGCTCCAAACATTCCAAACCAAACATTCCGCAGTTGCTTAGTACACACGTGATGTCACCATTTCTTCATTTTTGAACAAAAACACTACATTAAACAGGCTGCTTCAATAACCTCCATCAGCTTGCTCCATAGAGACTGGTTTGGTTGGAGTCATTCTCCTTTGTTTAGTTTGTCTAGATTGAAATAATACAAATGTCATTAACTCTGAATGTTTTTTGCAGTATTTTTGACTATACACTCAGGATTCTAGACACTATGCCTTCTCAATAAAAACACAAGACAGATAGTATGTGAATGCAGTGCAGAGCATGGAGGCCTTATTCTGAGCCATCCATCCTGCCATCACCAATAGCATGTGTGAATGTGAAAAGGGAAACACCCACTCTCTTATACATCTTTATGAAACTCTTCTTGTATACTCACGCCCCTTTTTAAGTCACTTATTGCAGTTTCTGTGGACAAGTAAGACATCCTCCCTTTGCATCACAGTAAAGCCCACAGTAAATCCAACTCATCCTTTGGCCTGTTGTCACTTCAGTCGGCTGCACCCAAAGGCTGGATACATCCGCATGTGTTACTGCTATTAAGGGCTTACTTAAAGACAATTTTAATAATACCTGTAAATGTTTTACTTCTGTTCAAGTCACGTAGCTTCTGTTTGTTAACTCTTGTTATATAACGCTTCTTGTTTTTGGATTTTGTTATTTCTTTCTCATTTTTCTTCCTCTCCCCCTTCTCTACAAGTGACTTCTGGTAGTTACAAATAAGAATTAGTTCTTACTTTCCAATTTTAAGATCCTTTCGAATCTATTTGTACACCTCCACCTTACCACCTGTGACGAATGCCTGAGTGCCGAAGGGCCTGGAGCAGGACGCACAGACTCCCGTGACTGTGAAATTCATTTATTAACACGCAACGTAACTGTGGCACTCACATATAACAGTAACGGATAACGTGACTTCTACAATTAACACGGACAACTCACACGTAACCGAAGACAATATACATAGACAGAACAGCTAAACAAACATTAACAAGGGCTACATGAACGTGGACATTGACATTAAGCACAGGCGCTAACAAACAATGACCAACAGTGAGGGGAGCACCGACAGGGGTTTAAATAGCCCAACGAACACTGACGCTAAACCCTGTACAGGTGCGTGCCCTCACGGGGGTGTGGCCACAAACAAAAGTAAACCCCCCTGCACGCGGCAGGCCGGACCACGTGACTTGTGGGGAGGAGCGTCCCGTGATAACACTAGTTATCTAAAGTTTTACATATAGCACAAAGACCCTTCAGGATGTAAATTAAAGTAGACACTTGGGAAAAGGCATTCATTTACATCCAGGCTTTTCTTTCCACCATTTAGGCTCCAATTGGTAACATGAAACATACGGGGAAAAAAGCTAACAAAAATGCCTTTTATTTTGGGGTTATCCAACGTGGATGTGGATGCTGGGCATGCAAAATCAGTAATTCAATACATTTCCTGATTCACCAGGGTCTTGCAAAACAAAACGCAAATAATACATCCAAAATGTAAAAACGTACACAAAACCTTTCCAGCACTACACTGGACTTCAAAGTCTTATAGAGGAAACAGTTCATAAATGCTTTAAACACGTCCACAGCAGTGCGCCCGTTAGCCAGCACAATTGCAAACACTATGCATGCAATGTGCTGTTAGCACCTCCTACGATGTGGACGAGGGGTTGGATTTTAGGAGGCAAAAATAGAACACAGCAAACCTATAAAAAAACAGCAACCTCAAAGTATTTACAAATCTGTGCCAATATGTAATGTCCCTAAGCGCACTTCTGATCATGCATCTATGCAGAGTGGAACACTGCAAAATCTGCACATGAACATTGTTCTCATCTTGCAGTGCAAACATGTCCTCCTCCCATGTGAGGCTTTCTGTTGCACGTCAGTGGTATGCACTGATGGCTTCATACCGCTCCTCAGCCACAGAAGGAGGAAACACGTGGCTACGCAAGTGATCCTTCCTCCACAGGTCCCCAATAGCCGAAGGCTTCGCCAGTCCAAGATAGATCTTTATGCTGAGATGAAGAAGCATTTCATCAGCATTTCATCCATCCATGTCCTCTTCATGTTATCCCCTTTTCTCCAAGCTGCAAATCGGTTAGTATTGTTGCATAGGGTTTGGATCACCTCTTGACTAAAGAACAGCTGGAAGATGTTGGAAGGGCTGTAGACTGTCTAAAAATCCATGTGAACTCCTAGGATGAAAATTCAATGGGGCAGGCTGCTCATCTTCCTCCCAGGTGTCGCGCCATCTGTCCTCCTGTGCAGTAGCTGGTGCTGACGCTGTGCTCTTTCCCCTGGAGCTGATCTTGTCTTCCTTGCTCTGGCATGAGGTTGTTGCCCAGCTAAGGTGTGGAAGGTGTTGCCGGGTGTCGGAGGTGACGGTATGGACACTCCTTTCTTTGCTTGAGGTGGGCTTGTGCTTCTGCTGCCTTTGTGACTAGCCAGTCTTCCAGCAGGCACCCTCATGGGTGTCCATAGATTGTGGGATGGTAGAAGTTGATTGTTCCCTGGGAGTGGGTCACAAAAGGTGTGAAACATTCCATATGGGGTAGGCTAGGATTGATCTGCTTCACTGCAAGACAAAGACAGCATAACAAATGAGTACAATATGTACCATGAAAATAAACACAAACATCAAATTGTCATGAGAAATAAGGCTAAATTATTATATGTAGTAGTTACACTTACATTACTATTTATTGCATATTGCTTACAACTATAGTACACTGGCTAAATCATATTGGCGTAACAGGCTACAATATTATGCTACGCACCATAACTACTTGCTAAACGATATTAGATTCAGTGCCAATAGGCTAAAAGATTATGTTGGGGTAAATATATAGTATGCATTCTCTCAAGCCAACCCAACAATCTCGCAAAAGTGAATGATATACTTACGGCATATCGAGCACGGCGTCGATTCCATGGACAAACGCGACTTCGCCCTCTGAGTCCATGCTTGCAGCCATGGAAGCGTCATCACTCTCACTTTCCTCATCACTAAATCTAAACGAAGTTCTCATCAACTTCAGCCAGTGTAAGTCGTTTCCATTCCATGGTTGTGATAAAGATATCCACTAAAACGTTTTATCAAAAGCAAAAACAAAATCACGAAGTAAACTGCCCAAAAACCGAGCAACTGAAGCGCACTCTGCAATAGCAACAGGTAAACAGCACGCGCGCAACAGGGCTCGTTAATGTGTTCCGCGTGGCCCGCCCCGTCTCTGTAGTGACCATTCATGGCAAATGAGCTGTCGAGATTTTCGTCTGCCTGAATGCTATTTTTTGAAAATGGTGTCAAATATTTTGGATTCGATGGCCCATTACTGTAAGCTTTTTTTTCTTCCTTTCCCCATTTTCTACAAGGGTCTTCTGGTACTTACATTTATATTTATGCCATTTACTTGCAAATAAGAATTAGTTCTTAATGTACAAATTATGCAAGGAGTACATTCAAAAATTGCATAGTACAGGACATGTGGTTCGGTTTTTTCTGAAGATAAAAAGCAGAAAGAGTAAAACCCGATGTAAAACTAGGGGACAATATATGTGTAGACTTTGCAAACAAGGTCATTGGGTTGCGTGTATATTTTAAATAAGGTAATAAACAAAGTATATTTAATGAACTATGACTCGTTCCTAAATAAATAAGATCTGAAAAACAATTACATTAAAAATAAACTTTAATACAACTTCCAACACCAAAAAAAATAATTTACAAAACAGAGATTTACAATTTACAAAAAAATTACAAAACAGGGAAAAATATATACAAAATTACAGTCCAGGGTCCACAGCACTTCAGACCGAGAAGCCCATCTCTGCAGCCAGATCCAGAATGCCAGGAATCCCCTCCAGCAGGCCTAGGATTTGGTCGGAGAAGAACGCTAATCCCTCTTTAGTTACCACTGCATCACACACCAGTGGCTCCTCACCGAAAAGGTTCTCGCCTGGCCTTTTGCTTGGAGGTTGGCCCTCATCAGCATGTGCCTCCGACTCTGAGCTGGAGTTAGAGAATGATCCGTCATCTCCAGAGAAGGCCTTCCTCTTTCTCTTCCGCAGCTGCGGTGGTGGAGTCGACGGCTTTTGCTTGGCTATGTTCTGCAGGTGGTTCTGGTGGCAGGCCATATGCCATTGCTCCAGGCTGGACAGGTGAGAATAGTACGTCTGCCTGTACCACTCCCAGTAGACCTGCTGCCAGTAGAGCTCCTGGTCGGTATAATATGCTCCAATGTTTCCAGGCAGCCGAGGGGACTCGCTGGTATGGAGACCGGCATTCCGCATACAGAAGGGCATCGGCGTCGAGTGCCAGTGGCTTGCACCTGCTGTGGACACATATGGCATGAAACTGAAGACTGCTTGCTTCCATTACTGTACACCAGGGATGATAATGACTTGTTTATGATTTTCCCAGCTACAAAGAGTACTAAAAATCTAGAGTATCTTACGTATGGATGGATTGGCAGTCAGCACATGTGGAGAAGGCTGATGGCTGTGTACCTCCACCAGACCTTAAAAACATCCATTTAATTAGCTTTTTCTTTTTTCCCCTCTTTATCATACATAGCAAATTGGTAAGGAGCACACCTGTGGGATGCTGGAAGATCTTTATGGGCGGTGCCTCTACAGCACCACTAACATGGCCGACCACATGCGAGGGTGCCACAGCGATTCCGCAAGGGAAGGGTGCCGGCCCATAGGAGTGCACACACATCACTGTCTCGTGGGGGGCGCGGGAGACGACACAAAACAATTAAATCAAGTCAAATATGGTTGATTTAAACAGTAAACAAATGAAACAATGAAATGTTAAAAATGAATGAAAAGAGCAAATTTACATTATAAGGAAGACAAAATATTAAAGTTGAACTTAAATGACAGAAACGGATGTACATTGTTTCAAATACATTCTGCAATCTATGAAAATAGACACTCTTGGATGAAGAACCCACCCGCAGGCTGGAGGTAGACTGGATTCATCTGCCTTGGAAGCTGCCCATTAGCATGGGCTCGGGCAAAGTGCCTCTGCCTCTCCTGGCCATGGCCTGAATGAAAACCGCAAAACGGGTGCCCAGAGGAAGCATAAATGTGTCCTGTGTTCATAGTTAATATGAAAAATTGACAGCTTCTTAAAAGTAAATTGCAGAGCAAAATCAAGGTTTGACCAGATCTGTGCTTTTCAAAACTCAAACTGAGCTCCAAACATTCCAAACCAAATATTCCGCAGTTGCTTAGTACACACGTGATGTCACCATTTCTTCATTTTTGAACAAAAACACTACATTAAACAGGCTGCTTCAATAACCTCCATCAGCTTGCTCCATAGAGACTGGTTTGGTTGGAGTCATTCTCCTTTGTTTAGTTTGTCTAGATTGAAATAATACAAATGTCATTAACTCTGAATGTTTTTTGCAGTATTTTTGACTATACACTCAGGATTCTAGACACTATGCCTTCTCAATAAAAACACAAGACAGATAGTATGTGAATGCAGTGCAGAGCATGGAGGCCTTATTCTGAGCCATCCATCCTGCCATCACCAATAGCATGTGTGAATGTGAAAAGGGAAACACCCACTCTCTTATACATCTTTATGAAACTCTTCTTGTATACTCACGCCCCTTTTTAAGTCACTTATTGCAGTTTCTGTGGACAAGTAAGACATCCTCCCTTTGCATCACAGTAAAGCCCACAGTAAATCCAACTCATCCTTTGGCCTGTTGTCACTTCAGTCGGCTGCACCCAAAGGCTGGATACATCCGCATGTGTTACTGCTATTAAGGGCTTACTTAAAGACAATTTTAATAATACCTGTAAATGTTTCACTTCTGTTCAAGTCACGTAGCTTCTGTTTTTTAACTCTTGTTATATAACGCTTCTTGTTTTTGGATTTTGTTATTTCTTTCTCATTTTTCTTCCTCTCCCCCTTCTCTACAAGTGTCTTCTGGTAGTTACAAATAAGAATTAGTTCTTACTTTCCAATTTTAAGATCCTTTCGAATCTATTTGTACACCTCCACCTTACCACCTGTGACGAATGCCTGAGTGCCGAAGGGCCTGGAGCAGGACGCACAGACTCCCGTGACTGTGAAATTCATTTATTAACACGCAACGTAACTGTGGCACTCACATATAACAGTAACGGATAACGTGACTTCTACAATTAACACGGACAACTCACACGTAACCGAAGACAATATACATAGACAGAACAGCTAAACAAACATTAACAAGGGCTACATGAACGTGGACATTGACATTAAGCACAGGCGCTAACAAACAATGACCAACAGTGAGGGGAGCACCGACAGGGGTTTAAATAGCCCAACGAACACTGACGCTAAACCCTGTACAGGTGCGTGCCCTCACGGGGGTGTGGCCACAAACAAAAGTAAACCCCCCTGCACGCGGCAGGCCGGACCACGTGACTTGTGGGGAGGAGCGTCCCGTGATAACACTAGTTATCTAAAGTTTTACATATAGCACAAAGACCCTTCAGGATGTAAATTAAAGTAGACACTTGGGAAAAGGCATTCATTTACATCCAGGCTTTTCTTTCCATCATTTAGGCTCCAATTGGTAACATGAAACATACGGGGAAAAAAGCTAACAAAAATGCCTTTTATTTTGGGGTTATCCAACGTGGATGTGGATGCTGGGGATGCAAAATCAGTAATTCAATACATTTCCTGATTCACCAGGGTCTTGTAAAACAAAACGCAAATAATACATCCAAAATGTAAAAACGTACACAAAACCTTTCCAGCACTACACTGGACTTCAAAGTCTTATAGAGGAAACAGTTCATAAATGCTTTAAACACGTCCACAGCAGTGCGCCCATTAGCCAGCACAATTGCAAACACTATGCATGCAATGTGCTGTTAGCACCTCCTACGATGTGGACGAGGGGTTGGATTTTAGGAGGCAAAAATAGAACACAGCAAACCTATAAAAAAACAACAACCTCAAAGTATTTACAAATCTGTGCCAATATGTAATGTCCCTAAGCGCACTTCTGATCATGCATCTATGCAGAGTGGAACACTGCAAATTCTGCACATGAACATTGTTCTCATCTTGCAGTGCAAACATGTCCTCCTCCCATGTGAGGCTTTCTGTTGCACGTCAGTGGTATGCACTGATGGCTTCATACCGCTCCTCAGCCACAGAAGGAGGAAACACGTGGCTACGCAAGTGATCCTTCCTCCACAGGTCCCCAATAGCCGAAGGCTTCGCCAGTTCAAGATAGATCTTTATGCTGAGATGAAGAAGCATTTCATCCATCCATGGCCTCTTCATGTTATCCCCTTTTCTCCAAGCTGCAAATCGGTTAGTATTGTTGCATAGGGTTTGGATCACCTCTTGACTAAAGAACAGCTGGAAGATGTTGGAAGGGCTGTAGACTGTCTAAAAATCCATGTGAACTCCTGGGATGAAAATTCAATGGGGCAGGCTGCTCATCTTCCTCCCAGGTGTCGCGCCATCTGTCCTCCTGTGCAGTAGCTGGTGCTGACGCTGTGCTCTTTCCCCTGGAGCTGATCTTGTCTTCCTTGCTCTGGCATGAGGTTGTTGCCCAGCTAAGGTGTGGAAGGTGTTGCCGGGTGTCGGAGGTGACGGTATGGACACTCCTTTCTTTGCTTGAGGTGGGCTTGTGCTTCTGCTGCCTTTGTGACTAGCCAGTCTTCCAGCAGGCACCCTCATGGGTGTCCATAGATTGTGGGATGGTAGAAGTTGATTGTTCCCTGGGAGTGGGTCACAAAAGGTGTGAAACATTCCATATGGGGTAGGCTAGGATTGATCTGCTTCACTGCAAGACAAAGACAGCATAACAAACGAGTACAATATGTACCATGAAAATAAACACAAACATCAAATTGTCATGAGAAATAAGGCTAAATTATTATATGTAGTAGTTACACTTACATTACTATTTATTGCATATTGCTTACAACTATAGTACACTGGCTAAATCATATTGGCGTAACAGGCTACAATATTATGCTACGCACCATAACTACTTGCTAAACGATATTAGATTCAGTGCCAATAGGCTAAAAGATTATGTTGGGGTAAATATATAGTATGCATTCTCTCAAGCCAACCCAACAATCTCGCAAAAGTGAATGATATACTTACGGCATATCGAGCACGGCGTCGATTCCATGGACAAACGCGACTTCGCCCTCTGAGTCCATGCTTGCAGCCATGGAAGCGTCATCACTCTCACTTTCCTCATCACTAAATCTAAACGAAGTTCTCATCAACTTCAGCCAGTGTAAGTCGTTTCCATTCCATGGTTGTGATAAAGATATCCACTAAAACGTTTTATCAAAAGCAAAAACAAAATCACGAAGTAAACTGCCCAAAAACCGAGCAACTGAAGCGCACTCTGCAATAGCAACAGGTAAACAGCACGCGCGCAACAGGGCTCGTTAATGTGTTCCGCGTGGCCCGCCCCGTCTCTGTAGTGACCATTCATGGCAAATGAGCTGTCGAGATTTTCGTCTGCCTTAATGCTATTTGTTGAAAATGGTGTCAAACATTTTGGATTCGATGGCCCATTACTGTAAGCTTTTTTTTCTTCCTTTCCCCATTTTCTACAAGGGTCTTCTGGTACTTACATTTATATTTATGCCATTTACTTGCAAATAAGAATTAGTTCTTAATGTACAAATTATGCAAGGAGTACATTCAAAAATTGCATAGTACAGGACATGTGGTTCGGTTTTTTCTGAAGATAAAAAGCAGAAAGAGTAAAACCCGATGTAAAACTAGGGGACAATATATGTGTAGACTTTGCAAACAAGGTCATTGGGTTGCGTGTATATTTTAAATAAGGTAATAAACAAAGTATATTTAATGAACTATGACTCGTTCCTAAATAAATAAGATCTGAAAAACAATTACATTAAAAATAAACTTTAATACAACTTCCAACACCAAAAAAAAATAATTTACAAAACAGAGATTTACAATTTACAAAAAAATTACAAAACAGGGAAAAATATATACAAAATCACAGTCCAGGGTCCACAGCACTTCAGACCGAGAAGCCCATCTCTGCAGCCAGATCCAGAATGCCAGGAATCCCCTCCAGCAGGCCTAGGATTTGGTCGGAGAAGAACGCTTCTCCCTCTTTAGTTACCACTGCATCACACACCAGTGGCTCCTCACCGAAAAGGTTCTCGCGTGGCCTTTTGCTTGGAGGTTGGCCCTCATCAGCATGTGCCTCCGACTCTGAGCTGGAGTTAGAGAATGATCCGTCATCCCCAGAGAAGGCCTTCCTCTTTCTCTTCCGCAGCTGCGGTGGTGGAGTCGGCGGCTTTTGCTTGGCTATGTTCTGCAGGTGGTTCTGGTGGCAGGCCATATGCCATTGCTCCAGGCTGGACAGGTGAGAATAGTACGTCTGCCTGTACCACTCCCAGTAGACCTGCTGCCAGTAGAGCTCCTGGTCGGTATAATATGCTCCAATGTTTCCAGGCAGCCGAGGGGACTCGCTGGTATGGAGACCGGCATTCTGCATACAGAAGGGCATCGGCGTCGAGTGCCAGTGGCTTGCACCTGCTGTGGACACATATGGCATGAAACTGAAGACTGCTTGCTTCCATTACTGTACACCAGGGATGATAATGACTTGTTTATGATTTTCCCAGCTACAAAGAGTACTAAAAATCTAGAGTATCTTACGTATGGATGGATTGGCAGTCAGCACATGTGGAGAAGGCTGATGGCTGTGTACCTCCACCAGGCCTTAAAAACATCAATTTAATTAGCTTTTTCTTTTTTCCCCTCTTTATCATACATAGCAAATTGGTAAGGAGCACACCTGTGGGATGCTGAAAGATCTTTATGGGCGGTGTCTCTACAGCACCACTAACATGGCCGACCACATGCGAGGGTGCCACAGCGATTCCGCAAGGGAAGGGTGCCGGCCCATAGGAGTCCACACACATCACTGTCTCGTGGGGGGCGCGGGAGACGACACAAAACAATTAATTCAAGTCAAATATGGTTGATTTAAACAGTAAACAAATGAAACAATGAAATGTTAAAAATGAATGAAAAGAGCAAATTTACATTATAAGGAAGACAAAATATTAAAGTTGAACTAAAATGACAGAAACGGATGTACACTGTTTCAAATACATTCTGCAATCTATGAAAATAGACAGTTATGGATGAAGAACCCACCCGCAGGCTGGAGGTAGACTGGATTCATCTGCCTTGGAAGCTGCCCATTAGCATGGGCTCGGGCAAAGTGCCTCTGCCTCTCCTGGCCATGGCCTGAATGAAAACCGCAAAACGGGTGCCCAGAGGAAGCATAAATGTGTCCTGTGTTCATAGTTAATATGAAAAATTGACAGCTTCTTAAAAGTAAATTGCAGAGCAAAATCAAGGTTTGACCAGATCTGTGCTTTTCAAAACTCAAACTGAGCTCCAAACATTCCAAACCAAACATTCCGCAGTTGCTTAGTACACACGTGATGTCACCATTTCTTCATTTTTGAACAAAAACACTACATTAAACAGGCTGCTTCAATAACCTCCATCAGCTTGCTCCATAGAGACTGGTTTGGTTGGAGTCATTCTCCTTTGTTTAGTTTGTCTAGATTGAAATAATACAAATGTCATTAACTCTGAATGTTTTTTGCAGTATTTTTGACTATACACTCAGGATTCTAGACACTATGCCTTCTCAATAAAAACACAAGACAGATAGTATGTGAATGCAGTGCAGAGCATGGAGGCCTTATTCTGAGCCATCCATCCTGCCATCACCAATAGCATGTGTGAATGTGAAAAGGGAAACACCCACTCTCTTATACATCTTTATGAAACTCTTCTTGTATACTCACGCCCCTTTTTAAGTCAGTTATTGCAGTTTCTGTGGACAAGTAAGACATCCTCCCTTTGCATCACAGTAAAGCCCACAGTAAATCCAACTCATCCTTTGGCCTGTTGTCACTTCAGTCGGCTGCACCCAAAGGCTGGATACATCCGCATGTGTTACTGCTATTAAGGGCTTACTTAAAGACAATTTTAATAATACCTGTAAATGTTTTACTTCTGTTCAAGTCACGTAGCTTCTGTTTGTTAACTCTTGTTATATAACGCTTCTTGTTTTTGGATTTTGTTATTTCTTTCTCATTTTTCTTCCTCTCCCCCTTCTCTACAAGTGTCTTCTGGTAGTTACAAATAAGAATTAGTTCTTACTTTCCAATTTTAAGATCCTTTCGAATCTATTTGTACACCTCCACCTTACCACCTGTGACGAATGCCTGAGTGCCGAAGGGCCTGGAGCAGGACGCACAGACTCCCGTGACTGTGAAATTCATTTATTAACACGCAACGTAACTGTGGCACTCACATATAACAGTAACGGATAACGTGACTTCTACAATTAACACGGACAACTCACACGTAACCGAAGACAATATACATAGACAGAACAGCTAAACAAACATTAACAAGGGCTACATGAACGTGGACATTGACATTAAGCACAGGCGCTAACAAACAATGACCAACAGTGAGGGGAGCACCGACAGGGGTTTAAATAGCCCAACGAACACTGACGCTAAACCCTGTACAGGTGCGTGCCCTCACGGGGGTGTGGCCACAAACAAAAGTAAACCCCCCTGCACGCGGCAGGCCGGACCACGTGACTTGTGGGGAGGAGCGTCCCGTGATAACACTAGTTATCTAAAGTTTTACATATAGCACAAAGACGCTTCAGGATGTAAATTAAAGTAGACACTTGGAAAAAGGCATTCATTTACATCCAGGCTTTTCTTTCCATCATTTAGGCTCCAATTGGTAACATGAAACATACGGGGAAAAAAGCTAACAAAAATGCCTTTTATTTTGGGGTTATCCAACGTGGATGTGGATGCTGGGGATGCAAAATCAGTAATTCAATACATTTCCTGATTCACCAGGGTCTTGTAAAACAAAACGCAAATAATACATCCAAAATGTAAAAACGCACACAAAACCTTTCCAGCACTACACTGGACTTCAAAGTCTTATAGAGGAAATAGTTCATAAATGCTTTAAACACGTCCACAGCAGTGCGCCCGTTAGCCAGCACAATTGCAAACACTATGCATGCAATGTGCTGTTAGCACCTCCTACGATGTGGACGAGGGGTTGGATTTTAGGAGGCAAAAATAGAACACAGCAAACCTATAAAAAAACAACAACCTCAAAGTATTTACAAATCTGTGCCAATATGTAATGTCCCTAAGCGCACTTCTGATCATGCATCTATGCAGAGTGGAACACTGCAAAATCTGCACATGAACATTGTTCTCATCTTGCAGTGCAAACATGTCCTCCTCCCATGTGAGGCTTTCTGTTGCACGTCAGTGGTATGCACTGATGGCTTCATACCGCTCCTCAGCCACAGAAGGAGGAAACACGTGGCTACGCAAGTGATCCTTCCTCCACAGGTCCCCAATAGCCGAAGGCTTCGCCAGTCCAAGATAGATCTTTATGCTGAGATGAAGAAGCATTTCATCAGCATTTCATCCATCCATGTCCTCTTCATGTTATCCCCTTTTCTCCAAGCTGCAAATCGGTTAGTATTGTTGCATAGGGTTTGGATCACCTCTTGACTAAAGAACAGCTGGAAGATGTTGGAAGGGCTGTAGACTGTCTAAAAATCCATGTGAACTCCTGGGATGAAAATTCAATGGGGCAAGCTGCTCATTTTCCTCCCAGGTGTCGCGCCATCTGTCCTCCTGTGCAGTAGCTGGTGCTGACGCTGTGCTCTTTCCCCTGGAGCTGATCTTGTCTTCCTTGCTCTGGCATGAGGTTGTTGCCCAGCTAAGGTGTGGAAGGTGTTGCCGGGTGTCGGAGGTGACGGTATGGACACTCCTTTCTTTGCTTGAGGTGGGCTTGTGCTTCTGCTGCCTTTGTGACTAGCCAGTCTTCCAGCAGGCACCCTCATGGGTGTCCATAGATTGTGGGATGGTAGAAGTTGATTGTTCCCTGGGAGTGGGTCACAAAAGGTGTGAAACATTCCATATGGGGTAGGCTAGGATTGATCTGCTTCACTGCAAGACAAAGACAGCATAACAAACGAGTACAATATGTACCATGAAAATAAACACAAACATCAAATTGTCATGAGAAATAAGGCTAAATTATTATATGTAGTAGTTACACTTACATTACTATTTATTGCATATTGCTTACAACTATAGTACACTGGCTAAATCATATTGGCGTAACAGGCTACAATATTATGCTACGCACCATAACTACTTGCTAAACGATATTAGATTCAGTGCCAATAGGCTAAAAGATTATGTTGGGGTAAATATATAGTATGCATTCTCTCAAGCCAACCCAACAATCTCGCAAAAGTGAATGATATACTTACGGCATATCGAGCACGGCGTCGATTCCATGGACAAACGCGACTTCGCCCTCTGAGTCCATGCTTGCAGCCATGGAAGCGTCATCACTCTCACTTTCCTCATCACTAAATCTAAACGAAGTTCTCATCAACTTCAGCCAGTGTAAGTCGTTTCCATTCCATGGTTGTGATAAAGATATCCACTAAAACGTTTTATCAAAAGCAAAAACAAAATCACGAAGTAAACTGCCCAAAAACCGAGCAACTGAAGCGCACTCTGCAATAGCAACAGGTAAACAGCACGCGCGCAACAGGGCTCGTTAATGTGTTCCGCGTGGCCCGCCCCGTCTCTGTAGTGACCATTCATGGCAAATGAGCTGTCGAGATTTTCGTCTGCCTGAATGCTATTTGTTGAAAATGGTGTCAAACATTTTGGATTCGATGGCCCATTACTGTAAGCTTTTTTTTCTTCCTTTCCCCATTTTCTACAAGGGTCTTCTGGTACTTACATTTATATTTATGCCATTTACTTGCAAATAAGAATTAGTTCTTAATGTACAAATTATGCAAGGAGTACATTCAAAAATTGCATAGTACAGGACATGTGGTTCGGTTTTTTCTGAAGATAAAAAGCAGAAAGAGTAAAACCCGATGTAAAACTTGGGGACAATATATGTGTAGACTTTGCAAACAAGGTCATTGGGTTGCGTGTATATTTTAAATAAGGTAATAAACAAAGTATATTTAATGAACTATGACTCGTTCCTAAATAAATAAGATCTGAAAAACAATTACATTAAAAATAAACTTTAATACAACTTCCAACACCAAAAAAAAATAATTTACAAAACAGAGATTTACAATTTACAAAAAAATTACAAAACAGGGAAAAATATATACAAAATCACAGTCCAGGGTCCACAGCACTTCAGACCGAGAAGCCCATCTCTGCAGCCAGATCCAGAATGCCAGGAATCCCCTCCAGCAGGCCTAGGATTTGGTCGGAGAAGAACGCTTCTCCCTCTTTAGTTACCACTGCATCACACACCAGTGGCTCCTCACCGAAAAGGTTCTCGCGTGGCCTTTTGCTTGGAGGTTGGCCCTCATCAGCATGTGCCTCCGACTCTGAGCTGGAGTTAGAGAATGATCCGTCATCCCCAGAGAAGGCCTTCCTCTTTCTCTTCCGCAGCTGCGGTGGTGGAGTCGGCGGCTTTTGCTTGGCTATGTTCTGCAGGTGGTTCTGGTGGCAGGCCATATGCCATTGCTCCAGGCTGGACAGGTGAGAATAGTACGTCTGCCTGTACCACTCCCAGTAGACCTGCTGCCAGTAGAGCTCCTGGTCGGTATAATATGCTCCAATGTTTCCAGGCAGCCGAGGGGACTCGCTGGTATGGAGACCGGCATTCTGCATACAGAAGGGCATCGGCGTCGAGTGCCAGTGGCTTGCACCTGCTGTGGACACATATGGCATGAAACTGAAGACTGCTTGCTTCCATTACTGTACACCAGGGATGATAATGACTTGTTTATGATTTTCCCAGCTACAAAGAGTACTAAAAATCTAGAGTATCTTACGTATGGATGGATTGGCAGTCAGCACATGTGGAGAAGGCTGATGGCTGTGTACCTCCACCAGGCCTTAAAAACATCAATTTAATTAGCTTTTTCTTTTTTCCCCTCTTTATCATACATAGCAAATTGGTAAGGAGCACACCTGTGGGATGCTGAAAGATCTTTATGGGCGGTGCCTCTACAGCACCACTAACATGGCCGACCACATGCGAGGGTGCCACAGCGATTCCGCAAGGGAAGGGTGCCGGCCCATAGGAGTCCACACACATCACTGTCTCGTGGGGGGCGCGGGAGACGACACAAAACAATTAATTCAAGTCAAATATGGTTGATTTAAACAGTAAACAAATGAAACAATGAAATGTTAAAAATGAATGAAAAGAGCAAATTTACATTATAAGGAAGACAAAATATTAAAGTTGAACTAAAATGACAGAAACGGATGTACACTGTTTCAAATACATTCTGCAATCTATGAAAATAGACAGTTATGGATGAAGAACCCACCCGCAGGCTGGAGGTAGACTGGATTCATCTGCCTTGGAAGCTGCCCATTAGCATGGGCTCGGGCAAAGTGCCTCTGCCTCTCCTGGCCATGGCCTGAATGAAAACCGCAAAACGGGTGCCCAGAGGAAGCATAAATGTGTCCTGTGTTCATAGTTAATATGAAAAATTGACAGCTTCTTAAAAGTAAATTGCAGAGCAAAATCAAGGTTTGACCAGATCTGTGCTTTTCAAAACTCAAACTGAGCTCCAAACATTCCAAACCAAACATTCCGCAGTTGCTTAGTACACACGTGATGTCACCATTTCTTCATTTTTGAACAAAAACACTACATTAAACAGGCTGCTTCAATAACCTCCATCAGCTTGCTCCATAGAGACTGGTTTGGTTGGAGTCATTCTCCTTTGTTTAGTTTGTCTAGATTGAAATAATACAAATGTCATTAACTCTGAATGTTTTTTGCAGTATTTTTGACTATACACTCAGGATTCTAGACACTATGCCTTCTCAATAAAAACACAAGACAGATAGTATGTGAATGCAGTGCAGAGCATGGAGGCCTTATTCTGAGCCATCCATCCTGCCATCACCAATAGCATGTGTGAATGTGAAAAGGGAAACACCCACTCTCTTATACATCTTTATGAAACTCTTCTTGTATACTCACGCCCCTTTTTAAGTCACTTATTGCAGTTTCTGTGGACAAGTAAGACATCCTCCCTTTGCATCACAGTAAAGCCCACAGTAAATCCAACTCATCCTTTGGCCTGTTGTCACTTCAGTCGGCTGCACCCAAAGGCTGGATACATCCGCATGTGTTACTGCTATTAAGGGCTTACTTAAAGACAATTTTAATAATACCTGTAAATGTTTTACTTCTGTTCAAGTCACGTAGCTTCTGTTTGTTAACTCTTGTTATATAACGCTTGTTTTTGGATTTTGTTATTTCTTTCTCATTTTTCTTCCTCTCCCCCTTCTCTACAAGTGTCTTCTGGTAGTTACAAATAAGAATTAGTTCTTACTTTCCAATTTTAAGATCCTTTCGAATCTATTTGTACACCTCCACCTTACCACCTGTGACGAATGCCTGAGTGCCGAAGGGCCTGGAGCAGGACGCACAGACTCCCGTGACTGTGAAATTCATTTATTAACACGCAACGTAACTGTGGCACTCACATATAACAGTAACGGATAACGTGACTTCTACAATTAACACGGACAACTCACACGTAACCGAAGACAATATACATAGACAGAACAGCTAAACAAACATTAACAAGGGCTACATGAACGTGGACATTGACATTAAGCACAGGCGCTAACAAACAATGACCAACAGTGAGGGGAGCACCGACAGGGGTTTAAATAGCCCAACGAACACTGACGCTAAACCCTGTACAGGTGCGTGCCCTCACGGGGGTGTGGCCACAAACAAAAGTAAACCCCCCTGCACGCGGCAGGCCGGACCACGTGACTTGTGGGGAGGAGCGTCCCGTGATAACACTAGTTATCTAAAGTTTTACATATAGCACAAAGACGCTTCAGGATGTAAATTAAAGTAGACACTTGGAAAAAGGCATTCATTTACATCCAGGCTTTTCTTTCCATCATTTAGGCTCCAATTGGTAACATGAAACATACGGGGAAAAAAGCTAACAAAAATGCCTTTTATTTTGGGGTTATCCAACGTGGATGTGGATGCTGGGGATGCAAAATCAGTAATTCAATACATTTCCTGATTCACCAGGGTCTTGTAAAACAAAACGCAAATAATACATCCAAAATGTAAAAACGCACACAAAACCTTTCCAGCACTACACTGGACTTCAAAGTCTTATAGAGGAAATAGTTCATAAATGCTTTAAACACGTCCACAGCAGTGCGCCCGTTAGCCAGCACAATTGCAAACACTATGCATGCAATGTGCTGTTAGCACCTCCTACGATGTGGACGAGGGGTTGGATTTTAGGAGGCAAAAATAGAACACAGCAAACCTATAAAAAAACAACAACCTCAAAGTATTTACAAATCTGTGCCAATATGTAATGTCCCTAAGCGCACTTCTGATCATGCATCTATGCAGAGTGGAACACTGCAAAATCTGCACATGAACATTGTTCTCATCTTGCAGTGCAAACATGTCCTCCTCCCATGTGAGGCTTTCTGTTGCACGTCAGTGGTATGCACTGATGGCTTCATACCGCTCCTCAGCCACAGAAGGAGGAAACACGTGGCTACGCAAGTGATCCTTCCTCCACAGGTCCCCAATAGCCGAAGGCTTCGCCAGTCCAAGATAGATCTTTATGCTGAGATGAAGAAGCATTTCATCAGCATTTCATCCATCCATGTCCTCTTCATGTTATCCCCTTTTCTCCAAGCTGCAAATCGGTTAGTATTGTTGCATAGGGTTTGGATCACCTCTTGACTAAAGAACAGCTGGAAGATGTTGGAAGGGCTGTAGACTGTCTAAAAATCCATGTGAACTCCTAGGATGAAAATTCAATGGGGCAGGCTGCTCATCTTCCTCCCAGGTGTCGCGCCATCTGTCCTCCTGTGCAGTAGCTGGTGCTGACGCTGTGCTCTTTCCCCTGGAGCTGATCTTGTCTTCCTTGCTCTGGCATGAGGTTGTTGCCCAGCTAAGGTGTGGAAGGTGTTGCCGGGTGTCGGAGGTGACGGTATGGACACTCCTTTCTTTGCTTGAGGTGGGCTTGTGCTTCTGCTGCCTTTGTGACTAGCCAGTCTTCCAGCAGGCACCCTCATGGGTGTCCATAGATTGTGGGATGGTAGAAGTTGATTGTTCCCTGGGAGTGGGTCACAAAAGGTGTGAAACATTCCATATGGGGTAGGCTAGGATTGATCTGCTTCACTGCAAGACAAAGACAGCATAACAAATGAGTACAATATGTACCATGAAAATAAACACAAACATCAAATTGTCATGAGAAATAAGGCTAAATTATTATATGTAGTAGTTACACTTACATTACTATTTATTGCATATTGCTTACAACTATAGTACACTGGCTAAATCATATTGGCGTAACAGGCTACAATATTATGCTACGCACCATAACTACTTGCTAAACGATATTAGATTCAGTGCCAATAGGCTAAAAGATTATGTTGGGGTAAATATATAGTATGCATTCTCTCAAGCCAACCCAACAATCTCGCAAAAGTGAATGATATACTTACGGCATATCGAGCACGGCGTCGATTCCATGGACAAACGCGACTTCGCCCTCTGAGTCCATGCTTGCAGCCATGGAAGCGTCATCACTCTCACTTTCCTCATCACTAAATCTAAACGAAGTTCTCATCAACTTCAGCCAGTGTAAGTCGTTTCCATTCCATGGTTGTGATAAAGATATCCACTAAAACGTTTTATCAAAAGCAAAAACAAAATCACGAAGTAAACTGCCCAAAAACCGAGCAACTGAAGCGCACTCTGCAATAGCAACAGGTAAACAGCACGCGCGCAACAGGGCTCGTTAATGTGTTCCGCGTGGCCCGCCCCGTCTCTGTAGTGACCATTCATGGCAAATGAGCTGTCGAGATTTTCGTCTGCCTGAATGCTATTTGTTGAAAATGGTGTCAAACATTTTGGATTCGATGGCCCATTACTGTAAGCTTTTTTTTCTTCCTTTCCCCATTTTCTACAAGGGTCTTCTGGTACTTACATTTATATTTATGCCATTTACTTGCAAATAAGAATTAGTTCTTAATGTACAAATTATGCAAGGAGTACATTCAAAAATTGCATAGTACAGGACATGTGGTTCGGTTTTTTCTGAAGATAAAAAGCAGAAAGAGTAAAACCCGATGTAAAACTAGGGGACAATATATGTGTAGACTTTGCAAACAAGGTCATTGGGTTGCGTGTATATTTTAAATAAGGTAATAAACAAAGTATATTTAATGAACTATGACTCGTTCCTAAATAAATAAGATCTGAAAAACAATTACATTAAAAATAAACTTTAATACAACTTCCAACACCAAAAAAAATAATTTACAAAACAGAGATTTACAATTTACAAAAAAATTACAAAACAGGGAAAAATATATACAAAATCACAGTCCAGGGTCCACAGCACTTCAGACCGAGAAGCCCATCTCTGCAGCCAGATCCAGAATGCCAGGAATCCCCTCCAGCAGGCCTAGGATTTGGTCGGAGAAGAACGCTTCTCCCTCTTTAGTTACCACTGCATCACACACCAGTGGCTCCTCACCGAAAAGGTTCTCGCCTGGCCTTTTGCTTGGAGGTTGGCCCTCATCAGCATGTGCCTCCGACTCTGAGCTGGAGTTAGAGAATGATCCGTCATCTCCAGAGAAGGCCTTCCTCTTTCTCTTCCGCAGCTGCGGTGGTGGAGTCGGCGGCTTTTGCTTGGCTATGTTCTGCAGGTGGTTCTGGTGGCAGGCCATATGCCATTGCTCCAGGCTGGACAGGTGAGAATAGTACGTCTGCCTGTACCACTCCCAGTAGACCTGCTGCCAGTAGAGCTCCTGGTCGGTATAATATGCTCCAATGTTTCCAGGCAGCCGAGGGGACTCGCTGGTATGGAGACCGGCATTCCGCATACAGAAGGGCATCGGCGTCGAGTGCCAGTGGCTTGCACCTGCTGTGGACACATATGGCATGAAACTGAAGACTGCTTGCTTCCATTACTGTACACCAGGGATGATAATGACTTGTTTATGATTTTCCCAGCTACAAAGAGTACTAAAAATCTAGAGTATCTTACGTATGGATGGATTGGCAGTCAGCACATGTGGAGAAGGCTGATGGCTGTGTACCTCCACCAGGCCTTAAAAACATCAATTTAATTAGCTTTTTCTTTTTTCCCCTCTTTATCATACATAGCAAATTGGTAAGGAGCACACCTGTGGGATGCTGAAAGATCTTTATGGGCGGTGCCTCTACAGCACCACTAACATGGCCGACCACATGCGAGGGTGCCACAGCGATTCCGCAAGGGAAGGGTGCCGGCCCATAGGAGTCCACACACATCACTGTCTCGTGGGGGGCGCGGGAGACGACACAAAACAATTAATTCAAGTCAAATATGGTTGATTTAAACAGTAAACAAATGAAACAATGAAAAAATGAATGAAAAGAGCAAATTTACATTATAAGGAAGACAAAATATTAAAGTTGAACTAAAATGACAGAAACGGATGTACACTGTTTCAAATACATTCTGCAATCTATGAAAATAGACAGTTATGGATGAAGAACCCACCCGCAGGCTGGAGGTAGACTGGATTCATCTGCCTTGGAAGCTGCCCATTAGCATGGGCTCGGGCAAAGTGCCTCTGCCTCTCCTGGCCATGGCCTGAATGAAAACCGCAAAACGGGTGCCCAGAGGAAGCATAAATGTGTCCTGTGTTCATAGTTAATATGAAAAATTGACAGCTTCTTAAAAGTAAATTGCAGAGCAAAATCAAGGTTTGACCAGATCTGTGCTTTTCAAAACTCAAACTGAGCTCCAAACATTCCAAACCAAACATTCCGCAGTTGCTTAGTACACACGTGATGTCACCATTTCTTCATTTTTGAACAAAAACACTACATTAAACAGGCTGCTTCAATAACCTCCATCAGCTTGCTCCATAGAGACTGGTTTGGTTGGAGTCATTCTCCTTTGTTTAGTTTGTCTAGATTGAAATAATACAAATGTCATTAACTCTGAATGTTTTTTGCAGTATTTTTGACTATACACTCAGGATTCTAGACACTATGCCTTCTCAATAAAAACACAAGACAGATAGTATGTGAATGCAGTGCAGAGCATGGAGGCCTTATTCTGAGCCATCCATCCTGCCATCACCAATAGCATGTGTGAATGTGAAAAGGGAAACACCCACTCTCTTATACATCTTTATGAAGCTCTTCTTGTATACTCACGCCCCTTTTTAAGTCACTTATTGCAGTTTCTGTGGACAAGTAAGACATCCTCCCTTTGCATCACAGTAAAGCCCACAGTAAATCCAACTCATCCTTTGGCCTGTTGTCACTTCAGTCGGCTGCACCCAAAGGCTGGATACATCCGCATGTGTTACTGCTATTAAGGGCTTACTTAAAGACAATTTTAATAATACCTGTAAATGTTTTACTTCTGTTCAAGTCACGTAGCTTCTGTTTGTTAACTCTTGTTATATAACGCTTCTTGTTTTTGGATTTTGTTATTTCTTTCTCATTTTTCTTCCTCTCCCCCTTCTCTACAAGTGTCTTCTGGTAGTTACAAATAAGAATTAGTTCTTACTTTCCAATTTTAAGATCCTTTCGAATCTATTTGTACACCTCCACCTTACCACCTGTGACGAATGCCTGAGTGCCGAAGGGCCTGGAGCAGGACGCACAGACTCCCGTGACTGTGAAATTCATTTATTAACACGCAACGAAACTGTGGCACTCACATATAACAGTAACGGATAACGTGACTTCTACAATTAACACGGACAACTCACACGTAACCGAAGACAATATACATAGACAGAACAGCTAAACAAACATTAACAAGGGCTACATGAACGTGGACATTGACATTAAGCACAGGCGCTAACAAACAATGACCAACAGTGAGGGGAGCACCGACAGGGGTTTAAATAGCCCAACGAACACTGACGCTAAACCCTGTACAGGTGCGTGCCCTCACGGGGGTGTGGTCACAAACAAAAGTAAACCCCCCTGCACGCGGCAGGCCGGACCACGTGACTTGTGGGGAGGAGCGTCCCGTGATAACACTAGTTATCTAAAGTTTTACATATAGCACAAAGACCCTTCAGGATGTAAATTAAAGTAGACACTTGGGAAAAGGCATTCATTTACATCCAGGCTTTTCTTTCCATCATTTAGGCTCCAATTGGTAACATGAAACATACGGGGAAAAAAGCTAACAAAAATGCCTTTTATTTTGGGGTTATCCAACGTGGATGTGGATGCTGGGGATGCAAAATCAGTAATTCAATACATTTCCTGATTCACCAGGGTCTTGTAAAACAAAACGCAAATAATACATCCAAAATGTAAAAACGTACACAAAACCTTTCCAGCACTACACTGGACTTCAAAGTCTTATAGAGGAAACAGTTCATAAATGCTTTAAACACGTCCACAGCAGTGCGCCCGTTAGCCAGCACAATTGCAAACACTATGCATGCAATGTGCTGTTAGCACCTCCTACGATGTGGACGAGGGGTTGGATTTTAGGAGGCAAAAATAGAACACAGCAAACCTATAAAAAAACAAGAACCTCAAAGTATTTACAAATCTGTGCCAATATGTAATGTCCCTAAGCGCACTTCTGATCATGCATCTATGCAGAGTGGAACACTGCAAAATCTGCACATGAGCATTGTTCTCATCTTGCAGTGCAAACATGTCCTCCTCCCATGTGAGGCTTTCTGTTGCACGTCAGTGGTATGCACTGATGGCTTCATACCGCTCCTCAGCCACAGAAGGAGGAAACACGTGGCTACGCAAGTGATCCTTCCTCCACAGGTCCCCAATAGCCGAAGGCTTCGCCAGTCCAAGATAGATCTTTATGCTGAGATGAAGAAGCATTTCATCAGCATTTCATCCATCCATGTCCTCTTCATGTTATCCCCTTTTCTCCAAGCTGCAAATCGGTTAGTATTGTTGCATAGGGTTTGGATCACCTCTTGACTAAAGAACAGCTGGAAGATGTTGGAAGGGCTGTAGACTGTCTAAAAATCCATGTGAACTCCTAGGATAAAAATTCAATGGGGCAGGCTGCTCATCTTCCTCCCAGGTGTCGCGCCATCTGTCCTCCTGTGCAGTAGCTGGTGCTGACACTGTGCTCTTTCCCCTGGAGCTGATCTTGTCTTCCTTGCTCTGGCATGAGGTTGTTGCCCAGCTAAGGTGTGGAAGGTGTTGCCGGGTGTCGGAGGTGACGGTATGGACACTCCTTTCTTTGCTTGAGGTGGGCTTGTGCTTCTGCTGCCTTTGTGACTAGCCAGTCTTCCAGCAGGCACCCTCATGGGTGTCCATAGATTGTGGGATGGTAGAAGTTGATTGTTCCCTGGGAGTGGGTCACAAAAGGTGTGAAACATTCCATATGGGGTAGGCTAGGATTGATCTGCTTCACTGCAAGACAAAGACAGCATAACAAATGAGTACAATATGTACCATGAAAATAAACACAAACATCAAATTGTCATGAGAAATAAGGCTAAATTATTATATGTAGTAGTTACACTTACATTACTATTTATTGCATATTGCTTACAACTATAGTACACTGGCTAAATCATATTGGCGTAACAGGCTACAATATTATGCTACGCACCATAACTACTTGCTAAACGATATTAGATTCAGTGCCAATAGGCTAAAAGATTATGTTGGGGTAAATATATAGTATGCATTCTCTCAAGCCAACCCAACAATCTCGCAAAAGTGAATGATATACTTACGGCATATCGAGCACGGCGTCGATTCCATGGACAAACGCGACTTCGCCCTCTGAGTCCATGCTTGCAGCCATGGAAGCGTCATCACTCTCACTTTCCTCATCACTAAATCTAAACGAAGTTCTCATCAACTTCAGCCAGTGTAAGTCGTTTCCATTCCATGGTTGTGATAAAGATATCCACTAAAACGTTTTATCAAAAGCAAAAACAAAATCACGAAGTAAACTGCCCAAAAACCGAGCAACTGAAGCGCACTCTGCAATAGCAACAGGTAAACAGCACGCGCGCAACAGGGCTCGTTAATGTGTTCCGCGTGGCCCGCCCCGTCTCTGTAGTGACCATTCATGGCAAATGAGCTGTCGAGATTTTCGTCTGCCTGAATGCTATTTGTTGAAAATGGTGTCAAACATTTTGGATTCGATGGCCCATTACTGTAAGCTTTTTTTTCTTCCTTTCCCCATTTTCTACAAGGGTCTTCTGGTACTTACATTTATATTTATGCCATTTACTTGCAAATAAGAATTAGTTCTTAATGTACAAATTATGCAAGGAGTACATTCAAAAATTGCATAGTACAGGACATGTGGTTCGGTTTTTTCTGAAGATAAAAAGCAGAAAGAGTAAAACCCGATGTAAAACTAGGGGACAATATATGTGTAGACTTTGCAAACAAGGTCATTGGGTTGCGTGTATATTTTAAATAAGGTAATAAACAAAGTATATTTAATGAACTATGACTCGTTCCTAAATAAATAAGATCTGAAAAACAATTACATTAAAAATAAACTTTAATACAACTTCCAACACCAAAAAAAATAATTTACAAAACAGAGATTTACAATTTACAAAAAAATTACAAAACAGGGAAAAATATATACAAAATCACAGTCCAGGGTCCACAGCACTTCAGACCGAGAAGCCCATCTCTGCAGCCAGATCCAGAATGCCAGGAATCCCCTCCAGCAGGCCTAGGATTTGGTCGGAGAAGAACGCTTCTCCCTCTTTAGTTACCACTGCATCACACACCAGTGGCTCCTCACCGAAAAGGTTCTCGCCTGGCCTTTTGCTTGGAGGTTGGCCCTCATCAGCATGTGCTTCCGACTCTGAGCTGGAGTTAGAGAATGATCCGTCATCTCCAGAGAAGGCCTTCCTCTTTCTCTTCCGCAGCTGCGGTGGTGGAGTCGGCGGCTTTTGCTTGGCTATGTTCTGCAGGTGGTTCTGGTGGCAGGCCATATGCCATTGCTCCAGGCTGGACAGGTGAGAATAGTACGTCTGCCTGTACCACTCCCAGTAGACCTGCTGCCAGTAGAGCTCCTGGTCGGTATAATATGCTCCAATGTTTCCAGGCAGCCGAGGGGACTCGCTGGTATGGAGACCGGCATTCTGCATACAGAAGGGCATCGGCGTCGAGTGCCAGTGGCTTGCACCTGCTGTGGACACATATGGCATGAAACTGAAGACTGCTTGCTTCCATTACTGTACACCAGGGATGATAATGACTTGTTTATGATTTTCCCAGCTACAAAGAGTACTAAAAATCTAGAGTATCTTACGTATGGATGGATTGGCAGTCAGCACATGTGGAGAAGGCTGATGGCTGTGTACCTCCACCAGGCCTTAAAAACATCAATTTAATTAGCTTTTTCTTTTTTCCCCTCTTTATCATACATAGCAAATTGGTAAGGAGCACACCTGTGGGATGCTGAAAGATCTTTATGGGCGGTGCCTCTACAGCACCACTAACATGGCCGACCACATGCGAGGGTGCCACAGCGATTCCGCAAGGGAAGGGTGCCGGCCCATAGGAGTCCACACACATCACTGTCTCGTGGGGGGCGCGGGAGACGACACAAAACAATTAATTCAAGTCAAATATGGTTGATTTAAACAGTAAACAAATGAAACAATGAAATGTTAAAAATGAATGAAAAGAGCAAATTTACATTATAAGGAAGACAAAATATTAAAGTTGAACTAAAATGACAGAAACGGATGTACACTGTTTCAAATACATTCTGCAATCTATGAAAATAGACAGTTATGGATGAAGAACCCACCCGCAGGCTGGAGGTAGACTGGATTCATCTGCCTTGGAAGCTGCCCATTAGCATGGGCTCGGGCAAAGTGCCTCTGCCTCTCCTGGCCATGGCCTGAATGAAAACCGCAAAACGGGTGCCCAGAGGAAGCATAAATGTGTCCTGTGTTCATAGTTAATATGAAAAATTGACAGCTTCTTAAAAGTAAATTGCAGAGCAAAATCAAGGTTTGACCAGATCTGTGCTTTTCAAAACTCAAACTGAGCTCCAAACATTCGAAACCAAACATTCCGCAGTTGCTTAGTACACACGTGATGTCACCATTTCTTCATTTTTGAACAAAAACACTACATTAAACAGGCTGCTTCAATAACCTCCATCAGCTTGCTCCATAGAGACTGTTTTGGTTGGAGTCATTCTTCTTTGTTTAGTTTGTCTAGATTGAAATAATACAAATGTCATTAACTCTGGATGTTTTTTGCAGTGTTTTTGACTATACACTCAGGATTCTAGACACTATGTCTTCTCAATAAAAACACAAGACAGATAGTATGTGAATGCAGTGCAGAGCATGGAGGCCTTATTCTGAGCCATCCATCCTGCCATCACCAATAGCATGTGTGAATGTGAAAAGGGAAACACCCACTCTCTTATACATCTTTATGAAACTCTTCTTGTATACTCACGCCCCTTTTTAAGTCAGTTATTGCAGTTTCTGTGGACAAGTAAGACATCCTCCCTTTGCATCACAGTAAAGCCCACAGTAAATCCAACTCATCCTTTGGCCTGTTGTCACTTCAGTCGGCTGCACCCAAAGGCTGGATACATCCGCATGTGTTACTGCTATTAAGGGCTTACTTAAAGACAATTTTAATAATACCTGTAAATGTTTCACTTCTGTTCAAGTCACGTAGCTTCTGTTTGTTAACTCTTGTTATATAACGCTTCTTGTTTTTGGATTTTGTTATTTCTTTCTCATTTTTCTTCCTCTCCCCCTTCTCTACAAGTGTCTTCTGGTAGTTACAAATAAGAATTAGTTCTTACTTTCCAATTTTAAGATCCTTTCGAATCTATTTGTACACCTCCACCTTACCACCTGTGACGAATGCCTGAGTGCCGAAGGGCCTGGAGCAGGACGCACAGACTCCCGTGACTGTGAAATTCATTTATTAACACGCAACGTAACTGTGGCACTCACATATAACAGTAACGGATAACGTGACTTCTACAATTAACACGGACAACTCACACGTAACCGAAGACAATATACATAGACAGAACAGCTAAACAAACATTAACAAGGGCTACATGAACGTGGACATTGACATTAAGCACAGGCGCTAACAAACAATGACCAACAGTGAGGGGAGCACCGACAGGGGTTTAAATAGCCCAACGAACACTGACGCTAAACCCTGTACAGGTGCGTGCCCTCACGGGGGTGTGGCCACAAACAAAAGTAAACCCCCCTGCACGCGGCAGGCCGGACCACGTGACTTGTGGGGAGGAGCGTCCCGTGATAACACTAGTTATCTAAAGTTTTACATATAGCACAAAGACCCTTCAGGATGTAAATTAAAGTAGACACTTGGGAAAAGGCATTCATTTACATCCAGGCTTTTCTTTCCATCATTTAGGCTCCAATTGGTAACATGAAACATACGGGGAAAAAAGCTAACAAAAATGCCTTTTATTTTGGGGTTATCCAACGTGGATGTGGATGCTGGGGATGCAAAATCAGTAATTCAATACATTTCCTGATTCACCAGGGTCTTGTAAAACAAAACGCAAATAATACATCCAAAATGTAAAAACGTACACAAAACCTTTCCAGCACTACACTGGACTTCAAAGTCTTATAGAGGAAACAGTTCATAAATGCTTTAAACACGTCCACAGCAGTGCGCCCGTTAGCCAGCACAATTGCAAACACTATGCATGCAATGTGCTGTTAGCACCTCCTACGATGTGGACGAGGGGTTGGATTTTAGGAGGCAAAAATAGAACACAGCAAACCTATAAAAAAACAGCAACCTCAAAGTATTTACAAATCTGTGCCAATATGTAATGTCCCTAAGCGCACTTCTGATCATGCATCTATGCAGAGTGGAACACTGCAAAATCTGCACATGAACATTGTTCTCATCTTGCAGTGCAAACATGTCCTCCTCCCATGTGAGGCTTTCTGTTGCACGTCAGTGGTATGCACTGATGGCTTCATACCGCTCCTCAGCCACAGAAGGAGGAAACACGTGGCTACGCAAGTGATCCTTCCTCCACAGGTCCCCAATAGCCGAAGGCTTCGCCAGTCCAAGATAGATCTTTATGCTGAGATGAAGAAGCATTTCATCAGCATTTCATCCATCCATGTCCTCTTCATGTTATCCCCTTTTCTCCAAGCTGCAAATCGGTTAGTATTGTTGCATAGGGTTTGGATCACCTCTTGACTAAAGAACAGCTGGAAGATGTTGGAAGGGCTGTAGACTGTCTAAAAATCCATGTGAACTCCTGGGATGAAAATTCAATGGGGCAGGCTGCTCATTTTCCTCCCAGGTGTCGCGCCATCTGTCCTCCTGTGCAGTAGCTGGTGCTGACGCTGTGCTCTTTCCCCTGGAGCTGATCTTGTCTTCCTTGCTCTGGCATGAGGTTGTTGCCCAGCTAAGGTGTGGAAGGTGTTGCCGGGTGTCGGAGGTGACGGTATGGACACTCCTTTCTTTGCTTGAGGTGGGCTTGTGCTTCTGCTGCCTTTGTGACTAGCCAGTCTTCCAGCAGGCACCCTCATGGGTGTCCATAGATTGTGGGATGGTAGAAGTTGATTGTTCCCTGGGAGTGGGTCACAAAAGGTGTGAAACATTCCATATGGGGTAGGCTAGGATTGATCTGCTTCACTGCAAGACAAAGACAGCATAACATAGCCAAATGAGTACAATATGTACCATGAAAATAAACACAAACATCAAATTGTTATGAGAAATAAGGCTAAATTATTATATGTAGTAGCTACACTTACATTACTATTTATTGCATATTACTTACAACTATAGTACACTGGCTAAATCATATTGGCGTAACAGGCTACAATATTATGCTACGCACCATAACTACTTGCTAAACGATACTAGATTCAGTGCCAATAGGCTAAAAGATTATGTTGGGGTAAATATATAGTATGCATTCTCTCAAGCCAACCCAACAATCTCGCAAAAGTGAATGATATACTTACGGCATATCGAGCACGGCGTCGATTCCATGGACAAACGCGACTTCGCCCTCTGAGTCCATGCTTGCAGCCATGGAAGCGTCATCACTCTCACTTTCCTCATCACTAAATCTAAACGAAGTTCTCATCAACTTCAGCCAGTGTAAGTCGTTTCCATTCCATGGTTGTGATAAAGATATCCACTAAAACGTTTTATCAAAAGCAAAAACAAAATCACGAAGTAAACTGCCCAAAAACCGAGCAACTGAAGTGCACTCTGCAATAGCAACAGGTAAACAGCACGCGCGCAACAGGGCTCGTTAATGTGTTCCGCGTGGCCCGCCCCGTCTCTGTAGTGACCATTCATGGCAAATGAGCTGTCGAGATTTTCGTCTGCCTGAATGCTATTTTTTGAAAATGGTGTCAAATATTTTGGATTCGATGGCCCATTACTGTAAGCTTTTTTTTCTTCCTTTCCCCATTTTCTACAAGTGTCTTCTGGTACTTACATTTATATTTATGCCATTTACTTGCAAATAAGAATTAGTTCTTAATGTACAAATTATGCAAGGAGTACATTCAAAAATTGCATAGTACAGGACATGTGGTTCGGTTTTTTCTGAAGATAAAAAGCAGAAAGAGTAAAACTAGGGGACAATATATGTGTAGACTTTGCAAACAAGGTCATTGGGTTGCGTGTATATTTTAAATAAGGTAATAAACAAAGTATATTTAATGAACTATGACTCGTTCCTAAATAAATAAGATCTGAAAAACAATTACATTAAAAATAAACTTTAATACAACTTCCAACACCAAAAAAAATAATTTACAAAACAGAGATTTACAATTTACAAAAAAATTACAAAACAGGGAAAAATATATACAAAATCACAGTCCAGGGTCCACAGCACTTCAGACCGAGAAGCCCATCTCTGCAGCCAGATCCAGAATGCCAGGAATCCCGTCCAGCAGGCCTAGGATTTGGTCGGAGAAGAACGCTTCTCCCTCTTTAGTTACCACTGCATCACACACCAGTGGCTCCTCACCGAAAAGGTTCTCACGTGGCCTTTTGCTTGGAGGTTGGCCCTCATCAGCATGTGCCTCCGACTCTGAGCTGGAGTTAGAGAATGATCCGTCATCCCCAGAGAAGGCCTTCCTCTTTCTCTTCCGCAGCTGCGGTGGTGGAGTCGGCGGCTTTTGCTTGGCTATGTTCTGCAGGTGGTTCTGGTGGCAGGCCATATGCCATTGCTCCAGGCTGGACAGGTGAGAATAGTACGTCTGCCTGTACCACTCCCAGTAGACCTGCTGCCAGTAGAGCTCCTGGTCGGTATAATATGCTCCAATGTTTCCAGGCAGCCGAGGGGACTCGCTGGTATGGAGACCGGCATTCCGCATACAGAAGGGCATCGGCGTCGAGTGCCAGTGGCTTGCACCTGCTGTGGACACATATGGCATGAAACTGAAGACTGCTTGCTTCCATTACTGTACACCAGGGATGATAATGACTTGTTTATGATTTTCCCAGCTACAAAGAGTACTAAAAATCTAGAGTATCTTACGTATGGATGGATTGGCAGTCAGCACATGTGGAGAAGGCTGATGGCTGTGTACCTCCACCAGGCCTTAAAAACATCAATTTAATTAGCTTTTTCTTTTTTCCCCTCTTTATCATACATAGCAAATTGGTAAGGAGCACACCTGTGGGATGCTGAAAGATCTTTATGGGCGGTGCCTCTACAGCACCACTAACATGGCCGACCACATGCGAGGGTGCCACAGCGATTCCGCAAGGGAAGGGTGCCGGCCCATAGGAGTCCACACACATCACTGTGTCGTGGGGGGCGCGGGAGACGACACAAAACAATTAATTCAAGTCAAATATGGTTGATTTAAACAGTAAACAAATGAAACAATGAAATGTTAAAAATGAATGAAAAGATCAAATTTACATTATAAGGAAGACAAAATATTAAAGTTGAACTAAAATGACAGAAACGGATGTACACTGTTTCAAATACATTCTGCAATCTATGAAAATAGACAGTTATGGATGAAGAACCCACCCGCAGGCTGGAGGTAGACTGGATTCATCTGCCTTGGAAGCTGCCCATTAGCATGGGCTCGGGCAAAGTGCCTCTGCCTCTCCTGGCCATGGCCTGAATGAAAACCGCAAAACGGGTGCCCAGAGGAAGCATAAATGTGTCCTGTGTTCATAGTTAATATGAAAAATTGACAGCTTCTTAAAAGTAAATTGCAGAGCAAAATCAAGGTTTGACCAGATCTGTGCTTTTCAAAACTCAAACTGAGCTCCAAACATTCCAAACCAAACATTCCGCAGTTGCTTAGTACACACGTGATGTCACCATTTCTTCATTTTTGAACAAAAACACTACATTAAACAGGCTGCTTCAATAACCTCCATCAGCTTGCTCCATAGAGACTGTTTTGGTTGGAGTCATTCTTCTTTGTTTAGTTTGTCTAGATTGAAATAATACAAATGTCATTAACTCTGGATGTTTTTTGCAGTATTTTTGACTATACACTCAGGATTCTAGACACTATGTCTTCTCAATAAAAACACAAGACAGATAGTATGTGAATGCAGTGCAGAGCATGGAGGCCTTATTCTGAGCCATCCATCCTGCCATCACCAATAGCATGTGTGAATGTGAAAAGGGAAACACCCACTCTCTTATACATCTTTATGAAACTCTTCTTGTATACTCACGCCCCTTTTTAAGTCAGTTATTGCAGTTTCTGTGGACAAGTAAGACATCCTCCCTTTGCATCACAGTAAAGCCCACAGTAAATCCAACTCATCCTTTGGCCTGTTGTCACTTCAGTCGGCTGCACCCAAAGGCTGGATACATCCGCATGTGTTACTGCTATTAAGGGCTTACTTAAAGACAATTTTAATAATACCTGTAAATGTTTTACTTCTGTTCAAGTCACGTAGCTTCTGTTTGTTAACTCTTGTTATATAACGCTTCTTGTTTTTGGATTTTGTTATTTCTTTCTCATTTTTCTTCCTCTCCCCCTTCTCTACAAGTGTCTTCTGGTAGTTACAAATAAGAATTAGTTCTTACTTTCCAATTTTAAGATCCTTTCGAATCTATTTGTACACCTCCACCTTACCACCTGTGACGAATGCCTGAGTGCCGAAGGGCCTGGAGCAGGACGCACAGACTCCCGTGACTGTGAAATTCATTTATTAACACGCAACGTAACTGTGGCACTCACATATAACAGTAACGGATAACGTGACTTCTACAATTAACACGGACAACTCACACGTAACCGAAGACAATATACATAGACAGAACAGCTAAACAAACATTAACAAGGGCTACATGAACGTGGACATTGACATTAAGCACAGGCGCTAACAAACAATGACCAACAGTGAGGGGAGCACCGACAGGGGTTTAAATAGCCCAACGAACACTGACGCTAAACCCTGTACAGGTGCGTGCCCTCACGGGGGTGTGGCCACAAACAAAAGTAAACCCCCCTGCACGCGGCAGGCCGGACCACGTGACTTGTGGGGAGGAGCGTCCCGTGATAACACTAGTTATCTAAAGTTTTACATATAGCACAAAGACCCTTCAGGATGTAAATTAAAGTAGACACTTGGGAAAAGGCATTCATTTACATCCAGGCTTTTCTTTCCATCATTTAGGCTCCAATTGGTAACATGAAACATACGGGGAAAAAAGCTAACAAAAATGCCTTTTATTTTGGGGTTATCCAACGTGGATGTGGATGCTGGGGATGCAAAATCAGTAATTCAATACATTTCCTGATTCACCAGGGTCTTGTAAAACAAAACGCAAATAATACATCCAAAATGTAAAAACGTACACAAAACCTTTCCAGCACTACACTGGACTTCAAAGTCTTATAGAGGAAACAGTTCATAAATGCTTTAAACACGTCCACAGCAGTGCGCCCGTTAGCCAGCACAATTGCAAACACTATGCATGCAATGTGCTGTTAGCACCTCCTACGATGTGGACGAGGGGTTGGATTTTAGGAGGCAAAAATAGAACACAGCAAACCTATAAAAAAACAGCAACCTCAAAGTATTTACAAATCTGTGCCAATATGTAATGTCCCTAAGCGCACTTCTGATCATGCATCTATGCAGAGTGGAACACTGCAAAATCTGCACATGAACATTGTTCTCATCTTGCAGTGCAAACATGTCCTCCTCCCATGTGAGGCTTTCTGTTGCACGTCAGTGGTATGCACTGATGGCTTCATACCGCTCCTCAGCCACAGAAGGAGGAAACACGTGGCTACGCAAGTGATCCTTCCTCCACAGGTCCCCAATAGCCGAAGGCTTCGCCAGTCCAAGATAGATCTTTATGCTGAGATGAAGAAGCATTTCATCAGCATTTCATCCATCCATGTCCTCTTCATGTTATCCCCTTTTCTCCAAGCTGCAAATCGGTTAGTATTGTTGCATAGGGTTTGGATCACCTCTTGACTAAAGAACAGCTGGAAGATGTTGGAAGGGCTGTAGACTGTCTAAAAATCCATGTGAACTCCTGGGATGAAAATTCAATGGGGCAGGCTGCTCATTTTCCTCCCAGGTGTCGCGCCATCTGTCCTCCTGTGCAGTAGCTGGTGCTGACGCTGTGCTCTTTCCCCTGGAGCTGATCTTGTCTTCCTTGCTCTGGCATGAGGTTGTTGCCCAGCTAAGGTGTGGAAGGTGTTGCCGGGTGTCGGAGGTGACGGTATGGACACTCCTTTCTTTGCTTGAGGTGGGCTTGTGCTTCTGCTGCCTTTGTGACTAGCCAGTCTTCCAGCAGGCACCCTCATGGGTGTCCATAGATTGTGGGATGGTAGAAGTTGATTGTTCCCTGGGAGTGGGTCACAAAAGGTGTGAAACATTCCATATGGGGTAGGCTAGGATTGATCTGCTTCACTGCAAGACAAAGACAGCATAACATAGCCAAATGAGTACAATATGTACCATGAAAATAAACACAAACATCAAATTGTTATGAGAAATAAGGCTAAATTATTATATGTAGTAGCTACACTTACATTACTATTTATTGCATATTACTTACAACTATAGTACACTGGCTAAATCATATTGGCGTAACAGGCTACAATATTATGCTACGCACCATAACTACTTGCTAAACGATACTAGATTCAGTGCCAATAGGCTAAAAGATTATGTTGGGGTAAATATATAGTATGCATTCTCTCAAGCCAACCCAACAATCTCGCAAAAGTGAATGATATACTTACGGCATATCGAGCACGGCGTCGATTCCATGGACAAACGCGACTTCGCCCTCTGAGTCCATGCTTGCAGCCATGGAAGCGTCATCACTCTCACTTTCCTCATCACTAAATCTAAACGAAGTTCTCATCAACTTCAGCCAGTGTAAGTCGTTTCCATTCCATGGTTGTGATAAAGATATCCACTAAAACGTTTTATCAAAAGCAAAAACAAAATCACGAAGTAAACTGCCCAAAAACCGAGCAACTGAAGTGCACTCTGCAATAGCAACAGGTAAACAGCACGCGCGCAACAGGGCTCGTTAATGTGTTCCGCGTGGCCCGCCCCGTCTCTGTAGTGACCATTCATGGCAAATGAGCTGTCGAGATTTTCGTCTGCCTGAATGCTATTTTTTGAAAATGGTGTCAAATATTTTGGATTCGATGGCCCATTACTGTAAGCTTTTTTTTCTTCCTTTCCCCATTTTCTAAAAGTGTCTTCTGGTACTTACATTTATATTTATGCCATTTACTTGCAAATAAGAATTAGTTCTTAATGTACAAATTATGCAAGGAGTACATTCAAAAATTGCATAGTACAGGACATGTGGTTCGGTTTTTTCTGAAGATAAAAAGCAGAAAGAGTAAAACTAGGGGACAATATATGTGTAGACTTTGCAAACAAGGTCATTGGGTTGCGTGTATATTTTAAATAAGGTAATAAACAAAGTATATTTAATGAACTATGACTCGTTCCTAAATAAATAAGATCTGAAAAACAATTACATTAAAAATAAACTTTAATACAACTTCCAACACCAAAAAAAATAATTTACAAAACAGAGATTTACAATTTACAAAAAAATTACAAAACAGGGAAAAATATATACAAAATCACAGTCCAGGGTCCACAGCACTTCAGACCGAGAAGCCCATCTCTGCAGCCAGATCCAGAATGCCAGGAATCCCGTCCAGCAGGCCTAGGATTTGGTCGGAGAAGAACGCTTCTCCCTCTTTAGTTACCACTGCATCACACACCAGTGGCTCCTCACCGAAAAGGTTCTCACGTGGCCTTTTGCTTGGAGGTTGGCCCTCATCAGCATGTGCCTCCGACTCTGAGCTGGAGTTAGAGAATGATCCGTCATCCCCAGAGAAGGCCTTCCTCTTTCTCTTCCGCAGCTGCGGTGGTGGAGTCGGCGGCTTTTGCTTGGCTATGTTCTGCAGGTGGTTCTGGTGGCAGGCCATATGCCATTGCTCCAGGCTGGACAGGTGAGAATAGTACGTCTGCCTGTACCACTCCCAGTAGACCTGCTGCCAGTAGAGCTCCTGGTCGGTATAATATGCTCCAATGTTTCCAGGCAGCCGAGGGGACTCGCTGGTATGGAGACCGGCATTCCGCATACAGAAGGGCATCGGCGTCGAGTGCCAGTGGCTTGCACCTGCTGTGGACACATATGGCATGAAACTGAAGACTGCTTGCTTCCATTACTGTACACCAGGGATGATAATGACTTGTTTATGATTTTCCCAGCTACAAAGAGTACTAAAAATCTAGAGTATCTTACGTATGGATGGATTGGCAGTCAGCACATGTGGAGAAGGCTGATGGCTGTGTACCTCCACCAGGCCTTAAAAACATCAATTTAATTAGCTTTTTCTTTTTTCCCCTCTTTATCATACATAGCAAATTGGTAAGGAGCACACCTGTGGGATGCTGAAAGATCTTTATGGGCGGTGCCTCTACAGCACCACTAACATGGCCGACCACATGCGAGGGTGCCACAGCGATTCCGCAAGGGAAGGGTGCCGGCCCATAGGAGTCCACACACATCACTGTGTCGTGGGGGGCGCGGGAGACGACACAAAACAATTAATTCAAGTCAAATATGGTTGATTTAAACAGTAAACAAATGAAACAATGAAATGTTAAAAATGAATGAAAAGAGCAAATTTACATTATAAGGAAGACAAAATATTAAAGTTGAACTAAAATGACAGAAACGGATGTACACTGTTTCAAATACATTCTGCAATCTATGAAAATAGACAGTTATGGATGAAGAACCCACCCGCAGGCTGGAGGTAGACTGGATTCATCTGCCTTGGAAGCTGCCCATTAGCATGGGCTCGGGCAAAGTGCCTCTGCCTCTCCTGGCCATGGCCTGAATGAAAACCGCAAAACGGGTGCCCAGAGGAAGCATAAATGTGTCCTGTGTTCATAGTTAATATGAAAAATTGACAGCTTCTTAAAAGTAAATTGCAGAGCAAAATCAAGGTTTGACCAGATCTGTGCTTTTCAAAACTCAAACTGAGCTCCAAACATTCCAAACCAAACATTCCGCAGTTGCTTAGTACACACGTGATGTCACCATTTCTTCATTTTTGAACAAAAACACTACATTAAACAGGCTGCTTCAATAACCTCCATCAGCTTGCTCCATAGAGACTGTTTTGGTTGGAGTCATTCTTCTTTGTTTAGTTTGTCTAGATTGAAATAATACAAATGTCATTAACTCTGGATGTTTTTTGCAGTATTTTTGACTATACACTCAGGATTCTAGACACTATGTCTTCTCAATAAAAACACAAGACAGATAGTATGTGAATGCAGTGCAGAGCATGGAGGCCTTATTCTGAGCCATCCATCCTGCCATCACCAATAGCATGTGTGAATGTGAAAAGGGAAACACCCACTCTCTTATACATCTTTATGAAACTCTTCTTGTATACTCACGCCCCTTTTTAAGTCAGTTATTGCAGTTTCTGTGGACAAGTAAGACATCCTCCCTTTGCATCACAGTAAAGCCCACAGTAAATCCAACTCATCCTTTGGCCTGTTGTCACTTCAGTCGGCTGCACCCAAAGGCTGGATACATCCGCATGTGTTACTGCTATTAAGGGCTTACTTAAAGACAATTTTAATAATACCTGTAAATGTTTTACTTCTGTTCAAGTCACGTAGCTTCTGTTTGTTAACTCTTGTTATATAATGCTTCTTGTTTTTGGATTTTGTTATTTCTTTCTCATTTTTCTTCCTCTCCCCCTTCTCTACAAGTGTCTTCTGGTAGTTACAAATAAGAATTAGTTCTTACTTTCCAATTTTAAGATCCTTTCGAATCTATTTGTACACCTCCACCTTACCACCTGTGACGAATGCCTGAGTGCCGAAGGGCCTGGAGCAGGACGCACAGACTCCCGTGACTGTGAAATTCATTTATTAACACGCAACGTAACTGTGGCACTCACATATAACAGTAACGGATAACGTGACTTCTACAATTAACACGGACAACTCACACGTAACCGAAGACAATATACATAGACAGAACAGCTAAACAAACATTAACAAGGGCTACATGAACGTGGACATTGACATTAAGCACAGGCGCTAACAAACAATGACCAACAGTGAGGGGAGCACCGACAGGGGTTTAAATAGCCCAACGAACACTGACGCTAAACCCTGTACAGGTGCGTGCCCTCACGGGGGTGTGGCCACAAACAAAAGTAAACCCCCCTGCACGCGGCAGGCCGGACCACGTGACTTGTGGGGAGGAGCGTCCCGTGATAACACTAGTTATCTAAAGTTTTACATATAGCACAAAGACCCTTCAGGATGTAAATTAAAGTAGACACTTGGGAAAAGGCATTCATTTACATCCAGGCTTTTCTTTCCATCATTTAGGCTCCAATTGGTAACATGAAACATACGGGGAAAAAAGCTAACAAAAATGCCTTTTATTTTGGGGTTATCCAACGTGGATGTGGATGCTGGGGATGCAAAATCAGTAATTCAATACATTTCCTGATTCACCAGGGTCTTGTAAAACAAAACGCAAATAATACATCCAAAATGTAAAAACGTACACAAAACCTTTCCAGCACTACACTGGACTTCAAAGTCTTATAGAGGAAACAGTTCATAAATGCTTTAAACACGTCCACAGCAGTGCGCCCGTTAGCCAGCACAATTGCAAACACTATGCATGCAATGTGCTGTTAGCACCTCCTACGATGTGGACGAGGGGTTGGAGTTTAGGAGGCAAAAATAGAACACAGCAAACCTATAAAAAAACAACAGCCTCAAAGTATTTACAAATCTGTGCCAATATGTAATGTCCCTAAGCGCACTTCTGATCATGCATCTATGCAGAGTGGAACACTGCAAAATCTGCACATGAACATTGTTCTCATCTTGCAGTGCAAACATGTCCTCCTCCCATGTGAGGCTTTCTGTTGCACGTCAGTGGTATGCACTGATGGCTTCATACCGCTCCTCAGCCACAGAAGGAGGAAACACGTGGCTACGCAAGTGATCCTTCCTCCACAGGTCCCCAATAGCCGAAGGCTTCGCCAGTTCAAGATAGATCTTTATGCTGAGATGAAGAAGCATTTCATCAGCATTTCATCCATCCATGGCCTCTTCATGTTATCCCCTTTTCTCCAAGCTGCAAATCGGTTAGTATTGTTGCATAGGGTTTGGATCACCTCTTGACTAAAGAACAGCTGGAAGATGTTGGAAGGGCTGTAGACTGTCTAAAAATCCATGTGAACTCCTGGGATGAAAATTCAATGGGGCAGGCTGCTCATTTTCCTCCCAGGTGTCGCGCCATCTGTCCTCCTGTGCAGTAGCTGGTGCTGACGCTGTGCTCTTTCCCCTGGAGCTGATCTTGTCTTCCTTGCTCTGGCATGAGGTTGTTGCCCAGCTAAGGTGTGGAAGGTGTTGCCGGGTGTCGGAGGTGACGGTATGGACACTCCTTTCTTCGCTTGAGGTGGGCTTGTGCTTCTGCTGCCTTTGTGACTAGCCAGTCTTCCAGCAGGCACCCTCATGGGTGTCCATAGATTGTGGGATGGTAGAAGTTGATTGTTCCCTGGGAGTGGGTCACAAAAGGTGTGAAACATTCCATATGGGGTAGGCTAGGATTGATCTGCTTCACTGCAAGACAAAGACAGCATAACAGATGAGTACAATATGTACCATGAAAATAAACACAAACATCAAATTGTCATGAGAAATAAGGCTAAATTATTATATGTAGTAGTTACACTTACATTACTATTTATTGCATATTGCTTACAACTATAGTACACTGGCTAAATCATATTGGCGTAACAGGCTACAATATTATGCTACGCACCATAACTACTTGCTAAACGATATTAGATTCAGTGCCAATAGGCTAAAAGATTATGTTGGGGTAAATATATATTATGCATTCTCTCAAGCCAACCCAACAATCTCGCAAAAGTGAATGATATACTTACGGCATATCGAGCACGGCGTCGATTCCATGGACAAACGCGACTTCGCCCTCTGAGTCCATGCTTGCAGCCATGGAAGCGTCATCACTCTCACTTTCCTCATCACTAAATCTAAACGAAGTTCTCATCAACTTCAGCCAGTGTAAGTCGTTTCCATTCCATGGTTGTGATAAAGATATCCACTAAAACGTTTTATCAAAAGCAAAAACAAAATCACGAAGTAAACTGCCCAAAAACCGAGCAACTGAAGCGCACTCTGCAATAGCAACAGGTAAACAGCACGCGCGCAACAGGGCTCGTTAATGTGTTCCGCGTGGCCCGCCCCGTCTCTGTAGTGACCATTCATGGCAAATGAGCTGTCGAGATTTTCGTCTGCCTGAATGCTATTTGTTGAAAATGGTGTCAAACATTTTGGATTCGATGGCCCATTACTGTAAGCTTTTTTTTCTTCCTTTCCCCATTTTCTACAAGGGTCTTCTGGTACTTACATTTATATTTATGCCATTTACTTGCAAATAAGAATTAGTTCTTAATGTACAAATTATGCAAGGAGTACATTCAAAAATTGCATAGTACAGGACATGTGGTTCGGTTTTTTCTGAAGATAAAAAGCAGAAAGAGTAAAACCCGATGTAAAACTAGGGGACAATATATGTGTAGACTTTGCAAACAAGGTCATTGGGTTGCGTGTATATTTTAAATAAGGTAATAAACAAAGTATATTTAATGAACTATGACTCGTTCCTAAATAAATAAGATCTGAAAAACAATTACATTAAAAATAAACTTTAATACAACTTCCAACACCAAAAAAAATAATTTACAAAACAGAGATTTACAATTTACAAAAAAATTACAAAACAGGGAAAAATATATACAAAATCACAGTCCAGGGTCCACAGCACTTCAGACCGAGAAGCCCATCTCTGCAGCCAGATCCAGAATGCCAGGAATCCCCTCCAGCAGGCCTAGGATTTGGTCGGAGAAGAACGCTTCTCCCTCTTTAGTTACCACTGCATCACACACCAGTGGCTCCTCACCGAAAAGGTTCTCGCCTGGCCTTTTGCTTGGAGGTTGGCCCTCATCAGCATGTGCCTCCGACTCTGAGCTGGAGTTAGAGAATGATCCGTCATCTCCAGAGAAGGCCTTCCTCTTTCTCTTCCGCAGCTGCGGTGGTGGAGTCGGCGGCTTTTGCTTGGCTATGTTCTGCAGGTGGTTCTGGTGGCAGGCCATATGCCATTGCTCCAGGCTGGACAGGTGAGAATAGTACGTCTGCCTGTACCACTCCCAGTAGACCTGCTGCCAGTAGAGCTCCTGGTCGGTATAATATGCTCCAATGTTTCCAGGCAGCCGAGGGGACTCGCTGGTATGGAGACCGGCATTCCGCATACAGAAGGGCATCGGCGTCGAGTGCCAGTGGCTTGCACCTGCTGTGGACACATATGGCATGAAACTGAAGACTGCTTGCTTCCATTACTGTACACCAGGGATGATAATGACTTGTTTATGATTTTCCCAGCTACAAAGAGTACTAAAAATCTAGAGTATCTTACGTATGGATGGATTGGCAGTCAGCACATGTGGAGAAGGCTGATGGCTGTGTACCTCCACCAGGCCTTAAAAACATCAATTTAATTAGCTTTTTCTTTTTTCCCCTCTTTATCATACATAGCAAATTGGTAAGGAGCACACCTGTGGGATGCTGAAAGATCTTTATGGGCGGTGCCTCTACAGCACCACTAACATGGCCGACCACATGCGAGGGTGCCACAGCGATTCCGCAAGGGAAGGGTGCCGGCCCATAGGAGTCCACACACATCACTGTCTCGTGGGGGGCGCGGGAGACGACACAAAACAATTAATTCAAGTCAAATATGGTTGATTTAAACAGTAAACAAATGAAACAATGAAATGTTAAAAATGAATGAAAAGAGCAAATTTACATTATAAGGAAGACAAAATATTAAAGTTGAACTAAAATGACAGAAACGGATGTACACTGTTTCAAATACATTCTGCAATCTATGAAAATAGACAGTTATGGAAGAAGAACCCACCCGCAGGCTGGAGGTAGACTGGATTCATCTGCCTTGGAAGCTGCCCATTAGCATGGGCTCGGGCAAAGTGCCTCTGCCTCTCCTGGCCATGGCCTGAATGAAAACCGCAAAACGGGTGCCCAGAGGAAGCATAAATGTGTCCTGTGTTCATAGTTAATATGAAAAATTGACAGCTTCTTAAAAGTAAATTGCAGAGCAAAATCAAGGTTTGACCAGATCTGTGCTTTTCAAAACTCAAACTGAGCTCCAAACATTCGAAACCAAACATTCCGCAGTTGCTTAGTACACACGTGATGTCACCATTTCTTCATTTTTGAACAAAAACACTACATTAAACAGGCTGCTTCAATAACCTCCATCAGCTTGCTCCATAGAGACTGTTTTGGTTGGAGTCATTCTTCTTTGTTTAGTTTGTCTAGATTGAAATAATACAAATGTCATTAACTCTGGATGTTTTTTGCAGTGTTTTTGACTATACACTCAGGATTCTAGACACTATGTCTTCTCAATAAAAACACAAGACAGATAGTATGTGAATGCAGTGCAGAGCATGGAGGCCTTATTCTGAGCCATCCATCCTGCCATCACCAATAGCATGTGTGAATGTGAAAAGGGAAACACCCACTCTCTTATACATCTTTATGAAACTCTTCTTGTATACTCACGCCCCTTTTTAAGTCAGTTATTGCAGTTTCTGTGGACAAGTAAGACATCCTCCCTTTGCATCACAGTAAAGCCCACAGTAAATCCAACTCATCCTTTGGCCTGTTGTCACTTTAGTCGGCTGCACCCAAAGGCTGGATACATCCGCATGTGTTACTGCTATTAAGGGCTTACTTAAAGACAATTTTAATAATACCTGTAAATGTTTCACTTCTGTTCAAGTCACGTAGCTTCTGTTTGTTAACTCTTGTTATATAACGCTTCTTGTTTTTGGATTTTGTTATTTCTTTCTCATTTTTCTTCCTCTCCCCCTTCTCTACAAGTGTCTTCTGGTAGTTACAAATAAGAATTAGTTCTTACTTTCCAATTTTAAGATCCTTTCGAATCTATTTGTACACCTCCACCTTACCACCTGTGACGAATGCCTGAGTGCCGAAGGGCCTGGAGCAGGACGCACAGACTCCCGTGACTGTGAAATTCATTTATTAACACGCAACGTAACTGTGGCACTCACATATAACAGTAACGGATAACGTGACTTCTACAATTAACACGGACAACTCACACGTAACCGAAGACAATATACATAGACAGAACAGCTAAACAAACATTAACAAGGGCTACATGAACGTGGACATTGACATTAAGCACAGGCGCTAACAAACAATGACCAACAGTGAGGGGAGCACCGACAGGGGTTTAAATAGCCCAACGAACACTGACGCTAAACCCTGTACAGGTGCGTGCCCTCACGGGGGTGTGGCCACAAACAAAAGTAAACCCCCCTGCACGCGGCAGGCCGGACCACGTGACTTGTGGGGAGGAGCGTCCCGTGATAACACTAGTTATCTAAAGTTTTACATATAGCACAAAGACCCTTCAGGATGTAAATTAAAGTAGACACTTGGGAAAAGGCATTCATTTACATCCAGGCTTTTCTTTCCATCATTTAGGCTCCAATTGGTAACATGAAACATACGGGGAAAAAAGCTAACAAAAATGCCTTTTATTTTGGGGTTATCCAACGTGGATGTGGATGCTGGGGATGCAAAATCAGTAATTCAATACATTTCCTGATTCACCAGGGTCTTGTAAAACAAAACGCAAATAATACATCCAAAATGTAAAAACGTACACAAAACCTTTCCAGCACTACACTGGACTTCAAAGTCTTATAGAGGAAACAGTTCATAAATGCTTTAAACACGTCCACAGCAGTGCGCCCGTTAGCCAGCACAATTGCAAACACTATGCATGCAATGTGCTGTTAGCACCTCCTACGATGTGGACGAGGGGTTGGATTTTAGGAGGCAAAAATAGAACACAGCAAACCTATAAAAAAACAGCAACCTCAAAGTATTTACAAATCTGTGCCAATATGTAATGTCCCTAAGCGCACTTCTGATCATGCATCTATGCAGAGTGGAACACTGCAAAATCTGCACATGAACATTGTTCTCATCTTGCAGTGCAAACATGTCCTCCTCCCATGTGAGGCTTTCTGTTGCACGTCAGTGGTATGCACTGATGGCTTCATACCGCTCCTCAGCCACAGAAGGAGGAAACACGTGGCTACGCAAGTGATCCTTCCTCCACAGGTCCCCAATAGCCGAAGGCTTCGCCAGTCCAAGATAGATCTTTATGCTGAGATGAAGAAGCATTTCATCAGCATTTCATCCATCCATGTCCTCTTCATGTTATCCCCTTTTCTCCAAGCTGCAAATCGGTTAGTATTGTTGCATAGGGTTTGGATCACCTCTTGACTAAAGAACAGCTGGAAGATGTTGGAAGGGCTGTAGACTGTCTAAAAATCCATGTGAACTCCTGGGATGAAAATTCAATGGGGCAGGCTGCTCATTTTCCTCCCAGGTGTCGCGCCATCTGTCCTCCTGTGCAGTAGCTGGTGCTGACGCTGTGCTCTTTCCCCTGGAGCTGATCTTGTCTTCCTTGCTCTGGCATGAGGTTGTTGCCCAGCTAAGGTGTGGAAGGTGTTGCCGGGTGTCGGAGGTGACGGTATGGACACTCCTTTCTTTGCTTGAGGTGGGCTTGTGCTTCTGCTGCCTTTGTGACTAGCCAGTCTTCCAGCAGGCACCCTCATGGGTGTCCATAGATTGTGGGATGGTAGAAGTTGATTGTTCCCTGGGAGTGGGTCACAAAAGGTGTGAAACATTCCATATGGGGTAGGCTAGGATTGATCTGCTTCACTGCAAGACAAAGACAGCATAACATAGCCAAATGAGTACAATATGTACCATGAAAATAAACACAAACATCAAATTGTTATGAGAAATAAGGCTAAATTATTATATGTAGTAGCTACACTTACATTACTATTTATTGCATATTACTTACAACTATAGTACACTGGCTAAATCATATTGGCGTAACAGGCTACAATATTATGCTACGCACCATAACTACTTGCTAAACGATACTAGATTCAGTGCCAATAGGCTAAAAGATTATGTTGGGGTAAATATATAGTATGCATTCTCTCAAGCCAACCCAACAATCTCGCAAAAGTGAATGATATACTTACGGCATATCGAGCACGGCGTCGATTCCATGGACAAACGCGACTTCGCCCTCTGAGTCCATGCTTGCAGCCATGGAAGCGTCATCACTCTCACTTTCCTCATCACTAAATCTAAACGAAGTTCTCATCAACTTCAGCCAGTGTAAGTCGTTTCCATTCCATGGTTGTGATAAAGATATCCACTAAAACGTTTTATCAAAAGCAAAAACAAAATCACGAAGTAAACTGCCCAAAAACCGAGCAACTGAAGTGCACTCTGCAATAGCAACAGGTAAACAGCACGCGCGCAACAGGGCTCGTTAATGTGTTCCGCGTGGCCCGCCCCGTCTCTGTAGTGACCATTCATGGCAAATGAGCTGTCGAGATTTTCGTCTGCCTGAATGCTATTTTTTGAAAATGGTGTCAAATATTTTGGATTCGATGGCCCATTACTGTAAGCTTTTTTTTCTTCCTTTCCCCATTTTCTACAAGTGTCTTCTGGTACTTACATTTATATTTATGCCATTTACTTGCAAATAAGAATTAGTTCTTAATGTACAAATTATGCAAGGAGTACATTCAAAAATTGCATAGTACAGGACATGTGGTTCGGTTTTTTCTGAAGATAAAAAGCAGAAAGAGTAAAACTAGGGGACAATATATGTGTAGACTTTGCAAACAAGGTCATTGGGTTGCGTGTATATTTTAAATAAGGTAATAAACAAAGTATATTTAATGAACTATGACTCGTTCCTAAATAAATAAGATCTGAAAAACAATTACATTAAAAATAAACTTTAATACAACTTCCAACACCAAAAAAAATAATTTACAAAACAGAGATTTACAATTTACAAAAAAATTACAAAACAGGGAAAAATATATACAAAATCACAGTCCAGGGTCCACAGCACTTCAGACCGAGAAGCCCATCTCTGCAGCCAGATCCAGAATGCCAGGAATCCCGTCCAGCAGGCCTAGGATTTGGTCGGAGAAGAACGCTTCTCCCTCTTTAGTTACCACTGCATCACACACCAGTGGCTCCTCACCGAAAAGGTTCTCACGTGGCCTTTTGCTTGGAGGTTGGCCCTCATCAGCATGTGCCTCCGACTCTGAGCTGGAGTTAGAGAATGATCCGTCATCCCCAGAGAAGGCCTTCCTCTTTCTCTTCCGCAGCTGCGGTGGTGGAGTCGGCGGCTTTTGCTTGGCTATGTTCTGCAGGTGGTTCTGGTGGCAGGCCATATGCCATTGCTCCAGGCTGGACAGGTGAGAATAGTACGTCTGCCTGTACCACTCCCAGTAGACCTGCTGCCAGTAGAGCTCCTGGTCGGTATAATATGCTCCAATGTTTCCAGGCAGCCGAGGGGACTCGCTGGTATGGAGACCGGCATTCTGCATACAGAAGGGCATCGGCGTCGAGTGCCAGTGGCTTGCACCTGCTGTGGACACATATGGCATGAAACTGAAGACTGCTTGCTTCCATTACTGTACACCAGGGATGATAATGACTTGTTTATGATTTTCCCAGCTACAAAGAGTACTAAAAATCTAGAGTATCTTACGTATGGATGGATTGGCAGTCAGCACATGTGGAGAAGGCTGATGGCTGTGTACCTCCACCAGGCCTTAAAAACATCAATTTAATTAGCTTTTTCTTTTTTCCCCTCTTTATCATACATAGCAAATTGGTAAGGAGCACACCTGTGGGATGCTGAAAGATCTTTATGGGCGGTGCCTCTACAGCACCACTAACATGGCCGACCACATGCGAGGGTGCCACAGCGATTCCGCAAGGGAAGGGTGCCGGCCCATAGGAGTCCACACACATCACTGTCTCGTGGGGGGCGCGGGAGACGACACAAAACAATTAATTCAAGTCAAATATGGTTGATTTAAACAGTAAACAAATGAAACAATGAAATGTTAAAAATGAATGAAAAGAGCAAATTTACATTATAAGGAAGACAAAATATTAAAGTTGAACTAAAATGACAGAAACGGATGTACACTGTTTCAAATACATTCTGCAATCTATGAAAATAGACAGTTATGGATGAAGAACCCACCCGCAGGCTGGAGGTAGACTGGATTCATCTGCCTTGGAAGCTGCCCATTAGCATGGGCTCGGGCAAAGTGCCTCTGCCTCTCCTGGCCATGGCCTGAATGAAAACCGCAAAACGGGTGCCCAGAGGAAGCATAAATGTGTCCTGTGTTCATAGTTAATATGAAAAATTGACAGCTTCTTAAAAGTAAATTGCAGAGCAAAATCAAGGTTTGACCAGATCTGTGCTTTTCAAAACTCAAACTGAGCTCCAAACATTCCAAACCAAACATTCCGCAGTTGCTTAGTACACACGTGATGTCACCATTTCTTCATTTTTGAACAAAAACACTACATTAAACAGGCTGCTTCAATAACCTCCATCAGCTTGCTCCATAGAGACTGGTTTGGTTGGAGTCATTCTCCTTTGTTTAGTTTGTCTAGATTGAAATAATACAAATGTCATTAACTCTGAATGTTTTTTGCAGTATTTTTGACTATACACTCAGGATTCTAGACACTATGCCTTCTCAATAAAAACACAAGACAGATAGTATGTGAATGCAGTGCAGAGCATGGAGGCCTTATTCTGAGCCATCCATCCTGCCATCACCAATAGCATGTGTGAATGTGAAAAGGGAAACACCCACTCTCTTATACATCTTTATGAAACTCTTCTTGTATACTCACGCCCCTTTTTAAGTCAGTTATTGCAGTTTCTGTGGACAAGTAAGACATCCTCCCTTTGCATCACAGTAAAGCCCACAGTAAATCCAACTCATCCTTTGGCCTGTTGTCACTTCAGTCGGCTGCACCCAAAGGCTGGATACATCCGCATGTGTTACTGCTATTAAGGGCTTACTTAAAGACAATTTTAATAATACCTGTAAATGTTTCACTTCTGTTCAAGTCACGTAGCTTCTGTTTGTTAACTCTTGTTATATAACGCTTCTTGTTTTTGGATTTTGTTATTTCTTTCTCATTTTTCTTCCTCTCCCCCTTCTCTACAAGTGTCTTCTGGTAGTTACAAATAAGAATTAGTTCTTACTTTCCAATTTTAAGATCCTTTCGAATCTATTTGTACACCTCCACCTTACCACCTGTGACGAATGCCTGAGTGCCGAAGGGCCTGGAGCAGGACGCACAGACTCCCGTGACTGTGAAATTCATTTATTAACACGCAACGTAACTGTGGCACTCACATATAACAGTAACGGATAACGTGACTTCTACAATTAACACGGACAACTCACACGTAACCGAAGACAATATACATAGACAGAACAGCTAAACAAACATTAACAAGGGCTACATGAACGTGGACATTGACATTAAGCACAGGCGCTAACAAACAATGACCAACAGTGAGGGGAGCACCGACAGGGGTTTAAATAGCCCAACGAACACTGACGCTAAACCCTGTACAGGTGCGTGCCCTCACGGGGGTGTGGCCACAAACAAAAGTAAACCCCCCTGCACGCGGCAGGCCGGACCACGTGACTTGTGGGGAGGAGCGTCCCGTGATAACACTAGTTATCTAAAGTTTTACATATAGCACAAAGACCCTTCAGGATGTAAATTAAAGTAGACACTTGGGAAAAGGCATTCATTTACATCCAGGCTTTTCTTTCCATCATTTAGGCTCCAATTGGTAATATGAAACATACGGGGAAAAAAGCTAACAAAAATGCCTTTTATTTTGGGGTTATCCAACGTGGATGTGGATGCTGGGGATGCAAAATCAGTAATTCAATACATTTCCTGATTCACCAGGGTCTTGTAAAACAAAACGCAAATAATACATCCAAAATGTAAAAACGTACACAAAACCTTTCCAGCACTACACTGGACTTCAAAGTCTTATAGAGGAAACAGTTCATAAATGCTTTAAACACGTCCACAGCAGTGCGCCCGTTAGCCAGCACAATTGCAAACACTATGCATGCAATGTGCTGTTAGCACCTCCTACGATGTGGACGAGGGGTTGGATTTTAGGAGGCAAAAATAGAACACAGCAAACCTATAAAAAAACAACAACCTCAAAGTATTTACAAATCTGTGCCAATATGTAATGTCCCTAAGCGCACTTCTGATCATGCATCTATGCAGAGTGGAACACTGCAAAATCTGCACATGAACATTGTTCTCATCTTGCAGTGCAAACATGTCCTCCTCCCATGTGAGGCTTTCTGTTGCACGTCAGTGGTATGCACTGATGGCTTCATACCGCTCCTCAGCCACAGAAGGAGGAAACACGTGGCTACGCAAGTGATCCTTCCTCCACAGGTCCCCAATAGCCGAAGGCTTCGCCAGTCCAAGATAGATCTTTATGCTGAGATGAAGAAGCATTTCATCAGCATTTCATCCATCCATGTCCTCTTCATGTTATCCCCTTTTCTCCAAGCTGCAAATCGGTTAGTATTGTTGCATAGGGTTTGGATCACCTCTTGACTAAAGAACAGCTGGAAGATGTTGGAAGGGCTGTAGACTGTCTAAAAATCCATGTGAACTCCTGGGATGAAAATTCAATGGGGCAGGCTGCTCATTTTCCTCCCAGGTGTCGCGCCATCTGTCCTCCTGTGCAGTAGCTGGTGCTGACGCTGTGCTCTTTCCCCTGGAGCTGATCTTGTCTTCCTTGCTCTGGCATGAGGTTGTTGCCCAGCTAAGGTGTGGAAGGTGTTGCCGGGTGTCGGAGGTGACGGTATGGACACTCCTTTCTTTGCTTGAGGTGGGCTTGTGCTTCTGCTGCCTTTGTGACTAGCCAGTCTTCCAGCAGGCACCCTCATGGGTGTCCATAGATTGTGGGATGGTAGAAGTTGATTGTTCCCTGGGAGTGGGTCACAAAAGGTGTGAAACATTCCATATGGGGTAGGCTAGGATTGATCTGCTTCACTGCAAGACAAAGACAGCATAACAAATGAGTACAATATGTACCATGAAAATAAACACAAACATCAAATTGTCATGAGAAATAAGGCTAAATTATTATATGTAGTAGCTACACTTACATTACTATTTATTGCATATTACTTACAACTATAGTACACTGGCTAAATCATATTGGCGTAACAGGCTACAATATTATGCTACGCACCATAACTACTTGCTAAACGATACTAGATTCAGTGCCAATAGGCTAAAAGATTATGTTGGGGTAAATATATAGTATGCATTCTCTCAAGCCAACCCAACAATCTCGCAAAAGTGAATGATATACTTACGGCATATCGAGCACGGCGTCGATTCCATGGACAAACGCGACTTCGCCCTCTGAGTCCATGCTTGCAGCCATGGAAGCGTCATCACTCTCACTTTCCTCATCACTAAATCTAAACGAAGTTCTCATCAACTTCAGCCAGTGTAAGTCGTTTCCATTCCATGGTTGTGATAAAGATATCCACTAAAACGTTTTATCAAAAGCAAAAACAAAATCACGAAGTAAACTGCCCAAAAACCGAGCAACTGAAGTGCACTCTGCAATAGCAACAGGTAAACAGCACGCGCGCAACAGGGCTCGTTAATGTGTTCCGCGTGGCCCGCCCCGTCTCTGTAGTGACCATTCATGGCAAATGAGCTGTCGAGATTTTCGTCTGCCTGAATGCTATTTTTTGAAAATGGTGTCAAATATTTTGGATTCGATGGCCCATTACTGTAAGCTTTTTTTTCTTCCTTTCCCCATTTTCTACAAGTGTCTTCTGGTACTTACATTTATATTTATGCCATTTACTTGCAAATAAGAATTAGTTCTTAATGTACAAATTATGCAAGGAGTACATTCAAAAATTGCATAGTACAGGACATGTGGTTCGGTTTTTTCTGAAGATAAAAAGCAGAAAGAGTAAAACTAGGGGACAATATATGTGTAGACTTTGCAAACAAGGTCATTGGGTTGCGTGTATATTTTAAATAAGGTAATAAACAAAGTATATTTAATGAACTATGACTCGTTCCTAAATAAATAAGATCTGAAAAACAATTACATTAAAAATAAACTTTAATACAACTTCCAACACCAAAAAAAATAATTTACAAAACAGAGATTTACAATTTACAAAAAAATTACAAAACAGGGAAAAATATATACAAAATCACAGTCCAGGGTCCACAGCACTTCAGACCGAGAAGCCCATCTCTGCAGCCAGATCCAGAATGCCAGGAATCCCCTCCAGCAGGCCTAGGATTTGGTCGGAGAAGAACGCTTCTCCCTCTTTAGTTACCACTGCATCACACACCAGTGGCTCCTCACCGAAAAGGTTCTCACGTGGCCTTTTGCTTGGAGGTTGGCCCTCATCAGCATGTGCCTCCGACTCTGAGCTGGAGTTAGAGAATGATCCGTCATCCCCAGAGAAGGCCTTCCTCTTTCTCTTCCGCAGCTGCGGTGGTGGAGTCGGCGGCTTTTGCTTGGCTATGTTCTGCAGGTGGTTCTGGTGGCAGGCCATATGCCATTGCTCCAGGCTGGACAGGTGAGAATAGTACGTCTGCCTGTACCACTCCCAGTAGACCTGCTGCCAGTAGAGCTCCTGGTCGGTATAATATGCTCCAATGTTTCCAGGCAGCCGAGGGGACTCGCTGGTATGGAGACCGGCATTCTGCATACAGAAGGGCATCGGCGTCGAGTGCCAGTGGCTTGCACCTGCTGTGGACACATATGGCATGAAACTGAAGACTGCTTGCTTCCATTACTGTACACCAGGGATGATAATGACTTGTTTATGATTTTCCCAGCTACAAAGAGTACTAAAAATCTAGAGTATCTTACGTATGGATGGATTGGCAGTCAGCACATGTGGAGAAGGCTGATGGCTGTGTACCTCCACCAGGCCTTAAAAACATCAATTTAATTAGCTTTTTCTTTTTTCCCCTCTTTATCATACATAGCAAATTGGTAAGGAGCACACCTGTGGGATGCTGAAAGATCTTTATGGGCGGTGCCTCTACAGCACCACTAACATGGCCGACCACATGCGAGGGTGCCACAGCGATTCCGCAAGGGAAGGGTGCCGGCCCATAGGAGTCCACACACATCACTGTCTCGTGGGGGGCGCGGGAGACGACACAAAACAATTAATTCAAGTCAAATATGGTTGATTTAAACAGTAAACAAATGAAACAATGAAATGTTAAAAATGAATGAAAAGAGCAAATTTACATTATAAGGAAGACAAAATATTAAAGTTGAACTAAAATGACAGAAACGGATGTACACTGTTTCAAATACATTCTGCAATCTATGAAAATAGACAGTTATGGATGAAGAACCCACCCGCAGGCTGGAGGTAGACTGGATTCATCTGCCTTGGAAGCTGCCCATTAGCATGGGCTCGGGCAAAGTGCCTCTGCCTCTCCTGGCCATGGCCTGAATGAAAACCGCAAAACGGGTGCCCAGAGGAAGCATAAATGTGTCCTGTGTTCATAGTTAATATGAAAAATTGACAGCTTCTTAAAAGTAAATTGCAGAGCAAAATCAAGGTTTGACCAGATCTGTGCTTTTCAAAACTCAAACTGAGCTCCAAACATTCCAAACCAAACATTCCGCAGTTGCTTAGTACACACGTGATGTCACCATTTCTTCATTTTTGAACAAAAACACTACATTAAACAGGCTGCTTCAATAACCTCCATCAGCTTGCTCCATAGAGACTGGTTTGGTTGGAGTCATTCTCCTTTGTTTAGTTTGTCTAGATTGAAATAATACAAATGTCATTAACTCTGAATGTTTTTTGCAGTATTTTTGACTATACACTCAGGATTCTAGACACTATGCCTTCTCAATAAAAACACAAGACAGATAGTATGTGAATGCAGTGCAGAGCATGGAGGCCTTATTCTGAGCCATCCATCCTGCCATCACCAATAGCATGTGTGAATGTGAAAAGGGAAACACCCACTCTCTTATACATCTTTATGAAACTCTTCTTGTATACTCACGCCCCTTTTTAAGTCACTTATTGCAGTTTCTGTGGACAAGTAAGACATCCTCCCTTTGCATCACAGTAAAGCCCACAGTAAATCCAACTCATCCTTTGGCCTGTTGTCACTTCAGTCGGCTGCACCCAAAGGCTGGATATATCCGCATGTGTTACTGCTATTAAGGGCTTACTTAAAGACAATTTTAATAATACCTGTAAATGTTTTACTTCTGTTCAAGTCACGTAGCTTCTGTTTGTTAACTCTTGTTATATAACGCTTCTTGTTTTTGGATTTTGTTATTTCTTTCTCATTTTTCTTCCTCTCCCCCTTCTCTACAAGTGTCTTCTGGTAGTTACAAATAAGAATTAGTTCTTACTTTCCAATTTTAAGATCCTTTCGAATCTATTTGTACACCTCCACCTTACCACCTGTGACGAATGCCTGAGTGCCGAAGGGCCTGGAGCAGGACGCACAGACTCCCGTGACTGTGAAATTCATTTATTAACACGCAACGTAACTGTGGCACTCACATATAACAGTAACGGATAACGTGACTTCTACAATTAACACGGACAACTCACACGTAACCGAAGACAATATACATAGACAGAACAGCTAAACAAACATTAACAAGGGCTACATGAACGTGGAAATTGACATTAAGCACAGGCGCTAACAAACAATGACCAACAGTGAGGGGAGCACCGACAGGGGTTTAAATAGCCCAACGAACACTGACGCTAAACCCTGTACAGGTGCGTGCCCTCACGGGGGTGTGGCCACAAACAAAAGTAAACCCCCCTGCACGCGGCAGGCCGGACCACGTGACTTGTGGGGAGGAGCGTCCCGTGATAACACTAGTTATCTAAAGTTTTACATATAGCACAAAGACGCTTCAGGATGTAAATTAAAGTAGACACTTGGAAAAAGGCATTCATTTACATCCAGGCTTTTCTTTCCATCATTTAGGCTCCAATTGGTAACATGAAACATACGGGGAAAAAAGCTAACAAAAATGCCTTTTATTTTGGGGTTATCCAACGTGGATGTGGATGCTGGGGATGCAAAATCAGTAATTCAATACATTTCCTGATTCACCAGGGTCTTGTAAAACAAAACGCAAATAATACATCCAAAATGTAAAAACGCACACAAAACCTTTCCAGCACTACACTGGACTTCAAAGTCTTATAGAGGAAATAGTTCATAAATGCTTTAAACACGTCCACAGCAGTGCGCCCGTTAGCCAGCACAATTGCAAACACTATGCATGCAATGTGCTGTTAGCACCTCCTACGATGTGGACGAGGGGTTGGATTTTAGGAGGCAAAAATAGAACACAGCAAACCTATAAAAAAACAACAACCTCAAAGTATTTACAAATCTGTGCCAATATGTAATGTCCCTAAGCGCACTTCTGATCATGCATCTATGCAGAGTGGAACACTGCAAAATCTGCACATGAACATTGTTCTCATCTTGCAGTGCAAACATGTCCTCCTCCCATGTGAGGCTTTCTGTTGCACGTCAGTGGTATGCACTGATGGCTTCATACCGCTCCTCAGCCACAGAAGGAGGAAACACGTGGCTACGCAAGTGATCCTTCCTCCACAGGTCCCCAATAGCCGAAGGCTTCGCCAGTCCAAGATAGATCTTTATGCTGAGATGAAGAAGCATTTCATCAGCATTTCATCCATCCATGTCCTCTTCATGTTATCCCCTTTTCTCCAAGCTGCAAATCGGTTAGTATTGTTGCATAGGGTTTGGATCACCTCTTGACTAAAGAACAGCTGGAAGATGTTGGAAGGGCTGTAGACTGCCTAAAAATCCATGTGAACTCCTAGGATGAAAATTCAATGGGGCAGGCTGCTCATCTTCCTCCCAGGTGTCGCGCCATCTGTCCTCCTGTGCAGTAGCTGGTGCTGACGCTGTGCTCTTTCCCCTGGAGCTGATCTTGTCTTCCTTGCTCTGGCATGAGGTTGTTGCCCAGCTAAGGTGTGGAAGGTGTTGCCGGGTGTCGGAGGTGACGGTATGGACACTCCTTTCTTTGCTTGAGGTGGGCTTGTGCTTCTGCTGCCTTTGTGACTAGCCAGTCTTCCAGAAGGCACCCTCATGGGTGTCCATAGATTGTGGGATGGTAGAAGTTGATTGTTCCCTGGGAGTGGGTCACAAAAGGTGTGAAACATTCCATATGGGGTAGGCTAGGATTGATCTGCTTCACTGCAAGACAAAGACAGCATAACAAATGAGTACAATATGTACCATGAAAATAAACACAAACATCAAATTGTCATGAGAAATAAGGCTAAATTATTATATGTAGTAGTTACACTTACATTACTATTTATTGCATTTTGCTTACAACTATAGTACACTGGCTAAATCATATTGGCGTAACAGGCTACAATATTATGCTACGCACCATAACTACTTGCTAAACGATATTAGATTCAGTGCCAATAGGCTAAAAGATTATGTTGGGGTAAATATATAGTATGCATTCTCTCAAGCCAACCCAACAATCTCGCAAAAGTGAATGATATACTTACGGCATATCGAGCACGGCGTCGATTCCATGGACAAACGCGACTTCGCCCTCTGAGTCCATGCTTGCAGCCATGGAAGCGTCATCATTCTCACTTTCCTCATCACTAAATCTAAACGAAGTTCTCATCAACTTCAGCCAGTGTAAGTCGTTTCCATTCCATGGTTGTGATAAAGATATCCACTAAAACGTTTTATCAAAAGCAAAAACAAAATCACGAAGTAAACTGCCCAAAAACCGAGCAACTGAAGCGCACTCTGCAATAGCAACAGGTAAACAGCACGCGCGCAACAGGGCTCGTTAATGTGTTCCGCGTGGCCCGCCCCGTCTCTGTAGTGACCATTCATGGCAAATGAGCTGTCGAGATTTTCGTCTGCCTGAATGCTATTTGTTGAAAATGGTGTCAAACATTTTTGATTCGATGGCCCATTACTGTAAGCTTTTTTTTCTTCCTTTCCCCATTTTCTACAAGGGTCTTCTGGTACTTACATTTATATTTATGCCATTTACTTGCAAATAAGAATTAGTTCTTAATGTACAAATTATGCAAGGAGTACATTCAAAAATTGCATAGTACAGGACATGTGGTTCGGTTTTTTCTGAAGATAAAAAGCAGAAAGAGTAAAACCCGATGTAAAACTAGGGGACAATATATGTGTAGACTTTGCAAACAAGGTCATTGGGTTGCGTGTATATTTTAAATAAGGTAATAAACAAAGTATATTTAATGAACTATGACTCGTTCCTAAATAAATAAGATCTGAAAAACAATTACATTAAAAATAAACTTTAATACAACTTCCAACACCAAAAAAAATAATTTACAAAACAGAGATTTACAATTTACAAAAAAATTACAAAACAGGGAAAAATATATACAAAATCACAGTCCAGGGTCCACAGCACTTCAGACCGAGAAGCCCATCTCTGCAGCCAGATCCAGAATGCCAGGAATCCCCTCCAGCAGGCCTAGGATTTGGTCGGAGAAGAACGCTTCTCCCTCTTTAGTTACCACTGCATCACACACCAGTGGCTCCTCACCGAAAAGGTTCTCGCGTGGCCTTTTGCTTGGAGGTTGGCCCTCATCAGCATGTGCCTCCGACTCTGAGCTGGAGTTAGAGAATGATCCGTCATCTCCAGAGAAGGCCTTCCTCTTTCTCTTCCGCAGCTGCGGTGGTGGAGTCGGCGGCTTTTGCTTGGCTATGTTCTGCAGGTGGTTCTGGTGGCAGGCCATATGCCATTGCTCCAGGCTGGACAGGTGAGAATAGTACGTCTGCCTGTACCACTCCCAGTAGACCTGCTGCCAGTAGAGCTCCTGGTCGGTATAATATGCTCCAATGTTTCCAGGCAGCCGAGGGGACTCGCTGGTATGGAGACCGGCATTCTGCATACAGAAGGGCATCGGCGTCGAGTGCCAGTGGCTTGCACCTGCTGTGGACACATATGGCATGAAACTGAAGACTGCTTGCTTCCATTACTGTACACCAGGGATGATAATGACTTGTTTATGATTTTCCCAGCTACAAAGAGTACTAAAAATCTAGAGTATCTTACGTATGGATGGATTGGCAGTCAGCACATGTGGAGAAGGCTGATGGCTGTGTACCTCCACCAGGCCTTAAAAACATCAATTTAATTAGCTTTTTCTTTTTTCCCCTCTTTATCATACATAGCAAATTGGTAAGGAGCACACCTGTGGGATGCTGAAAGATCTTTATGGGCGGTGCCTCTACAGCACCACTAACATGGCCGACCACATGCGAGGGTGCCACAGCGATTCCGCAAGGGAAGGGTGCCGGCCCATAGGAGTCCACACACATCACTGTCTCGTGGGGGGCGCGGGAGACGACACAAAACAATTAATTCAAGTCAAATATGGTTGATTTAAACAGTAAACAAATGAAACAATGAAATGTTAAAAATGAATGAAAAGAGCAAATTTACATTATAAGGAAGACAAAATATTAAAGTTGAACTAAAATGACAGAAACGGATGTACACTGTTTCAAATACATTCTGCAATCTATGAAAATAGACAGTTATGGATGAAGAACCCACCCGCAGGCTGGAGGTAGACTGGATTCATCTGCCTTGGAAGCTGCCCATTAGCATGGGCTCGGGCAAAGTGCCTCTGCCTCTCCTGGCCATGGCCTGAATGAAAACCGCAAAACGGGTGCCCAGAGGAAGCATAAATGTGTCCTGTGTTCATAGTTAATATGAAAAATTGACAGCTTCTTAAAAGTAAATTGCAGAGCAAAATCAAGGTTTGACCAGATCTGTGCTTTTCAAAACTCAAACTGAGCTCCAAACATTCCAAACCAAACATTCCGCAGTTGCTTAGTACACACGTGATGTCACCATTTCTTCATTTTTGAACAAAAACACTACATTAAACAGGCTGCTTCAATAACCTCCATCAGCTTGCTCCATAGAGACTGGTTTGGTTGGAGTCATTCTCCTTTGTTTAGTTTGTCTAGATTGAAATAATACAAATGTCATTAACTCTGAATGTTTTTTGCAGTATTTTTGACTATACACTCAGGATTCTAGACACTATGCCTTCTCAATAAAAACACAAGACAGATAGTATGTGAATGCAGTGCAGAGCATGGAGGCCTTATTCTGAGCCATCCATCCTGCCATCACCAATAGCATGTGTGAATGTGAAAAGGGAAACACCCACTCTCTTATACATCTTTATGAAACTCTTCTTGTATACTCACGCCCCTTTTTAAGTCACTTATTGCAGTTTCTGTGGACAAGTAAGACATCCTCCCTTTGCATCACAGTAAAGCCCACAGTAAATCCAACTCATCCTTTGGCCTGTTGTCACTTCAGTCGGCTGCACCCAAAGGCTGGATACATCCGCATGTGTTACTGCTATTAAGGGCTTACTTAAAGACAATTTTAATAATACCTGTAAATGTTTTACTTCTGTTCAAGTCACGTAGCTTCTGTTTGTTAACTCTTGTTATATAATGCTTCTTGTTTTTGGATTTTGTTATTTCTTTCTCATTTTTCTTCCTCTCCCCCTTCTCTACAAGTGTCTTCTGGTAGTTACAAATAAGAATTAGTTCTTACTTTCCAATTTTAAGATCCTTTCGAATCTATTTGTACACCTCCACCTTACCACCTGTGACGAATGCCTGAGTGCCGAAGGGCCTGGAGCAGGACGCACAGACTCCCGTGACTGTGAAATTCATTTATTAACACGCAACGTAACTGTGGCACTCACATATAACAGTAACGGATAACGTGACTTCTACAATTAACACGGACAACTCACACGTAACCGAAGACAATATACATAGACAGAACAGCTAAACAAACATTAACAAGGGCTACATGAACGTGGACATTGACATTAAGCACAGGCGCTAACAAACAATGACCAACAGTGAGGGGAGCACCGACAGGGGTTTAAATAGCCCAACGAACACTGACGCTAAACCCTGTACAGGTGCGTGCCCTCACGGGGGTGTGGCCACAAACAAAAGTAAACCCCCCTGCACGCGGCAGGCCGGACCACGTGACTTGTGGGGAGGAGCGTCCCGTGATAACACTAGTTATCTAAAGTTTTACATATAGCACAAAGACCCTTCAGGATGTAAATTAAAGTAGACACTTGGGAAAAGGCATTCATTTACATCCAGGCTTTTCTTTCCATCATTTAGGCTCCAATTGGTAACATGAAACATACGGGGAAAAAAGCTAACAAAAATGCCTTTTATTTTGGGGTTATCCAACGTGGATGTGGATGCTGGGGATGCAAAATCAGTAATTCAATACATTTCCTGATTCACCAGGGTCTTGTAAAACAAAACGCAAATAATACATCCAAAATGTAAAAACGTACACAAAACCTTTCCAGCACTACACTGGACTTCAAAGTCTTATAGAGGAAACAGTTCATAAATGCTTTAAACACGTCCACAGCAGTGCGCCCGTTAGCCAGCACAATTGCAAACACTATGCATGCAATGTGCTGTTAGCACCTCCTACGATGTGGACGAGGGGTTGGATTTTAGGAGGCAAAAATAGAACACAGCAAACCTATAAAAAAACAACAGCCTCAAAGTATTTACAAATCTGTGCCAATATGTAATGTCCCTAAGCGCACTTCTGATCATGCATCTATGCAGAGTGGAACACTGCAAAATCTGCACATGAACATTGTTCTCATCTTGCAGTGCAAACATGTCCTCCTCCCATGTGAGGCTTTCTGTTGCACGTCAGTGGTATGCACTGATGGCTTCATACCGCTCCTCAGCCACAGAAGGAGGAAACACGTGGCTACGCAAGTGATCCTTCCTCCACAGGTCCCCAATAGCCGAAGGCTTCGCCAGTTCAAGATAGATCTTTATGCTGAGATGAAGAAGCATTTCATCAGCATTTCATCCATCCATGGCCTCTTCATGTTATCCCCTTTTCTCCAAGCTGCAAATCGGTTAGTATTGTTGCATAGGGTTTGGATCACCTCTTGACTAAAGAACAGCTGGAAGATGTTGGAAGGGCTGTAGACTGTCTAAAAATCCATGTGAACTCCTGGGATGAAAATTCAATGGGGCAGGCTGCTCATTTTCCTCCCAGGTGTCGCGCCATCTGTCCTCCTGTGCAGTAGCTGGTGCTGACGCTGTGCTCTTTCCCCTGGAGCTGATCTTGTCTTCCTTGCTCTGGCATGAGGTTGTTGCCCAGCTAAGGTGTGGAAGGTGTTGCCGGGTGTCGGAGGTGACGGTATGGACACTCCTTTCTTTGCTTGAGGTGGGCTTGTGCTTCTGCTGCCTTTGTGACTAGCCAGTCTTCCAGCAGGCACCCTCATGGGTGTCCATAGATTGTGGGATGGTAGAAGTTGATTGTTCCCTGGGAGTGGGTCACAAAAGGTGTGAAACATTCCATATGGGGTAGGCTAGGATTGATCTGCTTCACTGCAAGACAAAGACAGCATAACAGATGAGTACAATATGTACCATGAAAATAAACACAAACATCAAATTGTCATGAGAAATAAGGCTAAATTATTATATGTAGTAGTTACACTTACATTACTATTTATTGCATATTGCTTACAACTATAGTACACTGGCTAAATCATATTGGCGTAACAGGCTACAATATTATGCTACGCACCATAACTACTTGCTAAACGATATTAGATTCAGTGCCAATAGGCTAAAAGATTATGTTGGGGTAAATATATATTATGCATTCTCTCAAGCCAACCCAACAATCTCGCAAAAGTGAATGATATACTTACGGCATATCGAGCACGGCGTCGATTCCATGGACAAACGCGACTTCGCCCTCTGAGTCCATGCTTGCAGCCATGGAAGCGTCATCACTCTCACTTTCCTCATCACTAAATCTAAACGAAGTTCTCATCAACTTCAGCCAGTGTAAGTCGTTTCCATTCCATGGTTGTGATAAAGATATCCACTAAAACGTTTTATCAAAAGCAAAAACAAAATCACGAAGTAAACTGCCCAAAAACCGAGCAACTGAAGCGCACTCTGCAATAGCAACAGGTAAACAGCACGCGCGCAACAGGGCTCGTTAATGTGTTCCGCGTGGCCCGCCCCGTATCTGTAGTGACCATTCATGGCAAATGAGCTGTCGAGATTTTCGTCTGCCTGAATGCTATTTGTTGAAAATGGTGTCAAACATTTTGGATTCGATGGCCCATTACTGTAAGCTTTTTTTTCTTCCTTTCCCCATTTTCTACAAGGGTCTTCTGGTACTTACATTTATATTTATGCCATTTACTTGCAAATAAGAATTAGTTCTTAATGTACAAATTATGCAAGGAGTACATTCAAAAATTGCATAGTACAGGACATGTGGTTGGGTTTTTTCTGAAGATAAAAATCAGAAAGAGTAAAACCCGATGTAAAACTAGGGGACAATGTATGTGTAGACTTTGCAAACAAGGTCATTGGGTTGCGTGTATATTTTAAATAAGGTAATAAACAAAGTATATTTAATGAACTATGACTCGTTCCTAAATAAATAAGATCTGAAAAACAATTACATTAAAAATAAACTTTAATACAACTTCCAACACCAAAAAAAATAATTTACAAAACAGAGATTTACAATTTACAAAAAAATTACAAAACAGGGAAAAATATATACAAAATTACAGTCCAGGGTCCACAGCAATTCAGACCGAGAAGCCCATCTCTGCAGCCAGATCCAGAATGCCAGGAATCCCCTCCAGCAGGCCTAGGATTTGGTCGGAGAAGAACGCTTCTCCCTCTTTAGTTACCACTGCATCACACACCAGTGGCTCCTCACCGAAAAGGTTCTCGCCTGGCCTTTTGCTTGGAGGTTGGCCCTCATCAGCATGTGCCTCCGACTCTGAGCTGGAGTTAGAGAATGATCCGTCATCTCCAGAGAAGGCCTTCCTCTTTCTCTTCCGCAGCTGCGGTGGTGGAGTCGGCGGCTTTTGCTTGGCTATGTTCTGCAGGTGGTTCTGGTGGCAGGCCATATGCCATTGCTCCAGGCTGGACAGGTGAGAATAGTACGTCTGCCTGTACCACTCCCAGTAGACCTGCTGCCAGTAGAGCTCCTGGTCGGTATAATATGCTCCAATGTTTCCAGGCAGCCGAGGGGACTCGCTGGTATGGAGACCGGCATTCTGCATACAGAAGGGCATCGGCGTCGAGTGCCAGTGGCTTGCACCTGCTGTGGACACATATGGCATGAAACTGAAGACTGCTTGCTTCCATTACTGTACACCAGGGATGATAATGACTTGTTTATGATTTTCCCAGCTACAAAGAGTACTAAAAATCTAGAGTATCTTACGTATGGATGGATTGGCAGTCAGCACATGTGGAGAAGGCTGATGGCTGTGTACCTCCACCAGGCCTTAAAAACATCAATTTAATTAGCTTTTTCTTTTTTCCCCTCTTTATCATACATAGCAAATTGGTAAGGAGCACACCTGTGGGATGCTGAAAGATCTTTATGGGCGGTGCCTCTACAGCACCACTAACATGGCCGACCACATGCGAGGGTGCCACAGCGATTCCGCAAGGGAAGGGTGCCGGCCCATAGGAGTCCACACACATCACTGTGTCGTGGGGGGCGCGGGAGACGACACAAAACAATTAATTCAAGTCAAATATGGTTGATTTAAACAGTAAACAAATGAAACAATGAAATGTTAAAAATGAATGAAAAGAGCAAATTTACATTATAAGGAAGACAAAATATTAAAGTTGAACTAAAATGACAGAAACGGATGTACACTGTTTCAAATACATTCTGCAATCTATGAAAATAGACAGTTATGGATGAAGAACCCACCCGCAGGCTGGAGGTAGACTGGATTCATCTGCCTTGGAAGCTGCCCATTAGCATGGGCTCGGGCAAAGTGCCTCTGCCTCTCCTGGCCATGGCCTGAATGAAAACCGCAAAACGGGTGCCCAGAGGAAGCATAAATGTGTCCTGTGTTCATAGTTAATATGAAAAATTGACAGCTTCTTAAAAGTAAATTGCAGAGCAAAATCAAGGTTTGACCAGATCTGTGCTTTTCAAAACTCAAACTGAGCTCCAAACATTCCAAACCAAACATTCCGCAGTTGCTTAGTACACACGTGATGTCACCATTTCTTCATTTTTGAACAAAAACACTACATTAAACAGGCTGCTTCAATAACCTCCATCAGCTTGCTCCATAGAGACTGTTTTGGTTGGAGTCATTCTTCTTTGTTTAGTTTGTCTAGATTGAAATAATACAAATGTCATTAACTCTGGATGTTTTTTGCAGTATTTTTGACTATACACTCAGGATTCTAGACACTATGTCTTCTCAATAAAAACACAAGACAGATAGTATGTGAATGCAGTGCAGAGCATGGAGGCCTTATTCTGAGCCATCCATCCTGCCATCACCAATAGCATGTGTGAATGTGAAAAGGGAAACACCCACTCTCTTATACATCTTTATGAAACTCTTCTTGTATACTCACGCCCCTTTTTAAGTCAGTTATTGCAGTTTCTGTGGACAAGTAAGACATCCTCCCTTTGCATCACAGTAAAGCCCACAGTAAATCCAACTCATCCTTTGGCCTGTTGTCACTTCAGTCGGCTGCACCCAAAGGCTGGATACATCCGCATGTGTTACTGCTATTAAGGGCTTACTTAAAGACAATTTTAATAATACCTGTAAATGTTTTACTTCTGTTCAAGTCACGTAGCTTCTGTTTGTTAACTCTTGTTATATAATGCTTCTTGTTTTTGGATTTTGTTATTTCTTTCTCATTTTTCTTCCTCTCCCCCTTCTCTACAAGTGTCTTCTGGTAGTTACAAATAAGAATTAGTTCTTACTTTCCAATTTTAAGATCCTTTCGAATCTATTTGTACACCTCCACCTTACCACCTGTGACGAATGCCTGAGTGCCGAAGGGCCTGGAGCAGGACGCACAGACTCCCGTGACTGTGAAATTCATTTATTAACATGCAACGTAACTGTGGCACTCACATATAACAGTAACGGATAACGTGACTTCTACAATTAACACGGACAACTCACACGTAACCGAAGACAATATACATAGACAGAACAGCTAAACAAACATTAACAAGGGCTACATGAACGTGGACATTGACATTAAGCACAGGCGCTAACAAACAATGACCAACAGTGAGGGGAGCACCGACAGGGGTTTAAATAGCCCAACGAACACTGACGCTAAACCCTGTACAGGTGCGTGCCCTCACGGGGGTGTGGCCACAAACAAAAGTAAACCCCCCTGCACGCGGCAGGCCGGACCACGTGACTTGTGGGGAGGAGCGTCCCGTGATAACACTAGTTATCTAAAGTTTTACATATAGCACAAAGACCCTTCAGGATGTAAATTAAAGTAGACACTTGGGAAAAGGCATTCATTTACATCCAGGCTTTTCTTTCCATCATTTAGGCTCCAATTGGTAACATGAAACATACGGGGAAAAAAGCTAACAAAAATGCCTTTTATTTTGGGGTTATCCAACGTGGATGTGGATGCTGGGGATGCAAAATCAGTAATTCAATACATTTCCTGATTCACCAGGGTCTTGTAAAACAAAACGCAAATAATACATCCAAAATGTAAAAACGTACACAAAACCTTTCCAGCACTACACTGGACTTCAAAGTCTTATAGAGGAAACAGTTCATAAATGCTTTAAACACGTCCACAGCAGTGCGCCCGTTAGCCAGCACAATTGCAAACACTATGCATGCAATGTGCTGTTAGCACCTCCTACGATGTGGACGAGGGGTTGGATTTTAGGAGGCAAAAATAGAACACAGCAAACCTATAAAAAAACAACAGCCTCAAAGTATTTACAAATCTGTGCCAATATGTAATGTCCCTAAGCGCACTTCTGATCATGCATCTATGCAGAGTGGAACACTGCAAAATCTGCACATGAACATTGTTCTCATCTTGCAGTGCAAACATGTCCTCCTCCCATGTGAGGCTTTCTGTTGCACGTCAGTGGTATGCACTGATGGCTTCATACCGCTCCTCAGCCACAGAAGGAGGAAACACGTGGCTACGCAAGTGATCCTTCCTCCACAGGTCCCCAATAGCCGAAGGCTTCGCCAGTTCAAGATAGATCTTTATGCTGAGATGAAGAAGCATTTCATCAGCATTTCATCCATCCATGGCCTCTTCATGTTATCCCCTTTTCTCCAAGCTGCAAATCGGTTAGTATTGTTGCATAGGGTTTGGATCACCTCTTGACTAAAGAACAGCTGGAAGATGTTGGAAGGGCTGTAGACTGTCTAAAAATCCATGTGAACTCCTGGGATGAAAATTCAATGGGGCAGGCTGCTCATTTTCCTCCCAGGTGTCGCGCCATCTGTCCTCCTGTGCAGTAGCTGGTGCTGACGCTGTGCTCTTTCCCCTGGAGCTGATCTTGTCTTCCTTGCTCTGGCATGAGGTTGTTGCCCAGCTAAGGTGTGGAAGGTGTTGCCGGGTGTCGGAGGTGACGGTATGGACACTCCTTTCTTTGCTTGAGGTGGGCTTGTGCTTCTGCTGCCTTTGTGACTAGCCAGTCTTCCAGCAGGCACCCTCATGGGTGTCCATAGATTGTGGGATGGTAGAAGTTGATTGTTCCCTGGGAGTGGGTCACAAAAGGTGTGAAACATTCCATATGGGGTAGGCTAGGATTGATCTGCTTCACTGCAAGACAAAGACAGCATAACAGATGAGTACAATATGTACCATGAAAATAAACACAAACATCAAATTGTTATGAGAAATAAGGCTAAATTATTATATGTAGTAGCTACACTTACATTACTATTTATTGCATATTACTTACAACTATAGTACACTGGCTAAATCATATTGGCGTAACAGGCTACAATATTATGCTACGCACCATAACTACTTGCTAAACGATACTAGATTCAGTGCCAATAGGCTAAAAGATTATGTTGGGGTAAATATATAGTATGCATTCTCTCAAGCCAACCCAACAATCTCGCAAAAGTGAATGATATACTTACGGCATATCGAGCACGGCGTCGATTCCATGGACAAACGCGACTTCGCCCTCTGAGTCCATGCTTGCAGCCATGGAAGCGTCATCACTCTCACTTTCCTCATCACTAAATCTAAACGAAGTTCTCATCAACTTCAGCCAGTGTAAGTCGTTTCCATTCCATGGTTGTGATAAAGATATCCACTAAAACGTTTTATCAAAAGCAAAAACAAAATCACGAAGTAAACTGCCCAAAAACCGAGCAACTGAAGTGCACTCTGCAATAGCAACAGGTAAACAGCACGCGCGCAACAGGGCTCGTTAATGTGTTCCGCGTGGCCCGCCCCGTCTCTGTAGTGACCATTCATGGCAAATGAGCTGTCGAGATTTTCGTCTGCCTGAATGCTATTTTTTGAAAATGGTGTCAAATATTTTGGATTCGATGGCCCATTACTGTAAGCTTTTTTTTCTTCCTTTCCCCATTTTCTACAAGTGTCTTCTGGTACTTACATTTATATTTATGCCATTTACTTGCAAATAAGAATTAGTTCTTAATGTACAAATTATGCAAGGAGTACATTCAAAAATTGCATAGTACAGGACATGTGGTTCGGTTTTTTCTGAAGATAAAAAGCAGAAAGAGTAAAACTAGGGGACAATATATGTGTAGACTTTGCAAACAAGGTCATTGGGTTGCGTGTATATTTTAAATAAGGTAATAAACAAAGTATATTTAATGAACTATGACTCGTTCCTAAATAAATAAGATCTGAAAAACAATTACATTAAAAATAAACTTTAATACAACTTCCAACACCAAAAAAAATAATTTACAAAACAGAGATTTACAATTTACAAAAAAATTACAAAACAGGGAAAAATATATACAAAATCACAGTCCAGGGTCCACAGCACTTCAGACCGAGAAGCCCATCTCTGCAGCCAGATCCAGAATGCCAGGAATCCCCTCCAGCAGGCCTAGGATTTGGTCGGAGAAGAACGCTTCTCCCTCTTTAGTTACCACTGCATCACACACCAGTGGCTCCTCACCGAAAAGGTTCTCACGTGGCCTTTTGCTTGGAGGTTGGCCCTCATCAGCATGTGCCTCCGACTCTGAGCTGGAGTTAGAGAATGATCCGTCATCCCCAGAGAAGGCCTTCCTCTTTCTCTTCCGCAGCTGCGGTGGTGGAGTCGGCGGCTTTTGCTTGGCTATGTTCTGCAGGTGGTTCTGGTGGCAGGCCATATGCCATTGCTCCAGGCTGGACAGGTGAGAATAGTACGTCTGCCTGTACCACTCCCAGTAGACCTGCTGCCAGTAGAGCTCCTGGTCGGTATAATATGCTCCAATGTTTCCAGGCAGCCGAGGGGACTCGCTGGTATGGAGACCGGCATTCTGCATACAGAAGGGCATCGGCGTCGAGTGCCAGTGGCTTGCACCTGCTGTGGACACATATGGCATGAAACTGAAGACTGCTTGCTTCCATTACTGTACACCAGGGATGATAATGACTTGTTTATGATTTTCCCAGCTACAAAGAGTACTAAAAATCTAGAGTATCTTACGTATGGATGGATTGGCAGTCAGCACATGTGGAGAAGGCTGATGGCTGTGTACCTCCACCAGGCCTTAAAAACATCAATTTAATTAGCTTTTTCTTTTTTCCCCTCTTTATCATACATAGCAAATTGGTAAGGAGCACACCTGTGGGATGCTGAAAGATCTTTATGGGCGGTGCCTCTACAGCACCACTAACATGGCCGACCACATGCGAGGGTGCCACAGCGATTCCGCAAGGGAAGGGTGCCGGCCCATAGGAGTCCACACACATCACTGTCTCGTGGGGGGCGCGGGAGACGACACAAAACAATTAATTCAAGTCAAATATGGTTGATTTAAACAGTAAACAAATGAAACAATGAAATGTTAAAAATGAATGAAAAGAGCAAATTTACATTATAAGGAAGACAAAATATTAAAGTTGAACTAAAATGACAGAAACGGATGTACACTGTTTCAAATACATTCTGCAATCTATGAAAATAGACAGTTATGGATGAAGAACCCACCTGCAGGCTGGAGGTAGACTGGATTCATCTGCCTTGGAAGCTGCCCATTAGCATGGGCTCGGGCAAAGTGCCTCTGCCTCTCCTGGCCATGGCCTGAATGAAAACCGCAAAACGGGTGCCCAGAGGAAGCATAAATGTGTCCTGTGTTCATAGTTAATATGAAAAATTGACAGCTTCTTAAAAGTAAATTGCAGAGCAAAATCAAGGTTTGACCAGATCTGTGCTTTTCAAAACTCAAACTGAGCTCCAAACATTCCAAACCAAACATTCCGCAGTTGCTTAGTACACACGTGATGTCACCATTTCTTCATTTTTGAACAAAAACACTACATTAAACAGGCTGCTTCAATAACCTCCATCAGCTTGCTCCATAGAGACTGGTTTGGTTGGAGTCATTCTCCTTTGTTTAGTTTGTCTAGATTGAAATAATACAAATGTCATTAACTCTGAATGTTTTTTGCAGTATTTTTGACTATACACTCAGGATTCTAGACACTATGCCTTCTCAATAAAAACACAAGACAGATAGTATGTGAATGCAGTGCAGAGCATGGAGGCCTTATTCTGAGCCATCCATCCTGCCATCACCAATAGCATGTGTGAATGTGAAAAGGGAAACACCCACTCTCTTATACATCTTTATGAAACTCTTCTTGTATACTCACGCCCCTTTGTAAGTCAGTTATTGCAGTTTCTGTGGACAAGTAAGACATCCTCCCTTTGCATCACAGTAAAGCCCACAGTAAATCCAACTCATCCTTTGGCCTGTTGTCACTTCAGTCGGCTGCACCCAAAGGCTGGATACATCCGCATGTGTTACTGCTATTAAGGGCTTACTTAAAGACAATTTTAATAATACCTGTAAATGTTTCACTTCTGTTCAAGTCACGTAGCTTCTGTTTGTTAACTCTTGTTATATAACGCTTCTTGTTTTTGGATTTTGTTATTTCTTTCTCATTTTTCTTCCTCTCCCCCTTCTCTACAAGTGTCTTCTGGTAGTTACAAATAAGAATTAGTTCTTACTTTCCAATTTTAAGATCCTTTCGAATCTATTTGTACACCTCCACCTTACCACCTGTGACGAATGCCTGAGTGCCGAAGGGCCTGGAGCAGGACGCACAGACTCCCGTGACTGTGAAATTCATTTATTAACACGCAACGTAACTGTGGCACTCACATATAACAGTAACGGATAACGTGACTTCTACAATTAACACGGACAACTCACACGTAACCGAAGACAATATACATAGACAGAACAGCTAAACAAACATTAACAAGGGCTACATGAACGTGGACATTGACATTAAGCACAGGCGCTAACAAACAATGACCAACAGTGAGGGGAGCACCGACAGGGGTTTAAATAGCCCAACGAACACTGACGCTAAACCCTGTACAGGTGCGTGCCCTCACGGGGGTGTGGCCACAAACAAAAGTAAACCCCCCTGCACGCGGCAGGCCGGACCACGTGACTTGTGGGGAGGAGCGTCCCGTGATAACACTAGTTATCTAAAGTTTTACATATAGCACAAAGACCCTTCAGGATGTAAATTAAAGTAGACACTTGGGAAAAGGCATTCATTTACATCCAGGCTTTTCTTTCCATCATTTAGGCTCCAATTGGTAATATGAAACATACGGGGAAAAAAGCTAACAAAAATGCCTTTTATTTTGGGGTTATCCAACGTGGATGTGGATGCTGGGGATGCAAAATCAGTAATTCAATACATTTCCTGATTCACCAGGGTCTTGTAAAACAAAACGCAAATAATACATCCAAAATGTAAAAACGTACACAAAACCTTTCCAGCACTACACTGGACTTCAAAGTCTTATAGAGGAAACAGTTCATAAATGCTTTAAACACGTCCACAGCAGTGCGCCCGTTAGCCAGCACAATTGCAAACACTATGCATGCAATGTGCTGTTAGCACCTCCTACGATGTGGACGAGGGGTTGGATTTTAGGAGGCAAAAATAGAACACAGCAAACCTATAAAAAAACAACAACCTCAAAGTATTTACAAATCTGTGCCAATATGTAATGTCCCTAAGCGCACTTCTGATCATGCATCTATGCAGAGTGGAACACTGCAAAATCTGCACATGAACATTGTTCTCATCTTGCAGTGCAAACATGTCCTCCTCCCATGTGAGGCTTTCTGTTGCACGTCAGTGGTATGCACTGATGGCTTCATACCGCTCCTCAGCCACAGAAGGAGGAAACACGTGGCTACGCAAGTGATCCTTCCTCCACAGGTCCCCAATAGCCGAAGGCTTCGCCAGTCCAAGATAGATCTTTATGCTGAGATGAAGAAGCATTTCATCAGCATTTCATCCATCCATGTCCTCTTCATGTTATCCCCTTTTCTCCAAGCTGCAAATCGGTTAGTATTGTTGCATAGGGTTTGGATCACCTCTTGACTAAAGAACAGCTGGAAGATGTTGGAAGGGCTGTAGACTGTCTAAAAATCCATGTGAACTCCTGGGATGAAAATTCAATGGGGCAGGCTGCTCATTTTCCTCCCAGGTGTCGCGCCATCTGTCCTCCTGTGCAGTAGCTGGTGCTGACGCTGTGCTCTTTCCCCTGGAGCTGATCTTGTCTTCCTTGCTCTGGCATGAGGTTGTTGCCCAGCTAAGGTGTGGAAGGTGTTGCCGGGTGTCGGAGGTGACGGTATGGACACTCCTTTCTTTGCTTGAGGTGGGCTTGTGCTTCTGCTGCCTTTGTGACTAGCCAGTCTTCCAGCAGGCACCCTCATGGGTGTCCATAGATTGTGGGATGGTAGAAGTTGATTGTTCCCTGGGAGTGGGTCACAAAAGGTGTGAAACATTCCATATGGGGTAGGCTAGGATTGATCTGCTTCACTGCAAGACAAAGACAGCATAACAAATGAGTACAATATGTACCATGAAAATAAACACAAACATCAAATTGTCATGAGAAATAAGGCTAAATTATTATATGTAGTAGCTACACTTACATTACTATTTATTGCATATTACTTACAACTATAGTACACTGGCTAAATCATATTGGCGTAACAGGCTACAATATTATGCTACGCACCATAACTACTTGCTAAACGATACTAGATTCAGTGCCAATAGGCTAAAAGATTATGTTGGGGTAAATATATAGTATGCATTCTCTCAAGCCAACCCAACAATCTCGCAAAAGTGAATGATATACTTACGGCATATCGAGCACGGCGTCGATTCCATGGACAAACGCGACTTCGCCCTCTGAGTCCATGCTTGCAGCCATGGAAGCGTCATCACTCTCACTTTCCTCATCACTAAATCTAAACGAAGTTCTCATCAACTTCAGCCAGTGTAAGTCGTTTCCATTCCATGGTTGTGATAAAGATATCCACTAAAACGTTTTATCAAAAGCAAAAACAAAATCACGAAGTAAACTGCCCAAAAACCGAGCAACTGAAGTGCACTCTGCAATAGCAACAGGTAAACAGCACGCGCGCAACAGGGCTCGTTAATGTGTTCCGCGTGGCCCGCCCCGTCTCTGTAGTGACCATTCATGGCAAATGAGCTGTCGAGATTTTCGTCTGCCTGAATGCTATTTTTTGAAAATGGTGTCAAATATTTTGGATTCGATGGCCCATTACTGTAAGCTTTTTTTTCTTCCTTTCCCCATTTTCTACAAGTGTCTTCTGGTACTTACATTTATATTTATGCCATTTACTTGCAAATAAGAATTAGTTCTTAATGTACAAATTATGCAAGGAGTACATTCAAAAATTGCATAGTACAGGACATGTGGTTCGGTTTTTTCTGAAGATACAAAGCAGAAAGAGTAAAACTAGAGGACAATATATGTGTAGACTTTGCAAACAAGGTCATTGGGTTGCGTGTATATTTTAAATAAGGTAATAAACAAAGTATATTTAATGAACTATGACTCGTTCCTAAATAAATAAGATCTGAAAAACAATTACATTAAAAATAAACTTTAATACAACTTCCAACACCAAAAAAAATAATTTACAAAACAGAGATTTACAATTTACAAAAAAATTACAAAACAGGGAAAAATATATACAAAATCACAGTCCAGGGTCCACAGCACTTCAGACCGAGAAGCCCATCTCTGCAGCCAGATCCAGAATGCCAGGAATCCCCTCCAGCAGGCCTAGGATTTGGTCGGAGAAGAACGCTTCTCCCTCTTTAGTTACCACTGCATCACACACCAGTGGCTCCTCACCGAAAAGGTTCTCACGTGGCCTTTTGCTTGGAGGTTGGCCCTCATCAGCATGTGCCTCCGACTCTGAGCTGGAGTTAGAGAATGATCCGTCATCCCCAGAGAAGGCCTTCCTCTTTCTCTTCCGCAGCTGCGGTGGTGGAGTCGGCGGCTTTTGCTTGGCTATGTTCTGCAGGTGGTTCTGGTGGCAGGCCATATGCCATTGCTCCAGGCTGGACAGGTGAGAATAGTACGTCTGCCTGTACCACTCCCAGTAGACCTGCTGCCAGTAGAGCTCCTGGTCGGTATAATATGCTCCAATGTTTCCAGGCAGCCGAGGGGACTCGCTGGTATGGAGACCGGCATTCTGCATACAGAAGGGCATCGGCGTCGAGTGCCAGTGGCTTGCACCTGCTGTGGACACATATGGCATGAAACTGAAGACTGCTTGCTTCCATTACTGTACACCAGGGATGATAATGACTTGTTTATGATTTTCCCAGCTACAAAGAGTACTAAAAATCTAGAGTATCTTACGTATGGATGGATTGGCAGTCAGCACATGTGGAGAAGGCTGATGGCTGTGTACCTCCACCAGGCCTTAAAAACATCAATTTAATTAGCTTTTTCTTTTTTCCCCTCTTTATCATACATAGCAAATTGGTAAGGAGCACACCTGTGGGATGCTGAAAGATCTTTATGGGCGGTGCCTCTACAGCACCACTAACATGGCCGACCACATGCGAGGGTGCCACAGCGATTCCGCAAGGGAAGGGTGCCGGCCCATAGGAGTCCACACACATCACTGTCTCGTGGGGGGCGCGGGAGACGACACAAAACAATTAATTCAAGTCAAATATGGTTGATTTAAACAGTAAACAAATGAAACAATGAAATGTTAAAAATGAATGAAAAGAGCAAATTTACATTATAAGGAAGACAAAATATTAAAGTTGAACTAAAATGACAGAAACGGATGTACACTGTTTCAAATACATTCTGCAATCTATGAAAATAGACAGTTATGGATGAAGAACCCACCCGCAGGCTGGAGGTAGACTGGATTCATCTGCCTTGGAAGCTGCCCATTAGCATGGGCTCGGGCAAAGTGCCTCTGCCTCTCCTGGCCATGGCCTGAATGAAAACCGCAAAACGGGTGCCCAGAGGAAGCATAAATGTGTCCTGTGTTCATAGTTAATATGAAAAATTGACAGCTTCTTAAAAGTAAATTGCAGAGCAAAATCAAGGTTTGACCAGATCTGTGCTTTTCAAAACTCAAACTGAGCTCCAAACATTCCAAACCAAACATTCCGCAGTTGCTTAGTACACACGTGATGTCACCATTTCTTCATTTTTGAACAAAAACACTACATTAAACAGGCTGCTTCAATAACCTCCATCAGCTTGCTCCATAGAGACTGGTTTGGTTGGAGTCATTCTCCTTTGTTTAGTTTGTCTAGATTGAAATAATACAAATGTCATTAACTCTGAATGTTTTTTGCAGTATTTTTGACTATACACTCAGGATTCTAGACACTATGCCTTCTCAATAAAAACACAAGACAGATAGTATGTGAATGCAGTGCAGAGCATGGAGGCCTTATTCTGAGCCATCCATCCTGCCATCACCAATAGCATGTGTGAATGTGAAAAGGGAAACACCCACTCTCTTATACATCTTTATGAAACTCTTCTTGTATACTCACGCCCCTTTTTAAGTCACTTATTGCAGTTTCTGTGGACAAGTAAGACATCCTCCCTTTGCATCACAGTAAAGCCCACAGTAAATCCAACTCATCCTTTGGCCTGTTGTCACTTCAGTCGGCTGCACCCAAAGGCTGGATACATCCGCATGTGTTACTGCTATTAAGGGCTTACTTAAAGACAATTTTAATAATACCTGTAAATGTTTTACTTCTGTTCAAGTCACGTAGCTTCTGTTTGTTAACTCTTGTTATATAACGCTTCTTGTTTTTGGATTTTGTTATTTCTTTCTCATTTTTCTTCCTCTCCCCCTTCTCTACAAGTGTCTTCTGGTAGTTACAAATAAGAATTAGTTCTTACTTTCCAATTTTAAGATCCTTTCGAATCTATTTGTACACCTCCACCTTACCACCTGTGACGAATGCCTGAGTGCCGAAGGGCCTGGAGCAGGACGCACAGACTCCCGTGACTGTGAAATTCATTTATTAACACGCAACGTAACTGTGGCACTCACATATAACAGTAACGGATAACGTGACTTCTACAATTAACACGGACAACTCACACGTAACCGAAGACAATATACATAGACAGAACAGCTAAACAAACATTAACAAGGGCTACATGAACGTGGACATTGACATTAAGCACAGGCGCTAACAAACAATGACCAACAGTGAGGGGAGCACCGACAGGGGTTTAAATAGCCCAACGAACACTGACGCTAAACCCTGTACAGGTGCGTGCCCTCACGGGGGTGTGGCCACAAACAAAAGTAAACCCCCCTGCACGCGGCAGGCCGGACCACGTGACTTGTGGGGAGGAGCGTCCCGTGATAACACTAGTTATCTAAAGTTTTACATATAGCACAAAGACCCTTCAGGATGTAAATTAAAGTAGACACTTGGGAAAAGGCATTCATTTACATCCAGGCTTTTCTTTCCACCATTTAGGCTCCAATTGGTAACATGAAACATACGGGGAAAAAAGCTAACAAAAATGCCTTTTATTTTGGGGTTATCCAACGTGGATGTGGATGCTGGGGATGCAAAATCAGTAATTCAATACATTTCCTGATTCACCAGGGTCTTGCAAAACAAAACGCAAATAATACATCCAAAATGTAAAAACGTACACAAAACCTTTCCAGCACTACACTGGACTTCAAAGTCTTATAGAGGAAACAGTTCATAAATGCTTTAAACACGTCCACAGCAGTGCGCCCGTTAGCCAGCACAATTGCAAACACTATGCATGCAATGTGCTGTTAGCACCTCCTACGATGTGGACGAGGGGTTGGATTTTAGGAGGCAAAAATAGAACACAGCAAACCTATAAAAAAACAGCAACCTCAAAGTATTTACAAATCTGTGCCAATATGTAATGTCCCTAAGCGCACTTCTTATCATGCATCTATGCAGAGTGGAACACTGCAAAATCTGCACATGAACATTGTTCTCATCTTGCAGTGCAAACATGTCCTCCTCCCATGTGAGGCTTTCTGTTGCACGTCAGTGGTATGCACTGATGGCTTCATACCGCTCCTCAGCCACAGAAGGAGGAAACACGTGGCTACGCAAGTGATCCTTCCTCCACAGGTCCCCAATAGCCGAAGGCTTCGCCAGTCCAAGATAGATCTTTATGCTGAGATGAAGAAGCATTTCATCAGCATTTCATCCATCCATGTCCTCTTCATGTTATCCCCTTTTCTCCAAGCTGCAAATCGGTTAGTATTGTTGCATAGGGTTTGGATCACCTCTTGACTAAAGAACAGCTGGAAGATGTTGGAAGGGCTGTAGACTGTCTAAAAATCCATGTGAACTCCTAGGATGAAAATTCAATGGGGCAGGCTGCTCATCTTCCTCCCAGGTGTCGCGCCATCTGTCCTCCTGTGCAGTAGCTGGTGCTGACGCTGTGCTCTTTCCCCTGGAGCTGATCTTGTCTTCCTTGCTCTGGCATGAGGTTGTTGCCCAGCTAAGGTGTGGAAGGTGTTGCCGGGTGTCGGAGGTGACGGTATGGACACTCCTTTCTTTGCTTGAGGTGGGCTTGTGCTTCTGCTGCCTTTGTGACTAGCCAGTCTTCCAGCAGGCACCCTCATGGGTGTCCATAGATTGTGGGATGGTAGAAGTTGATTGTTCCCTGGGAGTGGGTCACAAAAGGTGTGAAACATTCCATATGGGGTAGGCTAGGATTGATCTGCTTCACTGCAAGACAAAGACAGCATAACATAGCCAAATGAGTACAATATGTACCATGAAAATAAACACAAACATCAAATTGTTATGAGAAATAAGGCTAAATTATTATATGTAGTAGCTACACTTACATTACTATTTATTGCATATTACTTACAACTATAGTACACTGGCTAAATCATATTGGCGTAACAGGCTACAATATTATGCTACGCACCATAACTACTTGCTAAACGATACTAGATTCAGTGCCAATAGGCTAAAAGATTATGTTGGGGTAAATATATAGTATGCATTCTCTCAAGCCAACCCAACAATCTCGCAAAAGTGAATGATATACTTACGGCATATCGAGCACGGCGTCGATTCCATGGACAAACGCGACTTCGCCCTCTGAGTCCATGCTTGCAGCCATGGAAGCGTCATCACTCTCACTTTCCTCATCACTAAATCTAAACGAAGTTCTCATCAACTTCAGCCAGTGTAAGTCGTTTCCATTCCATGGTTGTGATAAAGATATCCACTAAAACGTTTTATCAAAAGCAAAAACAAAATCACGAAGTAAACTGCCCAAAAACCGAGCAACTGAAGTGCACTCTGCAATAGCAACAGGTAAACAGCACGCGCGCAACAGGGCTCGTTAATGTGTTCCGCGTGGCCCGCCCCGTCTCTGTAGTGACCATTCATGGCAAATGAGCTGTCGAGATTTTCGTCTGCCTGAATGCTATTTTTTGAAAATGGTGTCAAATATTTTGGATTCGATGGCCCATTACTGTAAGCTTTTTTTTCTTCCTTTCCCCATTTTCTACAAGTGTCTTCTGGTACTTACATTTATATTTATGCCATTTACTTGCAAATAAGAATTAGTTCTTAATGTACAAATTATGCAAGGAGTACATTCAAAAATTGCATAGTACAGGACATGTGGTTCGGTTTTTTCTGAAGATAAACAGCAGAAAGAGTAAAACTAGGGGACAATATATGTGTAGACTTTGCAAACAAGGTCATTGGGTTGCGTGTATATTTTAAATAAGGTAATAAACAAAGTATATTTAATGAACTATGACTCGTTCCTAAATAAATAAGATCTGAAAAACAATTACATTAAAAATAAACTTTAATACAACTTCCAACACCAAAAAAAATAATTTACAAAACAGAGATTTACAATTTACAAAAAAATTACAAAACAGGGAAAAATATATACAAAATCACAGTCCAGGGTCCACAGCAATTCAGACCGAGAAGCCCATCTCTGCAGCCAGATCCAGAATGCCAGGAATCCCCTCCAGCAGGCCTAGGATTTGGTCGGAGAAGAACGCTTCTCCCTCTTTAGTTACCACTGCATCACACACCAGTGGCTCCTCACCGAAAAGGTTCTCGCGTGGCCTTTTGCTTGGAGGTTGGCCCTCATCAGCATGTGCCTCCGACTCTGAGCTGGAGTTAGAGAATGATCCGTCATCCCCAGAGAAGGCCTTCCTCTTTCTCTTCCGCAGCTGCGGTGGTGGAGTCGGCGGCTTTTGCTTGGCTATGTTCTGCAGGTGGTTCTGGTGGCAGGCCATATGCCATTGCTCCAGGCTGGACAGGTGAGAATAGTACGTCTGCCTGTACCACTCCCAGTAGACCTGCTGCCAGTAGAGCTCCTGGTCGGTATAATATGCTCCAATGTTTCCAGGCAGCCGAGGGGACTCGCTGGTATGGAGACCGGCATTCTGCATACAGAAGGGCATCGGCGTCGAGTGCCAGTGGCTTGCACCTGCTGTGGACACATATGGCATGAAACTGAAGACTGCTTGCTTCCATTACTGTACACCAGGGATGATAATGACTTGTTTATGATTTTCCCAGCTACAAAGAGTACTAAAAATCTAGAGTATCTTACGTATGGATGGATTGGCAGTCAGCACATGTGGAGAAGGCTGATGGCTGTGTACCTCCACCAGGCCTTAAAAACATCAATTTAATTAGCTTTTTCTTTTTTCCCCTCTTTATCATACATAGCAAATTGGTAAGGAGCACACCTGTGGGATGCTGAAAGATCTTTATGGGCGGTGCCTCTACAGCACCACTAACATGGCCGACCACATGCGAGGGTGCCACAGCGATTCCGCAAGGGAAGGGTGCCGGCCCATAGGAGTCCACACACATCACTGTCTCGTGGGGGGCGCGGGAGACGACACAAAACAATTAATTCAAGTCAAATATGGTTGATTTAAACAGTAAACAAATGAAACAATGAAATGTTAAAAATGAATGAAAAGAGCAAATTTACATTATAAGGAAGACAAAATATTAAAGTTGAACTAAAATGACAGAAACGGATGTACACTGTTTCAAATACATTCTGCAATCTATGAAAATAGACAGTTATGGATGAAGAACCCACCCGCAGGCTGGAGGTAGACTGGATTCATCTGCCTTGGAAGCTGCCCATTAGCATGGGCTCGGGCAAAGTGCCTCTGCCTCTCCTGGCCATGGCCTGAATGAAAACCGCAAAACGGGTGCCCAGAGGAAGCATAAATGTGTCCTGTGTTCATAGTTAATATGAAAAATTGACAGCTTCTTAAAAGTAAATTGCAGAGCAAAATCAAGGTTTGACCAGATCTGTGCTTTTCAAAACTCAAACTGAGCTCCAAACATTCCAAACCAAACATTCCGCAGTTGCTTAGTACACACGTGATGTCACCATTTCTTCATTTTTGAACAAAAACACTACATTAAACAGGCTGCTTCAATAACCTCCATCAGCTTGCTCCATAGAGACTGTTTTGGTTGGAGTCATTCTTCTTTGTTTAGTTTGTCTAGATTGAAATAATACAAATGTCATTAACTCTGGATGTTTTTTGCAGTATTTTTGACTATACACTCAGGATTCTAGACACTATGTCTTCTCAATAAAAACACAAGACAGATAGTATGTGAATGCAGTGCAGAGCATGGAGGCCTTATTCTGAGCCATCCATCCTGCCATCACCAATAGCATGTGTGAATGTGAAAAGGGAAACACCCACTCTCTTATACATCTTTATGAAACTCTTCTTGTATACTCACGCCCCTTTTTAAGTCACTTATTGCAGTTTCTGTGGACAAGTAAGACATCCTCCCTTTGCATCACAGTAAAGCCCACAGTAAATCCAACTCATCCTTTGGCCTGTTGTCACTTCAGTCGGCTGCACCCAAAGGCTGGATACATCCGCATGTGTTACTGCTATTAAGGGCTTACTTAAAGACAATTTTAATAATACCTGTAAATGTTTCACTTCTGTTCAAGTCACGTAGCTTCTGTTTGTTAACTCTTGTTATATAACGCTTCTTGTTTTTGGATTTTGTTATTTCTTTCTCATTTTTCTTCCTCTCCCCCTTCTCTACAAGTGTCTTCTGGTAGTTACAAATAAGAATTAGTTCTTACTTTCCAATTTTAAGATCCTTTCGAATCTATTTGTACACCTCCACCTTACCACCTGTGACGAATGCCTGAGTGCCGAAGGGCCTGGAGCAGGACGCACAGACTCCCGTGACTGTGAAATTCATTTATTAACACGCAACGTAACTGTGGCACTCACATATAACAGTAACGGATAACGTGACTTCTACAATTAACACGGACAACTCACACGTAACCGAAGACAATATACATAGACAGAACAGCTAAACAAACATTAACAAGGGCTACATGAACGTGGACATTGACATTAAGCACAGGCGCTAACAAACAATGACCAACAGTGAGGGGAGCACCGACAGGGGTTTAAATAGCCCAACGAACACTGACGCTAAACCCTGTACAGGTGCGTGCCCTCACGGGGGTGTGGCCACAAACAAAAGTAAACCCCCCTGCACGCGGCAGGCCGGACCACGTGACTTGTGGGGAGGAGCGTCCCGTGATAACACTAGTTATCTAAAGTTTTACATATAGCACAAAGACCCTTCAGGATGTAAATTAAAGTAGACACTTGGGAAAAGGCATTCATTTACATCCAGGCTTTTCTTTCCATCATTTAGGCTCCAATTGGTAATATGAAACATACGGGGAAAAAAGCTAACAAAAATGCCTTTTATTTTGGGGTTATCCAACGTGGATGTGGATGCTGGGGATGCAAAATCAGTAATTCAATACATTTCCTGATTCACCAGGGTCTTATAAAACAAAACGCAAATAATACATCCAAAATGTAAAAACGTACACAAAACCTTTCCAGCACTACACTGGACTTCAAAGTCTTATAGAGGAAACAGTTCATAAATGCTTTAAACACGTCCACAGCAGTGCGCCCGTTAGCCAGCACAATTGCAAACACTATGCATGCAATGTGCTGTTAGCACCTCCTACGATGTGGACGAGGGGTTGGATTTTAGGAGGCAAAAATAGAACACAGCAAACCTATAAAAAAACAACAACCTCAAAGTATTTACAAATCTGTGCCAATATGTAATGTCCCTAAGCGCACTTCTGATCATGCATCTATGCAGAGTGGAACACTGCAAAATCTGCACATGAACATTGTTCTCATCTTGCAGTGCAAACATGTCCTCCTCCCATGTGAGGCTTTCTGTTGCACGTCAGTGGTATGCACTGATGGCTTCATACCGCTCCTCAGCCACAGAAGGAGGAAACACGTGGCTACGCAAGTGATCCTTCCTCCACAGGTCCCCAATAGCCGAAGGCTTCGCCAGTCCAAGATAGATCTTTATGCTGAGATGAAGAAGCATTTCATCAGCATTTCATCCATCCATGTCCTCTTCATGTTATCCCCTTTTCTCCAAGCTGCAAATCGGTTAGTATTGTTGCATAGGGTTTGGATCACCTCTTGACTAAAGAACAGCTGGAAGATGTTGGAAGGGCTGTAGACTGTCTAAAAATCCATGTGAACTCCTGGGATGAAAATTCAATGGGGCAGGCTGCTCATTTTCCTCCCAGGTGTCGCGCCATCTGTCCTCCTGTGCAGTAGCTGGTGCTGACGCTGTGCTCTTTCCCCTGGAGCTGATCTTGTCTTCCTTGCTCTGGCATGAGGTTGTTGCCCAGCTAAGGTGTGGAAGGTGTTGCCGGGTGTCGGAGGTGACGGTATGGACACTCCTTTCTTTGCTTGAGGTGGGCTTGTGCTTCTGCTGCCTTTGTGACTAGCCAGTCTTCCAGCAGGCACCCTCATGGGTGTCCATAGATTGTGGGATGGTAGAAGTTGATTGTTCCCTGGGAGTGGGTCACAAAAGGTGTGAAACATTCCATATGGGGTAGGCTAGGATTGATCTGCTTCACTGCAAGACAAAGACAGCATAACAAATGAGTACAATATGTACCATGAAAATAAACACAAACATCAAATTGTCATGAGAAATAAGGCTAAATTATTATATGTAGTAGCTACACTTACATTACTATTTATTGCATATTACTTACAACTATAGTACACTGGCTAAATCATATTGGCGTAACAGGCTACAATATTATGCTACGCACCATAACTACTTGCTAAACGATACTAGATTCAGTGCCAATAGGCTAAAAGATTATGTTGGGGTAAATATATAGTATGCATTCTCTCAAGCCAACCCAACAATCTCGCAAAAGTGAATGATATACTTACGGCATATCGAGCACGGCGTCGATTCCATGGACAAACGCGACTTCGCCCTCTGAGTCCATGCTTGCAGCCATGGAAGCGTCATCACTCTCACTTTCCTCATCACTAAATCTAAACGAAGTTCTCATCAACTTCAGCCAGTGTAAGTCGTTTCCATTCCATGGTTGTGATAAAGATATCCACTAAAACGTTTTATCAAAAGCAAAAACAAAATCACGAAGTAAACTGCCCAAAAACCGAGCAACTGAAGTGCACTCTGCAATAGCAACAGGTAAACAGCACGCGCGCAACAGGGCTCGTTAATGTGTTCCGCGTGGCCCGCCCCGTCTCTGTAGTGACCATTCATGGCAAATGAGCTGTCGAGATTTTCGTCTGCCTGAATGCTATTTTTTGAAAATGGTGTCAAATATTTTGGATTCGATGGCCCATTACTGTAAGCTTTTTTTTCTTCCTTTCCCCATTTTCTACAAGTGTCTTCTGGTACTTACATTTATATTTATGCCATTTACTTGCAAATAAGAATTAGTTCTTAATGTACAAATTATGCAAGGAGTACATTCAAAAATTGCATAGTACAGGACATGTGGTTCGGTTTTTTCTGAAGATAAAAAGCAGAAAGAGTAAAACTAGGGGACAATATATGTGTAGACTTTGCAAACAAGGTCATTGGGTTGCGTGTATATTTTAAATAAGGTAATAAACAAAGTATATTTAATGAACTATGACTCGTTCCTAAATAAATAAGATCTGAAAAACAATTACATTAAAAATAAACTTTAATACAACTTCCAACACCAAAAAAAATAATTTACAAAACAGAGATTTACAATTTACAAAAAAATTACAAAACAGGGAAAAATATATACAAAATCACAGTCCAGGGTCCACAGCACTTCAGACCGAGAAGCCCATCTCTGCAGCCAGATCCAGAATGCCAGGAATCCCCTCCAGCAGGCCTAGGATTTGGTCGGAGAAGAACGCTTCTCCCTCTTTAGTTACCACTGCATCACACACCAGTGGCTCCTCACCGAAAAGGTTCTCACGTGGCCTTTTGCTTGGAGGTTGGCCCTCATCAGCATGTGCCTCCGACTCTGAGCTGGAGTTAGAGAATGATCCGTCATCCCCAGAGAAGGCCTTCCTCTTTCTCTTCCGCAGCTGCGGTGGTGGAGTCGGCGGCTTTTGCTTGGCTATGTTCTGCAGGTGGTTCTGGTGGCAGGCCATATGCCATTGCTCCAGGCTGGACAGGTGAGAATAGTACGTCTGCCTGTACCACTCCCAGTAGACCTGCTGCCAGTAGAGCTCCTGGTCGGTATAATATGCTCCAATGTTTCCAGGCAGCCGAGGGGACTCGCTGGTATGGAGACCGGCATTCTGCATACAGAAGGGCATCGGCGTCGAGTGCCAGTGGCTTGCACCTGCTGTGGACACATATGGCATGAAACTGAAGACTGCTTGCTTCCATTACTGTACACCAGGGATGATAATGACTTGTTTATGATTTTCCCAGCTACAAAGAGTACTAAAAATCTAGAGTATCTTACGTATGGATGGATTGGCAGTCAGCACATGTGGAGAAGGCTGATGGCTGTGTACCTCCACCAGGCCTTAAAAACATCAATTTAATTAGCTTTTTCTTTTTTCCCCTCTTTATCATACATAGCAAATTGGTAAGGAGCACACCTGTGGGATGCTGAAAGATCTTTATGGGCGGTGCCTCTACAGCACCACTAACATGGCCGACCACATGCGAGGGTGCCACAGCGACCACGTGACTTGTGGGGAGGAGCGTCCCGTGATAACACTAGTTATCTAAAGTTTTACATATAGCACAAAGACCCTTCAGGATGTAAATTAAAGTAGACACTTGGGAAAAGGCATTCATTTACATCCAGGCTTTTCTTTCCATCATTTAGGCTCCAATTGGTAATATGAAACATACGGGGAAAAAAGCTAACAAAAATGCCTTTTATTTTGGGGTTATCCAACGTGGATGTGGATGCTGGGGATGCAAAATCAGTAATTCAATACATTTCCTGATTCACCAGGGTCTTGTAAAACAAAACGCAAATAATACATCCAAAATGTAAAAACGTACACAAAACCTTTCCAGCACTACACTGGACTTCAAAGTCTTATAGAGGAAACAGTTCATAAATGCTTTAAACACGTCCACAGCAGTGCGCCCGTTAGCCAGCACAATTGCAAACACTATGCATGCAATGTGCTGTTAGCACCTCCTACGATGTGGACGAGGGGTTGGATTTTAGGAGGCAAAAATAGAACACAGCAAACCTATAAAAAAACAACAACCTCAAAGTATTTACAAATCTGTGCCAATATGTAATGTCCCTAAGCGCACTTCTGATCATGCATCTATGCAGAGTGGAACACTGCAAAATCTGCACATGAACATTGTTCTCATCTTGCAGTGCAAACATGTCCTCCTCCCATGTGAGGCTTTCTATTGCACGTCAGTGGTATGCACTGATGGCTTCATACCGCTCCTCAGCCACAGAAGGAGGAAACACGTGGCTACGCAAGTGATCCTTCCTCCACAGGTCCCCAATAGCCGAAGGCTTCGCCAGTCCAAGATAGATCTTTATGCTGAGATGAAGAAGCATTTCATCAGCATTTCATCCATCCATGTCCTCTTCATGTTATCCCCTTTTCTCCAAGCTGCAAATCGGTTAGTATTGTTGCATAGGGTTTGGATCACCTCTTGACTAAAGAACAGCTGGAAGATGTTGGAAGGGCTGTAGACTGTCTAAAAATCCATGTGAACTCCTGGGATGAAAATTCAATGGGGCAGGCTGCTCATTTTCCTCCCAGGTGTCGCGCCATCTGTCCTCCTGTGCAGTAGCTGGTGCTGACGCTGTGCTCTTTCCCCTGGAGCTGATCTTGTCTTCCTTGCTCTGGCATGAGGTTGTTGCCCAGCTAAGGTGTGGAAGGTGTTGCCGGGTGTCGGAGGTGACGGTATGGACACTCCTTTCTTTGCTTGAGGTGGGCTTGTGCTTCTGCTGCCTTTGTGACTAGCCAGTCTTCCAGCAGGCACCCTCATGGGTGTCCATAGATTGTGGGATGGTAGAAGTTGATTGTTCCCTGGGAGTGGGTCACAAAAGGTGTGAAACATTCCATATGGGGTAGGCTAGGATTGATCTGCTTCACTGCAAGACAAAGACAGCATAACAAATGAGTACAATATGTACCATGAAAATGAACACAAACATCAAATTGTCATGAGAAATAAGGCTAAATTATTATATGTAGTAGCTACACTTACATTACTATTTATTGCATATTACTTACAACTATAGTACACTGGCTAAATCATATTGGCGTAACAGGCTACAATATTATGCTACGCACCATAACTACTTGCTAAACGATACTAGATTCAGTGCCAATAGGCTGAAAGATTATGTTGGGGTAAATATATAGTATGCATTCTCTCAAGCCAACCCAACAATCTCGCAAAAGTGAATGATATACTTACGGCATATCGAGCACGGCGTCGATTCCATGGACAAACGCGACTTCGCCCTCTGAGTCCATGCTTGCAGCCATGGAAGCGTCATCACTCTCACTTTCCTCATCACTAAATCTAAACGAAGTTCTCATCAACTTCAGCCAGTGTAAGTCGTTTCCATTCCATGGTTGTGATAAAGATATCCACTAAAACGTTTTATCAAAAGCAAAAACAAAATCACGAAGTAAACTGCCCAAAAACCGAGCAACTGAAGTGCACTCTGCAATAGCAACAGGTAAACAGCACGCGCGCAACAGGGCTCGTTAATGTGTTCCGCGTGGCCCGCCCCGTCTCTGTAGTGACCATTCATGGCAAATGAGCTGTCGAGATTTTCGTCTGCCTGAATGCTATTTTTTGAAAATGGTGTCAAATATTTTGGATTCGATGGCCCATTACTGTAAGCTTTTTTTTCTTCCTTTCCCCATTTTCTACAAGTGTCTTCTGGTACTTACATTTATATTTATGCCATTTACTTGCAAATAAGAATTAGTTCTTAATGTACAAATTATGCAAGGAGTACATTCAAAAATTGCATAGTACAGGACATGTGGTTCGGTTTTTTCTGAAGATAAAAAGCAGAAAGAGTAAAACTAGGGGACAATATATGTGTAGACTTTGCAAACAAGGTCATTGGGTTGCGTGTATATTTTAAATAAGGTAATAAACAAAGTATATTTAATGAACTATGACTCGTTCCTAAATAAATAAGATCTGAAAAACAATTACATTAAAAATAAACTTTAATACAACTTCCAACACCAAAAAAAATAATTTACAAAACAGAGATTTACAATTTACAAAAAAATTACAAAACAGGGAAAAATATATACAAAATCACAGTCCAGGGTCCACAGCACTTCAGACCGAGAAGCCCATCTCTGCAGCCAGATCCAGAATGCCAGGAATCCCCTCCAGCAGGCCTAGGATTTGGTCGGAGAAGAACGCTTCTCCCTCTTTAGTTACCACTGCATCACACACCAGTGGCTCCTCACCGAAAAGGTTCTCACGTGGCCTTTTGCTTGGAGGTTGGCCCTCATCAGCATGTGCCTCCGACTCTGAGCTGGAGTTAGAGAATGATCCGTCATCCCCAGAGAAGGCCTTCCTCTTTCTCTTCCGCAGCTGCGGTGGTGGAGTCGGCGGCTTTTGCTTGGCTATGTTCTGCAGGTGGTTCTGGTGGCAGGCCATATGCCATTGCTCCAGGCTGGACAGGTGAGAATAGTACGTCTGCCTGTACCACTCCCAGTAGACCTGCTGCCAGTAGAGCTCCTGGTCGGTATAATATGCTCCAATGTTTCCAGGCAGCCGAGGGGACTCGCTGGTATGGAGACCGGCATTCTGCATACAGAAGGGCATCGGCGTCGAGTGCCAGTGGCTTGCACCTGCTGTGGACACATATGGCATGAAACTGAAGACTGCTTGCTTCCATTACTGTACACCAGGGATGATAATGACTTGTTTATGATTTTCCCAGCTACAAAGAGTACTAAAAATCTAGAGTATCTTACGTATGGATGGATTGGCAGTCAGCACATGTGGAGAAGGCTGATGGCTGTGTACCTCCACCAGGCCTTAAAAACATCAATTTAATTAGCTTTTTCTTTTTTCCCCTCTTTATCATACATAGCAAATTGGTAAGGAGCACACCTGTGGGATGCTGAAAGATCTTTATGGGCGGTGCCTCTACAGCACCACTAACATGGCCGACCACATGCGAGGGTGCCACAGCGATTCCGCAAGGGAAGGGTGCCGGCCCATAGGAGTCCACACACATCACTGTCTCGTGGGGGGCGCGGGAGACGACACAAAACAATTAATTCAAGTCAAATATGGTTGATTTAAACAGTAAACAAATGAAACAATGAAATGTTAAAAATGAATGAAAAGAGCAAATTTACATTATAAGGAAGACAAAATATTAAAGTTGAACTAAAATGACAGAAACGGATGTACACTGTTTCAAATACATTCTGCAATCTATGAAAATAGACAGTTATGGATGAAGAACCCACCCGCAGGCTGGAGGTAGACTGGATTCATCTGCCTTGGAAGCTGCCCATTAGCATGGGCTCGGGCAAAGTGCCTCTGCCTCTCCTGGCCATGGCCTGAATGAAAACCGCAAAACGGGTGCCCAGAGGAAGCATAAATGTGTCCTGTGTTCATAGTTAATATGAAAAATTGACAGCTTCTTAAAAGTAAATTGCAGAGCAAAATCAAGGTTTGACCAGATCTGTGCTTTTCAAAACTCAAACTGAGCTCCAAACATTCCAAACCAAACATTCCGCAGTTGCTTAGTACACACGTGATGTCACCATTTCTTCATTTTTGAACAAAAACACTACATTAAACAGGCTGCTTCAATAACCTCCATCAGCTTGCTCCATAGAGACTGGTTTGGTTGGAGTCATTCTCCTTTGTTTAGTTTGTCTAGATTGAAATAATACAAATGTCATTAACTCTGAATGTTTTTTGCAGTATTTTTGACTATACACTCAGGATTCTAGACACTATGCCTTCTCAATAAAAACACAAGACAGATAGTATGTGAATGCAGTGCAGAGCATGGAGGCCTTATTCTGAGCCATCCATCCTGCCATCACCAATAGCATGTGTGAATGTGAAAAGGGAAACACCCACTCTCTTATACATCTTTATGAAACTCTTCTTGTATACTCACGCCCCTTTTTAAGTCACTTATTGCAGTTTCTGTGGACAAGTAAGACATCCTCCCTTTGCATCACAGTAAAGCCCACAGTAAATCCAACTCATCCTTTGGCCTGTTGTCACTTCAGTCGGCTGCACCCAAAGGCTGGATACATCCGCATGTGTTACTGCTATTAAGGGCTTACTTAAAGACAATTTTAATAATACCTGTAAATGTTTTACTTCTGTTCAAGTCACGTAGCTTCTGTTTGTTAACTCTTGTTATATAACGCTTCTTGTTTTTGGATTTTGTTATTTCTTTCTCATTTTTCTTCCTCTCCCCCTTCTCTACAAGTGTCTTCTGGTAGTTACAAATAAGAATTAGTTCTTACTTTCCAATTTTAAGATCCTTTCGAATCTATTTGTACACCTCCACCTTACCACCTGTGACGAATGCCTGAGTGCCGAAGGGCCTGGAGCAGGACGCACAGACTCCCGTGACTGTGAAATTCATTTATTAACACGCAACGTAACTGTGGCACTCACATATAACAGTAACGGATAACGTGACTTCTACAATTAACACGGACAACTCACACGTAACCGAAGACAATATACATAGACAGAACAGCTAAACAAACATTAACAAGGGCTACATGAACGTGGAAATTGACATTAAGCACAGGCGCTAACAAACAATGACCAACAGTGAGGGGAGCACCGACAGGGGTTTAAATAGCCCAACGAACACTGACGCTAAACCCTGTACAGGTGCGTGCCCTCACGGGGGTGTGGCCACAAACAAAAGTAAACCCCCCTGCACGCGGCAGGCCGGACCACGTGACTTGTGGGGAGGAGCGTCCCGTGATAACACTAGTTATCTAAAGTTTTACATATAGCACAAAGACGCTTCAGGATGTAAATTAAAGTAGACACTTGGAAAAAGGCATTCATTTACATCCAGGCTTTTCTTTCCATCATTTAGGCTCCAATTGGTAACATGAAACATACGGGGAAAAAAGCTAACAAAAATGCCTTTTATTTTGGGGTTATCCAACGTGGATGTGGATGCTGGGGATGCAAAATCAGTAATTCAATACATTTCCTGATTCACCAGGGTCTTGTAAAACAAAACGCAAATAATACATCCAAAATGTAAAAACGCACACAAAACCTTTCCAGCACTACACTGGACTTCAAAGTCTTATAGAGGAAATAGTTCATAAATGCTTTAAACACGTCCACAGCAGTGCGCCCGTTAGCCAGCACAATTGCAAACACTATGCATGCAATGTGCTGTTAGCACCTCCTACGATGTGGACGAGGGGTTGGATTTTAGGAGGCAAAAATAGAACACAGCAAACCTATAAAAAAACAACAACCTCAAAGTATTTACAAATCTGTGCCAATATGTAATGTCCCTAAGCGCACTTCTGATCATGCATCTATGCAGAGTGGAACACTGCAAAATCTGCACATGAACATTGTTCTCATCTTGCAGTGCAAACATGTCCTCCTCCCATGTGAGGCTTTCTGTTGCACGTCAGTGGTATGCACTGATGGCTTCATACCGCTCCTCAGCCACAGAAGGAGGAAACACGTGGCTACGCAAGTGATCCTTCCTCCACAGGTCCCCAATAGCCGAAGGCTTCGCCAGTCCAAGATAGATCTTTATGCTGAGATGAAGAAGCATTTCATCAGCATTTCATCCATCCATGTCCTCTTCATGTTATCCCCTTTTCTCCAAGCTGCAAATTGGTTAGTATTGTTGCATAGGGTTTGGATCACCTCTTGACTAAAGAACAGCTGGAAGATGTTGGAAGGGCTGTAGACTGCCTAAAAATCCATGTGAACTCCTAGGATGAAAATTCAATGGGGCAGGCTGCTCATCTTCCTCCCAGGTGTCGCGCCATCTGTCCTCCTGTGCAGTAGCTGGTGCTGACGCTGTGCTCTTTCCCCTGGAGCTGATCTTGTCTTCCTTGCTCTGGCATGAGGTTGTTGCCCAGCTAAGGTGTGGAAGGTGTTGCCGGGTGTCGGAGGTGACGGTATGGACACTCCTTTCTTTGCTTGAGGTGGGCTTGTGCTTCTGCTGCCTTTGTGACTAGCCAGTCTTCCAGAAGGCACCCTCATGGGTGTCCATAGATTGTGGGATGGTAGAAGTTGATTGTTCCCTGGGAGTGGGTCACAAAAGGTGTGAAACATTCCATATGGGGTAGGCTAGGATTGATCTGCTTCACTGCAAGACAAAGACAGCATAACAAATGAGTACAATATGTACCATGAAAATAAACACAAACATCAAATTGTCATGAGAAATAAGGCTAAATTATTATATGTAGTAGTTACACTTACATTACTATTTATTGCATTTTGCTTACAACTATAGTACACTGGCTAAATCATATTGGCGTAACAGGCTACAATATTATGCTACGCACCATAACTACTTGCTAAACGATATTAGATTCAGTGCCAATAGGCTAAAAGATTATGTTGGGGTAAATATATAGTATGCATTCTCTCAAGCCAACCCAACAATCTCGCAAAAGTGAATGATATACTTACGGCATATCGAGCACGGCGTCGATTCCATGGACAAACGCGACTTCGCCCTCTGAGTCCATGCTCTCACTTTCCTCATCACTAAATCTAAACGAAGTTCTCATCAACTTCAGCCAGTGTAAGTCGTTTCCATTCCATGGTTGTGATAAAGATATCCACTAAAACGTTTTATCAAAAGCAAAAACAAAATCACGAAGTAAACTGCCCAAAAACCGAGCAACTGAAGTGCACTCTGCAATAGCAACAGGTAAACAGCACGCGCGCAACAGGGCTCGTTAATGTGTTCCGCGTGGCCCGCCCCGTCTCTGTAGTGACCATTCATGGCAAATGAGCTGTCGAGATTTTCGTCTGCCTGAATGCTATTTTTTGAAAATGGTGTCAAATATTTTGGATTCGATGGCCCATTACTGTAAGCTTTTTTTTCTTCCTTTCCCCATTTTCTACAAGTGTCTTCTGGTACTTACATTTATATTTATGCCATTTACTTGCAAATAAGAATTAGTTCTTAATGTACAAATTATGCAAGGAGTACATTCAAAAATTGCATAGTACAGGACATGTGGTTCGGTTTTTTCTGAAGATAAAAAGCAGAAAGAGTAAAACTAGAGGACAATATATGTGTAGACTTTGCAAACAAGGTCATTGGGTTGCGTGTATATTTTAAATAAGGTAATAAACAAAGTATATTTAATGAACTATGACTCGTTCCTAAATAAATAAGATCTGAAAAACAATTACATTAAAAATAAACTTTAATACAACTTCCAACACCAAAAAAAATAATTTACAAAACAGAGATTTACAATTTACAAAAAAATTACAAAACAGGGAAAAATATATACAAAATCACAGTCCAGGGTCCACAGCACTTCAGACCGAGAAGCCCATCTCTGCAGCCAGATCCAGAATGCCAGGAATCCCCTCCAGCAGGCCTAGGATTTGGTCGGAGAAGAACGCTTCTCCCTCTTTAGTTACCACTGCATCACACACCAGTGGCTCCTCACCGAAAAGGTTCTCACGTGGCCTTTTGCTTGGAGGTTGGCCCTCATCAGCATGTGCCTCCGACTCTGAGCTGGAGTTAGAGAATGATCCGTCATCCCCAGAGAAGGCCTTCCTCTTTCTCTTCCGCAGCTGCGGTGGTGGAGTCGGCGGCTTTTGCTTGGCTATGTTCTGCAGGTGGTTCTGGTGGCAGGCCATATGCCATTGCTCCAGGCTGGACAGGTGAGAATAGTACGTCTGCCTGTACCACTCCCAGTAGACCTGCTGCCAGTAGAGCTCCTGGTCGGTATAATATGCTCCAATGTTTCCAGGCAGCCGAGGGGACTCGCTGGTATGGAGACCGGCATTCTGCATACAGAAGGGCATCGGCGTCGAGTGCCAGTGGCTTGCACCTGCTGTGGACACATATGGCATGAAACTGAAGACTGCTTGCTTCCATTACTGTACACCAGGGATGATAATGACTTGTTTATGATTTTCCCAGCTACAAAGAGTACTAAAAATCTAGAGTATCTTACGTATGGATGGATTGGCAGTCAGCACATGTGGAGAAGGCTGATGGCTGTGTACCTCCACCAGGCCTTAAAAACATCAATTTAATTAGCTTTTTCTTTTTTCCCCTCTTTATCATACATAGCAAATTGGTAAGGAGCACACCTGTGGGATGCTGAAAGATCTTTATGGGCGGTGCCTCTACAGCACCACTAACATGGCCGACCACATGCGAGGGTGCCACAGCGATTCCGCAAGGGAAGGGTGCCGGCCCATAGGAGTCCACACACATCACTGTCTCGTGGGGGGCGCGGGAGACGACACAAAACAATTAATTCAAGTCAAATATGGTTGATTTAAACAGTAAACAAATGAAACAATGAAATGTTAAAAATGAATGAAAAGAGCAAATTTACATTATAAGGAAGACAAAATATTAAAGTTGAACTAAAATGACAGAAACGGATGTACACTGTTTCAAATACATTCTGCAATCTATGAAAATAGACAGTTATGGATGAAGAACCCACCCGCAGGCTGGAGGTAGACTGGATTCATCTGCCTTGGAAGCTGCCCATTAGCATGGGCTCGGGCAAAGTGCCTCTGCCTCTCCTGGCCATGGCCTGAATGAAAACCGCAAAACGGGTGCCCAGAGGAAGCATAAATGTGTCCTGTGTTCATAGTTAATATGAAAAATTGACAGCTTCTTAAAAGTAAATTGCAGAGCAAAATCAAGGTTTGACCAGATCTGTGCTTTTCAAAACTCAAACTGAGCTCCAAACATTCCAAACCAAACATTCCGCAGTTGCTTAGTACACACGTGATGTCACCATTTCTTCATTTTTGAACAAAAACACTACATTAAACAGGCTGCTTCAATAACCTCCATCAGCTTGCTCCATAGAGACTGGTTTGGTTGGAGTCATTCTCCTTTGTTTAGTTTGTCTAGATTGAAATAATACAAATGTCATTAACTCTGAATGTTTTTTGCAGTATTTTTGACTATACACTCAGGATTCTAGACACTATGCCTTCTCAATAAAAACACAAGACAGATAGTATGTGAATGCAGTGCAGAGCATGGAGGCCTTATTCTGAGCCATCCATCCTGCCATCACCAATAGCATGTGTGAATGTGAAAAGGGAAACACCCACTCTCTTATACATCTTTATGAAACTCTTCTTGTATACTCACGCCCCTTTTTAAGTCACTTATTGCAGTTTCTGTGGACAAGTAAGACATCCTCCCTTTGCATCACAGTAAAGCCCACAGTAAATCCAACTCATCCTTTGGCCTGTTGTCACTTCAGTCGGCTGCACCCAAAGGCTGGATACATCCGCATGTGTTACTGCTATTAAGGGCTTACTTAAAGACAATTTTAATAATACCTGTAAATGTTTTACTTCTGTTCAAGTCACGTAGCTTCTGTTTGTTAACTCTTGTTATATAATGCTTCTTGTTTTTGGATTTTGTTATTTCTTTCTCATTTTTCTTCCTCTCCCCCTTCTCTACAAGTGTCTTCTGGTAGTTACAAATAAGAATTAGTTCTTACTTTCCAATTTTAAGATCCTTTCGAATCTATTTGTACACCTCCACCTTACCACCTGTGACGAATGCCTGAGTGCCGAAGGGCCTGGAGCAGGACGCACAGACTCCCGTGACTGTGAAATTCATTTATTAACACGCAACGTAACTGTGGCACTCACATATAACAGTAACGGATAACGTGACTTCTACAATTAACACGGACAACTCACACGTAACCGAAGACAATATACATAGACAGAACAGCTAAACAAACATTAACAAGGGCTACATGAACGTGGACATTGACATTAAGCACAGGCGCTAACAAACAATGACCAACAGTGAGGGGAGCACCGACAGGGGTTTAAATAGCCCAACGAACACTGACGCTAAACCCTGTACAGGTGCGTGCCCTCACGGGGGTGTGGCCACAAACAAAAGTAAACCCCCCTGCACGCGGCAGGCCGGACCACGTGACTTGTGGGGAGGAGCGTCCCGTGATAACACTAGTTATCTAAAGTTTTACATATAGCACAAAGACCCTTCAGGATGTAAATTAAAGTAGACACTTGGGAAAAGGCATTCATTTACATCCAGGCTTTTCTTTCCATCATTTAGGCTCCAATTGGTAACATGAAACATACGGGGAAAAAAGCTAACAAAAATGCCTTTTATTTTGGGGTTATCCAACGTGGATGTGGATGCTGGGGATGCAAAATCAGTAATTCAATACATTTCCTGATTCACCAGGGTCTTGTAAAACAAAACGCAAATAATACATCCAAAATGTAAAAACGTACACAAAACCTTTCCAGCACTACACTGGACTTCAAAGTCTTATAGAGGAAACAGTTCATAAATGCTTTAAACACGTCCACAGCAGTGCGCCCGTTAGCCAGCACAATTGCAAACACTATGCATGCAATGTGCTGTTAGCACCTCCTACGATGTGGACGAGGGGTTGGATTTTAGGAGGCAAAAATAGAACACAGCAAACCTATAAAAAAACAACAGCCTCAAAGTATTTACAAATCTGTGCCAATATGTAATGTCCCTAAGCGCACTTCTGATCATGCATCTATGCAGAGTGGAACACTGCAAAATCTGCACATGAACATTGTTCTCATCTTGCAGTGCAAACATGTCCTCCTCCCATGTGAGGCTTTCTGTTGCACGTCAGTGGTATGCACTGATGGCTTCATACCGCTCCTCAGCCACAGAAGGAGGAAACACGTGGCTACGCAAGTGATCCTTCCTCCACAGGTCCCCAATAGCCGAAGGCTTCGCCAGTTCAAGATAGATCTTTATGCTGAGATGAAGAAGCATTTCATCAGCATTTCATCCATCCATGGCCTCTTCATGTTATCCCCTTTTCTCCAAGCTGCAAATCGGTTAGTATTGTTGCATAGGGTTTGGATCACCTCTTGACTAAAGAACAGCTGGAAGATGTTGGAAGGGCTGTAGACTGTCTAAAAATCCATGTGAACTCCTGGGATGAAAATTCAATGGGGCAGGCTGCTCATTTTCCTCCCAGGTGTCGCGCCATCTGTCCTCCTGTGCAGTAGCTGGTGCTGACGCTGTGCTCTTTCCCCTGGAGCTGATCTTGTCTTCCTTGCTCTGGCATGAGGTTGTTGCCCAGCTAAGGTGTGGAAGGTGTTGCCGGGTGTCGGAGGTGACGGTATGGACACTCCTTTCTTTGCTTGAGGTGGGCTTGTGCTTCTGCTGCCTTTGTGACTAGCCAGTCTTCCAGCAGGCACCCTCATGGGTGTCCATAGATTGTGGGATGGTAGAAGTTGATTGTTCCCTGGGAGTGGGTCACAAAAGGTGTGAAACATTCCATATGGGGTAGGCTAGGATTGATCTGCTTCACTGCAAGACAAAGACAGCATAACAGATGAGTACAATATGTACCATGAAAATAAACACAAACATCAAATTGTCATGAGAAATAAGGCTAAATTATTATATGTAGTAGTTACACTTACATTACTATTTATTGCATATTGCTTACAACTATAGTACACTGGCTAAATCATATTGGCGTAACAGGCTACAATATTATGCTACGCACCATAACTACTTGCTAAACGATATTAGATTCAGTGCCAATAGGCTAAAAGATTATGTTGGGGTAAATATATATTATGCATTCTCTCAAGCCAACCCAACAATCTCGCAAAAGTGAATGATATACTTACGGCATATCGAGCACGGCGTCGATTCCATGGACAAACGCGACTTCGCCCTCTGAGTCCATGCTTGCAGCCATGGAAGCGTCATCACTCTCACTTTCCTCATCACTAAATCTAAACGAAGTTCTCATCAACTTCAGCCAGTGTAAGTCGTTTCCATTCCATGGTTGTGATAAAGATATCCACTAAAACGTTTTATCAAAAGCAAAAACAAAATCACGAAGTAAACTGCCCAAAAACCGAGCAACTGAAGCGCACTCTGCAATAGCAACAGGTAAACAGCACGCGCGCAACAGGGCTCGTTAATGTGTTCCGCGTGGCCCGCCCCGTCTCTGTAGTGACCATTCATGGCAAATGAGCTGTCGAGATTTTCGTCTGCCTGAATGCTATTTGTTGAAAATGGTGTCAAACATTTTGGATTCGATGGCCCATTACTGTAAGCTTTTTTTTCTTCCTTTCCCCATTTTCTACAAGGGTCTTCTGGTACTTACATTTATATTTATGCCATTTACTTGCAAATAAGAATTAGTTCTTAATGTACAAATTATGCAAGGAGTACATTCAAAAATTGCATAGTACAGGACATGTGGTTGGGTTTTTTCTGAAGATAAAAATCAGAAAGAGTAAAACCCGATGTAAAACTAGGGGACAATGTATGTGTAGACTTTGCAAACAAGGTCATTGGGTTGCGTGTATATTTTAAATAAGGTAATAAACAAAGTATATTTAATGAACTATGACTCGTTCCTAAATAAATAAGATCTGAAAAACAATTACATTAAAAATAAACTTTAATACAACTTCCAACACCAAAAAAAATAATTTACAAAACAGAGATTTACAATTTACAAAAAAATTACAAAACAGGGAAAAATATATACAAAATTACAGTCCAGGGTCCACAGCAATTCAGACCGAGAAGCCCATCTCTGCAGCCAGATCCAGAATGCCAGGAATCCCCTCCAGCAGGCCTAGGATTTGGTCGGAGAAGAACGCTTCTCCCTCTTTAGTTACCACTGCATCACACACCAGTGGCTCCTCACCGAAAAGGTTCTCGCCTGGCCTTTTGCTTGGAGGTTGGCCCTCATCAGCATGTGCCTCCGACTCTGAGCTGGAGTTAGAGAATGATCCGTCATCTCCAGAGAAGGCCTTCCTCTTTCTCTTCCGCAGCTGCGGTGGTGGAGTCGGCGGCTTTTGCTTGGCTATGTTCTGCAGGTGGTTCTGGTGGCAGGCCATATGCCATTGCTCCAGGCTGGACAGGTGAGAATAGTACGTCTGCCTGTACCACTCCCAGTAGACCTGCTGCCAGTAGAGCTCCTGGTCGGTATAATATGCTCCAATGTTTCCAGGCAGCCGAGGGGACTCGCTGGTATGGAGACCGGCATTCTGCATACAGAAGGGCATCGGCGTCGAGTGCCAGTGGCTTGCACCTGCTGTGGACACATATGGCATGAAACTGAAGACTGCTTGCTTCCATTACTGTACACCAGGGATGATAATGACTTGTTTATGATTTTCCCAGCTACAAAGAGTACTAAAAATCTAGAGTATCTTACGTATGGATGGATTGGCAGTCAGCACATGTGGAGAAGGCTGATGGCTGTGTACCTCCACCAGGCCTTAAAAACATCAATTTAATTAGCTTTTTCTTTTTTCCCCTCTTTATCATACATAGCAAATTGGTAAGGAGCACACCTGTGGGATGCTGAAAGATCTTTATGGGCGGTGCCTCTACAGCACCACTAACATGGCCGACCACATGCGAGGGTGCCACAGCGATTCCGCAAGGGAAGGGTGCCGGCCCATAGGAGTCCACACACATCACTGTGTCGTGGGGGGCGCGGGAGACGACACAAAACAATTAATTCAAGTCAAATATGGTTGATTTAAACAGTAAACAAATGAAACAATGAAATGTTAAAAATGAATGAAAAGAGCAAATTTACATTATAAGGAAGACAAAATATTAAAGTTGAACTAAAATGACAGAAACGGATGTACACTGTTTCAAATACATTCTGCAATCTATGAAAATAGACAGTTATGGATGAAGAACCCACCCGCAGGCTGGAGGTAGACTGGATTCATCTGCCTTGGAAGCTGCCCATTAGCATGGGCTCGGGCAAAGTGCCTCTGCCTCTCCTGGCCATGGCCTGAATGAAAACCGCAAAACGGGTGCCCAGAGGAAGCATAAATGTGTCCTGTGTTCATAGTTAATATGAAAAATTGACAGCTTCTTAAAAGTAAATTGCAGAGCAAAATCAAGGTTTGACCAGATCTGTGCTTTTCAAAACTCAAACTGAGCTCCAAACATTCCAAACCAAACATTCCGCAGTTGCTTAGTACACACGTGATGTCACCATTTCTTCATTTTTGAACAAAAACACTACATTAAACAGGCTGCTTCAATAACCTCCATCAGCTTGCTCCATAGAGACTGTTTTGGTTGGAGTCATTCTTCTTTGTTTAGTTTGTCTAGATTGAAATAATACAAATGTCATTAACTCTGGATGTTTTTTGCAGTATTTTTGACTATACACTCAGGATTCTAGACACTATGTCTTCTCAATAAAAACACAAGACAGATAGTATGTGAATGCAGTGCAGAGCATGGAGGCCTTATTCTGAGCCATCCATCCTGCCATCACCAATAGCATGTGTGAATGTGAAAAGGGAAACACCCACTCTCTTATACATCTTTATGAAACTCTTCTTGTATACTCACGCCCCTTTTTAAGTCAGTTATTGCAGTTTCTGTGGACAAGTAAGACATCCTCCCTTTGCATCACAGTAAAGCCCACAGTAAATCCAACTCATCCTTTGGCCTGTTGTCACTTCAGTCGGCTGCACCCAAAGGCTGGATACATCCGCATGTGTTACTGCTATTAAGGGCTTACTTAAAGACAATTTTAATAATACCTGTAAATGTTTTACTTCTGTTCAAGTCACGTAGCTTCTGTTTGTTAACTCTTGTTATATAATGCTTCTTGTTTTTGGATTTTGTTATTTCTTTCTCATTTTTCTTCCTCTCCCCCTTCTCTACAAGTGTCTTCTGGTAGTTACAAATAAGAATTAGTTCTTACTTTCCAATTTTAAGATCCTTTCGAATCTATTTGTACACCTCCACCTTACCACCTGTGACGAATGCCTGAGTGCCGAAGGGCCTGGAGCAGGACGCACAGACTCCCGTGACTGTGAAATTCATTTATTAACATGCAACGTAACTGTGGCACTCACATATAACAGTAACGGATAACGTGACTTCTACAATTAACACGGACAACTCACACGTAACCGAAGACAATATACATAGACAGAACAGCTAAACAAACATTAACAAGGGCTACATGAACGTGGACATTGACATTAAGCACAGGCGCTAACAAACAATGACCAACAGTGAGGGGAGCACCGACAGGGGTTTAAATAGCCCAACGAACACTGACGCTAAACCCTGTACAGGTGCGTGCCCTCACGGGGGTGTGGCCACAAACAAAAGTAAACCCCCCTGCACGCGGCAGGCCGGACCACGTGACTTGTGGGGAGGAGCGTCCCGTGATAACACTAGTTATCTAAAGTTTTACATATAGCACAAAGACCCTTCAGGATGTAAATTAAAGTAGACACTTGGGAAAAGGCATTCATTTACATCCAGGCTTTTCTTTCCATCATTTAGGCTCCAATTGGTAACATGAAACATACGGGGAAAAAAGCTAACAAAAATGCCTTTTATTTTGGGGTTATCCAACGTGGATGTGGATGCTGGGGATGCAAAATCAGTAATTCAATACATTTCCTGATTCACCAGGGTCTTGTAAAACAAAACGCAAATAATACATCCAAAATGTAAAAACGTACACAAAACCTTTCCAGCACTACACTGGACTTCAAAGTCTTATAGAGGAAACAGTTCATAAATGCTTTAAACACGTCCACAGCAGTGCGCCCGTTAGCCAGCACAATTGCAAACACTATGCATGCAATGTGCTGTTAGCACCTCCTACGATGTGGACGAGGGGTTGGATTTTAGGAGGCAAAAATAGAACACAGCAAACCTATAAAAAAACAACAGCCTCAAAGTATTTACAAATCTGTGCCAATATGTAATGTCCCTAAGCGCACTTCTGATCATGCATCTATGCAGAGTGGAACACTGCAAAATCTGCACATGAACATTGTTCTCATCTTGCAGTGCAAACATGTCCTCCTCCCATGTGAGGCTTTCTGTTGCACGTCAGTGGTATGCACTGATGGCTTCATACCGCTCCTCAGCCACAGAAGGAGGAAACACGTGGCTACGCAAGTGATCCTTCCTCCACAGGTCCCCAATAGCCGAAGGCTTCGCCAGTTCAAGATAGATCTTTATGCTGAGATGAAGAAGCATTTCATCAGCATTTCATCCATCCATGGCCTCTTCATGTTATCCCCTTTTCTCCAAGCTGCAAATCGGTTAGTATTGTTGCATAGGGTTTGGATCACCTCTTGACTAAAGAACAGCTGGAAGATGTTGGAAGGGCTGTAGACTGTCTAAAAATCCATGTGAACTCCTGGGATGAAAATTCAATGGGGCAGGCTGCTCATTTTCCTCCCAGGTGTCGCGCCATCTGTCCTCCTGTGCAGTAGCTGGTGCTGACGCTGTGCTCTTTCCCCTGGAGCTGATCTTGTCTTCCTTGCTCTGGCATGAGGTTGTTGCCCAGCTAAGGTGTGGAAGGTGTTGCCGGGTGTCGGAGGTGACGGTATGGACACTCCTTTCTTTGCTTGAGGTGGGCTTGTGCTTCTGCTGCCTTTGTGACTAGCCAGTCTTCCAGCAGGCACCCTCATGGGTGTCCATAGATTGTGGGATGGTAGAAGTTGATTGTTCCCTGGGAGTGGGTCACAAAAGGTGTGAAACATTCCATATGGGGTAGGCTAGGATTGATCTGCTTCACTGCAAGACAAAGACAGCATAACAGATGAGTACAATATGTACCATGAAAATAAACACAAACATCAAATTGTTATGAGAAATAAGGCTAAATTATTATATGTAGTAGCTACACTTACATTACTATTTATTGCATATTACTTACAACTATAGTACACTGGCTAAATCATATTGGCGTAACAGGCTACAATATTATGCTACGCACCATAACTACTTGCTAAACGATACTAGATTCAGTGCCAATAGGCTAAAAGATTATGTTGGGGTAAATATATAGTATGCATTCTCTCAAGCCAACCCAACAATCTCGCAAAAGTGAATGATATACTTACGGCATATCGAGCACGGCGTCGATTCCATGGACAAACGCGACTTCGCCCTCTGAGTCCATGCTTGCAGCCATGGAAGCGTCATCACTCTCACTTTCCTCATCACTAAATCTAAACGAAGTTCTCATCAACTTCAGCCAGTGTAAGTCGTTTCCATTCCATGGTTGTGATAAAGATATCCACTAAAACGTTTTATCAAAAGCAAAAACAAAATCACGAAGTAAACTGCCCAAAAACCGAGCAACTGAAGTGCACTCTGCAATAGCAACAGGTAAACAGCACGCGCGCAACAGGGCTCGTTAATGTGTTCCGCGTGGCCCGCCCCGTCTCTGTAGTGACCATTCATGGCAAATGAGCTGTCGAGATTTTCGTCTGCCTGAATGCTATTTTTTGAAAATGGTGTCAAATATTTTGGATTCGATGGCCCATTACTGTAAGCTTTTTTTTCTTCCTTTCCCCATTTTCTACAAGTGTCTTCTGGTACTTACATTTATATTTATGCCATTTACTTGCAAATAAGAATTAGTTCTTAATGTACAAATTATGCAAGGAGTACATTCAAAAATTGCATAGTACAGGACATGTGGTTCGGTTTTTTCTGAAGATAAAAAGCAGAAAGAGTAAAACTAGGGGACAATATATGTGTAGACTTTGCAAACAAGGTCATTGGGTTGCGTGTATATTTTAAATAAGGTAATAAACAAAGTATATTTAATGAACTATGACTCGTTCCTAAATAAATAAGATCTGAAAAACAATTACATTAAAAATAAACTTTAATACAACTTCCAACACCAAAAAAAATAATTTACAAAACAGAGATTTACAATTTACAAAAAAATTACAAAACAGGGAAAAATATATACAAAATCACAGTCCAGGGTCCACAGCACTTCAGACCGAGAAGCCCATCTCTGCAGCCAGATCCAGAATGCCAGGAATCCCCTCCAGCAGGCCTAGGATTTGGTCGGAGAAGAACGCTTCTCCCTCTTTAGTTACCACTGCATCACACACCAGTGGCTCCTCACCGAAAAGGTTCTCACGTGGCCTTTTGCTTGGAGGTTGGCCCTCATCAGCATGTGCCTCCGACTCTGAGCTGGAGTTAGAGAATGATCCGTCATCCCCAGAGAAGGCCTTCCTCTTTCTCTTCCGCAGCTGCGGTGGTGGAGTCGGCGGCTTTTGCTTGGCTATGTTCTGCAGGTGGTTCTGGTGGCAGGCCATATGCCATTGCTCCAGGCTGGACAGGTGAGAATAGTACGTCTGCCTGTACCACTCCCAGTAGACCTGCTGCCAGTAGAGCTCCTGGTCGGTATAATATGCTCCAATGTTTCCAGGCAGCCGAGGGGACTCGCTGGTATGGAGACCGGCATTCTGCATACAGAAGGGCATCGGCGTCGAGTGCCAGTGGCTTGCACCTGCTGTGGACACATATGGCATGAAACTGAAGACTGCTTGCTTCCATTACTGTACACCAGGGATGATAATGACTTGTTTATGATTTTCCCAGCTACAAAGAGTACTAAAAATCTAGAGTATCTTACGTATGGATGGATTGGCAGTCAGCACATGTGGAGAAGGCTGATGGCTGTGTACCTCCACCAGGCCTTAAAAACATCAATTTAATTAGCTTTTTCTTTTTTCCCCTCTTTATCATACATAGCAAATTGGTAAGGAGCACACCTGTGGGATGCTGAAAGATCTTTATGGGCGGTGCCTCTACAGCACCACTAACATGGCCGACCACATGCGAGGGTGCCACAGCGATTCCGCAAGGGAAGGGTGCCGGCCCATAGGAGTCCACACACATCACTGTCTCGTGGGGGGCGCGGGAGACGACACAAAACAATTAATTCAAGTCAAATATGGTTGATTTAAACAGTAAACAAATGAAACAATGAAATGTTAAAAATGAATGAAAAGAGCAAATTTACATTATAAGGAAGACAAAATATTAAAGTTGAACTAAAATGACAGAAACGGATGTACACTGTTTCAAATACATTCTGCAATCTATGAAAATAGACAGTTATGGATGAAGAACCCACCCGCAGGCTGGAAGTAGACTGGATTCATCTGCCTTGGAAGCTGCCCATTAGCATGGGCTCGGGCAAAGTGCCTCTGCCTCTCCTGGCCATGGCCTGAATGAAAACCGCAAAACGGGTGCCCAGAGGAAGCATAAATGTGTCCTGTGTTCATAGTTAATATGAAAAATTGACAGCTTCTTAAAAGTAAATTGCAGAGCAAAATCAAGGTTTGACCAGATCTGTGCTTTTCAAAACTCAAACTGAGCTCCAAACATTCCAAACCAAACATTCCGCAGTTGCTTAGTACACACGTGATGTCACCATTTCTTCATTTTTGAACAAAAACACTACATTAAACAGGCTGCTTCAATAACCTCCATCAGCTTGCTCCATAGAGACTGGTTTGGTTGGAGTCATTCTCCTTTGTTTAGTTTGTCTAGATTGAAATAATACAAATGTCATTAACTCTGAATGTTTTTTGCAGTATTTTTGACTATACACTCAGGATTCTAGACACTATGCCTTCTCAATAAAAACACAAGACAGATAGTATGTGAATGCAGTGCAGAGCATGGAGGCCTTATTCTGAGCCATCCATCCTGCCATCACCAATAGCATGTGTGAATGTGAAAAGGGAAACACCCACTCTCTTATACATCTTTATGAAACTCTTCTTGTATACTCACGCCCCTTTTTAAGTCAGTTATTGCAGTTTCTGTGGACAAGTAAGACATCCTCCCTTTGCATCACAGTAAAGCCCACAGTAAATCCAACTCATCCTTTGGCCTGTTGTCACTTCAGTCGGCTGCACCCAAAGGCTGGATACATCCGCATGTGTTACTGCTATTAAGGGCTTACTTAAAGACAATTTTAATAATACCTGTAAATGTTTCACTTCTGTTCAAGTCACGTAGCTTCTGTTTGTTAACTCTTGTTATATAACGCTTCTTGTTTTTGGATTTTGTTATTTCTTTCTCATTTTTCTTCCTCTCCCCCTTCTCTACAAGTGTCTTCTGGTAGTTACAAATAAGAATTAGTTCTTACTTTCCAATTTTAAGATCCTTTCGAATCTATTTGTACACCTCCACCTTACCACCTGTGACGAATGCCTGAGTGCCGAAGGGCCTGGAGCAGGACGCACAGACTCCCGTGACTGTGAAATTCATTTATTAACACGCAACGTAACTGTGGCACTCACATATAACAGTAACGGATAACGTGACTTCTACAATTAACACGGACAACTCACACGTAACCGAAGACAATATACATAGACAGAACAGCTAAACAAACATTAACAAGGGCTACATGAACGTGGACATTGACATTAAGCACAGGCGCTAACAAACAATGACCAACAGTGAGGGGAGCACCGACAGGGGTTTAAATAGCCCAACGAACACTGACGCTAAACCCTGTACAGGTGCGTGCCCTCACGGGGGTGTGGCCACAAACAAAAGTAAACCCCCCTGCACGCGGCAGGCCGGACCACGTGACTTGTGGGGAGGAGCGTCCCGTGATAACACTAGTTATCTAAAGTTTTACATATAGCACAAAGACCCTTCAGGATGTAAATTAAAGTAGACACTTGGGAAAAGGCATTCATTTACATCCAGGCTTTTCTTTCCATCATTTAGGCTCCAATTGGTAATATGAAACATACGGGGAAAAAAGCTAACAAAAATGCCTTTTATTTTGGGGTTATCCAACGTGGATGTGGATGCTGGGGATGCAAAATCAGTAATTCAATACATTTCCTGATTCACCAGGGTCTTGTAAAACAAAACGCAAATAATACATCCAAAATGTAAAAACGTACACAAAACCTTTCCAGCACTACACTGGACTTCAAAGTCTTATAGAGGAAACAGTTCATAAATGCTTTAAACACGTCCACAGCAGTGCGCCCGTTAGCCAGCACAATTGCAAACACTATGCATGCAATGTGCTGTTAGCACCTCCTACGATGTGGACGAGGGGTTGGATTTTAGGAGGCAAAAATAGAACACAGCAAACCTATAAAAAAACAACAACCTCAAAGTATTTACAAATCTGTGCCAATATGTAATGTCCCTAAGCGCACTTCTGATCATGCATCTATGCAGAGTGGAACACTGCAAAATCTGCACATGAACATTGTTCTCATCTTGCAGTGCAAACATGTCCTCCTCCCATGTGAGGCTTTCTGTTGCACGTCAGTGGTATGCACTGATGGCTTCATACCGCTCCTCAGCCACAGAAGGAGGAAACACGTGGCTACGCAAGTGATCCTTCCTCCACAGGTCCCCAATAGCCGAAGGCTTCGCCAGTCCAAGATAGATCTTTATGCTGAGATGAAGAAGCATTTCATCAGCATTTCATCCATCCATGTCCTCTTCATGTTATCCCCTTTTCTCCAAGCTGCAAATCGGTTAGTATTGTTGCATAGGGTTTGGATCACCTCTTGACTAAAGAACAGCTGGAAGATGTTGGAAGGGCTGTAGACTGTCTAAAAATCCATGTGAACTCCTGGGATGAAAATTCAATGGGGCAGGCTGCTCATTTTCCTCCCAGGTGTCGCGCCATCTGTCCTCCTGTGCAGTAGCTGGTGCTGACGCTGTGCTCTTTCCCCTGGAGCTGATCTTGTCTTCCTTGCTCTGGCATGAGGTTGTTGCCCAGCTAAGGTGTGGAAGGTGTTGCCGGGTGTCGGAGGTGACGGTATGGACACTCCTTTCTTTGCTTGAGGTGGGCTTGTGCTTCTGCTGCCTTTGTGACTAGCCAGTCTTCCAGCAGGCACCCTCATGGGTGTCCATAGATTGTGGGATGGTAGAAGTTGATTGTTCCCTGGGAGTGGGTCACAAAAGGTGTGAAACATTCCATATGGGGTAGGCTAGGATTGATCTGCTTCACTGCAAGACAAAGACAGCATAACAAATGAGTACAATATGTACCATGAAAATAAACACAAACATCAAATTGTCATGAGAAATAAGGCTAAATTATTATATGTAGTAGCTACACTTACATTACTATTTATTGCATATTACTTACAACTATAGTACACTGGCTAAATCATATTGGCGTAACAGGCTACAATATTATGCTACGCACCATAACTACTTGCTAAACGATACTAGATTCAGTGCCAATAGGCTAAAAGATTATGTTGGGGTAAATATATAGTATGCATTCTCTCAAGCCAACCCAACAATCTCGCAAAAGTGAATGATATACTTACGGCATATCGAGCACGGCGTCGATTCCATGGACAAACGCGACTTCGCCCTCTGAGTCCATGCTTGCAGCCATGGAAGCGTCATCACTCTCACTTTCCTCATCACTAAATCTAAACGAAGTTCTCATCAACTTCAGCCAGTGTAAGTCGTTTCCATTCCATGGTTGTGATAAAGATATCCACTAAAACGTTTTATCAAAAGCAAAAACAAAATCACGAAGTAAACTGCCCAAAAACCGAGCAACTGAAGTGCACTCTGCAATAGCAACAGGTAAACAGCACGCGCGCAACAGGGCTCGTTAATGTGTTCCGCGTGGCCCGCCCCGTCTCTGTAGTGACCATTCATGGCAAATGAGCTGTCGAGATTTTCGTCTGCCTGAATGCTATTTTTTGAAAATGGTGTCAAATATTTTGGATTCGATGGCCCATTACTGTAAGCTTTTTTTTCTTCCTTTCCCCATTTTCTACAAGGGTCTTCTGGTACTTACATTTATAATTATGCCATTTACTTGCAAATAAGAATTAGTTCTTAATGTACAAATTATGCAAGGAGTACATTCAAAAATTGCATAGTACAGGACATGTGGTTCGGTTTTTTCTGAAGATAAAAAGCAGAAAGAGTAAAACTAGAGGACAATATATGTGTAGACTTTGCAAACAAGGTCATTGGGTTGCGTGTATATTTTAAATAAGGTAATAAACAAAGTATATTTAATGAACTATGACTCGTTCCTAAATAAATAAGATCTGAAAAACAATTACATTAAAAATAAACTTTAATACAACTTCCAACACCAAAAAAAATAATTTACAAAACAGAGATTTACAATTTACAAAAAAATTACAAAACAGGGAAAAATATATACAAAATCACAGTCCAGGGTCCACAGCACTTCAGACCGAGAAGCCCATCTCTGCAGCCAGATCCAGAATGCCAGGAATCCCCTCCAGCAGGCCTAGGATTTGGTCGGAGAAGAACGCTTCTCCCTCTTTAGTTACCACTGCATCACACACCAGTGGCTCCTCACCGAAAAGGTTCTCACGTGGCCTTTTGCTTGGAGGTTGGCCCTCATCAGCATGTGCCTCCGACTCTGAGCTGGAGTTAGAGAATGATCCGTCATCCCCAGAGAAGGCCTTCCTCTTTCTCTTCCGCAGCTGCGGTGGTGGAGTCGGCGGCTTTTGCTTGGCTATGTTCTGCAGGTGGTTCTGGTGGCAGGCCATATGCCATTGCTCCAGGCTGGACAGGTGAGAATAGTACGTCTGCCTGTACCACTCCCAGTAGACCTGCTGCCAGTAGAGCTCCTGGTCGGTATAATATGCTCCAATGTTTCCAGGCAGCCGAGGGGACTCGCTGGTATGGAGACCGGCATTCTGCATACAGAAGGGCATCGGCGTCGAGTGCCAGTGGCTTGCACCTGCTGTGGACACATATGGCATGAAACTGAAGACTGCTTGCTTCCATTACTGTACACCAGGGATGATAATGACTTGTTTATGATTTTCCCAGCTACAAAGAGTACTAAAAATCTAGAGTATCTTACGTATGGATGGATTGGCAGTCAGCACATGTGGAGAAGGCTGATGGCTGTGTACCTCCACCAGGCCTTAAAAACATCAATTTAATTAGCTTTTTCTTTTTTCCCCTCTTTATCATACATAGCAAATTGGTAAGGAGCACACCTGTGGGATGCTGAAAGATCTTTATGGGCGGTGCCTCTACAGCACCACTAACATGGCCGACCACATGCGAGGGTGCCACAGCGATTCCGCAAGGGAAGGGTGCCGGCCCATAGGAGTCCACACACATCACTGTCTCGTGGGGGGCGCGGGAGACGACACAAAACAATTAATTCAAGTCAAATATGGTTGATTTAAACAGTAAACAAATGAAACAATGAAATGTTAAAAATGAATGAAAAGAGCAAATTTACATTATAAGGAAGACAAAATATTAAAGTTGAACTAAAATGACAGAAACGGATGTACACTGTTTCAAATACATTCTGCAATCTATGAAAATAGACAGTTATGGATGAAGAACCCACCCGCAGGCTGGAGGTAGACTGGATTCATCTGCCTTGGAAGCTGCCCATTAGCATGGGCTCGGGCAAAGTGCCTCTGCCTCTCCTGGCCATGGCCTGAATGAAAACCGCAAAACGGGTGCCCAGAGGAAGCATAAATGTGTCCTGTGTTCATAGTTAATATGAAAAATTGACAGCTTCTTAAAAGTAAATTGCAGAGCAAAATCAAGGTTTGACCAGATCTGTGCTTTTCAAAACTCAAACTGAGCTCCAAACATTCCAAACCAAACATTCCGCAGTTGCTTAGTACACACGTGATGTCACCATTTCTTCATTTTTGAACAAAAACACTACATTAAACAGGCTGCTTCAATAACCTCCATCAGCTTGCTCCATAGAGACTGGTTTGGTTGGAGTCATTCTCCTTTGTTTAGTTTGTCTAGATTGAAATAATACAAATGTCATTAACTCTGAATGTTTTTTGCAGTATTTTTGACTATACACTCAGGATTCTAGACACTATGCCTTCTCAATAAAAACACAAGACAGATAGTATGTGAATGCAGTGCAGAGCATGGAGGCCTTATTCTGAGCCATCCATCCTGCCATCACCAATAGCATGTGTGAATGTGAAAAGGGAAACACCCACTCTCTTATACATCTTTATGAAACTCTTCTTGTATACTCACGCCCCTTTTTAAGTCACTTATTGCAGTTTCTGTGGACAAGTAAGACATCCTCCCTTTGCATCACAGTAAAGCCCACAGTAAATCCAACTCATCCTTTGGCCTGTTGTCACTTCAGTCGGCTGCACCCAAAGGCTGGATACATCCGCATGTGTTACTGCTATTAAGGGCTTACTTAAAGACAATTTTAATAATACCTGTAAATGTTTTACTTCTGTTCAAGTCACGTAGCTTCTGTTTGTTAACTCTTGTTATATAACGCTTCTTGTTTTTGGATTTTGTTATTTCTTTCTCATTTTTCTTCCTCTCCCCCTTCTCTACAAGTGTCTTCTGGTAGTTACAAATAAGAATTAGTTCTTACTTTCCAATTTTAAGATCCTTTCGAATCTATTTGTACACCTCCACCTTACCACCTGTGACGAATGCCTGAGTGCCGAAGGGCCTGGAGCAGGACGCACAGACTCCCGTGACTGTGAAATTCATTTATTAACACGCAACGTAACTGTGGCACTCACATATAACAGTAACGGATAACGTGACTTCTACAATTAACACGGACAACTCACACGTAACCGAAGACAATATACATAGACAGAACAGCTAAACAAACATTAACAAGGGCTACATGAACGTGGACATTGACATTAAGCACAGGCGCTAACAAACAATGACCAACAGTGAGGGGAGCACCGACAGGGGTTTAAATAGCCCAACGAACACTGACGCTAAACCCTGTACAGGTGCGTGCCCTCACGGGGGTGTGGCCACAAACAAAAGTAAACCCCCCTGCACGCGGCAGGCCGGACCACGTGACTTGTGGGGAGGAGCGTCCCGTGATAACACTAGTTATCTAAAGTTTTACATATAGCACAAAGACCCTTCAGGATGTAAATTAAAGTAGACACTTGGGAAAAGGCATTCATTTACATCCAGGCTTTTCTTTCCACCATTTAGGCTCCAATTGGTAACATGAAACATACGGGGAAAAAAGCTAACAAAAATGCCTTTTATTTTGGGGTTATCCAACGTGGATGTGGATGCTGGGGATGCAAAATCAGTAATTCAATACATTTCCTGATTCACCAGGGTCTTGCAAAACAAAACGCAAATAATACATCCAAAATGTAAAAACGTACACAAAACCTTTCCAGCACTACACTGGACTTCAAAGTCTTATAGAGGAAACAGTTCATAAATGCTTTAAACACGTCCACAGCAGTGCGCCCGTTAGCCAGCACAATTGCAAACACTATGCATGCAATGTGCTGTTAGCACCTCCTACGATGTGGACGAGGGGTTGGATTTTAGGAGGCAAAAATAGAACACAGCAAACCTATAAAAAAACAGCAACCTCAAAGTATTTACAAATCTGTGCCAATATGTAATGTCCCTAAGCGCACTTCTTATCATGCATCTATGCAGAGTGGAACACTGCAAAATCTGCACATGAACATTGTTCTCATCTTGCAGTGCAAACATGTCCTCCTCCCATGTGAGGCTTTCTGTTGCACGTCAGTGGTATGCACTGATGGCTTCATACCGCTCCTCAGCCACAGAAGGAGGAAACACGTGGCTACGCAAGTGATCCTTCCTCCACAGGTCCCCAATAGCCGAAGGCTTCGCCAGTCCAAGATAGATCTTTATGCTGAGATGAAGAAGCATTTCATCAGCATTTCATCCATCCATGTCCTCTTCATGTTATCCCCTTTTCTCCAAGCTGCAAATCGGTTAGTATTGTTGCATAGGGTTTGGATCACCTCTTGACTAAAGAACAGCTGGAAGATGTTGGAAGGGCTGTAGACTGTCTAAAAATCCATGTGAACTCCTAGGATGAAAATTCAATGGGGCAGGCTGCTCATCTTCCTCCCAGGTGTCGCGCCATCTGTCCTCCTGTGCAGTAGCTGGTGCTGACGCTGTGCTCTTTCCCCTGGAGCTGATCTTGTCTTCCTTGCTCTGGCATGAGGTTGTTGCCCAGCTAAGGTGTGGAAGGTGTTGCCGGGTGTCGGAGGTGACGGTATGGACACTCCTTTCTTTGCTTGAGGTGGGCTTGTGCTTCTGCTGCCTTTGTGACTAGCCAGTCTTCCAGCAGGCACCCTCATGGGTGTCCATAGATTGTGGGATGGTAGAAGTTGATTGTTCCCTGGGAGTGGGTCACAAAAGGTGTGAAACATTCCATATGGGGTAGGCTAGGATTGATCTGCTTCACTGCAAGACAAAGACAGCATAACATAGCCAAATGAGTACAATATGTACCATGAAAATAAACACAAACATCAAATTGTTATGAGAAATAAGGCTAAATTATTATATGTAGTAGCTACACTTACATTACTATTTATTGCATATTACTTACAACTATAGTACACTGGCTAAATCATATTGGCGTAACAGGCTACAATATTATGCTACGCACCATAACTACTTGCTAAACGATACTAGATTCAGTGCCAATAGGCTAAAAGATTATGTTGGGGTAAATATATAGTATGCATTCTCTCAAGCCAACCCAACAATCTCGCAAAAGTGAATGATATACTTACGGCATATCGAGCACGGCGTCGATTCCATGGACAAACGCGACTTCGCCCTCTGAGTCCATGCTTGCAGCCATGGAAGCGTCATCACTCTCACTTTCCTCATCACTAAATCTAAACGAAGTTCTCATCAACTTCAGCCAGTGTAAGTCGTTTCCATTCCATGGTTGTGATAAAGATATCCACTAAAACGTTTTATCAAAAGCAAAAACAAAATCACGAAGTAAACTGCCCAAAAACCGAGCAACTGAAGTGCACTCTGCAATAGCAACAGGTAAACAGCACGCGCGCAACAGGGCTCGTTAATGTGTTCCGCGTGGCCCGCCCCGTCTCTGTAGTGACCATTCATGGCAAATGAGCTGTCGAGATTTTCGTCTGCCTGAATGCTATTTTTTGAAAATGGTGTCAAATATTTTGCATTCGATGGCCCATTACTGTAAGCTTTTTTTTCTTCCTTTCCCCATTTTCTACAAGTGTCTTCTGGTACTTACATTTATATTTATGCCATTTACTTGCAAATAAGAATTAGTTCTTAATGTACAAATTATGCAAGGAGTACATTCAAAAATTGCATAGTACAGGACATGTGGTTCGGTTTTTTCTGAAGATAAACAGCAGAAAGAGTAAAACTAGGGGACAATATATGTGTAGACTTTGCAAACAAGGTCATTGGGTTGCGTGTATATTTTAAATAAGGTAATAAACAAAGTATATTTAATGAACTATGACTCGTTCCTAAATAAATAAGATCTGAAAAACAATTACATTAAAAATAAACTTTAATACAACTTCCAACACCAAAAAAAATAATTTACAAAACAGAGATTTACAATTTACAAAAAAATTACAAAACAGGGAAAAATATATACAAAATCACAGTCCAGGGTCCACAGCAATTCAGACCGAGAAGCCCATCTCTGCAGCCAGATCCAGAATGCCAGGAATCCCCTCCAGCAGGCCTAGGATTTGGTCGGAGAAGAACGCTTCTCCCTCTTTAGTTACCACTGCATCACACACCAGTGGCTCCTCACCGAAAAGGTTCTCGCGTGGCCTTTTGCTTGGAGGTTGGCCCTCATCAGCATGTGCCTCCGACTCTGAGCTGGAGTTAGAGAATGATCCGTCATCTCCAGAGAAGGCCTTCCTCTTTCTCTTCCGCAGCTGCGGTGGTGGAGTCGGCGGCTTTTGCTTGGCTATGTTCTGCAGGTGGTTCTGGTGGCAGGCCATATGCCATTGCTCCAGGCTGGACAGGTGAGAATAGTACGTCTGCCTGTACCACTCCCAGTAGACCTGCTGCCAGTAGAGCTCCTGGTCGGTATAATATGCTCCAATGTTTCCAGGCAGCCGAGGGGACTCGCTGGTATGGAGACCGGCATTCTGCATACAGAAGGGCATCGGCGTCGAGTGCCAGTGGCTTGCACCTGCTGTGGACACATATGGCATGAAACTGAAGACTGCTTGCTTCCATTACTGTACACCAGGGATGATAATGACTTGTTTATGATTTTCCCAGCTACAAAGAGTACTAAAAATCTAGAGTATCTTACGTATGGATGGATTGGCAGTCAGCACATGTGGAGAAGGCTGATGGCTGTGTACCTCCACCAGGCCTTAAAAACATCAATTTAATTAGCTTTTTCTTTTTTCCCCTCTTTATCATACATAGCAAATTGGTAAGGAGCACACCTGTGGGATGCTGAAAGATCTTTATGGGCGGTGCCTCTACAGCACCACTAACATGGCCGACCACATGCGAGGGTGCCACAGCGATTCCGCAAGGGAAGGGTGCCGGCCCATAGGAGTCCACACACATCACTGTCTCGTGGGGGGCGCGGGAGACGACACAAAACAATTAATTCAAGTCAAATATGGTTGATTTAAACAGTAAACAAATGAAACAATGAAATGTTAAAAATGAATGAAAAGAGCAAATTTACATTATAAGGAAGACAAAATATTAAAGTTGAACTAAAATGACAGAAACGGATGTACACTGTTTCAAATACATTCTGCAATCTATGAAAATAGACAGTTATGGATGAAGAACCCACCCGCAGGCTGGAGGTAGACTGGATTCATCTGCCTTGGAAGCTGCCCATTAGCATGGGCTCGGGCAAAGTGCCTCTGCCTCTCCTGGCCATGGCCTGAATGAAAACCGCAAAACGGGTGCCCAGAGGAAGCATAAATGTGTCCTGTGTTCATAGTTAATATGAAAAATTGACAGCTTCTTAAAAGTAAATTGCAGAGCAAAATCAAGGTTTGACCAGATCTGTGCTTTTCAAAACTCAAACTGAGCTCCAAACATTCCAAACCAAACATTCCGCAGTTGCTTAGTACACACGTGATGTCACCATTTCTTCATTTTTGAACAAAAACACTACATTAAACAGGCTGCTTCAATAACCTCCATCAGCTTGCTCCATAGAGACTGGTTTGGTTGGAGTCATTCTCCTTTGTTTAGTTTGTCTAGATTGAAATAATACAAATGTCATTAACTCTGAATGTTTTTTGCAGTATTTTTGACTATACACTCAGGATTCTAGACACTATGCCTTCTCAATAAAAACACAAGACAGATAGTATGTGAATGCAGTGCAGAGCATGGAGGCCTTATTCTGAGCCATCCATCCTGCCATCACCAATAGCATGTGTGAATGTGAAAAGGGAAACACCCACTCTCTTATACATCTTTATGAAACTCTTCTTGTATACTCACGCCCCTTTTTAAGTCACTTATTGCAGTTTCTGTGGACAAGTAAGACATCCTCCCTTTGCATCACAGTAAAGCCCACAGTAAATCCAACTCATCCTTTGGCCTGTTGTCACTTCAGTCGGCTGCACCCAAAGGCTGGATACATCCGCATGTGTTACTGCTATTAAGGGCTTACTTAAAGACAATTTTAATAATACCTGTAAATGTTTTACTTCTGTTCAAGTCACGTAGCTTCTGTTTGTTAACTCTTGTTATATAACGCTTCTTGTTTTTGGATTTTGTTATTTCTTTCTCATTTTTCTTCCTCTCCCCCTTCTCTACAAGTGTCTTCTGGTAGTTACAAATAAGAATTAGTTCTTACTTTCCAATTTTAAGATCCTTTCGAATCTATTTGTACACCTCCACCTTACCACCTGTGACGAATGCCTGAGTGCCGAAGGGCCTGGAGCAGGACGCACAGACTCCCGTGACTGTGAAATTCATTTATTAACACGCAACGAAACTGTGGCACTCACATATAACAGTAACGGATAACGTGACTTCTACAATTAACACGGACAACTCACACGTAACCGAAGACAATATACATAGACAGAACAGCTAAACAAACATTAACAAGGGCTACATGAACGTGGACATTGACATTAAGCACAGGCGCTAACAAACAATGACCAACAGTGAGGGGAGCACCGACAGGGGTTTAAATAGCCCAACGAACACTGACGCTAAACCCTGTACAGGTGCGTGCCCTCACGGGGGTGTGGCCACAAACAAAAGTAAACCCCCCTGCACGCGGCAGACCGGACCACGTGACTTGTGGGGAGGAGCGTCCCGTGATAACACTAGTTATCTAAAGTTTTACATATAGCACAAAGACCCTTCAGGATGTAAATTAAAGTAGACACTTGGAAAAAGGCATTCATTTACATCCAGGCTTTTCTTTCCATCATTTAGGCTCCAATTGGTAACATGAAACATACGGGGAAAAAAGCTAACAAAAATGCCTTTTATTTTGGGGTTATCCAACGTGGATGTGGATGCTGGGGATGCAAAATCAGTAATTCAATACATTTCCTGATTCACCAGGGTCTTGCAAAACAAAACGCAAATAATACATCCAAAATGTAAAAACGTACACAAAACCTTTCCAGCACTACACTGGACTTCAAAGTCTTATAGAGGAAACAGTTCATAAATGCTTTAAACACGTCCACAGCAGTGCGCCCGTTAGCCAGCACAATTGCAAACACTATGCATGCAATGTGCTGTTAGCACCTCCTACGATGTGGACGAGGGGTTGGATTTTAGGAGGCAAAAATAGAACACAGCAAACCTATAAAAAAACAGCAACCTCAAAGTATTTACAAATCTGTGCCAATATGTAATGTCCCTAAGCGCACTTCTTATCATGCATCTATGCAGAGTGGAACACTGCAAAATCTGCACATGAACATTGTTCTCATCTTGCAGTGCAAACATGTCCTCCTCCCATGTGAGGCTTTCTGTTGCACGTCAGTGGTATGCACTGATGGCTTCATACCGCTCCTCAGCCACAGAAGGAGGAAACACGTGGCTACGCAAGTGATCCTTCCTCCACAGGTCCCCAATAGCCGAAGGCTTCGCCAGTCCAAGATAGATCTTTATGCTGAGATGAAGAAGCATTTCATCAGCATTTCATCCATCCATGTCCTCTTCATGTTATCCCCTTTTCTCCAAGCTGCAAATCGGTTAGTATTGTTGCATAGGGTTTGGATCACCTCTTGACTAAAGAACAGCTGGAAGATGTTGGAAGGGCTGTAGACTGTCTAAAAATCCATGTGAACTCCTAGGATGAAAATTCAATGGGGCAGGCTGCTCATCTTCCTCCCAGGTGTCGCGCCATCTGTCCTCCTGTGCAGTAGCTGGTGCTGACGCTGTGCTCTTTCCCCTGGAGCTGATCTTGTCTTCCTTGCTCTGGCATGAGGTTGTTGCCCAGCTAAGGTGTGGAAGGTGTTGCCGGGTGTCGGAGGTGACGGTATGGACACTCCTTTCTTTGCTTGAGGTGGGCTTGTGCTTCTGCTGCCTTTGTGACTAGCCAGTCTTCCAGCAGGCACCCTCATGGGTGTCCATAGATTGTGGGATGGTAGAAGTTGATTGTTCCCTGGGAGTGGGTCACAAAAGGTGTGAAACATTCCATATGGGGTAGGCTAGGATTGATCTGCTTCACTGCAAGACAAAGACAGCATAACATAGCCAAATGAGTACAATATGTACCATGAAAATAAACACAAACATCAAATTGTTATGAGAAATAAGGCTAAATTATTATATGTAGTAGCTACACTTACATTACTATTTATTGCATATTACTTACAACTATAGTACACTGGCTAAATCATATTGGCGTAACAGGCTACAATATTATGCTACGCACCATAACTACTTGCTAAACGATACTAGATTCAGTGCCAATAGGCTAAAAGATTATGTTGGGGTAAATATATAGTATGCATTCTCTCAAGCCAACCCAACAATCTCGCAAAAGTGAATGATATACTTACGGCATATCGAGCACGGCGTCGATTCCATGGACAAACGCGACTTCGCCCTCTGAGTCCATGCTTGCAGCCATGGAAGCGTCATCACTCTCACTTTCCTCATCACTAAATCTAAACGAAGTTCTCATCAACTTCAGCCAGTGTAAGTCGTTTCCATTCCATGGTTGTGATAAAGATATCCACTAAAACGTTTTATCAAAAGCAAAAACAAAATCACGAAGTAAACTGCCCAAAAACCGAGCAACTGAAGTGCACTCTGCAATAGCAACAGGTAAACAGCACGCGCGCAACAGGGCTCGTTAATGTGTTCCGCGTGGCCCGCCCCGTCTCTGTAGTGACCATTCATGGCAAATGAGCTGTCGAGATTTTCGTCTGCCTGAATGCTATTTTTTGAAAATGGTGTCAAATATTTTGGATTCGATGGCCCATTACTGTAAGCTTTTTTTTCTTCCTTTCCCCATTTTCTACAAGTGTCTTCTGGTACTTACATTTATATTTATGCCATTTACTTGCAAATAAGAATTAGTTCTTAATGTACAAATTATGCAAGGAGTACATTCAAAAATTGCATAGTACAGGACATGTGGTTCGGTTTTTTCTGAAGATAAAAAGCAGAAAGAGTAAAACTAGGGGACAATATATGTGTAGACTTTGCAAACAAGGTCATTGGGTTGCGTGTATATTTTAAATAAGGTAATAAACAAAGTATATTTAATGAACTATGACTCGTTCCTAAATAAATAAGATCTGAAAAACAATTACATTAAAAATAAACTTTAATACAACTTCCAACACCAAAAAAAATAATTTACAAAACAGAGATTTACAATTTACAAAAAAATTACAAAACAGGGAAAAATATATACAAAATCACAGTCCAGGGTCCACAGCACTTCAGACCGAGAAGCCCATCTCTGCAGCCAGATCCAGAATGCCAGGAATCCCCTCCAGCAGGCCTAGGATTTGGTCGGAGAAGAACGCTTCTCCCTCTTTAGTTACCACTGCATCACACACCAGTGGCTCCTCACCGAAAAGGTTCTCACGTGGCCTTTTGCTTGGAGGTTGGCCCTCATCAGCATGTGCCTCCGACTCTGAGCTGGAGTTAGAGAATGATCCGTCATCCCCAGAGAAGGCCTTCCTCTTTCTCTTCCGCAGCTGCGGTGGTGGAGTCGGCGGCTTTTGCTTGGCTATGTTCTGCAGGTGGTTCTGGTGGCAGGCCATATGCCATTGCTCCAGGCTGGACAGGTGAGAATAGTACGTCTGCCTGTACCACTCCCAGTAGACCTGCTGCCAGTAGAGCTCCTGGTCGGTATAATATGCTCCAATGTTTCCAGGCAGCCGAGGGGACTCGCTGGTATGGAGACCGGCATTCTGCATACAGAAGGGCATCGGCGTCGAGTGCCAGTGGCTTGCACCTGCTGTGGACACATATGGCATGAAACTGAAGACTGCTTGCTTCCATTACTGTACACCAGGGATGATAATGACTTGTTTATGATTTTCCCAGCTACAAAGAGTACTAAAAATCTAGAGTATCTTACGTATGGATGGATTGGCAGTCAGCACATGTGGAGAAGGCTGATGGCTGTGTACCTCCACCAGGCCTTAAAAACATCAATTTAATTAGCTTTTTCTTTTTTCCCCTCTTTATCATACATAGCAAATTGGTAAGGAGCACACCTGTGGGATGCTGAAAGATCTTTATGGGCGGTGCCTCTACAGCACCACTAACATGGCCGACCACATGCGAGGGTGCCACAGCGATTCCGCAAGGGAAGGGTGCCGGCCCATAGGAGTCCACACACATCACTGTCTCGTGGGGGGCGCGGGAGACGACACAAAACAATTAATTCAAGTCAAATATGGTTGATTTAAACAGTAAACAAATGAAACAATGAAATGTTAAAAATGAATGAAAAGAGCAAATTTACATTATAAGGAAGACAAAATATTAAAGTTGAACTAAAATGACAGAAACGGATGTACACTGTTTCAAATACATTCTGCAATCTATGAAAATAGACAGTTATGGATGAAGAACCCACCCGCAGGCTGGAGGTAGACTGGATTCATCTGCCTTGGAAGCTGCCCATTAGCATGGGCTCGGGCAAAGTGCCTCTGCCTCTCCTGGCCATGGCCTGAATGAAAACCGCAAAACGGGTGCCCAGAGGAAGCATAAATGTGTCCTGTGTTCATAGTTAATATGAAAAATTGACAGCTTCTTAAAAGTAAATTGCAGAGCAAAATCAAGGTTTGACCAGATCTGTGCTTTTCAAAACTCAAACTGAGCTCCAAACATTCCAAACCAAACATTCCGCAGTTGCTTAGTACACACGTGATGTCACCATTTCTTCATTTTTGAACAAAAACACTACATTAAACAGGCTGCTTCAATAACCTCCATCAGCTTGCTCCATAGAGACTGGTTTGGTTGGAGTCATTCTCCTTTGTTTAGTTTGTCTAGATTGAAATAATACAAATGTCATTAACTCTGAATGTTTTTTGCAGTATTTTTGACTATACACTCAGGATTCTAGACACTATGCCTTCTCAATAAAAACACAAGACAGATAGTATGTGAATGCAGTGCAGAGCATGGAGGCCTTATTCTGAGCCATCCATCCTGCCATCACCAATAGCATGTGTGAATGTGAAAAGGGAAACACCCACTCTCTTATACATCTTTATGAAACTCTTCTTGTATACTCACGCCCCTTTTTAAGTCACTTATTGCAGTTTCTGTGGACAAGTAAGACATCCTCCCTTTGCATCACAGTAAAGCCCACAGTAAATCCAACTCATCCTTTGGCCTGTTGTCACTTCAGTCGGCTGCACCCAAAGGCTGGATACATCCGCATGTGTTACTGCTATTAAGGGCTTACTTAAAGACAATTTTAATAATACCTGTAAATGTTTCACTTCTGTTCAAGTCACGTAGCTTCTGTTTGTTAACTCTTGTTATATAACGCTTCTTGTTTTTGGATTTTGTTATTTCTTTCTCATTTTTCTTCCTCTCCCCCTTCTCTACAAGTGTCTTCTGGTAGTTACAAATAAGAATTAGTTCTTACTTTCCAATTTTAAGATCCTTTCGAATCTATTTGTACACCTCCACCTTACCACCTGTGACGAATGCCTGAGTGCCGAAGGGCCTGGAGCAGGACGCACAGACTCCCGTGACTGTGAAATTCATTTATTAACACGCAACGTAACTGTGGCACTCACATATAACAGTAACGGATAACGTGACTTCTACAATTAACACGGACAACTCACACGTAACCGAAGACAATATACATAGACAGAACAGCTAAACAAACATTAACAAGGGCTACATGAACGTGGACATTGACATTAAGCACAGGCGCTAACAAACAATGACCAACAGTGAGGGGAGCACCGACAGGGGTTTAAATAGCCCAACGAACACTGACGCTAAACCCTGTACAGGTGCGTGCCCTCACGGGGGTGTGGCCACAAACAAAAGTAAACCCCCCTGCACGCGGCAGGCCGGACCACGTGACTTGTGGGGAGGAGCGTCCCGTGATAACACTAGTTATCTAAAGTTTTACATATAGCACAAAGACCCTTCAGGATGTAAATTAAAGTAGACACTTGGGAAAAGGCATTCATTTACATCCAGGCTTTTCTTTCCATCATTTAGGCTCCAATTGGTAATATGAAACATACGGGGAAAAAAGCTAACAAAAATGCCTTTTATTTTGGGGTTATCCAACGTGGATGTGGATGCTGGGGATGCAAAATCAGTAATTCAATACATTTCCTGATTCACCAGGGTCTTGTAAAACAAAACGCAAATAATACATCCAAAATGTAAAAACGTACACAAAACCTTTCCAGCACTACACTGGACTTCAAAGTCTTATAGAGGAAACAGTTCATAAATGCTTTAAACACGTCCACAGCAGTGCGCCCGTTAGCCAGCACAATTGCAAACACTATGCATGCAATGTGCTGTTAGCACCTCCTACGATGTGGACGAGGGGTTGGATTTTAGGAGGCAAAAATAGAACACAGCAAACCTATAAAAAAACAACAACCTCAAAGTATTTACAAATCTGTGCCAATATGTAATGTCCCTAAGCGCACTTCTGATCATGCATCTATGCAGAGTGGAACACTGCAAAATCTGCACATGAACATTGTTCTCATCTTGCAGTGCAAACATGTCCTCCTCCCATGTGAGGCTTTCTGTTGCACGTCAGTGGTATGCACTGATGGCTTCATACCGCTCCTCAGCCACAGAAGGAGGAAACACGTGGCTACGCAAGTGATCCTTCCTCCACAGGTCCCCAATAGCCGAAGGCTTCGCCAGTCCAAGATAGATCTTTATGCTGAGATGAAGAAGCATTTCATCAGCATTTCATCCATCCATGTCCTCTTCATGTTATCCCCTTTTCTCCAAGCTGCAAATCGGTTAGTATTGTTGCATAGGGTTTGGATCACCTCTTGACTAAAGAACAGCTGGAAGATGTTGGAAGGGCTGTAGACTGTCTAAAAATCCATGTGAACTCCTGGGATGAAAATTCAATGGGGCAGGCTGCTCATTTTCCTCCCAGGTGTCGCGCCATCTGTCCTCCTGTGCAGTAGCTGGTGCTGACGCTGTGCTCTTTCCCCTGGAGCTGATCTTGTCTTCCTTGCTCTGGCATGAGGTTGTTGCCCAGCTAAGGTGTGGAAGGTGTTGCCGGGTGTCGGAGGTGACGGTATGGACACTCCTTTCTTTGCTTGAGGTGGGCTTGTGCTTCTGCTGCCTTTGTGACTAGCCAGTCTTCCAGCAGGCACCCTCATGGGTGTCCATAGATTGTGGGATGGTAGAAGTTGATTGTTCCCTGGGAGTGGGTCACAAAAGGTGTGAAACATTCCATATGGGGTAGGCTAGGATTGATCTGCTTCACTGCAAGACAAAGACAGCATAACAAATGAGTACAATATGTACCATGAAAATAAACACAAACATCAAATTGTCATGAGAAATAAGGCTAAATTATTATATGTAGTAGCTACACTTACATTACTATTTATTGCATATTACTTACAACTATAGTACACTGGCTAAATCATATTGGCGTAACAGGCTACAATATTATGCTACGCACCATAACTACTTGCTAAACGATACTAGATTCAGTGCCAATAGGCTAAAAGATTATGTTGGGGTAAATATATAGTATGCATTCTCTCAAGCCAACCCAACAATCTCGCAAAAGTGAATGATATACTTACGGCATATCGAGCACGGCGTCGATTCCATGGACAAACGCGACTTCGCCCTCTGAGTCCATGCTTGCAGCCATGGAAGCGTCATCACTCTCACTTTCCTCATCACTAAATCTAAACGAAGTTCTCATCAACTTCAGCCAGTGTAAGTCGTTTCCATTCCATGGTTGTGATAAAGATATCCACTAAAACGTTTTATCAAAAGCAAAAACAAAATCACGAAGTAAACTGCCCAAAAACCGAGCAACTGAAGTGCACTCTGCAATAGCAACAGGTAAACAGCACGCGCGCAACAGGGCTCGTTAATGTGTTCCGCGTGGCCCGCCCCGTCTCTGTAGTGACCATTCATGGCAAATGAGCTGTCGAGATTTTCGTCTGCCTGAATGCTATTTTTTGAAAATGGTGTCAAATATTTTGGATTCGATGGCCCATTACTGTAAGCTTTTTTTTCTTCCTTTCCCCATTTTCTACAAGTGTATTCTGGTACTTACATTTATATTTATGCCATTTACTTGCAAATAAGAATTAGTTCTTAATGTACAAATTATGCAAGGAGTACATTCAAAAATTGCATAGTACAGGACATGTGGTTCGGTTTTTTCTGAAGATAAAAAGCAGAAAGAGTAAAACTAGAGGACAATATATGTGTAGACTTTGCAAACAAGGTCATTGGGTTGCGTGTATATTTTAAATAAGGTAATAAACAAAGTATATTTAATGAACTATGACTCGTTCCTAAATAAATAAGATCTGAAAAACAATTACATTAAAAATAAACTTTAATACAACTTCCAACACCAAAAAAAATAATTTACAAAACAGAGATTTACAATTTACAAAAAAATTACAAAACAGGGAAAAATATATACAAAATCACAGTCCAGGGTCCACAGCACTTCAGACCGAGAAGCCCATCTCTGCAGCCAGATCCAGAATGCCAGGAATCCCCTCCAGCAGGCCTAGGATTTGGTCGGAGAAGAACGCTTCTCCCTCTTTAGTTACCACTGCATCACACACCAGTGGCTCCTCACCGAAAAGGTTCTCACGTGGCCTTTTGCTTGGAGGTTGGCCCTCATCAGCATGTGCCTCCGACTCTGAGCTGGAGTTAGAGAATGATCCGTCATCCCCAGAGAAGGCCTTCCTCTTTCTCTTCCGCAGCTGCGGTGGTGGAGTCGGCGGCTTTTGCTTGGCTATGTTCTGCAGGTGGTTCTGGTGGCAGGCCATATGCCATTGCTCCAGGCTGGACAGGTGAGAATAGTACGTCTGCCTGTACCACTCCCAGTAGACCTGCTGCCAGTAGAGCTCCTGGTCGGTATAATATGCTCCAATGTTTCCAGGCAGCCGAGGGGACTCGCTGGTATGGAGACCGGCATTCTGCATACAGAAGGGCATCGGCGTCGAGTGCCAGTGGCTTGCACCTGCTGTGGACACATATGGCATGAAACTGAAGACTGCTTGCTTCCATTACTGTACACCAGGGATGATAATGACTTGTTTATGATTTTCCCAGCTACAAAGAGTACTAAAAATCTAGAGTATCTTACGTATGGATGGATTGGCAGTCAGCACATGTGGAGAAGGCTGATGGCTGTGTACCTCCACCAGGCCTTAAAAACATCAATTTAATTAGCTTTTTCTTTTTTCCCCTCTTTATCATACATAGCAAATTGGTAAGGAGCACACCTGTGGGATGCTGAAAGATCTTTATGGGCGGTGCCTCTACAGCACCACTAACATGGCCGACCACATGCGAGGGTGCCACAGCGATTCCGCAAGGGAAGGGTGCCGGCCCATAGGAGTCCACACACATCACTGTCTCGTGGGGGGCGCGGGAGACGACACAAAACAATTAATTCAAGTCAAATATGGTTGATTTAAACAGTAAACAAATGAAACAATGAAATGTTAAAAATGAATGAAAAGAGCAAATTTACATTATAAGGAAGACAAAATATTAAAGTTGAACTAAAATGACAGAAACGGATGTACACTGTTTCAAATACATTCTGCAATCTATGAAAATAGACAGTTATGGATGAAGAACCCACCCGCAGGCTGGAGGTAGACTGGATTCATCTGCCTTGGAAGCTGCCCATTAGCATGGGCTCGGGCAAAGTGCCTCTGCCTCTCCTGGCCATGGCCTGAATGAAAACCGCAAAACGGGTGCCCAGAGGAAGCATAAATGTGTCCTGTGTTCATAGTTAATATGAAAAATTGACAGCTTCTTAAAAGTAAATTGCAGAGCAAAATCAAGGTTTGACCAGATCTGTGCTTTTCAAAACTCAAACTGAGCTCCAAACATTCCAAACCAAACATTCCGCAGTTGCTTAGTACACACGTGATGTCACCATTTCTTCATTTTTGAACAAAAACACTACATTAAACAGGCTGCTTCAATAACCTCCATCAGCTTGCTCCATAGAGACTGGTTTGGTTGGAGTCATTCTCCTTTGTTTAGTTTGTCTAGATTGAAATAATACAAATGTCATTAACTCTGAATGTTTTTTGCAGTATTTTTGACTATACACTCAGGATTCTAGACACTATGCCTTCTCAATAAAAACACAAGACAGATAGTATGTGAATGCAGTGCAGAGCATGGAGGCCTTATTCTGAGCCATCCATCCTGCCATCACCAATAGCATGTGTGAATGTGAAAAGGGAAACACCCACTCTCTTATACATCTTTATGAAACTCTTCTTGTATACTCACGCCCCTTTTTAAGTCACTTATTGCAGTTTCTGTGGACAAGTAAGACATCCTCCCTTTGCATCACAGTAAAGCCCACAGTAAATCCAACTCATCCTTTGGCCTGTTGTCACTTCAGTCGGCTGCACCCAAAGGCTGGATACATCCGCATGTGTTACTGCTATTAAGGGCTTACTTAAAGACAATTTTAATAATACCTGTAAATGTTTTACTTCTGTTCAAGTCACGTAGCTTCTGTTTGTTAACTCTTGTTATATAACGCTTCTTGTTTTTGGATTTTGTTATTTCTTTCTCATTTTTCTTCCTCTCCCCCTTCTCTACAAGTGTCTTCTGGTAGTTACAAATAAGAATTAGTTCTTACTTTCCAATTTTAAGATCCTTTCGAATCTATTTGTACACCTCCACCTTACCACCTGTGACGAATGCCTGAGTGCCGAAGGGCCTGGAGCAGGACGCACAGACTCCCGTGACTGTGAAATTCATTTATTAACACGCAACGAAACTGTGGCACTCACATATAACAGTAACGGATAACGTGACTTCTACAATTAACACGGACAACTCACACGTAACCGAAGACAATATACATAGACAGAACAGCTAAACAAACATTAACAAGGGCTACATGAACGTGGACATTGACATTAAGCACAGGCGCTAACAAACAATGACCAACAGTGAGGGGAGCACCGACAGGGGTTTAAATAGCCCAACGAACACTGACGCTAAACCCTGTACAGGTGCGTGCCCTCACGGGGGTGTGGCCACAAACAAAAGTAAACCCCCCTGCACGCGGCAGACCGGACCACGTGACTTGTGGGGAGGAGCGTCCCGTGATAACACTAGTTATCTAAAGTTTTACATATAGCACAAAGACCCTTCAGGATGTAAATTAAAGTAGACACTTGGAAAAAGGCATTCATTTACATCCAGGCTTTTCTTTCCATCATTTAGGCTCCAATTGGTAACATGAAACATACGGGGAAAAAAGCTAACAAAAATGCCTTTTATTTTGGGGTTATCCAACGTGGATGTGGATGCTGGGGATGCAAAATCAGTAATTCAATACATTTCCTGATTCACCAGGGTCTTGCAAAACAAAACGCAAATAATACATCCAAAATGTAAAAACGTACACAAAACCTTTCCAGCACTACACTGGACTTCAAAGTCTTATAGAGGAAACAGTTCATAAATGCTTTAAACACGTCCACAGCAGTGCGCCCGTTAGCCAGCACAATTGCAAACACTATGCATGCAATGTGCTGTTAGCACCTCCTACGATGTGGACGAGGGGTTGGATTTTAGGAGGCAAAAATAGAACACAGCAAACCTATAAAAAAACAGCAACCTCAAAGTATTTACAAATCTGTGCCAATATGTAATGTCCCTAAGCGCACTTCTTATCATGCATCTATGCAGAGTGGAACACTGCAAAATCTGCACATGAACATTGTTCTCATCTTGCAGTGCAAACATGTCCTCCTCCCATGTGAGGCTTTCTGTTGCACGTCAGTGGTATGCACTGATGGCTTCATACCGCTCCTCAGCCACAGAAGGAGGAAACACGTGGCTACGCAAGTGATCCTTCCTCCACAGGTCCCCAATAGCCGAAGGCTTCGCCAGTCCAAGATAGATCTTTATGCTGAGATGAAGAAGCATTTCATCAGCATTTCATCCATCCATGTCCTCTTCATGTTATCCCCTTTTCTCCAAGCTGCAAATCGGTTAGTATTGTTGCATAGGGTTTGGATCACCTCTTGACTAAAGAACAGCTGGAAGATGTTGGAAGGGCTGTAGACTGTCTAAAAATCCATGTGAACTCCTAGGATGAAAATTCAATGGGGCAGGCTGCTCATCTTCCTCCCAGGTGTCGCGCCATCTGTCCTCCTGTGCAGTAGCTGGTGCTGACGCTGTGCTCTTTCCCCTGGAGCTGATCTTGTCTTCCTTGCTCTGGCATGAGGTTGTTGCCCAGCTAAGGTGTGGAAGGTGTTGCCGGGTGTCGGAGGTGACGGTATGGACACTCCTTTCTTTGCTTGAGGTGGGCTTGTGCTTCTGCTGCCTTTGTGACTAGCCAGTCTTCCAGCAGGCACCCTCATGGGTGTCCATAGATTGTGGGATGGTAGAAGTTGATTGTTCCCTGGGAGTGGGTCACAAAAGGTGTGAAACATTCCATATGGGGTAGGCTAGGATTGATCTGCTTCACTGCAAGACAAAGACAGCATAACATAGCCAAATGAGTACAATATGTACCATGAAAATAAACACAAACATCAAATTGTTATGAGAAATAAGGCTAAATTATTATATGTAGTAGCTACACTTACATTACTATTTATTGCATATTACTTACAACTATAGTACACTGGCTAAATCATATTGGCGTAACAGGCTACAATATTATGCTACGCACCATAACTACTTGCTAAACGATACTAGATTCAGTGCCAATAGGCTAAAAGATTATGTTGGGGTAAATATATAGTATGCATTCTCTCAAGCCAACCCAACAATCTCGCAAAAGTGAATGATATACTTACGGCATATCGAGCACGGCGTCGATTCCATGGACAAACGCGACTTCGCCCTCTGAGTCCATGCTTGCAGCCATGGAAGCGTCATCACTCTCACTTTCCTCATCACTAAATCTAAACGAAGTTCTCATCAACTTCAGCCAGTGTAAGTCGTTTCCATTCCATGGTTGTGATAAAGATATCCACTAAAACGTTTTATCAAAAGCAAAAACAAAATCACGAAGTAAACTGCCCAAAAACCGAGCAACTGAAGCGCACTCTGCAATAGCAACAGGTAAACAGCACGCGCGCAACAGGGCTCGTAAATGTGTTCCGCGTGGCCCGCCCCGTCTCTGTAGTGACCATTCATGGCAAATGAGCTGTCGAGATTTTCGTCTGCCTGAATGCTATTTTTTGAAAATGGTGTCAAATATTTTGGATTCGATGGCCCATTACTGTAAGCTTTTTTTTCTTCCTTTCCCCATTTTCTACAAGTGTCTTCTGGTACTTACATTTATATTTATGCCATTTACTTGCAAATAAGAATTAGTTCTTAATGTACAAATTATGCAAGGAGTACATTCAAAAATTGCATAGTACAGGATATGTGGTTCGGTTTTTTCTGAAGATAAAAAGCAGAAAGAGTAAAACTAGGGGACAATATATGTGTAGACTTTGCAAACAAGGTCATTGGGTTGCGTGTATATTTTAAATAAGGTAATAAACAAAGTATATTTAATGAACTATGACTCGTTCCTAAATAAATAAGATCTGAAAAACAATTACATTAAAAATAAACTTTAATACAACTTCCAACACCAAAAAAAAATAATTTACAAAACAGAGATTTACAATTTACAAAAAAATTACAAAACAGGGAAAAATATATACAAAATCACAGTCCAGGGTCCACAGCACTTCAGACCGAGAAGCCCATCTCTGCAGCCAGATCCAGAATGCCAGGAATCCCCTCCAGCAGGCCTAGGATTTGGTCGGAGAAGAACGCTTCTCCCTCTTTAGTTACCACTGCATCACACACCAGTGGCTCCTCACCGAAAAGGTTCTCACGTGGCCTTTTGCTTGGAGGTTGGCCCTCATCAGCATGTGCCTCCGACTCTGAGCTGGAGTTAGAGAATGATCCGTCATCCCCAGAGAAGGCCTTCCTCTTTCTCTTCCGCAGCTGCGGTGGTGGAGTCGGCGGCTTTTGCTTGGCTATGTTCTGCAGGTGGTTCTGGTGGCAGGCCATATGCCATTGCTCCAGGCTGGACAGGTGAGAATAGTACGTCTGCCTGTACCACTCCCAGTAGACCTGCTGCCAGTAGAGCTCCTGGTCGGTATAATATGCTCCAATGTTTCCAGGCAGCCGAGGGGACTCGCTGGTATGGAGACCGGCATTCTGCATACAGAAGGGCATCGGCGTCGAGTGCCAGTGGCTTGCACCTGCTGTGGACACATATGGCATGAAACTGAAGACTGCTTGCTTCCATTACTGTACACCAGGGATGATAATGACTTGTTTATGATTTTCCCAGCTACAAAGAGTACTAAAAATCTAGAGTATCTTACGTATGGATGGATTGGCAGTCAGCACATGTGGAGAAGGCTGATGGCTGTGTACCTCCACCAGGCCTTAAAAACATCAATTTAATTAGCTTTTTCTTTTTTCCCCTCTTTATCATACATAGCAAATTGGTAAGGAGCACACCTGTGGGATGCTGAAAGATCTTTATGGGCGGTGCCTCTACAGCACCACTAACATGGCCGACCACATGCGAGGGTGCCACAGCGATTCCGCAAGGGAAGGGTGCCGGCCCATAGGAGTCCACACACATCACTGTCTCGTGGGGGGCGCGGGAGACGACACAAAACAATTAATTCAAGTCAAATATGGTTGATTTAAACAGTAAACAAATGAAACAATGAAATGTTAAAAATGAATGAAAAGAGCAAATTTACATTATAAGGAAGACAAAATATTAAAGTTGAACTAAAATGACAGAAACGGATGTACACTGTTTCAAATACATTCTGCAATCTATGAAAATAGACAGTTATGGATGAAGAACCCACCCGCAGGCTGGAGGTAGACTGGATTCATCTGCCTTGGAAGCTGCCCATTAGCATGGGCTCGGGCAAAGTGCCTCTGCCTCTCCTGGCCATGGCCTGAATGAAAACCGCAAAACGGGTGCCCAGAGGAAGCATAAATGTGTCCTGTGTTCATAGTTAATATGAAAAATTGACAGCTTCTTAAAAGTAAATTGCAGAGCAAAATCAAGGTTTGACCAGATCTGTGCTTTTCAAAACTCAAACTGAGCTCCAAACATTCCAAACCAAACATTCCGCAGTTGCTTAGTACACACGTGATGTCACCATTTCTTCATTTTTGAACAAAAACACTACATTAAACAGGCTGCTTCAATAACCTCCATCAGCTTGCTCCATAGAGACTGGTTTGGTTGGAGTCATTCTCCTTTGTTTAGTTTGTCTAGATTGAAATAATACAAATGTCATTAACTCTGAATGTTTTTTGCAGTATTTTTGACTATACACTCAGGATTCTAGACACTATGCCTTCTCAATAAAAACACAAGACAGATAGTATGTGAATGCAGTGCAGAGCATGGAGGCCTTATTCTGAGCCATCCATCCTGCCATCACCAATAGCATGTGTGAATGTGAAAAGGGAAACACCCACTCTCTTATACATCTTTATGAAACTCTTCTTGTATACTCACGCCCCTTTTTAAGTCACTTATTGCAGTTTCTGTGGACAAGTAAGACATCCTCCCTTTGCATCACAGTAAAGCCCACAGTAAATCCAACTCATCCTTTGGCCTGTTGTCACTTCAGTCGGCTGCACCCAAAGGCTGGATACATCCGCATGTGTTACTGCTATTAAGGGCTTACTTAAAGACAATTTTAATAATACCTGTAAATGTTTTACTTCTGTTCAAGTCACGTAGCTTCTGTTTGTTAACTCTTGTTATATAACGCTTCTTGTTTTTGGATTTTGTTATTTCTTTCTCATTTTTCTTCCTCTCCCCCTTCTCTACAAGTGTCTTCTGGTAGTTACAAATAAGAATTAGTTCTTACTTTCCAATTTTAAGATCCTTTCGAATCTATTTGTACACCTCCACCTTACCACCTGTGACGAATGCCTGAGTGCCGAAGGGCCTGGAGCAGGACGCACAGACTCCCGTGACTGTGAAATTCATTTATTAACACGCAACGAAACTGTGGCACTCACATATAACAGTAACGGATAACGTGACTTCTACAATTAACACGGACAACTCACACGTAACCGAAGACAATATACATAGACAGAACAGCTAAACAAACATTAACAAGGGCTACATGAACGTGGACATTGACATTAAGCACAGGCGCTAACAAACAATGACCAACAGTGAGGGGAGCACCGACAGGGGTTTAAATAGCCCAACGAACACTGACGCTAAACCCTGTACAGGTGCGTGCCCTCACGGGGGTGTGGCCACAAACAAAAGTAAACCCCCCTGCACGCGGCAGACCGGACCACGTGACTTGTGGGGAGGAGCGTCCCGTGATAACACTAGTTATCTAAAGTTTTACATATAGCACAAAGACCCTTCAGGATGTAAATTAAAGTAGACACTTGGAAAAAGGCATTCATTTACATCCAGGCTTTTCTTTCCATCATTTAGGCTCCAATTGGTAACATGAAACATACGGGGAAAAAAGCTAACAAAAATGCCTTTTATTTTGGGGTTATCCAACGTGGATGTGGATGCTGGGGATGCAAAATCAGTAATTCAATACATTTCCTGATTCACCAGGGTCTTGCAAAACAAAACGCAAATAATACATCCAAAATGTAAAAACGTACACAAAACCTTTCCAGCACTACACTGGACTTCAAAGTCTTATAGAGGAAACAGTTCATAAATGCTTTAAACACGTCCACAGCAGTGCGCCCGTTAGCCAGCACAATTGCAAACACTATGCATGCAATGTGCTGTTAGCACCTCCTACGATGTGGACGAGGGGTTGGATTTTAGGAGGCAAAAATAGAACACAGCAAACCTATAAAAAAACAGCAACCTCAAAGTATTTACAAATCTGTGCCAATATGTAATGTCCCTAAGCGCACTTCTTATCATGCATCTATGCAGAGTGGAACACTGCAAAATCTGCACATGAACATTGTTCTCATCTTGCAGTGCAAACATGTCCTCCTCCCATGTGAGGCTTTCTGTTGCACGTCAGTGGTATGCACTGATGGCTTCATACCGCTCCTCAGCCACAGAAGGAGGAAACACGTGGCTACGCAAGTGATCCTTCCTCCACAGGTCCCCAATAGCCGAAGGCTTCGCCAGTCCAAGATAGATCTTTATGCTGAGATGAAGAAGCATTTCATCAGCATTTCATCCATCCATGTCCTCTTCATGTTATCCCCTTTTCTCCAAGCTGCAAATCGGTTAGTATTGTTGCATAGGGTTTGGATCACCTCTTGACTAAAGAACAGCTGGAAGATGTTGGAAGGGCTGTAGACTGTCTAAAAATCCATGTGAACTCCTAGGATGAAAATTCAATGGGGCAGGCTGCTCATCTTCCTCCCAGGTGTCGCGCCATCTGTCCTCCTGTGCAGTAGCTGGTGCTGACGCTGTGCTCTTTCCCCTGGAGCTGATCTTGTCTTCCTTGCTCTGGCATGAGGTTGTTGCCCAGCTAAGGTGTGGAAGGTGTTGCCGGGTGTCGGAAGTGACGGTATGGACACTCCTTTCTTTGCTTGAGGTGGGCTTGTGCTTCTGCTGCCTTTGTGACTAGCCAGTCTTCCAGCAGGCACCCTCATGGGTGTCCATAGATTGTGGGATGGTAGAAGTTGATTGTTCCCTGGGAGTGGGTCACAAAAGGTGTGAAACATTCCATATGGGGTAGGCTAGGATTGATCTGCTTCACTGCAAGACAAAGACAGCATAACATAGCCAAATGAGTACAATATGTACCATGAAAATAAACACAAACATCAAATTGTTATGAGAAATAAGGCTAAATTATTATATGTAGTAGCTACACTTACATTACTATTTATTGCATATTACTTACAACTATAGTACACTGGCTAAATCATATTGGCGTAACAGGCTACAATATTATGCTACGCACCATAACTACTTGCTAAACGATACTAGATTCAGTGCCAATAGGCTAAAAGATTATGTTGGGGTAAATATATAGTATGCATTCTCTCAAGCCAACCCAACAATCTCGCAAAAGTGAATGATATACTTACGGCATATCGAGCACGGCGTCGATTCCATGGACAAACGCGACTTCGCCCTCTGAGTCCATGCTTGCAGCCATGGAAGCGTCATCACTCTCACTTTCCTCATCACTAAATCTAAACGAAGTTCTCATCAACTTCAGCCAGTGTAAGTCGTTTCCATTCCATGGTTGTGATAAAGATATCCACTAAAACGTTTTATCAAAAGCAAAAACAAAATCACGAAGTAAACTGCCCAAAAACCGAGCAACTGAAGCGCACTCTGCAATAGCAACAGGTAAACAGCACGCGCGCAACAGGGCTCGTAAATGTGTTCCGCGTGGCCCGCCCCGTCTCTGTAGTGACCATTCATGGCAAATGAGCTGTCGAGATTTTCGTCTGCCTGAATGCTATTTTTTGAAAATGGTGTCAAATATTTTGGATTCGATGGCCCATTACTGTAAGCTTTTTTTTCTTCCTTTCCCCATTTTCTACAAGTGTCTTCTGGTACTTACATTTATATTTATGCCATTTACTTGCAAATAAGAATTAGTTCTTAATGTACAAATTATGCAAGGAGTACATTCAAAAATTGCATAGTACAGGATATGTGGTTCGGTTTTTTCTGAAGATAAAAAGCAGAAAGAGTAAAACTAGGGGACAATATATGTGTAGACTTTGCAAACAAGGTCATTGGGTTGCGTGTATATTTTAAATAAGGTAATAAACAAAGTATATTTAATGAACTATGACTCGTTCCTAAATAAATAAGATCTGAAAAACAATTACATTAAAAATAAACTTTAATACAACTTCCAACACCAAAAAAAAATAATTTACAAAACAGAGATTTACAATTTACAAAAAAATTACAAAACAGGGAAAAATATATACAAAATCACAGTCCAGGGTCCACAGCACTTCAGACCGAGAAGCCCATCTCTGCAGCCAGATCCAGAATGCCAGGAATCCCCTCCAGCAGGCCTAGGATTTGGTCGGAGAAGAACGCTTCTCCCTCTTTAGTTACCACTGCATCACACACCAGTGGCTCCTCACCGAAAAGGTTCTCACGTGGCCTTTTGCTTGGAGGTTGGCCCTCATCAGCATGTGCCTCCGACTCTGAGCTGGAGTTAGAGAATGATCCGTCATCCCCAGAGAAGGCCTTCCTCTTTCTCTTCCGCAGCTGCGGTGGTGGAGTCGGCGGCTTTTGCTTGGCTATGTTCTGCAGGTGGTTCTGGTGGCAGGCCATATGCCATTGCTCCAGGCTGGACAGGTGAGAATAGTACGTCTGCCTGTACCACTCCCAGTAGACCTGCTGCCAGTAGAGCTCCTGGTCGGTATAATATGCTCCAATGTTTCCAGGCAGCCGAGGGGACTCGCTGGTATGGAGACCGGCATTCTGCATACAGAAGGGCATCGGCGTCGAGTGCCAGTGGCTTGCACCTGCTGTGGACACATATGGCATGAAACTGAAGACTGCTTGCTTCCATTACTGTACACCAGGGATGATAATGACTTGTTTATGATTTTCCCAGCTACAAAGAGTACTAAAAATCTAGAGTATCTTACGTATGGATGGATTGGCAGTCAGCACATGTGGAGAAGGCTGATGGCTGTGTACCTCCACCAGGCCTTAAAAACATCAATTTAATTAGCTTTTTCTTTTTTCCCCTCTTTATCATACATAGCAAATTGGTAAGGAGCACACCTGTGGGATGCTGAAAGATCTTTATGGGCGGTGCCTCTACAGCACCACTAACATGGCCGACCACATGCGAGGGTGCCACAGCGATTCCGCAAGGGAAGGGTGCCGGCCCATAGGAGTCCACACACATCACTGTCTCGTGGGGGGCGCGGGAGACGACACAAAACAATTAATTCAAGTCAAATATGGTTGATTTAAACAGTAAACAAATGAAACAATGAAATGTTAAAAATGAATGAAAAGAGCAAATTTACATTATAAGGAAGACAAAATATTAAAGTTGAACTAAAATGACAGAAACGGATGTACACTGTTTCAAATACATTCTGCAATCTATGAAAATAGACAGTTATGGATGAAGAACCCACCCGCAGGCTGGAGGTAGACTGGATTCATCTGCCTTGGAAGCTGCCCATTAGCATGGGCTCGGGCAAAGTGCCTCTGCCTCTCCTGGCCATGGCCTGAATGAAAACCGCAAAACAGGTGCCCAGAGGAAGCATAAATGTGTCCTGTGTTCATAGTTAATATGAAAAATTGACAGCTTCTTAAAAGTAAATTGCAGAGCAAAATCAAGGTTTGACCAGATCTGTGCTTTTCAAAACTCAAACTGAGCTCCAAACATTCCAAACCAAACATTCCGCAGTTGCTTAGTACACACGTGATGTCACCATTTCTTCATTTTTGAACAAAAACACTACATTAAACAGGCTGCTTCAATAACCTCCATCAGCTTGCTCCATAGAGACTGGTTTGGTTGGAGTCATTCTCCTTTGTTTAGTTTGTCTAGATTGAAATAATACAAATGTCATTAACTCTGAATGTTTTTTGCAGTATTTTTGACTATACACTCAGGATTCTAGACACTATGCCTTCTCAATAAAAACACAAGACAGATAGTATGTGAATGCAGTGCAGAGCATGGAGGCCTTATTCTGAGCCATCCATCCTGCCATCACCAATAGCATGTGTGAATGTGAAAAGGGAAACACCCACTCTCTTATACATCTTTATGAAACTCTTCTTGTATACTCACGCCCCTTTTTAAGTCACTTATTGCAGTTTCTGTGGACAAGTAAGACATCCTCCCTTTGCATCACAGTAAAGCCCACAGTAAATCCAACTCATCCTTTGGCCTGTTGTCACTTCAGTCGGCTGCACCCAAAGGCTGGATACATCCGCATGTGTTACTGCTATTAAGGGCTTACTTAAAGACAATTTTAATAATACCTGTAAATGTTTTACTTCTGTTCAAGTCACGTAGCTTCTGTTTGTTAACTCTTGTTATATAACGCTTCTTGTTTTTGGATTTTGTTATTTCTTTCTCATTTTTCTTCCTCTCCCCCTTCTCTACAAGTGTCTTCTGGTAGTTACAAATAAGAATTAGTTCTTACTTTCCAATTTTAAGATCCTTTCGAATCTATTTGTACACCTCCACCTTACCACCTGTGACGAATGCCTGAGTGCCGAAGGGCCTGGAGCAGGACGCACAGACTCCCGTGACTGTGAAATTCATTTATTAACACGCAACGTAACTGTGGCACTCACATATAACAGTAACGGATAACGTGACTTCTACAATTAACACGGACAACTCACACGTAACCGAAGACAATATACATAGACAGAACAGCTAAACAAACATTAACAAGGGCTACATGAACGTGGACATTGACATTAAGCACAGGCGCTAACAAACAATGACCAACAGTGAGGGGAGCACCGACAGGGGTTTAAATAGCCCAACGAACACTGACGCTAAACCCTGTACAGGTGCGTGCCCTCACGGGGGTGTGGCCACAAACAAAAGTAAACCCCCCTGCACGCGGCAGGCCGGACCACGTGACTTGTGGGGAGGAGCGTCCCGTGATAACACTAGTTATCTAAAGTTTTACATATAGCACAAAGACCCTTCAGGATGTAAATTAAAGTAGACACTTGGGAAAAGGCATTCATTTACATCCAGGCTTTTCTTTCCACCATTTAGGCTCCAATTGGTAACATGAAACATACGGGGAAAAAAGCTAACAAAAATGCCTTTTATTTTGGGGTTATCCAACGTGGATGTGGATGCTGGGGATGCAAAATCAGTAATTCAATACATTTCCTGATTCACCAGGGTCTTGCAAAACAAAACGCAAATAATACATCCAAAATGTAAAAACGTACACAAAACCTTTCCAGCACTACACTGGACTTCAAAGTCTTATAGAGGAAACAGTTCATAAATGCTTTAAACACGTCCACAGCAGTGCGCCCGTTAGCCAGCACAATTGCAAACACTATGCATGCAATGTGCTGTTAGCACCTCCTACGATGTGGACGAGGGGTTGGATTTTAGGAGGCAAAAATAGAACACAGCAAACCTATAAAAAAACAACAACCTCAAAGTATTTACAAATCTGTGCCAATATGTAATGTCCCTAAGCGCACTTCTGATCATGCATCTATGCAGAGTGGAACACTGCAAAATCTGCACATGAGCATTGTTCTCATCTTGCAGTGCAAACATGTCCTCCTCCCATGTGAGGCTTTCTGTTGCACGTCAGTGGTATGCACTGATGGCTTCATACCGCTCCTCAGCCACAGAAGGAGGAAACACGTGGCTACGCAAGTGATCCTTCCTCCACAGGTCCCCAATAGCCGAAGGCTTCGCCAGTCCAAGATAGATCTTTATGCTGAGATGAAGAAGCATTTCATCAGCATTTCATCCATCCATGTCCTCTTCATGTTATCCCCTTTTCTCCAAGCTGCAAATCGGTCAGTATTGTTGCATAGGGTTTGGATCACCTCTTGACTAAAGAACAGCTGGAAGATGTTGGAAGGGCTGTAGACTGTCTAAAAATCCATGTGAACTCCTAGGATGAAAATTCAATGGGGCAGGCTGCTCATCTTCCTCCCAGGTGTCGCGCCATCTGTCCTCCTGTGCAGTAGCTGGTGCTGACACTGTGCTCTTTCCCCTGGAGCTGATCTTGTCTTCCTTGCTCTGGCATGAGGTTGTTGCCCAGCTAAGGTGTGGAAGGTGTTGCCGGGTGTCGGAGGTGACGGTATGGACACTCCTTTCTTTGCTTGAGGTGGGCTTGTGCTTCTGCTGCCTTTGTGACTAGCCAGTCTTCCAGCAGGCACCCTCATGGGTGTCCATAGATTGTGGGATGGTAGAAGTTGATTGTTCCCTGGGAGTGGGTCACAAAAGGTGTGAAACATTCCATATGGGGTAGGCTAGGATTGATCTGCTTCACTGCAAGACAAAGACAGCATAACAAATGAGTACAATATGTACCATGAAAATAAACACAAACATCAAATTGTCATGAGAAATAAGGCTAAATTATTATATGTAGTAGTTACACTTACATTACTATTTATTGCATATTGCTTACAACTATAGTACACTGGCTAAATCATATTGGCGTAACAGGCTACAATATTATGCTACGCACCATAACTACTTGCTAAACGATATTAGATTCAGTGCCAATAGGCTAAAAGATTATGTTGGGGTAAATATATAGTATGCATTCTCTCAAGCCAACCCAACAATCTCGCAAAAGTGAATGATATACTTACGGCATATCGAGCACGGCGTCGATTCCATGGACAAACGCGACTTCGCCCTCTGAGTCCATGCTTGCAGCCATGGAAGCGTCATCACTCTCACTTTCCTCATCACTAAATCTAAACGAAGTTCTCATCAACTTCAGCCAGTGTAAGTCGTTTCCATTCCATGGTTGTGATAAAGATATCCACTAAAACGTTTTATCAAAAGCAAAAACAAAATCACGAAGTAAACTGCCCAAAAACCGAGCAACTGAAGCGCACTCTGCAATAGCAACAGGTAAACAGCACGCGCGCAACAGGGCTCGTTAATGTGTTCCGCGTGGCCCGCCCCGTCTCTGTAGTGACCATTCATGGCAAATGAGCTGTCGAGATTTTCGTCTGCCTGAATGCTATTTGTTGAAAATGGTGTCAAACATTTTGGATTCGATGGCCCATTACTGTAAGCTTTTTTTTCTTCCTTTCCCCATTTTCTACAAGGGTCTTCTGGTACTTACATTTATATTTATGCCATTTACTTGCAAATAAGAATTAGTTCTTAATGTACAAATTATGCAAGGAGTACATTCAAAAATTGCATAGTACAGGACATGTGGTTCGGTTTTTTCTGAAGATAAAAAGCAGAAAGAGTAAAACCCGATGTAAAACTAGGGGACAATATATGTGTAGACTTTGCAAACAAGGTCATTGGGTTGCGTGTATATTTTAAATAAGGTAATAAACAAAGTATATTTAATGAACTATGACTCGTTCCTAAATAAATAAGATCTGAAAAACAATTACATTAAAAATAAACTTTAATACAACTTCCAACACCAAAAAAAATAATTTACAAAACAGATTTACAATTTACAAAAAAATTACAAAACAGGGAAAAATATATACAAAATCACAGTCCAGGGTCCACAGCACTTCAGACCGAGAAGCCCATCTCTGCAGCCAGATCCAGAATGCCAGGAATCCCCTCCAGCAGGCCTAGGATTTGGTCGGAGAAGAACGCTTCTCCCTCTTTAGTTACCACTGCATCACACACCAGTGGCTCCTCACCGAAAAGGTTCTCGCCTTGCCTTTTGCTTGGAGGTTGGCCCTCATCAGCATGTGCCTCCGACTCTGAGCTGGAGTTAGAGAATGATCCGTCATCTCCAGAGAAGGCCTTCCTCTTTCTCTTCCGCAGCTGCGGTGGTGGAGTCGGCGGCTTTTGCTTGGCTATGTTCTGCAGGTGGTTCTGGTGGCAGGCCATATGCCATTGCTCCAGGCTGGACAGGTGAGAATAGTACGTCTGCCTGTACCACTCCCAGTAGACCTGCTGCCAGTAGAGCTGCTGGTCGGTATAATATGCTCCAATGTTTCCAGGCAGCCGAGGGGACTCGCTGGTATGGAGACCGGCATTCTGCATACAGAAGGGCATCGGCGTCGAGTGCCAGTGGCTTGCACCTGCTGTGGACACATATGGCATGAAACTGAAGACTGCTTGCTTCCATTACTGTACACCAGGGATGATAATGACTTGTTTATGATTTTCCCAGCTACAAAGAGTACTAAAAATCTAGAGTATCTTACGTATGGATGGATTGGCAGTCAGCACATGTGGAGAAGGCTGATGGCTGTGTACCTCCACCAGGCCTTAAAAACATCAATTTAATTAGCTTTTTCTTTTTTCCCCTCTTTATCATACATAGCAAATTGGTAAGGAGCACACCTGTGGGATGCTGAAAGATCTTTATGGGCGGTGCCTCTACAGCACCACTAACATGGCCGACCACATGCGAGGGTGCCACAGCGATTCCGCAAGGGAAGGGTGCCGGCCCATAGGAGTCCACACACATCACTGTCTCGTGGGGGGCGCGGGAGACGACACAAAACAATTAATTCAAGTCAAATATGGTTGATTTAAACAGTAAACAAATGAAACAATGAAATGTTAAAAATGAATGAAAAGAGCAAATTTACATTATAAGGAAGACAAAATATTAAAGTTGAACTAAAATGACAGAAACGGATGTACACTGTTTCAAATACATTCTGCAATCTATGAAAATAGACAGTTATGGATGAAGAACCCACCCGCAGGCTGGAGGTAGACTGGATTCATCTGCCTTGGAAGCTGCCCATTAGCATGGGCTCGGGCAAAGTGCCTCTGCCTCTCCTGGCCATGGCCTGAATGAAAACCGCAAAACGGGTGCCCAGAGGAAGCATAAATGTGTCCTGTGTTCATAGTTAATATGAAAAATTGACAGCTTCTTAAAAGTAAATTGCAGAGCAAAATCAAGGTTTGACCAGATCTGTGCTTTTCAAAACTCAAACTGAGCTCCAAACATTCCAAACCAAACATTCCGCAGTTGCTTAGTACACACGTGATGTCACCATTTCTTCATTTTTGAACAAAAACACTACATTAAACAGGCTGCTTCAATAACCTCCATCAGCTTGCTCCATAGAGACTGTTTTGGTTGGAGTCATTCTTCTTTGTTTAGTTTGTCTAGATTGAAATAATACAAATGTCATTAACTCTGGATGTTTTTTGCAGTATTTTTGACTATACACTCAGGATTCTAGACACTATGCCTTCTCAATAAAAACACAAGACAGATAGTATGTGAATGCAGTGCAGAGCATGGAGGCCTTATTCTGAGCCATCCATCCTGCCATCACCAATAGCATGTGTGAATGTGAAAAGGGAAACACCCACTCTCTTATACATCTTTATGAAACTCTTCTTGTATACTCACGCCCCTTTTTAAGTCAGTTATTGCAGTTTCTGTGGACAAGTAAGACATCCTCCCTTTGCATCACAGTAAAGCCCACAGTAAATCCAACTCATCCTTTGGCCTGTTGTCACTTCAGTCGGCTGCACCCAAAGGCTGGATACATCCGCATGTGTTACTGCTATTAAGGGCTTACTTAAAGACAATTTTAATAATACCTGTAAATGTTTCACTTCTGTTTAAGTCACGTAGCTTCTGTTTGTTAACTCTTGTTATATAACGCTTCTTGTTTTTGGATTTTGTTATTTCTTTCTCATTTTTCTTCCTCTCCCCCTTCTCTACAAGTGTCTTCTGGTAGTTACAAATAAGAATTAGTTCTTACTTTCCAATTTTAAGATCCTTTCGAATCTATTTGTACACCTCCACCTTACCACCTGTGACGAATGCCTGAGTGCCGAAGGGCCTGGAGCAGGACGCACAGACTCCCGTGACTGTGAAATTCATTTATTAACACGCAACGTAACTGTGGCACTCACATATAACAGTAACGGATAACGTGACTTCTACAATTAACACGGACAACTCACACGTAACCGAAGACAATATACATAGACAGAACAGCTAAACAAACATTAACAAGGGCTACATGAACGTGGACATTGACATTAAGCACAGGCGCTAACAAACAATGACCAACAGTGAGGGGAGCACCGACAGGGGTTTAAATAGCCCAACGAACACTGACGCTAAACCCTGTACAGGTGCGTGCCCTCACGGGGGTGTGGCCACAAACAAAAGTAAACCCCCCTGCACGCGGCAGGCCGGACCACGTGACTTGTGGGGAGGAGCGTCCCGTGATAACACTAGTTATCTAAAGTTTTACATATAGCACAAAGACCCTTCAGGATGTAAATTAAAGTAGACACTTGGGAAAAGGCATTCATTTACATCCAGGCTTTTCTTTCCATCATTTAGGCTCCAATTGGTAACATGAAACATACGGGGAAAAAAGCTAACAAAAATGCCTTTTATTTTGGGGTTATCCAACGTGGATGTGGATGCTGGGGATGCAAAATCAGTAATTCAATACATTTCCTGATTCACCAGGGTCTTGTAAAACAAAACGCAAATAATACATCCAAAATGTAAAAACGTACACAAAACCTTTCCAGCACTACACTGGACTTCAAAGTCTTATAGAGGAAACAGTTCATAAATGCTTTAAACACGTCCACAGCAGTGCGCCCGTTAGCCAGCACAATTGCAAACACTATGCATGCAATGTGCTGTTAGCACCTCCTACGATGTGGACGAGGGGTTGGATTTTAGGAGGCAAAAATAGAACACAGCAAACCTATAAAAAAACAACAACCTCAAAGTATTTACAAATCTGTGCCAATATGTAATGTCCCTAAGCGCACTTCTGATCATGCATCTATGCAGAGTGGAACACTGCAAAATCTGCACATGAACATTGTTCTCATCTTGCAGTGCAAACATGTCCTCCTCCCATGTGAGGCTTTCTGTTGCACGTCAGTGGTATGCACTGATGGCTTCATACCGCTCCTCAGCCACAGAAGGAGGAAACACGTGGCTACGCAAGTGATCCTTCCTCCACAGGTCCCCAATAGCCGAAGGCTTCGCCAGTTCAAGATAGATCTTTATGCTGAGATGAAGAAGCATTTCATCAGCATTTCATCCATCCATGGCCTCTTCATGTTATCCCCTTTTCTCCAAGCTGCAAATCGGTTAGTATTGTTGCATAGGGTTTGGATCACCTCTTGACTAAAGAACAGCTGGAAGATGTTGGAAGGGCTGTAGACTGTCTAAAAATCCATGTGAACTCCTGGGATGAAAATTCAATGGGGCAGGCTGCTCATTTTCCTCCCAGGTGTCGCGCCATCTGTCCTCCTGTGCAGTAGCTGGTGCTGACGCTGTGCTCTTTCCCCTGGAGCTGATCTTGTCTTCCTTGCTCTGGCATGAGGTTGTTGCCCAGCTAAGGTGTGGAAGGTGTTGCCGGGTGTCGGAGGTGACGGTATGGACACTCCTTTCTTTGCTTGAGGTGGGCTTGTGCTTCTGCTGCCTTTGTGACTAGCCAGTCTTCCAGCAGGCACCCTCATGGGTGTCCATAGATTGTGGGATGGTAGAAGTTGATTGTTCCCTGGGAGTGGGTCACAAAAGGTGTGAAACATTCCATATGGGGTAGGCTAGGATTGATCTGCTTCACTGCAAGACAAAGACAGCATAACATAGCCAAATGAGTACAATATGTACCATGAAAATAAACACAAACATCAAATTGTTATGAGAAATAAGGCTAAATTATTATATGTAGTAGCTACACTTACATTACTATTTATTGCATATTACTTACAACTATAGTACACTGGCTAAATCATATTGGCGTAACAGGCTACAATATTATGCTACGCACCATAACTACTTGCTAAACGATACTAGATTCAGTGCCAATAGGCTAAAAGATTATGTTGGGGTAAATATATAGTATGCATTCTCTCAAGCCAACCCAACAATCTCGCAAAAGTGAATGATATACTTACGGCATATCGAGCACGGCGTCGATTCCATGGACAAACGCGACTTCGCCCTCTGAGTCCATGCTTGCAGCCATGGAAGCGTCATCACTCTCACTTTCCTCATCACTAAATCTAAACGAAGTTCTCATCAACTTCAGCCAGTGTAAGTCGTTTCCATTCCATGGTTGTGATAAAGATATCCACTAAAACGTTTTATCAAAAGCAAAAACAAAATCACGAAGTAAACTGCCCAAAAACCGAGCAACTGAAGTGCACTCTGCAATAGCAACAGGTAAACAGCACGCGCGCAACAGGGCTCGTTAATGTGTTCCGCGTGGCCCGCCCCGTCTCTGTAGTGACCATTCATGGCAAATGAGCTGTCGAGATTTTCGTCTGCCTGAATGCTATTTTTTGAAAATGGTGTCAAATATTTTGGATTCGATGGCCCATTACTGTAAGCTTTTTTTTCTTCCTTTCCCCATTTTCTACAAGTGTCTTCTGGTACTTACATTTATATTTATGCCATTTACTTGCAAATAAGAATTAGTTCTTAATGTACAAATTATGCAAGGAGTACATTCAAAAATTGCATAGTACAGGACATGTGGTTCGGTTTTTTCTGAAGATAAAAAGCAGAAAGAGTAAAACTAGGGGACAATATATGTGTAGACTTTGCAAACAAGGTCATTGGGTTGCGTGTATATTTTAAATAAGGTAATAAACAAAGTATATTTAATGAACTATGACTCGTTCCTAAATAAATAAGATCTGAAAAACAATTACATTAAAAATAAACTTTAATACAACTTCCAACACCAAAAAAAATAATTTACAAAACAGAGATTTACAATTTACAAAAAAATTACAAAACAGGGAAAAATATATACAAAATCACAGTCCAGGGTCCACAGCACTTCAGACCGAGAAGCCCATCTCTGCAGCCAGATCCAGAATGCCAGGAATCCCCTCCAGCAGGCCTAGGATTTGGTCGGAGAAGAACGCTTCTCCCTCTTTAGTTACCACTGCATCACACACCAGTGGCTCCTCACCGAAAAGGTTCTCACGTGGCCTTTTGCTTGGAGGTTGGCCCTCATCAGCATGTGCCTCCGACTCTGAGCTGGAGTTAGAGAATGATCCGTCATCCCCAGAGAAGGCCTTCCTCTTTCTCTTCCGCAGCTGCGGTGGTGGAGTCGGCGGCTTTTGCTTGGCTATGTTCTGCAGGTGGTTCTGGTGGCAGGCCATATGCCATTGCTCCAGGCTGGACAGGTGAGAATAGTACGTCTGCCTGTACCACTCCCAGTAGACCTGCTGCCAGTAGAGCTCCTGGTCGGTATAATATGCTCCAATGTTTCCAGGCAGCCGAGGGGACTCGCTGGTATGGAGACCGGCATTCTGCATACAGAAGGGCATCGGCGTCGAGTGCCAGTGGCTTGCACCTGCTGTGGACACATATGGCATGAAACTGAAGACTGCTTGCTTCCATTACTGTACACCAGGGATGATAATGACTTGTTTATGATTTTCCCAGCTACAAAGAGTACTAAAAATCTAGAGTATCTTACGTATGGATGGATTGGCAGTCAGCACATGTGGAGAAGGCTGATGGCTGTGTACCTCCACCAGGCCTTAAAAACATCAATTTAATTAGCTTTTTCTTTTTTCCCCTCTTTATCATACATAGCAAATTGGTAAGGAGCACACCTGTGGGATGCTGAAAGATCTTTATGGGCGGTGCCTCAACAGCACCACTAACATGGCCGACCACATGCGAGGGTGCCACAGCGATTCCGCAAGGGAAGGGTGCCGGCCCATAGGAGTCCACACACATCACTGTCTCGTGGGGGGCGCGGGAGACGACACAAAACAATTAATTCAAGTCAAATATGGTTGATTTAAACAGTAAACAAATGAAACAATGAAATGTTAAAAATGAATGAAAAGAGCAAATTTACATTATAAGGAAGACAAAATATTAAAGTTGAACTAAAATGACAGAAACGGATGTACACTGTTTCAAATACATTCTGCAATCTATGAAAATAGACAGTTATGGATGAAGAACCCACCCGCAGGCTGGAGGTAGACTGGATTCATCTGCCTTGGAAGCTGCCCATTAGCATGGGCTCGGGCAAAGTGCCTCTGCCTCTCCTGGCCATGGCCTGAATGAAAACCGCAAAACGGGTGCCCAGAGGAAGCATAAATGTGTCCTGTGTTCATAGTTAATATGAAAAATTGACAGCTTCTTAAAAGTAAATTGCAGAGCAAAATCAAGGTTTGACCAGATCTGTGCTTTTCAAAACTCAAACTGAGCTCCAAACATTCCAAACCAAACATTCCGCAGTTGCTTAGTACACACGTGATGTCACCATTTCTTCATTTTTGAACAAAAACACTACATTAAACAGGCTGCTTCAATAACCTCCATCAGCTTGCTCCATAGAGACTGGTTTGGTTGGAGTCATTCTCCTTTGTTTAGTTTGTCTAGATTGAAATAATACAAATGTCATTAACTCTGAATGTTTTTTGCAGTATTTTTGACTATACACTCAGGATTCTAGACACTATGCCTTCTCAATAAAAACACAAGACAGATAGTATGTGAATGCAGTGCAGAGCATGGAGGCCTTATTCTGAGCCATCCATCCTGCCATCACCAATAGCATGTGTGAATGTGAAAAGGGAAACACCCACTCTCTTATACATCTTTATGAAACTCTTCTTGTATACTCACGCCCCTTTTTAAGTCACTTATTGCAGTTTCTGTGGACAAGTAAGACATCCTCCCTTTGCATCACAGTAAAGCCCACAGTAAATCCAACTCATCCTTTGGCCTGTTGTCACTTCAGTCGGCTGCACCCAAAGGCTGGATACATCCGCATGTGTTACTGCTATTAAGGGCTTACTTAAAGACAATTTTAATAATACCTGTAAATGTTTTACTTCTGTTCAAGTCACGTAGCTTCTGTTTGTTAACTCTTGTTATATAACGCTTCTTGTTTTTGGATTTTGTTATTTCTTTCTCATTTTTCTTCCTCTCCCCCTTCTCTACAAGTGTCTTCTGGTAGTTACAAATAAGAATTAGTTCTTACTTTCCAATTTTAAGATCCTTTCGAATCTATTTGTACACCTCCACCTTACCACCTGTGACGAATGCCTGAGTGCCGAAGGGCCTGGAGCAGGACGCACAGACTCCCGTGACTGTGAAATTCATTTATTAACACGCAACGAAACTGTGGCACTCACATATAACAGTAACGGATAACGTGACTTCTACAATTAACACGGACAACTCACACGTAACCGAAGACAATATACATAGACAGAACAGCTAAACAAACATTAACAAGGGCTACATGAACGTGGACATTGACATTAAGCACAGGCGCTAACAAACAATGACCAACAGTGAGGGGAGCACCGACAGGGGTTTAAATAGCCCAACGAACACTGACGCTAAACCCTGTACAGGTGCGTGCCCTCACGGGGGTGTGGCCACAAACAAAAGTAAACCCCCCTGCACGCGGCAGGCCGGACCACGTGACTTGTGGGGAGGAGCGTCCCGTGATAACACTAGTTATCTAAAGTTTTACATATAGCACAAAGACCCTTCAGGATGTAAATTAAAGTAGACACTTGGGAAAAGGCATTCATTTACATCCAGGCTTTTCTTTCCATCATTTAGGCTCCAATTGGTAACATGAAACATACGGGGAAAAAAGCTAACAAAAATGCCTTTTATTTTGGGGTTATCCAACGTGGATGTGGATGCTGGGGATGCAAAATCAGTAATTCAATACATTTCCTGATTCACCAGGGTCTTGCAAAACAAAACGCAAATAATACATCCAAAATGTAAAAACGTACACAAAACCTTTCCAGCACTACACTGGACTTCAAAGTCTTATAGAGGAAACAGTTCATAAATGCTTTAAACACGTCCACAGCAGTGCGCCCGTTAGCCAGCACAATTGCAAACACTATGCATGCAATGTGCTGTTAGCACCTCCTACGATGTGGACGAGGGGTTGGATTTTAGGAGGCAAAAATAGAACACAGCAAACCTATAAAAAAACAGCAACCTCAAAGTATTTACAAATCTGTGCCAATATGTAATGTCCCTAAGCGCACTTCTGATCATGCATCTATGCAGAGTGGAACACTGCAAAATCTGCACATGAACATTGTTCTCATCTTGCAGTGCAAACATGTCCTCCTCCCATGTGAGGCTTTCTGTTGCACGTCAGTGGTATGCACTGATGGCTTCATACCGCTCCTCAGCCACAGAAGGAGGAAACACGTGGCTACGCAAGTGATCCTTCCTCCACAGGTCCCCAATAGCCGAAGGCTTCGCCAGTCCAAGATAGATCTTTATGCTGAGATGAAGAAGCATTTCATCAGCATTTCATCCATCCATGTCCTCTTCATGTTATCCCCTTTTCTCCAAGCTGCAAATCGGTTAGTATTGTTGCATAGGGTTTGGATCACCTCTTGACTAAAGAACAGCTGGAAGATGTTGGAAGGGCTGTAGACTGTCTAAAAATCCATGTGAACTCCTAGGATGAAAATTCAATGGGGCAGGCTGCTCATCTTCCTCCCAGGTGTCGCGCCATCTGTCCTCCTGTGCAGTAGCTGGTGCTGACGCTGTGCTCTTTCCCCTGGAGCTGATCTTGTCTTCCTTGCTCTGGCATGAGGTTGTTGCCCAGCTAAGGTGTGGAAGGTGTTGCCGGGTGTCGGAGGTGACGGTATGGACACTCCTTTCTTTGCTTGAGGTGGGCTTGTGCTTCTGCTGCCTTTGTGACTAGCCAGTCTTCCAGCAGGCACCCTCATGGGTGTCCATAGATTGTGGGATGGTAGAAGTTGATTGTTCCCTGGGAGTGGGTCACAAAAGGTGTGAAACATTCCATATGGGGTAGGCTAGGATTGATCTGCTTCACTGCAAGACAAAGACAGCATAACATAGCCAAATGAGTACAATATGTACCATGAAAATAAACACAAACATCAAATTGTTATGAGAAATAAGGCTAAATTATTATATGTAGTAGCTACACTTACATTACTATTTATTGCATATTACTTACAACTATAGTACACTGGCTAAATCATATTGGCGTAACAGGCTACAATATTATGCTACGCACCATAACTACTTGCTAAACGATACTAGATTCAGTGCCAATAGGCTAAAAGATTATGTTGGGGTAAATATATAGTATGCATTCTCTCAAGCCAACCCAACAATCTCGCAAAAGTGAATGATATACTTACGGCATATCGAGCACGGCGTCGATTCCATGGACAAACGCGACTTCGCCCTCTGAGTCCATGCTTGCAGCCATGGAAGCGTCATCACTCTCACTTTCCTCATCACTAAATCTAAACGAAGTTCTCATCAACTTCAGCCAGTGTAAGTCGTTTCCATTCCATGGTTGTGATAAAGATATCCACTAAAACGTTTTATCAAAAGCAAAAACAAAATCACGAAGTAAACTGCCCAAAAACCGAGCAACTGAAGCGCACTCTGCAATAGCAACAGGTAAACAGCACGCGCGCAACAGGGCTCGTAAATGTGTTCCGCGTGGCCCGCCCCGTCTCTGTAGTGACCATTCATGGCAAATGAGCTGTCGAGATTTTCGTCTGCCTGAATGCTATTTGTTGAAAATGGTGTCAAACATTTTGGATTCGATGGCCCATTACTGTAAGCTTTTTTTTCTTCCTTTCCCCATTTTCTACAAGGGTCTTCTGGTACTTACATTTATATTTATGCCATTTACTTGCAAATAAGAATTAGTTCTTAATGTACAAATTATGCAAGGAGTACATTCAAAAATTGCATAGTACAGGACATGTGGTTCGGTTTTTTCTGAAGATAAAAAGCAGAAAGAGTAAAACCCGATGTAAAACTAGGGGACAATATATGTGTAGACTTTGCAAACAAGGTCATTGGGTTGCGTGTATATTTTAAATAAGGTAATAAACAAAGTATATTTAATGAACTATGACTCGTTCCTAAATAAATAAGATCTGAAAAACAATTACATTAAAAATAAACTTTAATACAACTTCCAACACCAAAAAAAATAATTTACAAAACAGAGATTTACAATTTACAAAAAAATTACAAAACAGGGAAAAATATATACAAAATCACAGTCCAGGGTCCACAGCACTTCAGACCGAGAAGCCCATCTCTGCAGCCAGATCCAGAATGCCAGGAATCCCCTCCAGCAGGCCTAGGATTTGGTCGGAGAAGAACGCTTCTCCCTCTTTAGTTACCACTGCATCACACACCAGTGGCTCCTCACCGAAAAGGTTCTCGCCTGGCCTTTTGCTTGGAGGTTGGCCCTCATCAGCATGTGCCTCCGACTCTGAGCTGGAGTTAGAGAATGATCCGTCATCTCCAGAGAAGGCCTTCCTCTTTCTCTTCCGCAGCTGCGGTGGTGGAGTCGGCGGCTTTTGCTTGGCTATGTTCTGCAGGTGGTTCTGGTGGCAGGCCATATGCCATTGCTCCAGGCTGGACAGGTGAGAATAGTACGTCTGCCTGTACCACTCCCAGTAGACCTGCTGCCAGTAGAGCTCCTGGTCGGTATAATATGCTCCAATGTTTCCAGGCAGCCGAGGGGACTCGCTGGTATGGAGACCGGCATTCCGCATACAGAAGGGCATCGGCGTCGAGTGCCAGTGGCTTGCACCTGCTGTGGACACATATGGCATGAAACTGAAGACTGCTTGCTTCCATTACTGTACACCAGGGATGATAATGACTTGTTTATGATTTTCCCAGCTACAAAGAGTACTAAAAATCTAGAGTATCTTACGTATGGATGGATTGGCAGTCAGCACATGTGGAGAAGGCTGATGGCTGTGTACCTCCACCAGGCCTTAAAAACATCAATTTAATTAGCTTTTTCTTTTTTCCCCTCTTTATCATACATAGCAAATTGGTAAGGAGCACACCTGTGGGATGCTGAAAGATCTTTATGGGCGGTGCCTCTACAGCACCACTAACATGGCCGACCACATGCGAGGGTGCCACAGCGATTCCGCAAGGGAAGGGTGCCGGCCCATAGGAGTCCACACACATCACTGTGTCGTGGGGGGCGCGGGAGACGACACAAAACAATTAATTCAAGTCAAATATGGTTGATTTAAACAGTAAACAAATGAAACAATGAAATGTTAAAAATGAATGAAAAGAGCAAATTTACATTATAAGGAAGACAAAATATTAAAGTTGAACTAAAATGACAGAAACGGATGTACACTGTTTCAAATACATTCTGCAATCTATGAAAATAGACAGTTATGGATGAAGAACCCACCCGCAGGCTGGAGGTAGACTGGATTCATCTGCCTTGGAAGCTGCCCATTAGCATGGGCTCGGGCAAAGTGCCTCTGCCTCTCCTGGCCATGGCCTGAATGAAAACCGCAAAACGGGTGCCCAGAGGAAGCATAAATGTGTCCTGTGTTCATAGTTAATATGAAAAATTGACAGCTTCTTAAAAGTAAATTGCAGAGCAAAATCAAGGTTTGACCAGATCTGTGCTTTTCAAAACTCAAACTGAGCTCCAAACATTCCAAACCAAACATTCCGCAGTTGCTTAGTACACACGTGATGTCACCATTTCTTCATTTTTGAACAAAAACACTACATTAAACAGGCTGCTTCAATAACCTCCATCAGCTTGCTCCATAGAGACTGTTTTGGTTGGAGTCATTCTCCTTTGTTTAGTTTGTCTAGATTGAAATAATACAAATGTCATTAACTCTGAATGTTTTTTGCAGTATTTTTGACTATACACTCAGGATTCTAGACACTATGCCTTCTCAATAAAAACACAAGACAGATAGTATGTGAATGCAGTGCAGAGCATGGAGGCCTTATTCTGAGCCATCCATCCTGCCATCACCAATAGCATGTGTGAATGTGAAAAGGGAAACACCCACTCTCTTATACATCTTTATGAAACTCTTCTTGTATACTCACGCCCCTTTTTAAGTCACTTATTGCAGTTTCTGTGGACAAGTAAGACATCCTCCCTTTGCATCACAGTAAAGCCCACAGTAAATCCAACTCATCCTTTGGCCTGTTGTCACTTCAGTCGGCTGCACCCAAAGGCTGGATACATCCGCATGTGTTACTGCTATTAAGGGCTTACTTAAAGACAATTTTAATAATACCTGTAAATGTTTTACTTCTGTTCAAGTCACGTAGCTTCTGTTTGTTAACTCTTGTTATATAACGCTTCTTGTTTTTGGATTTTGTTATTTCTTTCTCATTTTTCTTCCTCTCCCCCTTCTCTACAAGTGTCTTCTGGTAGTTACAAATAAGAATTAGTTCTTACTTTCCAATTTTAAGATCCTTTCGAATCTATTTGTACACCTCCACCTTACCACCTGTGACGAATGCCTGAGTGCCGAAGGGCCTGGAGCAGGACGCACAGACTCCCGTGACTGTGAAATTCATTTATTAACACGCAACGTAACTGTGGCACTCACATATAACAGTAACGGATAACGTGACTTCTACAATTAACACGGACAACTCACACGTAACCGAAGACAATATACATAGACAGAACAGCTAAACAAACATTAACAAGGGCTACATGAACGTGGACATTGACATTAAGCACAGGCGCTAACAAACAATGACCAACAGTGAGGGGAGCACCGACAGGGGTTTAAATAGCCCAACGAACACTGACGCTAAACCCTGTACAGGTGCGTGCCCTCACGGGGGTGTGGCCACAAACAAAAGTAAACCCCCCTGCACGCGGCAGGCCGGACCACGTGACTTGTGGGGAGGAGCGTCCCGTGATAACACTAGTTATCTAAAGTTTTACATATAGCACAAAGACCCTTCAGGATGTAAATTAAAGTAGACACTTGGGAAAAGGCATTCATTTACATCCAGGCTTTTCTTTCCACCATTTAGGCTCCAATTGGTAACATGAAACATACGGGGAAAAAAGCTAACAAAAATGCCTTTTATTTTGGGGTTATCCAACGTGGATGTGGATGCTGGGGATGCAAAATCAGTAATTCAATACATTTCCTGATTCACCAGGGTCTTGCAAAACAAAACGCAAATAATACATCCAAAATGTAAAAACGTACACAAAACCTTTCCAGCACTACACTGGACTTCAAAGTCTTATAGAGGAAACAGTTCATAAATGCTTTAAACACGTCCACAGCAGTGCGCCCGTTAGCCAGCACAATTGCAAACACTATGCATGCAATGTGCTGTTAGCACCTCCTACGATGTGGACGAGGGGTTGGATTTTAGGAGGCAAAAATAGAACACAGCAAACCTATAAAAAAACAACAACCTCAAAGTATTTACAAATCTGTGCCAATATGTAATGTCCCTAAGCGCACTTCTGATCATGCATCTATGCAGAGTGGAACACTGCAAAATCTGCACATGAGCATTGTTCTCATCTTGCAGTGCAAACATGTCCTCCTCCCATGTGAGGCTTTCTGTTGCACGTCAGTGGTATGCACTGATGGCTTCATACCGCTCCTCAGCCACAGAAGGAGGAAACACGTGGCTACGCAAGTGATCCTTCCTCCACAGGTCCCCAATAGCCGAAGGCTTCGCCAGTCCAAGATAGATCTTTATGCTGAGATGAAGAAGCATTTCATCAGCATTTCATCCATCCATGTCCTCTTCATGTTATCCCCTTTTCTCCAAGCTGCAAATCGGTCAGTATTGTTGCATAGGGTTTGGATCACCTCTTGACTAAAGAACAGCTGGAAGATGTTGGAAGGGCTGTAGACTGTCTAAAAATCCATGTGAACTCCTAGGATGAAAATTCAATGGGGCAGGCTGCTCATCTTCCTCCCAGGTGTCGCGCCATCTGTCCTCCTGTGCAGTAGCTGGTGCTGACACTGTGCTCTTTCCCCTGGAGCTGATCTTGTCTTCCTTGCTCTGGCATGAGGTTGTTGCCCAGCTAAGGTGTGGAAGGTGTTGCCGGGTGTCGGAGGTGACGGTATGGACACTCCTTTCTTTGCTTGAGGTGGGCTTGTGCTTCTGCTGCCTTTGTGACTAGCCAGTCTTCCAGCAGGCACCCTCATGGGTGTCCATAGATTGTGGGATGGTAGAAGTTGATTGTTCCCTGGGAGTGGGTCACAAAAGGTGTGAAACATTCCATATGGGGTAGGCTAGGATTGATCTGCTTCACTGCAAGACAAAGACAGCATAACAAATGAGTACAATATGTACCATGAAAATAAACACAAACATCAAATTGTCATGAGAAATAAGGCTAAATTATTATATGTAGTAGTTACACTTACATTACTATTTATTGCATATTGCTTACAACTATAGTACACTGGCTAAATCATATTGGCGTAACAGGCTACAATATTATGCTACGCACCATAACTACTTGCTAAACGATATTAGATTCAGTGCCAATAGGCTAAAAGATTATGTTGGGGTAAATATATAGTATGCATTCTCTCAAGCCAACCCAACAATCTCGCAAAAGTGAATGATATACTTACGGCATATCGAGCACGGCGTCGATTCCATGGACAAACGCGACTTCGCCCTCTGAGTCCATGCTTGCAGCCATGGAAGCGTCATCACTCTCACTTTCCTCATCACTAAATCTAAACGAAGTTCTCATCAACTTCAGCCAGTGTAAGTCGTTTCCATTCCATGGTTGTGATAAAGATATCCACTAAAACGTTTTATCAAAAGCAAAAACAAAATCACGAAGTAAACTGCCCAAAAACCGAGCAACTGAAGCGCACTCTGCAATAGCAACAGGTAAACAGCACGCGCGCAACAGGGCTCGTTAATGTGTTCCGCGTGGCCCGCCCCGTCTCTGTAGTGACCATTCATGGCAAATGAGCTGTCGAGATTTTCGTCTGCCTGAATGCTATTTGTTGAAAATGGTGTCAAACATTTTGGATTCGATGGCCCATTACTGTAAGCTTTTTTTTCTTCCTTTCCCCATTTTCTACAAGGGTCTTCTGGTACTTACATTTATATTTATGCCATTTACTTGCAAATAAGAATTAGTTCTTAATGTACAAATTATGCAAGGAGTACATTCAAAAATTGCATAGTACAGGACATGTGGTTCGGTTTTTTCTGAAGATAAAAAGCAGAAAGAGTAAAACCCGATGTAAAACTAGGGGACAATATATGTGTAGACTTTGCAAACAAGGTCATTGGGTTGCGTGTATATTTTAAATAAGGTAATAAACAAAGTATATTTAATGAACTATGACTCGTTCCTAAATAAATAAGATCTGAAAAACAATTACATTAAAAATAAACTTTAATACAACTTCCAACACCAAAAAAAATAATTTACAAAACAGAGATTTACAATTTACAAAAAAATTACAAAACAGGGAAAAATATATACAAAATCACAGTCCAGGGTCCACAGCACTTCAGACCGAGAAGCCCATCTCTGCAGCCAGATCCAGAATGCCAGGAATCCCCTCCAGCAGGCCTAGGATTTGGTCGGAGAAGAACGCTTCTCCCTCTTTAGTTACCACTGCATCACACACCAGTGGCTCCTCACCGAAAAGGTTCTCACGTGGCCTTTTGCTTGGAGGTTGGCCCTCATCAGCATGTGCCTCCGACTCTGAGCTGGAGTTAGAGAATGATCCGTCATCCCCAGAGAAGGCCTTCCTCTTTCTCTTCCGCAGCTGCGGTGGTGGAGTCGGCGGCTTTTGCTTGGCTATGTTCTGCAGGTGGTTCTGGTGGCAGGCCATATGCCATTGCTCCAGGCTGGACAGGTGAGAATAGTACGTCTGCCTGTACCACTCCCAGTAGACCTGCTGCCAGTAGAGCTCCTGGTCGGTATAATATGCTCCAATGTTTCCAGGCAGCCGAGGGGACTCGCTGGTATGGAGACCGGCATTCTGCATACAGAAGGGCATCGGCGTCGAGTGCCAGTGGCTTGCACCTGCTGTGGACACATATGGCATGAAACTGAAGACTGCTTGCTTCCATTACTGTACACCAGGGATGATAATGACTTGTTTATGATTTTCCCAGCTACAAAGAGTACTAAAAATCTAGAGTATCTTACGTATGGATGGATTGGCAGTCAGCACATGTGGAGAAGGCTGATGGCTGTGTACCTCCACCAGGCCTTAAAAACATCAATTTAATTAGCTTTTTCTTTTTTCCCCTCTTTATCATACATAGCAAATTGGTAAGGAGCACACCTGTGGGATGCTGAAAGATCTTTATGGGCGGTGCCTCTACAGCACCACTAACATGGCCGACCACATGCGAGGGTGCCACAGCGATTCCGCAAGGGAAGGGTGCCGGCCCATAGGAGTCCACACACATCACTGTCTCGTGGGGGGCGCGGGAGACGACACAAAACAATTAATTCAAGTCAAATATGGTTGATTTAAACAGTAAACAAATGAAACAATGAAATGTTAAAAATGAATGAAAAGAGCAAATTTACATTATAAGGAAGACAAAATATTAAAGTTGAACTAAAATGACAGAAACGGATGTACACTGTTTCAAATACATTCTGCAATCTATGAAAATAGACAGTTATGGATGAAGAACCCACCCGCAGGCTGGAGGTAGACTGGATTCATCTGCCTTGGAAGCTGCCCATTAGCATGGGCTCGGGCAAAGTGCCTCTGCCTCTCCTGGCCATGGCCTGAATGAAAACCGCAAAACGGGTGCCCAGAGGAAGCATAAATGTGTCCTGTGTTCATAGTTAATATGAAAAATTGACAGCTTCTTAAAAGTAAATTGCAGAGCAAAATCAAGGTTTGACCAGATCTGTGCTTTTCAAAACTCAAACTGAGCTCCAAACATTCCAAACCAAACATTCCGCAGTTGCTTAGTACACACGTGATGTCACCATTTCTTCATTTTTGAACAAAAACACTACATTAAACAGGCTGCTTCAATAACCTCCATCAGCTTGCTCCATAGAGACTGGTTTGGTTGGAGTCATTCTCCTTTGTTTAGTTTGTCTAGATTGAAATAATACAAATGTCATTAACTCTGAATGTTTTTTGCAGTATTTTTGACTATACACTCAGGATTCTAGACACTATGCCTTCTCAATAAAAACACAAGACAGATAGTATGTGAATGCAGTGCAGAGCATGGAGGCCTTATTCTGAGCCATCCATCCTGCCATCACCAATAGCATGTGTGAATGTGAAAAGGGAAACACCCACTCTCTTATACATCTTTATGAAACTCTTCTTGTATACTCACGCCCCTTTTTAAGTCACTTATTGCAGTTTCTGTGGACAAGTAAGACATCCTCCCTTTGCATCACAGTAAAGCCCACAGTAAATCCAACTCATCCTTTGGCCTGTTGTCACTTCAGTCGGCTGCACCCAAAGGCTGGATACATCCGCATGTGTTACTGCTATTAAGGGCTTACTTAAAGACAATTTTAATAATACCTGTAAATGTTTTACTTCTGTTCAAGTCACGTAGCTTCTGTTTGTTAACTCTTGTTATATAACGCTTCTTGTTTTTGGATTTTGTTATTTCTTTCTCATTTTTCTTCCTCTCCCCCTTCTCTACAAGTGTCTTCTGGTAGTTACAAATAAGAATTAGTTCTTACTTTCCAATTTTAAGATCCTTTCGAATCTATTTGTACACCTCCACCTTACCACCTGTGACGAATGCCTGAGTGCCGAAGGGCCTGGAGCAGGACGCACAGACTCCCGTGACTGTGAAATTCATTTATTAACACGCAACGTAACTGTGGCACTCACATATAACAGTAACGGATAACGTGACTTCTACAATTAACACGGACAACTCACACGTAACCGAAGACAATATACATAGACAGAACAGCTAAACAAACATTAACAAGGGCTACATGAACGTGGACATTGACATTAAGCACAGGCGCTAACAAACAATGACCAACAGTGAGGGGAGCACCGACAGGGGTTTAAATAGCCCAACGAACACTGACGCTAAACCCTGTACAGGTGCGTGCCCTCACGGGGGTGTGGCCACAAACAAAAGTAAACCCCCCTGCACGCGGCAGGCCGGACCACGTGACTTGTGGGGAGGAGCGTCCCGTGATAACACTAGTTATCTAAAGTTTTACATATAGCACAAAGACCCTTCAGGATGTAAATTAAAGTAGACACTTGGGAAAAGGCATTCATTTACATCCAGGCTTTTCTTTCCACCATTTAGGCTCCAATTGGTAACATGAAACATACGGGGAAAAAAGCTAACAAAAATGCCTTTTATTTTGGGGTTATCCAACGTGGATGTGGATGCTGGGGATGCAAAATCAGTAATTCAATACATTTCCTGATTCACCAGGGTCTTGCAAAACAAAACGCAAATAATACATCCAAAATGTAAAAACGTACACAAAACCTTTCCAGCACTACACTGGACTTCAAAGTCTTATAGAGGAAACAGTTCATAAATGCTTTAAACACGTCCACAGCAGTGCGCCCGTTAGCCAGCACAATTGCAAACACTATGCATGCAATGTGCTGTTAGCACCTCCTACGATGTGGACGAGGGGTTGGATTTTAGGAGGCAAAAATAGAACACAGCAAACCTATAAAAAAACAGCAACCTCAAAGTATTTACAAATCTGTGCCAATATGTAATGTCCCTAAGCGCACTTCTGATCATGCATCTATGCAGAGTGGAACACTGCAAAATCTGCACATGAACATTGTTCTCATCTTGCAGTGCAAACATGTCCTCCTCCCATGTGAGGCTTTCTGTTGCACGTCAGTGGTATGCACTGATGGCTTCATACCGCTCCTCAGCCACAGAAGGAGGAAACACGTGGCTACGCAAGTGATCCTTCCTCCACAGGTCCCCAATAGCCGAAGGCTTCGCCAGTCCAAGATAGATCTTTATGCTGAGATGAAGAAGCATTTCATCAGCATTTCATCCATCCATGTCCTCTTCATGTTATCCCCTTTTCTCCAAGCTGCAAATCGGTTAGTATTGTTGCATAGGGTTTGGATCACCTCTTGACTAAAGAACAGCTGGAAGATGTTGGAAGGGCTGTAGACTGTCTAAAAATCCATGTGAACTCCTAGGATGAAAATTCAATGGGGCAGGCTGCTCATCTTCCTCCCAGGTGTCGCGCCATCTGTCCTCCTGTGCAGTAGCTGGTGCTGACACTGTGCTCTTTCCCCTGGAGCTGATCTTGTCTTCCTTGCTCTGGCATGAGGTTGTTGCCCAGCTAAGGTGTGGAAGGTGTTGCCGGGTGTCGGAGGTGACGGTATGGACACTCCTTTCTTTGCTTGAGGTGGGCTTGTGCTTCTGCTGCCTTTGTGACTAGCCAGTCTTCCAGCAGGCACCCTCATGGGTGTCCATAGATTGTGGGATGGTAGAAGTTGATTGTTCCCTGGGAGTGGGTCACAAAAGGTGTGAAACATTCCATATGGGGTAGGCTAGGATTGATCTGCTTCACTGCAAGACAAAGACAGCATAACATAGCCAAATGAGTACAATATGTACCATGAAAATAAACACAAACATCAAATTGTTATGAGAAATAAGGCTAAATTATTATATGTAGTAGCTACACTTACATTACTATTTATTGCATATTACTTACAACTATAGTACACTGGCTAAATCATATTGGCGTAACAGGCTACAATATTATGCTACGCACCATAACTACTTGCTAAACGATACTAGATTCAGTGCCAATAGGCTAAAAGATTATGTTGGGGTAAATATATAGTATGCATTCTCTCAAGCCAACCCAACAATCTCGCAAAAGTGAATGATATACTTACGGCATATCGAGCACGGCGTCGATTCCATGGACAAACGCGACTTCGCCCTCTGAGTCCATGCTTGCAGCCATGGAAGCGTCATCACTCTCACTTTCCTCATCACTAAATCTAAACGAAGTTCTCATCAACTTCAGCCAGTGTAAGTCGTTTCCATTCCATGGTTGTGATAAAGATATCCACTAAAACGTTTTATCAAAAGCAAAAACAAAATCACGAAGTAAACTGCCCAAAAACCGAGCAACTGAAGTGCACTCTGCAATAGCAACAGGTAAACAGCACGCGCGCAACAGGGCTCGTTAATGTGTTCCGCGTGGCCCGCCCCGTCTCTGTAGTGACCATTCATGGCAAATGAGCTGTCGAGATTTTCGTCTGCCTGAATGCTATTTTTTGAAAATGGTGTCAAATATTTTGGATTCGATGGCCCATTACTGTAAGCTTTTTTTTCTTCCTTTCCCCATTTTCTACAAGTGTCTTCTGGTACTTACATTTATATTTATGCCATTTACTTGCAAATAAGAATTAGTTCTTAATGTACAAATTATGCAAGGAGTACATTCAAAAATTGCATAGTACAGGACATGTGGTTCGGTTTTTTCTGAAGATAAAAAGCAGAAAGAGTAAAACTAGGGGACAATATATGTGTAGACTTTGCAAACAAGGTCATTGGGTTGCGTGTATATTTTAAATAAGGTAATAAACAAAGTATATTTAATGAACTATGACTCGTTCCTAAATAAATAAGATCTGAAAAACAATTACATTAAAAATAAACTTTAATACAACTTCCAACACCAAAAAAAATAATTTACAAAACAGAGATTTACAATTTACAAAAAAATTACAAAACAGGGAAAAATATATACAAAATCACAGTCCAGGGTCCACAGCACTTCAGACCGAGAAGCCCATCTCTGCAGCCAGATCCAGAATGCCAGGAATCCCCTCCAGCAGGCCTAGGATTTGGTCGGAGAAGAACGCTTCTCCCTCTTTAGTTACCACTGCATCACACACCAGTGGCTCCTCACCGAAAAGGTTCTCACGTGGCCTTTTGCTTGGAGGTTGGCCCTCATCAGCATGTGCCTCCGACTCTGAGCTGGAGTTAGAGAATGATCCGTCATCCCCAGAGAAGGCCTTCCTCTTTCTCTTCCGCAGCTGCGGTGGTGGAGTCGGCGGCTTTTGCTTGGCTATGTTCTGCAGGTGGTTCTGGTGGCAGGCCATATGCCATTGCTCCAGGCTGGACAGGTGAGAATAGTACGTCTGCCTGTACCACTCCCAGTAGACCTGCTGCCAGTAGAGCTCCTGGTCGGTATAATATGCTCCAATGTTTCCAGGCAGCCGAGGGGACTCGCTGGTATGGAGACCGGCATTCTGCATACAGAAGGGCATCGGCGTCGAGTGCCAGTGGCTTGCACCTGCTGTGGACACATATGGCATGAAACTGAAGACTGCTTGCTTCCATTACTGTACACCAGGGATGATAATGACTTGTTTATGATTTTCCCAGCTACAAAGAGTACTAAAAATCTAGAGTATCTTACGTATGGATGGATTGGCAGTCAGCACATGTGGAGAAGGCTGATGGCTGTGTACCTCCACCAGGCCTTAAAAACATCAATTTAATTAGCTTTTTCTTTTTTCCCCTCTTTATCATACATAGCAAATTGGTAAGGAGCACACCTGTGGGATGCTGAAAGATCTTTATGGGCGGTGCCTCTACAGCACCACTAACATGGCCGACCACATGCGAGGGTGCCACAGCGATTCCGCAAGGGAAGGGTGCCGGCCCATAGGAGTCCACACACATCACTGTCTCGTGGGGGGCGCGGGAGACGACACAAAACAATTAATTCAAGTCAAATATGGTTGATTTAAACAGTAAACAAATGAAACAATGAAATGTTAAAAATGAATGAAAAGAGCAAATTTACATTATAAGGAAGACAAAATATTAAAGTTGAACTAAAATGACAGAAACGGATGTACACTGTTTCAAATACATTCTGCAATCTATGAAAATAGACAGTTATGGATGAAGAACCCACCCGCAGGCTGGAGGTAGACTGGATTCATCTGCCTTGGAAGCTGCCCATTAGCATGGGCTCGGGCAAAGTGCCTCTGCCTCTCCTGGCCATGGCCTGAATGAAAACCGCAAAACGGGTGCCCAGAGGAAGCATAAATGTGTCCTGTGTTCATAGTTAATATGAAAAATTGACAGCTTCTTAAAAGTAAATTGCAGAGCAAAATCAAGGTTTGACCAGATCTGTGCTTTTCAAAACTCAAACTGAGCTCCAAACATTCCAAACCAAACATTCCGCAGTTGCTTAGTACACACGTGATGTCACCATTTCTTCATTTTTGAACAAAAACACTACATTAAACAGGCTGCTTCAATAACCTCCATCAGCTTGCTCCATAGAGACTGGTTTGGTTGGAGTCATTCTCCTTTGTTTAGTTTGTCTAGATTGAAATAATACAAATGTCATTAACTCTGAATGTTTTTTGCAGTATTTTTGACTATACACTCAGGATTCTAGACACTATGCCTTCTCAATAAAAACACAAGACAGATAGTATGTGAATGCAGTGCAGAGCATGGAGGCCTTATTCTGAGCCATCCATCCTGCCATCACCAATAGCATGTGTGAATGTGAAAAGGGAAACACCCACTCTCTTATACATCTTTATGAAACTCTTCTTGTATACTCACGCCCCTTTTTAAGTCACTTATTGCAGTTTCTGTGGACAAGTAAGACATCCTCCCTTTGCATCACAGTAAAGCCCACAGTAAATCCAACTCATCCTTTGGCCTGTTGTCACTTCAGTCGGCTGCACCCAAAGGCTGGATACATCCGCATGTGTTACTGCTATTAAGGGCTTACTTAAAGACAATTTTAATAATACCTGTAAATGTTTTACTTCTGTTCAAGTCACGTAGCTTCTGTTTGTTAACTCTTGTTATATAACGCTTCTTGTTTTTGGATTTTGTTATTTCTTTCTCATTTTTCTTCCTCTCCCCCTTCTCTACAAGTGTCTTCTGGTAGTTACAAATAAGAATTAGTTCTTACTTTCCAATTTTAAGATCCTTTCGAATCTATTTGTACACCTCCACCTTACCACCTGTGACGAATGCCTGAGTGCCGAAGGGCCTGGAGCAGGACGCACAGACTCCCGTGACTGTGAAATTCATTTATTAACACGCAACGTAACTGTGGCACTCACATATAACAGTAACGGATAACGTGACTTCTACAATTAACACGGACAACTCACACGTAACCGAAGACAATATACATAGACAGAACAGCTAAACAAACATTAACAAGGGCTACATGAACGTGGACATTGACATTAAGCACAGGCGCTAACAAACAATGACCAACAGTGAGGGGAGCACCGACAGGGGTTTAAATAGCCCAACGAACACTGACGCTAAACCCTGTACAGGTGCGTGCCCTCACGGGGGTGTGGCCACAAACAAAAGTAAACCCCCCTGCACGCGGCAGGCCGGACCACGTGACTTGTGGGGAGGAGCGTCCCGTGATAACACTAGTTATCTAAAGTTTTACATATAGCACAAAGACCCTTCAGGATGTAAATTAAAGTAGACACTTGGGAAAAGGCATTCATTTACATCCAGGCTTTTCTTTCCATCATTTAGGCTCCAATTGGTAACATGAAACATACGGGGAAAAAAGCTAACAAAAATGGCTTTTATTTTGGGGTTATCCAACGTGGATGTGGATGCTGGGGATGCAAAATCAGTAATTCAATACATTTCCTGATTCACCAGGGTCTTGTAAAACAAAACGCAAATAATACATCCAAAATGTAAAAACGTACACAAAACCTTTCCAGCACTACACTGGACTTCAAAGTCTTATAGAGGAAACAGTTCATAAATGCTTTAAACACGTCCACAGCAGTGCGCCCGTTAGCCAGCACAATTGCAAACACTATGCATGCAATGTGCTGTTAGCACCTCCTACGATGTGGACGAGGGGTTGGATTTTAGGAGGCAAAAATAGAACACAGCAAACCTATAAAAAAACAACAACCTCAAAGTATTTACAAATCTGTGCCAATATGTAATGTCCCTAAGCGCACTTCTGATCATGCATCTATGCAGAGTGGAACACTGCAAAATCTGCACATGAACATTGTTCTCATCTTGCAGTGCAAACATGTCCTCCTCCCATGTGAGGCTTTCTGTTGCACGTCAGTGGTATGCACTGATGGCTTCATACCGCTCCTCAGCCACAGAAGGAGGAAACACGTGGCTACGCAAGTGATCCTTCCTCCACAGGTCCCCAATAGCCGAAGGCTTCGCCAGTTCAAGATAGATCTTTATGCTGAGATGAAGAAGCATTTCATCAGCATTTCATCCATCCATGGCCTCTTCATGTTATCCCCTTTTCTCCAAGCTGCAAATCGGTTAGTATTGTTGCATAGGGTTTGGATCACCTCTTGACTAAAGAACAGCTGGAAGATGTTGGAAGGGCTGTAGACTGTCTAAAAATCCATGTGAACTCCTGGGATGAAAATTCAATGGGGCAGGCTGCTCATTTTCCTCCCAGGTGTCGCGCCATCTGTCCTCCTGTGCAGTAGCTGGTGCTGACGCTGTGCTCTTTCCCCTGGAGCTGATCTTGTCTTCCTTGCTCTGGCATGAGGTTGTTGCCCAGCTAAGGTGTGGAAGGTGTTGCCGGGTGTCGGAGGTGACGGTATGGACACTCCTTTCTTTGCTTGAGGTGGGCTTGTGCTTCTGCTGCCTTTGTGACTAGCCAGTCTTCCAGCAGGCACCCTCATGGGTGTCCATAGATTGTGGGATGGTAGAAGTTGATTGTTCCCTGGGAGTGGGTCACAAAAGGTGTGAAACATTCCATATGGGGTAGGCTAGGATTGATCTGCTTCACTGCAAGACAAAGACAGCATAACATAGCCAAATGAGTACAATATGTACCATGAAAATAAACACAAACATCAAATTGTTATGAGAAATGAGGCTAAATTATTATATGTAGTAGCTACACTTACATTACTATTTATTGCATATTACTTACAACTATAGTACACTGGCTAAATCATATTGGCGTAACAGGCTACAATATTATGCTACGCACCATAACTACTTGCTAAACGATATTAGATTCAGTGCCAATAGGCTAAAAGATTATGTTGGGGTAAATATATAGTATGCATTCTCTCAAGCCAACCCAACAATCTCGCAAAAGTGAATGATATACTTACGGCATATCGAGCACGGCGTCGATTCCATGGACAAACGCGACTTCGCCCTCTGAGTCCATGCTTGCAGCCATGGAAGCGTCATCACTCTCACTTTCCTCATCACTAAATCTAAACGAAGTTCTCATCAACTTCAGCCAGTGTAAGTCGTTTCCATTCCATGGTTGTGATAAAGATATCCACTAAAACGTTTTATCAAAAGCAAAAACAAAATCACGAAGTAAACTGCCCAAAAACCGAGCAACTGAAGCGCACTCTGCAATAGCAACAGGTAAACAGCACGCGCGCAACAGGGCTCGTTAATGTGTTCCGCGTGGCCCGCCCCGTCTCTGTAGTGACCATTCATGGCAAATGAGCTGTCGAGATTTTCGTCTGCCTGAATGCTATTTGTTGAAAATGGTGTCAAACATTTTGGATTCGATGGCCCATTACTGTAAGCTTTTTTTTCTTCCTTTCCCCATTTTCTACAAGGGTCTTCTGGTACTTACATTTATATTTATGCCATTTACTTGCAAATAAGAATTAGTTCTTAATGTACAAATTATGCAAGGAGTACATTCAAAAATTGCATAGTACAGGACATGTGGTTCGGTTTTTTCTGAAGATAAAAAGCAGAAAGAGTAAAACCCGATGTAAAACTAGGGGACAATATATGTGTAGACTTTGCAAACAAGGTCATTGGGTTGCGTGTATATTTTAAATAAGGTAATAAACAAAGTATATTTAATGAACTATGACTCGTTCCTAAATAAATAAGATCTGAAAAACAATTACATTAAAAATAAACTTTAATACAACTTCCAACACCAAAAAAAATAATTTACAAAACAGAGATTTACAATTTACAAAAAAATTACAAAACAGGGAAAAATATATACAAAATCACAGTCCAGGGTCCACAGCACTTCAGACCGAGAAGCCCATCTCTGCAGCCAGATCCAGAATGCCAGGAATCCCCTCCAGCAGGCCTAGGATTTGGTCGGAGAAGAACGCTTCTCCCTCTTTAGTTACCACTGCATCACACACCAGTGGCTCCTCACCGAAAAGGTTCTCGCCTGGCCTTTTGCTTGGAGGTTGGCCCTCATCAGCATGTGCCTCCGACTCTGAGCTGGAGTTAGAGAATGATCCGTCATCTCCAGAGAAGGCCTTCCTCTTTCTCTTCCGCAGCTGCGGTGGTGGAGTCGGCGGCTTTTGCTTGGCTATGTTCTGCAGGTGGTTCTGGTGGCAGGCCATATGCCATTGCTCCAGGCTGGACAGGTGAGAATAGTACGTCTGCCTGTACCACTCCCAGTAGACCTGCTGCCAGTAGAGCTGCTGGTCGGTATAATATGCTCCAATGTTTCCAGGCAGCCGAGGGGACTCGCTGGTATGGAGACCGGCATTCTGCATACAGAAGGGCATCGGCGTCGAGTGCCAGTGGCTTGCACCTGCTGTGGACACATATGGCATGAAACTGAAGACTGCTTGCTTCCATTACTGTACACCAGGGATGATAATGACTTGTTTATGATTTTCCCAGCTACAAAGAGTACTAAAAATCTAGAGTATCTTACGTATGGATGGATTGGCAGTCAGCACATGTGGAGAAGGCTGATGGCTGTGTACCTCCACCAGGCCTTAAAAACATCAATTTAATTAGCTTTTTCTTTTTTCCCCTCTTTATCATACATAGCAAATTGGTAAGGAGCACACCTGTGGGATGCTGAAAGATCTTTATGGGCGGTGCCTCTACAGCACCACTAACATGGCCGACCACATGCGAGGGTGCCACAGCGATTCCGCAAGGGAAGGGTGCCGGCCCATAGGAGTCCACACACATCACTGTCTCGTGGGGGGCGCGGGAGACGACACAAAACAATTAATTCAAGTCAAATATGGTTGATTTAAACAGTAAACAAATGAAACAATGAAATGTTAAAAATGAATGAAAAGAGCAAATTTACATTATAAGGAAGACAAAATATTAAAGTTGAACTAAAATGACAGAAACGGATGTACACTGTTTCAAATACATTCTGCAATCTATGAAAATAGACAGTTATGGATGAAGAACCCACCCGCAGGCTGGAGGTAGACTGGATTCATCTGCCTTGGAAGCTGCCCATTAGCATGGGCTCGGGCAAAGTGCCTCTGCCTCTCCTGGCCATGGCCTGAATGAAAACCGCAAAACGGGTGCCCAGAGGAAGCATAAATGTGTCCTGTGTTCATAGTTAATATGAAAAATTGACAGCTTCTTAAAAGTAAATTGCAGAGCAAAATCAAGGTTTGACCAGATCTGTGCTTTTCAAAACTCAAACTGAGCTCCAAACATTCCAAACCAAACATTCCGCAGTTGCTTAGTACACACGTGATGTCACCATTTCTTCATTTTTGAACAAAAACACTACATTAAACAGGCTGCTTCAATAACCTCCATCAGCTTGCTCCATAGAGACTGTTTTGGTTGGAGTCATTCTTCTTTGTTTAGTTTGTCTAGATTGAAATAATACAAATGTCATTAACTCTGGATGTTTTTTGCAGTATTTTTGACTATACACTCAGGATTCTAGACACTATGCCTTCTCAATAAAAACACAAGACAGATAGTATGTGAATGCAGTGCAGAGCATGGAGGCCTTATTCTGAGCCATCCATCCTGCCATCACCAATAGCATGTGTGAATGTGAAAAGGGAAACACCCACTCTCTTATACATCTTTATGAAACTCTTCTTGTATACTCACGCCCCTTTTTAAGTCAGTTATTGCAGTTTCTGTGGACAAGTAAGACATCCTCCCTTTGCATCACAGTAAAGCCCACAGTAAATCCAACTCATCCTTTGGCCTGTTGTCACTTCAGTCGGCTGCACCCAAAGGCTGGATACATCCGCATGTGTTACTGCTATTAAGGGCTTACTTAAAGACAATTTTAATAATACCTGTAAATGTTTCACTTCTGTTTAAGTCACGTAGCTTCTGTTTGTTAACTCTTGTTATATAACGCTTCTTGTTTTTGGATTTTGTTATTTCTTTCTCATTTTTCTTCCTCTCCCCCTTCTCTACAAGTGTCTTCTGGTAGTTACAAATAAGAATTAGTTCTTACTTTCCAATTTTAAGATCCTTTCGAATCTATTTGTACACCTCCACCTTACCACCTGTGACGAATGCCTGAGTGCCGAAGGGCCTGGAGCAGGACGCACAGACTCCCGTGACTGTGAAATTCATTTATTAACACGCAACGTAACTGTGGCACTCACATATAACAGTAACGGATAACGTGACTTCTACAATTAACACGGACAACTCACACGTAACCGAAGACAATATACATAGACAGAACAGCTAAACAAACATTAACAAGGGCTACATGAACGTGGACATTGACATTAAGCACAGGCGCTAACAAACAATGACCAACAGTGAGGGGAGCACCGACAGGGGTTTAAATAGCCCAACGAACACTGACGCTAAACCCTGTACAGGTGCGTGCCCTCACGGGGGTGTGGCCACAAACAAAAGTAAACCCCCCTGCACGCGGCAGGCCGGACCACGTGACTTGTGGGGAGGAGCGTCCCGTGATAACACTAGTTATCTAAAGTTTTACATATAGCACAAAGACCCTTCAGGATGTAAATTAAAGTAGACACTTGGGAAAAGGCATTCATTTACATCCAGGCTTTTCTTTCCATCATTTAGGCTCCAATTGGTAACATGAAACATACGGGGAAAAAAGCTAACAAAAATGCCTTTTATTTTGGGGTTATCCAACGTGGATGTGGATGCTGGGGATGCAAAATCAGTAATTCAATACATTTCCTGATTCACCAGGGTCTTGTAAAACAAAACGCAAATAATACATCCAAAATGTAAAAACGTACACAAAACCTTTCCAGCACTACACTGGACTTCAAAGTCTTATAGAGGAAACAGTTCATAAATGCTTTAAACACGTCCACAGCAGTGCGCCCGTTAGCCAGCACAATTGCAAACACTATGCATGCAATGTGCTGTTAGCACCTCCTACGATGTGGACGAGGGGTTGGATTTTAGGAGGCAAAAATAGAACACAGCAAACCTATAAAAAAACAACAACCTCAAAGTATTTACAAATCTGTGCCAATATGTAATGTCCCTAAGCGCACTTCTGATCATGCATCTATGCAGAGTGGAACACTGCAAAATCTGCACATGAACATTGTTCTCATCTTGCAGTGCAAACATGTCCTCCTCCCATGTGAGGCTTTCTGTTGCACGTCAGTGGTATGCACTGATGGCTTCATACCGCTCCTCAGCCACAGAAGGAGGAAACACGTGGCTACGCAAGTGATCCTTCCTCCACAGGTCCCCAATAGCCGAAGGCTTCGCCAGTTCAAGATAGATCTTTATGCTGAGATGAAGAAGCATTTCATCAGCATTTCATCCATCCATGGCCTCTTCATGTTATCCCCTTTTCTCCAAGCTGCAAATCGGTTAGTATTGTTGCATAGGGTTTGGATCACCTCTTGACTAAAGAACAGCTGGAAGATGTTGGAAGGGCTGTAGACTGTCTAAAAATCCATGTGAACTCCTGGGATGAAAATTCAATGGGGCAGGCTGCTCATTTTCCTCCCAGGTGTCGCGCCATCTGTCCTCCTGTGCAGTAGCTGGTGCTGACGCTGTGCTCTTTCCCCTGGAGCTGATCTTGTCTTCCTTGCTCTGGCATGAGGTTGTTGCCCAGCTAAGGTGTGGAAGGTGTTGCCGGGTGTCGGAGGTGACGGTATGGACACTCCTTTCTTTGCTTGAGGTGGGCTTGTGCTTCTGCTGCCTTTGTGACTAGCCAGTCTTCCAGCAGGCACCCTCATGGGTGTCCATAGATTGTGGGATGGTAGAAGTTGATTGTTCCCTGGGAGTGGGTCACAAAAGGTGTGAAACATTCCATATGGGGTAGGCTAGGATTGATCTGCTTCACTGCAAGACAAAGACAGCATAACATAGCCAAATGAGTACAATATGTACCATGAAAATAAACACAAACATCAAATTGTTATGAGAAATGAGGCTAAATTATTATATGTAGTAGCTACACTTACATTACTATTTATTGCATATTACTTACAACTATAGTACACTGGCTAAATCATATTGGCGTAACAGGCTACAATATTATGCTACGCACCATAACTACTTGCTAAACGATATTAGATTCAGTGCCAATAGGCTAAAAGATTATGTTGGGGTAAATATATAGTATGCATTCTCTCAAGCCAACCCAACAATCTCGCAAAAGTGAATGATATACTTACGGCATATCGAGCACGGCGTCGATTCCATGGACAAACGCGACTTCGCCCTCTGAGTCCATGCTTGCAGCCATGGAAGCGTCATCATTCTCACTTTCCTCATCACTAAATCTAAACGAAGTTCTCATCAACTTCAGCCAGTGTAAGTCGTTTCCATTCCATGGTTGTGATAAAGATATCCACTAAAACGTTTTATCAAAAGCAAAAACAAAATCACGAAGTAAACTGCCCAAAAACCGAGCAACTGAAGCGCACTCTGCAATAGCAACAGGTAAACAGCACGCGCGCAACAGGGCTCGTTAATGTGTTCCGCGTGGCCCGCCCCGTCTCTGTAGTGACCATTCATGGCAAATGAGCTGTCGAGATTTTCGTCTGCCTGAATGCTATTTGTTGAAAATGGTGTCAAACATTTTGGATTCGATGGCCCATTACTGTAAGCTTTTTTTTCTTCCTTTCCCCATTTTCTACAAGGGTCTTCTGGTACTTACATTTATATTTATGCCATTTACTTGCAAATAAGAATTAGTTCTTAATGTACAAATTATGCAAGGAGTACATTCAAAAATTGCATAGTACAGGACATGTGGTTCGGTTTTTTCTGAAGATAAAAAGCAGAAAGAGTAAAACCCGATGTAAAACTAGGGGACAATATATGTGTAGACTTTGCAAACAAGGTCATTGGGTTGCGTGTATATTTTAAATAAGGTAATAAACAAAGTATATTTAATGAACTATGACTCGTTCCTAAATAAATAAGATCTGAAAAACAATTACATTAAAAATAAACTTTAATACAACTTCCAACACCAAAAAAAATAATTTACAAAACAGAGATTTACAATTTACAAAAAAATTACAAAACAGGGAAAAATATATACAAAATCACAGTCCAGGGTCCACAGCACTTCAGACCGAGAAGCCCATCTCTGCAGCCAGATCCAGAATGCCAGGAATCCCCTCCAGCAGGCCTAGGATTTGGTCGGAGAAGAACGCTTCTCCCTCTTTAGTTACCACTGCATCACACACCAGTGGCTCCTCACCGAAAAGGTTCTCGCCTGGCCTTTTGCTTGGAGGTTGGCCCTCATCAGCATGTGCCTCCGACTCTGAGCTGGAGTTAGAGAATGATCCGTCATCTCCAGAGAAGGCCTTCCTCTTTCTCTTCCGCAGCTGCGGTGGTGGAGTCGGCGGCTTTTGCTTGGCTATGTTCTGCAGGTGGTTCTGGTGGCAGGCCATATGCCATTGCTCCAGGCTGGACAGGTGAGAATAGTACGTCTGCCTGTACCACTCCCAGTAGACCTGCTGCCAGTAGAGCTCCTGGTCGGTATAATATGCTCCAATGTTTCCAGGCAGCCGAGGGGACTCGCTGGTATGGAGACCGGCATTCCGCATACAGAAGGGCATCGGCGTCGAGTGCCAGTGGCTTGCACCTGCTGTGGACACATATGGCATGAAACTGAAGACTGCTTGCTTCCATTACTGTACACCAGGGATGATAATGACTTGTTTATGATTTTCCCAGCTACAAAGAGTACTAAAAATCTAGAGTATCTTACGTATGGATGGATTGGCAGTCAGCACATGTGGAGAAGGCTGATGGCTGTGTACCTCCACCAGGCCTTAAAAACATCAATTTAATTAGCTTTTTCTTTTTTCCCCTCTTTATCATACATAGCAAATTGGTAAGGAGCACACCTGTGGGATGCTGAAAGATCTTTATGGGCGGTGCCTCTACAGCACCACTAACATGGCCGACCACATGTGAGGGTGCCACAGCGATTCCGCAAGGGAAGGGTGCCGGCCCATAGGAGTCCACACACATCACTGTCTCGTGGGGGGCGCGGGAGACGACACAAAACAATTAATTCAAGTCAAATATGGTTGATTTAAACAGTAAACAAATGAAACAATGAAATGTTAAAAATGAATGAAAAGAGCAAATTTACATTATAAGGAAGACAAAATATTAAAGTTGAACTAAAATGACAGAAACGGATGTACACTGTTTCAAATACATTCTGCAATCTATGAAAATAGACAGTTATGGATGAAGAACCCACCCGCAGGCTGGAGGTAGACTGGATTCATCTGCCTTGGAAGCTGCCCATTAGCATGGGCTCGGGCAAAGTGCCTCTGCCTCTCCTGGCCATGGCCTGAATGAAAACCGCAAAACGGGTGCCCAGAGGAAGCATAAATGTGTCCTGTGTTCATAGTTAATATGAAAAATTGACAGCTTCTTAAAAGTAAATTGCAGAGCAAAATCAAGGTTTGACCAGATCTGTGCTTTTCAAAACTCAAACTGAGCTCCAAACATTCCAAACCAAACATTCCGCAGTTGCTTAGTACACACGTGATGTCACCATTTCTTCATTTTTGAACAAAAACACTACATTAAACAGGCTGCTTCAATAACCTCCATCAGCTTGCTCCATAGAGACTGGTTTGGTTGGAGTCATTCTCCTTTGTTTAGTTTGTCTAGATTGAAATAATACAAATGTCATTAACTCTGAATGTTTTTTGCAGTATTTTTGACTATACACTCAGGATTCTAGACACTATGCCTTCTCAATAAAAACACAAGACAGATAGTATGTGAATGCAGTGCAGAGCATGGAGGCCTTATTCTGAGCCATCCATCCTGCCATCACCAATAGCATGTGTGAATGTGAAAAGGGAAACACCCACTCTCTTATACATCTTTATGAAACTCTTCTTGTATACTCACGCCCCTTTTTAAGTCACTTATTGCAGTTTCTGTGGACAAGTAAGACATCCTCCCTTTGCATCACAGTAAAGCCCACAGTAAATCCAACTCATCCTTTGGCCTGTTGTCACTTCAGTCGGCTGCACCCAAAGGCTGGATACATCCGCATGTGTTACTGCTATTAAGGGCTTACTTAAAGACAATTTTAATAATACCTGTAAATGTTTTACTTCTGTTCAAGTCACGTAGCTTCTGTTTGTTAACTCTTGTTATATAACGCTTCTTGTTTTTGGATTTTGTTATTTCTTTCTCATTTTTCTTCCTCTCCCCCTTCTCTACAAGTGTCTTCTGGTAGTTACAAATAAGAATTAGTTCTTACTTTCCAATTTTAAGATCCTTTCGAATCTATTTGTACACCTCCACCTTACCACCTGTGACGAATGCCTGAGTGCCGAAGGGCCTGGAGCAGGACGCACAGACTCCCGTGACTGTGAAATTCATTTATTAACACGCAACGTAACTGTGGCACTCACATATAACAGTAACGGATAACGTGACTTCTACAATTAACACGGACAACTCACACGTAACCGAAGACAATATACATAGACAGAACAGCTAAACAAACATTAACAAGGGCTACATGAACGTGGACATTGACATTAAGCACAGGCGCTAACAAACAATGACCAACAGTGAGGGGAGCACCGACAGGGGTTTAAATAGCCCAACGAACACTGACGCTAAACCCTGTACAGGTGCGTGCCCTCACGGGGGTGTGGCCACAAACAAAAGTAAACCCCCCTGCACGCGGCAGGCCGGACCACGTGACTTGTGGGGAGGAGCGTCCCGTGATAACACTAGTTATCTAAAGTTTTACATATAGCACAAAGACCCTTCAGGATGTAAATTAAAGTAGACACTTGGAAAAAGGCATTCATTTACATCCAGGCTTTTCTTTCCATCATTTAGGCTCCAATTGGTAACATGAAACATACGGGGAAAAAAGCTAACAAAAATGCCTTTTATTTTGGGGTTATCCAACGTGGATGTGGATGCTGGGGATGCAAAATCAGTAATTCAATACATTTCCTGATTCACCAGGGTCTTGTAAAACAAAACGCAAATAATACATCCAAAATGTAAAAACGCACACAAAACCTTTCCAGCACTACACTGGACTTCAAAGTTTTATAGAGGAAATAGTTCATAAATGCTTTAAACACGTCCACAGCAGTGCGCCCGTTAGCCAGCACAATTGCAAACACTATGCATGCAATGTGCTGTTAGCACCTCCTACGATGTGGACGAGGGGTTGGATTTTAGGAGGCAAAAATAGAACACAGCAAACCTATAAAAAAACAACAACCTCAAAGTATTTACAAATCTGTGCCAATATGTAATGTCCCTAAGCGCACTTCTGATCATGCATCTATGCAGAGTGGAACACTGCAAAATCTGCACATGAACATTGTTCTCATCTTGCAGTGCAAACATGTCCTCCTCCCATGTGAGGCTTTCTGTTGCACGTCAGTGGTATGCACTGATGGCTTCATACCGCTCCTCAGCCACAGAAGGAGGAAACACGTGGCTACGCAAGTGATCCTTCCTCCACAGGTCCCCAATAGCCGAAGGCTTCGCCAGTCCAAGATAGATCTTTATGCTGAGATGAAGAAGCATTTCATCAGCATTTCATCCATCCATGTCCTCTTCATGTTATCCCCTTTTCTCCAAGCTGCAAATCGGTTAGTATTGTTGCATAGGGTTTGGATCACCTCTTGACTAAAGAACAGCTGGAAGATGTTGGAAGGGCTGTAGACTGTCTAAAAATCCATGTGAACTCCTAGGATGAAAATTCAATGGGGCAGGCTGCTCATCTTCCTCCCAGGTGTCGCGCCATCTGTCCTCCTGTGCAGTAGCTGGTGCTGACGCTGTGCTCTTTCCCCTGGAGCTGATCTTGTCTTCCTTGCTCTGGCATGAGGTTGTTGCCCAGCTAAGGTGTGGAAGGTGTTGCCGGGTGTCGGAGGTGACGGTATGGACACTCCTTTCTTTGCTTGAGGTGGGCTTGTGCTTCTGCTGCCTTTGTGACTAGCCAGTCTTCCAGCAGGCACCCTCATGGGTGTCCATAGATTGTGGGATGGTAGAAGTTGATTGTTCCCTGGGAGTGGGTCACAAAAGGTGTGAAACATTCCATATGGGGTAGGCTAGGATTGATCTGCTTCACTGCAAGACAAAGACAGCATAACAAATGAGTACAATATGTACCATGAAAATAAACACAAACATCAAATTGTCATGAGAAATAAGGCTAAATTATTATATGTAGTAGTTACACTTACATTACTATTTATTGCATATTGCTTACAACTATAGTACACTGGCTAAATCATATTGGCGTAACAGGCTACAATATTATGCTACGCACCATAACTACTTGCTAAACGATATTAGATTCAGTGCCAATAGGCTAAAAGATTATGTTGGGGTAAATATATAGTATGCATTCTCTCAAGCCAACCCAACAATCTCGCAAAAGTGAATGATATACTTACGGCATATCGAGCACGGCGTCGATTCCATGGACAAACGCGACTTCGCCCTCTGAGTCCATGCTTGCAGCCATGGAAGCGTCATCACTCTCACTTTCCTCATCACTAAATCTAAACGAAGTTCTCATCAACTTCAGCCAGTGTAAGTCGTTTCCATTCCATGGTTGTGATAAAGATATCCACTAAAACGTTTTATCAAAAGCAAAAACAAAATCACGAAGTAAACTGCCCAAAAACCGAGCAACTGAAGCGCACTCTGCAATAGCAACAGGTAAACAGCACGCGCGCAACAGGGCTCGTTAATGTGTTCCGCGTGGCCCGCCCCGTCTCTGTAGTGACCATTCATGGCAAATGAGCTGTCGAGATTTTCGTCTGCCTGAATGCTATTTGTTGAAAATGGTGTCAAACATTTTGGATTCGATGGCCCATTACTGTAAGCTTTTTTTTCTTCCTTTCCCCATTTTCTACAAGGGTCTTCTGGTACTTACATTTATATTTATGCCATTTACTTGCAAATAAGAATTAGTTCTTAATGTACAAATTATGCAAGGAGTACATTCAAAAATTGCATAGTACAGGACATGTGGTTCGGTTTTTTCTGAAGATAAAAAGCAGAAAGAGTAAAACCCGATGTAAAACTAGGGGACAATATATGTGTAGACTTTGCAAACAAGGTCATTGGGTTGCGTGTATATTTTAAATAAGGTAATAAACAAAGTATATTTAATGAACTATGACTCGTTCCTAAATAAATAAGATCTGAAAAACAATTACATTAAAAATAAACTTTAATACAACTTCCAACACCAAAAAAAATAATTTACAAAACAGAGATTTACAATTTACAAAAAAATTACAAAACAGGGAAAAATATATACAAAATCACAGTCCAGGGTCCACAGCACTTCAGACCGAGAAGCCCATCTCTGCAGCCAGATCCAGAATGCCAGGAATCCCCTCCAGCAGGCCTAGGATTTGGTCGGAGATGAACGCTTCTCCCTCTTTAGTTACCACTGCATCACACACCAGTGGCTCCTCACCGAAAAGGTTCTCACGTGGCCTTTTGCTTGGAGGTTGGCCCTCATCAGCATGTGCCTCCGACTCTGAGCTGGAGTTAGAGAATGATCCGTCATCCCCAGAGAAGGCCTTCCTCTTTCTCTTCCGCAGCTGCGGTGGTGGAGTCGGCGGCTTTTGCTTGGCTATGTTCTGCAGGTGGTTCTGGTGGCAGGCCATATGCCATTGCTCCAGGCTGGACAGGTGAGAATAGTACGTCTGCCTGTACCACTCCCAGTAGACCTGCTGCCAGTAGAGCTCCTGGTCGGTATAATATGCTCCAATGTTTCCAGGCAGCCGAGGGGACTCGCTGGTATGGAGACCGGCATTCTGCATACAGAAGGGCATCGGCGTCGAGTGCCAGTGGCTTGCACCTGCTGTGGACACATATGGCATGAAACTGAAGACTGCTTGCTTCCATTACTGTACACCAGGGATGATAATGACTTGTTTATGATTTTCCCAGCTACAAAGAGTACTAAAAATCTAGAGTATCTTACGTATGGATGGATTGGCAGTCAGCACATGTGGAGAAGGCTGATGGCTGTGTACCTCCACCAGGCCTTAAAAACATCAATTTAATTAGCTTTTTCTTTTTTCCCCTCTTTATCATACATAGCAAATTGGTAAGGAGCACACCTGTGGGATGCTGAAAGATCTTTATGGGCGGTGCCTCTACAGCACCACTAACATGGCCGACCACATGCGAGGGTGCCACAGCGATTCCGCAAGGGAAGGGTGCCGGCCCATAGGAGTCCACACACATCACTGTCTCGTGGGGGGCGCGGGAGACGACACAAAACAATTAATTCAAGTCAAATATGGTTGATTTAAACAGTAAACAAATGAAACAATGAAATGTTAAAAATGAATGAAAAGAGCAAATTTACATTATAAGGAAGACAAAATATTAAAGTTGAACTAAAATGACAGAAACGGATGTACACTGTTTCAAATACATTCTGCAATCTATGAAAATAGACAGTTATGGATGAAGAACCCACCCGCAGGCTGGAGGTAGACTGGATTCATCTGCCTTGGAAGCTGCCCATTAGCATGGGCTCGGGCAAAGTGCCTCTGCCTCTCCTGGCCATGGCCTGAATGAAAACCGCAAAACGGGTGCCCAGAGGAAGCATAAATGTGTCCTGTGTTCATAGTTAATATGAAAAATTGACAGCTTCTTAAAAGAAAATTGCAGAGCAAAATCAAGGTTTGACCAGATCTGTGCTTTTCAAAACTCAAACTGAGCTCCAAACATTCCAAACCAAACATTCCGCAGTTGCTTAGTACACACGTGATGTCACCATTTCTTCATTTTTGAACAAAAACACTACATTAAACAGGCTGCTTCAATAACCTCCATCAGCTTGCTCCATAGAGACTGGTTTGGTTGGAGTCATTCTCCTTTGTTTAGTTTGTCTAGATTGAAATAATACAAATGTCATTAACTCTGAATGTTTTTTGCAGTATTTTTGACTATACACTCAGGATTCTAGACACTATGCCTTCTCAATAAAAACACAAGACAGATAGTATGTGAATGCAATGCAGAGCATGGAGGCCTTATTCTGAGCCATCCATCCTGCCATCACCAATAGCATGTGTGAATGTGAAAAGGGAAACACCCACTCTCTTATACATCTTTATGAAACTCTTCTTGTATACTCACGCCCCTTTTTAAGTCACTTATTGCAGTTTCTGTGGACAAGTAAGACATCCTCCCTTTGCATCACAGTAAAGCCCACAGTAAATCCAACTCATCCTTTGGCCTGTTGTCACTTCAGTCGGCTGCACCCAAAGGCTGGATACATCCGCATGTGTTACTGCTATTAAGGGCTTACTTAAAGACAATTTTAATAATACCTGTAAATGTTTTACTTCTGTTCAAGTCACGTAGCTTCTGTTTGTTAACTCTTGTTATATAACGCTTCTTGTTTTTGGATTTTGTTATTTCTTTCTCATTTTTCTTCCTCTCCCCCTTCTCTACAAGTGTCTTCTGGTAGTTACAAATAAGAATTAGTTCTTACTTTCCAATTTTAAGATCCTTTCGAATCTATTTGTACACCTCCACCTTACCACCTGTGACGAATGCCTGAGTGCCGAAGGGCCTGGAGCAGGACGCACAGACTCCCGTGACTGTGAAATTCATTTATTAACACGCAACGTAACTGTGGCACTCACATATAACAGTAACGGATAACGTGACTTCTACAATTAACACGGACAACTCACACGTAACCGAAGACAATATACATAGACAGAACAGCTAAACAAACATTAACAAGGGCTACATGAACGTGGACATTGACATTAAGCACAGGCGCTAACAAACAATGACCAACAGTGAGGGGAGCACCGACAGGGGTTTAAATAGCCCAACGAACACTGACGCTAAACCCTGTACAGGTGCGTGCCCTCACGGGGGTGTGGCCACAAACAAAAGTAAACCCCCCTGCACGCGGCAGGCCGGACCACGTGACTTGTGGGGAGGAGCGTCCCGTGATAACACTAGTTATCTAAAGTTTTACATATAGCACAAAGACCCTTCAGGATGTAAATTAAAGTAGACACTTGGAAAAAGGCATTCATTTACATCCAGGCTTTTCTTTCCATCATTTAGGCTCCAATTGGTAACATGAAACATACGGGGAAAAAAGCTAACAAAAATGCCTTTTATTTTGGGGTTATCCAACGTGGATGTGGATGCTGGGGATGCAAAATCAGTAATTCAATACATTTCCTGATTCACCAGGGTCTTGTAAAACAAAACGCAAATAATACATCCAAAATGTAAAAACGCACACAAAACCTTTCCAGCACTACACTGGACTTCAAAGTTTTATAGAGGAAATAGTTCATAAATGCTTTAAACACGTCCACAGCAGTGCGCCCGTTAGCCAGCACAATTGCAAACACTATGCATGCAATGTGCTGTTAGCACCTCCTACGATGTGGACGAGGGGTTGGATTTTAGGAGGCAAAAATAGAACACAGCAAACCTATAAAAAAACAGCAACCTCAAAGTATTTACAAATCTGTGCCAATATGTAATGTCCCTAAGCGCACTTCTGATCATGCATCTATGCAGAGTGGAACACTGCAAAATCTGCACATGAACATTGTTCTCATCTTGTAGTGCAAACATGTCCTCCTCCCATGTGAGGCTTTCTGTTGCACGTCAGTGGTATGCACTGATGGCTTCATACCGCTCCTCAGCCACAGAAGGAGGAAACACGTGGCTACGCAAGTGATCCTTCCTCCACAGGTCCCCAATAGCCGAAGGCTTCGCCAGTCCAAGATAGATCTTTATGCTGAGATGAAGAAGCATTTCATCAGCATTTCATCCATCCATGTCCTCTTCATGTTATCCCCTTTTCTCCAAGCTGCAAATCGGTTAGTATTGTTGCATAGGGTTTGGATCACCTCTTGACTAAAGAACAGCTGGAAGATGTTGGAAGGGCTGTAGACTGTCTAAAAATCCATGTGAACTCCTAGGATGAAAATTCAATGGGGCAGGCTGCTCATCTTCCTCCCAGGTGTCGCGCCATCTGTCCTCCTGTGCAGTAGCTGGTGCTGACGCTGTGCTCTTTCCCCTGGAGCTGATCTTGTCTTCCTTGCTCTGGCATGAGGTTGTTGCCCAGCTAAGGTGTGGAAGGTGTTGCCGGGTGTCGGAGGTGACGGTATGGACACTCCTTTCTTTGCTTGAGGTGGGCTTGTGCTTCTGCTGCCTTTGTGACTAGCCAGTCTTCCAGCAGGCACCCTCATGGGTGTCCATAGATTGTGGGATGGTAGAAGTTGATTGTTCCCTGGGAGTGGGTCACAAAAGGTGTGAAACATTCCATATGGGGTAGGCTAGGATTGATCTGCTTCACTGCAAGACAAAGACAGCATAACAAATGAGTACAATATGTACCATGAAAATAAACACAAACATCAAATTGTCATGAGAAATAAGGCTAAATTATTATATGTAGTAGTTACACTTACATTACTATTTATTGCATATTGCTTACAACTATAGTACACTGGCTAAATCATATTGGCGTAACAGGCTACAATATTATGCTACGCACCATAACTACTTGCTAAACGATATTAGATTCAGTGCCAATAGGCTAAAAGATTATGTTGGGGTAAATATATAGTATGCATTCTCTCAAGCCAACCCAACAATCTCGCAAAAGTGAATGATATACTTACGGCATATCGAGCACGGCGTCGATTCCATGGACAAACGCGACTTCGCCCTCTGAGTCCATGCTTGCAGCCATGGAAGCGTCATCACTCTCACTTTCCTCATCACTAAATCTAAACGAAGTTCTCATCAACTTCAGCCAGTGTAAGTCGTTTCCATTCCATGGTTGTGATAAAGATATCCACTAAAACGTTTTATCAAAAGCAAAAACAAAATCACGAAGTAAACTGCCCAAAAACCGAGCAACTGAAGCGCACTCTGCAATAGCAACAGGTAAACAGCACGCGCGCAACAGGGCTCGTTAATGTGTTCCGCGTGGCCCGCCCCGTCTCTGTAGTGACCATTCATGGCAAATGAGCTGTCGAGATTTTCGTCTGCCTGAATGCTATTTGTTGAAAATGGTGTCAAACATTTTGGATTCGATGGCCCATTACTGTAAGCTTTTTTTTCTTCCTTTCCCCATTTTCTACAAGGGTCTTCTGGTACTTACATTTATATTTATGCCATTTACTTGCAAATAAGAATTAGTTCTTAATGTACAAATTATGCAAGGAGTACATTCAAAAATTGCATAGTACAGGACATGTGGTTCGGTTTTTTCTGAAGATAAAAAGCAGAAAGAGTAAAACTAGGGGACAATATATGTGTAGACTTTGCAAACAAGGTCATTGGGTTGCGTGTATATTTTAAATAAGGTAATAAACAAAGTATATTTAATGAACTATGACTCGTTCCTAAATAAATAAGATCTGAAAAACAATTACATTAAAAATAAACTTTAATACAACTTCCAACACCAAAAAAAATAATTTACAAAACAGAGATTTACAATTTACAAAAAAATTACAAAACAGGGAAAAATATATACAAAATCACAGTCCAGGGTCCACAGCACTTCAGACCGAGAAGCCCATCTCTGCAGCCAGATCCAGAATGCCAGGAATCCCCTCCAGCAGGCCTAGGATTTGGTCGGAGAAGAACGCTTCTCCCTCTTTAGTTACCACTGCATCACACACCAGTGGCTCCTCACCGAAAAGGTTCTCACGTGGCCTTTTGCTTGGAGGTTGGCCCTCATCAGCATGTGCCTCCGACTCTGAGCTGGAGTTAGAGAATGATCCGTCATCCCCAGAGAAGGCCTTCCTCTTTCTCTTCCGCAGCTGCGGTGGTGGAGTCGGCGGCTTTTGCTTGGCTATGTTCTGCAGGTGGTTCTGGTGGCAGGCCATATGCCATTGCTCCAGGCTGGACAGGTGAGAATAGTACGTCTGCCTGTACCACTCCCAGTAGACCTGCTGCCAGTAGAGCTCCTGGTCGGTATAATATGCTCCAATGTTTCCAGGCAGCCGAGGGGACTCGCTGGTATGGAGACCGGCATTCTGCATACAGAAGGGCATCGGCGTCGAGTGCCAGTGGCTTGCACCTGCTGTGGACACATATGGCATGAAACTGAAGACTGCTTGCTTCCATTACTGTACACCAGGGATGATAATGACTTGTTTATGATTTTCCCAGCTACAAAGAGTACTAAAAATCTAGAGTATCTTACGTATGGATGGATTGGCAGTCAGCACATGTGGAGAAGGCTGATGGCTGTGTACCTCCACCAGGCCTTAAAAACATCAATTTAATTAGCTTTTTCTTTTTTCCCCTCTTTATCATACATAGCAAATTGGTAAGGAGCACACCTGTGGGATGCTGAAAGATCTTTATGGGCGGTGCCTCTACAGCACCACTAACATGGCCGACCACATGCGAGGGTGCCACAGCGATTCCGCAAGGGAAGGGTGCCGGCCCATAGGAGTCCACACACATCACTGTCTCGTGGGGGGCGCGGGAGACGACACAAAACAATTAATTCAAGTCAAATATGGTTGATTTAAACAGTAAACAAATGAAACAATGAAATGTTAAAAATGAATGAAAAGAGCAAATTTACATTATAAGGAAGACAAAATATTAAAGTTGAACTAAAATGACAGAAACGGATGTACACTGTTTCAAATACATTCTGCAATCTATGAAAATAGACAGTTATGGATGAAGAACCCACCCGCAGGCTGGAGGTAGACTGGATTCATCTGCCTTGGAAGCTGCCCATTAGCATGGGCTCGGGCAAAGTGCCTCTGCCTCTCCTGGCCATGGCCTGAATGAAAACCGCAAAACGGGTGCCCAGAGGAAGCATAAATGTGTCCTGTGTTCATAGTTAATATGAAAAATTGACAGCTTCTTAAAAGTAAATTGCAGAGCAAAATCAAGGTTTGACCAGATCTGTGCTTTTCAAAACTCAAACTGAGCTCCAAACATTCCAAACCAAACATTCCGCAGTTGCTTAGTACACACGTGATGTCACCATTTCTTCATTTTTGAACAAAAACACTACATTAAACAGGCTGCTTCAATAACCTCCATCAGCTTGCTCCATAGAGACTGGTTTGGTTGGAGTCATTCTCCTTTGTTTAGTTTGTCTAGATTGAAATAATACAAATGTCATTAACTCTGAATGTTTTTTGCAGTATTTTTGACTATACACTCAGGATTCTAGACACTATGCCTTCTCAATAAAAACACAAGACAGATAGTATGTGAATGCAGTGCAGAGCATGGAGGCCTTATTCTGAGCCATCCATCCTGCCATCACCAATAGCATGTGTGAATGTGAAAAGGGAAACACCCACTCTCTTATACATCTTTATGAAACTCTTCTTGTATACTCACGCCCCTTTTTAAGTCACTTATTGCAGTTTCTGTGGACAAGTAAGACATCCTCCCTTTGCATCACAGTAAAGCCCACAGTAAATCCAACTCATCCTTTGGCCTGTTGTCACTTCAGTCGGCTGCACCCAAAGGCTGGATACATCCGCATGTGTTACTGCTATTAAGGGCTTACTTAAAGACAATTTTAATAATACCTGTAAATGTTTTACTTCTGTTCAAGTCACGTAGCTTCTGTTTGTTAACTCTTGTTATATAACGCTTCTTGTTTTTGGATTTTGTTATTTCTTTCTCATTTTTCTTCCTCTCCCCCTTCTCTACAAGTGTCTTCTGGTAGTTACAAATAAGAATTAGTTCTTACTTTCCAATTTTAAGATCCTTTCGAATCTATTTGTACACCTCCACCTTACCACCTGTGACGAATGCCTGAGTGCCGAAGGGCCTGGAGCAGGACGCACAGACTCCCGTGACTGTGAAATTCATTTATTAACACGCAACGTAACTGTGGCACTCACATATAACAGTAACGGATAACGTGACTTCTACAATTAACACGGACAACTCACACGTAACCGAAGACAATATACATAGACAGAACAGCTAAACAAACATTAACAAGGGCTACATGAACGTGGACATTGACATTAAGCACAGGCGCTAACAAACAATGACCAACAGTGAGGGGAGCACCGACAGGGGTTTAAATAGCCCAACGAACACTGACGCTAAACCCTGTACAGGTGCGTGCCCTCACGGGGGTGTGGCCACAAACAAAAGTAAACCCCCCTGCACGCGGCAGGCCGGACCACGTGACTTGTGGGGAGGAGCGTCCCGTGATAACACTAGTTATCTAAAGTTTTACATATAGCACAAAGACCCTTCAGGATGTAAATTAAAGTAGACACTTGGGAAAAGGCATTCATTTACATCCAGGCTTTTCTTTCCATCATTTAGGCTCCAATTGGTAACATGAAACATACGGGGAAAAAAGCTAACAAAAATGCCTTTTATTTTGGGGTTATCCAACGTGGATGTGGATGCTGGGGATGCAAAATCAGTAATTCAATACATTTCCTGATTCACCAGGGTCTTGTAAAACAAAACGCAAATAATACATCCAAAATGTAAAAACGTACACAAAACCTTTCCAGCACTACACTGGACTTCAAAGTCTTATAGAGGAAACAGTTCATAAATGCTTTAAACACGTCCACAGCAGTGCGCCCGTTAGCCAGCACAATTGCAAACACTATGCATGCAATGTGCTGTTAGCACCTCCTACGATGTGGACGAGGGGTTGGATTTTAGGAGGCAAAAATAGAACACAGCAAACCTATAAAAAAACAACAACCTCAAAGTATTTACAAATCTGTGCCAATATGTAATGTCCCTAAGCGCACTTCTGATCATGCATCTATGCAGAGTGGAACACTGCAAAATCTGCACATGAGCATTGTTCTCATCTTGCAGTGCAAACATGTCCTCCTCCCATGTGAGGCTTTCTGTTGCACGTCAGTGGTATGCACTGATGGCTTCATACCGCTCCTCAGCCACAGAAGGAGGAAACACGTGGCTACGCAAGTGATCTTTCCTCCACAGGTCCCCAATAGCCGAAGGCTTCGCCAGTTCAAGATAGATCTTTATGCTGAGATGAAGAAGCATTTCATCAGCATTTCATCCATCCATGGCCTCTTCATGTTATCCCCTTTTCTCCAAGCTGCAAATCGGTTAGTATTGTTGCATAGGGTTTGGATCACCTCTTGACTAAAGAACAGCTGGAAGATGTTGGAAGGGCTGTAGACTGTCTAAAAATCCATGTGAACTCCTGGGATGAAAATTCAATGGGGCAGGCTGCTCATTTTCCTCCCAGGTGTCGCGCCATCTGTCCTCCTGTGCAGTAGCTGGTGCTGACGCTGTGCTCTTTCCCCTGGAGCTGATCTTGTCTTCCTTGCTCTGGCATGAGGTTGTTGCCCAGCTAAGGTGTGGAAGGTGTTGCCGGGTGTCGGAGGTGACGGTATGGACACTCCTTTCTTTGCTTGAGGTGGGCTTGTGCTTCTGCTGCCTTTGTGACTAGCCAGTCTTCCAGCAGGCACCCTCATGGGTGTCCATAGATTGTGGGATGGTAGAAGTTGATTGTTCCCTGGGAGTGGGTCACAAAAGGTGTGAAACATTCCATATGGGGTAGGCTAGGATTGATCTGCTTCACTGCAAGACAAAGACAGCATAACAAATGAGTACAATATGTACCATGAAAATAAACACAAACATCAAATTGTCATGAGAAATAAGGCTAAATTATTATATGTAGTAGTTACACTTACATTACTATTTATTGCATATTGCTTACAACTATAGTACACTGGCTAAATCATATTGGCGTAACAGGCTACAATATTATGCTACGCACCATAACTACTTGCTAAACGATATTAGATTCAATGCCAATAGGCTAAAAGATTATGTTGGGGTAAATATATAGTATGCATTCTCTCAAGCCAACCCAACAATCTCGCAAAAGTGAATGATATACTTACGGCATATCGAGCACGGCGTCGATTCCATGGACAAACGCGACTTCGCCCTCTGAGTCCATGCTTGCAGCCATGGAAGCGTCATCACTCTCACTTTCCTCATCACTAAATCTAAACGAAGTTCTCATCAACTTCAGCCAGTGTAAGTCGTTTCCATTCCATGGTTGTGATAAAGATATCCACTAAAACGTTTTATCAAAAGCAAAAACAAAATCACGAAGTAAACTGCCCAAAAACCGAGCAACTGAAGCGCACTCTGCAATAGCAACAGGTAAACAGCACGCGCGCAACAGGGCTCGTTAATGTGTTCCGCGTGGCCCGCCCCGTCTCTGTAGTGACCATTCATGGCAAATGAGCTGTCGAGATTTTCGTCTGCCTGAATGCTATTTGTTGAAAATGGTGTCAAACATTTTGGATTCGATGGCCCATTACTGTAAGCTTTTTTTTCTTCCTTTCCCCATTTTCTACAAGGGTCTTCTGGTACTTACATTTATATTTATGCCATTTACTTGCAAATAAGAATTAGTTCTTAATGTACAAATTATGCAAGGAGTACATTCAAAAATTGCATAGTACAGGACATGTGGTTGGGTTTTTTCTGAAGATAAAAAGCAGAAAGAGTAAAACCCGATGTAAAACTAGGGGACAATATATGTGTAGACTTTGCAAACAAGGTCATTGGGTTGCGTGTATATTTTAGATAAGGTAATAAACAAAGTATATTTAATGAACTATGACTCGTTCCTAAATAAATAAGATCTGAAAAACAATTACATTAAAAATAAACTTTAATACAACTTCCAACACCAAAAAAAATAATTTACAAAACAGAGATTTACAATTTACAAAAAAATTACAAAACAGGGAAAAATATATACAAAATCACAGTCCAGGGTCCACAGCACTTCAGACCGAGAAGCCCATCTCTGCAGCCAGATCCAGAATGCCAGGAATCCCCTCCAGCAGGCCTAGGATTTGGTCGGAGAAGAACGCTTCTCCCTCTTTAGTTACCACTGCATCACACACCAGTGGCTCCTCACCGAAAAGGTTCTCGCCTGGCCTTTTGCTTGGAGGTTGGCCCTCATCAGCATGTGCCTCCGACTCTGAGCTGGAGTTAGAGAATGATCCGTCATCTCCAGAGAAGGCCTTCCTCTTTCTCTTCCGCAGCTGCGGTGGTGGAGTCGGCGGCTTTTGCTTGGCTATGTTCTGCAGGTGGTTCTGGTGGCAGGCCATATGCCATTGCTCCAGGCTGGACAGGTGAGAATAGTACGTCTGCCTGTACCACTCCCAGTAGACCTGCTGCCAGTAGAGCTCCTGGTCGGTATAATATGCTCCAATGTTTCCAGGCAGCCGAGGGGACTCGCTGGTATGGAGACCGGCATTCCGCATACAGAAGGGCATCGGCGTCGAGTGCCAGTGGCTTGCACCTGCTGTGGACACATATGGCATGAAACTGAAGACTGCTTGCTTCCATTACTGTACACCAGGGATGATAATGACTTGTTTATGATTTTCCCAGCTACAAAGAGTACTAAAAATCTAGAGTATCTTACGTATGGATGGATTGGCAGTCAGCACATGTGGAGAAGGCTGATGGCTGTGTACCTCCACCAGACCTTAAAAACATCCATTTAATTAGCTTTTTCTTTTTTCCCCTTTTTATCATACATAGCAAATTGGTAAGGAGCACACCTGTGGGATGCTGGAAGATCTTTATGGGCGGTGCCTCTACAGCACCACTAACATGGCCGACCACATGCGAGGGTGCCACAGCGATTCCGCAAGGGAAGGGTGCCGGCCCATAGGAGTCCACACACATCACTGTCTCGTGGGGGGCGCGGGAGACGACACAAAACAATTAAATCAAGTCAAATATGGTTGATTTAAACAGTAAACAAATGAAACAATGAAATGTTAAAAATGAATGAAAAGAGCAAATTTACATTATAAGGAAGACAAAATAATAAAGTTGAACTTAAATGACAGAAACGGATGTACATTGTTTCAAATACATTCTGCAATCTATGAAAATAGACACTCTTGGATGAAGAACCCACCCGCAGGCTGGAGGTAGACTGGATTCATCTGCCTTGGAAGCTGCCCATTAGCATGGGCTCGGGCAAAGTGCCTCTGCCTCTCCTGGCCATGGCCTGAATGAAAACCGCAAAACGGGTGCCCAGAGGAAGCATAAATGTGTCCTGTGTTCATAGTTAATATGAAAAATTGACAGCTTCTTAAAAGTAAATTGCAGAGCAAAATCAAGGTTTGACCAGATCTGTGCTTTTCAAAACTCAAACTGAGCTCCAAACATTCCAAACCAAACATTCCGCAGTTGCTTAGTACACACGTGATGTCACCATTTCTTCATTTTTGAACAAAAACACTACATTAAACAGGCTGCTTCAATAACCTCCATCAGCTTGCTCCATAGAGACTGGTTTGGTTGGAGTCATTCTCCTTTGTTTAGTTTGTCTAGATTGAAATAATACAAATGTCATTAACTCTGAATGTTTTTTGCAGTATTTTTGACTATACACTCAGGATTCTAGACACTATGCCTTCTCAATAAAAACACAAGACAGATAGTATGTGAATGCAGTGCAGAGCATGGAGGCCTTATTCTGAGCCATCCATCCTGCCATCACCAATAGCATGTGTGAATGTGAAAAGGGAAACACCCACTCTCTTATACATCTTTATGAAACTCTTCTTGTATACTCACGCCCCTTTTTAAGTCAGTTATTGCAGTTTCTGTGGACAAGTAAGACATCCTCCCTTTGCATCACAGTAAAGCCCACAGTAAATCCAACTCATCCTTTGGCCTGTTGTCACTTCAGTCGGCTGCACCCAAAGGCTGGATACATCCGCATGTGTTACTGCTATTAAGGGCTTACTTAAAGACAATTTTAATAATACCTGTAAATGTTTCACTTCTGTTCAAGTCACGTAGCTTCTGTTTGTTAACTCTTGTTATATAACGCTTCTTGTTTTTGGATTTTGTTATTTCTTTCTCATTTTTCTTCCTCTCCCCCTTCTCTACAAGTGTCTTCTGGTAGTTACAAATAAGAATTAGTTCTTACTTTCCAATTTTAAGATCCTTTCGAATCTATTTGTACACCTCCACCTTACCACCTGTGACGAATGCCTGAGTGCCGAAGGGCCTGGAGCAGGACGCACAGACTCCCGTGACTGTGAAATTCATTTATTAACACGCAACGTAACTGTGGCACTCACATATAACAGTAACGGATAACGTGACTTCTACAATTAACACGGACAACTCACACGTAACCGAAGACAATATACATAGACAGAACAGCTAAACAAACATTAACAAGGGCTACATGAACGTGGACATTGACATTAAGCACAGGCGCTAACAAACAATGACCAACAGTGAGGGGAGCACCGACAGGGGTTTAAATAGCCCAACGAACACTGACGCTAAACCCTGTACAGGTGCGTGCCCTCACGGGGGTGTGGCCACAAACAAAAGTAAACCCCCCTGCACGCGGCAGGCCGGACCACGTGACTTGTGGGGAGGAGCGTCCCGTGATAACACTAGTTATCTAAAGTTTTACATATAGCACAAAGACCCTTCAGGATGTAAATTAAAGTAGACACTTGGGAAAAGGCATTCATTTACATCCAGGCTTTTCTTTCCATCATTTAGGCTCCAATTGGTAACATGAAACATACGGGGAAAAAAGCTAACAAAAATGCCTTTTATTTTGGGGTTATCCAACGTGGATGTGGATGCTGGGGATGCAAAATCAGTAATTCAATACATTTCCTGATTCACCAGGGTCTTGTAAAACAAAACGCAAATAATACATCCAAAATGTAAAAACGTACACAAAACCTTTCCAGCACTACACTGGACTTCAAAGTCTTATAGAGGAAACAGTTCATAAATGCTTTAAACACGTCCACAGCAGTGCGCCCGTTAGCCAGCACAATTGCAAACACTATGCATGCAATGTGCTGTTAGCACCTCCTACGATGTGGACGAGGGGTTGGATTTTAGGAGGCAAAAATAGAACACAGCAAACCTATAAAAAAACAGCAACCTCAAAGTATTTACAAATCTGTGCCAATATGTAATGTCCCTAAGCGCACTTCTGATCATGCATCTATGCAGAGTGGAACACTGCAAAATCTGCACATGAACATTGTTCTCATCTTGCAGTGCAAACATGTCCTCCTCCCATGTGAGGCTTTCTGTTGCACGTCAGTGGTATGCACTGATGGCTTCATACCGCTCCTCAGCCACAGAAGGAGGAAACACGTGGCTACGCAAGTGATCCTTCCTCCACAGGTCCCCAATAGCCGAAGGCTTCGCCAGTCCAAGATAGATCTTTATGCTGAGATGAAGAAGCATTTCATCAGCATTTCATCCATCCATGTCCTCTTCATGTTATCCCCTTTTCTCCAAGCTGCAAATCGGTTAGTATTGTTGCATAGGGTTTGGATCACCTCTTGACTAAAGAACAGCTGGAAGATGTTGGAAGGGCTGTAGACTGTCTAAAAATCCATGTGAACTCCTAGGATGAAAATTCAATGGGGCAGGCTGCTCATCTTCCTCCCAGGTGTCGCGCCATCTGTCCTCCTGTGCAGTAGCTGGTGCTGACGCTGTGCTCTTTCCCCTGGAGCTGATCTTGTCTTCCTTGCTCTGGCATGAGGTTGTTGCCCAGCTAAGGTGTGGAAGGTGTTGCCGGGTGTCGGAGGTGACGGTATGGACACTCCTTTCTTTGCTTGAGGTGGGCTTGTGCTTCTGCTGCCTTTGTGACTAGCCAGTCTTCCAGCAGGCACCCTCATGGGTGTCCATAGATTGTGGGATGGTAGAAGTTGATTGTTCCCTGGGAGTGGGTCACAAAAGGTGTGAAACATTCCATATGGGGTAGGCTAGGATTGATCTGCTTCACTGCAAGACAAAGACAGCATAACAAATGAGTACAATATGTACCATGAAAATAAACACAAACATCAAATTGTCATGAGAAATAAGGCTAAATTATTATATGTAGTAGCTACACTTACATTACTATTTATTGCATATTACTTACAACTATAGTACACTGGCTAAATCATATTGGCGTAACAGGCTACAATATTATGCTACGCACCATAACTACTTGCTAAACGATATTAGATTCAATGCCAATAGGCTAAAAGATTATGTTGGGGTAAATATATAGTATGCATTCTCTCAAGCCAACCCAACAATCTCGCAAAAGTGAATGATATACTTACGGCATATCGAGCACGGCGTCGATTCCATGGACAAACGCGACTTCGCCCTCTGAGTCCATGCTTGCAGCCATGGAAGCGTCATCACTCTCACTTTCCTCATCACTAAATCTAAACGAAGTTCTCATCAACTTCAGCCAGTGTAAGTCGTTTCCATTCCATGGTTGTGATAAAGATATCCACTAAAACGTTTTATCAAAAGCAAAAACAAAATCACGAAGTAAACTGCCCAAAAACCGAGCAACTGAAGCGCACTCTGCAATAGCAACAGGTAAACAGCACGCGCGCAACAGGGCTCGTTAATGTGTTCCGCGTGGCCCGCCCCGTCTCTGTAGTGACCATTCATGGCAAATGAGCTGTCGAGATTTTCGTCTGCCTGAATGCTATTTGTTGAAAATGGTGTCAAACATTTTGGATTCGATGGCCCATTACTGTAAGCTTTTTTTTCTTCCTTTCCCCATTTTCTACAAGGGTCTTCTGGTACTTACATTTATATTTATGCCATTTACTTGCAAATAAGAATTAGTTCTTAATGTACAAATTATGCAAGGAGTACATTCAAAAATTGCATAGTACAGGACATGTGGTTCGGTTTTTTCTGAAGATAAAAAGCAGAAAGAGTAAAACCCGATGTAAAACTAGGGGACAATATATGTGTAGACTTTGCAAACAAGGTCATTGGGTTGCGTGTATATTTTAGATAAGGTAATAAACAAAGTATACTTAATGAACTATGACTCGTTCCTAAATAAATAAGATCTGAAAAACAATTACATTAAAAATAAACTTTAATACAACTTCCAACACCAAAAAAAATAATTTACAAAACAGAGATTTACAATTTACAAAAAAATTACAAAACAGGGAAAAATATATACAAAATCACAGTCCAGGGTCCACAGCACTTCAGACCGAGAAGCCCATCTCTGCAGCCAGATCCAGAATGCCAGGAATCCCCTCCAGCAGGCCTAGGATTTGGTCGGAGAAGAACGCTTCTCCCTCTTTAGTTACCACTGCATCACACACCAGTGGCTCCTCACCGAAAAGGTTCTCGCCTGGCCTTTTGCTTGGAGGTTGGCCCTCATCAGCATGTGCCTCCGACTCTGAGCTGGAGTTAGAGAATGATCCGTCATCTCCAGAGAAGGCCTTCCTCTTTCTCTTCCGCAGCTGCGGTGGTGGAGTCGGCGGCTTTTGCTTGGCTATGTTCTGCAGGTGGTTCTGGTGGCAGGCCATATGCCATTGCTCCAGGCTGGACAGGTGAGAATAGTACGTCTGCCTGTACCACTCCCAGTAGACCTGCTGCCAGTAGAGCTCCTGGTTGGTATAATATGCTCCAATGTTTCCAGGCAGCCGAGGGGACTCGCTGGTATGGAGACCGGCATTCCGCATACAGAAGGGCATCGGCGTCGAGTGCCAGTGGCTTGCACCTGCTGTGGACACATATGGCATGAAACTGAAGACTGCTTGCTTCCATTACTGTACACCAGGGATGATAATGACTTGTTTATGATTTTCCCAGCTACAAAGAGTACTAAAAATCTAGAGTATCTTACGTATGGATGGATTGGCAGTCAGCACATGTGGAGAAGGCTGATGGCTGTGTACCTCCACCAGACCTTAAAAACATCCATTTAATTAGCTTTTTCTTTTTTCCCCTTTTTATCATACATAGCAAATTGGTAAGGAGCACACCTGTGGGATGCTGGAAGATCTTTATGGGCGGTGCCTCTACAGCACCACTAACATGGCCGACCACATGCGAGGGTGCCACAGCGATTCCGCAAGGGAAGGGTGCCGGCCCATAGGAGTCCACACACATCACTGTCTCGTGGGGGGCGCGGGAGACGACACAAAACAATTAATTCAAGTCAAATATGGTTGATTTAAACAGTGAACAAATGAAACAATTAAATGTTAAAAATGAATGAAAAGAGCAAATTTACATTATAAGGAAGACAAAATATTAAAGTTGAACTAAAATGACAGAAACGGATGTACACTGTTTCAAATACATTCTGCAATCTATGAAAATAGACAGTTATGGATGAAGAACCCACCCGCAGGCTGGAGGTAGACTGGATTCATCTGCCTTGGAAGCTGCCCATTAGCATGGGCTCGGGCAAAGTGCCTCTGCCTCTCCTGGCCATGGCCTGAATGAAAACCGCAAAACGGGTGCCCAGAGGAAGCATAAATGTGTCCTGTGTTCATAGTTAATATGAAAAATTGACAGCTTCTTAAAAGTAAATTGCAGAGCAAAATCAAGGTTTGACCAGATCTGTGCTTTTCAAAACTCAAACTGAGCTCCAAACATTCCAAACCAAACATTCCGCAGTTGCTTAGTACACACGTGATGTCACCATTTCTTCATTTTTGAACAAAAACACTACATTAAACAGGCTGCTTCAATAACCTCCATCAGCTTGCTCCATAGAGACTGTTTTGGTTGGAGTCATTCTCCTTTGTTTAGTTTGTCTAGATTGAAATAATACAAATGTCATTAACTCTGAATGTTTTTTGCAGTATTTTTGACTATACACTCAGGATTCTAGACACTATGCCTTCTCAATAAAAACACAAGACAGATAGTATGTGAATGCAGTGCAGAGCATGGAGGCCTTATTCTGAGCCATCCATCCTGCCATCACCAATAGCATGTGTGAATGTGAAAAGGGAAACACCCACTCTCTTATACATCTTTATGAAACTCTTCTTGTATACTCACGCCCCTTTTTAAGTCACTTATTGCAGTTTCTGTGGACAAGTAAGACATCCTCCCTTTGCATCACAGTAAAGCCCACAGTAAATCCAACTCATCCTTTGGCCTGTTGTCACTTCAGTCGGCTGCACCCAAAGGCTGGATACATCCGCATGTGTTACTGCTATTAAGGGCTTACTTAAAGACAATTTTAATAATACCTGTAAATGTTTTACTTCTGTTCAAGTCACGTAGCTTCTGTTTGTTAACTCTTGTTATATAACGCTTCTTGTTTTTGGATTTTGTTATTTCTTTCTCATTTTTCTTCCTCTCCCCCTTCTCTACAAGTGTCTTCTGGTAGTTACAAATAAGAATTAGTTCTTACTTTCCAATTTTAAGATCCTTTCGAATCTATTTGTACACCTCCACCTTACCACCTGTGACGAATGCCTGAGTGCCGAAGGGCCTGGAGCAGGACGCACAGACTCCCGTGACTGTGAAATTCATTTATTAACACGCAACGTAACTGTGGCACTCACATATAACAGTAACGGATAACGTGACTTCTACAATTAACACGGACAACTCACACGTAACCGAAGACAATATACATAGACAGAACAGCTAAACAAACATTAACAAGGGCTACATGAACGTGGACATTGACATTAAGCACAGGCGCTAACAAACAATGACCAACAGTGAGGGGAGCACCGACAGGGGTTTAAATAGCCCAACGAACACTGACGCTAAACCCTGTACAGGTGCGTGCCCTCACGGGGGTGTGGCCACAAACAAAAGTAAACCCCCCTGCACGCGGCAGGCCGGACCACGTGACTTGTGGGGAGGAGCGTCCCGTGATAACACTAGTTATCTAAAGTTTTACATATAGCACAAAGACCCTTCAGGATGTAAATTAAAGTAGACACTTGGGAAAAGGCATTCATTTACATCCAGGCTTTTCTTTCCATCATTTAGGCTCCAATTGGTAACATGAAACATACGGGGAAAAAAGCTAACAAAAATGCCTTTTATTTTGGGGTTATCCAACGTGGATGTGGATGCTGGGGATGCAAAATCAGTAATTCAATACATTTCCTGATTCACCAGGGTCTTGTAAAACAAAACGCAAATAATACATCCAAAATGTAAAAATGTACACAAAACCTTTCCAGCACTACACTGGACTTCAAAGTCTTATAGAGGAAACAGTTCATAAATGCTTTAAACACGTCCACAGCAGTGCGCCCGTTAGCCAGCACAATTGCAAACACTATGCATGCAATGTGCTGTTAGCACCTCCTACGATGTGGACGAGGGGTTGGATTTTAGGAGGCAAAAATAGAACACAGCAAACCTATAAAAAAACAACAACCTCAAAGTATTTACAAATCTGTGCCAATATGTAATGTCCCTAAGCGCACTTCTGATCATGCATCTATGCAGAGTGGAACACTGCAAAATCTGCACATGAGCATTGTTCTCATCTTGCAGTGCAAACATGTCCTCCTCCCATGTGAGGCTTTCTGTTGCACGTCAGTGGTATGCACTGATGGCTTCATACCGCTCCTCAGCCACAGAAGGAGGAAACACGTGGCTACGCAAGTGATCCTTCCTCCACAGGTCCCCAATAGCCGAAGGCTTCGCCAGTTCAAGATAGATCTTTATGCTGAGATGAAGAAGCATTTCATCAGCATTTCATCCATCCATGGCCTCTTCATGTTATCCCCTTTTCTCCAAGCTGCAAATCGGTTAGTATTGTTGCATAGGGTTTGGATCACCTCTTGACTAAAGAACAGCTGGAAGATGTTGGAAGGGCTGTAGACTGTCTAAAAATCCATGTGAACTCCTGGGATGAAAATTCAATGGGGCAGGCTGCTCATTTTCCTCCCAGGTGTCGCGCCATCTGTCCTCCTGTACAGTAGCTGGTGCTGACGCTGTGCTCTTTCCCCTGGAGCTGATCTTGTCTTCCTTGCTCTGGCATGAGGTTGTTGCCCAGCTAAGGTGTGGAAGGTGTTGCCGGGTGTCGGAGGTGACGGTATGGACACTCCTTTCTTTGCTTGAGGTGGGCTTGTGCTTCTGCTGCCTTTGTGACTAGCCAGTCTTCCAGCAGGCACCCTCATGGGTGTCCATAGATTGTGGGATGGTAGAAGTTGATTGTTCCCTGGGAGTGGGTCACAAAAGGTGTGAAACATTCCATATGGGGTAGGCTAGGATTGATCTGCTTCACTGCAAGACAAAGACAGCATAACAGATGAGTACAATATGTACCATGAAAATAAACACAAACATCAAATTGTCATGAGAAATAAGGCTAAATTATTATATGTAGTAGTTACACTTACATTACTATTTATTGCATATTGCTTACAACTATAGTACACTGGCTAAATCATATTGGCGTAACAGGCTACAATATTATGCTACGCACCATAACTACTTGCTAAACGATATTAGATGCAGTGCCAATAGGCTAAAAGATTATGTTGGGGTAAATATATAGTATGCATTCTCTCAAGCCAACCCAACAATCTCGCAAAAGTGAATGATATACTTACGGCATATCGAGCACGGCGTCGATTCCATGGACAAACGCGACTTCGCCCTCTGAGTCCATGCTTGCAGCCATGGAAGCGTCATCACTCTCACTTTCCTCATCACTAAATCTAAACGAAGTTCTCATCAACTTCAGCCAGTGTAAGTCGTTTCCATTCCATGGTTGTGATAAAGATATCCACTAAAACGTTTTATCAAAAGCAAAAACAAAATCACGAAGTAAACTGCCCAAAAACCGAGCAACTGAAGCGCACTCTGCAATAGCAACAGGTAAACAGCACGCGCGCAACAGGGCTCGTTAATGTGTTCCGCGTGGCCCGCCCCGTCTCTGTAGTGACCATTCATGGCAAATGAGCTGTCGAGATTTTCGTCTGCCTGAATGCTATTTGTTGAAAATGGTGTCAAACATTTTGGATTCGATGGCCCATTACTGTAAGCTTTTTTTTCTTCCTTTCCCCATTTTCTACAAGGGTCTTCTGGTACTTACATTTATATTTATGCCATTTACTTGCAAATAAGAATTAGTTCTTAATGTAGAAATTATGCAAGGAGTACATTCAAAAATTGCATAGTACAGGACATGTGGTTCGGTTTTTTCTGAAGATAAAAAGCAGAAAGAGTAAAACCCGATGTAAAACTAGGGGACAATATATGTGTAGACTTTGCAAACAAGGTCATTGGGTTGCGTGTATATTTTAAATAAGGTAATAAACAAAGTATATTTAATGAACTATGACTCGTTCCTAAATAAATAAGATCTGAAAAACAATTACATTAAAAATAAACTTTAATACAACTTCCAACACCAAAAAAAATAATTTACAAAACAGAGATTTACAATTTACAAAAAAATTACAAAACAGGGAAAAATATATACAAAATCACAGTCCAGGGTCCACAGCACTTCAGACCGAGAAGCCCATCTCTGCAGCCAGATCCAGAATGCCAGGAATCCCCTCCAGCAGGCCTAGGATTTGGTCGGAGAAGAACGCTTCTCCCTCTTTAGTTACCACTGCATCACACACCAGTGGCTCCTCACCGAAAAGGTTCTCGCGTGGCCTTTTGCTTGGAGGTTGGCCCTCATCAGCATGTGCCTCCGACTCTGAGCTGGAGTTAGAGAATGATCCGTCATCTCCAGAGAAGGCCTTCCTCTTTCTCTTCCGCAGCTGCGGTGGTGGAGTCGGCGGCTTTTGCTTGGCTATGTTCTGCAGGTGGTTCTGGTGGCAGGCCATATGCCATTGCTCCAGGCTGGACAGGTGAGAATAGTACGTCTGCCTGTACCACTCCCAGTAGACCTGCTGCCAGTAGAGCTCCTGGTTGGTATAATATGCTCCAATGTTTCCAGGCAGCCGAGGGGACTCGCTGGTATGGAGACCGGCATTCCGCATACAGAAGGGCATCGGCGTCGAGTGCCAGTGGCTTGCACCTGCTGTGGACACATATGGCATGAAACTGAAGACTGCTTGCTTCCATTACTGTACACCAGGGATGATAATGACTTGTTTATGATTTTCCCAGCTACAAAGAGTACTAAAAATCTAGAGTATCTTACGTATGGATGGATTGGCAGTCAGCACATGTGGAGAAGGCTGATGGCTGTGTACCTCCACCAGACCTTAAAAACATCCATTTAATTAGCTTTTTCTTTTTTCCCCTCTTTATCATACATAGCAAATTGGTAAGGAGGATCTGGACTCATTTATTTCTTTGTATCTTCCTCCATCTAGCGGTCAATAACGGGTAGTCTTGAATTGATTTCTATCGCGTAATACTTTGGATATAAATGTTTAAATTTCCTGTTGCAGAACAGACAAAGTATAGTCAAGCAGTTCTAACCTTTTGATAAAAACTTGAACTTCAAAGCAGGTGAATCTATTTACTTAAACCAATCAGATCACAGTTCATTTACATAACATCAATGCTTTGAGTGCTTTAGATATGAGAACATCACAGTGATCTTTCTGCTCACACATCAGTCAGTCTATAATTCTGTACTATGTGATTCTATAGCTTCCAACTTTCACGAGTTTCTTGAATCTGTGGCGAAAAGTGCAGACTCAGGTATTTTCTTATTTGTGAACTTTTATACATTTTATGTAATTTATTTATCATCTATGTTTTATTACTTTTCATTTATAGATATAAGGACACAAAAACAGTTCATATACTCAATTAATTGTTACAAGATAATCTTTTCTAGAGAATGTTTACCATTTGTTAAAAGACTGATTTATTTCTAAAAGTTTATGCAGTGTGTTAATTTGTCACATGGAGGCAGAAGGGGTGAATCTGATATACCCCTCTTCCATCATCAACTATTCATCGAGTCCTCCAGTGGAGCTTGTACAACCAAAGAAACGCATACAGCGGTCACCGGCGGTTCTAAGTTACATCTAAAGAGGTCTAGGCCTATACACACTATTCCACCTGAGGTAATAAAATGTTTTGGGGTAAAGGTATTTTCATGAGGCGATCTGTGATCTAATTATAATAGGCTTTGAAGCTCTCTGCAACAGGTGCAGAGTGGTGCAAGACTGTGTTTGAAAGCATAAAGAGGAATAATGTTTCTGGGGTATCTTAAGGCCTTTTTGGGTCTGTAAGTGCAGAGCAGAGGCTCTGATGCAGGTGGTTTCAAGGCCTCTGTGGAAGTCTACGGCAGATGACTCTGGACTGTTCCCGTGAGAAATAGCTTCCTAAGTATTGGGAAAGATCCCGGCTTTTAAAAGACGTGAAAGCCTCTTCGAGAGTTCTGTGGCTAAGCAAGGTTCATTATCTTACCATAAGAGCAGGGTGATACTGACCTGCAACATCATCTTGCAGGTGTTTGATGGTATGAGTTGAGATCATCTTTGTTAAAAACAAAAAAAACAACAACAAAAAAAAAAAAACAGGAAAATCTTCCAATACGATATACTGGGGTCAAGCTTCAATTTGTACAATGATAGATCTCAATTTGCATATATTGAATAATGTATGGTTGAACACAGTGGTTGAGATTTCAAACACCAGTATGTAGAGAAGGTGTGGCAATCACATAATCAGTTGTGAAAACTGGATAAAAATGTGTGTTCCTTGTGTGATTATTAGACATATTCTGGACTATGCCTCGTTTGTATGTAACGCTGAGCTCAAAATAAATAATGGACCTACTACTCTCTTCAATTAATTCTTGAGTCTGCATCTTTATTTTCTGTTTAAAGAGGACTTAATAAAATTACTGGAATGTGGGCAATATCTAGTAACACAGTGCCGAGTCTGCTAAATGTAGATCCTAGCCTTTTATATGGCCTCTTCCCTTTAATTCTACTGACTATAATTAATGTAAACCTTGTCGATTCTGGTGTTTGCTGTATAGAGGTAGCGAAAACTTTGCTAAAACAATGAAAAATATGCATCCTGTGAAAAGTTTATTGAACAATATAACATTGTTCCTTACCCAGAGCCATAACATGTCATTGATGGAAATCACACTGATGTGAGGGCGGTATGGGCCAACTCAACTGTATTTCCTGATTGTTTTATTCTGCAGGAGGATGTGGTCCAAATATTTAAAAAATCACAGGTTTGTTTAAGAGGACATAGTCGAACAGTTTGGGCTTACTGTTATTTTAATACTAGTGGTAACTATTAGTAAATACAACAATCTGACCATCCTCATACTGCATTGAGGGGTGATGGGGTGATGGTACCAGATGATGTTTAGGTATGTGGTTATGTTAATTTATTTTTGTTCCTTTATATTCACATATTTTGCAAGTGCGTATGTTATTGAGTTTAAAACCATCCATATATTATGCAATTATAGAAAATACAGAAACTGCATGAGACTTCTCTTGACTTGCTAGAAGTTCAGACTGTAGCAAGCTTAGCATTAGTAAATGGAATAGGTGTCATTTTAAGGATTCATTTAAAGTATTCATGAGGTATTTCTCCTAACATCGATGTCTCGACAGTACCAATAAAATAAATAGCATAACAAGAATTACAGGTGTATAATAGTGTAGTTACCCACAATGGTTGAAGTGTTTGAAAAGAGTTGTATAAAAGAATAGTTGGTTGGTTCGTGGCATAAAGTCATGAAACGGTGAAATGAGGTCATAAAAAGAATGTTTACAGGGGAAAGTGCTTTAACATTGAATTAGACAAACTAATAACATAAAACAAGGGAGTTTAGAGATTCTGTGTCCTTTCGTAATGATTTGTGCATATGGCAGGCTGCTGCAAAGGATCCTGGGTAAGCTTCAGCAGACCTCAGTGTAAGATATATTAATAATATTAATCATAATAATACTATTCAGAGGTTACTTGACTAGTAATCAGAATGTTGCTAGTTCAAGCCCTACCACTGCCAAGTTACCACTGCTGGGTCCCTGAACAGCAATGAATCCTCAATTGTATTATTAATACAATCCAATACACATGCCTAATGCTCAGCTGTCAACTGCAAAAACTGACATTCTGAGCATTCGAACAGTAAGAGGAACAAAATGAAAGGAGTCACCGACTGTACACGTGTCAATCATTTAGCCTTTTTACATGTTGTTTTAGTTTACTGTAATCAAGGCCTGAAACTGGAGTCTATGGACCAGGCAAAAATATTTCAATATTTAATGCGTTTTTATTTTTTCAGTTTCAATGTTTCAATGAGACTCAGGAGACTCCAGCATAAGCAGAAGCTCCAAGTTGTCGATCTCCAGGAGCAAACCCGTCCCTGCAAGGTTGGGGTGCACGTTCTGGATCACGGGAAACAGACCATCGATCACCCAACATCTGCTTCTGCTCCTGCGGAGGTTCCAGATCCAGCACGGAGGCAGTGAGAGGTTCCTGGCCCAGAGATTGGTCTACAGCGGGCCTGATGGTACTCGGCATGTATTGGAAATGCTGTGGCTGAATGCTGTGCGTAGCCCAGCGGGTGCTGGGGTGGAGCTGTGCCAGTTGCCTGCTCGGGTAGCAGGTAGCCCAGTTCTGAGCCTGTGGAATGGCCATCATGAAGTAGCCGGAGGGCGGGGCGGGCTGGTAGGGGTTGAGCACTGGGTTGCGCACGGCACTCACGCTGGCCATGCGCTGCATGTACTGGTGGGTGAGGTGGGCCTGCCGCTCCCCCTTGCGCTGCGCCAGGGCCACGTACAGCGGCTTGGTGCCTACGATGCACCCGTTCATCTCCTTCATTGCCTCGGTGGCCTCCTCCGGCGAGGAGAAACACACAAAGCCGAACCCTTTGGAGCGGCCGCCCTCCGTCATCACCTTGGCACTCGTGATTGTCCCGAATAGAGAGAACTCTTTACGCAGACGCTCGTCGTCCAGACTGTCGTCTAGGTTTTTAACGTACAGGTTCACTCCCTGGTAGCGAGTCGTGCCGTCCTGCTTCATCTGCTCAAACTTGCCTTTGAGCTCTGTCTGCCTCTCGCCTTTCTTCTGGGCACGAGCCACATACAGCTGCTTCCCATTCAACTTCTTCCCGTTCATCTCATCCACAGCCCTTTTGGCATCCTCGTGCCTCTCGAAGCTCACAAAGCCAAAGCCCTTGGACTTGCCGCTCTCGTCTGTCATGACGCGACGGCTCAGCGTTGGGCCGAACTTGCTGAAGATCTCATTTAGCTTGTTGTCGTCCATGTCCTCCCAAGTATGAGATATTATTTCCATCAGGCTCAGGACCATCTCTTTAGGATAAGGTCAAGAGAAATCTCTTGGAATGTGATGTTAACAGGTTCCAACTGGTGTGGGTGTTTTATATTACTTTGCATATATTGACAAATGTATGGTTTGGATGCAATGGACGTGAAGACAAACGCAAATATGTAAAGGAATGTGGGGTGAATACATAACCACTACTGAAAAATGTATGAAAATGTGGGTTCTCTGATTTTTAGACATTCTCCAGAGGGTGCCTCAATAATGCGTGTTAATGTTAACCTACAATAAAGTACGTGCACAGTTATGCTCTTTAACCAATTCTGAAGTCTGCATTTTTATTTAATATTTGAATTGAACTTTAAAACTAGCCGACTGGGCACCTAGGAACCACATACTGTTGCTATGTGCAGAGATGTGGGCTTGCAGCCCATTGTTGGGCAGAGTCCATCGCACTGCTCCAATAGACCTGCTCTGACTGCTACTTTCCCACGTCGGCAGTCGAAGTCGTTTCTCCTTCACAATGCTTTTCACCTGGTTGGCCAGTTTCACCATCTCAGTAGACAAGCTAAAAGAAACTGTTGGCAGCCTCTCGTTGCTCCTGTAATATGACCGTCGCCAGACCAGAGAGTGGAACTGGATGGCAGTGTGGCACTTGCAGCTGCAGTTTGTTTGCTTCAAGATTTAATACGTGTAAGTGACCTTTGCTTCTCGTCCTGTCTTTACTGGTTTGTTAATAAGGTCATTTGAAATTGTGTTGTACATAAAGGAATATTACAGAATTATTCTCTATTTTAAGCTACACTGTGGGGTTTTGTTTTTTTGATCTTTACATTTATATTAATGCAACCCAATACACTTATCTAATGATCAGCTATGACCTGTAAGAACTGACAATCTGAACATTCAAACTTTAAGAGGAATAAAAACAAAAAAATGATCAGCTGTTCATGTCAAAATCTGTAATATGTAATAGAAATAACTGTAATATGTTCAATATAACTGTAATATGTTCAATTACCACCATGTAACATATAACTGTAAATATGTCAATTGCAAGATGGGACTGTACATTCTGTACATACATATATAAATATCCATATATACATTGTACATATAAACATAATATATATATATATATATTGTACATGCACTATTAATATATTTTTGTATATATATAGAATATATTTCTCTATGCACCCCTGTTTTTCTTTTTCCTCAGACTGGACAGAGCACTCAACCATTTCACTGTGAGTTATACTGTGTATGACTATGTATGCGACAAATAAACCAAACTTGAAATGATTTTACCTTTTTCTGTCGTTTTCATTTTAAGCTTAGAATAACCAAGGCCTGGACTTTGTAAGGTGGTTTTGAATCCAGGTCAGCTAGGTGAGGACACCAATAGCTTACTGGGTAAGCAGCCACACTCTAACAATGGTGGGCTCGTGTGCAGAACAGTTAGAGCTTGGATCAAGCAAAACAAGAGGAAAAAACGAAACACCTCGGTGAGCGTGGAAAAGGGGAGAACGAAGAACGCCACGGAAAGAAATGGCAACCCCGATGCACTGGGGAAAACTCGAACTAAAAGTTCCCAAACAAAACCAGAAAACTGGGAGAAACTTGAATGGCTAAGGGAAGCCTCAGGAAAGAGACAGACTCGAGAGGGGAAAACTGGAGAAGGGAGGGGACGTGTAAAAACACTGACACCCTCGCAGAACAGAAAAGAGGCATAGCACAAGGGCTCACAGACCTCAATACCCAGTTACCGGCTAGGAGCTTGGCTCAAAACTTTATCAAAAACCCAGCACTGAATGACTGGGTCACTGGGCTTATATAAGGTCTAGCCCAGCTGTTGGGTGTTGATCCTGATCAGTGGCGTGGTTGACTCGACGCCTCCCTCTGGTCGAGGGGGCCTCGGCCTGGTGCCAACCCTTACAGGCTTGATGTCTACAGACATGGCAAAAATATTTCAATGTTCAATGCATTTCAGTTTCAATGTTTATTTTTTTCAGTTAAAATGTTAATTTTTTTTACTGCTTATTCTTCCATTAGACAGCCAGAACCGCAGCACTGGTTAATGTTTTTGAGCGGCTTCCTGCGCGCACTGGTCCTGGAGCACAGCGACTGCCTCATCCACCTTAGGGTGCAGAGACTCAGGAGACTCCAGCATATGCAGTAGCTTCGAGTTGTCCAGTTCCAGGAACATACCCGTGATCTTCCCTGCAAGGGTGGGCTGCATGTTCTGGATCAGGGGAAACAGACGCTCACCCAGTATCTGCTTCTGCTCCTGTGGAGGTGCAGCAGCCAGCATGGAGGCACCGAGAGGTTCCTGACCCTGCACATGGACCGCAGCCAGCTGCACGGGCACCTGGAGCTCTGCCCCCAGGTGCTGCTGTGGGTTGAGAAACATAAATGTTTTATAATTGATTTGACTGATAAATGGTAAGTTCGACATTTATATCTAAGGGCTGTGTGCCCAGGTGTTGCTGTGGGCTGTGAACGCCTGAGGTGGTTTTGTACTGTGGTACTGCTCTCACCAGCGACGCCTTGTTGGCAGCTTCCGCGCTGGCCATCCCTGTCCCCGGAGCCTCAGATGCCATGGTCTGATAGGCCATCGTGCGTGGGACCTGGCAGGCGGTGGTTGGTCGGATGGCGCTGAAGGCCTGCGGGCAGGATGCGGCTGGACCGATGGCACTCGGCATATCCTGGACTTGCTGTGGGTGGACGCACTGCATGGCCCAGCAAGGGCTGGGGAGGAGTTGTGCCAGCTGGCTGCTTGCGCAGTAGGCAGGCCAGTTCTGAGCTTGTGGAATGGCTTCCATGTTGTAGCCGGAGGGCGGGGCAGGCTGGTAGGGGTTGAGCACGAGGTTGGGCAAGGCACTCACGCTGGCCGTGCGCTTCATGTACTTGTTGGAGAGGTGGGCCTGCCGCTCCTCCTTGCGCTGCGCCAGAGCCACGTACAGCGGCTTGGTGCCTACAACGCGCCCATTCATCTCCGTCATGGCCGTGGCGGCCTCCTCCGGCGAGGAGAAACACACGAAGCCGAACCTTTTGGAGCGGCCGCCCTCCATCATCACCTTGGCACTTGTGATGGTCCCGAACGGAGAGAACTCCTTACGTAGACGCGCGTCGTCCAGACCGTCGTCTAGGTTCTTGACGTACAGGTTGTCTCCCTGGTAGTGAGTCATACCGTCCTGCTTCATCTGCTCAAACTTTCGTTTCAGCCCTGTCTGCCTCTCGCCTTTCTTCTGGGCATAACCCACATACACCTTCTTCCCATTCAGCTCCTTCCCATTTATCTCATCCACAGCCCTCTGGGCATCCTCGTGCCTCTCAAAGTTCACAAAGCCAAAGCCCTTGGACTTGCCGCTCTCGTCGGTCATGACGCGAGTGCTCAGCGTTTGGCCAAACTTGCTGAAGATCTCCTTCAGCTTGTCATCGTCCATGTCCTCTCCAAAGTTCTTGACGTACACATTGGTGAACTTTTTGGCCCTGGCCCCCATCTCAGCCTCTCGCTCCTTGCGAGACTTGAAGTGGCCAATGAACACTTTGCGGTCATTGAGCAACATGCCATTAAGTCTCTCAATTGCTCTCTCCGCAGCCTCACGGGTCTCAAAGTGCACAAAGCCGTAGCCCTTAGAGCCATTCTCGTCACACACCACCTTGCTGGAAAGGATGTTCCCAAAGGCAGAGAATGTGTCGTAAAGAGCTTTGCTGTCAATAGACTTGTCAAGGTTCTTGATGAAGATGTTGCCAACTCCACTCTTCCTCAGAGAGGGGTCTCTCTGGGACCACATAATTCGCACAGGTCTGCCTTTGATGATGTTAAAGTTCATAGTGTCCAAAGCACGCTCAGCATCTGCCTGCTGCTGAAAGTTCACGTATGCGTATCCAAGTGAGCGGAGGGTCATCGCGTCCCTGCAAATCCGTACGGAGACTATTGCGCCAGCAGGACTGAATTTCTCGTATAGCATGGCCTCGGTAACGTCTGGATGAAGGTCACCCACGTACAACGAAGTCATCGGCGAACTTGGAGCACTTGGATTCATTTTCGTGAGGATCGTCGGTCAACCTTTCTGGAAATCGTAGTCGAAAGTAGTAAATGAATAAAATCAAATCGTAAATGATTTAACCAAATGATCTAACTGCACGAATTATAAAACAGTTTGAAACAGCAATTCAACAGAGCCAGGCAAGTGTCGACCGACCAAAGCGATCAAAGCAACACTTTAGCTTTAGATTCAAATACATGACAACTTGGTTGTTACGTAAGAGTGCTTTTACGTAAATGTTTATTTTTAAATATTATACAAACGCTATTTATTTATTTACGAATTATTCAATTATTTTAACTTATAACGTTAATAGCGTGAATGAGAGGCTTTAACAACGCCTTATATTTCAAAATATTACCTAGTCACAGCATTTTCCAAAAATCGTCCATATGCTGCTCACACTGAATCATTTACCGCATGGCTCAGAATAAATACTTTTAGTTTGATAAACGCAGCAACATTCATTTTCTTTAGCCTAATGCTCGGCAAAAAACATCGCATTAAAGTTAATTAATGGGATGAAATCAGTTTTCCTTGGAGCAGGCCTATGTTCTTTGAGGTTAAAAATAATCGCCTGGATTGTAAACCTTAGTAGAGTTCCACAACGAGGTGCGATTTGTAAAAGGACGTCTTTTTCTCTCCGAATTAGAAATCTGGAGAAATAAATATATCAATTGATTTCCGGCCATCGGAGGACCTTTAGAACTTTATTATTTATTCATTATTTATTTCTAACTTCTCACTGTGTCCAACTATATCGGGTGTATAAAACGTATGAACAGACATAAATAACGTGGGGGAAACGGGAATAGGGGAGAGAGGAAAAATAACACGAACAGAGACGAAACAGACAAACGGCAAATGCAGATAGAGTATTTTAAGTATTAGCCACCTGCACCATTACGGGAATGTGTGTGTGTGTGTGTGTGTGTGTGTGTGTGTGTGTGTGTTCGTGTGTGACTGCTTGTGTGCGTCTGCGTGTGTGTGTGTGTGTGTGTGTGTGAGAGAGAGAGAGAGGCTATGTGCGAGTGCACTGTATATGTACACGTACTAGATTGGGATATTTATCATTTATGGATTAGCTCTGTAAACTTTTTATCAAAGGAGTCCAGTCTAGGTTATTGGTTCTTATTGATTCATTCTGAGATTTTTTTCCATTGATATGTAGTCTATCAATAGATTTTTCCATTCGGTGACACTAATATTATTTTTTGTTTTCCAATTCATGAGTATGTTTGTATTTGCAATTAATAATGTTATATATATATTATCCTGTTTTTTTTCTATTGTCACATTGGTTGATGACATGTCTCCTAGGAGACATAAAGATGGTGTTGGATGGATAGGGTTATTTAAATCATGGGACATGTGTGTGATTACTTATTGCCAAAATTGCTTGATAGGTGTGCTCTGCCACACGATGTGAATGTAATCGTCAGCTGTCTTTGGAGTAAAGTATGTACAGATTGCTGAGCTTGTGAAACCAATTTTAAACATCCAATGTGTAGTATAATGTAATCTATGTATTATTTTGTACTGAATGCATTGTAGGTTAGTGTTGCTGTCATGTGGTAATTATTATTACACATTTTAATCCAAACTGTGGCGTCGGGAGCTAGTAATAAATCTTCCTCCCATTGTCTCGATGGGAGAGTAATTATGCGATTTGATTTCATTATTAGTTTGTATATCTTATGTGATAGTTTTTTTTGTATTAGGAATGTTTATAATACTGATATGGATGCAGGTGAGTTTAATGTCTCTGAACTGATAGCTGCTTTCTATATCTTATGTTTGGGCTACTTGTGGAAGTGACATGAAAGCAGTGTTATGTTTATGTGAGTCTGGAGTTTGATATCTTGTGAAATTTCCACCAGGCTGTTAGTATCATGGCCACCCACAAATTGTTGATCATGAATGTTCTTTAATTGATTTGACTGATAAATGGTAAGTCTGACTTTTAGATCTTTGCATAATGTTTGCTATATGTCTATCCATATTCTGTCTGATATACTAAGTTTTATCCATTTTATACCATATTGTAGTTGATTTGCAATAATCAACTACAGTTCTGTAATGTTGTGAGTTTGATTCTATGTGAAAGCGATAAACATAATCATCTTCATATCATCATTTTCTCTACAAGTTCAGTGGAAGAGATGTCAGTTAAAGGGAGTTTTAATACCCTTTCAATCTTTAAATTTAATAAAAACACAGATGGAAAAATTCCAGAAAGTGAGACAGAGAAAGGAAACTAGACTTTAAAATGGTGCTGCCCTCTTGACTTACAACTGTAGATTATTGAAATTATTACAAATGTCCGATGCCAAAAGGGATTGTGTCAGTGTTTCACTACTCAGTATTGCTCCGGGGACAGGGATGGCCAGCGCGGAAGCTGCCAACAAGGCGTCGCTGGTGAGAGCAGTACCACAGTACAAAACCACCTCAGGCGTTCACAGCCCACAGCAACACCTGGGCACACAGCCCTTAGATATAAATGTCGAACTTACCATTTATCAGTCAAATCAATTATAAAACATTTATGTTTCTCAACCCACAGCAGCACCTGGGGGCAGAGCTCCAGGTGCCCGTGCAGCTGGCTGCGGTCCATGTGCAGGGTCAGGAACCTCTCGGTGCCTCCATGCTGGCTGCTGCACCTCCACAGGAGCAGAAGCAGATACTGGGTGAGCGTCTGTTTCCCCTGATCCAGAACATGCAGCCCACCCTTGCAGGGAAGATCACGGGTATGTTCCTGGAACTGGACAACTCGAAGCTACTGCATATGCTGGAGTCTCCTGAGTCTCTGCACCCTAAGGTGGATGAGGCAGTCGCTGTGCTCCAGGACCAGTGCGCGCAGGAAGCAGCTCAAAAACTTTAACCAGTGCTGCGGTTCTGGCTGTCTAATGGAAGAATAAGCAGTAAAAAAAATTAACATTTTAACTGAAAAAAATAAACATTGAAACTGAAATGCATTGAACATTGAAATATTTTTGCCATGTCTGTAGACATCAAGCCTGTAAGGGTTGGCACCAGGCCGAGGCCCCCTCCGGCCACCAGAGGGAGGCGTCGAGTCAACCACGCCACTGATCAGGATCAACACCCAACAGCTGGGCTAGACCTTATATAAGCCCAGTGACCCAGTCATTCAGTGCTGGGTTTTTGATAAAGTTTTGAGCCAAGCTCCTAGCCGGTAACTCTGGGTATTGAGGTCTGTGAGCCCTTGTGCTATGCCTCTTTTCTGTTCTGCGAGGGTGTCAGTGTTTTTACACGTCCCCTCCCTTCTCCAGTTTTCCCCTCTCGAGTCTGTCTCTCTCCTGAGGCTTCCCTTAGCCATTCAAGTTTCTCCCAGTTTTCTGGTTTTGTTTGGGAACTTTTAGTTCGAGTTTTCCCCAGTGCATCGGGGTTGCCATTTCTTTCCGTGGCGTTCTTCGTTCTCCCCTTTTCCACGCTCACCGAGGTGTTTCGTTTTTTCCTCTTGTTTTGCTTGATCCAAGCTCTAACTGTTCTGCACACGAGCCCACCATTGTTAGAGTGTGGCTGCTTACCCAGTAAGCTATTGGAGTCCTCACCTAGCTGACCTGGATTCAAAACCACCTTACAAAGTCCAGGCCTTGGTTATTCTAAGCTTAAAATGAAAACGACAGAAAAAGGTAAAATCATTTCAAGTTTGGTTTATTTGTCGCATACATAGTCATACACAGTATAACTCACAGTGAAATGGTTGAGTGCTCTGTCCAATCTGAGGAAAAAGAAAAACAGGGGTGCATAGAGAAATATATTCTATATATATACAAAAATATATTAATAGTGCATGTACAATATATATATATATATTATGTTTATATGTACAATGTATATATGGATATTTATATATGTATGTACAGAATGTACAGTCCCATCTTGCAATTGACATATTTACAGTTATATGTTACATGGTGGTAATTGAACATATTACAGTTATATTGAACATATTACAGTTATTTCTATTACATATTACAGATTTTGACATGAACAGCTGATCATTTTTTTGTTTTTATTCCTCTTAAAGTTTGAATGTTCAGATTGTCAGTTCTTACAGGTCATAGCTGATCATTAGATAAGTGTATTGGGTTGCATTAATATAAATGTAAAGATCAAAAAAACAAAACCCCACAGTGTAGCTTAAAATAGAGAATAATTCTGTAATATTCCTTTATGTACAACACAATTTCAAATGACCTTATTAACAAACCAGTAAAGACAGGACGAGAAGCAAAGGTCACTTACACGTATTAAATCTTGAAGCAAACAAACTGCAGCTGCAAGTGCCACACTGCCATCCAGTTCCACTCTCTGGTCTGGCGACGGTCATATTACAGGAGCAACGAGAGGCTGCCAACAGTTTCTTTTAGCTTGTCTACTGAGACGGTGAAACTGGCCAACCAGGTGAAAAGCATTGTGAAGGAGAAACGACTTCGACTGCCGACGTGGGAAAGTAGCAGTCAGAGCAGGTCTATTGGAGCAGTGCGATGGACTCTGCCCAACAATGGGCTGCAAGCCCACATCTCTGCACATAGCAACAGTATGTGGTTCCTAGGTGCCCAGTCGGCTAGTTTTAAAGTTCAATTCAAATATTAAATAAAAATGCAGACTTCAGAATTGGTTAAAGAGCATAACTGTGCACGTACTTTATTGTAGGTTAACATTAACACGCATTATTGAGGCACCCTCTGGAGAATGTCTAAAAATCAGAGAACCCACATTTTCATACATTTTTCAGTAGTGGTTATGTATTCACCCCACATTCCTTTACATATTTGCGTTTGTCTTCACGTCCATTGCATCCAAACCATACATTTGTCAATATATGCAAAGTAATATAAAACACCCACACCAGTTGGAACCTGTTAACACCACATTCCAAGAGATTTCTCTTGACCTTATCCTAAAGAGATGGTCCTGAGCCTGATGGAAATAATATCTCATACTTGTAAGTGTGCTGGAGCCTATCCACCATCCTTTGCAGAAGCCTGCAGAGGCCTTTACAGAGGCCTCTGCCCTGTACACAAATCATTCTGAAAGGACACATACCATTCTGTGATTATGTTATTAATATGTCTAATTCAATGTTAAACCTCTGTTCTCTTTTTATTACCTCAAGCACCAGACCTGAGGAATTTGCACGGTCTCAAGGAGTGCGTGAAGTTTATCGCTCAGTGGAAACAAGAGGTGGAGCGTGTCTGTAAGCCTGACGAGGGCGCTGCAGCTGCATCCAGTAGCAGTAATGACTGCGGTGGAACCGTACACCCCCACACTGTTGCCAGCACATTTTTCAGTGGGCCAGCCGTCTCAAAGCTGTTGATACATTGTTCAGTCCACGTGAAGGGCAGCAGGAGAGAGGAAGTGAAGGACCTAGGCAGTGAAGGAGACCAAGCAGAGAAACACTGAATGGGCTAAAGAACTCCAGACAGTCTCAGAGCGGTGCGGCATGATGAGGGCAGAGTTGGCACAGAATTTCAGGCAGCTGGAGCTTAAGAAGAAGCTGGAACCCATGCAGCCTGTCCTGGACTTCATCGCATGGTCTCTACTCAAACATAACCAGGATGTAGTTTCACAGCTTTGGGTCCTCAGTAAACAGCGATCCTGGAGAACTTCAAAATCCATTCCAAATTCATTGTGGAACTGGATCTGCAGTGCTGTGGATGAGGTCACATTGGACCCCATGACCAAACATGCGTGGCTGCTGCTGTCTGATGACTGTAAGAGGGTTCAGGAGTACCTGACTAAGATGAAAGTTCAGTTCACCTCCCAGCGCTTTGACACTTGGCCCTGTGTGCTGGGCTGGGAGGACTTCTCTTCCAGCTGTCTTTCTATAACTCACAAATCTAGACATTTATTGGAAACGTCCGGGAGAAGCTGTAACCCCTCTTTGTACTGCTAGATGGCCGCACTCTCATGACACTGCACTCATCAAAAGCAGCACCAGAGACGCACTGAGTCATATTCCCGAACGCACCTCTCAGGCCAGCTTATTTTCACATTTTGTCGTAAAACTTAAGATGTCTGTTTTATTAAATTACCAAAAACTTTTTTTCAAAATCAAAGTATTTGTAGCTACAGAAAAACATGGCTAATCACAAAAATGAGAAATAACGTCACTGATATTTGCAACATGTGTTTCTAACATGCACAGGCTCTTGAGGAGCACCTAAACCCTCACACAGGGGTGTCTGCTTGTCATAGTACTGTAAGGAAGGGCTTTGGCGAAACAGGCCACAGAAAGCAGCATATGAGAATCCACACAGGTGAAGAACCCTTTAGCTGCCCAGTATTTCAGAAGCAGTTTGTGCAGGCGGGTAATGAGCCGCATTCGTACCCATTCATATAGGATGTTGGGAGCAAAACGGTTAAAGACTTGAAAAGTATGTTAACAATCAGTTAACAATCAGATTACTGTTGTTAGGTTGTTAACAATAGAGTAATAAATGGCTAATATGCTTCTTCCCAGTTATGCCTTTGCTTGATCTATTTTGGTCTGATTTGGTGCTTGTCTGGGCAAGTGTGATAAAAAGTATTTTTTCGTTTGTTTTTCATTTAGTTCCTTTTTATATCGTGTTCTGTTCCATTTTATATGTTGTCTATTATCCCTTTAAAGTCTGTCAAATTAATCAAATGTGAAGATTTCACTCTGTTCAGATTTGATTGAAAAAGAGACCAACCACTCCCTGCATCTTTCATTTTGCATATACAGTGCATTTGCAGTTAACCGTTTCTTGTTTGTATTAATCGCGTGTGATTCTTGTGAGTGCCGTTAGTGTTCTGTGTTAAATGTTAATAAATGTACGTCCCAGACGTTGGAGTCTGTGCGTCCTGCCCCTCACCCTGCGGCACTCGGGCCACCCCTCGTTACACTACTGTTGTAACTCAAGAGCGAAGCACCATTTTAAAGTCTGGTTTCCTTTCTCTGTCTCACTTTCTGAAATTTTTATGTCTGTGTTTTTTTAAACTTAAAAATAGAAAGGATATTAAAACTCCCTTTCACTTAATGGCCTCTCATCCAATGAGCTGTTAGAGAAAGTAATGATAGTTAGATGAATATGTTTATAGATTTCACTCCGAGAACGTTGTCTGAGGTTAATATTGTACAGTTCATGATGCCCAGGGTTGCAATCAGCATGTTTAACAGTGATGTGCCACACAGTTGTCTGTGGTGTTCTCTATGACCATCACAGAGCATCACACATAACTGGTAAAATTGTATCTCAATTAGTATATTTGTATATTATACTATTGCAGCAGCATAACTTTATGATGCAATTAAAAAACATTCCCCATCCCTCTGAATGCCAATCACATTACATATCTGGGTATTAGATTCTCTCTGCAGTTGTCAGTTATTCAAATTTAATATCATTCCAGTTTTTAAAACAATAAGTGACAAACTTCATTGATGGACAAATTTGCCCCTTATACTCTTTGGAAGAATTGCAACAATTAAAGTGATAATGCCTAAGATTAATGATTTGTTTTCAATTATTGCTATCCAGCTCCAGCAACCTGGTTTAAACCTTTGGACACCATCATAACTGGAAAAATAAATCACAAAGAATCAAACTCACAATGATACAGAACTGTAGTTGATTATTGCAAATAAACTACAATATGTAATACAATGGATTAAACCCAGTATATCAGACAGAATATGGATAGACATAGAACAAACATTATGCAGAGATATAAAAGTCAGACTTACCATCAGGCAAATCAATTAAAAACATCCATGTTTCAACTGTTTGACAGAGGCCATAACTCTAACAGCCTGGTGGAAATTCCACAAGATAACAAAGAACTATTCATTCTCGTATTTGGAACAATCAAGACTTTACCTTCAACAACAACAAAAATTATTAAACTTTACACCTTGGATAGAAAAAGGCAAACATATTCCTCATACCACTACTTTCATGTCACTTCCACAAGTATCCCAAAAGTATGATATAGTAAGCACCCAAATGACAGGCAACACTAATCTACCGTGCATTCACTACAAAATAATGCATGGAGTACATTATACTACACATAAGATGTTTAAAATTGGTTTCATGGACCAGCCCCTTCATACATGAGGTCAATGGTCAAAGCCCGATCTGTACCTCGAGTACTTCGAACCTCAAGTACGGCTCGGCTTGAAATACCTTGCTTCGGGTCTCATGGACGACAAGCATCGAGACTATTTTCTGTCCTGGCTCCAAGATTGTGGAATGAACTCCCGCTTGCTGTCCGGACAGCAGAGTCCTTTGCAGTCTTCAAACCCAGACTGAAGACCCATTTATTTGCAGAATATTTAAAGGACAACTGACACTGCTCCCTTATTGACTGACCAATTTAATACTTATTGTAGGGCATTTATGCTTTTTAACAAACTCTAGCACTTATTGTTTATACCATTTATCATTGTTTAAGACAGACCTTATGTATTTTGCACTTCTAAGTATTAGCATTTATCCCTGTATTCTACAGTATTCTTGTTCATTGGTATGTTTAATTCTAACCTACTATACTGTACTTGGACATATTCTATGAGTAAATGACAAAGCACTTTTGTAAGTCGCTCTGGATAAAAGCGTCTGCTAAATGCCGTAAATGTAAATGTAATTGTTTCACAAGCTCAGCAATCCTACTTACATACTGTCACGATACGGCCCCTGCTTCCAAACGTCTCCTTGTTTGTATGTGTGTGTGTCAGTTAGGTGAGTAAGGGACTGCAGTGTCCTGGACCTGAATGCCTTTGAGAGGCAGGTGGAGCTGGTCCTCCATGGGGATTCTCCCTTGGGGGGGCTTTCAGAGAAGCGTCGTTGTCCTATGAGGACACTCCCTCCGTGAAGTCTCGCAGCCCCAGAACTTAAAGCGCCTACGCCTAAGCCTCGTAAAGACAAGGAGGCAACGTCACCAGTGCCCACCCCTGAAACGGACAAATCAGCTGGTGCGCTTCCGGACCTGCGGGCGACAAATCGTGAGCAGCCGCCTCCACCCAAGTCATCGAGGGAAGATCCCGCCCAGCCGGTCCAACCCAGCCGAAGATAGGAAGACTGGCTGGAGCTCCTGATGATAACTTCCCTGGACTGTTTAGTAATTCCTTATAGGAAGACTGGCTGGAGCTCCTGATGATAACTTCCCTGGACTGTTTAGTAATTCTTTATGTAGTCCTGATCACATACCTATCCTGATCACCGCACCTATCCCTGTCTCAAATATTGCCCACACCTGAGTCCTATTCCCCTCATTACCAACCCCTTTAATAAGCTTCTCCTCATCGCATACTAGTCGCGAAGTATTGCTTTCCTATACGGCGTACGAGCGTTTCCTCATCCTGTGTGGTTTCCCGGTTATTGACTCCTGCCTGCTTTCTAGACCTCGTCTCCTGCCTGACCCTCCGTCACCTCCTGAACGCCACCCCGTGTACGACCCCGGACCGACCCGACCACGCTTACCTGTCTTACTACACGTACTAGTACGGCTGCTAAAAAAAGACCTCTGCAACCGGACCTATATTTAACAGCATATCAGTAGGATAGTAGTAATACTGTAGTAATAGGTTTCTAAAAATGTATTATATGCACTATTTTTACAGCCTCTGAAAAAACATTTGAGGGTTAAGCTGAAATGTTAACACTTTCCTATTTATGTTCGCTGTATAAAATAAAATAAGTGCATGTGACTGCAGTGAACAAGGAATATGTTGTCAATATTTAGATAGATGACAGCATGTTCTTTATTTTTGCATCATAATAATTGTTAATAATTTGCTAATGATAAAAAAGGTTTCTGCGTTTTCATTACGAAATAATGTCATTTGGTCATATTTATAGTGCCTTAAGGCCATTTCAAATTTAACAGTAATGGATTTTCAGCGTAAATTTGCATTCCTGCAAAAATAAAGGTCTGTATTTTCAATATTTAAACATATGAGCTCCGAATGGTCAAATTACGGAGCAGTAGAGTTTGTTTCCGTTCTTTTATTGGACTGGTTCATTGTCGCGAGAGCGACCGTTTAGGCGAAGTCGGTGAGTGCGCGGCCGAGCTGCTCGCGCTTGAAGATACGGTAGACTCACCGCATGCAGCACTTGTACGCTAGCAATTTAATTTCTTCAGACTGGAAATACGATAATGCTAACGTTTGTTGTCAGAAATATACTAGCTTCTCCTTTCGATCGAGGGTATATTTTTCAGTCATAGTTATAACGCCGAAAGGTGGGTTTTCGTCTTTTCTGTTCGTTTTTTTTTCATACTGTTGTGCTGCGGTAGTTTTGTAGTATCAGTCGAGGAGGCTAAAACCCTAACGGGTTGTTTTGTTAGTTTGTTTGCCAAACAATGATTACCTGCCGTTTTTGTAGCAAAGAACTTGATGCTTTGAAGGGTTGTGTGCTGCACTGTAAAGTTCATAGAAACAAAGCCACTTGTTTTTTCAAATGTGTTAGCATTGACTGCAAGCAGACGTTTTGTACTTATGCAGCTTTTAAAGCTCATTTCTATTGTGTTCACAGTGTGCCTGCACCCTCTGTTACTGCTAGAGCCGTTGTTACAGATTTGAAATGTGCAATTTCGCTGTGAGCGTCAAATTCACACAGCGAAGAACTTGTGACTTAAAAGAACATATAGTGGAGGGACGACCTGTGGCATGTCCAGTAACTGGTTGTAAAAATACGTTCACCGTGAAATCATCATTTACTGCTCATATGTCTAGGAAACATCAAGAATGTTCGACTGCTAGCATAACCTATGTGACATGTACAAGAAAACAATTTCTCTCATTTGTACTTGAGGATGCTTCCCAGAGCTCAAATGATGCAACAACAAATGAAAGCATTCAATTGCCACCGAATTTGAAGGAGACCTTTCTTGGGAATGTACGTCTATTCTACCTACAGTTAGAAGGGCATCACCTTCTTCCAGCTTCAACAATACAGACTGTTGTTGAAGAGATGTAAAATGTGCATAAGTAGAGACAGGAATATACTTTGGGTAAACTACATTCACTTTTAAAAAACATGTTTTGACATGTGTCTAACAGATAATGCTATTGCTAAAATCTGTGATTGTGTTAAGGATTCAGATCTGTTCTCTGTCTGTCATCCGGGACCACTAAGGACAACATATTCAAGAGCTCAAGTATTCAAAAAGATGTTCAAATACATACCTGTGTTACAAACATGAAGTAGTTTATTAGAATCAGAATTATGGACGAATTCAGTGTCTTGTGTCTTCAGTCTTGTGAAGTCCAACCAGTTCTTCATTGAAAATCCATGATGCCTGATGCTAATTCTGTACCAGAATGCTTTTGAAATTGTAAATCCCTTCAGCTCTGCTAAGAAAAAAGACAACGTTGTCGCAGTCTGTCTTTTTTTGGCAAATTTACCTGTTCGTGTACGGTCCGATATCGATCACGTCCCTTGTCTTACTGTGTGGAGAAAATGACTTAATTGGAAAATTAAATGACTTAATTGGAAAATTGGAAGTGCTAAGGTTTTCTCAGAGATGTTAGTGGATTTAAAAGATTTGGATGTAAATGGAATTATTGTAGGTGGTGAAACGATCCACGGGGCTCTTTGTTGTATTGCTGGTTATAATTTGGGTTTACACAGCATTGGTGGGTTTACTGAAAACTTACTTTAATTTTGCAGGTACTGTGAAATCATACGAAGTGAGTTTCAGAGTGATGATCCAAATGTACGTGGTCCCCAGGGCACCCCTGAAAGTTCTAATTATGCTGTTGGTGATCTAGACATTGAAGCTGTGGACAGTCGAGATATCAAAGGCATAAAGGTAAACTGTTTTCAATACTCTGATATCTTTTCATGTTTGTCAGCCTGGTCTCCCACCTTGTTTAGGCCTTGACATATTTGAGTGTGTGTTGTTCTATGACGTTGCACTGTACTTGAAGCATTTCATTAAGAAAAAAAAATGCCTTACATATTCATTTTTGAACTGGCACATCAAGCAGTTCAAGTGCAAAGGATCTGATGCTTTTACAAAGCTATGTTCTGTTAACTCTGGGGTGTTCAAGCTTTCAGGTCAAGCTATCCAGAATTGGAATTTCCTAATGTTGCTGCCTTTATTAATTGGTGACAAAGTGCAAAATCCAGATGATGATGTGTGTAAATTAACTCTCCAGCTTAAAGATATTGTTGATATGATTTGCACACAGACGATTTCTTTGTCACAGGTGGCCTATCTTGACATTATAATCCAAGAATATCTGGAATCTGCGTTTATTTCCTGAGTGTAGCGTGCGGTGGCCCGGGTGCCGCAGGACGAGAGGCAGGACGAACAAGGTGCAGGTGTGTGCAGGTGTGGTTACAAACAAAACCACCCTCCCACTGCACGTGGCGGGCCAAACCACGTGACTCGGGGGAGGCGAGCGTTCCGTGACAGTGAGAGTCCACTAAGACCAAAACATAATTTCTTGCGACACTATCCAGCACTAATTTTTAAATTTGGCCCCTTGATTAGGTTGTGGACAATGCGTTTTGAAAGTAAACGCAGCTACTTCAAAAGGTGTGCCAGGCATTTGAAAAACTTTAAAAAATATCTGCCTAAATTTATCCAAAAGACAGAAGATGTTTCAGGCATGTCTTTCAGCTGGACCTGGACGTTGTCAGCTTCTGCAAGTCAAAGACAGTTGTACCTTCTACCCCAACCTTTACAGTGATGCAATTAAACATGCAGTTAGAGAGTTTGGCTTTTCAGAACACAATACTAGTGTTTCCACAGAGGTGCAGTGTAAGGGTGCATCATATAAAAAAGGACATTTTCTTGTGTCAAAAAATGATGAGCACATGGAGTTTGGAGAACTTCTCATTATTTTAATTCAAAATGATACATCTGTGTATTTTGTAATGGATATACATAACGCTGACGTTCATTTTGAATACCATCTGTACTTTGTGACAAAACACAGTTCAAGGCTGGAATGTCTTAACATTAACAACTTGGTAGATTTTTACCATTGTACATTGTTAATGGGCACCAAGTCCTTCCACTGAAACACAGTGTATTGTCGAGGTAAACATGATCTGTGATGGAAACCATACTAAAAATTCACACATACTATGTAAGAAACGTATCACAAAATGAAAAGGTTTTTTTTATATATACACATACTTGATATCAGTGTAATGACAGTTTTTCCTTTTATTTGTACAGTAAGCAATCATCCATGATTCCAGAAATGACTGACTTGGGGCAAACATGGTTACACACCGCCATCAGTGAGGTCTTGCCTGACCTTCCAGAGATGATGAAGGATATTCTAGAAGAGACCTAACATTCCCTTGGGGTGGAGACATGATTTCAGCAAGTTCGGCCAAACGCTGAGCACTCGCGTCATGACCGACGAGAGCGGCAAGTCCAAGGGCTTTGGCTTTGTGAACTTCGAGAGGCACGAGGATGCCCAGAGGGCTGTGGATGAGATAAATGGGAAGGAGCTGAATGGGAAGAAGGTGTATGTGGGTTATGCCCAAAAGAAAGGCGAGAGGCAGACAGGGCTGAAACGAAAGTTTGAGCAGATGAAGCAGGACGGTATGACTCGCTACCAGGGAGACAACCTGTACGTTAAGAACCTAGACGACGGTCTGGACGACGCGCGTCTACGTAAGGAGTTCTCTCCGTTTGGGACCATCACAAGTGCCAAGGTGATGATGGAGGGCGGCCGCTCCAAAGGGTTTGGCTTCGTGTGTTTCTCCTCGCCGGAGGAGGCCGCCACGGCCATGACGGAGATGAATGGGCGCGTTGTAGGCACCAAGCCGCTGTACGTGGCTCTGGCGCAGCGCAAGGAGGAGCGGCAGGCCCATCTCTCCAACAAGTACATGAAGCGCACGGCCAGCGTGAGTGCCTTGCCCAACCTCTTGCTCAACCCCTACCAGCCTGCCCCGCCCTCCGGCTACAACATGGAAGCCATTCCACAAGCTCAGAACTGGCCTGCCTGCTACCCGAGCAGGCAACTGGCACAGCTCCACCCCAGCACCCCCTGGGCTACGCACAGCATACAACCACAGCATTTCCAATACACGCCGAGTACCATCAGGCTGGCTGCAGACCAATCTCTGGGCCAGGAACCTCTCACTGCCTCCGTGCTGGATCTGGAACCTCCGCAGGAGCAGAAGCAGATGTTGGGTGATGGATGGTCTGTTTCCCGTGATCCAGAACATGCACCCCAAACTTGCAGGGACGGGTTTGCGCCTGGAGATCGACAACTCGGAGCTTCTGCATATGCTGGAGTCTCCTGAGTCTCATTGAAACACTGAAACTGAAAAAATAAAAACGCATTAAATATTTTAAATATTTTTGCCTGGTCTGTAGACTCCAGTTTCAGGCCTTGATTGCAGTAAACTAAAACAACATGTAAAAAGGCTAAATGATTGAGACGTGTACAGTCCGTCACTCCTTTCTTTTTGTTCCTCTTACTGTTCGAATGCTCAGAATGTCAGAATGTTTTTGCAGTTGATAGCTGAGCATTAGGCATGTGTATTGGATTGTATTAATAATACAATTGAGGATTCATTGCTGTTCAGGGACCCAGCAGTGGTAACTTGGCAGTGGTAGGGCTTGAACTAGCAACATTCTGATTACAAGTCAAGTAACCTCTGACTAGTATTATTATGATTAATATTATTAATATATCTTACACTGAGGTCTGCTGAAGCCTACCCAGGATCCTTTGCAGCAGCCTGCCATATGCAGAAATCATTATGAAAGGACACAGAATCTCTAAACTCCCTTATGTTTTATGTTATTAGTTTGTCTAATTCAATGTTAAAGCACTTTCCCCTGTAAACACTCTTTTTATGACCTCATTTCACCGTTTCATGACTATGCCACGAACCAACCAACTATTTTTTTATACAACTCTTTTCAAACACTTTAACCATTGTGGGTAACTACACTATTATACACCTATAATTCTTGTTATGCTATCTATTGTATTGCCACTGTCGATACATCGATGTTAGGAGAAATACCTCATGAATACTTTAAATGAATCCTTAAAATGACACCTATTCCATTTACTAATGCTAAGCTTGCTACAGTCTGAACTTCTAGCAAGTCAAGAGAAGTCTCATGCAGTTTCTGTATTTTCTATAATTGCATAATATATGGATGGTTTTAAACTCAATAACATACGCACTTGCAAAATACGTGAATATAAAGGAACAAAAATAAATGAACATAACCACATACCTAAACATCATCTGGTACCATCTCCCCATCACCCCTCAATGCAGTATGAGGATGGTCAGATTGTTGTATTTACTAATAGTTACCACTAGTATTAAAATAACAGTAAGCCCAAATCGTTCGACTATGTCCTCTTAAACAAACCTGTGATTTTTTTTAATATTTGGACCACATCCTCCTGCAGAATAAAACAATCAGGAAATACAGTTGAGTTGGCTCATACCGCCCTCACATCAGTGTGATATCCATCAATGATGTGTTATGGCTCTGGGTAAGGAACAATGTTATATTGTTCAATAAACTTTTCACAGGATGCAAATTTTTCATTGTTTTAGCAAAGTTTTCGCTACCTCTATACAGCAAACACCAGAATCGACAAGGTTTACATTAATTATAGTCAGTAGAATTAAAGGGAAGAGGCCATATAAAAGGCTGGGATCTACGTTTAGTGGACTCGGCACTGTGTTACTAGATATTCCCCACCTTCCAGTAATTTTATTAAGTCCTCTTTAAACAGAAAATAAAGATGCAGAATTAATTGAAGAGAGTAGTAGGTCCATTATTTATTTTGAGCTCAGCGTTACATACAAACGAGGCATAGTCCAGAATATGTCTAATAATCACACAAGGAACACACATTTTTATCCAGTTTTCACAACTGATTATGTGATTGCCACACCTTCTCTACATACTGGTGTTTGAAATCTCCACCACTGTGTTCAACCATACATTATTCAATATATGCAAATTGAGATCTATCATTGTACAAATTGAAGCTTGACCCCAGTATATCCTATTGGAAGATTTTCCTGTTTTTTTTTTTGTTGTTGTTTTTTTTGTTTTTAACAAAGATGATCTCAACTCATACCATCAAACACCTGCAAGATGATGTTGCAGGTCAGTATCACCCTGCTCTTATGGTAAGATAATGAACCTTGCTTAGCCACAGAACTCTCGAAGAGGCTTTCACGTCTTTTAAAAGCCGGGATCTTTCCCAATACTTAGGAAGCTATTTCTCACGGGAACAGTCCAGAGTCATCTGCCGTAGACTTCCACAGAGGCCTTGAAACCACCTGCATCAGAGCCTCTGCTCTGCACTTACAGACCCAAAAAGGCCTTAAGATACCCCAGAAACATTATTCCTCTTTATGCTTTCAAACACAGTCTTGCACCACTCTGCACCTGTTGCAGAGAGCTTCAAAGCCTATAATAATTAGGTCACAGATCGCCTCATGAAAATACCTTTACCCCAAAACATTTTATTACCTCAGGTGGAACAGTGTGTATAGGCCTAGACCTCTTTAGATGTAACTTAGAACCGCCTGTGACCTCTGTATGCGTTTCTTTGGTTGTACAAGCTCCAATGGAGGACTAGATGAATAGTTGATGATGGAAGAGGGGTATATCAGATTCACGCCTTCTGCCTCCATGTGACAAATTAACACACTGCATAAACTTTTAGAAATAAATCAGTCTTTTAACAAATGGTAAACATACTCTAGAAAAGATTATCTTGTAACAATTCATTGAGTATATGAACTGTTTTTGTGTCCTTATATCTATAAATGAAAAGTAATAAAACATTATATATGATAGATAAATAAATGACATAAAATGTATAAAAGTTCAGAAATAAGAAAGTACCTGAGTCTGCACTTTTCTCCACAGATTCAAGAAACTCGTGAAAGTTGGAAGCTATAGAAACACATAGTACAGAATTATAGACTGACTGAGGTGTGAGCAGAAAGATCGCTATGATGTCCTTATATCTAAAACACTCAAAGCATTGATGTTATGTAAATAAACTGTGATCCGATTGGTTCAATCTAAGTAAATAGATTCACCTACTTTGAAGTTAAAGTTTTTCTCAAAAGGTTAGAACTGGTTGACTATACTTTGCCGTGTTCTGTAATAGAAAATGTAAACATTTATATCTAAAATATTGCATGACAGAAATCAATTCAAGACAAACCTCTAATGACCGCTAGATGGGGGAAGATATTAAGTAATAAATGAGTCCAGATCCTCCTGCCCGACAATACGGTGAGACTCTGTTTTTACGTCATTACTACGCTGCAGAAAAAAGACCGCCATATTTGTAGTTCCAAAATGTGAAAAGGCGTCATTTTGTATGCATACGAATGAATAAACACCATGCCATGCCTTGCTGTATCCCCTCTTTGCACCGCTAGACAGACACACTCATGACACTGTACTCATCAAAAGCAGCACCAGAGACGCAATGAGTCATATCCCGCTACACACCTCTCAGGCCAGCTTGTTTGCATATTTTGTCATAAAACTTAAAATGTCATTTGTTGCCATTATATATAAAATTACCTATTTAAAAACATAAATAAATCAAAAAGTACTTGTGGCTAGAGAAACACTTGGCTTATCACCTACAAGAAATAATGTCAGTGATGTTTGGGGCAGGTGTTTCAAACGTGCCCAGACACTTGAGAAGCACCTAAACACTCACACAAGGGTGTCCGCTTGCCATAGTGCTGCAAATACTGCAGGAAGGGCTTTGGTGAAACAGGCCACATGGAGGAGCAGAAGACAATCCACACAATTGAAGAACCCCGTAGCTGCCCACTATGTCAGAATCCACACGGGAGAAGAACCCTGTAGCTGCCCAGTATGTCAGAAGCAATTTGTGCAGGTGGGTAATGAACCACATTTGTACCCATTCGTATTTTGGGAGCAAAATAGTTGAAGACTTGAACAGTATGTTAACAATCAGTTAAAATTACTGTTGATAACAAGAAAACAATGGCTAATATGTTCCTTCACAGCTATGTCATTGGTTGATCTATTTTTGTCAGATTTAGTGCTTGTTTGGGCAAATGTGTTAAAGTCTTCCTTTGTTTTTGGTTTTGTTCCTTTTCATATAGTTGTTTATTCCTTTTTGTCTAGTGATGTCCATTATCCATTTAAAATCTGTCAAATTAAACAAATGTGAAACGAATTCCATAGTATTCAGATTTGATTGCAAAAGAGACCAACCACTCCCCGTATTTTGAATTTTGCATATACAGTATATGTGCAGTTCCAGCCTAGTCCATTGATCCAAAATCTGGCCCAGATGTATCTGTTGACTGCAAATTTGAATGATTTCTGTGCTCTACAGCAAAGAAGCGTTTGGTTACTATCTGATGGATTAAAATAGATTTGTTGGTAGTAAAGACATCACTAAAGTGTACAGAGCAAAGGTACTCCAGGACCAGGATGGGTAAGTAGCAGCTTGATCAGTGGAATCTTCTGTGAGACGTAACAGGACGTCGGTCTTAAATGTAATGTTAGATCAAATGAAAAACTTTAGTGGATTGAAATACAGATAAATAAATCCACTAAAAGTGCACCTGCATCATTGGTTAAAAAGTTGTTCTGTTAGTTGTCTGATTTTGTTCCAGTAATCTAATGTTTCCTGTGGACTAGGTGGTTCAAGATTATATTGGTGTTTGCTTTATTTCTGTGATCTTTTTAACCATAGTCTGCTTGTTTATACTGTCTACCAAATGCAATACTGAGTAGTGAAACACTGACACAATCCCTTTTGGCGTCAGACATTTGTAATAATTTCAATAATCTACAGTTGTAAATCAAGAGGGCAGCACCATTTTAAAGTCTAGTTTCCTTTCTCTGTCTCACTTTCTGGAATTTTTCCGTCTGTGTTTTTATTAAAGTTAAAAATGAAAAGGGTATTAAAACTCCCTTTCAAGGACATCTCTTCCACTGAACTTGTAGAGAAAGTGATGATATGAAGACGATTATGTTTATCGCTTTCACTCAGAGATCATTGTCTGAGGGTCATGTTGTACAGTTCACGATGCCCCGGGTTGCAATCAGGAGGTTTAACGGTGATGTGCCACACAGTTGTCTGTGGTGTTCTATATGATCATCACAGAACATCACACCTAACTGGTCAAATTGTATCTCCAGTAGTATATTTGTGTATTATACTATATATTAGCAGCATATCTTTATGATGCAATTAAAAACATTCCCCATCCCCCTGAATACCAAGCATATTACATATCTGGGTATTAAATTCTCTTCCCAGTTGTCAAAATAAATAGTCATCCAATTATTAAAACAATTATTAAAACAATAAGCGACGAGCTTCATTGATGGACAAATTTGCCCCTTATACTCTTTCGACAAACTGCAATAATTAAAATGATAATATTACCTAAACGAAATTGTTTGTTTTCAATTATTCCAGCGCCACCAACCTGTCTAAAATCTTTGGACAACATCATAACTTGATTCTACTGGAAAAATAAATCACATAGAATCAAACTCACAACATTACAGAACTGTAGTTGATTATTACAAATCAACTACAATATGGAATAAAATGGATAAAACTTAGTATATCAGACAGAATATGGCTAGACATATAGCAAACATTATGCAAAGATCTAAAAGTCAGACTTACCATTTATCAGTCAAATCAATTAAAGAACATTCATGATCAACAATTTGTGGGTGGCCATGATACTAACAGCCTGGTGGAAATTCCACAAGATATCAAACTCCAGACTCACATAAACATAACACTGCTTTCATGTCACTTCCACAAGTAGCCCAAACATAAGATATAGAAAGCAGGTAAGAGCAACTATCAGTTCAGAGACATTAAACTCACCTGCATCCATATCAGTATTATAAACATTCCTAATACAAAAAAACTATCACATAAGATATACAAAATAATAATGAAATCAAATCGCATAATTACTCTCCCATCAAGACAATGGGAGGAAGATTTATTACTAGCTCCCGACGCCACAGTTTGGATTAAAATGTGTAATAATAATTACCACATGACAGCAACACTAACCTACAATGCATTCAGTACAAAATAATACATAGATTACATTATACTACACATTTAATTTAAAGGGTCAAACTGCGTGAAGTGTGCCCACGCCCAGAGCTACTTAGCTGGGCATGACTGTGTGACCTCTTGGGCTTGGAAATCTGGCTGTAGTATTATTTAAACGCACAAAGTGCATGAAGTGTGCCCTGTCCCAGCACTACTTTGTTGGGCACGACTGTGTGACCTATTGGGCCTGGAAGTCTGGTTGTAGTATTATTCAAAGGGTCAAACTGCGTAAAGTGTGCCCAGGCCCAGAGCTACTTTGCTGGGCATGCCTGTGTGACCTCTTGGGCTTGGAAATCTGGTTGTAGAATTATTTAAAGGCACAAAGTGCATGAAGTGTGCCCTGGCCCAGCACTACTTTGCTGGGCACGACTGTGTGACCTCTTGGGCCTGGAGGTCTGTTTCTAGTGTGATGGAAATTATTATTCGATCATGTATTATCATCTGATTCATATATGATCATGTTAATCCTTTCTCTATGTAATCCTAAATGAATAGTTTAGTCTGCATATTCTGTCTTTGTATATTGTGTGAACAAAACGACTGCTGAATCAGCTGCTTCGTGATCTTGCATGTGTCGTGCGACTAATCCTGATAAAGAGGATCTAGCAAACTGTGTCTGTCCTGGTGGAACAGAGCATTCTGATATGTGCAGAAGTGCTTAGTGCAACAAGGAGCAGGAAATGGGTATACAGGATGACAGGACATCCCTTCCAGGATGTGAAGTTTAGATATAAGGAGCAGAGCCAGTCTACCCCTTTAGAACTTTCGCTTAGGGCATTAGCTCTCACATAGCTGTGTTTTGTATGTCTTATTTTCTTTATTAAATTACTCTTTTAATCACGTCTGACTTGCTGTTTATTCAAAATTCCACCACAGAAATTGGTGTAGTCGGCAGGATCAGCGAGAGGTGAGAGGTTGACGGTTCCGAGTGTCGAAAGGGTAGGCCTTGCCTTTAACACCCTACTCAACACAGTTCCAACCTAGTCTGTTGGGATGCTGCTGCTTGGAGTTGGGGCTGGTGTCGGAGCCTTCTTACAGTGTGTGGGATGTACCCAGGTTCCTCGTCGTTCTATTTTGACAGCAGTGTGGGTTGTTAACAGGACTTGGTGTGGTCCTGTCCACCGTGCTTGGTTCCCTTTGGGGAGTGCTGCGCACAAACAAGACAGCTGGAACAAAAGTTTTGGGTAAGTATTGTGAGTTCTGGCGCAACTTTAATATGCTGTCCACGATTCCCCCTTTGCTCATATGGCCCATGAGCAATTCTGATTAGGCCCTGCATGTATGATTTGGCTAGGCAAGGTTTGCCCGTAGGTGTGTGTGTCCAAGCACCATCGTACACTGCGCAGTCTAGTTGTCTCCACCTGATGCGTTCGGTGGCGGTAGCCCCTGACTGAATCTCCCGTAATGTGGCCTGCGGGGTAGCAGCGGTTTCCTGTATTGCTTGCACAGCGGTTTTAGTTGCAGCTGCCTTTGTTACTCTATCTGCAAAATTATTCCCCTTGCTGATTTGGTCTTCTGTAGTCCTGTGAGCTGCACACTTAACAACTGCAATTGTCTTTGGCAGCAAAATGGCTTCTAGCAAGATGGTGATGTCTAATATATTTACCTGAGCTTGTCAGGAATTGCCTATGTTTCCATATGGCTCCAAAATCATTAACAGTTTTGTCTGCAGCTAGTTGGCATGCTTCCGTCAGTGCTACTGGTTCAGCAGCCTGCGCTGAATAGGAGGATGGTAATACTTCTGTTTCAAGTATTTCATGATCTGTTACTGCCGCGTATGCTGCCCTATTGACCCCTGTGTCGTCCCTGCTTGCTGACCCATCCACATAGAGGCATAGGTCTGGGTTAATTATGGCTTCTTCAAAGAGATCAACCTGCGGTGTACATACTTAAGCTAAGACTGCTGTGCAGTCTTGTGGATCTCCATCCTCCTCCGTAGGAAGGAGTGTAGCTGGGTTCAGTGTTATACACCTTTTGACAGTTATATTAGGCATATCTAAGAGGGTAGTGTGGTATCTCAGCTATCATTGGGCTGATAAGTGTGACACTCTTTGGTCCTGCAGTATTTGGTGTACTGCGTGTGGGACTAAAACAGTAAGAGGGGAGTATGCCACTATGGTTTAGGTAGCGAAATTATGGCTTGTGCTCAGTTTTGAGACAGCCCGTGTGTATTTCCCTTAATGATATGCCCCAAGAACGTCACTTCTTCCTTACAAATCTGTAATTTTGCTCTACTAGGTCAGTTACATGTATGTTACATCTGAAATATTTCCATGAGCTTTTACGCAACATACTAAACAAAGGTTAGGAACAGGCTAAATCAAATCAGGCTAACTCTCAGCAGGTCAAAAGTACTTCAGACTGCAAACTATGACCTAGTATTTTATCAAATTTTATCATAATTGTAACGCAGGGAGGCTTGGCAGGATACAAAAGAGGAGCCGTGATGCAAACAGTGATGTTTATTTAGAGACATGGAAGACAACGTAGCACTAAGGCTATCGTGGGATCAAACACTGACAACGTTAATGTTTACACAAAGGACTTATATACGCAAACAATAACAACACAACGAAGAGCAGGCGTGAAACACAAGGGGGCGTGGCCACACGGATGAACACACACACACACACACACACACACACACACACACACACACACACACACACACACACACAAGCAAACACACACGGGGAGACGTTTGGGGGGAGGAGCCGTACAGTGACAAGAATATGTTCACACATGCTCGCTCTCTCTCGCTCTCTCTCTCTCTCTCTCTCTCTCTCTCTCTCTCTCTCTCTCTCTCTCTCTCTCTCTCTCTCTCCCCATCCTTTCAGCCTTTGGGTTTCAATAATACCCCCAGGGCAGACAGAGCCACTATTCAAGCAATGTAATAATGTAATATTCTGCTCTGGCTTCTCCTACCTCTGCAATGACATCCTCAGCTTTTATTTCAGTGGGTGTGGCATAGCCACTCATAAATATTAATGTTCCCCTGCCTGAGCTCCTGAAGTTACTACAGTCTATCAAAAAAAAAAACCTAATGAAATATGCAATTGCTTATAGTAGATTGTTCAGCCTTTTATATTCAGTTAGTCATGACTATGGCTAGGCACCCCTGTACCCAATGATGTCCGCATTTCGATGATTGCACTCATTTTTGAGTATCATGTGAGCTAGTAACATCTCAGCAAAAGAAAAGATTCCAAATGTGCGTTAGACTTTACAGTAACCTAAGACAACCCTTTTGCACGAAGGGAACTGGTAACTATGCACACCCTCCATTATGTACAGAAGATATTTAAAGTGCAGGACAGTCAAAGCATTAGGTGTGCGCGTGTGTGATGTTATTAACGTGACAGTAAAAGCTCACCATTTTTAAACGGGGGCTGATCGACTTTCCACTTATGCAAGACAAGAGTACATGTCAAAAATTAGAGACGAAATGAGGGGTTAAATGCTGCAATTAGGCATACAGCAGTCAAAGGCAATTTGGAAGATCATGATTTACACTAAGAAAACAAACAAACAAACAAACAAAATATAAAACTGTCATATAGAAACAGAATACAAACTATCTTCCAAGATTGTAACTTATTTACATAATTAACAAAATATGAATTAATTTAAATTCTAATTATTCACAACAATAATGCTCGGTGACTAGAAATCGATTCTGATTGTAGCTTCATGTAATCCTGTAGCTACCAGTCTCTTTCAGTGAAAATGGTCAGGTACATGTATGTTACATCTGAAATATTTCCATGAGCTTTTATGTAACATACTAAACAAAGGTTAAGAACAAGCTAAATCAAATCAGGCTAACTCTTAGCAGGTCAGAAGTACTTTAGACTGCAAACCATGACCTAGTATTTTGTCAAACATGTTTGTTATTACATTATCAGTGACTTAGCCTTGTTAAAGTAGACGAGGACTTGTGCTCGTGAGAGAGTGACAATGAGCAGCAGCATAACCTTGTAGAGCAGCACCCGCTCCGAGTTACGCATACGCACCAACGGGTCCGTGCATCTCTGACTACAGGTGATCAAACCGGTACAGTGTGCTGGCGTAAGTGCCATTAACCACTCTAAACTGGAGTTTTGAGTGTATATACATGGAGGAAGGACAAGTAGTTAAAGAGGATTACGTCTCCACATGCGTTGTGGTTGCTGGCGGTACTGGTCAGCGCAGGGCACGTGTGTCAAAGCTGGACAGACTCCTGTCCAGCGATCTGGCAATGCAAAACAGAGAGAGTGAGCTGCAACAGAGTTCCAGAGTTTTAACAAGAATTTTGAATTATTGACAACTCGCATATAAGAACAAAGTGAAAGATTTACATTAGTGTCATGCTTTTATGTTTCCAGGAGATTAACTCGCCTGCTTTTCAGAGACGTGCAGAGCGGAACTTTCAAAAAGCTTATCAACGTGACGAGAATGTGAGGTTTAGGTTCATCTATAGTGGTACAGTAACAATGTGAAATGTGGATATTGAGGTCAGCATCACTTAAGAGTGTATGTGTGAAACATCCTCGTTACCATAAATGTTGTGTTGTTACATAATTAAGCAGTCCATCCAGTTTCATTTACTTGATTTATTAGCAGCCTGTGTCCACGGTCTAACGGAAGTATTTTTATTTTAATTTCCTCCATGTTGTTTATAATAGGCCTACAGTAAGAAATCCTTTTAAAGGTGATCGCCATTTCTCCCACTGTATACTGTTGAAGCATACAAGTTTTTATTCAGTGAGAGATATGTCATTTATGGGGATTAGGTACAGCGTGTTTTGTTCAGGACATTCGTGGCGATATATGTGCTAAATGGGATTGTAAAATAACTAGCTAGCTAGCCAGGTATTTGGACAGAACCTGAATTGTGTTACATGGGGATTTCTATCCCATGTTTTTAAGGCTGCGTTATGTACAGCCTAGCATAAATAAATACGCAAGAATGCAGAGCACGAATAGTCGTTGCTTGCAATCACTAGACAATCACTAGCAACTACATTTGCTAATCATCATTTTCTCTTTAAAGTTGGTGTAAATCTAAAACTATTGCAGACGTGATGTGTGATGTCATAATGCATCCGCATCAATTATGCGATTATGATGTAGTCAAAGAACAGATTTTTCAAATGGGCAATTTCTGTGAACCAATTTTAGTCTACAGATCACATTTCTGTTTTGCCCAAACGATCTCTTCTGTTATCAAGTAGTGCCGGTTACACTTGGATTTTCAAAACAAAATTTATTATGGGTCAGTCCAGTAGTTACTACTGTAATCCAAGATGCAAGGAACCTGTTCCTTCTGAGAAGTATGAAAAGGAAAACCACGGGATATTTGGTCAATATAGGAAAAAGAAAAACGAAAAGACACGAGTCCAGATCCCTGCCAGAATATTTACGCAGCTTGTGCTATTCTTCACTTGCTGTTGTCGGAAGGGTGGTAAGAGAAGGAACACCACCTCAGATGATGACTTCTTTAAGGGTAAGTTCTGACCACAGCCACCACTTGGATGAACTGTGTGTGTGTGTGTGTGTGTGTGTGTGTGTCTGAGAGAGAGAGATCTACGTAGAAGTGTTCCAAGTATCTATACAACGCTAATAAGACATTTTCTGTTACTTTTTAAACAGATACTAGAACAAAGCATTTAACAAAGAATGACTTGACTACTCAGAGAACTGAATCAGCCATAGTAAGTAAAGTAGAACCAAGACAAATGATTTAAAGCCATACTGAGGCAAGGGACAAAAGCCACAAAAAATGGAAAAACAGCTATGGGGAACAGTGATGCTAATTTGATGCTTGTACTTAAGTACACTGAAATGTCTCTGAATATAAATTACAAATGCATTTCAACAAATGTTGGAGAAATTAATTAAAACCACTAATGTAAATGTATTTAGAATATATTTAGGACACATACATTTAGCATATGCAATCTTTGTCAGTTACAGGAAAAAAAATACTGTTGGTGGGTTTTTTGTTTGTTTTACATTCTCCTTACTATAGAATTAACAGTCGGCTGTTCGGTGACTTTGCATGCTGAGTTGTAACACTGATTATTAGTATAATTGTGGCGAGAATCAAAATCAACACTAGCTAAAATGACTGAATGCATTGGAATTTATTATTCCAATAGCACAATTTGAATGGGTCTATGGTACCTTAGTGTTTCAGGTCCTGTTATTTCTGTTGAACATTTGATGTTTGGGGGCACATTTTTACATCATTAGGCCTGCAGGCTATGTGATAATGGATATGCGATAAAAATTGTATTTGTTTCCTTTCCAGTCCAATACAAATGATAAATTACAAATGTATCAAAATGTAATTAAAGTCATATTTCAATTAAATGTATTTAAATACTGTTCAACAATATTTCTACTCATATCTACAGGTGGAACTGGACTCTTCCAAAAAGATAGAACCTCCACATATGAATTTCATGATGTTTCCTGAAAAGACTCCTTTAAATCAGATTTTCCATGACAATGACTGGGATAAATATATTGAGGACGTGGAAGCCATCTTTGCTAGAGTGAGAAAGTCTGCAGTGGAGCAGAGCAATCCTAACACTTGTTTTCCATAAATTCTCACAATGCTATGAACTATACATTTCAAGTAGATGTAATTAAATATTGCTTAACACTGTTTCTCCTCATAGTTGCAGGTGACACTGGATTCTTACAGAAAGATGCGAGATCCAGATGTGAATTTTAAGATTGTTCGTCAAACCTCTTTTACTAATAATGATGTTTCATATGAAAATGATGCGGATCAACTGATTGAGGAGGTGGAAGCCGCATTTGCTAGAGTGAGAAAGTCTGCAATGGAGCAGGGCAATCCTAACACTTGTTTTCCATAAATACTAACAATGCAATTAAATATGCATTTGGAGTAGATGTAATTAAATATTGCTCAACACGGTACTTGTGTCTGCAGGTGGCCAAGCTGTTAGAAGAAGAAGCCATACTTGCTAGGGAGGATATGGCTGCATAACCTCTGACAACAGCAATAAACAGCATTAAGAATACTCTGATATTTTTCAGTCTAATCCCTGCCTATGTTGTCTGCAACACAGTCAATTCCACCATGGATAGTAATTATATCTTTTTTTTTTTTTTATCTCACAAACATTCTGAATGTAACATTTCCTACAGCTTTAAAGATACAATCACCATACTTGGCACCCACACTATTTTTTCCCTTGATGTCCACTTACATCTGTGTGGCTTAACAATCACAATTCATTTTTACACAACCAATTTCCAACCTCTATATATATATATCATTCAGCAATTTATATATGATAATACAAGGCAGTAAATTAAATTGGGCTGAACTGGACAATAGTACCTGGCATGAAAAGTATGTCGTAGAGAGAGTAACAAAAAACGCAACCTCTCACCTCGCGCGCTGAGATGCCTCCGTCACTGTCTGTAGTGTCCTCTAGGATACTGCTGCCCTCACTAAAGTGTGTCACCCTGACCGGGTCAAACATCTCTTGAACATAATAACTACACAATGGAAAATCAGCTTCAAGTGCTGCATTGAGCAAGAGTGCACTGTAAATGGCCAGATACAAATGGCAATGTCAGCAGTAAATTTATATATGCAGTCATGGAACAGGACCTAGCTATAGTGTACAGCTTTAAGGTGCATATTATGATCTGCTCTTACCAATCATCCTCCTGGCTGTGTCTTGCTCTTTTGGCCAAATGTTTCTCTTCCAAAGCAGACAGACCAGACTCGCTGCATATTACTCCGTGCACTATAAATAAACCACATGTATAATGCCTTGTAAACAATGGAACAAGGGAAATTTGAATTGTGACTACTCTGTTAAAGGGGCGGATAAGGCACCCCACCCAAACCCCCCGAAAGCTGTTCTGTTATCCCTAATTGCTATGCAATAGTCCTGTGATTAACTCAAAGGCTGGAGAAGTTTCACCTTTCTCTACTTGAATCCTGAAGGCCCTTCGGTTCCGTCGCCCACAATCCATCCTGTGTAATTGAACATTATTCACATCATAACTCGACCCCGTGTAACAGGGCAAACTCACTCGGATGGGGGAAAGGATCACAGACTACCTGTACTGCTGCTGCAACTCTGCAGCCATTCCAACAACATCCACATACATTCCAGCAACATCCACATACATTCCAGCAACATCCTATTATAGGACACAGTGTATCTGGCTTAAGTACACCCATTTAATAGCATGTTGGACCTCCTTCGGCCTCCAGAACTGCAGCAATTCTTTCTGGCACAGCACTATGTGCTGAAAATACTCTGCAGGAATCTTGGTCCAATCTTCATAGGATATTTTCTCTCAAATTACATGGAGGGACTGACATGTTCTAAACTGCCTGTTTTATACCTTTACCCAGGGATGTTCTATAGGATTAAGATCTGGGGACTGTGAAGGCCAGGGAAACATTGAAAATTTGCTGTCTTGATACTGGAACAAATCCGTAATTATACAACCCTTGCGGCAGGGTTTCTTGTCTTGTTGAAAGTGTCCTTCTGCCATAATTTAAGCAGCTGCATGAAGGGATGCACTTGGTCACAATACATAGGTAAGCCCTTCTGTTCAAATGTTTACTGATTTCAGAGGACCCATGGTGTGCCAAGAAAACATTCCTCACACCTTTGCAGTAAAATCGGGCGAAACACTGGTCGAAACGTCTACCAAGGAATCCACTCCTTACGCTGTTCGGCCGCACTGTGCCCTTCTGCAAAGATGGTAAGGAAATCTCACAATTAATATCACGATATGTCATCAGCCTGGCAAACGTCACATCCGGGTCACCCCAACACCATCTCAGTCTGCAGATGGCGTAAGTTTACATGACGGATTCTTTTATTCTCTTCAACGACAAAACTCAGGTCTGTACACCAAAAATATGGCTGATTAAAATGCACGTAAATTAAATTTAGAGTCAATAAAATGCATATGAATTGACGCTTTGACTGATAAGTAGTTTTATTTGACTCAAGTTTAATCAACTTATCTTTCAACTTTATCCATTTTTATTACTTGCCTTATTTATCGTTTATTTGAAGTTTGCGGGCGCAACGTTCTGATTGACATTTCGCCTCGAGAAGTGGAAGTAACGAAAATTGCTTGGGTTAAACGATTGATTAATTAATGAATGTTATTGGATAAACAAGGCAACTAAAACAGTTACTAATATTAAGTGATAAGAGTCCGGTAACAAAAATGGCTTGAGTTAAACGTTAAATGACGTGACACAAAGTTACTCAAATTATTTAATTATATACCACTGTAGTTTTTAGTTTATATGCATTTGTTGTTTACACCCTCATAGAAACTCCCTTCGTCATGAATGATAAAACTTGATATTTGATTTTTTAAAATGTATCAAATCAAGACTGTTTTAATCCTTTCTTTTCCAGATAACTATCACTTATATTTTCAATTCACAAGCATTTTTTCATGACCAGTTTAAATTTTCATGGATTTTTATCAGCTTCGATTTCATCATTTAGAATTTGCTAGTTCCTCCACTCATGTGCCTGAAATGTTACTAAACCGTGTTGTAAATTAGTAGATTCATTCATGTTTGAGGAATTCTGGCTTGTGTTTATTGTCTGTGGGCAGAAAGGCTTTCCTAGAAGCCAACTGGCAAAATGTTCCAAGATTTCTAAGAAATTATTGAACTTCCCTAAAAAACAAAACAAAACAAAAAAACAAATAAGTAAGCTGAGAGAACTAAAACGAAAGCTATAAATACAACTTGACAGTTTTCAGCAGCAAGCGAATTTGTACGGTTACTGAGCTGCTAGCTAGCTAGCTAGCTACCGGCTGCACTGTTAACCGTGCTTCCGGTGGCTAAATAGCTAGCTAGCTACTTTACTGGGTATGATTCTGTGACCTCCTGGGCTTGGAGGTGTGTTTCTAGTTTTGGTTAAAGGGTCAAACTGCATGGTCTGCCCAGGCCCATAGTGACTTTGCTGGGCATGACTCTGTGACCTCTTGGGTTTGGAAGTCTGGTTATAGTATTATTTAAAGGCACAAAATGCATGAAGTGTGCCCTGGCCCAGCACTACTTTGCTGGGCATGACTGTGTGACCTCTTGGGCCAGGAAGTCTGTTTCTAGTTTTATTTAAACGGTCAAACTGCGTGAAGTGTGCCCTGGCCAAGCACTACTTTGCTGGGCATGACTGTGTGACCTCTTGGGCCAGGAAGTCTGTTTCTAGTTTTATTTAAACGGTCAAACTGCGTGAAGTGTGCCTAGGCCCAGAGCTACTTTGCTGGGCATGACTGTGTGACCTCTTGGGCCTGGAAGTCTGGTTGTAGGATTATTTAAAGGGTCAAACTGCGTGAAGTGTGCTCAGGCCCAGAGCTACTTTGCTGGGCATGACTGTGTGACCTCTTGTGCCTGGAAGTCTGGTTGTAGTATTATTTCAACGGTCAAATGTGATGGTGTGCCCAGGCCCAGAGCTCCTTTGCTGGGCATGACTGTGTGACCTGGTGGGCCTGGAAGTCTGGTTGTAGTATGATTTAACAGGTCAAATGGTCTCCATTGTGTATCCAGGTTTAAGGCTACTTTGCTGGGCATGTGATTTAGAGAGCATTGGAAGTCTGGATCCTGTATTATTTAAAGGCTCAAATCACAAGAAAGTGTGCCCAGGGACGAAGCCACTTTGCCCTGCATGGTTGATGTGACACGGTGGGCCTGGAAGTATGTTTTTTCCCATCTATCCATTCACTTGAAGGGGGTCAAAGTGCCCGAATTGTGCCCAGGCACGGAGCTAGGTTGCCGGTCGTCAGCACGTGCGCACTTCGACCCTTGAAAACATGAGCCCCAGGGGCCGTGCGGCATCGAATATGCACGGTCTTCGAGCTACCAACTGGGCACGAGAGCTGGACACATCGGGTACGGAAGCCTTTCGGTCACGTGCTCGTTTTCCACGCCTTCAGCGCAGGTAGCCTGCAAATTTGAAACCGGTGCGCATTTTATTCTTTTCCCCTTTTATCCATTCATATCTCTCTGCTACTTTGGAGAAGAGAGACGCACGCGGGCTCGTTGAAAAGCTCTGGAACTCAGCTTTCAGCCGGTGCTAGCGATGGACGTCGGAGTAGAAAGTCTGTTCAGGGCTCTTTGGAAAGGGCTGCATCTCCCCTGTAATCGACTTCGAGCGACACGCGGATCGGACCCACCGTTTTCACGCTACGATTTTTTAAAGCCGCCAGGGATGGGACGAATGCGTGGCAGGTAGCGTTCGTTAGGGACAGTCATGGAGGTGATGCGCACCGAGTTGCAGGCCATTTGGACCTGGCCCGGCCTAGATGTGAGTATTCAAAGTCAGCGCGTTTGTTTAAACTTCCTCCTCCAATTCGTTGCAATTGCGCATGCGCTTCTCGCTCATCCGTCTGGAGCGTAGCACTTTATTGGTAAATATCTCTGGGCTCCTTGGGAGTAGAAAGTATATTCAGGGCTCGTTGGAAAGGACTGCATCTCCCCTGTAATTGCCTTCAAGCGGCACGCGGATCGGACCCGGAGTTTTTAAACGTGGCGGGCGGCGGACAAAAGTCGCGCGCCGGACGTCTTTGCGGCTTAATATCTCTGCGCTCTTTGGGAGTAGAAAGTCTGTTCAGGGGTTGTTAGCCTCTGTTAGCCTCACAGATGTACTATATCTGTAGCTTTTAACAGCAGGCTACGCTTCACACCACGTCTCTTCTGCCCTCAGGCAGTTGGCGGAGGAGATGCCTAAACTGCAGGAGTACCTGGAGAAAGAGGACATCGAAAAGAAGCTTCTGAGCCAAACCAAAGAGGAGCTGCCCTGTAAATAAAATATAAATATCTGTATAATATGTAAATAAAAGGAAGAAGTGGTTGTATAGTGTAGTCGTTTGATTATAAATAATCTCATAATAATCTTATCTACATATTACAGTCCAGGTTCCACAGCACTTCAGACCGAGAAGCCCATCTCTGCCACCAGATCCAGAATGCGAGGAATCCCCTCCAGCAGGCCTAGGATTTGGTCGGAGAAGAACACTTCTCCTTCTTTAGTAACCACTGCATCACACACCAGTGGCTCCTCACGGAAAAGGTTCTTGCGTGGCCTTTTGCTGGGAGGTTGGCCCTCATCAGCATGTGCCTCCGACTCTGAGCTGGAGTGAGAGAATGATCCCTCATCTCCAGAGAAGGCCTTCCTCTTTCTCTTCCGCAGCTGCGGTGGTGGAGTCGTCGGCTGTTCCTTGGCCATGTTCTGCAGGTGGTTCTGGTGGCAGGCCATATGCCATTGCTCCAGGCTGCACAGGTGAGAGTAGTAGGTCTGCATGTACCACTCCCAGTAGACCTGCTGCCAGTAGAGCTCCTGGTTTGTATATTAAGCTCCGATGTTGCCAGGCAGCCGAGGGGACTCGCTGGTATGGAGACCGGCATTCCGCATACAGAAGGGAATCGGCGTAGAAACATACAGGGAAAAAATTGGGGGGAAAAAAAGCTAACAAAAATGCCATTTATTTTGGGGTTATCCAACGTGGATGTGGATGCTGGGGATGCAAAATCAGTCATTCAATACATTTCCTGATTCACCAGGGTCTTGTAAAACAAAACGCAAATAATACATCCAAAATGTAAAAACGTACACAAAACCTTTCCAGCACTACACTGGACTTCAAAGTCTTATAGAGGAAACAGTTCATAAATGCTTTAAACACATCCACAGCAGTGCGCCCGTTAGCCAGCACAATTGCAAACACTATGCATGCAATGTGCTGTTAGCACCTCCTACGATGTGGACGAGGGGTTGGATTTTAGGAGGCAAAAATAGAACACAGCAAACCTATAAAAAAACAACAACCTCAAAGTATTTACAAATCTGTGCCAATATGTAATGTCCCTAAGCGCACTTCTGATCATGCATCTATGCAGAGTGGAACACTGCAAAATCTGCACATGAACATTGTTCTCATCTTGCAGTGCAAACATGTCCTCCTCCCATGTGAGGCTTTCTGTTGCACGTCAGTGGTATGCACTGATGGCTTCATACCGCTCCTCAGCCACAGAAGGAGGAAACACGTGGCTACGCAAGTGATCCTTCCTCCACAGGTCCCCAATAGCCGAAGGCTTCGCCAGTTCAAGATAGATCTTTATGCTGAGATGAAGAAGCATTTCATCAGCATTTCATCCATCCATGTCCTCTTCATGTTATCCCCTTTTCTCCAATCTGCAAATCAGTTGGTATTGTTGCATAGGGTTTGGATCACCTCTTGACTGAAGAACAGCTGGAAGATGTTAGAAGGGCTGTAGACTGTCTGAAAATCGATGTGAACTCCTGGGATAAAAATTCAATGGTGCAGGCTGCTCATCTTCCTCCCAGGTGTCGCGCCATCTGTCCTCCTGTGCAGTAGCTGGTGGTGACGCTGTGGACACTCCTTTCTTTGCTTGAGGTGGGCTTGTGCTTCTGCTGCCTTTGTGAGTAGCCAGTCTTCCAGCTGGCACCCTCATGGGTGTCCATAGATTGTGGGATGGTAGAAGTTGATTGTTCCCTGGGAGTGGGTCACAAAAGGTGTGAAACATTCCATATGGGGTAGGCTAGGATTGATCTGCTTCACTGCAAGACAAAGACAGCATAACATAGCCAAATGAGTACAATATGTACCATGAAAATAAACACAAACATCAAATTGTTATGAGAAATAAGGCTAAATTATTATATGTAGTAGCTACACTTACATTACTATTTATTGCATATTACTTACAACTATAGTACACTGGCTAAATCATATTGGCGTAACAGGCTACAATATTATGCTACGCACCATAACTACTTGCTAAACGATACTAGATTCAGTGCCAATAGGCTAAAAGATTATGTTGGGGTAAATATATAGTATGCATTCTCTCAAGCCAACCCAACAATCTCGCAAAAGTGAATGATATACTTACGGCATATCGAGCACGGCGTCGATTCCATGGACAAACGCGACTTCGCCCTCTGAGTCCATGCTTGCAGCCATGGAAGCGTCATCACTCTCACTTTCCTCATCACTAAATCTAAACGAAGTTCTCATCAACTTCAGCCAGTGTAAGTCGTTTCCATTCCATGGTTGTGATAAAGATATCCACTAAAACGTTTTATCAAAAGCAAAAACAAAATCACGAAGTAAACTGCCCAAAAACCGAGCAACTGAAGTGCACTCTGCAATAGCAACAGGTAAACAGCACGCGCGCAACAGGGCTCGTTAATGTGTTCCGCGTGGCCCGCCCCGTCTCTGTAGTGACCATTCATGGCAAATGAGCTGTCGAGATTTTCGTCTGCCTGAATGCTATTTTTTGAAAATGGTGTCAAATATTTTGGATTCGATGGCCCATTACTGTAAGCTTTTTTTTCTTCCTTTCCCCATTTTCTACAAGTGTCTTCTGGTACTTACATTTATATTTATGCCATTTACTTGCAAATAAGAATTAGTTCTTAATGTACAAATTATGCAAGGAGTACATTCAAAAATTGCATAGTACAGGACATGTGGTTCGGTTTTTTCTGAAGATAAAAAGCAGAAAGAGTAAAACCCGATGTAAAACTAGGGGACTGCAATATACGTGTAGACTTTGCAAACAAGGTCATTGGGTTGCGTGTATATTTTAAATAAGGTAATAAACAAAGTATATTTAATGAACTATGACTCGTTCCTAAATAAATAAGATCTGAAAAACAATTACATTAAAAATAAACTTCAATACAACTTCCAACACCAAAAAAAATAATTTACAAAACAGAGATTTACAATTTACAAAACAATTACAAAACAGGAAAAAATATATACAAAATTACAGTCCAGGGTCCACAGCACTTCAGACCGAGAAGCCCATCTCTGCAGCCAGATCCAGAATGCCAGGAATCCCCTCCAGCAGGCCTAGGATTTGGTCGGAGAAGAACGCTTCTCCCTCTTTAGTTACCACTGCATCACACAACAGTGGCTCCTCACCGAAAAAGTTCTCGCGTGGCCTTTTGCTTGGAGGTTGGCCCTCATCAGCATGTGCCTCCGACTCTGAGCTGGAGTGAGAGAATGATCCCTCAGCTCCAGAGAAGGCCTTCCTCTTTCTCTTCCGCAGCTGCGGTGGTGGAGTCGGCGGCTATTGCTTGGCCATGTTCTGCATGTGGTTCTGGTGGCAGGCCATATGCCATTGCTGCAGGCTGGAGAGGTGAGAGTAGTAGGTCTGCATGTACCACTCCCAGTAGACCTGCTGCCAGTAGAGCTCCTGGTTCGTATAATAAGCTCCAATGTTGCCAGGCAGCCGAGGGGACTCTCTGGTATGGAGACCGGCATTTCGCATACAGAAGGGCATCGGCGTAGAGTGCCAGTGGCTTGCACCTGCTCTGGACACATATGGCATGAAACTGAAGACTGCTTGCTTCAATTACTGTACACCAGGGATGATAATGACTTGTTTATGATTTTCCCAGCTACAAAGAGTACTAAAAATCTAGAGTATCTTACGTATGGATGGATTGGCAGTCAGCACATGTGGAGAAGGCTGATGGCTGTGTACCTCCACCAGACCTTAAAAACATCCATTTAATTAGCTTTTTCTTTTTTCCCCTTTTTATCATACATAGCAAATTGGTAAGGAGCACACCTCCACATGCGAGGGTGCCACAGCGATTCCGCAAGGGAAGGGTGCCGGCCCATAGGAGTCCACACACATCACTGTCTCGTGGGGGGCGCGGGAGACGACACAAAACAATTAAATCAAGTCAAATATGGTTGATTTAAACAGTAAACAAATGAAACAATGAAATGTTAAAAATGAATGAAAAGAGCAAATTTACATTATAAGGAAGACAAAATATTAAAGTTGAACTTAAATGACAGAAACGGATGTACATTGTTTCAAATACATTCTGCAATCTATGAAAATAGACACTCTTGGATGAAGAACCCACCCGCAGGCTGGAGGTAGACTGGATTCATCTGCCTTGGAAGCTGCCCATTAGCATGGGCTCAGGCAAAGTGCCTCTGCCTCTCCTTTGCCATCAGAGCTACAGAGTTTTAAGAGGAGAAGAAGAGCATTCATAATATGCAAACTTTATATACTACATGCTTTAACACTACACTGCCAAAGGAGTTAGCTGACAGATGTTTCATCATTCCCCATTCGATAGTTCACTGAAAGAGTTCACTGTTAGAAAGCTCTTAACATGTCATGTCAGTTACGATGCCCTGGATTGGGGAGGATGAACAAACCAAACCATGTGGGCCTTTGTGTCGCTTGAGAAGACTGGCACACAGATACCATATCAAAGCTTGAGACTTATTTTTTGTGTCCTGAATCCTTCCTGAAGTAGCTAAGAAGCTTTGCTTCTATCCTGAATCGCTCAGTTAGTAGAGCATCAGACTTTTAATCTGAGGTCCCTGTTCAAGTGAAAATATTGTTACTTTGCCACTAACATGTGCTTGAGAAGTTTCTTGAAATACCTCTAGATCAACCTAAGTCAAGGGACAGGACCCTGTTGCCTTGAGCCTTGCCAATTAAACTGACATGTCACATCTGTTTCCCCCAGCTGTGATTCTGTGCATTGGCTGTTATCCCAGGTTAGGCTAGCTAGTTCTCCTGGCAAGGATGAAAACTCAAAATCCTTCCTACTTTAAAAAATCAACACTTCTGAGCCTATCCTTTTTGAGTTCATTACTGAGATCATTCTCATAGCAAGTTCATTACACCTTGTGCACTTATTGTAGTGCGGTGAGCAGTTTCTCTATTAGAGTAGACTTGTTCAAGTCACAGAATCCATTTACACTTGAATGAAAGTTGAACATTAACACTTGTGCACGTGTGCCGGCTATTAGCTAATGCATAAGGGAAGTCATTTCGGAAAAAACCTGTGAGGCAATTGTCTTTCAGGCAAAGTGTCTGTATTCAGGCAAGGACATGTGCATGTTCAAGTCCTTGCCCTGTACTTCATTCTCTGCAGTTTACTGAGAAAGACCTGACAGCAGTTGAATACCTTTGGTTGTTGTCTGCTACCTCGTCTCTGTCTCTCTCTGTGTTCGTATGATAGGCACCACTGCATGCCATGCACCAGGCCGCCTTTCTTGTGGGGCTGTCTCTCACGACAGCTATGGAGTGCATAATTGAAGACAAGGTAAAAGGATTCCCTTAGGATTTGCATACATTGGGTTTTTTTCTGGTACATCGCCTCTGTCTCTCTTTGTGTTAAATGGAGCCTGCTCAGATGATGGTGTTGACAGCTTCTAGGTTTTTCACTAGATCCAAAGCAGTGTCAAACCTGTTTTTACATTTAAATGTTTTAACCTGGTTTTGTTCACAAAATAAGAACAATACACATTATAAATGTTAGGTAGCTACATATTTATACTTCTTGTACAAACTAAGAAAATAATAGAACACTAATTTAGTTGTTTGACATATTGACACCTGAGCAAGACATGAGTGAGGGATAAAAAGGCAAGATATTAGTCACACAAAGTACTGCCAAAAAGGTTTAAAAACACAGATGTGGGGAAGCCCATGAAGCCCACTATATAGCTTTGCTGTTACTGTAAAAAGGCCAGTTGAAATATAACCACAGACAGTTATGGACTGTAATTAATATGAAACTACATGATGATATTGGAGCTATATAACTTACTTCTTTAATATAGTATTCTCTAAAATAATGTAAATACATTGAATATATGAATAAAAGTGTAGTAAAATCATCCAGTGTTGTACTATATTATTTTCAAAGCAGGACCTTAGGTACTTATAGCCAAGCACCTGTGTCAAATCAATTTGCCTTATTACGATTGAACGTTTACTATTACTATTACAATTGTAACGTGAATTACTTTAAATGGTCATATTACAAACAATTTGTTCTCCCCTGTTATAAACTCTTTTCATTTGAACTATGTCTTTTCTTATGATATTGTAAGTTATACAGTTGGCTTAAAAACAACTTGTCTTACCATGAAACAGTGAATAGGTCAATTAGAATGCTTTTTCTTAATCGGCAGAGGTGAAAGAACAGAGTTTCAAATACATGCAATGTGCCCTTTGGAAACAGATTGTTCCTCAATTGGATAAACTCTTTTCACTTGAACTATGTCTTTTCTTATCATATTGTAAGTTATACAGTTGGCTTAAAAACAACTTGTCTTGCCATGAAACAGTGAATAGGTCAATTAGAATGCTTTTTCTTAATCGGCAGAGGTGAAAGAACAGAGTTTCAAATACATGCAATGTGCCCTTTGGAAACAGATTGTTCCTCAGTTGGATAAACTCTTTTCACTTGAAATATATGTTTTCTTATCATATTGTAAGTTATACAGTTTTGCTTAAAAACATTATTTACTGCACTGAAACAGTGTATAAGTCCTTTAGAATGCTTTGTAATGATTTTTCATAATCGGCAGAGGTGAAAGAACTGAGTTTCAAATACATGCAATGTGCCCTTTGCAAACAGATTGTTCTCAGATTGATAAACTGTTTTCACTTGAACTATGTCTTTTCTTATCATATTGGAAATTATACAGTTGGCTTAAAAACATCTTGTCTTGCATTGAAACAGTGAATAAGTCAATTAGAATGCTTTATCTTCATCGGCAAAGGTGAAAGAACAGAGTTTCAAATACATGCAATGTGCCCTTTGGAAACAGATTGTTCCTCAGTTGGAAAAACTCTTTTCACTTGAAATATATGTTTTCTCATCATATTGTAAGTTATACAGTTTGCTTAAAAACAACTTATCTTGCATTGAAACAGTGAATAAGTCAATTAGCATGCTTTATCTTCATCGGCAAAGGTGAAAGAACAGAGTTTCAAATACATGCAATGTGCCCTTTGCAAACAGATTGTTCATCAGTTGGATAAACTCTTTTCACTTGAAATATATGTTTTCTTTTGATATTGTAAGTTATACAGTTGGCTCAAAAACAACTTGTCTTGCCATGAAACATTGAATAGGTCAATTAGAATGCTATATCTTAATCGGCAGATATGAAAGAACAGAGTTTCAAATACATGCAATGTGCCCTTTGAAAACAGATTGTTCCTCAGTTGGATAAACTCTTTTCACATTAAATATATGTTTTCTTTTCATATTGTAAGTTATACAGTTGGCTTAAAAACAACTTGTCTTGCATTGAAACAGTGATATAAGTCAATTAGAATGCTTTATCTTAATCGGCAAAAGTGAAAGAACAGAGTTTCAAATACATGCAATGTGCCCTTTGGAAACAGATTGTTCCTCAGTTGGATAAACTCTTTTCACTTGAAATATATGTTTTCTTTTCATATTGTAAGTTATACAGTTGGCTCAAAAACAACTTGTCTTGCCATGAAACATTGAATAGGTCAATTAGAATGCTATATCTTAATCGGCAGATATGAAAGAACAGAGTTTCAAATACATGCAATGTGCCCTTTGGAAACAGATTGTTCCTCAGTTGGATAAACTCTTTTCACATTAAATATATGTTTTCTTATCATATTGTAAGTTATACAGTTTTGCTCAAAACATTACTTACTGCACTGAAACAGTGTATAAGTCCTTTAGAATGCTTTGTAATGCTTTTTCATAATCGGCAGAGGTGAAAGAACTGAGTTTCAAATACATGCAATGTGCCCTTTGCAAACAGATTGTTGCTCAGTTGGATAAACTGTTTTCAATTGAAATATGTCTTTACTTATCATATTGTAAGTTATACAGTTGGCTTAAAAACAACTTATCTTGCCATGAAACAGTGAATAAGTCAATTACAATGCTTTATCTTAATCGGCAGATGTGAAAGAACAGATTTTCAAATACATGCAATGTGCCCTGGAAACAGATTTTTCCTCAGTTGGATAAACTCTTTTCACTTGAAATATATGTTTTCTTATCATAATGTAAGTTATACAGTTTGCTTAAAAACAACTTGTCTTGCATTGAAACAGTGAATAAGTCAATTAGCATGCTTTATCTTCATCGGCAAAGGTGAAAGAACAGAGTTTCAAAGTAAAGATTCTTCTTATAATGCATTCCCTTTTAGTCTAAAACACAATGTCTTGCCCCGCAACAGTGTTTAAGTTGAATATAAAGCTGTTTCATAGTGTGAAAAAGGTAAAGAACAGAGTTTCAAAGTAAAGATTCTTCTTATAATGCATTCCCTTTTAGTCTAAAACACAATCTCTTGCCCTGCAACAGTGTTTAAGCTATTCAATTTGGTTAAAAACAAGATGTCTTGCTCTGAAACAGTGTATAAGCTGATTGCAATGCATAGAAGCCCTGTTTCTTTGTGGTTAGAGGTGTACAAACAGAGTTGCAATTACTTTAAATTGTCATATAACAAACACCTTGTTTCTCCCCTGTATAAACTCTTTTCACTTGAAATATGTGTTTTCTTAGGATATTGTAAGTTGTTCATTTTGGTTAAAAACAATATTTCTTGCTCTGAAACAATGTATAAGCCAATTATAATGCGTGGAAACGTTGCCTCCTTGTGGTTAGAGGTGTAAAAACAGAGTTGCAATTACTTTCAAGGGTCACATTAGAACCATGTTAAAACAACTTGTTCTCCCCTGTATAAACTCGTTTCACTTGAAATATGTGTTTTCTTAACACATTGTAAGTTATTCAATTTGGTTAAAAACAAGATGTCTTGCTCTGAAACAGTGTTTAAGTTGAATACAAAGCTGTTTCATAGTGTTAAAAAGGTAAAGAACACAGTTTCAAAGTAAAGATTCTTCTTATAATGCATTCCCTTTTAGTCTAAAACACAATCTCTTGGCCTGAAACAGTGTTTAAGGTGAATATAAAGCTGTTTCATAGTGTGAAAAAGGTAAAGAACAGAGTTTCTAAGTAAAGATTCTTCTTATAATGCATTCCCTTTTAGTCTAAAACACAATCTCTTGCCCTGAAACAGTGTTTAAGTTGAATATAAAGCTGTTTCATAGTGTTAAAAAGGTAAAGAACACAGTTTCAAAGTAAAGATTCTTCTTATAATGCATTCCCTTTTAGTCTAAAACACAATCTCTTGCCCTGAAACAGTGTTTAAGGCGAATACAAAGCTGTTTCATAGCGTGAAAAAGGTAAAGAACAGAGTTTCAAAGTAAAGTTTCCTCTTATAATGCATTCCCTTACAATCTCTTGCCCTGAAACAGTGTTTATGGCGAATACAAAGCTGTTTCATAGTGTTAAAAAGGTAAAGAACAGTTTCAAAGTAAAGATTCTTCTAATAATGCATTCCCTTTTAGTCTAAAACACAATCTCTTGCCCTGAAACAGTGTTTAAGGTGAATACAAAGCTGTTTCATAGTGTGAAAAAGGTAAAGAACAGTTTCAAAGTAAAGATTGTTCTTATAATGCATTCTCTTTTAGTCTAAAACACAATCTCTTGCCCTGAAACAGTGTTTAAGGTGAATACAAAGCTGTTTCATAGTGTGAAAAAGGTAAAGAACAGTTTCAAAGTAAAGATTCTTCTTATAATGCATTATATTTTAGTCTAAAACACAATCTCTTGCCCTGAAACAGTGTTTAAGTTGAATATAAAGCTGTTTCATAGTGTGAAAAAGGTAAAGAACACAGTTTCAAAGTAAAGATTCTTCTTATAATGCATTCCCTTTTAGTCTAAAACACAATCTCTTGCCCTGAAACAGTGTTCAAGGCGAATACAAAGCTGTTTCATAGCGTGAAAAAGGTAAAGAACAGAGTTTCAAAGTAAAGTTTCCTCTTATAATGCATTCCCTTACAATCTCTTGCCCTGAAACAGTGTTTATGGCGAATACAAAGCTGTTTCATAGTGTGAAAAAGGTAAAGAACAGTTTCAAAGTAAAGATTCTTCTTATAATGCATTATATTTTAGTCGAAAACACAATCTCTTGCCCTGAAACAGTGTTTAAGGTGAATATAAAGCTGTTTCATATTGAGAAAAAGGTAAAGAACATAGTTTCAAAGTAAAGATTCTTCTTATAATGCATTCCCTTTTAGTCTAAAACACAATCTCTTGCCTTGAAACAGTGTTTAAGGTGAATACAAAGCTGTTTCATAGTGTGAAAAAGGTAAAGAACAGAGTAACAAAGTAAAGTATCTTCTTATAATGAATTCCCTTTTAGTCTAAAACACAATCTCTTGCTTTGAAACAATGTTTAAGTTGAATATAAAGCTGTTTCATAGTGTGAAAAAGGTAAAGAACAGAGTTTCTAAGTAAAGATTCTTCTTATAATGCATTCCCTATTAGTCTAAAACACAATCTCTTGACCTGAAACAGTGTTTAAGGTGAATACAAAGCTGTTTCATAGTGTGAAAAAGGTAAAGAACAGAGTTTCAAAGTAAAGATTCTTCTTATAATGCATTCCCTTTTAGTCTAAAACACAATCTCTTGCCCTGCAACAGTGTTTAAGTTGAATATAAAGCTGTTTCATAGTATTAAAAAGGTAAAGAACAGTTTCAAAGTAAAGATTCTTCTTATAATGCATTCCCTTTTAGTCTAAAACACAATCTCTTGCCCTGAAACAGTGTTTAAGGTGAATACAAAGCTGTTTCATAGTGTGAAAAAGGTAAAGAACAGAGTTTCAAAGTAAAGTTTCTTCTTATAATGCATTCCCTTTTAGTCTAAAACACAATCTCTTGCCCTGAAACAGTGTTTAAGCTATTCAATTTGGTTAAAAACAAGATGTCTTGCTCTGAAACGGTGTATAAGCTGATTACAATGCATAGAAGCCCTGTTTCTTTGTGGTTAGAGGTGTACAAACAGAGTTGCAATTACTTTAATTGGTCATATTACAAAAAACTTGTTTCACGCCTGTATAAACTCGTTTCACTTGAAATATGTGTTTTCTCAACACATTGTAAGTTATTCAATTTGGTTAAAAACAAGATGTCTTGCTCTGAAACAGTGTTTAAGTTGAATACAAAGCTGTTTCATAGTGTGAAAAAGGTAAAGAACAAAGTTTCAAAGTAAAGATTCTTCTTATAATGCATTCCCTTTTAGTCTAAAACACAATCTCTTGCCCTGAAACAGTGTTTAAGGTGAATACAAAGCTGTTTCATAGTGTGAAAAAGGTAAAGAACAGAGTTTCTAAGTAAAGATTGTTCTTATAATGCATTCTCTTTTAGTCTAAAACACAATCTCTTGCCCTGAAACAGTGTTTAAAGTGAATACAAAGCTGTTTCATAATGTGAAAAAGGTAAAGAACAGTTTCAAATTAAAGATTCTTCTTATAATGCATTATATTTTAGTCTAAAACACAATCTCTTGCCCTGACACAGTGTTTAAGTTGAATATAAAGCTTTTTCATAGTGTGAAAAAGGTAAAGAACAGTTTCAAAGTAAAGATTCTTCTTATAATGCATTCCCTTTTAGTCTAAAACACAATCTCTTGCCTTGAAACAGTGTTTAAGGCGAATACAAAGCTGTTTCATAGTGTGAAAAAGGTAAAGAATAGAGTTTCAAAGTAAAGTTTCTTCTAATAATGAATTCCCATACAATCTCTTGCCCTGAAACAATGTTTACGTTGAATAAAAGCTGTTTCATAGTGTGAAAAAGGTAAAGAACAGAGTTTCAAAGTAAAGATTCTTCTTATAATGCATTCCCTTTTAGTCTAAAACACAATCTCTTGCCCTGAAACAGTGTTTAAGGCGAATACAAACCTGTTTCATAGTGTGAAAAAGGTAAAGAACAGTTTCAAAGTAAAGATTCTTCTAATAATGCATTCCCTTTTAGTCTAAAACACAATCTCTTGCCCTGAAACAGGGTTTAAGGTGAATACAAAGCTGTTTCATAGTTTGAAAAAGGTAAAGAACAGTTTCAAAGTAAAGATTCTTCTTATAATGCATTATATTTTAGTCTAAAACACAATCTCTTGCCCTGAAACAGTGTTTAAGTTGAATATAAAGCTGTTTCATAGTGTGAAAAAGGTAAAGAACAGTTTCAAATTAAAGATTCTTCTTACAATGCATTATATTTTAGTCTAAAACACAATCTCTTGCCCTGAAACAGTGTTTAAGTTGAATATAAAGCTGTTTCATAGTGTGAAAAAGGTAAAGAACAGAGTTTCAAAGTAAAGATTCTTCTTATAATGCATTCCCTTTTAGTCTAAGACACAATCTCTTGCCCTGAAACAGTGTTTAAGTTGAATATAAAGCTGTTTCATAGTGTGAAAAAGGTAAAGAACACAGTTTCAAAGTAAAGATTCTTCTTATAATGCATTCCCTTTTAGTCTAAAACACAATCTCTTGCCCTGAAACAGTGTTTAAGGCGAATACAAAGCTGTTTCATAGTGTGAAAAAGGTAAAGAACAGTTTCAAAGTAAAGATTCTTCTTATAATGCATTATGTTTTATTCTAAAACACAATCTCTTGCCCTGAAACAGTGTTTAAGTTGATTGTAAAGCTGTTTCATAGTGTGAAAAAGGTAAAGAACAGATTTTCAAATAAAGATTCTTCTTATAATGCATTCCCTTTTAGTCTAAAACACAATCTCTTGCCCTGAAACAGTGTTTTAAGGTGAATACAAAGCTGTTTCATAGTGTGAAAAAGGTAAAGAACAGAGTTTCAAGTTAAAGATTCTTCTTATAATGCATTCCCTTTTAGTCTAAAACACAATCTCTTGCCCTGAAACAGTGTTTTAAGGTGAATACAAAGCTGTTTCATAGTGTGAAAAAGGTAAAGAACAGAGTTTCTAAGTAAAGATTGTTCTTATAATGCATTCTCTTTTAGTCTAAAACACAATCTCTTGCCCTGAAACAGTGTTTAAAGTGAATACAAAGCTGTTTCATAATGTGAAAAAGGTAAAGAACAGTTTCAAATTAAAGATTCTTCTTATAATGCATTATATTTTAGTCTAAAACACAATCTCTTGCCCTGACACAGTGTTTAAGTTGAATATAAAGCTTTTTCATAGTGTGAAAAAGGTAAAGAACAGTTTCAAAGTAAAGATTCTTCTTATAATGCATTCCCTTTTAGTCTAAAACACAATCTCTTGCCCTGAAACAGTGTTTAAGTTGAATATAAAGCTGTTTCATAGTGTGAAAAAGGTAAAGAAAAGAGTTTCAAAGTAAAAATTATTCTTATAATGCATTATATTTTAGTCTAAAACACAATCTCTTGCCCTGAAACAGTGTTTAAGTTGAATATAAAGCTGTTTCATAGTGTGAAAAAGGTAAAGAACAGTTTCAAATTAAAGATTCTTCTTACAATGCATTATATTTTAGTCTAAAACACAATCTCTTGCCCTGAAACAGTGTTTAAGTTGAATATAAAGCTGTTTCATAGTGTGAAAAAGGTAAAGAACAGAGTTTCAAAGTAAAGATTCTTCTTATAATGCATTCCCTTTTAGTCTAAGACACAATCTCTTGCCCTGAAACAGTGTTTAAGTTGAATATAAAGCTGTTTCATAGTGTGAAAAAGGTAAAGAACACAGTTTCAAAGTAAAGATTCTTCTTATAATGCATTCCCTTTTAGTCTAAAACACAATCTCTTGCCCTGAAACAGTGTTTAAGGCGAATACAAAGCTGTTTCATAGTGTGAAAAAGGTAAAGAACAGTTTCAAAGTAAAGATTCTTCTTATAATGCATTATGTTTTATTCTAAAACACAATCTCTTGCCCTGAAACAGTGTTTAAGTTGATTGTAAAGCTGTTTCATAGTGTGAAAAAGGTAAAGAACAGATTTTCAAATAAAGATTCTTCTTATAATGCATTCCCTTTTAGTCTAAAACACAATCTCTTGCCCTGAAACAGTGTTTTAAGGTGAATACAAAGCTGTTTCATAGTGTGAAAAAGGTAAAGAACAGAGTTTCAAGTTAAAGATTCTTCTTATAATGCATTCCCTTTTAGTCTAAAACACAATCTCTTGCCCTGAAACAGTGTTTTAAGGTGAATACAAAGCTGTTTCATAGTGTGAAAAAGGTAAAGAACAGAGTTTCTAAGTAAAGATTGTTCTTATAATGCATTCTCTTTTAGTCTAAAACACAATCTCTTGCCCTGAAACAGTGTTTAAAGTGAATACAAAGCTGTTTCACAATGTGAAAAAGGTAAAGAACAGTTTCAAATTAAAGATTCTTCTTATAATGCATTATATTTTAGTCTAAAACACAATCTCTTGCCCTGACACAGTGTTTAAGTTGAATATAAAGCTTTTTCATAGTGTGAAAAAGGTAAAGAACAGTTTCAAAGTAAAGATTCTTCTTATAATGCATTCCCTTTTAGTCTAAAACACAATCTCTTGCCTTGAAACAGTGTTTAAGGCGAATACAAAGCTGTTTCATAGTGTGAAAAAGGTAAAGAATAGAGTTTCAAAGTAAAGTTTCTTCTAATAATGAATTCCCATACAATCTCTTGCCCTGAAACAATGTTTACGTTGAATAAAAGCTGTTTCATAGTGTGAAAAAGGTAAAGAACAGAGTTTCAAAGTAAAGATTCTTCTTATAATGCATTCCCTTTTAGTCTAAAACACAATCTCTTGCCCTGAAACAGTGTTTAAGGCGAATACAAACCTGTTTCATAGTGTGAAAAAGGTAAAGAACAGTTTCAAAGTAAAGATTCTTCTAATAATGCATTCCCTTTTAGTCTAAAACACAATCTCTTGCCCTGAAACAGGGTTTAAGGTGAATACAAAGCTGTTTCATAGTTTGAAAAAGGTAAAGAACAGTTTCAAAGTAAAGATTCTTCTTATAATGCATTATATTTTAGTCTAAAACACAATCTCTTGCCCTGAAACAGTGTTTAAGTTGAATATAAAGCTGTTTCATAGTGTGAAAAAGGTAAAGAACAGTTTCAAATTAAAGATTCTTCTTACAATGCATTATATTTTAGTCTAAAACACAATCTCTTGCCCTGAAACAGTGTTTAAGTTGAATATAAAGCTGTTTCATAGTGTGAAAAAGGTAAAGAACAGAGTTTCAAAGTAAAGATTCTTCTTATAATGCATTCCCTTTTAGTCTAAGACACAATCTCTTGCCCTGAAACAGTGTTTAAGTTGAATATAAAGCTGTTTCATAGTGTGAAAAAGGTAAAGAACACAGTTTCAAAGTAAAGATTCTTCTTATAATGCATTCCCTTTTAGTCTAAAACACAATCTCTTGCCCTGAAACAGTGTTTAAGGCGAATACAAAGCTGTTTCATAGTGTGAAAAAGGTAAAGAACAGTTTCAAAGTAAAGATTCTTCTTATAATGCATTATGTTTTATTCTAAAACACAATCTCTTGCCCTGAAACAGTGTTTAAGTTGATTGTAAAGCTGTTTCATAGTGTGAAAAAGGTAAAGAACAGATTTTCAAATAAAGATTCTTCTTATAATGCATTCCCTTTTAGTCTAAAACACAATCTCTTGCCCTGAAACAGTGTTTTAAGGTGAATACAAAGCTGTTTCATAGTGTGAAAAAGGTAAAGAACAGAGTTTCAAGTTAAAGATTCTTCTTATAATGCATTCCCTTTTAGTCTAAAACACAATCTCTTGCCCTGAAACAGTGTTTTAAGGTGAATACAAAGCTGTTTCATAGTGTGAAAAAGGTAAAGAACAGAGTTTCAAGTTAAAGATTCTTCTTATAATGCATTATATTTTAGTCTAAAACAAAATCTCTTGCCCTGAAACAGTGTTTAAGGTGAATACAAAGCTGTTTCATAGTGTGAAAAAGGTAAAGAACAGAATATCAAAGTAAAGTTTCTTCTTATAATGAATTCCCTTTTAGTCTAAAACACAATCTCTTGCCCTGAAACAATGTTTAAGTTGAATATAAAGCTTTTTCATAGTGTGAAAAAGGTAAAGAACTGATTCAAAGTAAAGATTCTTCTAATAATGCATTCCCTTTTAGTCTAAAACACAATCTCTTGCCCTGAAACAGTGTTTAAGGTGAACACAAAGCTGTTTCATATTGTGAAAAAGGTAAAGAACAGTTTCAAAGTAAAGATTCTTCTTATAATGCATTATATTTTAGTCTAAAACACAATCTCTTGCCCTGAAACAGTGTTTAAGTTGAATATAAAGCTGTTTCATAGTTTGAAAAAGGTAAAGAACAGTTTCAAATTAAAGATTCTTCTTACAATGCATTCCCTTTTAGTCTAAAACACAATCTCTTGCCCTGAAACAGTGTTTAAGGCGAATACAAAGCTGTTTCATAGCGTGAAAAAGGTAAAGAACAGAGTTTCAAAGTAAAGTTTCTTCTTATAATGCATTCCCTTACAATCTCTTGCCCTGAAACAGTGTTTACGGCGAATACAAAGCTGTTTCATAGTGTGAAAAAGGTAAAGAACAGTTTCAAAGTAAAGATTCTTCTTATAATGCATTCCCTTTTAGTCTAAAACACAATCTCTTGCCCTGAAACAGTGTTTAAGGTGAATATAAAGCTGTTCCATATTGTGAAAAAGGTAAAGAACATAGTTTCAAAGTAAAGATTCTTCTTATAATGTATTCCCTTTTAGTCTAAAACACAATCTCTTGCCTTGAAACAGTGTTTAAGGTGAATACAAAGCTGTTTCATATTGTGAAAAAGGTAAAGAACAGAGTATCAAAGTAAAGTATCTTCTTATAATGAATTCCCTTTTAGTCTAAAACACAATCTCTTGCCCTGAAACAATGTTTAAGTTGAATATAAAGCTGTTTCATAGTGTGAAAAAGGTAAAGAACAGAGTTTCAAAGTAAAGATTCTTCTTATAATGCATTCCCTTACAATCTCTTGCCCTGAAACAGTGTTTAAGGTGACTACAAAGCTGTTTCATAGTGTGAAAAAGGTAAAGAACAGTTTCAAAGTAAAGATTCTTCTTATAATGCATTATATTTTAGTCTAAAACACAATCTCTTGCCCTGAAACAGTGTTTAAGTTGAATATAAAATTGTTTCATACTATGAAAAAGGTAAAGACCAGTTTCAAAGTAAAGATTCTTCTTATAATGCATTATGTTTTATTCTAAAACACAATCTCTTGCCCTGAAACAGTGTTTAAGTTGATTGTAAAGCTGTTTCATAGTGTGAAAAAGGTAAAGAACAGATTTTCAAATAAAGATTCTTCTTATAATGAATTCCCTTTTAGTCTAAAACACAATCTCTTGCCCTGAAACAATGTTTAAGTTGAATATAAAGCTTTTTCATAGTGTGAAAAAGGTAAAGAACAGTTTCAAAGTAAAGATTCTTCTAATAATGCATTCCCTTTTAGTCTAAAACACAATCTCTTGCCCTGAAACAGTGTTTAAGGTGAAAATAAAACTGTTTCATAGTGTGAAAAAGGTAAAGAACAGTTTCAAAGTAAAGATTCTTCTTATAATGCATTATATTTTAGTCTAAAACACAATCTCTTGCCCTGAAACAGTGTTTAAGTTGAATATAAAGCTGTTTCATAGTGTGAAAAAGGTAAAGAACAGTTTCAAATTAAAGATTCTTCTTACAATGCATTATATTTTAGTCTAAAACACAATCTCTTGCCCTGAAACAGTGTTTAAGTTGAATATAAAGCTGTTTCATAGTGTGAAAAAGGTAAAGAACACAGTTTCAAAGTAAAGATTCTTCTTATAATGCATTCCCTTTTAGTCTAAAACACAATCTCTTGCCCTGAAACAGTGTTTATGGCGAATACAAAGCTGTTTCATAGTGTGAAAAAGGTAAAGAACAGTTTCAAAGTAAAGATTCTTCTTATAATGCATTCCCTTTTAGTCTAAAACACAATCTCTTGCCCTGAAACAATGTTTAAGTTGAATATAAAGCTGTTTCATAGTGTGAAAAACATAAAGAACAGAGTTTCAAAGTAAAGATTCTTCTTATAATGCATTCCCTTTTAGTCTAAAACACAATCTCTTGCCCTGAAACAGTGTTTAAGGTGAATACAAAGCTGTTTCATAGTGTGAAAAAGGTAAAGAACAGTTTCAAAGTAAAGATTCTTCTTATAATGCATTCCCTTTTAGTCTAAAACACAATCTCTTGCCCTGAAACAGTGTTTAAGGTGAATACAAAGCTGTTTCATAGTGTGAAAAAGGTAAAGAACAGAGTATCAAAGTAAAGTATCTTCTTATAATGAATTCCCTTTTAGTCTAAAACACAATCTCTTGCCCTGAAACAATGTTTAAGTTGAATATAAAGCTGTTTCATAGTGTGAAAAAGGTAAAGAACAGAGTTTCAAAGTAAAGATTCTTCTTATAATGCATTCCCTTACAATCTCTTGCCCTGATACCGTGTTTAAGGTGACTACAAAGCTGTTTCATAGTGTGAAAAAGGTAAAAAACAGTTTCAAAGTAAAGATTCTTCTTATAATGCATTATATTTTAGTCTAAAACACAATCTCTTGCCCTGAAACAGTGTTTAAGTTGAATATAAAATTGTTTCATTTTATGAAAAAGGTAAAGAACAGTTTCAAAGTAAAGATTCTTCTTATAATGCATTGCCTTTTAGTCTAAAACACAATCTCTTGCCTTGAAACAGTGTTTAAGGCGAAAACAAAGCTGTTTCATAGTGTGAAAAAGATAAAGAACAGAGTTTCAAAGTAAAGTTTCTTCTAATAATGAATTCCCTTACAATCTCTTGCCCTGAAACAGTGTTTATGGCGAATACAAAGCTGTTTCATAGTGTGAAAAAGGTAAAGAACAGTTTCAAAGTAAAGATTCTTCTTATAATGCATTATATTTTAGTCTAAAACATAATCTCTTGCCCTGAAACAGTGTTTAAGTTGAATATAAAGCTTTTTCATAGTGTGAAAAAGGTAAAGAACAGTTTCAAAGTAAAGATTCTTCTTATAATGCATTCCCTTACAATCTCTTGCCCTGAAACAGTGTTTAAGGCGAATACAAAGCTGTTTCATAGTGTGAAGAAGGTAAAGAACAGTTTCAAAGTAAAGATTCTTCTTATAATGCATTATGTTTTAGTCTAAAACACAATCTCTTGCCCTGAAACAGTGTTTAAGTTGATTGTAAAGCTGTTTCATAGTGTGAAAAAGGTAAAGGACAGATTTTCAAATAAAGATTCTTCTTATAATGCATTCCCTTTTAGTCTAAAACACAATCTCTTGACCTGAAACAGTGTTTTAAGGTGAATACAAAGCTGTTTCCTAGTGTGAAAAAGGTAAAGAACAGAGTTTCAACTTAAAGATTCTTCTTATAATGCATTATATTTTAGTCTAAAACAAAATCTCTTGCCCTGAAACAGTGTTTAAGGTGAATACAAAGCTGTTTCATAGTGTGAAAAAGGTAAAGAACAGAGTATCAAAGTAAAGTTTCTTCTTATAATGAATTCCCTTTTAGTCTAAAACACAATCTCTTGCCCTGAAACAATGTTTAAGTTGAATATAAAGCTTTTTCATAGTGTGAAAAAGGTAAAGAACAGTTTCAAAGTAAAGATTCTTCTTATAATGCATTCCCTTACAATCTCTTGCTCTGAAACAGTGTTTAAGGCGAATACAAACCTGTTTCATAGTGTGAAAAAGGTAAAGAACAGTTTCAAAGTAAAGATTCTTCTAATAATGCATTCCCTTTTAGTCTAAAACACAATCTCTTGCCCTGAAACAGTGTTTAAGGTGAACACAAAGCTGTTTCATAGTGTGAAAAAGGTAAAGAACAGTTTCAAAGTAAAGATTCTTCTTATAATGCATTATATTTTAGTCTAAAACACAATCTCTTGCCTTGAAACAGTGTTTAAGTTGAATATAAAGCTTTTTCATAGTGTGAAAAAGGTAAAGAACAGTTTCAAAGTAAAGATTCTTCTTATAATGCATTCCCTTACAATCTCTTGCCCTGAAACAGTGTTTAAGGTGAATATAAAGCTGTTTCATATTGAGAAAAAGGTAAAGAACATAGTTTCAAAGTAAAGATTCTTCTTATAATGCATTCCCTTTTAGTCTAAAACACAATCTCTTGCCTTGAAACAGTGTTTAAGGTGAATACAAAGCTGTTTCATAGTGTGAAAAAGGTAAAGAACAGAGTAACAAAGTAAAGTATCTTCTTATAATGAATTCCCTTTTAGTCTAAAACACAATCTCTTGCTTTGAAACAATGTTTAAGTTGAATATAAAGCTGTTTCATAGTGTGAAAAAGGTAAAGAACAGAGTTTCTAAGTAAAGATTCTTCTTATAATGCATTCCCTATTAGTCTAAAACACAATCTCTTGACCTGAAACAGTGTTTAAGGTGAATACAAAGCTGTTTCATAGTGTGAAAAAGGTAAAGAACAGAGTTTCAAAGTAAAGATTCTTCTTATAATGCATTCCCTTTTAGTCTAAAACAAAATCTCTTGCCCTGCAACAGTGTTTAAGTTGAATATAAAGCTGTTTCATAGTATTAAAAAGGTAAAGAACAGTTTCAAAGTAAAGATTCTTCTTATAATGCATTCCCTTTTAGTCTAAAACACAATCTCTTGCCCTGAAACAGTGTTTAAGGTGAATACAAAGCTGTTTCATAGTGTGAAAAAGGTAAAGAACAGAGTTTCAAAGTAAAGTTTCTTCTTATAATGCATTCCCTTTTAGTCTAAAACACAATCTCTTGCCCTGAAACAGTGTTTAAGCTATTCAATTTGGTTAAAAACAAGATGTCTTGCTCTGAAACGGTGTATAAGCTGATTACAATGCATAGAAGCCCTGTTTCTTTGTGGTTAGAGGTGTACAAACAGAGTTGCAATTACTTTAATTGGTCATATTACAAAAAACTTGTTTCACGCCTGTATAAACTCGTTTCACTTGAAATATGTGTTTTCTCAACACATTGTAAGTTATTCAATTTGGTTAAAAACAAGATGTCTTGCTCTGAAACAGTGTTTAAGTTGAATACAAAGCTGTTTCATAGTGTGAAAAAGGTAAAGAACAAAGTTTCAAAGTAAAGATTCTTCTTATAATGCATTCCCTTTTAGTCTAAAACACAATCTCTTGCCCTGAAACAGTGTTTAAAGTGAATACAAAGCTGTTTCATAGTGTGAAAAAGGTAAAGAACAGAGTTTCTAAGTAAAGATTGTTCTTATAATGCATTCTCTTTTAGTCTAAAACACAATCTCTTGCCCTGAAACAGTGTTTAAAGTGAATACAAAGCTGTTTCATAATGTGAAAAAGGTAAACAACAGTTTCAAATTAAAGATTCTTCTTATAATGCATTATATTTTAGTCTAAAACACAATCTCTTGCCCTGACACAGTGTTTAAGTTGAATATAAAGCTTTTTCATAGTGTGAAAAAGGTAAAGAACAGTTTCAAAGTAAAGATTCTTCTTATAATGCATTCCCTTTTAGTCTAAAACACAATCTCTTGCCTTGAAACAGTGTTTAAGGCGAATACAAAGCTGTTTCATAGTGTGAAAAAGGTAAAGAATAGAGTTTCAAAGTAAAGTTTCTTCTAATAATGAATTCCCATACAATCTCTTGCCCTGAAACAATGTTTACGTTGAATAAAAGCTGTTTCATAGTGTGAAAAAGGTAAAGAACAGAGTTTCAAAGTAAAGATTCTTCTTATAATGCATTCCCTTTTAGTCTAAAACACAATCTCTTGCCCTGAAACAGTGTTTAAGGCGAATACAAACCTGTTTCATAGTGTGAAAAAGGTAAAGAACAGTTTCAAAGTAAAGATTCTTCTAATAATGCATTCCCTTTTAGTCTAAAACACAATCTCTTGCCCTGAAACAGGGTTTAAGGTGAATACAAAGCTGTTTCATAGTTTGAAAAAGGTAAAGAACAGTTTCAAAGTAAAGATTCTTCTTATAATGCATTATATTTTAGTCTAAAACACAATCTCTTGCCCTGAAACAGTGTTTAAGTTGAATATAAAGCTGTTTCATAGTGTGAAAAAGGTAAAGAACAGTTTCAAATTAAAGATTCTTCTTACAATGCATTATATTTTAGTCTAAAACACAATCTCTTGCCCTGAAACAGTGTTTAAGTTGAATATAAAGCTGTTTCAAAGTGTGAAAAAGGTAAAGAACAGAGTTTCAAAGTAAAGATTCTTCTTATAATGCATTCCCTTTTAGTCTAAGACACAATCTCTTGCCCTGAAACAGTGTTTAAGTTGAATATAAAGCTGTTTCATAGTGTGAAAAAGGTAAAGAACACAGTTTCAAAGTAAAGATTCTTCTTATAATGCATTCCCTTTTAGTCTAAAACACAATCTCTTGCCCTGAAACAGTGTTTAAGGCGAATACAAAGCTGTTTCATAGCATGAAAAAGGTAAAGAACAGAGTTTCAAAGTAAAGATTCTTCTTATAATGCATTCCCTTACAATCTCTTGCCCTGAAACAGTGTTTAAGGCGAATACAAAGCTGTTTCATAGTGTGAAAAAGGTAAAGAACAGTTTCAAAGTAAAGATTCTTCTTATAATGCATTATGTTTTATTCTAAAACACAATCTCTTGCCCTGAAACAGTGTTTAAGTTGATTGTAAAGCTGTTTCATAGTGTGAAAAAGGTAAAGAACAGATTTTCAAATAAAGATTCTTCTTATAATGCATTCCCTTTTAGTCTAAAACACAATCTCTTGCCCTGAAACAGTGTTTTAAGGTGAATACAAAGCTGTTTCATAGTGTGAAAAAGGTAAAGAACAGAGTTTCAAGTTAAAGATTCTTCTTATAATGCATTCCCTTTTCGTCTAAAACACAATCTCTTGCCCTGAAACAGTGTTTTAAGGTGAATACAAAGCTGTTTCATAGTGTGAAAAAGGTAAAGAACAGAATATCAAAGTAAAGTTTCTTCTTATAATGAATTCCCTTTTAGTCTAAAACACAATCTCTTGCCCTGAAACAATGTTTAAGTTGAATATAAAGCTTTTTCATAGTGTGAAAAAGGTAAAGAACTGATTCAAAGTAAAGATTCTTCTAATAATGCATTCCCTTTTAGTCTAAAACACAATCTCTTGCCCTGAAACAGTGTTTAAGGTGAACACAAAGCTGTTTCATAGTGTGAAAAAGGTAAAGAACAGTTTCAAAGTAAAGATTCTTCTTATAATGCATTATATTTTAGTCTAAAACACAATCTCTTGCCCTGAAACAGTGTTTAAGTTGAATATAAAGCTGTTTCATAGTTTGAAAAAGGTAAAGAACAGTTTCAAATTAAAGATTCTTCTTACAATGCATTATATTTTAGTCTAAAACACAATCTCTTGCCCTGAAACAGTGTTTAAGTTGAATATAAAGCTGTTTCATAGTGTGAAAAAGGTAAAGAAAAGAGTTTCAAATTAAAAATTATTCTTATAATGCATTCCCTTTTAGTCTAAGACACAATCTCGTGCCCTGAAACTGTGTTTAAGTTGAATATAAAGCTGTTTCATAGTGTGAAAAAGGTAAAGAACACAGTTTCAAAGTAAAGATTCTTCTTATAATGCATTCCCTTTTAGTCTAAAACACAATCTCTTGCCCTGAAACAGTGTTTAATGCGAATACAAAGCTGTTTCATAGCGTGAAAAAGGTAAAGAACAGAGTTTCAAAGTAAAGTTTCTTCTTATAATGCATTCCCTTACAATCTCTTGCCCTGAAACAGTGTTTAAGGCGAATACAAAGCTGTTTCATAGTGTGAAAAAGGTAAAGAACAGTTTCAAAGTAAAGATTCTTCTTATAATGCATTCCCTTTTAGTCTAAAACACAATCTCTTGCCCTGAAACAGTGTTTAAGGTGAATATAAAGCTGTTCCATATTGTGAAAAAGGTAAAGAACATAGTTTCAAAGTAAAGATTCTTCTTATAATGTATTCCCTTTTAGTCTAAAACACAATCTCTTGCCTTGAAACAGTGTTTAAGGTGAATACAAAGCTGTTTCATATTGTGAAAAAGGTAAAGAACAGAGTATCAAAGTAAAGTATCTTCTTATAATGAATTCCCTTTTAGTCTAAAACACAATCTCTTGCCCTGAAACAATGTTTAAGTTGAATATAAAGCTGTTTCATAGTGTGAAAAAGGTAAAGAACAGAGTTTCAAAGTAAAGATTCTTCTTATAATGCATTCCCTTACAATCTCTTGCCCTGAAACAGTGTTTATGGCGAATACAAAGCTGTTTCATAGTGTGAAAAAGGTAAAGAACAGTTTCAAAGTAAAGATTCTTCTTATAATGCATTATATTTTAGTCTAAAACATAATCTCTTGCCCTGAAACAGTGTTTAAGTTGAATATAAAGCTTTTTCATAGTGTGAAAAAGGTAAAGAACAGTTTCAAAGTAAAGATTCTTCTTATAATGCATTCCCTTACAATCTCTTGCCCTGAAACAGTGTTTAAGGCGAATACAAAGCTGTTTCATAGTGTGAAGAAGGTAAAGAACAGTTTCAAAGTAAAGATTCTTCTTATAATGCATTATGTTTTAGTCTAAAACACAATCTCTTGCCCTGAAACAGTGTTTAAGTTGATTGTAAAGCTGTTTCATAGTGTGAAAAAGGTAAAGGACAGATTTTCAAATAAAGATTCTTCTTATAATGCATTCCCTTTTAGTCTAAAACACAATCTCTTGACCTGAAACAGTGTTTTAAGGTGAATACAAAGCTGTTTCCTAGTGTGAAAAAGGTAAAGAACAGAGTTTCAACTTAAAGATTCTTCTTATAATGCATTATATTTTAGTCTAAAACAAAATCTCTTGCCCTGAAACAGTGTTTAAGGTGAATACAAAGCTGTTTCATAGTGTGAAAAAGGTAAAGAACAGAGTATCAAAGTAAAGTTTCTTCTTATAATGAATTCCCTTTTAGTCTAAAACACAATCTCTTGCCCTGAAACAATGTTTAAGTTGAATATAAAGCTTTTTCATAGTGTGAAAAAGGTAAAGAACAGTTTCAAAGTAAAGATTCTTCTTATAATGCATTCCCTTACAATCTCTTGCTCTGAAACAGTGTTTAAGGCGAATACAAACCTGTTTCATAGTGTGAAAAAGGTAAAGAACAGTTTCAAAGTAAAGATTCTTCTAATAATGCATTCCCTTTTAGTCTAAAACACAATCTCTTGCCCTGAAACAGTGTTTAAGGTGAACACAAAGCTGTTTCATAGTGTGAAAAAGGTAAAGAACAGTTTCAAAGTAAAGATTCTTCTTATAATGCATTATATTTTAGTCTAAAACACAATCTCTTGCCTTGAAACAGTGTTTAAGTTGAATATAAAGCTTTTTCATAGTGTGAAAAAGGTAAAGAACAGTTTCAAAGTAAAGATTCTTCTTATAATGCATTCCCTTACAATCTCTTGCCCTGAAACAGTGTTTAAGGTGAATATAAAGCTGTTTCATATTGAGAAAAAGGTAAAGAACATAGTTTCAAAGTAAAGATTCTTCTTATAATGCATTCCCTTTTAGTCTAAAACACAATCTCTTGCCTTGAAACAGTGTTTAAGGTGAATACAAAGCTGTTTCATAGTGTGAAAAAGGTAAAGAACAGAGTAACAAAGTAAAGTATCTTCTTATAATGAATTCCCTTTTAGTCTAAAACACAATCTCTTGCTTTGAAACAATGTTTAAGTTGAATATAAAGCTGTTTCATAGTGTGAAAAAGGTAAAGAACAGAGTTTCTAAGTAAAGATTCTTCTTATAATGCATTCCCTATTAGTCTAAAACACAATCTCTTGACCTGAAACAGTGTTTAAGGTGAATACAAAGCTGTTTCATAGTGTGAAAAAGGTAAAGAACAGAGTTTCAAAGTAAAGATTCTTCTTATAATGCATTCCCTTTTAGTCTAAAACAAAATCTCTTGCCCTGCAACAGTGTTTAAGTTGAATATAAAGCTGTTTCATAGTATTAAAAAGGTAAAGAACAGTTTCAAAGTAAAGATTCTTCTTATAATGCATTCCCTTTTAGTCTAAAACACAATCTCTTGCCCTGAAACAGTGTTTAAGGTGAATACAAAGCTGTTTCATAGTGTGAAAAAGGTAAAGAACAGAGTTTCAAAGTAAAGTTTCTTCTTATAATGCATTCCCTTTTAGTCTAAAACACAATCTCTTGCCCTGAAACAGTGTTTAAGCTATTCAATTTGGTTAAAAACAAGATGTCTTGCTCTGAAACGGTGTATAAGCTGATTACAATGCATAGAAGCCCTGTTTCTTTGTGGTTAGAGGTGTACAAACAGAGTTGCAATTACTTTAATTGGTCATATTACAAAAAACTTGTTTCACGCCTGTATAAACTCGTTTCACTTGAAATATGTGTTTTCTCAACACATTGTAAGTTATTCAATTTGGTTAAAAACAAGATGTCTTGCTCTGAAACAGTGTTTAAGTTGAATACAAAGCTGTTTCATAGTGTGAAAAAGGTAAAGAACAAAGTTTCAAAGTAAAGATTCTTCTTATAATGCATTCCCTTTTAGTCTAAAACACAATCTCTTGCCCTGAAACAGTGTTTAAAGTGAATACAAAGCTGTTTCATAGTGTGAAAAAGGTAAAGAACAGAGTTTCTAAGTAAAGATTGTTCTTATAATGCATTCTCTTTTAGTCTAAAACACAATCTCTTGCCCTGAAACAGTGTTTAAAGTGAATACAAAGCTGTTTCATAATGTGAAAAAGGTAAACAACAGTTTCAAATTAAAGATTCTTCTTATAATGCATTATATTTTAGTCTAAAACACAATCTCTTGCCCTGACACAGTGTTTAAGTTGAATATAAAGCTTTTTCATAGTGTGAAAAAGGTAAAGAACAGTTTCAAAGTAAAGATTCTTCTTATAATGCATTCCCTTTTAGTCTAAAACACAATCTCTTGCCTTGAAACAGTGTTTAAGGCGAATACAAAGCTGTTTCATAGTGTGAAAAAGGTAAAGAATAGAGTTTCAAAGTAAAGTTTCTTCTAATAATGAATTCCCATACAATCTCTTGCCCTGAAACAATGTTTACGTTGAATAAAAGCTGTTTCATAGTGTGAAAAAGGTAAAGAACAGAGTTTCAAAGTAAAGATTCTTCTTATAATGCATTCCCTTTTAGTCTAAAACACAATCTCTTGCCCTGAAACAGTGTTTAAGGCGAATACAAACCTGTTTCATAGTGTGAAAAAGGTAAAGAACAGTTTCAAAGTAAAGATTCTTCTAATAATGCATTCCCTTTTAGTCTAAAACACAATCTCTTGCCCTGAAACAGGGTTTAAGGTGAATACAAAGCTGTTTCATAGTTTGAAAAAGGTAAAGAACAGTTTCAAAGTAAAGATTCTTCTTATAATGCATTATATTTTAGTCTAAAACACAATCTCTTGCCCTGAAACAGTGTTTAAGTTGAATATAAAGCTGTTTCATAGTGTGAAAAAGGTAAAGAACAGTTTCAAATTAAAGATTCTTCTTACAATGCATTATATTTTAGTCTAAAACACAATCTCTTGCCCTGAAACAGTGTTTAAGTTGAATATAAAGCTGTTTCAAAGTGTGAAAAAGGTAAAGAACAGAGTTTCAAAGTAAAGATTCTTCTTATAATGCATTCCCTTTTAGTCTAAGACACAATCTCTTGCCCTGAAACAGTGTTTAAGTTGAATATAAAGCTGTTTCATAGTGTGAAAAAGGTAAAGAACACAGTTTCAAAGTAAAGATTCTTCTTATAATGCATTCCCTTTTAGTCTAAAACACAATCTCTTGCCCTGAAACAGTGTTTAAGGCGAATACAAAGCTGTTTCATAGCATGAAAAAGGTAAAGAACAGAGTTTCAAAGTAAAGATTCTTCTTATAATGCATTCCCTTACAATCTCTTGCCCTGAAACAGTGTTTAAGGCGAATACAAAGCTGTTTCATAGTGTGAAAAAGGTAAAGAACAGTTTCAAAGTAAAGATTCTTCTTATAATGCATTATGTTTTATTCTAAAACACAATCTCTTGCCCTGAAACAGTGTTTAAGTTGATTGTAAAGCTGTTTCATAGTGTGAAAAAGGTAAAGAACAGATTTTCAAATAAAGATTCTTCTTATAATGCATTCCCTTTTAGTCTAAAACACAATCTCTTGCCCTGAAACAGTGTTTTAAGGTGAATACAAAGCTGTTTCATAGTGTGAAAAAGGTAAAGAACAGAGTTTCAAGTTAAAGATTCTTCTTATAATGCATTCCCTTTTCGTCTAAAACACAATCTCTTGCCCTGAAACAGTGTTTTAAGGTGAATACAAAGCTGTTTCATAGTGTGAAAAAGGTAAAGAACAGAATATCAAAGTAAAGTTTCTTCTTATAATGAATTCCCTTTTAGTCTAAAACACAATCTCTTGCCCTGAAACAATGTTTAAGTTGAATATAAAGCTTTTTCATAGTGTGAAAAAGGTAAAGAACTGATTCAAAGTAAAGATTCTTCTAATAATGCATTCCCTTTTAGTCTAAAACACAATCTCTTGCCCTGAAACAGTGTTTAAGGTGAACACAAAGCTGTTTCATAGTGTGAAAAAGGTAAAGAACAGTTTCAAAGTAAAGATTCTTCTTATAATGCATTATATTTTAGTCTAAAACACAATCTCTTGCCCTGAAACAGTGTTTAAGTTGAATATAAAGCTGTTTCATAGTTTGAAAAAGGTAAAGAACAGTTTCAAATTAAAGATTCTTCTTACAATGCATTATATTTTAGTCTAAAACACAATCTCTTGCCCTGAAACAGTGTTTAAGTTGAATATAAAGCTGTTTCATAGTGTGAAAAAGGTAAAGAAAAGAGTTTCAAATTAAAAATTATTCTTATAATGCATTCCCTTTTAGTCTAAGACACAATCTCGTGCCCTGAAACTGTGTTTAAGTTGAATATAAAGCTGTTTCATAGTGTGAAAAAGGTAAAGAACACAGTTTCAAAGTAAAGATTCTTCTTATAATGCATTCCCTTTTAGTCTAAAACACAATCTCTTGCCCTGAAACAGTGTTTAATGCGAATACAAAGCTGTTTCATAGCGTGAAAAAGGTAAAGAACAGAGTTTCAAAGTAAAGTTTCTTCTTATAATGCATTCCCTTACAATCTCTTGCCCTGAAACAGTGTTTAAGGCGAATACAAAGCTGTTTCATAGTGTGAAAAAGGTAAAGAACAGTTTCAAAGTAAAGATTCTTCTTATAATGCATTCCCTTTTAGTCTAAAACACAATCTCTTGCCCTGAAACAGTGTTTAAGGTGAATATAAAGCTGTTCCATATTGTGAAAAAGGTAAAGAACATAGTTTCAAAGTAAAGATTCTTCTTATAATGTATTCCCTTTTAGTCTAAAACACAATCTCTTGCCTTGAAACAGTGTTTAAGGTGAATACAAAGCTGTTTCATATTGTGAAAAAGGTAAAGAACAGAGTATCAAAGTAAAGTATCTTCTTATAATGAATTCCCTTTTAGTCTAAAACACAATCTCTTGCCCTGAAACAATGTTTAAGTTGAATATAAAGCTGTTTCATAGTGTGAAAAAGGTAAAGAACAGAGTTTCAAAGTAAAGATTCTTCTTATAATGCATTCCCTTACAATCTCTTGCCCTGAAACAGTGTTTAAGGTGACTACAAAGCTGTTTCATAGTGTGAAAACGGTAAAGAACAGTTTCAAAGTAAAGATTCTTCTTATAATGCATTATATTTTAGTCTAAAACACAATCTCTTGCCCTGAAACAGTGTTTAAGTTGAATATAAAATTGTTTCATACTATGAAAAAGGTAAAGACCAGTTTCAAAGTAAAGATTCTTCTTATAATGCATTATGTTTTATTCTAAAACACAATCTCTTGCCCTGAAACAGTGTTTAAGTTGATTGTAAAGCTGTTTCATAGTGTGAAAAAGGTAAAGAACAGATTTTCAAATAAAGATTCTTCTTATAATGAATTCCCTTTTAGTCTAAAACACAATCTCTTGCCCTGAAACAATGTTTAAGCTGAATATAAAGCTTTTTCATAGTGTGAAAAAGGTAAAGAACAGTTTCAAAGTAAAGATTCTTCTAATAATGCATTCCCTTTTAGTCTAAAACACAATCTCTTGCCCTGAAACAGTGTTTAAGGTGAACACAAAACTGTTTCATAGTGTGAAAAAGGTAAAGAACAGTTTCAAAGTAAAGATTCTTCTTATAATGCATTATATTTTAGTCTAAAACACAATCTCTTGCCCTGAAACAGTGTTTAAGTTGAATATAAAGCTGTTTCATAGTGTGAAAAAGGTAAAGAACAGTTTCAAATTAAAGATTCTTCTTACAATGCATTATATTTTAGTCTAAAACACAATCTCTTGCCCTGAAACAGTGTTTAAGTTGAATATAAAGCTGTTTCATAGTGTGAAAAAGGTAAAGAACACAGTTTCAAAGTAAAGATTCTTCTTATAATGCATTCCCTTTTAGTCTAAAACACAATCTCTTGCCCTGAAACAGTGTTTAAGGTGAATACAAAGCTGTTTCATAGCATGAAAAAGGTAAAGAACAGAGTTTCAAAGTAAAGATTCTTCTTATAATGCATTCCCTTACAATCTCTTGCCCTGAAACAGTGTTTAAGGCGAATACAAAGCTGTTTCATAGTGTGAAAAAGGTAAAGAACAGTTTCAAAGTAAAGATTCTTCTTATAATGCATTATGTTTTATTCTAAAACACAATCTCTTGCCCTGAAACAGTGTTTAAGTTGATTGTAAAGCTGTTTCATAGTGTGAAAAAGGTAAAGAACAGATTTTCAAATAAAGATTCTTCTTATAATGCATTCCCTTTTAGTCTAAAACACAATCTCTTGCCCTGAAACAGTGTTTTAAGGTGAATACAAAGCTGTTTCATAGTGTGAAAAAGGTAAAGAACAGAGTTTCAAGTTAAAGATTCTTCTTATAATGCATTCCCTTTTCGTCTAAAACACAATCTCTTGCCCTGAAACAGTGTTTTAAGGTGAATACAAAGCTGTTTCATAGTGTGAAAAAGGTAAAGAACAGAGTTTCAAGTTAAAGATTCTTCTTATAATGCATTATATTTTAGTCTAAAACAAAATCTCTTGCCCTGAAACAGTGTTTAAGGTGAATACAAAGCTGTTTCATAGTGTGAAAAAGGTAAAGAACAGAATATCAAAGTAAAGTTTCTTCTTATAATGAATTCCCTTTTAGTCTAAAACACAATCTCTTGCCCTGAAACAATGTTTAAGTTGAATATAAAGCTTTTTCATAGTGTGAAAAAGGTAAAGAACTGATTCAAAGTAAAGATTCTTCTAATAATGCATTCCCTTTTAGTCTAAAACACAATCTCTTGCCCTGAAACAGTGTTTAAGGTGAACACAAAGCTGTTTCATAGTGTGAAAAAGGTAAAGAACAGTTTCAAAGTAAAGATTCTTCTTATAATGCATTATATTTTAGTCTAAAACACAATCTCTTGCCCTGAAACAGTGTTTAAGTTGAATATAAAGCTGTTTCATAGTTTGAAAAAGGTAAAGAACAGTTTCAAAGTAAAGATTCTTCTTATAATGCATTCCCTTTTAGTCTAAAACACAATCTCTTGCCCTGAAACAGTGTTTAAGGTGAATACAAAGCTGTTTCATAGTGTGAAAAAGGTAAAGAACAGTTTCAAAGTAAAGATTCTTCTTATAATGCATTCCCTTTTAGTCTAAAACACAATCTCTTGCCCTGAAACAGTGTTTAAGGTGAATACAAAGCTGTTTCATAGTGTGAAAAAGGTAAAGAACAGAGTATCAAAGTAAAGTATCTTCTTATAATGAATTCCCTTTTAGTCTAAAACACAATCTCTTGCCCTGAAACAATGTTTAAGTTGAATATAAAGCTGTTTCATAGTGTGAAAAAGGTAAAGAACAGAGTTTCAAAGTAAAGATTCTTCTTATAATGCATTCCCTTACAATCTCTTGCCCTGATACCGTGTTTAAGGTGACTACAAAGCTGTTTCATAGTGTGAAAAAGGTAAAAAACAGTTTCAAAGTAAATATTCTTCTTATAATGCATTATATTTTAGTCTAAAACACAATCTCTTGCCCTGAAACAGTGTTTAAGTTGAATATAAAATTGTTTCATTTTATGAAAAAGGTAAAGAACAGTTTCAAAGTAAAGATTCTTCTTATAATGCATTGCCTTTTAGTCTAAAACACAATCTCTTGCCTTGAAACAGTGTTTAAGGCGAAAACAAAGCTGTTTCATAGTGTGAAAAAGATAAAGAACAGAGTTTCAAAGTAAAGTTTCTTCTAATAATGAATTCCCTTACAATCTCTTGCCCTGAAACAGTGTTTATGGCGAATACAAAGCTGTTTCATAGTGTGAAAAAGGTAAAGAACAGTTTCAAAGTAAAGATTCTTCTTATAATGCATTATATTTTAGTCTAAAACACAATCTCTTGCCCTGAAACAGTGTTTAAGTTGAATATAAAGCTTTTTCATAGTGTGAAAAAGGTAAAGAACAGTTTCAAAGTAAAGATTCTTCTTATAATGCATTCCCTTACAATCTCTTGCCCTGAAACAGTGTTTAAGGCGAATACAAAGCTGTTTCATAGTGTGAAGAAGGTAAAGAACAGTTTCAAAGTAAAGATTCTTCTTATAATGCATTATGTTTTATTCTAAAACACAATCTCTTGCCCTGAAACAGTGTTTAAGTTGATTGTAAAGCTGTTTCATAGTGTGAAAAAGGTAAAGAACAGATTTTCAAATAAAGATTCTTCTTATAATGCATTCCCTTTTAGTCTAAAACACAATCTCTTGCCCTGAAACAGTGTTTTAAGGTGAATACAAAGCTGTTTCATAGTGTGAAAAAGGTAAAGAACAGAGTTTCAAGTTAAAGATTCTTCTTATAATGCATTCCCTTTTCGTCTAAAACACAATCTCTTGCCCTGAAACAGTGTTTTAAGGTGAATACAAAGCTGTTTCATAGTGTGAAAAAGGTAAAGAACAGAGTTTCAAGTTAAAGATTCTTCTTATAATGCATTATATTTTAGTCTAAAACAAAATCTCTTGCCCTGAAACAGTGTTTAAGGTGAATACAAAGCTGTTTCATAGTGTGAAAAAGGTAAAGAACAGAATATCAAAGTAAAGTTTCTTCTTATAATGAATTCCCTTTTAGTCTAAAACACAATCTCTTGCCCTGAAACAATGTTTAAGTTGAATATAAAGCTTTTTCATAGTGTGAAAAAGGTAAAGAACTGATTCAAAGTAAAGATTCTTCTAATAATGCATTCCCTTTTAGTCTAAAACACAATCTCTTGCCCTGAAACAGTGTTTAAGGTGAACACAAAGCTGTTTCATTGTGTGAAAAAGGTAAAGAACAGTTTCAAAGTAAAGATTCTTCTTATAATGCATTATATTTTAGTCTAAAACACAATCTCTTGCCCTGAAACAGTGTTTAAGTTGAATATAAAGCTGTTTCATAGTTTGAAAAAGGTAAAGAACAGTTTCAAAGTAAAGATTCTTCTTATAATGCATTCCCTTTTAGTCTAAAACACAATCTCTTGCCCTAAAACAGTGTTTAAGGTGAATACAAAGCTGTTTCATAGTGTGAAAAAGGTAAAGAACAGTTTCAAAGTAAAGATTCTTCTTATAATGCATTCCCTTTTAGTCTAAAACACAATCTCTTGCCCTGAAACAGTGTTTAAGGTGAATACAAAGCTGTTTCATAGTGTGAAAAAGGTAAAGAACAGAGTATCAAAGTAAAGTATCTTCTTATAATGAATTCCCTTTTAGTCTAAAACACAATCTCTTGCCCTGAAACAATGTTTAAGTTGAATATAAAGCTGTTTCATAGTGTGAAAAAGGTAAAGAACAGAGTTTCAAAGTAAAGATTCTTCTTATAATGCATTCCCTTACAATCTCTTGCCCTGATACCGTGTTTAAGGTGACTACAAAGCTGTTTCATAGTGTGAAAAAGGTAAAAAACAGTTTCAAAGTAAAGATTCTTCTTATAATGCATTATATTTTAGTCTAAAACACAATCTCTTGCCCTGAAACAGTGTTTAAGTTGAATATAAAATTGTTTCATTTTATGAAAAAGGTAAAGAACAGTTTCAAAGTAAAGATTCTTCTTATAATGCATTGCCTTTTAGTCTAAAACACAATCTCTTGCCTTGAAACAGTGTTTAAGGCGAAAACAAAGCTGTTTCATAGTGTGAAAAAGATAAAGAACAGAGTTTCAAAGTAAAGTTTCTTCTAATAATGAATTCCCTTACAATCTCTTGCCCTGAAACAGTGTTTATGGCGAATACAAAGCTGTTTCATAGTGTGAAAAAGGTAAAGAACAGTTTCAAAGTAAAGATTCTTCTTATAATGCATTATATTTTAGTCTAAAACACAATCTCTTGCCCTGAAAGAGTGTTTAAGTTGAATATAAAGCTTTTTCATAGTGTGAAAAAGGTAAAGAACAGTTTCAAAGTAAAGATTCTTCTTATAATGCATTCCCTTACAATCTCTTGCCCTGAAACAGTGTTTAAGGCGAATACAAAGCTGTTTCATAGTGTGAAGAAGGTAAAGAATAGTTTCAAAGTAAAGATTCTTCTTATAATGCATTATGTTTTAGTCTAAAACACAATCTCTTGCCCTGAAACAGTGTTTAAGTTGATTGTAAAGCTGTTTCATAGTGTGAAAAAGGTAAAGGACAGATTTTCAAATAAAGATTCTTCTTATAATGCATTCCCTTTTAGTCTAAAACACAATCTCTTGACCTGAAACAGTGTTTTAAGGTGAATACAAAGCTGTTTCCTAGTGTGAAAAAGGTAAAGAACAGAGTTTCAACTTAAAGATTCTTCTTATAATGCATTATATTTTAGTCTAAAACAAAATCTCTTGCCCTGAAACAGTGTTTAAGGTGAATACAAAGCTGTTTCATAGTGTGAAAAAGGTAAAGAACAGAGTATCAAAGTAAAGTTTCTTCTTATAATGCATTCCCTTACAATCTCTTGCTCTGAAACAGTGTTTAAGGCGAATACAAACCTGTTTCATAGTGTGAAAAAGGTAAAGAACAGTTTCAAAGTAAAGATTCTTCTAATAATGCATTCCCTTTTAGTCTAAAACACAATCTCTTGCCCTGAAACAGTGTTTAAGGTGAACACAAAGCTGTTTCATAGTGTGAAAAAGGTAAAGAACAGTTTCAAAGTAAAGATTCTTCTTATAATGCATTATATTTTAGTCTAAAACACAATCTCTTGACTTGAAACAGTGTTTAAGTTGAATATAAAGCTTTTTCATAGTGTGAAAAAGGTAAAGAACAGTTTCAAAGTAAAGATTCTTCTTATAATGCATTCCCTTACAATCTCTTGCCCTGAAACAGTGTTTAAGGCGAATACAAAGCTGTTTCATAGTGTGAAAAAGGTAAAGAACAGTTTCAAAGTAAAGATTCTTCTTATAATGCATTATGTTTTATTCTAAAACACAATCTCTTGCCCTGAAACAGTGTTTAAGTTGATTGTAAAGCTGTTTCATAGTGTGAAAAAGGTAAAGAACAGATTTTCAAATAAAGATTCTTCTTATAATGAATTCCCTTTTAGTCTAAAACACAATCTCTTGCCCTGAAACAGTGTTTAAGGTGAACACAAAACTGTTTCATAGTGTGAAAAAGGTAAAGAACAGTTTCAAAGTAAAGATTCTTCTTATAATGCATTATATTTTAGTCTAAAACACAATCTCTTGCCCTGAAACAGTGTTTAAGTTGAATATAAAGCTGTTTCATAGTGTGAAAAAGGTAAAGAACAGTTTCAAATTAAAGATTCTTCTTACAATGCATTATATTTTAGTCTAAAACACAATCTCTTGCCCTGAAACAGTGTTTAAGTTGAATATAAAGCTGTTTCATAGTGTGAAAAAGGTAAAGAACACAGTTTCAAAGTAAAGATTCTTCTTATAATGCATTCCCTTTTAGTCTAAAACACAATCTCTTGCCCTGAAACAGTGTTTAAGGTGAATACAAAGCTGTTTCATAGCATGAAAAAGGTAAAGAACAGAGTTTCAAAGTAAAGATTCTTCTTATAATGCATTCCCTTACAATCTCTTGCCCTGAAACAGTGTTTAAGGCGAATACAAAGCTGTTTCATAGTGTGAAAAAGGTAAAGAACAGTTTCAAAGTAAAGATTCTTCTTATAATGCATTATGTTTTATTCTAAAACACAATCTCTTGCCCTGAAACAGTGTTTAAGTTGATTGTAAAGCTGTTTCATAGTGTGAAAAAGGTAAAGAACAGATTTTCAAATAAAGATTCTTCTTATAATGCATTCCCTTTTAGTCTAAAACACAATCTCTTGCCCTGAAACAGTGTTTTAAGGTGAATACAAAGCTGTTTCATAGTGTGAAAAAGGTAAAGAACAGAGTTTCAAGTTAAAGATTCTTCTTATAATGCATTCCCTTTTCGTCTAAAACACAATCTCTTGCCCTGAAACAGTGTTTTAAGGTGAATACAAAGCTGTTTCATAGTGTGAAAAAGGTAAAGAACAGAGTTTCAAGTTAAAGATTCTTCTTATAATGCATTATATTTTAGTCTAAAACAAAATCTCTTGCCCTGAAACAGTGTTTAAGGTGAATACAAAGCTGTTTCATAGTGTGAAAAAGGTAAAGAACAGAATATCAAAGTAAAGTTTCTTCTTATAATGAATTCCCTTTTAGTCTAAAACACAATCTCTTGCCCTGAAACAATGTTTAAGTTGAATATAAAGCTTTTTCATAGTGTGAAAAAGGTAAAGAACTGATTCAAAGTAAAGATTCTTCTAATAATGCATTCCCTTTTAGTCTAAAACACAATCTCTTGCCCTGAAACAGTGTTTAAGGTGAACACAAAGCTGTTTCATAGTGTGAAAAAGGTAAAGAACAGTTTCAAAGTAAAGATTCTTCTTATAATGCATTATATTTTAGTCTAAAACACAATCTCTTGCCCTGAAACAGTGTTTAAGTTGAATATAAAGCTGTTTCATAGTTTGAAAAAGGTAAAGAACAGTTTCAAAGTAAAGATTCTTCTTATAATGCATTCCCTTTTAGTCTAAAACACAATCTCTTGCCCTGAAACAGTGTTTAAGGTGAATACAAAGCTGTTTCATAGTGTGAAAAAGGTAAAGAACAGTTTCAAAGTAAAGATTCTTCTTATAATGCATTCCCTTTTAGTCTAAAACACAATCTCTTGCCCTGAAACAGTGTTTAAGGTGAATACAAAGCTGTTTCATAGTGTGAAAAAGGTAAAGAACAGAGTATCAAAGTAAAGTATCTTCTTATAATGAATTCCCTTTTAGTCTAAAACACAATCTCTTGCCCTGAAACAATGTTTAAGTTGAATATAAAGCTGTTTCATAGTGTGAAAAAGGTAAAGAACAGAGTTTCAAAGTAAAGATTCTTCTTATAATGCATTCCCTTACAATCTCTTGCCCTGATACCGTGTTTAAGGTGACTACAAAGCTGTTTCATAGTGTGAAAAAGGTAAAAAACAGTTTCAAAGTAAAGATTCTTCTTATAATGCATTATATTTTAGTCTAAAACACAATCTCTTGCCCTGAAACAGTGTTTAAGTTGAATATAAAATTGTTTCATTTTATGAAAAAGGTAAAGAACAGTTTCAAAGTAAAGATTCTTCTTATAATGCATTGCCTTTTAGTCTAAAACACAATCTCTTGCCTTGAAACAGTGTTTAAGGCGAAAACAAAGCTGTTTCATAGTGTGAAAAAGATAAAGAACAGAGTTTCAAAGTAAAGTTTCTTCTAATAATGAATTCCCTTACAATCTCTTGCCCTGAAACAGTGTTTATGGCGAATACAAAGCTGTTTCATAGTGTGAAAAAGGTAAAGAACAGTTTCAAAGTAAAGATTCTTCTTATAATGCATTATATTTTAGTCTAAAACACAATCTCTTGCCCTGAAACAGTGTTTAAGTTGAATATAAAGCTTTTTCATAGTGTGAAAAAGGTAAAGAACAGTTTCAAAGTAAAGATTCTTCTTATAATGCATTCACTTACAATCTCTTGCCCTGAAACAGTGTTTAAGGCGAATACAAAGATGTTTCATAGTGTGAAGAAGGTAAAGAACAGTTTCAAAGTAAAGATTCTTCTTATAATGCATTATGTTTTATTCTAAAACACAATCTCTTGCCCTGAAACAGTGTTTAAGTTGATTGTAAAGCTGTTTCATAGTGTGAAAAAGGTAAAGAACAGATTTTCAAATAAAGATTCTTCTTATAATGCATTCCCTTTTAGTCTAAAACACAATCTCTTGCCCTGAAACAGTGTTTTAAGGTGAATACAAAGCTGTTTCATAGTGTGAAAAAGGTAAAGAACAGAGTTTCAAGTTAAAGATTCTTCTTATAATGCATTCCCTTTTCGTCTAAAACACAATCTCTTGCCCTGAAACAGTGTTTTAAGGTGAATACAAAGCTGTTTCATAGTGTGAAAAAGGTAAAGAACAGAGTTTCAAGTTAAAGATTCTTCTTATAATGCATTATATTTTAGTCTAAAACAAAATCTCTTGCCCTGAAACAGTGTTTAAGGTGAATACAAAGCTGTTTCATAGTGTGAAAAAGGTAAAGAACAGAATATCAAAGTAAAGTTTCTTCTTATAATGAATTCCCTTTTAGTCTAAAACACAATCTCTTGCCCTGAAACAATGTTTAAGTTGAATATAAAGCTTTTTCATAGTGTGAAAAAGGTAAAGAACTGATTCAAAGTAAAGATTCTTCTAATAATGCATTCCCTTTTAGTCTAAAACACAATCTCTTGCCCTGAAACAGTGTTTAAGGTGAACACAAAGCTGTTTCATTGTGTGAAAAAGGTAAAGAACAGTTTCAAAGTAAAGATTCTTCTTATAATGCATTATATTTTAGTCTAAAACACAATCTCTTGCCCTGAAACAGTGTTTAAGTTGAATATAAAGCTGTTTCATAGTTTGAAAAAGGTAAAGAACAGTTTCAAAGTAAAGATTCTTCTTATAATGCATTCCCTTTTAGTCTAAAACACAATCTCTTGCCCTGAAACAGTGTTTAAGGTGAATACAAAGCTGTTTCATAGTGTGAAAAAGGTAAAGAACAGTTTCAAAGTAAAGATTCTTCTTATAATGCATTCCCTTTTAGTCTAAAACACAATCTCTTGCCCTGAAACAGTGTTTAAGGTGAATACAAAGCTGTTTCATAGTGTGAAAAAGGTAAAGAACAGAGTATCAAAGTAAAGTATCTTCTTATAATGAATTCCCTTTTAGTCTAAAACACAATCTCTTGCCCTGAAACAATGTTTAAGTTGAATATAAAGCTGTTTCATAGTGTGAAAAAGGTAAAGAACAGAGTTTCAAAGTAAAGATTCTTCTTATAATGCATTCCCTTACAATCTCTTGCCCTGATACCGTGTTTAAGGTGACTACAAAGCTGTTTCATAGTGTGAAAAAGGTAAAAAACAGTTTCAAAGTAAAGATTCTTCTTATAATGCATTATATTTTAGTCTAAAACACAATCTCTTGCCCTGAAACAGTGTTTAAGTTGAATATAAAATTGTTTCATTTTATGAAAAAGGTAAAGAACAGTTTCAAAGTAAAGATTCTTCTTATAATGCATTGCCTTTTAGTCTAAAACACAATCTCTTGCCTTGAAACAGTGTTTAAGGCGAAAACAAAGCTGTTTCATAGTGTGAAAAAGATAAAGAACAGAGTTTCAAAGTAAAGTTTCTTCTAATAATGAATTCCCTTACAATCTCTTGCCCTGAAACAGTGTTTATGGCGAATACAAAGCTGTTTCATAGTGTGAAAAAGGTAAAGAACAGTTTCAAAGTAAAGATTCTTCTTATAATGCATTATATTTTAGTCTAAAACACAATCTCTTGCCCTGAAACAGTGTTTAAGTTGAATATAAAGCTTTTTCATAGTGTGAAAAAGGTAAAGAACAGTTTCAAAGTAAAGATTCTTCTTATAATGCATTCCCTTACAATCTCTTGCCCTGAAACAGTGTTTAAGGCGAATACAAAGCTGTTTCATAGTGTGAAGAAGGTAAAGAATAGTTTCAAAGTAAAGATTCTTCTTATAATGCATTATGTTTTAGTCTAAAACACAATCTCTTGCCCTGAAACAGTGTTTAAGTTGATTGTAAAGCTGTTTCATAGTGTGAAAAAGGTAAAGGACAGATTTTCAAATAAAGATTCTTCTTATAATGCATTCCCTTTTAGTCTAAAACACAATCTCTTGACCTGAAACAGTGTTTTAAGGTGAATACAAAGCTGTTTCCTAGTGTGAAAAAGGTAAAGAACAGAGTTTCAACTTAAAGATTCTTCTTATAATGCATTATATTTTAGTCTAAAACAAAATCTCTTGCCCTGAAACAGTGTTTAAGGTGAATACAAAGCTGTTTCATAGTGTGAAAAAGGTAAAGAACAGAGTATCAAAGTAAAGTTTCTTCTTATAATGCATTCCCTTACAATCTCTTGCTCTGAAACAGTGTTTAAGGCGAATACAAACCTGTTTCATAGTGTGAAAAAGGTAAAGAACAGTTTCAAAGTAAAGATTCTTCTAATAATGCATTCCCTTTTAGTCTAAAACACAATCTCTTGCCCTGAAACAGTGTTTAAGGTGAACACAAAGCTGTTTCATAGTGTGAAAAAGGTAAAGAACAGTTTCAAAGTAAAGATTCTTCTTATAATGCATTATATTTTAGTCTAAAACACAATCTCTTGACTTGAAACAGTGTTTAAGTTGAATATAAAGCTTTTTCATAGTGTGAAAAAGGTAAAGAACAGTTTCAAAGTAAAGATTCTTCTTATAATGCATTCCCTTACAATCTCTTGCCCTGAAACAGTGTTTAAGGCGAATACAAAGCTGTTTCATAGTGTGAAAAAGGTAAAGAACAGTTTCAAAGTAAAGATTCTTCTTATAATGCATTATGTTTTATTCTAAAACACAATCTCTTGCCCTGAAACAGTGTTTAAGTTGATTGTAAAGCTGTTTCATAGTGTGAAAAAGGTAAAGAACAGATTTTCAAATAAAGATTCTTCTTATAATGAATTCCCTTTTAGTCTAAAACACAATCTCTTGCCCTGAAACAATGTTTAAGTTGAATATAAAGCTTTTTCATAGTGTTAAAAAGGTAAAGAACAGTTTCAAAGTAAAGATTCTTCTAATAATGCATTCCCTTTTAGTCTAAAACACAATCTCTTGCCCTGAAACAGTGTTTAAGGTGAACACAAAGCTTTTTCATAGTGTGAAAAAGGTAAAGAACAGTTTCAAAGTAAAGATTCTTCTTATAATGCATTATATTTTAGTCTAAAACACAATCTCTTGCCCTGAAACAGTGTTTAAGTTGAATATAAAGCTGTTTCATAGTGTGAAAAAGGTAAAGAACAGTTTCAAATTAAAGATTCTTCTTACAATGCATTATATTTTAGTCTAAAACACAATCTCTTGCCCTGAAACAGTGTTTAAGTTGAATATAAAGCTTTTTCATAGTGTGAAAAAGGTAAAGAACAGTTTCAAAGTAAAGATTCTTCTTATAATGCATTCCCTTACAATCTCTTGCCCTGAAACAGTGTTTAAGGCGAATACAAAGCTGTTTCATAGTGTGAAAAAGGTAAAGAACAGTTTCAAAGTAAAGATTCTTCTTATAATGCATTATGTTTTATTCTAAAACACAATCTCTTGCCCTGAAACAGTGTTTAAGTTGATTGTAAAGCTGTTTCATAGTGTGAAAAAGGTAAAGAACAGATTTTCAAATAAAGATTCTTCTTATAATGAATTCCCTTTTAGTCTAAAACACAATCTCTTGCCCTGAAACAATGTTTAAGTTGAATATAAAGCTTTTTCATAGTGTGAAAAAGGTAAAGAACAGTTTCAAAGTAAAGATTCTTCTTATAATGCATTATATTTTAGTCTAAAACACAATCTCTTGCCCTGAAACAGTGTTTAAGTTGAATATAAAGCTGTTTCATAGTGTGAAAAAGGTAAAGAACAGTTTCAAATTAAAGATTCTTCTTACAATGCATTATATTTTAGTCTAAAACACAATCTCTTGCCCTGAAACAGTGTTTAAGTTGAATATAAAGCTGTTTCATAGTGTGAAAAAGGTAAAGAACACAGTTTCAAAGTAAAGATTCTTCTTATAATGCATTCCCTTTTAGTCTAAAACACAATCTCTTGCCCTGAAACAGTGTTTAAGGTGAATACAAAGCTGTTTCATAGCGTTAAAAAGGTAAAGAACAGAGTTTCAAAGTAAAGTTTCCTCTTATAATGCATTCCCTTACAATCTCTTGCCCTGAAACAGTGTTTATGGCGAATACAAAGCTGTTTCATAGTGTGAAAAAGGTAAAGAACAGTTTCAAAGTAAAGATTCTTCTTATAATGCATTCCCTTTTAGTCTAAAACACAATCTCTTGCCCTGAAACAATGTTTAAGTTGAATATAAAGCTGTTTCATAGTGTGAAAAAGATAAAGAACATAGTTTCAAAGTAAAGATTCTTCTTATAATGCATTCCCTTTTAGTCTAAAACACAATCTCTTGCCCTGAAACAGTGTTTAAGGTGAATACAAAGTTGTTTCATAGTGTGAAAAAGGTAAAGAACAGTTTCAAAGTAAAGATTCTTCTTATAATGCATTCCCTTTTAGTCTAAAACACAATCTCTTGCCCTGAAACAGTGTTTAAGGTGAATACAAAGCTGTTTCATAGTGTGAAAAAGGTAAAGAACAGAGTATCAAAGTAAAGTATCTTCTTATAATGTATTCCCTTTTAGTCTAAAACACAATCTCTTGCCCTGAAACAATGTTTAAGTTGAATATAAAGCTGTTTCATAGTGTGAAAAAGGTAAAGAACAGAGTTTCAAAGTAAAGATTCTTCTTATAATGCATTCCCTTACAATCTCTTGCCCTGATACCGTGTTTAAGGTGACTACAAAGCTGTTTCATAGTGTGAAAAAGGTAAAAAACAGTTTCAAAGTAAAGATTCTTCTTATAATGCATTATATTTTAGTCTAAAACACAATCTCTTGCCCTGAAACAGTGTTTAAGTTGAATATAAAATTGTTTCATTTTATGAAAAAGGTAAAGAACAGTTTCAAAGTAAAGATTCTTCTTATAATGCATTGCCTTTTAGTCTAAAACACAATCTCTTGCCTTGAAACAGTGTTTAAGGTGAAAACAAAGCTGTTTCATAGTGTGAAAAAGATAAAGAACAGAGTTTCAAAGTAAAGTTTCTTCTAATAATGAATTCCCTTACAATCTCTTGCCCTGAAACAGTGTTTATGGCGAATACAAAGCTGTTTCATAGTGTGAAAAAGATAAAGAACAGTTTCAAAGTAAAGATTCTTCTTATAATGCATTATATTTTAGTCTAAAACACAATCTCTTGCCCTGAAACAGTGTTTAAGTTGAATATAAAGCTTTTTCATAGTGTGAAAAAGGTAAAGAACAGAGTTTCAACTTAAAGATTCTTCTTATAATGCATTATATTTTAGTCTAAAACAAAATCTCTTGCCCTGAAACAGTGTTTAAGGTGAATACAAAGCTGTTTCATAGTGTGAAAAAGGTAAAGAACAGAGTATCAAAGTAAAGTTTCTTCTTATAATGAATTCCCTTTTAGTCTAAAACACAATCTCTTGCCCTGAAACAATGTTTAAGTTGAATATAAAGCTTTTTCATAGTGTGAAAAAGGTAAAGAACAGTTTCAAAGTAAAGATTCTTCTTATAATGCATTCCCTTACAATCTCTTGCCCTGAAACAGTGTTTAAGGCGAATACAAACCTGTTTCATAGTGTGAAAAAGGTAAAGAACAGTTTCAAAGTAAAGATTCTTCTAATAATGCATTCCCTTTTAGTCTAAAACACAATCTCTTGCCCTGAAACAGTGTTTAAGGTGAACACAAAGCTGTTTCATAGTGTGAAAAAGGTAAAGAACAGTTTCAAAGTAAAGATTCTTCTTATAATGCATTATATTTTAGTCTAAAACACAATCTCTTGCCTTGAAACAGTGTTTAAGTTGAATATAAAGCTTTTTCATAGTGTGAAAAAGGTAAAGAACAGTTTCAAAGTAAAGATTCTTCTTATAATGCATTCCCTTACAATCTCTTGCCCTGAAACAGTGTTTAAGGCGAATACAAAGCTGTTTCATAGTGTGAAAAAGGTAAAGAACAGTTTCAAAGTAAAGATTCTTCTTATAATGCATTATGTTTTATTCTAAAACACAATCTCTTGCCCTGAAACAGTGTTTAAGTTGATTGTAAAGCTGTTTCATAGTGTGAAAAAGGTAAAGAACAGATTTTCAAATAAAGATTCTTCTTATAATGCATTCCCTTTTAGTCTAAAACACAATCTCTTGCCCTGAAACAGTGTTTTAAGGTGAATACAAAGCTGTTTCATAGTGTGAAAAAGGTAAAGAACAGAGTTTCAACTTAAAGATTCTTCTTATAATGGATTATATTTTAGTCTAAAACAAAATCTCTTGCCCTGAAACAGTGTTTAAGGTGAATACAAAGCTGTTTCATAGTGTGAAAAAGGTAAAGAACAGAGTATCAAAGTAAAGTTTCTTCTTATAATGAATTCCCTTTTAGTCTAAAACACAATCTCTTGCCCTGAAACAATGTTTAAGTTGAATATAAAGCTTTTTCATAGTGTGAAAAAGGTAAAGAACAGTTTCAAAGTAAAGATTCTTCTTATAATGCATTCCCTTACAATCTCTTGCCCTGAAACAGTGTTTAAGGCGAATACAAACCTGTTTCATAGTGTGAAAAAGGTAAAGAACAGTTTCAAAGTAAAGATTCTTCTAATAATGCATTCCCTTTTAGTCTAAAACACAATCTCTTGCCCTGAAACAGTGTTTAAGGTGAACACAAAGCTGTTTCATAGTGTGAAAAAGGTAAAGAACAGTTTCACAGTAAAGATTCTTCTTATAATGCATTATATTTTAGTCTAAAACACAATCTCTTGCCTTGAAACAGTGTTTAAGTTGAATATAAAGCTTTTTCATAGTGTGAAAAAGGTAAAGAACAGTTTCAAAGTAAAGATTCTTCTTATAATGCATTCCCTTACAATCTCTTGCCCTGAAACAGTGTTTAAGGCGAATACAAACCTGTTTCATAGTGTGAAAAAGGTAAAGAACAGTTTCAAAGTAAAGATTCTTCTAATAATGCATTCCCTTTTAGTCTAAAACACAATCTCTTGCCCTGAAACAGTGTTTAAGGTGAACACAAAGCTGTTTCATAGTGTGAAAAAGGTAAAGAACAGTTTCAAAGTAAAGATTCTTCTTATAATGCATTATATTTTAGTCTAAAACACAATCTCTTGCCTTGAAACAGTGTTTAAGTTGAATATAAAGCTTTTTCATAGTGTGAAAAAGGTAAAGAACAGTTTCAAAGTAAAGATTCTTCTTATAATGCATTCCCTTACAATCTCTTGCCCTGAAACAGTGTTTAAGGCGACTACAAAGCTGTTTCATAGTGTGAAAAAGGTAAAGAACAGTTTCAAAGTAAAGATTCTTCTTATAATGCATTATGTTTTATTCTAAAACACAATCTCTTGCCCTGAAACAGTGTTTAAGTTGATTGTAAAGCTGTTTCATAGTGTGAAAAAGGTAAAGAACAGATTTTCAAATAAAGATTCTTCTTATAATGCATTCCCTTTTAGTCTAAAACACAATCTCTTGCCCTGAAACAGTGTTTTAAGGTGAATACAAAGCTGTTTCATAGTGTGAAAAAGGTAAAGAACAGAGTTTCAACTTAAAGATTCTTCTTATAATTGATTATATTTTAGTCTAAAACAAAATCTCTTGCCCTGAAACAGTGTTTAAGGTGAATACAAAGCTGTTTCATAGTGTGAAAAAGGTAAAGAACAGAGTATCAAAGTAAAGTTTCTTCTTATAATGAATTCCCTTTTAGTCTAAAACACAATCTCTTGCCCTGAAACAGTGTTTAAGGTGAATACAAAGCTGTTTCATAGTGTGAAAAAGGTAAAGAACAGAGTATCAAAGTAAAGTTTCTTCTTATAATGAATTCCCTTTTAGTCTAAAACACAATCTCTTGCCCTGAAACAATGTTTAAGTTGAATATAAAGCTTTTTCATAGTGTGAAAAAGGTAAAGAACAGTTTCAAAGTAAAGATTCTTCTTATAATGCATTCCCTTACAATCTCTTGCCCTGAAACAGTGTTTAAGGCGAATACAAACCTGTTTCATAGTGTGAAAAAGGTAAAGAACAGTTTCAAAGTAAAGATTCTTCTAATAATGCATTCCCTTTTAGTCTAAAACACAATCTCTTGCCCTGAAACAGTGTTTAAGGTGAACACAAAGCTGTTTCATAGTGTGAAAAAGGTAAAGAACAGTTTCACAGTAAAGATTCTTCTTATAATGCATTATATTTTAGTCTAAAACACAATCTCTTGCCTTGAAACAGTGTTTAAGTTGAATATAAAGCTTTTTCATAGTGTGAAAAAGGTAAAGAACAGTTTCAAAGTAAAGATTCTTCTTATAATGCATTCCCTTACAATCTCTTGCCCTGAAACAGTGTTTAAGGCGAATACAAAGCTGTTTCATAGTGTGAAAAAGGTAAAGAACAGTTTCAAAGTAAAGATTCTTCTTATAATGCATTATGTTTTATTCTAAAACACAATCTCTTGCCCTGAAACAGTGTTTAAGTTGATTGTAAAGCTGTTTCATAGTGTGAAAAAGGTAAAGAACAGATTTTCAAATAAAGATTCTTCTTATAATGCATTCCCTTTTAGTCTAAAACACAATCTCTTGCCCTGAAACAGTGTTTTAAGGTGAATACAAAGCTGTTTCATAGTGTGAAAAAGGTAAAGAACAGAGTTTCAACCTAAAGATTCTTCTTATAATGGATTATATTTTAGTCTAAAACAAAATCTCTTGCCCTGAAACAGTGTTTAAGGTGAATACAAAGCTGTTTCATAGTGTGAAAAAGGTAAAGAACAGAGTATCAAAGTAAAGTTTCTTCTTATAATGAATTCCCTTTTAGTCTAAAACACAATCTCTTGCCCTGAAACAATGTTTAATTTGAATATAAAGCTTTTTCATAGTGTGAAAAAGGTAAAGAACAGTTTCAAAGTAAAGATTCTTCTTATAATGCATTCCCTTACAATCTCTTGCCCTGAAACAGTGTTTAAGGCGAATACAAACCTGTTTCATAGTGTGAAAAAGGTAAAGAACAGTTTCAAAGTAAAGATTCTTCTAATAATGCATTCCCTTTTAGTCTAAAACACAATCTCTTGCCCTGAAACAGTGTTTAAGGTGAATACAAAGCTGTTTCATAGTGTGAAAAAGGTAAAGAACAGAGTATCAAAGTAAAGTATCTTCTTATAATGCATTCCCTTTTAGTCTAAAACACAATCTCTTGCCCTGAAACAGTGTTTAAGGTGAATACAAAGCTGCTTCATAGTGTGAAAAAGGTAAAGAACAGTTTCAAAGTAAAGATTCTTCTTATAATGCATTCCCTTTTAGTCTAAAACACAATCTCTTGCCCTGAAACAGTGTTTAAGGTGAATACAAAGCTGTTTCATAGTGTGAAAAAGGTAAAGAACAGAGTATCAAAGTAAAGTATCTTCTTATAATGAATTCCCTTTTAGTCTAAAACACAATCTCTTGCCCTGAAACAATGTTTAAGTTGAATATAAAGCTGTTTCATAGTGTGAAAAAGGTAAAGAACAGAGTTTCAAAGTAAAGATTCTTCTTATAATGCATTCCCTTACAATCTCTTGCCCTGAAACCGTGTTTAAGGTGACTACAAAGCTGTTTCATAGTGTGAAAAAGGTAAAGAACAGTTTCAAAGTAAAGATTCTTCTTATAATGCATTATGTTTTATTCTAAAACACAATCTCTTGCCCTGAAACAGTGTTTAAGTTGAATATAAAATTGTTTCATACTATGAAAAAGGTAAAGAACAGTTTCAAAGTAAAGATTCTTCTTATAATGCATTGCCTTTTAGTCTAAAACACAATCTCTTGACTTGAAACAGTGTTTAAGGTGAATACAAAGCTGTTTCATAGTGTGAAAAAGGTAAAGAACAGAGTTTCAAAGTAAAGATTCTTCTTATAATGCATTCCCTTTTAGTCTAAGACACAATCTCTTGCCCTGAAACAGTGTTTAAGTTGAATATAAAGCTGTTTCATAGTGTGAAAAAGGTAAAGAACACAGTTTCAAAGTAAAGATTCTTCTTATAATGCATTCCCTTTTAGTCTAAAACACAATCTCTTGCCCTGAAACAGTGTTTAAGGCGAATACAAAGTTGTTTCATAGCGTGAAAAAGGTAAAGAACAGAGTTTCAAAGTAAAGTTTCCTATTATAATGCATTCCCTTACAATCTCTTGCCCTGAAACAGTGTTTATGGCGAATACAAAGCTGTTTCATAGTGTGAAAAAGGTAAAGAACAGTTTCAAAGTAAAGATTCTTCTTATAATGCATTCCCTTACAATCTCTTGCCCTGAAACAGTGTTTAAGGTGAATACAAAGCTGTTTCATAGTGTGAAAAAGGTAAAGAACAGTTTCAAAGTAAAGATTCTTCTTATAATGCATTCCCTTTTAGTCTAAAACACAATCTCTTGCCCTGAAACAGTGTTTAAGGTGAATACAAAGCTGTTTCATAGTGTGATAAAGGTAAAGAACAGTTTCAAAGTAAAGATTCTTCTAATAATGCATTCCCTTTTAGTCTAAAACACAATCTCTTGCCCTGAAACAGTGTTTAAGGTGAATACAAAGCTGTTTCATAGTGTGAAAAAGGTAAAGAACAGAGTTTCAAAGTAAAGATTCTTCTTATAATGCATTCCCTTTTAGTCTAAGACACAATCTCTTGCCCTGAAACAGTGTTTAAGTTGAATATAAAGCTGTTTCATAGTGTGAAAAAGGTAAAGAACACAGTTTCAAAGTAAAGATTCTTCTTATAATGCATTCCCTTTTAGTCTAAAACACAATCTCTTGCCCTGAAACAGTGTTTAAGGCGAATACAAAGTTGTTTCATAGCGTGAAAAAGGTAAAGAACAGAGTTTCAAAGTAAAGTTTCCTATTATAATGCATTCCCTTACAATCTCTTGCCCTGAAACAGTGTTTATGGCGAATACAAAGCTGTTTCATAGTGTGAAAAAGGTAAAGAACAGTTTCAAAGTAAAGATTCTTCTTATAATGCATTCCCTTACAATCTCTTGCCCTGAAACAGTGTTTAAGGTGAATACAAAGCTGTTTCATAGTGTGAAAAAGGTAAAGAACAGTTTCAAAGTAAAGATTCTTCTTATAATGCATTCCCTTTTAGTCTAAAACACAATCTCTTGCCCTGAAACAGTGTTTAAGGTGAATACAAAGCTGTTTCATAGTGTGATAAAGGTAAAGAACAGTTTCAAAGTAAAGATTCTTCTAATAATGCATTCCCTTTTAGTCTAAAACACAATCTCTTGCCCTGAAACAGTGTTTAAGGTGAATACAAAGCTGTTTCATAGTGTGAAAAAGGTAAAGAAAATAGTTTCAAAGTAAAGATTCTTCTTATAATGCATTCCCTTACAATCTCTTGCCCTGAAACCGTGTTTAAGGTGACTACAAAGCTGTTTCATAGTGTGAAAAAGGTAAAAAACAGTTTCAAAGTAAAGATTCTTCTTATAATGCATTATATTTTAGTCTAAAACACAATCTCTTGCCCTGAAACAGTGTTTAAGTTGAATATAAAATTGTTTCATACTATGAAAAAGGTAAAGAACAGTTTCAAAGTAAAGATTCTTCTTATAATGCATTCCCTTTTAGTCTAAAACACAATCTCTTGCCTTGAAACAGTGTTTAAGGCGAAAACAAAGCTGTTTCATAGTGTGAAAAAGATAAAGAACAGAGTTTCAAAGTAAAGTTTCTTCTAATAATGAATTCCCTTACAATCTCTTGCCCTGAAACAGTGTTTATGGTGAATACAAAGCTGTTTCATAGTGTGAAAAAGGTAAAGAACAGTTTCAAAGTAAAGATTCTTCTTATAATGCATTCCCTTTTAGTCTAAAACACAATCTCTTGCCCTGAAACAGTGTTTAAGGTGAATACAAAGCTGTTTCATAGTGTGATAAAGGTAAAGAACAGTTTCAAAGTAAAGATTCTTCTAATAATGCATTCCCTTTTAGTCTAAAACACAATCTCTTGCCCTGAAACAGTGTTTAAGGTGAATACAAAGCTGTTTCATAGTGTGAAAAAGGTAAAGAACAGAGTTTCAAATAAAGATTCTTCTTATAATGCATTCCCTTTTAGTCTAAAACACAATCTCTTGCCCTGAAACAGTGTTTTAAGGTGAATACAAAGCTGTTTCATAGTGTGAAAAAGGTAAAGAACAGAGTTTCAACTTAAAGATTCTTCTTATAATGCATTCCCTTTTAGTCTAAAACACAATCTCTTGCCCTGAAACAGTGTTTTAAAATGAATACAAAGCTGTTTCATAGTGTGAAAAAGGTAAAGAACAGAGTTTCAAGTTAAAGATTCTTCTTATAATGCATTATATTTTAGTCTAAAACAAAATCTCTTGCCCTGAAACAGTGTTTAAGGTGAATACAAAGCTGTTTCATAGTGTGAAAAAGGTAAAGAACAGAGTTTCAAAGTAAAGTTTCTTCTAATAATGAATTCCCTTACAATCTCTTGCCCTGAAACAGTGTTTATGGCGAATACAAAGCTGTTTCATAGTGTGAAAAAGGTAAAGAACAGTTTCAAAGTTAAGATTCTTCTTATAATGCATTATATTTTAGTCTAAAACACAATCTCTTGCCCTGAAACAGTGTTTAAGTTGAATATAAAGCTTTTTCATAGTGTGAAAAAGGTAAAGAACAGTTTCAAAGTAAAGATTCTTCTTATAATGCATTCCCTTACAATCTCTTGCCCTGAAACAGTGTTTCAGGCGAATACAAAGCTGTTTCATAGTGTGAAAAAGTTAAAGAACAGTTTCAAAGTAAAGATTCTTCTTATAATGCATTATGTTTTAGTCTAAAACAAAATCTCTTGCCCTGAAACAGTGTTTAAGGTGAATACAAAGCTGTTTCATAGTGTGAAAAAGGTAAAGAACAGAGTATCAAAGTAAAGTTTCTTCTTATAATGAATTCCCTTTTAGTCTAAAACACAATCTCTTGCCCTGAAACAATGTTTAAGTTGAATATAAAGCTTTTTCATAGTGTGAAAAAGGTAAAGAACAGTTTCAAAGTAAAGATTCTTCTTATAATGCATTCCCTTACAATCTCTTGCCCTGAAACAGTGTTTAAGGCGAATACAAACCTGTTTCATAGTGTGAAAAAGGTAAAGAACAGTTTCAAAGTAAAGATTCTTCTAATAATGCATTCCCTTTTAGTCTAAAACACAATCTCTTGCCCTGAAACAGTGTTTAAGGTGAATATAAAGCTTTTTCATAGTGTGAAAAAGGTAAAGAAAAGTTTCAAAGTAAAGATTCTTCTTATAATGCATTCCCTTACAATCTCTTGCCCTGAAACAGTGTTTAAGGCGAATACAAAGCTGTATCATAGTGTGAAAAAGGTAAAGAACAGTTTCAAAGTAAAGATTCTTCTTATAATGCATTCCCTTTTAGTCTAAGACACAATCTCTTGCCCTGAAACAGTGTTTAAGTTGAATATAAAGCTGTTTCATAGTGTGAAAAAGGTAAAGAACACAGTTTCAAAGTAAAGATTCTTCTTATAATGCATTCCCTTTTAGTCTAAAACACAATCTCTTGCCCTGAAACAGTGTTTAAGGCGAATACAAAGTTGTTTCATAGCGTGAAAAAGGTAAAGAACAGAGTTTCAAAGTAAAGTTTCCTATTATAATGCATTCCCTTACAATCTCTTGCCCTGAAACAGTGTTTATGGCGAATACAAAGCTGTTTCATAGTGTGAAAAAGGTAAAGAACAGTTTCAAAGTAAAGATTCTTCTTATAATGCATTCCCTTACAATCTCTTGCCCTGAAACAGTGTTTAAGGTGAATACAAAGCTGTTTCATAGTGTGAAAAAGGTAAAGAACAGTTTCAAAGTAAAGATTCTTCTTATAATGCATTCCCTTTTAGTCTAAAACACAATCTCTTGCCCTGAAACAGTGTTTAAGGTGAATACAAAGCTGTTTCATAGTGTGATAAAGGTAAAGAACAGTTTCAAAGTAAAGATTCTTCTAATAATGCATTCCCTTTTAGTCTAAAACACAATCTCTTGCCCTGAAACAGTGTTTAAGGTGAATACAAAGCTGTTTCATAGTGTGAAAAAGGTAAAGAACATAGTTTCAAAGTAAAGATTCTTCTTATAATGCATTCCCTTTTAGTCTAAAACACAATCTCTTGCCTTGAAACAGTGTTTAACGTGAATACAAAGCTGTTTCATAGTGTGAAAAAGGTAAAGAACAGAGTATCAAAGTAAAGTATCTTTTTATAATGAATTCCCTTTTAGTCTAAAACACAATCTCTTGCCCTGAAACAATGTTTAAGTTGAATATAAAGCTGTTTCATAGTGTGAAAAAGGTAAAGAACAGAGTTTCAAAGTAAAGATTCTTCTTATAATGCATTCCCTTACAATCTCTTGCCCTGAAACCGTGTTTAAGGTGACTACAAAGCTGTTTCATAGTGTGAAAAAGGTAAAAAACAGTTTCAAAGTAAAGATTCTTCTTATAATGCATTATATTTTAGTCTAAAACACAATCTCTTGCCCTGAAACAGTGTTTAAGTGGAATATAAAATTGTTTCATACTATGAAAAAGGTAAAGAACAGTTTCAAAGTAAAGATTCTTCTTATAATGCATTCCCTTTTAGTCTAAAACACAATCTCTTGCCTTGAAACAGTGTTTAAGGCGAAAACAAAGCTGTTTCATAGTGTGAAAAAGATAAAGAACAGAGTTTCAAAGTAAAGTTTCTTCTAATAATGAATTCCCTTACAATCTCTTGCCCTGAAACAGTGTTTATGGCGAATACAAAGCTGTTTCATAGTGTGAAAAAGGTAAAGAACAGTTTCAAAGTAAAGATTCTTCTTATAATGCATTCCCTTTTAATCTAAAACACAATCTCTTGCCCTGAAACAGTGTTTAAGGTGAATACAAAGCTGTTTCATAGTGTGATAAAGGTAAAGAACAGTTTCAAAGTAAAGATTCTTCTAATAATGCATTCCGTTTTAGTCTAAAACACAATCTCTTGCCCTGAAACAGTGTTTAAGGTGAATACAAAGCTGTTTCATAGTGTGAAAAAGGTAAAGAACAGAGTTTCAAATAAAGATTCTTCTTATAATGCATTCCCTTTTAGTCTAAAACACAATCTCTTGCCCTGAAACAGTGTTTTAAGGTGAATACAAAGCTGTTTCATAGTGTGAAAAAGGTAAAGAACAGAGTTTCTACTTAAAGATTCTTCTTATAATGCATTCCCTTTTAGTCTAAAACACAATCTCTTGCCCTGAAACAGTGTTTTAAAATGAATACAAAGCTGTTTCATAGTGTGAAAAAGGTAAAGAACAGAGTTTCAAGTTAAAGATTCTTCTTATAATGCATTATATTTTAGTCTAAAACAAAATCTCTTGCCCTGAAACAGTGTTTAAGGTGAATACAAAGCTGTTTCATAGTGTGAAAAAGGTAAAGAACAGAGTTTCAAAGTAAAGTTTCTTCTAATAATGAATTCCCTTACAATCTCTTGCCCTGAAACAGTGTTTATGGCGAATACAAAGCTGTTTCATAGTGTGAAAAAGGTAAAGAACAGTTTCAAAGTAAAGATTCTTCTTATAATGCATTATATTTTAGTCTAAAACACAATCTCTTGCCCTGAAACAGTGTTTAAGTTGAATATAAAGCTTTTTCATAGTGTGAAAAAGGTAAAGAACAGTTTCAAAGTAAAGATTCTTCTTATAATGCATTCCCTTACAATCTCTTGCCCTGAAACAGTGTTTCAGGCGAATACAAAGCTGTTTCATAGTGTGAAAAAGTTAAAGAACAGTTTCAAAGTAAAGATTCTTCTTATAATGCATTATGTTTTAGTCTAAAACACAATCTCTTGCCCTGAAACAGTGTTTAAGTTGATTGTAAAGCTGTTTCATAGTGTGAAAAATGTAAAGAACAGATTTTCAAATAAAGATTCTTCTTATAATGCATTCCCTTTTAGTCTAAAACACAATCTCTTGACCTGAAACAGTGTTTTAAGGTGAATACAAAGCTGTTTCCTAGTGTGAAAAAGGTAAAGAACACAGTTTCAACTTAAAGATTCTGCTTATAATGCATTATATTTTAGTCTAAAACAAAATCTCTTGCCCTGAAACAGTGTTTAAGGTGAATGCAAAGCTGTTTCATAGTGTGAAAAAGGTAAAGAACAGAGTATCAAAGTAAAGTTTCTTCTTATAATGAATTCCCTTTTAGTCTAAAACACAATCTCTTGCCCTGAAACAATGTTTAAGTTGAATATAAAGCTTTTTCATAGTGTGAAAAAGGTAAAGAACAGTTTCAAAGTAAAGATTCTTCTTATAATGCATTCCCTTACAATCTCTTGCCCTGAAACAGTGTTTAAGGCGAATACAAACCTGTTTCATAGTGTGAAAAAGGTAAAGAACAGTTTCAAAGTAAAGATTCTTCTAATAATGCATTCCCTTTTAGTCTAAAACACAATCTCTTGCCCTGAAACAGTGTTTAAGCTGAACACAAAGCTGTTTCATAGTGTGAAAAAGGTAAAGAACAGTTTCAAAGTAAAGATTCTTCTTATAATGCATTCCCTTACAATCTCTTGCCCTGAAACCGTGTTTAAGGTGACTACAAAGCTGTTTCAGTGTGAAAAAGGTAAAAAACAGTTTCAAAGTAAAGATTCTTCTTATAATGCATTATATTTTAGTCTAAAACACAATCTCTTGCCCTGAAACAGTGTTTAAGTTGAATATAAAGCTTTTTCATAGTGTGAAAAAGGTAAAGAAAAGTTTCAAAGTAAAGATTCTTCTTATAATGCATTCCCTTACAATCTCTTGCCCTGAAACAGTGTTTAAGGCGAATACAAAGCTGTTTCATAGTGTGAAAAAGGTAAAGAACAGTTTCAAAGTAAAGATTCTTCTTATAATGCATTATGTTTTATTCTAAAACACAATCTCTTGCCCTGAAACAGTGTTTAAGTTGATTGTAAAGCTGTTTCATAGTTTGAAAAAGGTAAAGAACAGATTTTCAAATAAAGATTCTTCTTATAATGCATTCCCTTTTAGTCTAAAACACAATCTCTTGCCCTGAAACAGTGTTTAAGGTGAATACAAAGCTGTTTCATAGTGTGAAAAAGGTAAAGAACAGAGTATCAAAGTAAAGTTTCTTCTTATAATGAATTCCCTTTTAGTCTAAAACACAATCTCTTGCCCTGAAACAATGTTTAAGTTGAATATAAAGCTTTTTCATAGTGTGAAAAAGGTAAAGAACAGTTTCAAAGTAAAGATTCTTCTTATAATGCATTCCCTTACAATCTCTTGCCCTGAAACAGTGTTTATGGCGAATACAAACCTGTTTCATAGTGTGAAAAAGGTAAAGAACAGTTTCAAAGTAAAGATTCTTCTAATAATGCATTCCCTTTTAGTCTAAAACACAATCTCTTGCCCTGAAACAGTGTTTAAGGTGAAAACAAAGCTGTTTCATAGTGTGAAAAAGGTAAAGAACAGTTTCAAAGTAAAGATTCTTCTTATAATGCATTATATTTTAGTCTAAAACACAATCTCTTGCCTTGAAACAGTGTTTAAGTTGAATATAAAGCTTTTTCATAGTGTGAAAAAGGTAAAGAACAGTTTCAAAGTAAAGATTCTTCTTATAATGCATTCCCTTACAATCTCTTGCCCTGAAACAGTGTTTAAGGTGAATACAAAGCTGTTTCATAGTGTGAAAAAGGTAAAGAACAGAGTATCAAAGTAAAGTATCTTCTTATAATGCATTCCCTTTTAGTCTAAAACACAATCTCTTGCCCTGAAACAGTGTTTAAGGTGAATACAAAGCTGCTTCATAGTGTGAAAAAGGTAAAGAACAGTTTCAAAGTAAAGATTCTTCTTATAATGCATTCCCTTTTAGTCTAAAACACAATCTCTTGCCCTGAAACAGTGTTTAAGGTGAATACAAAGCTGTTTCATAGTGTGAAAAAGGTAAAGAACAGAGTCTCAAAGTAAAGTATCTTCTTATAATGAATTCCCTTTTAGTCTAAAACACAATCTCTTGCCCTGAAACAATGTTTAAGTTGAATATAAAGCTGTTTCATAGTGTGAAAAAGGTAAAGAACAGAGTTTCAAAGTAAAGATTCTTCTTATAATGCATTCCCTTACAATCTCTTGCCCTGAAACCGTGTTTAAGGTGACTACAAAGCTGTTTCATAGTGTGAAAAAGGTAAAGAACAGTTTCAAAGTAAAGATTCTTCTTATAATGCATTATGTTTTATTCTAAAACACAATCTCTTGCCCTGAAACAGTGTTTAAGTTGAATATAAAATTGTTTCATACTATGAAAAAGGTAAAGAACAGTTTCAAAGTAAAGATTCTTCTTATAATGCATTGCCTTTTAGTCTAAAACACAATCTCTTGACTTGAAACAGTGTTTAAGGTGAATACAAAGCTGTTTCATAGTGTGAAAAAGGTAAAGAACAGAGTTTCAAAGTAAAGATTCTTCTTATAATGCATTCCCTTTTAGTCTAAGACACAATCTCTTGCCCTGAAACAGTGTTTAAGTTGAATATAAAGCTGTTTCATAGTGTGAAAAAGGTAAAGAACACAGTTTCAAAGTAAAGATTCTTCTTATAATGCATTCCCTTTTAGTCTAAAACACAATCTCTTGCCCTGAAACAGTGTTTAAGGCGAATACAAAGTTGTTTCATAGCGTGAAAAAGGTAAAGAACAGAGTTTCAAAGTAAAGTTTCCTATTATAATGCATTCCCTTACAATCTCTTGCCCTGAAACAGTGTTTATGGCGAATACAAAGCTGTTTCATAGTGTGAAAAAGGTAAAGAACAGTTTCAAAGTAAAGATTCTTCTTATAATGCATTCCCTTACAATCTCTTGCCCTGAAACAGTGTTTAAGGTGAATACAAAGCTGTTTCATAGTGTGAAAAAGGTAAAGAACAGTTTCAAAGTAAAGATTCTTCTTATAATGCATTCCCTTTTAGTCTAAAACACAATCTCTTGCCCTGAAACAGTGTTTAAGGTGAATACAAAGCTGTTTCATAGTGTGATAAAGGTAAAGAACAGTTTCAAAGTAAAGATTCTTCTAATAATGCATTCCCTTTTAGTCTAAAACACAATCTCTTGCCCTGAAACAGTGTTTAAGGTGAATACAAAGCTGTTTCATAGTGTGAAAAAGGTAAAGAACATAGTTTCAAAGTAAAGATTCTTCTTATAATGCATTCCCTTTTAGTCTAAAACACAATCTCTTGCCTTGAAACAGTGTTTAAGGTGAATACAAAGCTGTTTCATAGTGTGAAAAAGGTAAAGAACAGAGTATCAAAGTAAAGTATCTTTTTATAATGAATTCCCTTTTAGTCTAAAACACAATCTCTTGCCCTGAAACAATGTTTAAGTTGAATATAAAGCTGTTTCATAGTGTGAAAAAGGTAAAGAACAGAGTTTCAAAGTAAAGATTCTTCTTATAATGCATTCCCTTACAATCTCTTGCCCTGAAACCGTGTTTAAGGTGACTACAAAGCTGTTTCATAGTGTGAAAAAGGTAAAAAACAGTTTCAAAGTAAAGATTCTTCTTATAATGCATTATATTTTAGTCTAAAACACAATCTCTTGCCCTGAAACAGTGTTTAAGTTGAATATAAAATTGTTTCATACTATGAAAAAGGTAAAGAACAGTTTCAAAGTAAAGATTCTTCTTATAATGCATTCCCTTTTAGTCTAAAACACAATCTCTTGCCTTGAAACAGTGTTTAAGGCGAAAACAAAGCTGTTTCATAGTATGAAAAAGGTAAAGAACAGAGTTTCAACTTAAAGATTCTTCTTATAATGCATTCCCTTTTAGTCTAAAACACAATCTCTTGCCCTGAAACAGTGTTTTAAAATGAATACAAAGCTGTTTCATAGTGTGAAAAAGGTAAAGAACAGAGTTTCAAGTTAAAGATTCTTCTTATAATGCATTATATTTTAGTCTAAAACAAAATCTCTTGCCCTGAAACAGTGTTTAAGGTGAATACAAAGCTGTTTCATAGTGTGAAAAAGGTAAAGAACAGAGTTTCAAAGTAAAGTTTCTTCTAATAATGAATTCCCTTACAATCTCTTGCCCTGAAACAGTGTTTATGGTGAATACAAAGCTGTTTCATAGTGTGAAAAAGGTAAAGAACAGTTTCAAAGTAAAGATTCTTCTTATAATGCATTATATTTTAGTCTAAAACACAATCTCTTGCCCTGAAACAGTGTTTAAGTTGAATATAAAGCTTTTTCATAGTGTGAAAAAGGTAAAGAACAGTTTCAAAGTAAAGATTCTTCTTATAATGCATTCCCTTACAATCTCTTGCCCTGAAACAGTGTTTCAGGCGAATACAAAGCTGTTTCATAGTGTGAAAAAGGTAAAGAACAGTTTCAAAGTAAAGATTCTTCTTATAATGCATTATGTTTTAGTCTAAAACACAATCTCTTGCCCTGAAACAGTGTTTAAGTTGATTGTAAAGCTGTTTCATAGTGTGAAAAAGGTAAAGAACAGATTTTCAAATAAAGATTCTTCTTATAATGCATTCCCTTTTAGTCTAAAACACAATCTCTTGACCTGAAACAGTGTTTTAAGGTGAATACAAAGCTGTTTCCTAGTGTGAAAAAGGTAAAGAACAGAGTTTCAACTTAAAGATTCTGCTTATAATGCATTATATTTTAGTCTAAAACAAAATCTCTTGCCCTGAAACAGTGTTTAAGGTGAATACAAAGCTGTTTCATAGTGTGAAAAAGGTAAAGAACAGAGTATCAAAGTAAAGTTTCTTCTTATAATGAATTCCCTTTTAGTCTAAAACACAATCTCTTGCCCTGAAACAATGTTTAAGTTGAATATAAAGCTTTTTCATAGTGTGAAAAAGGTAAAGAACAGTTTCAAAGTAAAGATTCTTCTTATAATGCATTCCCTTACAATCTCTTGCCCTGAAACAGTGTTTAAGGCGAATACAAACCTGTTTCATAGTGTGAAAAAGGTAAAGAACAGTTTCAAAGTAAAGATTCTTCTAATAATGCATTCCCTTTTAGTCTAAAACACAATCTCTTGCCCTGAAACAGTGTTTAAGGTGAACACAAAGCTGTTTCATAGTGTGAAAAAGGTAAAGAACAGTTTCAAAGTAAAGATTCTTCTTATAATGCATTCCCTTACAATCTCTTGCCCTGAAACCGTGTTTAAGGTGACTACAAAGCTGTTTCAGTGTGAAAAAGGTAAAAAACAGTTTCAAAGTAAAGATTCTTCTTATAATGCATTATATTTTAGTCTAAAACACAATCTCTTGCCCTGAAACAGTGTTTAAGTTGAATATAAAGCTTTTTCATAGTGTGAAAAAGGTAAAGAACAGTTTCAAAGTAAAGATTCTTCTTATAATGCATTCCCTTACAATCTCTTGCCCTGAAACAGTGTTTAAGGCGAATACAAAGCTGTTTCATAGTGTGAAAAAGGTAAAGAACAGTTTCAAAGTAAAGATTCTTCTTATAATGCATTATGTTTTATTCTAAAACACAATCTCTTGCCCTGAAACAGTGTTTAAGTTGATTGTAAAGCTGTTTCATAGTTTGAAAAAGGTAAAGAACAGATTTTCAAATAAAGATTCTTCTTATAATGCATTCCCTTTTAGTCTAAAACACAATCTCTTGCCCTGAAACAGTGTTTAAGGTGAATACAAAGCTGTTTCATAGTGTGAAAAAGGTAAAGAACAGAGTATCAAAGTAAAGTTTCTTCTTATAATGAATTCCCTTTTAGTCTAAAACACAATCTCTTGCCCTGAAACAATGTTTAAGTTGAATATAAAGCTTTTTCATAGTGTGAAAAAGGTAAAGAACAGTTTCAAAGTAAAGATTCTTCTTATAATGCATTCCCTTACAATCTCTTGCCCTGAAACAGTGTTTAAGGCGAATACAAACCTGTTTCATAGTGTGAAAAAGGTAAAGAACAGTTTCAAAGTAAAGATTCTTCTAATAATGCATTCCCTTTTAGTCTAAAACACAATCTCTTGCCCTGAAACAGTGTTTAAGTTGAATATAAAATTGTTTTATACTATGAAAAAGGTAAAGAACAGTTTCAAAGTAAAGATTCTTCTTATAATGCATTGCCTTTTAGTCTAAAACACAATTTCTTGCCTTGAAACAGTGTTGAAGGCGAAAACAAAGCTGTTTCATAGTGTGAAAAAGATAAAGAACAGAGTTTCAAAGTAAAGTTTCTTCTAATAACGAATTCCCTTACAATCTCTTGCCCTGAAACAGTGTTTATGGCGAATACAAAGCTGTTTTATAGTGTGAAAAAGGTAAAGAACAGTTTCAAAGTAAAGATTCTTCTTATAATGCATTATATTTTAGTCTAAAACACAATCTCTTGCCCTGAAACAGTGTTTAAGTTGAATATAAAGCTTTTTCATAGTGTGAAAAAGGTAAAGAACAGTTTCAAAGTAAAGATTCTTCTTATAATGCATTCCCTTACAATCTCTTGCCCTGAAACAGTGTTTAAGGCGAATACAAAGCTGTTTCATAGTGTGAAAAAGGTAAAGAACAGTTTCAAAGTAAAGATTCTTCTTATAATGCATTATGTTTTATTCTAAAACACAATCTCTTGCCCTGAAACAGTGTTTAAGTTGATTGTAAAGCTGTTTCATAGTGTGAAAAAGGTAAAGAACAGATTTTCAAATAAAGATTCTTCTTATAATGCATTCCCTTTTAGTCTAAAACACAATCTCTTGACCTGAAACAGTGTTTTAAGGTGAATACAAAGCTGTTTCATAGTGTGAAAAAGGTAAAGAACAGAGTTTCAACTTAAAGATTCTTCTTATAATGCATTATATTTTAGTCTAAAACACAATCTCTTGCCCTGAAACAGTGTTTAAGGTGAATACAAAGCTGTTTCATAGTGTGAAAAAGGTAAAGAACAGAGTATCAAAGTAAAGTTTCTTCTTATAATGAATTCCCTTTTAGTCTAAAACATAATCTCTTGCCCTGAAACAATGTTTAAATTGAATATAAAGCTTTTTCATAGTGTGAAAAAGGTAAAGAACAGTTTCAAAGTAAAGATTCTTCTTATAATGCATTCCCTTACAATCTCTTGCCCTGAAACAGTGTTTAAGGCGAATACAAACCTGTTTCATAGTGTGAAAAAGGTAAAGAACAGTTTCAAAGTAAAGATTCTTCTAATAATGCATTCCCTTTTAGTCTAAAACACAATCTCTTGCCCTGAAACAGTGTTTAAGGTGAACACAAAGCTGTTTCATAGTGTGAAAAAGGTAAAGAACAGTTTCAAAGTAAAGATTCTTCTTATAATGCATTATGTTTTATTCTAAAACACAATCTCTTGCCCTGAAACAGTGTTTAAGTTGATTGTAAAGCTGTTTCATAGTGTGAAAAAGGTAAAGAACAGATTTTCAAATAAAGATTCTTCTTATAATGCATTCCCTTTTAGTCTAAAACACAATCTCTTTCCCTGAAACAGTGTTTTAAGGTGAATACAAAGCTGTTTCATAGTGTGAAAAAGGTAAAGAACAGTTTCAACTTAAAGATTCTTCTTATAATGCATTATATTTTAGTCTAAAACAAAATCTCTTGCCCTGAAACAGTGTTTAAGGTGAATACAAAGCTGTTTCATAGTGTGAAAAAGGTAAAGAACAGAGTATCAAAGTAAAGTTTCTTCTTATAATGAATTCCCTTTTAGTCTAAAACACAATCTCTTGCCCTGAAACAATGTTTAAGTTGAATATAAAGCTTTTTCATAGTGTGAAAAAGGTAAAGAACAGTTTCAAAGTAAAGATTCTTCTTATAATGCATTCCCTTACAATCTCTTGCCCTGAAACAGTGTTTAAGGCGAATACAAACCTGTTTCATAGTGTGAAAAAGGTAAAGAACAGTTTCAAAGTAAAGATTCTTCTAATAATGCATTCCCTTTTAGTCTAAAACACAATCTCTTGCCCTGAAACAGTGTTTAAGTTGAATATAAAATTGTTTTATACTATGAAAAAGGTAAAGAACAGTTTCAAAGTAAAGATTCTTCTTATAATGCATTGCCTTTTAGTCTAAAACACAATTTCTTGCCTTGAAACAGTGTTGAAGGCGAAAACAAAGCTTTTTCATAGTGTGAAAAAGGTAAAGAACAGTTTCAAAGTAAAGATTCTTCTTATAATGCATTCCCTTACAATCTCTTGCCCTGAAACAGTGTTTAAGGCGAATACAAAGCTGTTTCATAGTGTGAAAAAGGTAAAGAACAGTTTCAAAGTAAAGATTCTTCTTATAATGCATTATGTTTTATTCTAAAACACAATCTCTTGCCCTGAAACAGTGTTTAAGTTGATTGTAAAGCTGTTTCATAGTGTGAAAAAGGTAAAGAACAGATTTTCAAATAAAGATTCTTCTTATAATGCATTCCCTTTTAGTCTAAAACACAATCTCTTGACCTGAAACAGTGTTTTAAGGTGAATACAAAGCTGTTTCCTAGTGTGAAAAAGGTAAAGAACACAGTTTCAACTTAAAGATTCTGCTTATAATGCATTATATTTTAGTCTAAAACAAAATCTCTTGCCCTGAAACAGTGTTTAAGGTGAATGCAAAGCTGTTTCATAGTGTGAAAAAGGTAAAGAACAGAGTATCAAAGTAAAGTTTCTTCTTATAATGAATTCCCTTTTAGTCTAAAACACAATCTCTTGCCCTGAAACAATGTTTAAGTTGAATATAAAGCTTTTTCATAGTGTGAAAAAGGTAAAGAACAGTTTCAAAGTAAAGATTCTTCTTATAATGCATTCCCTTACAATCTCTTGCCCTGAAACAGTGTTTAAGGCGAATACAAACCTGTTTCATAGTGTGAAAAAGGTAAAGAACAGTTTCAAAGTAAAGATTCTTCTAATAATGCATTCCCTTTTAGTCTAAAACACAATCTCTTGCCCTGAAACAGTGTTTAAGCTGAACACAAAGCTGTTTCATAGTGTGAAAAAGGTAAAGAACAGTTTCAAAGTAAAGATTCTTCTTATAATGCATTCCCTTACAATCTCTTGCCCTGAAACCGTGTTTAAGGTGACTACAAAGCTGTTTCAGTGTGAAAAAGGTAAAAAACAGTTTCAAAGTAAAGATTCTTCTTATAATGCATTATATTTTAGTCTAAAACACAATCTCTTGCCCTGAAACAGTGTTTAAGTTGAATATAAAGCTTTTTCATAGTGTGAAAAAGGTAAAGAAAAGTTTCAAAGTAAAGATTCTTCTTATAATGCATTCCCTTACAATCTCTTGCCCTGAAACAGTGTTTAAGGCGAATACAAAGCTGTTTCATAGTGTGAAAAAGGTAAAGAACAGTTTCAAAGTAAAGATTCTTCTTATAATGCATTATGTTTTATTCTAAAACACAATCTCTTGCCCTGAAACAGTGTTTAAGTTGATTGTAAAGCTGTTTCATAGTTTGAAAAAGGTAAAGAACAGATTTTCAAATAAAGATTCTTCTTATAATGCATTCCCTTTTAGTCTAAAACACAATCTCTTGCCCTGAAACAGTGTTTAAGGTGAATACAAAGCTGTTTCATAGTGTGAAAAAGGTAAAGAACAGAGTATCAAAGTAAAGTTTCTTCTTATAATGAATTCCCTTTTAGTCTAAAACACAATCTCTTGCCCTGAAACAATGTTTAAGTTGAATATAAAGCTTTTTCATAGTGTGAAAAAGGTAAAGAACAGTTTCAAAGTAAAGATTCTTCTTATAATGCATTCCCTTACAATCTCTTGCCCTGAAACAGTGTTTATGGCGAATACAAACCTGTTTCATAGTGTGAAAAAGGTAAAGAACAGTTTCAAAGTAAAGATTCTTCTAATAATGCATTCCCTTTTAGTCTAAAACACAATCTCTTGCCCTGAAACAGTGTTTAAGGTGAAAACAAAGCTGTTTCATAGTGTGAAAAAGGTAAAGAACAGTTTCAAAGTAAAGATTCTTCTTATAATGCATTATATTTTAGTCTAAAACACAATCTCTTGCCTTGAAACAGTGTTTAAGTTGAATATAAAGCTTTTTCATAGTGTGAAAAAGGTAAAGAACAGTTTCAAAGTAAAGATTCTTCTTATAATGCATTCCCTTACAATCTCTTGCCCTGAAACAGTGTTTAAGGTGAATACAAAGCTGTTTCATAGTGTGAAAAAGGTAAAGAACAGAGTATCAAAGTAAAGTATCTTCTTATAATGCATTCCCTTTTAGTCTAAAACACAATCTCTTGCCCTGAAACAGTGTTTAAGGTGAATACAAAGCTGCTTCATAGTGTGAAAAAGGTAAAGAACAGTTTCAAAGTAAAGATTCTTCTTATAATGCATTCCCTTTTAGTCTAAAACACAATCTCTTGCCCTGAAACAGTGTTTAAGGTGAATACAAAGCTGTTTCATAGTGTGAAAAAGGTAAAGAACAGAGTCTCAAAGTAAAGTATCTTCTTATAATGAATTCCCTTTTAGTCTAAAACACAATCTCTTGCCCTGAAACAATGTTTAAGTTGAATATAAAGCTGTTTCATAGTGTGAAAAAGGTAAAGAACAGAGTTTCAAAGTAAAGATTCTTCTTATAATGCATTCCCTTACAATCTCTTGCCCTGAAACCGTGTTTAAGGTGACTACAAAGCTGTTTCATAGTGTGAAAAAGGTAAAGAACAGTTTCAAAGTAAAGATTCTTCTTATAATGCATTATGTTTTATTCTAAAACACAATCTCTTGCCCTGAAACAGTGTTTAAGTTGAATATAAAATTGTTTCATACTATGAAAAAGGTAAAGAACAGTTTCAAAGTAAAGATTCTTCTTATAATGCATTGCCTTTTAGTCTAAAACACAATCTCTTGACTTGAAACAGTGTTTAAGGTGAATACAAAGCTGTTTCATAGTGTGAAAAAGGTAAAGAACAGAGTTTCAAAGTAAAGATTCTTCTTATAATGCATTCCCTTTTAGTCTAAGACACAATCTCTTGCCCTGAAACAGTGTTTAAGTTGAATATAAAGCTGTTTCATAGTGTGAAAAAGGTAAAGAACACAGTTTCAAAGTAAAGATTCTTCTTATAATGCATTCCCTTTTAGTCTAAAACACAATCTCTTGCCCTGAAACAGTGTTTAAGGCGAATACAAAGTTGTTTCATAGCGTGAAAAAGGTAAAGAACAGAGTTTCAAAGTAAAGTTTCCTATTATAATGCATTCCCTTACAATCTCTTGCCCTGAAACAGTGTTTATGGCGAATACAAAGCTGTTTCATAGTGTGAAAAAGGTAAAGAACAGTTTCAAAGTAAAGATTCTTCTTATAATGCATTCCCTTACAATCTCTTGCCCTGAAACAGTGTTTAAGGTGAATACAAAGCTGTTTCATAGTGTGAAAAAGGTAAAGAACAGTTTCAAAGTAAAGATTCTTCTTATAATGCATTCCCTTTTAGTCTAAAACACAATCTCTTGCCCTGAAACAGTGTTTAAGGTGAATACAAAGCTGTTTCATAGTGTGATAAAGGTAAAGAACAGTTTCAAAGTAAAGATTCTTCTAATAATGCATTCCCTTTTAGTCTAAAACACAATCTCTTGCCCTGAAACAGTGTTTAAGGTGAATACAAAGCTGTTTCATAGTGTGAAAAAGGTAAAGAACATAGTTTCAAAGTAAAGATTCTTCTTATAATGCATTCCCTTTTAGTCTAAAACACAATCTCTTGCCTTGAAACAGTGTTTAAGGTGAATACAAAGCTGTTTCATAGTGTGAAAAAGGTAAAGAACAGAGTATCAAAGTAAAGTATCTTTTTATAATGAATTCCCTTTTAGTCTAAAACACAATCTCTTGCCCTGAAACAATGTTTAAGTTGAATATAAAGCTGTTTCATAGTGTGAAAAAGGTAAAGAACAGAGTTTCAAAGTAAAGATTCTTCTTATAATGCATTCCCTTACAATCTCTTGCCCTGAAACCGTGTTTAAGGTGACTACAAAGCTGTTTCATAGTGTGAAAAAGGTAAAAAACAGTTTCAAAGTAAAGATTCTTCTTATAATGCATTATATTTTAGTCTAAAACACAATCTCTTGCCCTGAAACAGTGTTTAAGTTGAATATAAAATTGTTTCATACTATGAAAAAGGTAAAGAACAGTTTCAAAGTAAAGATTCTTCTTATAATGCATTCCCTTTTAGTCTAAAACACAATCTCTTGCCTTGAAACAGTGTTTAAGGCGAAAACAAAGCTGTTTCATAGTATGAAAAAGGTAAAGAACAGAGTTTCAACTTAAAGATTCTTCTTATAATGCATTCCCTTTTAGTCTAAAACACAATCTCTTGCCCTGAAACAGTGTTTTAAAATGAATACAAAGCTGTTTCATAGTGTGAAAAAGGTAAAGAACAGAGTTTCAAGTTAAAGATTCTTCTTATAATGCATTATATTTTAGTCTAAAACAAAATCTCTTGCCCTGAAACAGTGTTTAAGGTGAATACAAAGCTGTTTCATAGTGTGAAAAAGGTAAAGAACAGAGTTTCAAAGTAAAGTTTCTTCTAATAATGAATTCCCTTACAATCTCTTGCCCTGAAACAGTGTTTATGGTGAATACAAAGCTGTTTCATAGTGTGAAAAAGGTAAAGAACAGTTTCAAAGTAAAGATTCTTCTTATAATGCATTATATTTTAGTCTAAAACACAATCTCTTGCCCTGAAACAGTGTTTAAGTTGAATATAAAGCTTTTTCATAGTGTGAAAAAGGTAAAGAACAGTTTCAAAGTAAAGATTCTTCTTATAATGCATTCCCTTACAATCTCTTGCCCTGAAACAGTGTTTCAGGCGAATACAAAGCTGTTTCATAGTGTGAAAAAGGTAAAGAACAGTTTCAAAGTAAAGATTCTTCTTATAATGCATTATGTTTTAGTCTAAAACACAATCTCTTGCCCTGAAACAGTGTTTAAGTTGATTGTAAAGCTGTTTCATAGTGTGAAAAAGGTAAAGAACAGATTTTCAAATAAAGATTCTTCTTATAATGCATTCCCTTTTAGTCTAAAACACAATCTCTTGACCTGAAACAGTGTTTTAAGGTGAATACAAAGCTGTTTCCTAGTGTGAAAAAGGTAAAGAACAGAGTTTCAACTTAAAGATTCTGCTTATAATGCATTATATTTTAGTCTAAAACAAAATCTCTTGCCCTGAAACAGTGTTTAAGGTGAATACAAAGCTGTTTCATAGTGTGAAAAAGGTAAAGAACAGAGTATCAAAGTAAAGTTTCTTCTTATAATGAATTCCCTTTTAGTCTAAAACACAATCTCTTGCCCTGAAACAATGTTTAAGTTGAATATAAAGCTTTTTCATAGTGTGAAAAAGGTAAAGAACAGTTTCAAAGTAAAGATTCTTCTTATAATGCATTCCCTTACAATCTCTTGCCCTGAAACAGTGTTTAAGGCGAATACAAACCTGTTTCATAGTGTGAAAAAGGTAAAGAACAGTTTCAAAGTAAAGATTCTTCTAATAATGCATTCCCTTTTAGTCTAAAACACAATCTCTTGCCCTGAAACAGTGTTTAAGGTGAACACAAAGCTGTTTCATAGTGTGAAAAAGGTAAAGAACAGTTTCAAAGTAAAGATTCTTCTTATAATGCATTCCCTTACAATCTCTTGCCCTGAAACCGTGTTTAAGGTGACTACAAAGCTGTTTCAGTGTGAAAAAGGTAAAAAACAGTTTCAAAGTAAAGATTCTTCTTATAATGCATTATATTTTAGTCTAAAACACAATCTCTTGCCCTGAAACAGTGTTTAAGTTGAATATAAAGCTTTTTCATAGTGTGAAAAAGGTAAAGAACAGTTTCAAAGTAAAGATTCTTCTTATAATGCATTCCCTTACAATCTCTTGCCCTGAAACAGTGTTTAAGGCGAATACAAAGCTGTTTCATAGTGTGAAAAAGGTAAAGAACAGTTTCAAAGTAAAGATTCTTCTTATAATGCATTATGTTTTATTCTAAAACACAATCTCTTGCCCTGAAACAGTGTTTAAGTTGATTGTAAAGCTGTTTCATAGTTTGAAAAAGGTAAAGAACAGATTTTCAAATAAAGATTCTTCTTATAATGCATTCCCTTTTAGTCTAAAACACAATCTCTTGCCCTGAAACAGTGTTTAAGGTGAATACAAAGCTGTTTCATAGTGTGAAAAAGGTAAAGAACAGAGTATCAAAGTAAAGTTTCTTCTTATAATGAATTCCCTTTTAGTCTAAAACACAATCTCTTGCCCTGAAACAATGTTTAAGTTGAATATAAAGCTTTTTCATAGTGTGAAAAAGGTAAAGAACAGTTTCAAAGTAAAGATTCTTCTTATAATGCATTCCCTTACAATCTCTTGCCCTGAAACAGTGTTTAAGGCGAATACAAACCTGTTTCATAGTGTGAAAAAGGTAAAGAACAGTTTCAAAGTAAAGATTCTTCTAATAATGCATTCCCTTTTAGTCTAAAACACAATCTCTTGCCCTGAAACAGTGTTTAAGTTGAATATAAAATTGTTTTATACTATGAAAAAGGTAAAGAACAGTTTCAAAGTAAAGATTCTTCTTATAATGCATTGCCTTTTAGTCTAAAACACAATTTCTTGCCTTGAAACAGTGTTGAAGGCGAAAACAAAGCTGTTTCATAGTGTGAAAAAGATAAAGAACAGAGTTTCAAAGTAAAGTTTCTTCTAATAACGAATTCCCTTACAATCTCTTGCCCTGAAACAGTGTTTATGGCGAATACAAAGCTGTTTTATAGTGTGAAAAAGGTAAAGAACAGTTTCAAAGTAAAGATTCTTCTTATAATGCATTATATTTTAGTCTAAAACACAATCTCTTGCCCTGAAACAGTGTTTAAGTTGAATATAAAGCTTTTTCATAGTGTGAAAAAGGTAAAGAACAGTTTCAAAGTAAAGATTCTTCTTATAATGCATTCCCTTACAATCTCTTGCCCTGAAACAGTGTTTAAGGCGAATACAAAGCTGTTTCATAGTGTGAAAAAGGTAAAGAACAGTTTCAAAGTAAAGATTCTTCTTATAATGCATTATGTTTTATTCTAAAACACAATCTCTTGCCCTGAAACAGTGTTTAAGTTGATTGTAAAGCTGTTTCATAGTGTGAAAAAGGTAAAGAACAGATTTTCAAATAAAGATTCTTCTTATAATGCATTCCCTTTTAGTCTAAAACACAATCTCTTGACCTGAAACAGTGTTTTAAGGTGAATACAAAGCTGTTTCATAGTGTGAAAAAGGTAAAGAACAGAGTTTCAACTTAAAGATTCTTCTTATAATGCATTATATTTTAGTCTAAAACACAATCTCTTGCCCTGAAACAGTGTTTAAGGTGAATACAAAGCTGTTTCATAGTGTGAAAAAGGTAAAGAACAGAGTATCAAAGTAAAGTTTCTTCTTATAATGAATTCCCTTTTAGTCTAAAACATAATCTCTTGCCCTGAAACAATGTTTAAATTGAATATAAAGCTTTTTCATAGTGTGAAAAAGGTAAAGAACAGTTTCAAAGTAAAGATTCTTCTTATAATGCATTCCCTTACAATCTCTTGCCCTGAAACAGTGTTTAAGGCGAATACAAACCTGTTTCATAGTGTGAAAAAGGTAAAGAACAGTTTCAAAGTAAAGATTCTTCTAATAATGCATTCCCTTTTAGTCTAAAACACAATCTCTTGCCCTGAAACAGTGTTTAAGGTGAACACAAAGCTGTTTCATAGTGTGAAAAAGGTAAAGAACAGTTTCAAAGTAAAGATTCTTCTTATAATGCATTATGTTTTATTCTAAAACACAATCTCTTGCCCTGAAACAGTGTTTAAGTTGATTGTAAAGCTGTTTCATAGTGTGAAAAAGGTAAAGAACAGATTTTCAAATAAAGATTCTTCTTATAATGCATTCCCTTTTAGTCTAAAACACAATCTCTTTCCCTGAAACAGTGTTTTAAGGTGAATACAAAGCTGTTTCATAGTGTGAAAAAGGTAAAGAACAGTTTCAACTTAAAGATTCTTCTTATAATGCATTATATTTTAGTCTAAAACAAAATCTCTTGCCCTGAAACAGTGTTTAAGGTGAATACAAAGCTGTTTCATAGTGTGAAAAAGGTAAAGAACAGAGTATCAAAGTAAAGTTTCTTCTTATAATGAATTCCCTTTTAGTCTAAAACACAATCTCTTGCCCTGAAACAATGTTTAAGTTGAATATAAAGCTTTTTCATAGTGTGAAAAAGGTAAAGAACAGTTTCAAAGTAAAGATTCTTCTTATAATGCATTCCCTTACAATCTCTTGCCCTGAAACAGTGTTTAAGGCGAATACAAACCTGTTTCATAGTGTGAAAAAGGTAAAGAACAGTTTCAAAGTAAAGATTCTTCTAATAATGCATTCCCTTTTAGTCTAAAACACAATCTCTTGCCCTGAAACAGTGTTTAAGTTGAATATAAAATTGTTTTATACTATGAAAAAGGTAAAGAACAGTTTCAAAGTAAAGATTCTTCTTATAATGCATTGCCTTTTAGTCTAAAACACAATTTCTTGCCTTGAAACAGTGTTGAAGGCGAAAACAAAGCTGTTTCATAGTGTGAAAAAGATAAAGAACAGAGTTTCAAAGTAAAGTTTCTTCTAATAACGAATTCCCTTACAATCTCTTGCCCTGAAACAGTGTTTATGGCGAATACAAAGCTGTTTTATAGTGTGAAAAAGGTAAAGAACAGTTTCAAAGTAAAGATTCTTCTTATAATGCATTATATTTTAGTCTAAAACACAATCTCTTGCCCTGAAACAGTGTTTAAGTTGAATATAAAGCTTTTTCATAGTGTGAAAAAGGTAAAGAACAGTTTCAAAGTAAAGATTCTTCTTATAATGCATTCCCTTACAATCTCTTGCCCTGAAACAGTGTTTAAGGCGAATACAAAGCTGTTTCATAGTGTGAAAAAGGTAAAGAACAGTTTCAAAGTAAAGATTCTTCTTATAATGCATTATGTTTTATTCTAAAACACAATCTCTTGCCCTGAAACAGTGTTTAAGTTGATTGTAAAGCTGTTTCATAGTGTGAAAAAGGTAAAGAACAGATTTTCAAATAAAGATTCTTCTTATAATGCATTCCCTTTTAGTCTAAAACACAATCTCTTGACCTGAAACAGTGTTTTAAGGCGAATACAAAGCTGTTTCATAGTGTGAAAAAGGTAAAGAACAGAGTTTCAACTTAAAGATTCTTCTTATAATGCATTATATTTTAGTCTAAAACACAATCTCTTGCCCTGAAACAGTGTTTAAGGTGAATACAAAGCTGTTTCATAGTGTGAAAAAGGTAAAGAACAGAGTATCAAAGTAAAGTTTCTTCTTATAATGAATTCCCTTTTAGTCTAAAACATAATCTCTTGCCCTGAAACAATGTTTAAATTGAATATAAAGCTTTTTCATAGTGTGAAAAAGGTAAAGAACAGTTTCAAAGTAAAGATTCTTCTTATAATGCATTCCCTTACAATCTCTTGCCCTGAAACAGTGTTTAAGGCGAATACAAACCTGTTTCATAGTGTGAAAAAGGTAAAGAACAGTTTCAAAGTAAAGATTCTTCTAATAATGCATTCCCTTTTAGTCTAAAACACAATCTCTTGCCCTGAAACAGTGTTTAAGTTGAATATAAAATTGTTTTATACTATGAAAAAGGTAAAGAACAGTTTCAAAGTAAAGATTCTTCTTATAATGCATTGCCTTTTAGTCTAAAACACAATTTCTTGCCTTGAAACAGTGTTGAAGGCGAAAACAAAGCTGTTTCATAGTGTGAAAAAGATAAAGAACAGAGTTTCAAAGTAAAGTTTCTTCTAATAACGAATTCCCTTACAATCTCTTGCCCTGAAACAGTGTTTATGGCGAATACAAAGCTGTTTTATAGTGTGAAAAAGGTAAAGAACAGTTTCAAAGTAAAGATTCTTCTTATAATGCATTATATTTTAGTCTAAAACACAATCTCTTGCCCTGAAACAGTGTTTAAGTTGAATATAAAGCTTTTTCATAGTGTGAAAAAGGTAAAGAACAGTTTCAAAGTAAAGATTCTTCTTATAATGCATTCCCTTACAATCTCTTGCCCTGAAACAGTGTTTAAGGCGAATACAAAGCTGTTTCATAGTGTGAAAAAGGTAAAGAACAGTTTCAAAGTAAAGATTCTTCTTATAATGCATTATGTTTTATTCTAAAACACAATCTCTTGCCCTGAAACAGTGTTTAAGTTGATTGTAAAGCTGTTTCATAGTGTGAAAAAGGTAAAGAACAGATTTTCAAATAAAGATTCTTCTTATAATGCATTCCCTTTTAGTCTAAAACACAATCTCTTGACCTGAAACAGTGTTTTAAGGCGAATACAAAGCTGTTTCATAGTGTGAAAAAGGTAAAGAACAGAGTTTCAACTTAAAGATTCTTCTTATAATGCATTATATTTTAGTCTAAAACACAATCTCTTGCCCTGAAACAGTGTTTAAGGTGAATACAAAGCTGTTTCATAGTGTGAAAAAGGTAAAGAACAGAGTATCAAAGTAAAGTTTCTTCTTATAATGAATTCCCTTTTAGTCTAAAACATAATCTCTTGCCCTGAAACAATGTTTAAATTGAATATAAAGCTTTTTCATAGTGTGAAAAAGGTAAAGAACAGTTTCAAAGTAAAGATTCTTCTTATAATGCATTCCCTTACAATCTCTTGCCCTGAAACAGTGTTTAAGGCGAATACAAACCTGTTTCATAGTGTGAAAAAGGTAAAGAACAGTTTCAAAGTAAAGATTCTTCTAATAATGCATTCCCTTTTAGTCTAAAACACAATCTCTTGCCCTGAAACAGTGTTTAAGGTGAACACAAAGCTGTTTCATAGAGTGAAAAAGGTAAAGAACAGTTTCAAAGTAAAGATTCTTCTTATAATGCATTATATTTTAGTCTAAAACACAATCTCTTGCCCTGAAACAGTGTTTAAGTTGAATATAAAGCTTTTTCATAGTGTGAAAAAGGCAAAGAACAGTTTCAAAGTAAAGATTCTTCTTATAATGCATTCCCTTACAATCTCTTGCCCTGAAACAGTGTTTAAGGCGAATACAAAGCTGTTTCATAGTGTGAAAAAGGTAAAGAACAGTTTCAAAGTAAAGATTCTTCTTATAATGCATTATGTTTTATTCTAAAACACAATCTCTTGCCCTGAAACAGTGTTTAAGTTGATTGTAAAGCTGTTTCATAGTGTGAAAAAGGTAAAGAACAGATTTTCAAATAAAGATTCTTCTTATAATGCATTCCCTTTTAGTCTAAAACACAATCTCTTTCCCTGAAACAGTGTTTTAAGGTGAATACAAAGCTGTTTCATAGTGTGAAAAAGGTAAAGAACAGAGTTTCAACTTAAAGATTCTTCTTATAATGCATTATATTTTAGTCTAAAACAAAATCTCTTGCCCTGAAACAGTGTTTAAGGTGAATACAAAGCTGTTTCATAGTGTGAAAAAGGTAAAGAACAGAGTATCAAAGTAAAGTTTCTTCTTATAATGAATTCCCTTTTAGTCTAAAACACAATCTCTTGCCCTGAAACAATGTTTAAGTTGAATATAAAGCTTTTTCATAGTGTGAAAAAGGTAAAGAACAGTTTCAAAGTAAAGATTCTTCTTATAATGCATTCCCTTACAATCTCTTGCCCTGAAACAGTGTTTAAGGCGAATACAAACGTGTTTCATAGTGTGAAAAAGGTAAAGAACAGTTTCAAAGTAAAGATTCTTCTAATAATGCATTCCCTTTTAGTCTAAAACACAATCTCTTGCCCTGAAACAGTGTTTAAGTTGAATATAAAGCTGTTTCATAGTGTGAAAAAGGTAAAGAACAGTTTCAAATTAAAGATTCTTCTTACAATGCATTTTATTTTAGTCTAAAACACAATCTCTTGCCCTGAAACAGTGTTTAAGTTGAATATAAAGCTGTTTCATAGTGTGAAAAAGGTAAAGAACAGAGTTTCAAAGTAAAGATACTTCTTATAATGCATTCCCTTTTAGTCTAAGACACAATCTCTTGCCCTGAAACAGTGTTTAAGTTGAATATAAAGCTGTTTCATAGTGTGAAAAAGGTAAAGAACACAGTTTCATAGTAAAGATTATTCTTATAATGCATTCGTTTTTAGTCTAAAACACAATCTCTTGCCCTGAAACAGTGTTTAAGGCGAATACAAAGCTGTTTCATAGCGTGAAAAAGGTAAAGAACAGAATTTCAAAGTAAAGTTTCCTCTTATAATGCATTCCCTTACAATCTCTTGCCTTGAAACAGTGTTTATGGCGAATACAAAGCTGTTTCATAGTGTGAAAAAGGTAAAGAACAGTTTCAAAGTAAAGATTCTTCTTATAATGCGTTCCCTTTTAGTCTAAAACACAATCTCTTGCCTTGAAACAGTGTTTAAGGTGAATACAAAGCTGTTTCATAGTGTGAAAAAGGTAAAGAACAGAGTTTCAAAGTAAAGATTCTTCTTATAATGCATTCCCTTTTAGTCTAAGACACAATCTCTTGCCCTGAAACAGTGTTTAAGTTGAATATAAAGCTGTTTCATAGTGTGAAAAAGGTAAAGAACATAGTTTCAAAGTAAAGATTATTCTTATAATGCATTCCCTTTTAGTCTAAAACACAATCTCTTGCCCTGAAACAGTGTTTAAGGCGAATACAAAGCTGTTTCATAGCGTGAAAAAGGTAAAGAACAGAGTTTCAAAGTAAAGTTTCCTCTTATAATGCATTCCCTTACAATCTCTTGCCCTGAAACAGTGTTTATGGCGAATACAAAGCTGTTTCATAGTGTGAAAAAGGTAAAGAACAGTTTCAAAGTAAAGATTCTTCTTATAATGCATTCCCTTTTAGTCTAAAACACAATCTCTTGCCTTGAAACAGTGTTTAAGGTGAATACAAAGCTGTTTCATAGTGTAAAAAAGGTAAAGAACAGAGTTTCAAAGTAAAGATTCTTCTTATAATGCATTCCCTTTTAGTCTAAGACACAATCTCTTGCCCTGAAACAGTGTTTACATTGAATATAAAGCTGTTTCATAGTGTGAAAAAGGTAAAGAACACAGTTTCAAAGTAAAGATTCTTCTTATAATGCATTCCCTTTTAGTCTAAAACACAATCTCTTGCCCTGAAACAGTGTTTAAGGCGAATACAAAGCTGTTTCATATCGTGAAAAAGGTAAAGAACAGAGTTTCAAAGTAAAGTTTCCTATTATAATGCATTCCCTTACAATCTCTTGCCCTGAAACAGTGTTTATGGCGAATACAAAGCTGTTTCATAGTGTGAAAAAGGTAAAGAACAGTTTCAAAGTAAAGATTCTTCTTATAATGCATTCCCTTACAATCTCTTGCCCTGAAACAGTGTTTAAGGTGAATACAAAGCTATTTCATAGTGTGAAAAAGGTAAAGAACAGTTTCAAAGTAAAGATTCTTCTTATAATGCATTCCCTTTTAGTCTAAAACACAATCTCTTGCCCTGAAACAGTGTTTAAGGTGAATACAAAGCTGTTTCATAGTGTGATAAAGGTAAAGAACAGTTTCAAAGTAAAGATTCTTCTTATAATGCATTCCCTTTTAGTCTAAAACACAATCTCTTGCCCTGAAACAGTGTTTAAGTTGAATATAAAGCTGTTTCATAGTGTGAAAAAGGTAAAGAACAGAGTTTCAAAGTAAAGATACTTCTTATAATGCATTCCCTTTTAGTCTAAGACACAATCTCTTGCCCTGAAACAGTGTTTAAGTTGAATATAAAGCTGTTTCATAGTGTGAAAAAGGTAAAGAACACAGTTTCAAAGTAAAGATTATTCTTATAATGCATTCCCTTTTAGTCTAAAACACAATCTCTTGCCCTGAAACAGTGTTTAAGGCGAATACAAAGCTGTTTCATAGCGTGAAAAAGGTAAAGAACAGAGTTTCAAAGTAAAGTTTCCTCTTATAATGCATTCCCTTACAATCTCTTGCCTTGAAACAGTGTTTATGGCGAATACAAAGCTGTTTCATAGTGTGAAAAAGGTAAAGAACAGTTTCAAAGTAAAGATTCTTCTTTTAATGCATTCCCTTTTAGTCTAAAACACAATCTCTTGCCTTGAAACAGTGTTTAAGGTGAATACAAAGCTGTTTCATAGTGTGAAAAAGGTAAAGAACAGAGTTTCAAAGTAAAGATTCTTCTTATAATGCATTCCCTTTTAGTCTAAGACACTATCTCTTGCCCTGAAACAGTCTTTAAGTTGAATATAAAGCTGTTTCATAGTGTGAAAAAGGTAAAGAACACAGTTTCAAAGTAAAGATTATTCTTATAATGCATTCCCTTTTAGTCTAAAACACAATCTCTTGCCCTGAAACAGTGTTTAAGGCGAATACAAAGCTGTTTCATAGCGTGAAAAAGGTAAAGAACAGAGTTTCAAAGTAAAGTTTCCTCTTATAATGCATTCCCTTACAATCTCTTGCCCTGAAACAGTGTTTATGGCGAATACAAAGCTGTTTCATAGTGTGAAAAAGGTAAAGAACAGAGTTTCAAAGTAAAGATTCTTCTTATAATGCATTCCCTTTTAGTCTAAGACACAATCTCTTGCCCTGAAACAGTGTTTAAGGCGAATACAAAGCTGTTTCATAGCGTGAAAAAGGTAAAGAACAGAGTTTCAAAGTAAAGTTTCCTATTATAATGCATTCCCTTACAATCTCTTGCCCTGAAACAGTGTTTATGGTGAATACAAAGCTGTTTCATAGTGTGAAAAAGGTAAAGAACATTTTCAAAGTAAAGATTCTTCTTATAATGCATTCCCTTACAATCTCTTGCCCTGAAACAGTGTTTAAGGTGAATACAAAGCTGTTTCATAGTGTGAAAAAGGTAAAGACCAGTTTCAAAGTAAAGATTCTTCTTATAATGCATTCCCTTTTAGTCTAAAACACAATCTCTTGCCCTGAAACAGTGTTTAAGTTGAATATAAAGCTGTTTCATAGTGTGAAAAAGGTAAAGAACAGAGTTTCAAAGTAAAGATACTTCTTATAATGCATTCCCTTTTAGTCTAAGACACAATCTCTTGCCCTGAAACAGTGTTTAAGTTGAATATAAAGCTGTTTCATAGTGTGAAAAAGGTAAAGAACACAGTTTCATAGTAAAGATTATTCTTATAATGCATTCGTTTTTAGTCTAAAACACAATCTCTTGCCCTGAAACAGTGTTTAAGGCGAATACAAAGCTGTTTCATAGCGTGAAAAAGGTAAAGAACAGAATTTCAAAGTAAAGTTTCCTCTTATAATGCATTCCCTTACAATCTCTTGCCTTGAAACAGTGTTTATGGCGAATACAAAGCTGTTTCATAGTGTGAAAAAGGTAAAGAACAGTTTCAAAGTAAAGATTCTTCTTATAATGCATTCCCTTTTAGTCTAAAACACAATCTCTTGCCTTGAAACAGTGTTTAAGGTGAATACAAAGCTGTTTCATAGTGTGAAAAAGGTAAAGAACAGAGTTTCAAAGTAAAGATTCTTCTTATAATGCATTCCCTTTTAGTCTAAGACACAATCTCTTGCCCTGAAACAGTGTTTAAGTTGAATATAAAGCTGTTTCATAGTGTGAAAAAGGTAAAGAACATAGTTTCAAAGTAAAGATTATTCTTATAATGCATTCCCTTTTAGTCTAAAACACAATCTCTTGCCCTGAAACAATGTTTAAGGCGAATACAAAGCTGTTTCATAGCGTGAAAAAGGTAAAGAACAGAGTTTCAAAGTAAAGTTTCCTCTTATAATGCATTCCCTTACAATCTCTTGCCTTGAAACAGTGTTTATGGCGAATACAAAGCTGTTTCATAGTGTGAAAAAGGTAAAGAACAGTTTCAAAGTAAAGATTCTTCTTATAATGCATTCCCTTTTAGTCTAAAACACAATCTCTTGCCTTGAAACAGTGTTTAAGGTGAATACAAAGCTGTTTCATAGTGTGAAAAAGGTAAAGAACAGTTTCAAAGTAAAGATTCTTCTTATAATGCCTTCCCTTACAATCTCTTGCCCTGAAACAGTGTTTAAGGTGAATACAAAGCTATTTCATAGTGTGAAAAAGGTAAAGAACAGTTTCAAAGTAAAGATTCTTCTTATAATGCATTCCCTTTTAGTCTAAAACACAATCTCTTGCCCTGAAACAGTGTTTAAGGTGAATACAAAGCTGTTTCATAGTGTGATAAAGGTAAAGAACAGTTTCAAAGTAAAGATTCTTCTTATAATGCATTCCCTTTTAGTCTAAAACACAATCTCTTGCCCTGAAACAGTGTTTAAGTTGAATATAAAGCTGTTTCATAGTGTGAAAAAGGTAAAGAACAGAGTTTCAAAGTAAAGATACTTCTTATAATGCATTCCCTTTTAGTCTAAGACACAATCTCTTGCCCTGAAACAGTGTTTAAGTTGAATATAAAGCTGTTTCATAGTGTGAAAAAGGTAAAGAACACAGTTTCAAAGTAAAGATTATTCTTATAATGCATTCCCTTTTAGTCTAAAACACAATCTCTTGCCCTGAAACAGTGTTTAAGGCGAATACAAAGCTGTTTCATAGCGTGAAAAAGGTAAAGAACAGAGTTTCAAAGTAAAGTTTCCTCTTATAATGCATTCCCTTACAATCTCTTGCCTTGAAACAGTGTTTATGGCGAATACAAAGCTGTTTCATAGTGTGAAAAAGGTAAAGAACAGTTTCAAAGTAAAGATTCTTCTTTTAATGCATTCCCTTTTAGTCTAAAACACAATCTCTTGCCTTGAAACAGTGTTTAAGGTGAATACAAAGCTGTTTCATAGTGTGAAAAAGGTAAAGAACAGAGTTTCAAAGTAAAGATTCTTCTTATAATGCATTCCCTTTTAGTCTAAGACACTATCTCTTGCCCTGAAACAGTCTTTAAGTTGAATATAAAGCTGTTTCATAGTGTGAAAAAGGTAAAGAACACAGTTTCAAAGTAAAGATTATTCTTATAATGCATTCCCTTTTAGTCTAAAACACAATCTCTTGCCCTGAAACAGTGTTTAAGGCGAATACAAAGCTGTTTCATAGCGTGAAAAAGGTAAAGAACAGAGTTTCAAAGTAAAGTTTCCTCTTATAATGCATTCCCTTACAATCTCTTGCCCTGAAACAGTGTTTATGGCGAATACAAAGCTGTTTCATAGTGTGAAAAAGGTAAAGAACAGAGTTTCAAAGTAAAGATTCTTCTTATAATGCATTCCCTTTTAGTCTAAGACACAATCTCTTGCCCTGAAACAGTGTTTAAGGCGAATACAAAGCTGTTTCATAGCGTGAAAAAGGTAAAGAACAGAGTTTCAAAGTAAAGTTTCCTATTATAATGCATTCCCTTACAATCTCTTGCCCTGAAACAGTGTTTATGGTGAATACAAAGCTGTTTCATAGTGTGAAAAAGGTAAAGAACATTTTCAAAGTAAAGATTCTTCTTATAATGCATTCCCTTACAATCTCTTGCCCTGAAACAGTGTTTAAGGTGAATACAAAGCTGTTTCATAGTGTGAAAAAGGTAAAGACCAGTTTCAAAGTAAAGATTCTTCTTATAATGCATTCCCTTTTAGTCTAAAACACAATCTCTTGCCCTGAAACAGTGTTTAAGTTGAATATAAAGCTGTTTCATAGTGTGAAAAAGGTAAAGAACAGAGTTTCAAAGTAAAGATACTTCTTATAATGCATTCCCTTTTAGTCTAAGACACAATCTCTTGCCCTGAAACAGTGTTTAAGTTGAATATAAAGCTGTTTCATAGTGTGAAAAAGGTAAAGAACACAGTTTCATAGTAAAGATTATTCTTATAATGCATTCGTTTTTAGTCTAAAACACAATCTCTTGCCCTGAAACAGTGTTTAAGGCGAATACAAAGCTGTTTCATAGCGTGAAAAAGGTAAAGAACAGAATTTCAAAGTAAAGTTTCCTCTTATAATGCATTCCCTTACAATCTCTTGCCTTGAAACAGTGTTTATGGCGAATACAAAGCTGTTTCATAGTGTGAAAAAGGTAAAGAACAGTTTCAAAGTAAAGATTCTTCTTATAATGCATTCCCTTTTAGTCTAAAACACAATCTCTTGCCTTGAAACAGTGTTTAAGGTGAATACAAAGCTGTTTCATAGTGTGAAAAAGGTAAAGAACAGAGTTTCAAAGTAAAGATTCTTCTTATAATGCATTCCCTTTTAGTCTAAGACACAATCTCTTGCCCTGAAACAGTGTTTAAGTTGAATATAAAGCTGTTTCATAGTGTGAAAAAGGTAAAGAACATAGTTTCAAAGTAAAGATTATTCTTATAATGCATTCCCTTTTAGTCTAAAACACAATCTCTTGCCCTGAAACAATGTTTAAGGCGAATACAAAGCTGTTTCATAGCGTGAAAAAGGTAAAGAACAGAGTTTCAAAGTAAAGTTTCCTCTTATAATGCATTCCCTTACAATCTCTTGCCTTGAAACAGTGTTTATGGCGAATACAAAGCTGTTTCATAGTGTGAAAAAGGTAAAGAACAGTTTCAAAGTAAAGATTCTTCTTATAATGCATTCCCTTTTAGTCTAAAACACAATCTCTTGCCTTGAAACAGTGTTTAAGGTGAATACAAAGCTGTTTCATAGTGTAAAAAAGGTAAAGAACAGAGTTTCAAAGTAAAGATTCTTCTTATAATGCATTCCCTTTTAGTCTAAGACACAATCTCTTGCCCTGAAACAGTGTTTACATTGAATATAAAGCTGTTTCATAGTGTGAAAAAGGTAAAGAACACAGTTTCAAAGTAAAGATTCTTCTTATAATGCATTCCCTTTTAGTCTAAAACACAATCTCTTGCCCTGAAACAGTGTTTAAGGCGAATACAAAGCTGTTTCATAGCGTGAAAAAGGTAAAGAACAGAGTTTCAAAGTAAAGTTTCCTATTATAATGCATTCCCTTACAATCTCTTGCCCTGAAACAGTGTTTATGGCGAATACAAAGCTGTTTCATAGTGTGAAAAAGGTAAAGAACAGTTTCAAAGTAAAGATTCTTCTTATAATGCATTCCCTTACAATCTCTTGCCCTGAAACAGTGTTTAAGGTGAATACAAAGCTATTTCATAGTGTGAAAAAGGTAAAGAACAGTTTCAAAGTAAAGATTCTTCATATAATGCATTCCCTTTTAGTCTAAAACACAATCTCTTGCCCTGAAACAGTGTTTAAGGTGAATACAAAGCTGTTTCATAGTGTGATAAAGGTAAAGAACAGTTTCAAAGTAAAGATTCTTCTTATAATGCATTCCCTTTTAGTCTAAAACACAATCTCTTGCCCTGAAACAGTGTTTAAGTTGAATATAAAGCTGTTTCATAGTGTGAAAAAGGTAAAGAACAGAGTTTCAAAGTAAAGACACTTCTTATAATGCATTCCGTTTTAGTCTAAGACACAATCTCTTGCCCTGAAACAGTGTTTAAGTTGAATATAAAGCTGTTTCATAGTGTGAAAAAGGTAAAGAACACAGTTTCAAAGTAAAGATTATTCTTATAATGCATTCCCTTTTAGTCTAAAACACAATCTCTTGCCCTGAAACAGTGTTTAAGGCGAATACAAAGCTGTTTCATAGCGTGAAAAAGGTAAAGAACAGAGTTTCAAAGTAAAGTTTCCTCTTATAATGCATTCCCTTACAATCTCTTGCCTTGAAACAGTGTTTATGGCGAATACAAAGCTGTTTCATAGTGTGAAAAAGGTAAAGAACAGTTTCAAAGTAAAGATTCTTCTTTTAATGCATTCCCTTTTAGTCTAAAACACAATCTCTTGCCTTGAAACAGTGTTTAAGGTGAATACAAAGCTGTTTCATAGTGTGAAAAAGGTAAAGAACAGAGTTTCAAAGTAAAGATTCTTCTTATAATGCATTCCCTTTTAGTCTAAGACACAATCTCTTGCCCTGAAACAGTGTTTACATTGAATATAAAGCTGTTTCATAGTGTGAAAAAGGTAAAGAACACAGTTTCAAAGTAAAGATTCTTCTTATAATGCATTCCCTTTTAGTCTAAAACACAATCTCTTGCCCTGAAACAGTGTTTAAGGCGAATACAAAGCTGTTTCATAGCGTGAAAAAGGTAAAGAACAGAGTTTCAAAGTAAAGTTTCCTATTATAATGCATTCCCTTACAATCTCTTGCCCTGAAACAGTGTTTATGGCGAATACAAAGCTGTTTCATAGTGTGAAAAAGGTAAAGAACAGTTTCAAAGTAAAGATTCTTCTTATAATGCATTCCCTTACAATCTCTTGCCCTGAAACAGTGTTTAAGGTGAATACAAAGCTATTTCATAGTGTGAAAAAGGTAAAGAACAGTTTCAAAGTAAAGATTCTTCATATAATGCATTCCCTTTTAGTCTAAAACACAATCTCTTGCCCTGAAACAGTGTTTAAGGTGAATACAAAGCTGTTTCATAGTGTGATAAAGGTAAAGAACAGTTTCAAAGTAAAGATTCTTCTTATAATGCATTCCCTTTTAGTCTAAAACACAATCTCTTGCCCTGAAACAGTGTTTAAGTTGAATATAAAGCTGTTTCATAGTGTGAAAAAGGTAAAGAACAGAGTTTCAAAGTAAAGACACTTCTTATAATGCATTCCGTTTTAGTCTAAGACACAATCTCTTGCCCTGAAACAGTGTTTAAGTTGAATATAAAGCTGTTTCATAGTGTGAAAAAGGTAAAGAACACAGTTTCAAAGTAAAGATTATTCTTATAATGCATTCCCTTTTAGTCTAAAACACAATCTCTTGCCCTGAAACAGTGTTTAAGGCGAATACAAAGCTGTTTCATAGCGTGAAAAAGGTAAAGAACAGAGTTTCAAAGTAAAGTTTCCTCTTATAATGCATTCCCTTACAATCTCTTGCCTTGAAACAGTGTTTATGGCGAATACAAAGCTGTTTCATAGTGTGAAAAAGGTAAAGAACAGTTTCAAAGTAAAGATTCTTCTTTTAATGCATTCCCTTTTAGTCTAAAACACAATCTCTTGCCTTGAAACAGTGTTTAAGGTGAATACAAAGCTGTTTCATAGTGTGAAAAAGGTAAAGAACAGAGTTTCAAAGTAAAGATTCTTCTTATAATGCATTCCCTTTTAGTCTAAGACACTATCTCTTGCCCTGAAACAGTCTTTAAGTTGAATATAAAGCTGTTTCATAGTGTGAAAAAGGTAAAGAACACAGTTTCAAAGTAAAGATTATTCTTATAATGCATTCCCTTTTAGTCTAAAACACAATCTCTTGCCCTGAAACAGTGTTTAAGGCGAATACAAAGCTGTTTCATAGCGTGAAAAAGGTAAAGAACAGAGTTTCAAAGTAAAGTTTCCTTTTATAATGCATTCCCTTACAATCTCTTGCCCTGAAACAGTGTTTATGGCGAATACAAAGCTGTTTCATAGTGTGAAAAAGGTAAAGAACAGAGTTTCAAAGTAAAGATTCTTCTTATAATGCATTCCCTTTTAGTCTAAGACACAATCTCTTGCCCTGAAACAGTGTTTAAGGCGAATACAAAGCTGTTTCATAGCGTGAAAAAGGTAAAGAACAGAGTTTCAAAGTAAAGTTTCCTATTATAATGCATTCCCTTACAATCTCTTGCCCTGAAACAGTGTTTATGGCGAATACAAAGCTGTTTCATAGTGTGAAAAAGGTAAAGAACAGTTTCAAAGTAAAGATTCTTCTTATAATGCATTCCCTTACAATCTCTTGCCCTGAAACAGTGTTTAAGGTGAATACAAAGCTGTTTCATAGTGTGAAAAAGGTAAAGACCAGTTTCAAAGTAAAGATTCTTCTTATAATGCATTCCCTTTTAGTCTAAAACACAATCTCTTGCCTTGAAACAGTGTTTCAGGCGAAAACAAAGCTGTTTCATAATGTGAAAAAGATAAAGAACAGAGTTTCAAAGTAAAGATTCTTCTTATAATGCATTCCCTTTTAGTGTAAAACACAATCTCTTGCCTTGAAACAGTGTTTAAGGTGAATACAAAGCTGTTTCATTGTGTGAAAAAGGTAAAGAACAGAGTATCAAAGTAAAGTATCTTTTTATAATGAATTCCCTTTTAGTCTAAAACACAATCTCTTGCCCTGAAACAATGTTTAAGTTGAATATAAAGCTGTTTCATAGTGTGAAAAAGGTAAAGAACAGAGTTTCAAAGTAAATATTCTTCTTATAATGCATTCCCTTACAATCTCTTGCCCTGAAACCGTGTTTAAGGTGACTACAAAGCTGTTTCATAGTGTGAAAAAGGTAAAGAACAGTTTCAAAGTAAAGATTCTTCTTTTAATGCATTCCCTTTTAGTCTAAAACACAATCTCTTGCCTTGAAACAGTGTTTAAGGTGAATACAAAGCTGTTTCATAGTGTGAAAAAGGTAAAGAACAGAGTTTCAAAGTAAAGATTCTTCTTATAATGCATTCCCTTTTAGTCTAAGACACTATCTCTTGCCCTGAAACAGTCTTTAAGTTGAATATAAAGCTGTTTCATAGTGTGAAAAAGGTAAAGAACACAGTTTCAAAGTAAAGATTATTCTTATAATGCATTCCCTTTTAGTCTAAAACACAATCTCTTGCCCTGAAACAGTGTTTAAGGCGAATACAAAGCTGTTTCATAGCGTGAAAAAGGTAAAGAACAGAGTTTCAAAGTAAAGTTTCCTCTTATAATGCATTCCCTTACAATCTCTTGCCCTGAAACAGTGTTTATGGCGAATACAAAGCTGTTTCATAGTGTGAAAAAGGTAAAGAACAGAGTTTCAAAGTAAAGATTCTTCTTATAATGCATTCCCTTTTAGTCTAAGACACAATCTCTTGCCCTGAAACAGTGTTTAAGGCGAATACAAAGCTGTTTCATAGCGTGAAAAAGGTAAAGAACAGAGTTTCAAAGTAAAGTTTCCTATTATAATGCATTCCCTTACAATCTCTTGCCCTGAAACAGTGTTTATGGCGAATACAAAGCTGTTTCATAGTGTGAAAAAGGTAAAGAACAGTTTCAAAGTAAAGATTCTTCTTATAATGCATTCCCTTACAATCTCTTGCCCTGAAACAGTGTTTAAGGTGAATACAAAGCTGTTTCATAGTGTGAAAAAGGTAAAGACCAGTTTCAAAGTAAAGATTCTTCTTATAATGCATTCCCTTTTAGTCTAAAACACAATCTCTTGCCTTGAAACAGTGTTTCAGGCGAAAACAAAGCTGTTTCATAGTGTGAAAAAGATAAAGAACAGAGTTTCAAAGTAAAGATTCTTCTTATAATGCATTCCCTTTTAGTGTAAAACACAATCTCTTGCCTTGAAACAGTGTTTAAGGTGAATACAAAGCTGTTTCATTGTGTGAAAAAGGTAAAGAACAGAGTATCAAAGTAAAGTATCTTTTTATAATGAATTCCCTTTTAGTCTAAAACACAATCTCTTGCCCTGAAACAATGTTTAAGTTGAATATAAAGCTGTTTCATAGTGTGAAAAAGGTAAAGAACAGAGTTTCAAAGTAAATATTCTTCTTATAATGCATTCCCTTACAATCTCTTGCCCTGAAACCGTGTTTAAGGTGACTACAAAGCTGTTTCATAGTGTGAAAAAGGTAAAAAACAGTTTCAAAGTAAAGATTCTTCTTATAATGCATTATATTTTGGTCTAAAACACAATCTCTTGCCCTGAAACAGTGTTTAAGTTGAATATAAAATTGTTTCATACTATGAAAAAGGTAAAGAACAGTTTCAAAGTAAAGATTCTTCTTATAATGCATTCCCTTTTAGTCTAAAACACAATCTCTTGCCTTGAAACAGTGTTTCAGGCGAAAACAAAGCTGTTTCATAGTGTGAAAAAGATAAAGAACACAGTTTCAAAGTAAAGTTTCTTCTAATAATGAATTCCCTTACAATCTCTTGCCCTGAAACAGTGTTTTAAGGTGAATACAAAGCTGTTTCATAGTGTGAAAAAGGTAAAGAACAGAGTTTCAACTTAAAGATTCTTCTTATAATGCATTCCCTTTTAGTCTAAAACACAATCTCTTGCCCTGAAACAGTGTTTTAAAATGAATACAAAGCTGTTTCATAGTGTGAAAAAGGTAAAGAACAGAGTTTCAAGTTAAAGATTCTTCTTATAATGCATTATATTTTAGTCTAAAACAAAATCTCTTGCCCTGAAACAGTGTTTAAGGTGAATACAAAGCTGTTTCATAGTGTGAAAAAGGTAAAGAACAGAGTATCAAAGTAAAGTTTCTTCTTATAATGAATTCCCTTTTAGTCTAAAACACAATCTCTTGCCCTGAAACAATGTTTAAGTTGAATATAAAGCTTTTTCATAGTGTGAAAAAGGTAAAGAACAGTTTCAAAGTAAAGATTCTTCTTAAAATGCATTCCCTTACAATCTCTTGCCCTAAAACAGTGTTTAAGGCGAATACAAACCTGTTTCATAGTGTGAAAAAGGTAAAGAACAGTTTCAAAGTAAAGATTCTTCTAATAATGCATTCCCTTTTAGTCTAAAACACAATCTCTTGCCCTGAAACAGTGTTTAAGGCGAATACAAAGCTGTTTCATAGCGTGAAAAAGGTAAAGAACAGAGTTTCAAAGTAAAGTTTCCTCTTATAATGCATTCCCTTACAATCTCTTGCCCTGAAACAGTGTTTATGGCGAATTCAAAGCTGTTTCATAGTGTGAAAAAGGTAAAGAACAGTTTCAAAGTAAAGATTCTTCTTATAATGCATTATCTTTTAGTCTAAAACACAATCTCTTGCCCTGAAACAGTGTTTAAGTTGAATATAAAGCTTTTTCATAGTGTGAAAAAGGTAAAGAACAGTTTCAAAGTAAAGATTCTTCTTATAATGCATTCCCTTACAATCTCTTGCCCTGAAACAGTGTTTAAGGTGATTACAAAGCTGTTTCATAGTGTGAAAAAGGTAAAGAACAGTTTCAAAGTAAAGATTCTTCTTATAATGCATTATATTTTAGTCTAAAACACAATCTCTTGCCCTGAAACAGTGTTTAAGTTGAATATAAAATTGTTTCATACTATGAAAAAGGTAAAGAACAGTTTCAAAGTAAAGATTCTTCTTATAATGCATTCCCTTTTAGTCTAAAACACAATCTCTTGCCTTGAAACAGTGTTTAAGGCGAAAACAAAGCTGTTTCATAGTGTGAAAAAGGTAAAGAACAGAGTTTCAAGTTAAAGATTCTTCTTATAATGCATTATATTTTAGTCTAAAACAAAATCTCTTGCCCTGAAACAGTGTTTAAGGTGAATACAAAGCTGTTTCATAGTGTGAAAAAGGTAAAGAACAGAGTATCAAAGTAAAGTTTCTTCTTATAATGAATTCCCTTTTAGTCTAAAACACAATCTCTTGCCCTGAAACAATGTTTAAGTTGAATATAAAGCTTTTTCATAGTGTGAAAAAGGTAAAGAACAGTTTCAAAGTAAAGATTCTTCTTATAATGCATTCCCTTACAATCTCTTGCCCTGAAACAGTGTTTAAGGCGAATACAAACCTGTTTCATAGTGTGAAAAAGGTAAAGAACAGTTTCAAAGTAAAGATTCTTCTAATAATGCATTCCCTTTTAGTCTAAAACACAATCTCTTGCCCTGAAACAGTGTTTTAAGGTGAATACAAAGCTGTTTCATAGTGTGAAAAAGGTAAAGAACAGAGTTTCAAGTTAAAGATTCTTCTTATAATGCATTATATTTTAGTCTAAAACAAAATCTCTTGCCCTGAAACAGTGTTTAAGGTGAATACAAAGCTGTTTCATAGTGTGAAAAAGGTAAAGAACAGAGTATCAAAGTAAAGTTTCTTCTTATAATGAATTCCCTTTTAGTCTAAAACACAATCTCTTGCCCTGAAACAATGTTTAAGTTGAATATAAAGCTTTTTCATAGTGTGAAAAAGGTAAAGAACAGTTTCAAAGTAAAGATTCTTCTTAAAATGCATTCCCTTACAATCTCTTGCCCTGAAACAGTGTTTAAGGCGAATAGAAACCTGTTTCATAGTGTGAAAAAGGTAAAGAACAGTTTCAAAGTAAAGATTCTTCTAATAATGCATTCCCTTTTAGTCTAAAACACAATCTCTTGCCCTGAAACAGTGTTTAAGGTGAACACAAAGCTGTTTCATAGTGTGAAAAAGGTAAAGAACAGTTTCAAAGTAAAGATTCTTCTTATAATGCATTATATTTTAGTCTAAAACACAATCTCTTGCCCTGAAACAGTGTTTAAGTTGAATATAAAGCTGTTTCATAGTGTGAAAAAGGTAAAGAACAGTTTCAAATTAAAGATTCTTCTTACAATGCATTATATTTTAGTCTAAAACACAATCTCTTGCCCTGAAACAGTGTTTAAGTTGAATATAAAGCTGTTTCATAGTGTGAAAAAGGTAAAGAACAGAGTTTCAAAGTAAAGATACTTCTTATAATGCATTCCCTTTTAGTCTAAGACACAATCTCTTGCCCTGAAACAGTGTTTAAGTTGAATATAAAGCTGTTTCATAGTGTGAAAAACGTAAAGAACACAGTTTCAAAGTAAAGATTATTCTTATAATGCATTCCCTTTTAGTCTAAAACACAATCTCTTGCCCTGAAACAGTGTTTAAGTTGAATATAAAGCTGTTTCATAGTGTGAAAAAGGTAAAGAACAGAGTTTCAAAGTAAAGATTCTTCTTATAATGCATTCCCTTACAATCTCTTGCCCTGAAACCGTGTTTAACGTGACTACAAAGCTGTTTCATAGTGTGAAAAAGGTAAAGAACAGTTTCAAAGTAAAGATTCTTCTTCTAATGCATTATATTTTAGTCTAAAACACAATCTCTTGCCCTGAAACAGTGTTTAAGTTGAATATAAAATTGTTTCATACTATGAAAAAGGTAAAGAACAGTTTCAAAGTAAAGATTCTTCTTATAATGCATTCCCTTTTAGTCTAAAACACAATCTCTTGCCTTGAAACAGTGTTTAAGGCGAAAACAAAGCGGTTTCATAGTGTGAAAAAGATAAAGAACAGAGTTTCAAAGTAAAGTTTCTTCTAATAATGAATTCACTTACAATCTCTTGCCCTGAAACAGTGTTTATGGCGAATACAAAGCTGTTTCATAGTGTGAAAAAGGTAAAGAACAGTTTCAAAGTAAAGATTCTTCTTATAATGCATTATGTTTTAGTCTAAAACACAATCTCTTGCCCTGAAACAGTGTTTAAGTTGAATATAAAATTGTTTCATACTATGAAAAAGGTAAAGAACAGTTTCAAAGTAAAGATTCTTCTTATAATGCATTCCCTTTTAGTCGATAACACAATCTCTTGCCTTGAAACAGTGTTTAAGGCGAAAACAAAGCTGTTTCATAGTGTGAAAAAGGTAAAGAATAGAGTTTCAACTTAAAGATTCTTCTTATAATGCATTCCCTTTTAGTCTAAAACACAATCTCTTGCCCTGAAACACTGTTTTAAAATGAATACAAAGCTGTTTCATAGTGTGAAAAAGGTAAAGAACATAGTTTCAAAGTAAAGATTCTTCTTATAATGCATTCCCTTTTAGTCTAAAACACAATCTCTTGCCTTGAAACAGTGTTTCAGATGAATACAAAGCTGTTTCATTGTGTGAAAAAGGTAAAGAACAGAGTATCAAAGTAAAGTATCTTTTTATAATGAATTCCCTTTTAGTCTAAAACACAATCTCTTGCCCTGAAACAATGTTTAAGTTGAATATAAAGCTGTTTCATAGTGTGAAAAAGGTAAAAAACAGTTTCAAAGTAAATATTCTTCTTATAATGCATTCCCTTACAATCTCTTGCCCTGAAACCGTGTTTAAGGTGACTACAAAGCTGTTTCATAGTGTGAAAAAGGTAAAAAACAGTTTCAAAGTAAAGATTCTTCTTATAATGCATTATATTTTAGTCTAAAACACAATCTCTTGCCCTGAAACAGTGTTTAAGTTGAATATAAAATTGTTTCATACTATGAAAAAGGTAAAGAACAGTTTCAAAGTAAAGATTCTTCTTATAATGCATTCCCTTTTAGTCTAAAACACAATCTCTTGCCTTGAAACAGTGTTTAAGGCGAAAACAAAGCTGTTTCATAGTGTGAAAAAGATAAAGAACAGAGTTTCAAAGTAAAGTTTCTTCTAATAATGAATTCCCTTACAATCTCTTGCCCTGAAACAGTGTTTATGGTGAATACAAAGCTGTTTCATAGTGTGAAAAAGGTAAAGAAAAGTTTCAAAGTAAAGATTCTTCTTATAATGCATTATATTTTAGTCTAAAACACAATCTCTTGCCCTGAAACAGTGTTTAAGTTGAATATAAAGCTTTTTCATAGTGTGAAAAAGGTAAAGAACAGTTTCAAAGTAAAGATTCTTCTTATAATGCATTCCCTTACAATCTCTTGCCCTGAAACAGTGTTTTAAGGTGAATACAAAGCTGTTTCATAGTGTGAAAAAGGTAAAGAACAGTTTCAAAGTAAAGATTCTTCTAATAATGCATTCCCTTTTAGTCTAAAACACAATCTCTTGCCCTGAAACAGTGTTTAAGGCGAATACAAAGCTGTTTCATAGCGTGAAAAAGGTAAAGAACAGAGTTTCAAAGTAAAGTTTCCTCTTATAATGCATTCCCTTACAATCTCTTGCCCTGAAACAGTGTTTATGGCGAATTCAAAGCTGTTTCATAGTGTGAAAAAGGTAAAGAACAGTTTCAAAGTAAAGATTCTTCTTATAATGCATTATCTTTTAGTCTAAAACACAATCTCTTGCCCTGAAACAGTGTTTAAGTTGAATATAAAGCTTTTTCATAGTGTGAAAAAGGTAAAGAACAGTTTCAAAGTAAAGATTCTTCTTATAATGCATTCCCTTACAATCTCTTGCCCTGAAACAGTGTTTAAGGTGATTACAAAGCTGTTTCATAGTGTGAAAAAGGTAAAGAACAGTTTCAAAGTAAAGATTCTTCTTATAATGCATTATATTTTAGTCTAAAACACAATCTCTTGCCCTGAAACAGTGTTTAAGTTGAATATAAAATTGTTTCATACTATGAAAAAGGTAAAGAACAGTTTCAAAGTAAAGATTCTTCTTATAATGCATTCCCTTTTAGTCTAAAACACAATCTCTTGCCTTGAAACAGTGTTTAAGGCGAAAACAAAGCTGTTTCATAGTGTGAAAAAGGTAAAGAACAGAGTTTCAACTTAAAGATTCTTCTTATAATGCATTCCCTTTTAGTCTAAAACACAATCTCTTGCCCTGAAACAGTGTTTTAAAATGAATACAAAGCTGTTTCATAGTGTGAAAAAGGTAAAGAACAGTTTCAAGTTAAAGATTCTTCTTATAATGCATTATATTTTAGTCTAAAACAAAATCTCTTGCCCTGAAACAGTGTTTAAGGTGAATACAAAGCTGTTTCATAGTGTGAAAAAGGTAAAGAACAGAGTATCAAAGTAAAGTTTCTTCTTATAATGAATTCCCTTTTAGTCTAAAACACAATCTCTTGCCCTGAAACAATGTTTAAGTTGAATATAAAGCTTTTTCATAGTGTGAAAAAGGTAAAGAACAGTTTCAAAGTAAAGATTCTTCTTATAATGCTTTCCCTTACAATCTCTTGCCCTGAAACAGTGTTTAAGGCGAATACAAACCTGTTTCATAGTGTGAAAAAGGTAAAGAACAGTTTCAAAGTAAAGATTCTTCTAATAATGCATTCCCTTTTAGTCTAAAACACAATCTCTTGCCCTGAAACAGTGTTTTAAGGTGAATACAAAGCTGTTTCATAGTGTGAAAAAGGTAAAGAACAGAGTTTCAAGTTAAAGATTCTTCTTATAATGCATTATATTTTAGTCTAAAACAAAATCTCTTGCCCTGAAACAGTGTTTAAGGTGAATACAAAGCTGTTTCATAGTGTGAAAAAGGTAAAGAACAGAGTATCAAAGTAAAGTTTCTTCTTATAATGAATTCCCTTTTAGTCTAAAACACAATCTCTTGCCCTGAAACAATGTTTAAGTTGAATATAAAGCTTTTTCATAGTGTGAAAAAGGTAAAGAACAGTTTCAAAGTAAAGATTCTTCTTAAAATGCATTCCCTTACAATCTCTTGCCCTGAAACAGTGTTTAAGGCGAATACAAACCTGTTTCATAGTGTGAAAAAGGTAAAGAACAGTTTCAAAGTAAAGATTCTTCTAATAATGCATTCCCTTTTAGTCTAAAACACAATCTCTTGCCCTGAAACAGTGTTTAAGGTGAACACAAAGCTGTTTCATAGTGTGAAAAAGGTAAAGAACAGTTTCAAAGTAAAGATTCTTCTTATAATGCATTATATTTTAGTCTAAAACACAATCTCTTGCCCTGAAACAGTGTTTAAGTTGAATATAAAGCTGTTTCATAGTGTGAAAAAGGTAAAGAACAGTTTCAAATTAAAGATTCTTCTTACAATGCATTATATTTTAGTCTAAAACACAATCTCTTGCCCTGAAACAGTGTTTAAGTTGAATATAAAGCTGTTTCATAGTGTGAAAAAGGTAAAGAACAGAGTTTCAAAGTAAAGATACTTCTTATAATGCATTCCCTTTTAGTCTAAGACACAATCTCTTGCCCTGAAACAGTGTTTAAGTTGAATATAAAGCTGTTTCATAGTGTGAAAAACGTAAAGAACACAGTTTCAAAGTAAAGATTATTCTTATAATGCATTCCCTTTTAGTCTAAAACACAATCTCTTGCCCTGAAACAGTGTTTAAGTTGAATATAAAGCTGTTTCATAGTGTGAAAAAGGTAAAGAACAGAGTTTCAAAGTAAAGATTCTTCTTATAATGCATTCCCTTACAATCTCTTGCCCTGAAACCGTGTTTAACGTGACTACAAAGCTGTTTCATAGTGTGAAAAAGGTAAAGAACAGTTTCAAAGTAAAGATTCTTCTTCTAATGCATTATATTTTAGTCTAAAACACAATCTCTTGCCCTGAAACAGTGTTTAAGTTGAATATAAAATTGTTTCATACTATGAAAAAGGTAAAGAACAGTTTCAAAGTAAAGATTCTTCTTATAATGCATTCCCTTTTAGTCTAAAACACAATCTCTTGCCTTGAAACAGTGTTTAAGGCGAAAACAAAGCGGTTTCATAGTGTGAAAAAGATAAAGAACAGAGTTTCAAAGTAAAGTTTCTTCTAATAATGAATTCACTTACAATCTCTTGCCCTGAAACAGTGTTTATGGCGAATACAAAGCTGTTTCATAGTGTGAAAAAGGTAAAGAACAGTTTCAAAGTAAAGATTCTTCTTATAATGCATTATGTTTTAGTCTAAAACACAATCTCTTGCCCTGAAACAGTGTTTAAGTTGAATATAAAATTGTTTCATACTATGAAAAAGGTAAAGAACAGTTTCAAAGTAAAGATTCTTCTTATAATGCATTCCCTTTTAGTCGATAACACAATCTCTTGCCTTGAAACAGTGTTTAAGGCGAAAACAAAGCTGTTTCATAGTGTGAAAAAGGTAAAGAATAGAGTTTCAACTTAAAGATTCTTCTTATAATGCATTCCCTTTTAGTCTAAAACACAATCTCTTGCCCTGAAACACTGTTTTAAAATGAATACAAAGCTGTTTCATAGTGTGAAAAAGGTAAAGAACATAGTTTCAAAGTAAAGATTCTTCTTATAATGCATTCCCTTTTAGTCTAAAACACAATCTCTTGCCTTGAAACAGTGTTTCAGATGAATACAAAGCTGTTTCATTGTGTGAAAAAGGTAAAGAACAGAGTATCAAAGTAAAGTATCTTTTTATAATGAATTCCCTTTTAGTCTAAAACACAATCTCTTGCCCTGAAACAATGTTTAAGTTGAATATAAAGCTGTTTCATAGTGTGAAAAAGGTAAAAAACAGTTTCAAAGTAAATATTCTTCTTATAATGCATTCCCTTACAATCTCTTGCCCTGAAACCGTGTTTAAGGTGACTACAAAGCTGTTTCATAGTGTGAAAAAGGTAAAAAACAGTTTCAAAGTAAAGATTCTTCTTATAATGCATTATATTTTAGTCTAAAACACAATCTCTTGCCCTGAAACAGTGTTTAAGTTGAATATAAAATTGTTTCATACTATGAAAAAGGTAAAGAACAATTTCAAAGTAAAGATTCTTCTTATAATGCATTCCCTTTTAGTCTAAAACACAATCTCTTGCCTTGAAACAGTGTTTAAGGCGAAAACAAAGCTGTTTCATAGTGTGAAAAAGATAAAGAACAGAGTTTCAAAGTAAAGTTTCTTCTAATAATGAATTCCCTTACAATCTCTTGCCCTGAAACAGTGTTTATGGTGAATACAAAGCTGTTTCATAGTGTGAAAAAGGTAAAGAAAAGTTTCAAAGTAAAGATTCTTCTTATAATGCATTATATTTTAGTCTAAAACACAATCTCTTGCCCTGAAACAGTGTTTAAGTTGAATATAAAGCTTTTTCATAGTGTGAAAAAGGTAAAGAACAGTTTCAAAGTAAAGATTCTTCTTATAATGCATTCCCTTACAATCTCTTGCCCTGAAACAGTGTTTTAAGGTGAATACAAAGCTGTTTCATAGTGTGAAAAAGGTAAAGAACAGTTTCAAAGTAAAGATTCTTCTAATAATGCATTCCCTTTTAGTCTAAAACACAATCTCTTGCCCTGAAACAGTGTTTAAGGCGAATACAAAGCTGTTTCATAGCGTGAAAAAGGTAAAGAACAGAGTTTCAAAGTAAAGTTTCCTCTTATAATGCATTCCCTTACAATCTCTTGCCCTGAAACAGTGTTTATGGCGAATTCAAAGCTGTTTCATAGTGTGAAAAAGGTAAAGAACAGTTTCAAAGTAAAGATTCTTCTTATAATGCATTATCTTTTAGTCTAAAACACAATCTCTTGCCCTGAAACAGTGTTTAAGTTGAATATAAAGCTTTTTCATAGTGTGAAAAAGGTAAAGAACAGTTTCAAAGTAAAGATTCTTCTTATAATGCATTCCCTTACAATCTCTTGCCCTGAAACAGTGTTTAAGGTGATTACAAAGCTGTTTCATAGTGTGAAAAAGGTAAAGAACAGTTTCAAAGTAAAGATTCTTCTTATAATGCATTATATTTTAGTCTAAAACACAATCTCTTGCCCTGAAACAGTGTTTAAGTTGAATATAAAATTGTTTCATACTATGAAAAAGGTAAAGAACAGTTTCAAAGTAAAGATTCTTCTTATAATGCATTCCCTTTTAGTCTAAAACACAATCTCTTGCCTTGAAACAGTGTTTAAGGCGAAAACAAAGCTGTTTCATAGTGTGAAAAAGGTAAAGAACAGAGTTTCAACTTAAAGATTCTTCTTATAATGCATTCCCTTTTAGTCTAAAACACAATCTCTTGCCCTGAAACAGTGTTTTAAAATGAATACAAAGCTGTTTCATAGTGTGAAAAAGGTAAAGAACAGAGTTTCAAGTTAAAGATTCTTCTTATAATGCATTATATTTTAGTCTAAAACAAAATCTCTTGCCCTGAAACAGTGTTTAAGGTGAATACAAAGCTGTTTCATAGTGTGAAAAAGGTAAAGAACAGAGTATCAAAGTAAAGTTTCTTCTTATAATGAATTCCCTTTTAGTCTAAAACACAATCTCTTGCCCTGAAACAATGTTTAAGTTGAATATAAAGCTTTTTCATAGTGTGAAAAAGGTAAAGAACAGTTTCAAAGTAAAGATTCTTCTTATAATGCATTCCCTTACAATCTCTTGCCCTGAAACAGTGTTTAAGGCGAATACAAACCTGTTTCATAGTGTGAAAAAGGTAAAGAACAGTTTCAAAGTAAAGATTCTTCTAATAATGCATTCCCTTTTAGTCTAAAACACAATCTCTTGCCCTGAAACAGTGTTTTAAGGTGAATACAAAGCTGTTTCATAGTGTGAAAAAGGTAAAGAACAGAGCTTCAAGTTAAAGATTCTTCTTATAATGCATTATATTTTAGTCTAAAACAAAATCTCTTGCCCTGAAACAGTGTTTAAGGTGAATACAAAGCTGTTTCATAGTGTGAAAAAGGTAAAGAACAGAGTATCAAAGTAAAGTTTCTTCTTATAATGAATTCCCTTTTAGTCTAAAACACAATCTCTTGCCCTGAAACAATGTTTAAGTTGAATATAAAGCTTTTTCATAGTGTGAAAAAGGTAAAGAACAGTTTCAAAGTAAAGATTCTTCTTAAAATGCATTCCCTTACAATCTCTTGCCCTGAAACAGTGTTTAAGGCGAATACAAACCTGTTTCATAGTGTGAAAAAGGTAAAGAACAGTTTCAAAGTAAAGATTCTTCTAATAATGCATTCCCTTTTAGTCTAAAACACAATCTCTTGCCCTGAAACAGTGTTTAAGGTGAACACAAAGCTGTTTCATAGTGTGAAAAAGGTAAAGAACAGTTTCAAAGTAAAGATTCTTCTTATAATGCATTATATTTTAGTCTAAAACACAATCTCTTGCCCTGAAACAGTGTTTAAGTTGAATATAAAGCTGTTTCATAGTGTGAAAAAGGTAAAGAACAGTTTCAAATTAAAGATTCTTCTTACAATGCATTATATTTTAGTCTAAAACACAATCTCTTGCCCTGAAACAGTGTTTAAGTTGAATATAAAGCTGTTTCATAGTGTGAAAAAGGTAAAGAACAGAGTTTCAAAGTAAAGATACTTCTTATAATGCATTCCCTTTTAGTCTAAGACACAATCTCTTGCCCTGAAACAGTGTTTAAGTTGAATATAAAGCTGTTTCATAGTGTGAAAAACGTAAAGAACACAGTTTCAAAGTAAAGATTATTCTTATAATGCATTCCCTTTTAGTCTAAAACACAATCTCTTGCCCTGAAACAGTGTTTAAGTTGAATATAAAGCTGTTTCATAGTGTGAAAAAGGTAAAGAACAGAGTTTCAAAGTAAAGATTCTTCTTATAATGCATTCCCTTACAATCTCTTGCCCTGAAACCGTGTTTAACGTGACTACAAAGCTGTTTCATAGTGTGAAAAAGGTAAAGAACAGTTTCAAAGTAAAGATTCTTCTTCTAATGCATTATCTTTTAGTCTAAAACACAATCTCTTGCCCTGAAACAGTGTTTAAGTTGAATATAAAGCTTTTTCATAGTGTGAAAAAGGTAAAGAACAGTTTCAAAGTAAAGATTCTTCTTATAATGCATTCCCTTACAATCTCTTGCCCTGAAACAGTGTTTAAGGTGATTACAAAGCTGTTTCATAGTGTGAAAAAGGTAAAGAACAGTTTCAAAGTAAAGATTCTTCTTATAATGCATTATATTTTAGTCTAAAACACAATCTCTTGCCCTGAAACAGTGTTTAAGTTGAATATAAAATTGTTTCATACTATGAAAAAGGTAAAGAACAGTTTCAAAGTAAAGATTCTTCTTATAATGCATTCCCTTTTAGTCTAAAACACAATCTCTTGCCTTGAAACAGTGTTTAAGGCGAAAACAAAGCTGTTTCATAGTGTGAAAAAGGTAAAGAACAGAGTTTCAACTTAAAGATTCTTCTTATAATGCATTCCCTTTTAGTCTAAAACACAATCTCTTGCCCTGAAACAGTGTTTTAAAATGAATACAAAGCTGTTTCATAGTGTGAAAAAGGTAAAGAACAGAGTTTCAAGTTAAAGATTCTTCTTATAATGCATTATATTTTAGTCTAAAACAAAATCTCTTGCCCTGAAACAGTGTTTAAGGTGAATACAAAGCTGTTTCATAGTGTGAAAAAGGTAAAGAACAGAGTATCAAAGTAAAGTTTCTTCTTATAATGAATTCCCTTTTAGTCTAAAACACAATCTCTTGCCCTGAAACAATGTTTAAGTTGAATATAAAGCTTTTTCATAGTGTGAAAAAGGTAAAGAACAGTTTCAAAGTAAAGATTCTTCTTATAATGCATTCCCTTACAATCTCTTGCCCTGAAACAGTGTTTAAGGCGAATACAAACCTGTTTCATAGTGTGAAAAAGGTAAAGAACAGTTTCAAAGTAAAGATTCTTCTAATAATGCATTCCCTTTTAGTCTAAAACACAATCTCTTGCCCTGAAACAGTGTTTTAAGGTGAATACAAAGCTGTTTCATAGTGTGAAAAAGGTAAAGAACAGAGCTTCAAGTTAAAGATTCTTCTTATAATGCATTATATTTTAGTCTAAAACAAAATCTCTTGCCCTGAAACAGTGTTTAAGGTGAATACAAAGCTGTTTCATAGTGTGAAAAAGGTAAAGAACAGAGTATCAAAGTAAAGTTTCTTCTTATAATGAATTCCCTTTTAGTCTAAAACACAATCTCTTGCCCTGAAACAATGTTTAAGTTGAATATAAAGCTTTTTCATAGTGTGAAAAAGGTAAAGAACAGTTTCAAAGTAAAGATTCTTCTTAAAATGCATTCCCTTACAATCTCTTGCCCTGAAACAGTGTTTAAGGCGAATACAAACCTGTTTCATAGTGTGAAAAAGGTAAAGAACAGTTTCAAAGTAAAGATTCTTCTAATAATGCATTCCCTTTTAGTCTAAAACACAATCTCTTGCCCTGAAACAGTGTTTAAGGTGAACACAAAGCTGTTTCATAGTGTGAAAAAGGTAAAGAACAGTTTCAAAGTAAAGATTCTTCTTATAATGCATTATATTTTAGTCTAAAACACAATCTCTTGCCCTGAAACAGTGTTTAAGTTGAATATAAAGCTGTTTCATAGTGTGAAAAAGGTAAAGAACAGTTTCAAATTAAAGATTCTTCTTACAATGCATTATATTTTAGTCTAAAACACAATCTCTTGCCCTGAAACAGTGTTTAAGTTGAATATAAAGCTGTTTCATAGTGTGAAAAAGGTAAAGAACAGAGTTTCAAAGTAAAGATACTTCTTATAATGCATTCCCTTTTAGTCTAAGACACAATCTCTTGCCCTGAAACAGTGTTTAAGTTGAATATAAAGCTGTTTCATAGTGTGAAAAACGTAAAGAACACAGTTTCAAAGTAAAGATTATTCTTATAATGCATTCCCTTTTAGTCTAAAACACAATCTCTTGCCCTGAAACAGTGTTTAAGTTGAATATAAAGCTGTTTCATAGTGTGAAAAAGGTAAAGAACAGAGTTTCAAAGTAAAGATTCTTCTTATAATGCATTCCCTTACAATCTCTTGCCCTGAAACCGTGTTTAACGTGACTACAAAGCTGTTTCATAGTGTGAAAAAGGTAAAGAACAGTTTCAAAGTAAAGATTCTTCTTCTAATGCATTATATTTTAGTCTAAAACACAATCTCTTGCCCTGAAACAGTGTTTAAGTTGAATATAAAATTGTTTCATACTATGAAAAAGGTAAAGAACAGTTTCAAAGTAAAGATTCTTCTTATAATGCATTCCCTTTTAGTCTAAAACACAATCTCTTGCCTTGAAACAGTGTTTAAGGCGAAAACAAAGCGGTTTCATAGTGTGAAAAAGATAAAGAACAGAGTTTCAAAGTAAAGTTTCTTCTAATAATGAATTCACTTACAATCTCTTGCCCTGAAACAGTGTTTATGGCGAATACAAAGCTGTTTCATAGTGTGAAAAAGGTAAAGAACAGTTTCAAAGTAAAGATTCTTCTTATAATGCATTATGTTTTAGTCTAAAACACAATCTCTTGCCCTGAAACAGTGTTTAAGTTGAATATAAAGCTTTTTCATAGTGTGAAAAAGGTAAAGAACAGTTTCAAAGTAAAGATTCTTCTTATAATGCATTCCCTTACAATCTCTTGCCCTGAAACAGTGTTTTAAGGTGAATACAAAGCTGTTTCATAGTGTGAAAAAGGTAAAGAACAGAGTTTCAACTTAAAGATTCTTCTTATAATGCATTCCCTTTTAGTCTAAAACACAATCTCTTGCCCTGAAACAGTGTTTTAAAATGAATACAAAGCTGTTTCATAGTGTGAAAAAGGTAAAGAACAGAGTTTCAAGTTAAAGATTCTTCTTATAATGCATTATATTTTAGTCTAAAACACAATCTCTTGCCCTGAAACAGTGTTTAAGGTGAATACAAAGCTGTTTCATAGTGTGAAAAAGGTAAAGAACAGAGTATCAAAGTAAAGTTTCTTCTTATAATGAATTCCCTTTTAGTCTAAAACACAATCTCTTGCCCTGAAACAATGTTTAAGTTGAATATAAAGCTTTTTCATAGTGTGAAAAAGGTAAAGAACAGTTTCAAAGTAAAGATTCTTCTTATAATGCATTCCCTTACAATCTCTTGCCCTGAAACAGTGTTTAAGGCGAATACAAACCTGTTTCATAGTGTGAAAAAGGTAAAGAACAGTTTCAAAGTAAAGATTCTTCTAATAATGCATTCCCTTTTAGTCTAAAACACAATCTCTTGCCCTGAAACAGTGTTTTAAGGTGAATACAAAGCTGTTTCATAGTGTGAAAAAGGTAAAGAACAGAGTTTCAAGTTAAAGATTCTTCTTATAATGCATTATATTTTAGTCTAAAACAAAATCTCTTGCCCTGAAACAGTGTTTAAGGTGAATACAAAGCTGTTTCATAGTGTGAAAAAGGTAAAGAACAGAGTATCAAAGTAAAGTTTCTTCTTATAATGAATTCCCTTTTAGTCTAAAACACAATCTCTTGCCCTGAAACAATGTTTAAGTTGAATATAAAGCTTTTTCATAGTGTGAAAAAGGTAAAGAACAGTTTCAAAGTAAAGATTCTTCTTAAAATGCATTCCCTTACAATCTCTTGCCCTGAAACAGTGTTTAAGGCGAATACAAACCTGTTTCATAGTGTGAAAAAGGTAAAGAACAGTTTCAAAGTAAAGATTCTTCTAATAATGCATTCCCTTTTAGTCTAAAACACAATCTCTTGCCCTGAAACAGTGTTTAAGGTGAACACAAAGCTGTTTCATAGCGTGAAAAAGGTAAAGAACAGAGTTTCAAAGTAAAGTTTCCTCTTATAATGCATTCCCTTACAATCTCTTGCCCTGAAACAGTGTTTATGGCGAATACAAAGCTGTTTCATAGTGTGAAAAAGGTAAAGAACAGTTTCAAAGTAAAGATTCTTCTTATAATGCATTATCTTTTAGTCTAAAACACAATCTCTTGCCCTGAAACAGTGTTTAAGTTGAATATAAAGCTTTTTCATAGTGTGAAAAAGGTAAAGAACAGTTTCAAAGTAAAGATTGTTCTTATAATGCATTCCCTTACAATCTCTTGCCCTGAAACAGTGTTTAAGGTGATTACAAAGCTGTTTCATAGTGTGAAAAAGGTAAAGAACAGTTTCAAAGTAAAGATTCTTCTTATAATGCATTATATTTTAGTCTAAAACACAATCTCTTGCCCTGAAACAGTGTTTAAGTTGAATATAAAATTGTTTCATACTATGAAAAAGGTAAAGAACAGTTTCAAAGTAAAGATTCTTCTTATAATGCATTCCCTTTTAGTCTAAAACACAATCTCTTGCCCTGAAACAGTGTTTAAGGCGAAAACAAAGCTGTTTCATAGTGTGAAAAAGGTAAAGAACAGAGTTTCAACTTAAAGATTCTTCTTATAATGCATTCCCTTTTAGTCTAAAACACAATCTCTTGCCCTGAAACAGTGTTTTAAAATGAATACAAAGCTGTTTCATAGTGTGAAAAAGGTAAAGAACAGAGTTTCAAGTTAAAGATTCTTCTTATAATGCATTATATTTTAGTCTAAAACAAAATCTCTTGCCCTGAAACAGTGTTTAAGGTGAATACAAAGCTGTTTCATAGTGTGAAAAAGGTAAAGAACAGAGTATCAAAGTAAAGTTTCTTCTTATAATGAATTCCCTTTTAGTCTAAAACACAATCTCTTGCCCTGAAACAATGTTTAAGTTGAATATAAAGCTTTTTCATAGTGTGAAAAAGGTAAAGAACAGTTTCAAAGTAAAGATTCTTCTTATAATGCATTCCCTTACAATCTCTTGCCCTGAAACAGTGTTTAAGGCGAATACAAACCTGTTTCATAGTGTGAAAAAGGTAAAGAACAGTTTCAAAGTAAAGATTCTTCTAATAATGCATTCCCTTTTAGTCTAAAACACAATCTCTTGCCCTGAAACAGTGTTTTAAGGTGAATACAAAGCTGTTTCATAGTGTGAAAAAGGTAAAGAACAGAGTTTCAAGTTAAAGATTCTTCTTATAATGCATTATATTTTAGTCTAAAACAAAATCTCTTGCCCTGAAACAGTGTTTAAGGTGAATACAAAGCTGTTTCATAGTGTGAAAAAGGTAAAGAACAGAGTATCAAAGTAAAGTTTCTTCTTATAATGAATTCCCTTTTAGTCTAAAACACAATCTCTTGCCCTGAAACAATGTTTAAGTTGAATATAAAGCTTTTTCATAGTGTGAAAAAGGTAAAGAACAGTTTCAAAGTAAAGATTCTTCTTAAAATGCATTCCCTTACAATCTCTTGCCCTGAAACAGTGTTTAAGGCGAATACAAACCTGTTTCATAGTGTGAAAAAGGTAAAGAAAAGTTTCAAAGTAAAGATTCTTCTAATAATGCATTCCCTTTTAGTCTAAAACACAATCTCTTGCCCTGAAACAGTGTTTAAGGTGAACACAAAGCTGTTTCATAGTGTGAAAAAGGTAAAGAACAGTTTCAAAGTAAAGATTCTTCTTATAATGCATTATATTTTAGTCTAAAACACAATCTTTTGCCCTGAAACAGTGTTTAAGTTGAATATAAAGCTGTTTCATAGTGTGAAAAAGGTAAAGAACAGTTTCAAATTAAAGATTCTTCTTACAATGCATTATATTTTAGTCTAAAACACAATCTCTTGCCCTGAAACAGTGTTTAAGTTGAATATAAAGCTGTTTCATAGTGTGAAAAAGGTAAAGAACAGAGTTTCAAAGTAAAGATACTTCTTATAATGCATTCCCTTTTAGTCTAAGACACAATCTCTTGCCCTGAAACAGTGTTTAAGTTGAATATAAAGCTGTTTCATAGTGTGAAAAACGTAAAGAACACAGTTTCAAAGTAAAGATTATTCTTATAATGCATTCCCTTTTAGTCTAAAACACAATCTCTTGCCCTGAAACAGTGTTTAAGTTGAATATAAAGCTGTTTCATAGTGTGAAAAAGGTAAAGAACAGAGTTTCAAAGTAAAGATTCTTCTTATAATGCATTCCCTTACAATCTCTTGCCCTGAAACCGTGTTTAACGTGACTACAAAGCTGTTTCATAGTGTGAAAAAGGTAAAGAACAGTTTCAAAGTAAAGATTCTTCTTATAATTCATTATATTTTAGTCTAAAACACAATCTCTTGCCCTGAAACAGTGTTTAAGTTGAATATAAAATTGTTTCATACTATGAAAAAGGTAAAGAACAGTTTCAAAGTAAAGATTCTTCTTATAATGCATTCCCTTTTAGTCTAAAACACAATCTCTTGCCCTGAAACAGTGTTTAAGGTGAACACAAAGCTGTTTCATAGTGTGAAAAAGGTAAAGAACAGTTTCAAAGTAAAGATTCTTCTTATAATGCATTATATTTTAGTCTAAAACACAATCTCTTGCCCTGAAACAGTGTTTAAGTTGAATATAAAGCTGTTTCATAGTGTGAAAAAGGTAAAGAACAGTTTCAAATTAAAGATTCTTCTTACAATGCATTATATTTTAGTCTAAAACACAATCTCTTGCCCTGAAACAGTGTTTAAGTTGAATATAAAGCTGTTTCATAGTGTGAAAAAGGTAAAGAACAGAGTTTCAAAGTAAAGATACTTCTTATAATGCATTCCCTTTTAGTCTAAGACACAATCTCTTGCCCTGAAACAGTGTTTAAGTTGAATATAAAGCTGTTTCATAGTGTGAAAAACGTAAAGAACACAGTTTCAAAGTAAAGATTATTCTTATAATGCATTCCCTTTTAGTCTAAAACACAATCTCTTGCCCTGAAACAGTGTTTAAGTTGAATATAAAGCTGTTTCATAGTGTGAAAAAGGTAAAGAACAGAGTTTCAAAGTAAAGATTCTTCTTATAATGCATTCCCTTACAATCTCTTGCCCTGAAACCGTGTTTAACGTGACTACAAAGCTGTTTCATAGTGTGAAAAAGGTAAAGAACAGTTTCAAAGTAAAGATTCTTCTTATAATTCATTATATTTTAGTCTAAAACACAATCTCTTGCCCTGAAACAGTGTTTAAGTTGAATATAAAATTGTTTCATACTATGAAAAAGGTAAAGAACAGTTTCAAAGTAAAGATTCTTCTTATAATGCATTCCCTTTTAGTCTAAAACACAATCTCTTGCCTTGAAACAGTGTTTAAGGCGAAAACAAAGCTGTTTCATAGTGTGAAAAAGATAAAGAACAGAGTTTCAAAGTAAAGTTTCTTCTAATAATGAATTCACTTACAATCTCTTGCCCTGAAACAGTGTTTATGGCGAATACAAAGCTGTTTCATAGTGTGAAAAAGGTAAAGAACAGTTTCAAAGTAAATATTCTTCTTATAATGCATTATGTTTTAGTCTAAAACACAATCTCTTGCCCTGAAACAGTGTTTAAGTTGATTGTAAAGCTGTTTCATAGTGTGAAAAAGGTAAAGAACAGATTTTCAAATAAAGATTCTTCTTATAATGCATTCCCTTTTAGTCTAAAACACAATCTCTTGCCCTGAAACAGTGTTTTAAGGTGAATACAAAGCTGTTTCATAGTGTGAAAAAGGTAAAGAACAGAGTTTCAAGTTAAAGATTCTTCTTATAATGCATTCCCTTACAATCTCTTGCCCTGAAACAGTGTTTAAGGCGAAAACAAAGCTGTTTCATAGTGTGAAAAAGGTAAAGAACAGAGTTTCAACTTAAAGATTCTTCTTATAATGCATTCCCTTTTAGTCTAAAACACAATCTCTTGCCCTGAAACAGTGTTTTAAAATGAATACAAAGCTGTTTCATAGTGTGAAAAAGGTAAAGTACAGAGTTTCAAGTTAAAGATTCTTCTTATAATGCATTATATTTTAGTCTAAAACAAAATCTCTTGCCCTGAAACAGTGTTTAAGGTGAATACAAAGCTGTTTCATAGTGTGAAAAAGGTAAAGAACAGAGTATCAAAGTAAAGTTTCTTCTTATAATGAATTCCCTTTTAGTCTAAAACACAATCTCTTGCCCTGAAACAATGTTTAAGTTGAATATAAAGCTTTTTCATAGTGTGAAAAAGGTAAAGAACAGTTTCAAAGTAAAGATTCTTCTTATAATGCATTCCCTTACAATCTCTTGCCCTGAAACAGTGTTTAAGGCGAATACAAACCTGTTTCATAGTGTGAAAAAGGTAAAGAACAGTTTCAAAGTAAAGATTCTTCTAATAATGCATTCCCTTTTATTCTAAAACACAATCTCTTGCCCTGAAACAGTGTTTAAGGTGAACACAAAGCTGTTTCATAGTGTGAAAAAGGTAAAGAACAGTTTCAAAGTAAAGATTCTTCTTATAATGCATTATATTTTAGTCTAAAACACAATCTCTTGCCCTGAAACAGTGTTTAAGTTGAATATAAAGCTGTTTCATAGTGTGAAAAAGGTAAAGAACAGTTTCAAATTAAAGATTCTTCTTACAATGCATTATATTTTAGTCTAAAACACAATCTCTTGCCCTGAAACAGTGTTTAAGTTGAATATAAAGCTGTTTCATAGTGTGAAAAAGGTAAAGAACAGAGTTTCAAAGTAAAGATACTTCTTATAATGCATTCCCTTTTAGTCTAAGACACAATCTCTTGCCCTGAAACAGTGTTTAAGTTGAATATAAAGCTGTTTCATTGTGTGAAAAAGGTAAAGAACACAGTTTCAAAGTAAAGATTATTCTTATAATGCATTCCCTTTTAGTCTAAAACACAATCTCTTGCCCTGAAACAGTGTTTATGGCGAATACAAAGCTGTTTCATAGTGTGAAAAAGGTAAAGAACAGTTTCAAAGTAAATATTCTTCTTATAATGCATTATGTTTTAGTCTAAAACACAATCTCTTGCCCTGAAACAGTGTTTAAGTTGATTGTAAAGCTGTTTCATAGTGTGAAAAAGGTAAAGAACAGATTTTCAAATAAAGATTCTTCTTATAATGCATTCCCTTTTAGTCTAAAACACAATCTCTTGCCCTGAAACAGTGTTTTAAGGTGATTACAAAGCTGTTTCATAGTGTGAAAAAGGTAAAGAACAGAGTTTCAAGTTAAAGATTCTTCTTATAATGCATTCCCTTACAATCTCTTGCCCTGAAACAGTGTTTAAGGCGAAAACAAAGCTGTTTCATAGTGTGAAAAAGGTAAAGAACAGAGTTTCAACTTAAAGATTCTTCTTATAATGCATTCCCTTTTAGTCTAAAACACAATCTCTTGCCCTGAAACAGTGTTTTAAAATGAATACAAAGCTGTTTCATAGTGTGAAAAAGGTAAAGAACAGAGTTTCAAGTTAAAGATTCTTCTTATAATGCATTATATTTTAGTCTAAAACAAAATCTCTTGCCCTGAAACAGTGTTTAAGGTGAATACAAAGCTGTTTCATAGTGTGAAAAAGGTAAAGAACAGAGTATCAAAGTAAAGTTTCTTCTTATAATGAATTCCCTTTTAGTCTAAAACACAATCTCTTGCCCTGAAACAATGTTTAAGTTGAATATAAAGCTTTTTCATAGTGTGAAAAAGGTAAAGAACAGTTTCAAAGTAAAGATTCTTCTTATAATGCATTCCCTTACAATCTCTTGCCCTGAAACAGTGTTTAAGGCGAATACAAACCTGTTTCATAGTGTGAAAAAGGTAAAGAACAGTTTCAAAGTAAAGATTCTTCTAATAATGCATTCCCTTTTATTCTAAAACACAATCTCTTGCCCTGAAACAGTGTTTAAGGTGAACACAAAGCTGTTTCATAGTGTGAAAAAGGTAAAGAACAGTTTCAAAGTAAAGATTCTTCTTATAATGCATTATATTTTAGTCTAAAACACAATCTCTTGCCCTGAAACAGTGTTTAAGTTGAATATAAAGCTGTTTCATAGTGTGAAAAAGGTAAAGAACAGTTTCAAATTAAAGATTCTTCTTACAATGCATTATATTTTAGTCTAAAACACAATCTCTTGCCCTGAAACAGTGTTTAATTTGAATATAAAGCTGTTTCATAGTGTGAAAAAGGTAAAGAACACAGTTTCAAAGTAAAGATTATTCTTATAATGCATTCCCTTTTAGTCTAAAACACAATCTCTTGCCCTGAAACAGTGTTTATGGCGAATACAAAGCTGTTTCATAGTGTGAAAAAGGTAAAGAACAGTTTCAAAGTAAAGATTCTTCTTATAATGCATTATCTTTTAGTCTAAAACACAATCTCTTGCCCTGAAACAGTGTTTAAGTTGAATATAAAGCTTTTTCATAGTGTGAAAAAGGTAAAGAACAGTTTCAAAGTAAAGATTCTTCTTATAATGCATTCCCTTACAATCTCTTGCCCTGAAACAGTGTTTAAGGTGAATACAAAGCTGTTTCATAGTGTGAAAAAGGTAAAGAACATAGTTTCAAAGTAAAGATTCTTCTTATAATGCATTCCCTTTTAGTCTAAAACACAATCTCTTGCCCTGAAACAATGTTTAAGTTGAATATAAAGCTGTTTCATAGTGTGAAAAAGGTAAAGAACAGAGTTTCAAAGTAAAGATTCTTCTTATAATGCATTCCCTTACAATCTCTTGCCCTGAAACCGTGTTTAACGTGACTACAAAGCTGTTTCATAGTGTGAAAAAGGTAAAGAACAGTTTCAAAGTAAAGATTCTTCTTATAATGCATTATATTTTAGTCTAAAACACAATCTCTTGCCCTGAAACAGTGTTTAAGTTGAATATAAAATTGTTTCATACTATGAAAAAGGTAAAGAACAGTTTCAAAGTAAAGATTCTTCTTATAATGCATTCCCTTTTAGTCTAAAACACAATCTCTTGCCTTGAAACAGTGTTTAAGGCGAAAACAAAGCTGTTTCATAGTGTGAAAAAGATAAAGAACAGAGTTTCAAAGTAAAGTTTCTTCTAATAATGAATTCACTTACAATCTCTTGCCCTGAAACAGTGTTTATGGCGAATACAAAGCTGTTTCATAGTGTGAAAAAGGTAAAGAACAGTTTCAAAGTAAAGATTCTTCTTATAATGCATTATGTTTTAGTCTAAAACACAATCTCTTGCCCTGAAACAGTGTTTAAGTTGATTGTAAAGCTGTTTCATAGTGTGAAAAAGGTAAAGAACAGATTTTCAAATAAAGATTCTTCTTATAATGCATTCCCTTTTAGTCTAAAACACAATCTCTTGCCCTGAAACAGTGTTTTAAGGTGAATACAAAGCTGTTTCATAGTGTGAAAAAGGTAAAGAACAGAGTTTCAAGTTAAAGATTCTTCTTATAATGCATTCCCTTTTAGTCTAAAACACAATCTCTTGCCCTGAAACAGTGTTTTAAGGTGAATACAAAGCTGTTTCATAGTGTGAAAAAGGTAAAGAACAGAGTTTCAAGTTAAAGATTCTTCTTATAATGCATTATATTTTAGTCTAAAACAAAATCTCTTGCCCTGAAACAGTGTTTAAGGTGAATACAAAGCTGTTTCATAGTGTGAAAAAGGTAAAGAACAGAGTATCAAAGTAAAGTTTCTTCTTATAATGAATTCCCTTTTAGTCTAAAACACAATCTCTTGCCCTGAAACAATGTTTAAGTTGAATATAAAGCTGTTTCATAGTGTGAAAAAGGTAAAGAACAGTTTCAAAGTAAAGATTCTTCTTATAATGCATTCCCTTACAATCTCTTGCCCTGAAACAGTGTTTAAGTTGAATATAAAGCTGTTTCATAGTGTGAAAAAGGTAAAGAACACAGTTTCAAAGTAAAGATTATTCTTATAATGCATTCCCTTTTAGTCTAAAACACAATCTCTTGCCCTGAAACAGTGTTTAAGGCGAATACAAAGCTGTTTCATAGCGTGAAAAAGGTAAAGAACAGAGTTTCAAAGTAAAGTTTCCTCTTATAATGCATTCCCTTACAATCTCTTGCCCTGAAACAGTGTTTATGGCGAATACAAAGCTGTTTCATAGTGTGAAAAAGGTAAAGAACAGTTTCAAAGTAAAGATTCTTCTTATAATGCATTATCTTTTAGTCTAAAACACAATCTCTTGCCCTGAAACAGTGTTTAAGTTGAATATAAAGCTTTTTCATAGTGTGAAAAAGGTAAAGAACAGTTTCAAAGTAAAGATTCTTCTTATAATGCATTCCCTTACAATCTCTTGCCCTGAAACAGTGTTTAAGGTGAATACAAAGCTGTTTCATAGTGTGAAAAAGGTAAAGAACATAGTTTCAAAGTAAAGATTCTTCTTATAATGCATTCCCTTTTAGTCTAAAACACAATCTCTTGCCCTGAAACAATGTTTAAGTTGAATATAAAGCTGTTTCATAGTGTGAAAAAGGTAAAGAACAGAGTTTCAAAGTAAAGATTCTTCTTATAATGCATTCCCTTACAATCTCTTGCCCTGAAAACGTGTTTAACGTGACTACAAAGCTGTTTCATAGTGTGAAAAAGGTAAAGAACAGTTTCAAAGTAAAGATTCTTCTTATAATGCATTATATTTTAGTCTAAAACACAATCTCTTGCCCTGAAACAGTGTTTAAGTTGAATATAAAATTGTTTCATACTATGAAAAAGGTAAAGAACAGTTTCAAAGTAAAGATTCTTCTTATAATGCATTCCCTTTTAGTCTAAAACACAATCTCTTGCCTTGAAACAGTGTTTAAGGCGAAAACAAAGCTGTTTCATAGTGTGAAAAAGATAAAGAACAGAGTTTCAAAGTAAAGTTTCTTCTAATAATGAATTCACTTACAATCTCTTGCCCTGAAACAGTGTTTATGGCGAATACAAAGCTGTTTCATAGTGTGAAAAAGGTAAAGAACAGTTTCAAAGTAAATATTCTTCTTATAATGCATTATGTTTTAGTCTAAAACACAATCTCTTGCCCTGAAACAGTGTTTAAGTTGATTGTAAAGCTGTTTCATAGTGTGAAAAAGGTAAAGAACAGATTTTCAAATAAAGATTCTTCTTATAATGCATTCCCTTTTAGTCTAAAACACAATCTCTTGCCCTGAAACAGTGTTTTAAGGTGAATACAAAGCTGTTTCATAGTGTGAAAAAGGTAAAGAACAGAGTTTCAAGTTAAAGATTCTTCTTATAATGCATTCCCTTACAATCTCTTGCCCTGAAACAGTGTTTAAGGCGAAAACAAAGCTGTTTCATAGTGTGAAAAAGGTAAAGAACAGAGTTTCAACTTAAAGATTCTTCTTATAATGCATTCCCTTTTAGTCTAAAACACAATCTCTTGCCCTGAAACAGTGTTTTAAAATGAATACAAAGCTGTTTCATAGTGTGAAAAAGGTAAAGTACAGAGTTTCAAGTTAAAGATTCTTCTTATAATGCATTATATTTTAGTCTAAAACAAAATCTCTTGCCCTGAAACAGTGTTTAAGGTGAATACAAAGCTGTTTCATAGTGTGAAAAAGGTAAAGAACAGAGTATCAAAGTAAAGTTTCTTCTTATAATGAATTCCCTTTTAGTCTAAAACACAATCTCTTGCCCTGAAACAATGTTTAAGTTGAATATAAAGCTTTTTCATAGTGTGAAAAAGGTAAAGAACAGTTTCAAAGTAAAGATTCTTCTTATAATGCATTCCCTTACAATCTCTTGCCCTGAAACAGTGTTTAAGGCGAATACAAACCTGTTTCATAGTGTGAAAAAGGTAAAGAACAGTTTCAAAGTAAAGATTCTTCTAATAATGCATTCCCTTTTATTCTAAAACACAATCTCTTGCCCTGAAACAGTGTCTAAGGTGAACACAAAGCTGTTTCATAGTGTGAAAAAGGTAAAGAACAGTTTCAAATTAAAGATTCTTCTTACAATGCATTATATTTTAGTCTAAAACACAATCTCTTGCCCTGAAACAGTGTTTAAGTTGAATATAAAGCTGTTTCATAGTGTGAAAAAGGTAAAGAACAGAGTTTCAAAGTAAAGATACTTCTTATAATGCATTCCCTTTTAGTCTAAGACACAATCTCTTGCCCTGAAACAGTGTTTAAGTTGAATATAAAGCTGTTTCATTGTGTGAAAAAGGTAAAGAACACAGTTTCAAAGTAAAGATTATTCTTATAATGCATTCCCTTTTAGTCTAAAACACAATCTCTTGCCCTGAAACAGTGTTTATGGCGAATACAAAGCTGTTTCATAGTGTGAAAAAGGTAAAGAACAGTTTCAAAGTAAATATTCTTCTTATAATGCATTATGTTTTAGTCTAAAACACAATCTCTTGCCCTGAAACAGTGTTTAAGTTGATTGTAAAGCTGTTTCATAGTGTGAAAAAGGTAAAGAACAGATTTTCAAATAAAGATTCTTCTTATAATGCATTCCCTTTTAGTCTAAAACACAATCTCTTGCCCTGAAACAGTGTTTTAAGGTGATTACAAAGCTGTTTCATAGTGTGAAAAAGGTAAAGAACAGAGTTTCAAGTTAAAGATTCTTCTTATAATGCATTCCCTTACAATCTCTTGCCCTGAAACAGTGTTTAAGGCGAAAACAAAGCTGTTTCATAGTGTGAAAAAGGTAAAGAACAGAGTTTCAACTTAAAGATTCTTCTTATAATGCATTCCCTTTTAGTCTAAAACACAATCTCTTGCCCTGAAACAGTGTTTTAAAATGAATACAAAGCTGTTTCATAGTGTGAAAAAGGTAAAGAACAGAGTTTCAAGTTAAAGATTCTTCTTATAATGCATTATATTTTAGTCTAAAACAAAATCTCTTGCCCTGAAACAGTGTTTAAGGTGAATACAAAGCTGTTTCATAGTGTGAAAAAGGTAAAGAACAGAGTATCAAAGTAAAGTTTCTTCTTATAATGAATTCCCTTTTAGTCTAAAACACAATCTCTTGCCCTGAAACAATGTTTAAGTTGAATATAAAGCTTTTTCATAGTGTGAAAAAGGTAAAGAACAGTTTCAAAGTAAAGATTCTTCTTATAATGCATTCCCTTACAATCTCTTGCCCTGAAACAGTGTTTAAGGCGAATACAAACCTGTTTCATAGTGTGAAAAAGGTAAAGAACAGTTTCAAAGTAAAGATTCTTCTAATAATGCATTCCCTTTTATTCTAAAACACAATCTCTTGCCCTGAAACAGTGTTTAAGGTGAACACAAAGCTGTTTCATAGTGTGAAAAAGGTAAAGAACAGTTTCAAAGTAAAGATTATTCTTATAATGCATTATATTTTAGTCTAAAACACAATCTCTTGCCCTGAAACAGTGTTTAAGTTGAATATAAAGCTGTTTCATAGTGTGAAAAAGGTAAAGAACAGTTTCAAATTAAAGATTCTTCTTACAATGCATTATATTTTAGTCTAAAACACAATCTCTTGCCCTGAAACAGTGTTTAAGTTGAATATAAAGCTGTTTCATAGTGTGAAAAAGGTAAAGAACAGAGTTTCAAAGTAAAGATACTTCTTATAATGCATTCCCTTTTAGTCTAAGACACAATCTCTTGCCCTGAAAAAGTGTTTAAGTTGAATATAATGCTGTTTCATAGTGTGAAAAAGGTAAAGAACACAGTTTCAAAGTAAAGATTATTCTTATAATGCATTCCCTTTTAGTCTAAAACACAATCTCTTGCCCTGAAACAGTGTTTATGGCGAATACAAAGCTGTTTCATAGTGTGAAAAAGGTAAAGAACAGTTTCAAAGTAAAGATTCTTCTTATAATGCATTATCTTTTAGTCTAAAACACAATCTCTTGCCCTGAAACAGTGTTTAAGTTGAATATAAAGCTTTTTCATAGTGTGAAAAAGGTAAAGAACAGTTTCAAAGTAAAGATTCTTCTTATAATGCATTCCCTTACAATCTCTTGCCCTGAAACAGTGTTTAAGGTGAATACAAAGCTGTTTCATAGTGTGAAAAAGGTAAAGAACATAGTTTCAAAGTAAAGATTCTTCTTATAATGCATTCCCTTTTAGTCTAAAACACAATCTCTTGCCCTGAAACAATGTTTAAGTTGAATATAAAGCTGTTTCATAGTGTGAAAAAGGTAAAGAACAGAGTTTCAAAGTAAAGATTCTTCTTATAATGCATTCCCTTACAATCTCTTGCCCTGAAACCATGTTTAACGTGACTACAAAGCTGTTTCATAGTGTGAAAAAGGTAAAGAACAGTTTCAAAGTAAAGATTCTTCTTATAATGCATTATATTTTAGTCTAAAACACAATCTCTTGCCCTGAAACAGTGTTTAAGTTGAATATAAAATTGTTTCATACTATGAAAAAGGTAAAGAACAGTTTCAAAGTAAAGATTCTTCTTATAATGCATTCCCTTTTAGTCTAAAACACAATCTCTTGCCTTGAAACAGTGTTTAAGGCGAAAACAAAGCTGTTTCATAGTGTGAAAAAGATAAAGAACAGAGTTTCAAAGTAAAGTTTCTTCTAATAATGAATTCACTTACAATCTCTTGCCCTGAAACAGTGTTTATGGCGAATACAAAGCTGTTTCATAGTGTGAAAAAGGTAAAGAACAGTTTCAAAGTAAAGATTCTTCTTATAATGCATTATGTTTTAGTCTAAAACACAATCTCTTGCCCTGAAACAGTGTTTAAGGCGAATACAAACCTGTTTCATAGTGTGAAAAAGGTAAAGAACAGATTTTCAAATAAAGATTCTTCTTATAATGCATTCCCTTTTAGTCTAAAACACAATCTCTTGCCCTGAAACAGTGTTTTAAGGTGAATACAAAGCTGTTTCATAGTGTGAAAAAGGTAAAGAACAGAGTTTCAAGTTAAAGATTCTTCTTATAATGCATTCCCTTACAATCTCTTGCCCTGAAACAGTGTTTAAGGCGAATACAAAGCTGTTTCATAGTGTGAAAAAGGTAAAGAACAGAGTTTCAAAGTAAAGATTCTTCTTATAATGCATTCCCTTACAATCTCTTGCCCTGAAAACGTGTTTAACGTGACTACAAAGCTGTTTCATAGTGTGAAAAAGGTAAAGAACAGTTTCAAAGTAAAGATTCTTCTTATAATGCATTATATTTTAGTCTAAAACACAATCTCTTGCCCTGAAACAGTGTTTAAGTTGAATATAAAATTGTTTCATACTATGAAAAAGGTAAAGAACAGTTTCAAAGTAAAGATTCTTCTTATAATGCATTCCCTTTTAGTCTAAAACACAATCTCTTGCCTTGAAACAGTGTTTAAGGCGAAAACAAAGCTGTTTCATAGTGTGAAAAAGGTAAAGAACAGAGTTTCAACTTAAAGATTCTTCTTATAATGCATTCCCTTTTAGTCTAAAACACAATCTCTTGCCCTGAAACAGTGTTTTAAAATGAATACAAAGCTGTTTCATAGTGTGAAAAAGGTAAAGAACAGAGTTTCAAGTTAAAGATTCTTCTTATAATGCATTATATTTTAGTCTAAAACAAAATCTTTTGCCCTGAAACAGTGTTTAAGGTGAATACAAAGCTGTTTCATAGTGTGAAAAAGGTAAAGAACAGAGTATCAAAGTAAAGTTTCTTCTTATAATGAATTCCCTTTTAGTCGAAAACACAATCTCTTGCCCTGAAACAATGTTTAAGTTGAATATAAAGCTTTTTCATAGTGTGAAAAAGGTAAAGAACAGTTTCAAAGTAAAGATTCTTCTTATAATGCATTCCCTTACAATCTCTTGCCCTGAAACAGTGTTTAAGGCGAATACAAACCTGTTTCATAGTGTGAAAAAGGTAAAGAACAGTTTCAAAGTAAAGATTCTTCTAATAATGCATTCCCTTTTAGTCTAAAACACAATCTCTTGCCCTGAAACAGTGTTTAAGGCGAAAACAAAGCTGTTTCATAGTGTGAAAAAGATAAAGAACAGAGTTTCAAAGTAAAGTTTCTTCTAATAATGAATTCACTTACAATCTCTTGCCCTGAAACAGTGTTTATGGCGAATACAAAGCTGTTTCATAGTGTGAAAAAGGTAAAGAACAGTTTCAAAGTAAAGATTCTTCTTATAATGCATTATGTTTTAGTCTAAAACACAATCTCTTGCCCTGAAACAGTGTTTAAGTTGATTGTAAAGCTGTTTCATAGTGTGAAAAAGGTAAAGAACAGATTTTCAAATAAAGATTCTTCTTATAATGCATTCCCTTTTAGTCTAAAACACAATCTCTTGCCCTGAAACAGTGTTTTAAGGTGAATACAAAGCTGTTTCATAGTGTGAAAAAGGTAAAGAACAGAGTTTCAAGTTAAAGATTCTTCTTATAATGCATTCCCTTACAATCTCTTGCCCTGAAACAGTGTTTAAGGCGAAAACAAAGCTGTTTCATAGTGTGAAAAAGGTAAAGAACAGAGTTTCAACTTAAAGATTCTTCTTATAATGCATTCCCTTTTAGTCAAAAACACAATCTCTTGCCCTGAAACAGTGTTTTAAAATGAATACAAAGCTGTTTCATAGTGAGAAAAAGGTAAAGAACAGAGTTTCAAGTTAAAGATTCTTCTTATAATGCATTATATTTTAGTCTAAAACAAAATCTCTTGCCCTGAAACAGTGTTTAAGGTGAATACAAAGCTGTTTCATAGTGTGAAAAAGGTAAAGAACAGAGTATCAAAGTAAAGTTTCTTCTTATAATGAATTCCCTTTTAGTCTAAAACACAATCTCTTGCCCTGAAACAATGTTTAAGTTGAATATAAAGCTTTTTCATAGTGTGAAAAAGGTAAAGAACAATTTCAAAGTAAAGATTCTTCTTATAATGCATTCCCTTACAATCTCTTGCCCTGAAACAGTGTTTAAGGCGAATACAAACCTGTTTCATAGTGTGAAAAAGGTAAAGAACAGTTTCAAAGTAAAGATTCTTCTAATAATGCATTCCCTTTTAGTCTAAAACACAATCTCTTGCCCTGAAACAGTGTTTAAGGTGAACACAAAGCTGTTTCATAGTGTGAAAAAGGTAAAGAACAGTTTCAAAGTAAAGATTCTTCTTATAATGCATTATATTTTAGTCTAAAACACAATCTCTTGCCCTGAAACAGTGTTTAAGTTGAATATAAAGCTGTTTCATAGTGTGAAAAAGGTAAAGAACAGAGTTTCAAAGTAAAGATACTTCTTATAATGCATTCCCTTTTAGTCTAAGACACAATCTCTTGCCCTGAAACAGTGTTTAAGTTGAATATAAAGCTGTTTCATAGTGTGAAAAAGGTAAAGAACACAGTTTCAAAGTAAAGATTATTCTTATAATGCATTCCCTTTTAGTCTAAAACACAATCTCTTGCCCTGAAACAGTGTTTAAGGCGAATACAATGCTGTTTCATAGCGTGAAAAAGGTAAAGAACAGAGTTTCAAAGTAAAGTTTCCTCTTATAATGCATTCCCTTACAATCTCTTGCCCTGAAACAGTGTTTATGGCGAATACAAAGCTGTTTCATAGTGTGAAAAAGGTAAAGAACAGTTTCAAAGTAAAGATTCTTCTTATAATGCATTATCTTTTAGTCTAAAACACAATCTCTTGCCCTGAAACAGTGTTTAAGTTGAATATAAAGCTTTTTCATAGTGTGAAAAAGGTAAAGAACAGTTTCAAAGTAAAGATTCTTCTTATAATGCATTCCCTTACAATCTCTTGCCCTGAAACAGTGTTTAAGGTGAATACAAAGCTGTTTCATAGTGTGAAAAAGGTAAAGAACATAGTTTCAAAGTAAAGATTCTTCTTATAATGCATTCCCTTTTAGTCTAAAACACAATCTCTTGCCCTGAAACAATGTTTAAGTTGAATATAAAGCTGTTTCATAGTGTGAAAAAGATAAAGAACAGAGTTTCAAAGTAAAGTTTCTTCTAATAATGAATTCCCTTACAATCTCTTGCCCTGAAACCGTGTTTAACGTGACTACAAAGCTGTTTCATAGTGTGAAAAAGGTAAAGAACAGTTTCAAAGTAAAGATTCTTCTTATAATGCATTATATTTTATTCTAAAACACAATCTCTTGCCCTGAAACAGTGTTTAAGTTGAATATAAAATTGTTTCATACTATGAAAAAGGTAAAGAACAGATTTTCAAATAAAGATTCTTCTTATAATGCATTCCCTTTTAGTCTAAAAAACAATCTCTTGCCCTGAAACAGTGTTTTAAGGTGAATACAAAGCTGTTTCATAGTGTGAAAAAGGTAAAGAACAGAGTTTCAAGTTAAAGATTCTTCTTATAATGCATTCCCTTTTAGTCTAAAACACAATCTCTTGCCCTGAAACAGTGTTTTAAGGTGAATACAAAGCTGTTTCATATTGTGAAAAAGGTAAAGAACAGAGTTTCAAGTTAAAGATTCTTCTTATAATGCATTATATTTTAGTCTAAAACAAAATCTCTTGCCCTGAAACAGTGTTTAAGGTGAATACAAAGCTGTTTCATAGTGTGAAAAAGGTAAAGAACAGAGTATCAAAGTAAAGTTTCTTCTTATAATGAATTCCCTTTTAGTCTAAAACACAATCTCTTGCCCTGAAACAATGTTTAAGTTGAATATAAAGCTGTTTCATAGTGTGAAAAAGGTAAAGAACAGTTTCAAAGTAAAGATTCTTCTTATAATGCATTCCCTTACAATCTCTTGCCCTGAAACAGTGTTTAAGTTGAATATAAAGCTGTTTCATAGTGTGAAAAAGGTAAAGAACACAGTTTCAAAGTAAAGATTATTCTTATAATGCATTCCCTTTTAGTCTAAAACACAATCTCTTGCCCTGAAACAGTGTTTAAGGCGAATACAAACCTGTTTCATAGTGTGAAAAAGGTAAAGAACAGTTTCAAAGTAAAGATTCTTCTAATAATGCATTCCCTTTTAGTCTAAAACACAATCTCTTGCCCTGAAACAGTGTTTATGGCGAATACAAAGCTGTTTCATAGTGTGATAAAGGTAAAGAACAGTTTCAAAGTAAAGATTCTTCTTATAATGCATTATCTTTTATTCTAAAACACAATCTCTTGCCCTGAAACAGTGTTTAAGTTGAATATAAAGCTTTTTCATAGTGTGAAAAAGGTAAAGAACAGTTTCAAAGTAAAGATTCTTCTTATAATGCATTCCCTTACAATCTCTTGCCCTGAAACAGTGTTTAAGGTGAATACAAAGCTGTTTCATAGTGTGAAAAAGGTAAAGAACATAGTTTCAAAGTAAAGATTCTTCTTATAATGCATTCCCTTTTAGTCTAAAACACAATCTCTTGCCCTGAAACAATGTTTAAGTTGAATATAAAGCTGTTTCATAGTGTGAAAAAGGTAAAGAACAGAGTTTCAAAGTAAAGATTCTTCTTATAATGCATTCCCTTACAATCTCTTGCCCTGAAAACGTGTTTAACGTGACTACAAAGCTGTTTCATAGTGTGAAAAAGGTAAAGAACAGTTTCAAAGTAAAGATTCTTCTTATAATGCATTATATTTTAGTCTAAAACACAATCTCTTGCCCTGAAACAGTGTTTAAGTTGAATATAAAATTGTTTCATACTATGAAAAAGGTAAAGAACAGTTTCAAAGTAAAGATTCTTCTTACAATGCATTCCCTTTTAGTCTAAAACACAATCTCTTGCCTTGAAACAGTGTTTAAGGCGAAAACAAAGCTGTTTCATAGTGTGAAAAAGGTAAAGAACAGAGTTTCAACTTAAAGATTCTTCTTATAAAGCATTCCCTTTTAGTCTAAAACACAATCTCTTGCCCTGAAACAGTGTTTTAAAATGAATACAAAGCTGTTTCATAGTGTGAAAAAGGTAAAGAACAGAGTTTCAAGTTAAAGATTCTTCTTATAATGCATTATATTTTAGTCTAAAACAAAATCTCTTGCCCTGAAACAGTGTTTAAGGTGAATACAAAGCTGTTTCATAGTGTGAAAAAGGTAAAGAACAGAGTATCAAAGTAAAGTTTCTTCTTATAATGAATTCCCTTTTAGTCGAAAACACAATCTCTTGCCCTGAAACAATGTTTAAGTTGAATATAAAGCTTTTTCATAGTGTGAAAAAGGTAAAGAACAGTTTCAAAGTAAAGATTCTTCTTATAATGCATTCCCTTACAATCTCTTGCCCTGAAACAGTGTTTAAGGCGAATACAAACCTGTTTCATAGTGTGAAAAAGGTAAAGAACAGTTTCAAAGTAAAGATTCTTCTAATAATGCATTCCCTTACAATCTCTTGCCCTGAAACAGTGTTTAAGGTGAATACAAAGCTGTTTCATAGTGTGAAAAAGGTAAAGAACATAGTTTCAAAGTAAAGATTCTTCTTATAATGCATTCCCTTTTAGTCTAAAACACAATCTCTTGCCCTGAAACAATGTTTAAGTTGAATATAAAGCTGTTTCATAGTGTGAAAAAGATAAAGAACAGAGTTTCAAAGTAAAGTTTCTTCTAATAATGAATTCCCTTACAATCTCTTGCCCTGAAACCGTGTTTAACGTGACTACAAAGCTGTTTCATAGTGTGAAAAAGGTAAAGAACAGTTTCAAAGTAAAGATTCTTCTTATAATGCATTATATTTTATTCTAAAACACAATCTCTTGCCCTGAAACAGTGTTTAAGTTGAATATAAAATTGTTTCATACTATGAAAAAGGTAAAGAACAGATTTTCAAATAAAGATTCTTCTTATAATGCATTCCCTTTTAGTCTAAAAAACAATCTCTTGCCCTGAAACAGTGTTTTAAGGTGAATACAAAGCTGTTTCATAGTGTGAAAAAGGTAAAGAACAGAGTTTCAAGTTAAAGATTCTTCTTATAATGCATTCCCTTTTAGTCTAAAACACAATCTCTTGCCCTGAAACAGTGTTTTAAGGTGAATACAAAGCTGTTTCATAGTGTGAAAAAGGTAAAGAACAGAGTTTCAAGTTAAAGATTCTTCTTATAATGCATTATATTTTAGTCTAAAACAAAATCTCTTGCCCTGAAACAGTGTTTAAGGTGAATACAAAGCTGTTTCATAGTGTGAAAAAGGTAAAGAACAGAGTATCAAAGTAAAGTTTCTTCTTATAATGAATTCCCTTTTAGTCTAAAACACAATCTCTTGCCCTGAAACAATGTTTAAGTTGAATATAAAGCTGTTTCATAGTGTGAAAAAGGTAAAGAACAGTTTCAAAGTAAAGATTCTTCTTATAATGCATTCCCTTACAATCTCTTGCCCTGAAACAGTGTTTAAGTTGAATATAAAGCTGTTTCATAGTGTGAAAAAGGTAAAGAACAGTTTCAAAGTAAAGATTCTTCTTATAATGCATTCCCTTTTAGTCTAAGACACAATCTCTTGCCCTGAAACAGTGTTTAAGTTGAATATAAAGCTGTTTCATAGTGTGAAAAAGGTAAAGAACACAGTTTCAAAGTAAAGATTCTTCTTATAATGCATTCCCTTTTAGTCTAAGACACAATCTCTTGCCCTGAAACAGTGTTTAATGCGAATACAAAGCTGTTTCATAGCGTGAAAAAGGTAAAGAACAGAGTTTCAAAGTAAAGTTTCCTCTTATAATGCATTCCCTTACAATCTCTTGCTCTGAAACAGTGTTTATGGCGAATACAAAGCTGTTTCATAGTGTGAAAAAGGTAAAGACCAGTTTCAAAGTAAAGATTCTTCTTATAATGCATTCCCTTTTAGTCTAAAACACAATCTCTTGCCCTGAAACAGTGTTTAAGGTCAATACAAAGCTGTTTCATAGTGTGAAAAAGGTAAAGAACAGAGTTTCAAAGTAAAGATTCTTCTGATAATGCATTCCCTTTTAGTCTAAGACACAATCTGTTGCCCTGAAACAGTGTTTAAGTTGAATATAAAGCTGTTTCATAGTGTGAAAAAGGTAAAGAACACAGTTTCAAAGTAAAGATTCTTCTTATAATGCATTCCCTTTTAGTCTAAAACACAATCTCTTGCCCTGAAACAGTGTTTAAAGCGAATACAAAGCTGTTTCATAGCGTGAAAAAGGTAAAGAACAGAGTTTCAAAGTAAAGTTTCCTATTATAATGCATTCCCTTACAATCTCTTGCCCTGAAACAGTGTTTATGGTGAATACAAAGCTGTTTCATAGTGTGAAAAAGGTAAAGAACAGTTTCAAAGTAAAGATTCTTCTTATAATGCATTCCCTTACAATCTCTTGCCCTGAAACAGTGTTTAAGGTGAATACAAAGCTGTTTCATAGTGTGAAAAAGGTAAAGAACAGTTTCAAAGTAAAGATTCTTCTTATAATGCATTCCCTTTTAGTCTAAAACACAATCTCTTGCCCTGAAACAGTGTTTAAGGTGAATACAAAGCTGTTTCATAGTGTGATAAAGGTAAAGAACAGTTTCAAAGTAAAGATTCTTCTTATAATGCATTCCCTTTTAGTCTAAAACACAATCTCTTGCCCTGAAACAATGTTTAAGTTGAATATAAAGCTGTTTCATAGTGTGAAAAAGGTAAAGAACAGAGTTTCAAAGTAAAGATTCTTCTTATAATGCATTCCCTTACAATCTCTTGCCCTGAAACCGTGTTTAACGTGACTACAAAGCTGTTTCATAGTGTGAAAAAGGTAAAGAACAGTTTCAAAGTAAAGATTCTTCTTATAATGCATTATATTTTAGTCTAAAACACAATCTCTTGCCCTGAAACAGTGTTTAAGTTGAATATAAAATTGTTTCATACTATGAAAAAGGTAAAGAACAGTTTCAAAGTAAAGATTCTTCTTATAATGCATTCCCTTTTAGTCTAAAACACAATCTCTTGCCTTGAAACAGTGTTTAAGGCGAAAACAAAGCTGTTTCATAGTGTGAAAAAGATAAAGAACAGAGTTTCAAAGTAAAGTTTCTTCTAATAATGAATTCACTTACAATCTCTTGCCCTGAAACAGTGTTTATGGCGAATACAAAGCTGTTTCATAGTGTGAAAAAGGTAAAGAACAGTTTCAAAGTAAAGATTCTTCTTATAATGCATTATGTTTTAGTCTAAAACACAATCTCTTGCCCTGAAACAGTGTTTAAGTTGATTGTAAAGCTGTTTCATAGTGTGAAAAAGGTAAAGAACAGATTTTCAAATAAAGATTCTTCTTATAATGCATTCCCTTTTAGTCTAAAACACAATCTCTTGCCCTGAAACAGTGTTTTAAGGTGAATACAAAGCTGTTTCATAGTGTGAAAAAGGTAAAGAACAGTTTCAAAGTAAAGATTCTTCTTATAATGCATTATATTTTAGTCTAAAACAAAATCTCTTGCCCTGAAACAGTTTTTAAGGTGAATACAAAGCTGTTTCATAGTGTGAAAAAGGTAAAGAACAGAGTATCAAAGTAAAGTTTCTTCTTATAATGAATTCCCTTTTAGTCTAAAACACAATCTCTTGCCCTGAAACAATGTTTAAGTTGAATATAAAGCTGTTTCATAGTGTGAAAAAGGTAAAGAACAGTTTCAAAGTAAAGATTCTTCTTATAATGCATTCCCTTACAATCTCTTGCCCTGAAACAGTGTTTAAGTTGAATATAAAGCTGTTTCATAGTGTGAAAAAGGTAAAGAACAGAGTTTCAAAGTAAATATTCTTCTTATAATGCATTCCCTTTTAGTCTAAGACACAATCTCTTGCCCTGAAACAGTGTTTAAGTTGAATACAAAGCTGTTTCATAGTGTGAAAAAGGTAAAGACCAGTTTCAAAGTAAAGATTCTTCTTATAATGCATTCCCTTTTAGTCTAAAACACAATCTCTTGCCCTGAAACAGTGTTTACGGTCAATACAAAGCTGTTTCATAGTGTGAAAAAGGTAAAGAACAGAGTTTCAAAGTAAAGATTCTTCTGATAATGCATTCCCTTTTAGTCTAAGACACAATCTGTTGCCCTGAAACAGTGTTTAAGTTGAATATAAAGCTGTTTCATAGTGTGAAAAAGGTAAAGAACACAGTTTCAAAGTAAAGATTCTTCTTATAATGCATTCCCTTTTAGTCTAAAACACAATCTCTTGCCCTGAAACAGTGTTTAAAGCGAATACAAAGCTGTTTCATAGCGTGAAAAAGGTAAAGAACAGAGTTTCAAAGTAAAGTTTCCTATTATAATGCATTCCCTTACAATCTCTTGCCCTGAAACAGTGTTTATGGTGAATACAAAGCTGTTTCATAGTGTGAAAAAGGTAAAGAACAGTTTCAAAGTAAAGATTCTTCTTATAATGCATTCCCTTACAATCTCTTGCCCTGAAACAGTGTTTAAGGTGAATACAAAGCTGTTTCATAGTGTGAAAAAGGTAAAGAACAGTTTCAAAGTAAAGATTCTTCTTATAATGCATTCCCTTTTAGTCTAAAACACAATCTCTTGCCCTGAAACAGTGTTTAAGGTGAATACAAAGCTGTTTCATAGTGTGATAAAGGTAAAGAACAGTTTCAAAGTAAAGATTCTTCTTATAATGCATTCCCTTTTAGTCTAAAACACAATCTCTTGCCCTGAAACAATGTTTAAGTTGAATATAAAGCTGTTTCATAGTGTGAAAAAGGTAAAGAACAGAGTTTCAAAGTAAAGATTCTTCTTATAATGCATTCCCTTACAATCTCTTGCCCTGAAACCGTGTTTAACGTGACTACAAAGCTGTTTCATAGTGTGAAAAAGGTAAAGAACAGTTTCAAAGTAAAGATTCTTCTTATAATGCATTATATTTTAGTCTAAAACACAATCTCTTGCCCTGAAACAGTGTTTAAGTTGAATATAAAATTGTTTCATACTATGAAAAAGGTAAAGAACAGTTTCAAAGTAAAGATTCTTCTTATAATGCATTCCCTTTTAGTCTAAAACACAATCTCTTGCCTTGAAACAGTGTTTAAGGCGAAAACAAAGCTGTTTCATAGTGTGAAAAAGATAAAGAACAGTTTCAAAGTAAAGTTTCTTCTAATAATGAATTCACTTACAATCTCTTGCCCTGAAACAGTGTTTATGGCGAATACAAAGCTGTTTCATAGTGTGAAAAAGGTAAAGAACAGTTTCAAAGTAAAGATTCTTCTTATAATGCATTATGTTTTAGTTTAAAACACAATCTCTTGCCCTGAAACAGTGTTTAAGTTGATTGTAAAGCTGTTTCATAGTGTGAAAAAGGTAAAGAACAGATTTTCAAATAAAGATTCTTCTTATAATGCATTCCCTTTTAGTCTAAAACACAATCTCTTGCCCTGAAACAGTGTTTTAAGGTGAATACAAAGCTGTTTCATAGTGTGAAAAAGGTAAAGAACAGAGTTTCAAGTTAAAGATTCTTCTTATAATGCATTCCCTTACAATCTCTTGCCCTGAAACAGTGTTTAAGGCGAATACAAAGCTGTTTCATAGTGTGAAAAAGGTAAAGAACAGTTTCAAAGTAAAGATTCTTCTTATAATACATTGTTTTATTCTAAAACACAATCTCTTGCCCTGAAACAGTGTTTAAGTTGATTGTAAAGCTGTTTCATAGTGTGAAAAAGGTAAAGAACAGATTTTCAAATAAAGATTCTTCTTATAATGCATTCCCTTTTAGTCTAAAAAACAATCTCTTGCCCTGAAACAGTGTTTTAAGGTGAATACAAAGCTGTTTCATAGTGTGAAAAAGGTAAAGAACAGAGTTTCAAGTTAAAGATTCTTCTTATAATGCATTCCCTTTTAGTCTAAAACACAATCTCTTGCCCTGAAACAGTGTTTTAAGGTGAATACAAAGCTGTTTCATAGTGTGAAAAAGGTAAAGAACAGAGTTTCAAGTTAAAGATTCTTCTTATAATGCATTATATTTTAGTCTAAAACAAAATCTCTTGCCCTGAAACAGTGTTTAAGGTGAATACAAAGCTGTTTCATAGTGTGAAAAAGGTAAAGAACAGAGTATCAAAGTAAAGTTTCTTCTTATAATGAATTCCCTTTTAGTCTAAAACACAATCTCTTGCCCTGAAACAATGTTTAAGTTGAATATAAAGCTGTTTCATAGTGTGAAAAAGGTAAAGAACAGTTTCAAAGTAAAGATTCTTCTTATAATGCATTCCCTTACAATCTCTTGCCCTGAAACAGTGTTTAAGTTGAATATAAAGCTGTTTCATAGTGTGAAAAAGGTAAAGAACAGAGTTTCAAAGTAAATATTCTTCTTATAATGCATTCCCTTTTAGTCTAAGACACAATCTCTTGCCCTGAAACAGTGTTTAAGTTGAATATAAAGCTGTTTCATAGTGTGAAAAAGGTAAAGAACACAGTTTCAAAGTAAAGATTCTTCTTATAATGCATTCCCTTTTAGTCTAAGACACAATCTCTTGCCCTGAAACAGTGTTTAATGCGAATACAAAGCTGTTTCATAGCGTGAAAAAGGTAAAGAACAGAGTTTCAAAGTAAAGTTTCCTCTTATAATGCATTCCCTTACAATCTCTTGCCCTGAAACAGTGTTTATGGCGAATACAAAGCTGTTTCATAGTGTGAAAAAGGTAAAGACCAGTTTCAAAGTAAAGATTCTTCTTATAATGCATTCCCTTTTAGTCTAAAACACAATCTCTTGCCTTGAAACAGTGTTTAAGGTGAATACAAAGCTGTTTCATAGTGTGAAAAAGGTAATGAACAGAGTTTCAAAGTAAAGATTCTTCTGATAATGCATTCCCTTTTAGTCTAAGACACAATCTGTTGCCCTGAAACAGTGTTTAAGTTGAATATAAAGCTGTTTCATAGTGTGAAAAAGATAAAGAACAGAGTTTCAAAGTAAAGTTTCTTCTAATAATGAATTCACTTACAATCTCTTGCCCTGAAACAGTGTTTATGACGAATACAAAGCTGTTTCATAGTGTGAAAAAGGTAAAGAACAGTTTCAAAGTAAAGATTCTTCTTATAATGCATTATGTTTTAGTCTAAAACACAATCTCTTGCCCTGAAACAGTGTTTAATTTGATTGTAAAGCTGTTTCATAGTGTGAAAAAGGTAAAGAACAGATTTTCAAATAAAGATTCTTCTTATAATGCATTCCCTTTTAGTCTAAAACACAATCTCTTGCCCTGAAACAGTGTTTTAAGGTGAATACAAAGCTGTTTCATAGTGTGAAAAAGGTAAAGAACAGAGTTTCAAGTTAAAGATTCTTCTTATAATGCATTCCCTTACAATCTCTTGCCCTGAAACAGTGTTTAAGGCGAATACAAAGCTGTTTTATAGTGTGAAAAAGGTAAAGAACAGTTTCAAAGTAAAGATTCTTCTTATAATACATTGTTTTATTCTAAAACACAATCTCTTGCCCTGAAACAGTGTTTAAGTTGATTGTAAAGCTGTTTCATAGTGTGAAAAAGGTAAAGAACAGATTTTCAAATAAAGATTCTTCTTATAATGCATTCCCTTTTAGTCTAAAAAACAATCTCTTGCCCTGAAACAGTGTTTTAAGGTGAATACAAAGCTGTTTCATAGTGTGAAAAAGGTAAAGAACAGAGTTTCAAGTTAAAGATTCTTCTTATAATGCATTCCCTTTTAGTCTAAAACAAAATCTCTTGCCCTGAAACAGTGTTTAAGGTGAATACAAAGCTGTTTCATAGTGTGAAAAAGGTAAAGAACAGAGTATCAAAGTAAAGTTTCTTCTTATAATGAATTCCCTTTTAGTCTAAAACACAATCTCTTGCCCTGAAACAATGTTTAAGTTGAATATAAAGCTGTTTCATAGTGTGAAAAAGGTAAAGAACAGTTTCAAAGTAAAGATTCTTCTTATAATGCATTCCCTTACAATCTCTTGCCCTGAAACAGTGTTTAAGTTGAATATAAAGCTGTTTCATAGTGTGAAAAAGGTAAAGAACAGAGTTTCAAAGTAAAGATTCTTCTTATAATGCATTCCCTTTTAGTCTAAGACACAATCTCTTGCCCTGAAACAGTGTTTAAGTTGAATATAAAGCTGTTTCATAGTGTGAAAAAGGTAAAGAACACAGTTTCAAAGTAAAGATTCTTCTTATAATGCATTCCCTTTTAGTCTAAGACACAATCTCTTGCCCTGAAACAGTGTTTAATGCGAATACAAAGCTGTTTCATAGCGTGAAAAAGGTAAAGAACAGAGTTTCAAAGTAAAGTTTCCTCTTATAATGCATTCCCTTACAATCTCTTGCCCTGAAACAGTGTTTATAGCGAATACAAAGCTGTTTCATAGTGTGAAAAAGGTAAAGACCAGTTTCAAAGTAAAGATTCTTCTTATAATGCATTCCCTTTTAGTCTAAAACACAATCTCTTGCCCTGAAACAGTGTTTAAGGTCAATACAAAGCTGTTTCATAGTGTGAAAAAGGTAAAGAACAGAGTTTCAAAGTAAAGATTCTTCTGATAATGCATTCCCTTTTAGTCTAAGACACAATCTGTTGCCCTGAAACAGTGTTTAAGTTGAATATAAAGCTGTTTCATAGTGTGAAAAAGGTAAAGAACACAGTTTCAAAGTAAAGATTCTTCTTATAATGCATTCCCTTTTAGTCTAAAACACAATCTCTTGCCCTGAAACAGTGTTTAAAGCGAATACAAAGCTGTTTCATAGCGTGAAAAAGGTAAAGAACAGAGTTTCAAAGTAAAGTTTCCTATTATAATGCATTCCCTTACAATCTCTTGCCCTGAAACAGTGTTTATGGTGAATACAAAGCTGTTTCATAGTGTGAAAAAGGTAAAGAACAGTTTCAAAGTAAAGATTCTTCTTATAATGCATTCCCTTACAATCTCTTGCCCTGAAACAGTGTTTAAGGTGAATACAAAGCTGTTTCATAGTGTGAAAAAGGTAAAGAACAGTTTCAAAGTAAAGATTCTTCTTATAATGCATTCCCTTTTAGTCTAAAACACAATCTCTTGCCCTGAAACAGTGTTTAAGGTGAATACAAAGCTGTTTCATAGTGTGATAAAGGTAAAGAACAGTTTCAAAGTAAAGATTCTTCTTATAATGCATTATGTTTTAGTCTAAAACACAATCTCTTGCCCTGAAACAGTGTTTAAGTTGATTGTAAAGCTGTTTCATAGTGTGAAAAAGGTAAAGAACAGATTTTCAAATAAAGATTCTTCTTATAATGCATTCCCTTTTAGTCTAAAACACAATCTCTTGCCCTGAAACAGTGTTTTAAGGTGAATACAAAGCTGTTTCATAGTGTGAAAAAGGTAAAGAACAGAGTTTCAAGTTAAAGATTCTTCTTATAATGCATTCCCTTTTAGTCTAAAACACAATCTCTTGCCCTGAAACAGTGTTTTAAGGTGAATACAAAGCTGTTTCATAGTGTGAAAAAGGTAAAGAACAGAGTTTCAAGTTAAAGATTCTTCTTATAATGCATTATATTTTAGTCTAAAACAAAATCTCTTGCCCTGAAACAGTGTTTAAGGTGAATACAAAGCTGTTTCATAGTGTGAAAAAGGTAAAGAACAGAGTATCAAAGTAAAGTTTCTTCTTATAATGAATTCCCTTTTAGTCTAAAACACAATCTCTTGCCCTGAAACAATGTTTAAGTTGAATATAAAGCTGTTTCATAGTGTGAAAAAGGTAAAGAACAGTTTCAAAGTAAAGATTCTTCTTATAATGCATTCCCTTACAATCTCTTGCCCTGAAACAGTGTTTAAGTTGAATATAAAGCTGTTTCATAGTGTGAAAAAGGTAAAGAACAGAGTTTCAAAGTAAATATTCTTCTTATAATGCATTCCCTTTTAGTCTAAGACACAATCTCTTGCCCTGAAACAGTGTTTAAGTTGAATATAAAGCTGTTTCATAGTGTGAAAAAGGTAAAGAACACAGTTTCAAAGTAAAGATTCTTCTTATAATGCATTCCCTTTTAGTCTAAGACACAATCTCTTGCCCTGAAACAGTGTTTAATGCGAATACAAAGCTGTTTCATAGCGTGAAAAAGGTAAAGAACAGAGTTTCAAAGTAAAGTTTCCTCTTATAATGCATTCCCTTACAATCTCTTGCCCTGAAACAGTGTTTATGGCGAATACAAAGCTGTTTCATAGTGTGAAAAAGGTAAAGACCAGTTTCAAAGTAAAGATTCTTCTTATAATGCATTCCCTTTTAGTCTAAAACACAATCTCTTGCCTTGAAACAGTGTTTAAGGTGAATACAAAGCTGTTTCATAGTGTGAAAAAGGTAATGAACAGAGTTTCAAAGTAAAGATTCTTCTGATAATGCATTCCCTTTTAGTCTAAGACACAATCTGTTGCCCTGAAACAGTGTTTAAGTTGAATATAAAGCTGTTTCATAGTGTGAAAAAGGTAAAGAACACAGTTTCAAAGTAAAGATTCTTCTTATAATGCATTCCCTTACAATCTCTTGCCCTGAAACCGTGTTTAACATGACTACAAAGCTGTTTCATAGTGTGAAAAAGGTAAAGAACAGTTTCAAAGTAAAGATTCTTCTTATAATGCATTATATTTTAGTCTAAAACACAATCTCTTGCCCTGAAACAGTGTTTAAGTTGAATATAAAATTGTTTCATACTATGAAAAAGGTAAAGAACAGTTTCAAAGTAAAGATTCTTCTTATAATGCATTCCCTTTTAGTCTAAAACACAATCTCTTGCCTTGAAACAGTGTTTAAGGCGAAAACAAAGCTGTTTCATAGTGTGAAAAAGATAAAGAACAGAGTTTCAAAGTAAAGTTTCTTCTAATAATGAATTCACTTACAATCTCTTGCCCTGAAACAGTGTTTGTGGCGAATACAAAGCTGTTTCATAGTGTGAAAAAGGTAAAGAACAGTTTCAAAGTAAAGATTCTTCTTATAATGCATTATGTTTTAGTCTAAAACACAATCTCTTGCCCTGAAACAGTGTTTAAGTTGATTGTAAAGCTGTTTCATAGTGTGAAAAAGGTAAAGAACAGATTTTCAAATAAAGATTCTTCTTATAATGCATTCCCTTTTAGTCTAAAACACAATCTCTTGCCCTGAAACAGTGTTTTAAGGTGAATACAAAGCTGTTTCATAGTGTGAAAAAGGTAAAGAACAGAGTTTCAAGTTAAAGATTCTTCTTATAATGCATTCCCTTACAATCTCTTGCCCTGAAACAGTGTTTAAGGCGAATACAAAGCTGTTTCATAGTGTGAAAAAGGTAAAGAACAGTTTCAAAGTAAAGATTCTTCTTATAATACATTGTTTTATTCTAAAACACAATCTCTTGCCCTGAAACAGTGTTTAAGTTGATTGTAAAGCTGTTTCATAGTGTGAAAAAGGTAAAGAACAGATTTTCAAATAAAGATTCTTCTTATAATGCATTCCCTTTTAGTCTAAAAAACAATCTCTTGCCCTGAAACAGTTTTAAGGTGAATACAAAGCTGTTTCATAGTGTGAAAAAGGTAAAGAACAGAGTTTCAAGTTAAAGATTCTTCTTATAATGCATTCCCTTTTAGTCTAAAACACAATCTCTTGCCCTGAAACAGTGTTTTAAGGTGAATACAAAGCTGTTTCATAGTGTGAAAAAGGTAAAGAACAGAGTTTCAAGTTAAAGATTCTTCTTATAATGCATTATATTTTAGTCTAAAACAAAATCTCTTGCCCTGAAACAGTGTTTAAGGTGAATACAAAGCTGTTTCATAGTGTGAAAAAGGTAAAGAACAGAGTATCAAAGTAAAGTTTCTTCTTATAATGAATTCCCTTTTAGTCTAAAACACAATCTCTTGCCCTGAAACAATGTTTAAGTTGAATATAAAGCTGTTTCATAGTGTGAAAAAGGTAAAGAACAGTTTCAAAGTAAAGATTCTTCTTATAATGCATTCCCTTACAATCTCTTGCCCTGAAACAGTGTTTAAGTTGAATATAAAGCTGTTTCATAGTGTGAAAAAGGTAAAGAACAGAGTTTCAAAGTAAAGATTCTTCTTATAATGCATTCCCTTTTAGTCTAAGACACAATCTCTTGCCCTGAAACAGTGTTTAAGTTGAATATAAAGCTGTTTCATAGTGTGAAAAAGGTAAAGAACACAGTTTCAAAGTAAAGATTCTTCTTATAATGCATTCCCTTTTAGTCTAAGACACAATCTCTTGCCCTGAAACAGTGTTTAATGCGAATACAAAGCTGTTTCATAGCGTGAAAAAGGTAAAGAACAGAGTTTCAAAGTAAAGTTTCCTCTTATAATGCATTCCCTTACAATCTCTTGCCCTGAAACAGTGTTTATAGCGAATACAAAGCTGTTTCATAGTGTGAAAAAGGTAAAGACCAGTTTCAAAGTAAAGATTCTTCTTATAATGCATTCCCTTTTAGTCTAAAACACAATCTCTTGCCCTGAAACAGTGTTTAAGGTCAATACAAAGCTGTTTCATAGTGTGAAAAAGGTAAAGAACAGAGTTTCAAAGTAAAGATTCTTCTGATAATGCATTCCCTTTTAGTCTAAGACACAATCTGTTGCCCTGAAACAGTGTTTAAGTTGAATATAAAGCTGTTTCATAGTGTGAAAAAGGTAAAGAACACAGTTTCAAAGTAAAGATTCTTCTTATAATGCATTCCCTTTTAGTCTAAAACACAATCTCTTGCCCTGAAACAGTGTTTAAAGCGAATACAAAGCTGTTTCATAGCGTGAAAAAGGTAAAGAACAGAGTTTCAAAGTAAAGTTTCCTATTATAATGCATTCCCTTACAATCTCTTGCCCTGAAACAGTGTTTATGGTGAATACAAAGCTGTTTCATAGTGTGAAAAAGGTAAAGAACAGTTTCAAAGTAAAGATTCTTCTTATAATGCATTCCCTTACAATCTCTTGCCCTGAAACAGTGTTTAAGGTGAATACAAAGCTGTTTCATAGTGTGAAAAAGGTAAAGAACAGTTTCAAAGTAAAGATTCTTCTTATAATGCATTCCCTTTTAGTCTAAAACACAATCTCTTGCCCTGAAACAGTGTTTAAGGTGAATACAAAGCTGTTTCATAGTGTGATAAAGGTAAAGAACAGTTTCAAAGTAAAGATTCTTCTTATAATGCATTCCCTTACAATCTGTTGCCCTGAAACCGTGTTTAACGTGACTACAAAGCTGTTTCATAGTGTGAAAAAGGTAAAGAACAGTTTCAAAGTAAAGATTCTTCTTATAATGCATTATATTTTAGTCTAAAACACAATCTCTTGCCCTGAAACAGTGTTTAAGTTGAATATAAAATTGTTTCATACTATGAAAAAGGTAAAGAACAGTTTCAAAGTAAAGATTCTTCTTATAATGCATTCCCTTTTAGTCTAAAACACAATCTCTTGCCTTGAAACAGTGTTTAAGGCGAAAACAAAGCTGTTTCATAGTGTGAAAAAGATAAAGAACAGAGTTTCAAAGTAAAGTTTCTTCTAATAATGAATTCACTTACAATCTCTTGCCCTGAAACAGTGTTTATGGTGAATACAAAGCTGTTTCATAGTGTGAAAAAGGTAAAGAACAGTTTCAAAGTAAAGATTCTTCTTATAATGCATTATGTTTTAGTCTAAAACACAATCTCTTGCCCTGAAACAGTGTTTAAGTTGATTGTAAAGCTGTTTCATAGTGTGAAAAAGGTAAAGAACTGATTTTCAAATAAAGATTCTTCTTATAATGCATTCCCTTTTAGTCTAAAACACAATCTCTTGCCCTGAAACAGTGTTTTAAGGTGAATACAAATCTGTTTCATAGTGTGAAAAAGGTAAAGAACAGAGTTTCAAGTTAAAGATTCTTCTTATAATGCATTCCCTTACAATCTCTTGCCCTGAAACAGTGTTTAAGGCGAATACAAAGCTGTTTCATAGTGTGAAAAAGGTAAAGAACAGTTTCAAAGTAAAGATTCTTCTTATAATACATTGTTTTATTCTAAAACACAATCTCTTGCCCTGAAACAGTGTTTAAGTTGATTGTAAAGCTGTTTCATAGTGTGAAAAAGGTAAAGAACAGATTTTCAAATAAAGATTCTTCTTATAATGCATTCCCTTTTAGTCTAAAAAACAATCTCTTGCCCTGAAACAGTGTTTTAAGGTGAATACAAAGCTGTTTCATAGTGTGAAAAAGGTAAAGAACAGAGTTTCAAGTTAAAGATTCTTCTTATAATGCATTCCCTTTTAGTCTAAAACACAATCTCTTGCCCTGAAACTGTTTTAAGGTGAATACAAAGCTTTTTCATAGTGTGAAAAAGGTAAAGAACAGAGTTTCAAGTTAAAGATTCTTCTTATAATGCATTATATTTTAGTCTAAAACAAAATCTCTTGCCCTGAAACAGTGTTTAAGGTGAATACAAAGCTGTTTCATAGTGTGAAAAAGGTAAAGAACAGAGTATCAAAGTAAAGTTTCTTCTTATAATGAATTCCCTTTTAGTCTAAAACACAATCTCTTGCCCTGAAACAATGTTTAAGTTGAATATAAAGCTGTTTCATAGTGTGAAAAAGGTAAAGAACAGTTTCAAAGTAAAGATTCTTCTTATAATGCATTCCCTTACAATCTCTTGCCCTGAAACAGTGTTTAAGTTGAATATAAAGCTGTTTCATAGTGTGAAAAAGGTAAAGAACAGAGTTTCAAAGTAAAGATTCTTCTTATAATGCATTCCCTTTTAGTCTAAGACACAAACTCTTGCCCTGAAACAGTGTTTAAGTTGAATATAAAGCTGTTTCATAGTGTGAAAAAGGTAAAGAACACAGTTTCAAAGTAAAGATTCTTCTTATAATGCATTCCCTTTTAGTCTAAGACACAATCTCTTGCCCTGAAACAGTGTTTAATGCGAATACAAAGCTGTTTCATAGCGTGAAAAAGGTAAAGAACAGAGTTTCAAAGTAAAGTTTCCTCTTATAATGCATTCCCTTACAATCTCTTGCCCTGAAACAGTGTTTATGGCGAATACAAAGCTGTTTCATAGTGTGAAAAAGGTAAAGACCAGTTTCAAAGTAAAGATTCTTCTTATAATGCATTCCCTTTTAGTCTAAAACACAATCTCTTGCCTTGAAACAGTGTTTAAGGTGAATACAAAGCTGTTTCATAGTGTGAAAAAGGTAAAGAACAGAGTTTCAAAGTAAAGATTCTTCTGATAATGCATTCCCTTTTAGTCTAAGACACAATCTGTTGCCCTGAAACAGTGTTTAAGTTGAATATAAAGCTGTTTCATAGTGTGAAAAAGGTAAAGAACACAGTTTCAAAGTAAAGATTCTTCTTATAATGCATTCCCTTTTAGTCTAAAACACAATCTCTTGCCCTGAAACAGTGTTTAAAGCGAATACAAAGCTGTTTCATAGCGTGAAAAAGGTAAAGAACAGAGTTTCAAAGTAAAGTTTCCTATTATAATGCATTCCCTTACAATCTCTTGCCCTGAAACAGTGTTTATGGTGAATACAAAGCTGTTTCATAGTGTGAAAAAGGTAAAGAACAGTTTCAAAGTAAAGATTCTTCTTATAATGCATTCCCTTACAATCTCTTGCCCTGAAACAGTGTTTAAGGTGAATACAAAGCTGTTTCATAGTGTGAAAAAGGTAAAGAACAGTTTCAAAGTAAAGATTCTTCTTATAATGCATTCCCTTTTAGTCTAAAACACAATCTCTTGCCCTGAAACAGTGTTTAAGGTGAATACAAAGCTGTTTCATAGTGTGATAAAGGTAAAGAACAGTTTCAAAGTAAAGATTCTTCTTATAATGCATTCCCTTTTAGTCTAAAACACAATCTCTTGCCTTGAAACAGTGTTTAAGGCGAAAACAAAGCTGTTTCATAGTGTGAAAAAGATAAAGAACAGAGTTTCAAAGTAAAGTTTCTTCTAATAATGAATTCACTTACAATCTCTTGCCCTGAAACAGTGTTTATGGCGAATACAAAGCTGTTTCATAGTGTGAAAAAGGTAAAGAACAGTTTCAAAGTAAAGATTCTTCTTATAATGCATTATGTTTTAGTCTAAAACACAATCTCTTGCCCTGAAACAGTGTTTAAGTTGATTGTAAAGCTGTTTCATAGTGTGAAAAAGGTAAAGAACAGATTTTCAAATAAAGATTCTTCTTATAATGCATTCCCTTTTAGTCTAAAACACAATCTCTTGCCCTGAAACAGTGTTTTAAGGTGAATACAAAGCTGTTTCATAGTGTGAAAAAGGTAAAGAACAGAGTTTCAAGTTAAAGATTCTTCTTATAATGCATTCCCTTACAATCTCTTGCCCTGAAACAGTGTTTAAGGCGAATACAAAGCTGTTTCATAGTGTGAAAAAGGTAAAGAACAGTTTCAAAGTAAAGATTCTTCTTATAATACATTGTTTTATTCTAAAACACAATCTCTTGCCCTGAAACAGTGTTTAAGTTGATTGTAAAGCTGTTTCATAGTGTGAAAAAGGTAAAGAACAGATTTTCAAATAAAGATTCTTCTTATAATGCATTCCCTTTTAGTCTAAAAAACAATCTCTTGCCCTGAAACAGTGTTTTAAGGTGAATACAAAGCTGTTTCATAGTGTGAAAAAGGTAAAGAACAGAGTTTCAAGTTAAAGATTCTTCTTATAATGCATTATATTTTAGTCTAAAACAAAATCTCTTGCCCTGAAACAGTGTTTAAGGTGAATACAAAGCTGTTTCATAGTGTGAAAAAGGTAAAAAACAGAGTATCAAAGTAAAGTTTCTTCTTATAATGAAATCCCTTTTAGTCTAAGACACAATCTCTTGCCCTGAAACAGTGTTTAAGTTGAATATAAAGCTGTTTCATAGTGTGAAAAAGGTAAAGAACACAGTTTCAAAGTAAAGATTCTTCTTATAATGCATTCCCTTTTAGTCTAAGACACAATCTCTTGCCCTGAAACAGTGTTTAATGCGAATACAAAGCTGTTTCATAGCGTGAAAAAGGTAAAGAACAGAGTTTCAAAGTAAAGTTTCCTCTTATAATGCATTCCCTTACAATCTCTTGCCCTGAAACAGTGTTTATGGCGAATACAAAGCTGTTTCATAGTGTGAAAAAGGTAAAGACCAGTTTCAAAGTAAAGATTCTTCTTATAATGCATTCCCTTTTAGTCTAAAACACAATCTCTTGCCTTGAAACAGTGTTTAAGGTGAATACAAAGCTGTTTCATAGTGTGAAAAAGGTAAAGAACAGAGTTTCAAAGTAAAGATTCTTCTGATAATGCATTCCCTTTTAGTCTAAGACACAATCTGTTGCCCTGAAACAGTGTTTAAGTTGAATATAAAGCTGTTTCATAGTGTGAAAAAGGTAAAGAACACAGTTTCAAAGTAAAGATTCTTCTTATAATGCATTCCCTTTTAGTCTAAAACACAATCTCTTGCCCTGAAACAGTGTTTAAGGCGAATACAAAGTTGTTTCATAGCGTGAAAAAGGTAAAGAACAGAGTTTCAAAGTAAAGTTTCCTATTATAATGCATTCCCTTACAATCTCTTGCCCTGAAACAGTGTTTATGGTGAATACAAAGCTGTTTCATAGTGTGAAAAAGGTAAAGAACAGTTTCAAAGTAAAGATTCTTCTTATAATGCATTCCCTTACAATCTCTTGCCCTGAAACAGTGTTTAAGGTGAATACAAAGCTGTTTCATAGTGTGAAAAAGGTAAAGAACAGTTTCAAAGTAAAGATTCTTCTTATAATGCATTCCCTTTTAGTCTAAAACACAATCTCTTGCCCTGAAACAGTGTTTAAGGTGAATACAAAGCTGTTTCATAGTGTGATAAAGGTAAAGAACAGTTTCAAAGTAAAGATTCTTCTTATAATGCATTCCCTTTTAGTCTAAAACACAATCTCTTGCCCTGAAACAGTGTTTAAGGTGAATACAAAGCTGTTTCATAGTGTGAAAAAGGTAAAGAACATAGTTTCAAAGTAAAGATTCTTCTTATAATGCATTCCCTTTTAGTCTAAAACACAATCTCTTGCCTTGAAACAGTGTTTAAGGTGAATACAAAGCTGTTTCATAGTGTGAAAAAGGTAAAGAACAGAGTATCAAAGTAAAGTATCTTTTTATAATGAATTCCCTTTTAGTCTAAAACACAATCTCTTGCCCTGAAACAATGTTTAAGTTGAATATAAAGCTGTTTCATAGTGTGAAAAAGGTAAAGAACAGAGTTTCAAAGTAAAGATTCTTCTTATAATGCATTCCCTTACAATCTCTTGCCCTGAAACCGTGTTTAAGGTGACTACAAAGCTGTTTCATAGTGTGAAAAAGGTAAAAAACAGTTTCAAAGTAAAGATTCTTCTTATAATGCATTATATTTTAGTCTAAAACACAATCTCTTGCCCTGAAACAGTGTTTAAGTTGAATATAAAATTGTTTCATACTATGAAAAAGGTAAAGAACAGTTTCAAAGTAAAGATTCTTCTTATAATGCATTCCCTTTTAGTCTAAAACACAATCTCTTGCCTTGAAACAGTGTTTAAGGCGAAAACAAAGCTGTTTCATAGTGTGAAAAAGGTAAAGAACATAGTTTCAAAGTAAAGATTCTTCTTATAATTCATTCCCTTTTAGTCTAAAACACAATCTCTTGCCTTGAAACAGTGTTTAAGGTGAATACAAAGCTGTTTCATAGTGTGAAAAAGGTAAAGAACAGAGTTTCAAAGTAAAGTTTCTTCTAATAATGAATTCCCTTACAATCTCTTGCCCTGAAACAGTGTTTAAGGTGAATACAAAGCTGTTTCATAGTGTGAAAAAGGTAAAGAACAGTTTCAAAGTAAAGATTCTTCTTATAATGCATTATATTTTAGTCTAAAACACAATCTCTTGCCCTGAAACAGTGTTTAAGTTGAATATAAAGCTTTTTCATAGTGTGAAAAAGGTAAAGAACAGTTTCAAAGTAAAGATTCTTCTTATAATGCATTCCCTTACAATCTCTTGCCCTGAAACAGTGTTTAAGTTGAATATAAAATTGTTTCATACTATGAAAAAGGTAAAGAACAGTTTCAAAGTAAAGATTCTTCTTATAATGCATTCCCTTTTAGTCTAAAACACAATCTCTTGCCTTGAAACAGTGTTTAAGGCGAAAACAAAGCTGTTTCATAGTGTGAAAAAGATAAAGAACAGAGTTTCAAAGTAAAGTTTCTTCTAATAATGAATTCACTTACAATCTCTTGCCCTGAAACAGTGTTTATGGCGAATACAAAGCTGTTTCATAGTGTGAAAAAGGTAAAGAACAGTTTCAAAGTAAAGATTCTTCTTATAATGCATTATGTTTTAGTCTAAAACACAATCTCTTGCCCTGAAACAGTGTTTAAGTTGATTGTAAAGCTGTTTCATAGTGTGAAAAAGGTAAAGAACAGATTTTCAAATAAAGATTGTTCTTATAATGCATTCCCTTTTAGTCTAAAACACAATCTCTTGCCCTGAAACAGTGTTTTAAGGTGAATACAAAGCTGTTTCATAGTGTGAAAAAGGTAAAGAACAGAGTTTCAAGTTAAAGATTCTTCTTATAATGCATTCCCTTACAATCTCTTGCCCTGAAACAGTGTTTAAGGCGAATACAAAGCTGTTTCATAGTGTGAAAAAGGTAAAGAACAGAGTTTCAAAGTAAAGATTCTTCTGATAATGCATTCCCTTTTAGTCTAAGACACAATCTGTTGCCCTGAAACAGTGTTTAAGTTGAATATAAAGCTGTTTCATAGTGTGAAAAAGGTAAAGAACACAGTTTCAAAGTAAAGATTCTTCTTATAATGCATTCCCTTTTAGTCTAAAACACAATCTCTTGCCCTGAAACAGTGTTTAAAGCGAATACAAAGCTGTTTCATAGCGTGAAAAAGGTAAAGAACAGAGTTTCAAAGTAAAGTTTCTTCTAATAATGAATTCACTTACAATCTCTTGCCCTGAAACAGTGTTTATGGCGAATACAAAGCTGTTTCATAGTGTGAAAAAGGTAAAGAACAGTTTCAAAGTAAAGATTCTTCTTATAATGCATTATGTTTTAGTCTAAAACACAATCTCTTGCCCTGAAACAGTGTTTAAGGTGAATACAAAGCTGTTTCATAGTGTGATAAAGGTAAAGAACAGTTTCAAAGTAAAGATTCTTCTTATAATGCATTCCCTTTTAGTCTAAAACACAATCTCTTGCCCTGAAACAATGTTTAAGTTGAATATAAAGCTGTTTCATAGTGTGAAAAAGGTAAAGAACAGAGTTTCAAAGTAAAGATTCTTCTTATAATGCATTCCCTTACAATCTCTTGCCCTGAAACCGTGTTTAACGTGACTACAAAGCTGTTTCATAGTGTGAAAAAGGTAAAGAACAGTTTCAAAGTAAAGATTCTTCTTATAATGCATTATATTTTAGTCTAAAACACAATCTCTTGCCCTGAAACAGTGTTTAAGTTGAATATAAAATTGTTTCATACTATGAAAAAGGTAAAGAACAGTTTCAAAGTAAAGATTCTTCTTATAATGCATTCCCTTTTAGTCTAAAACACAATCTCTTGCCTTGAAACAGTGTTTAAGGCGAAAACAAAGCTGTTTCATAGTGTGAAAAAGATAAAGAACAGAGTTTCAAAGTAAAGTTTCTTCTAATAATGAATTCACTTACAATCTCTTGCCCTGAAACAGTGTTTATGGCGAATACAAAGCTGTTTCATAGTGTGAAAAAGGTAAAGAACAGTTTCAAAGTAAAGATTCTTCTTATAATGCATTATGTTTTAGTCTAAAACACAATCTCTTGCCCTGAAACAGTGTTTAAGTTGATTGTAAAGCTGTTTCATAGTGTGAAAAAGGTAAAGAACAGATTTTCAAATAAAGATTCTTCTTATAATGCATTCCCTTTTAGTCTAAAACACAATCTCTTGCCCTGAAACAGTGTTTTAAGGTGAATACAAAGCTGTTTCATAGTGTGAAAAAGGTAAAGAACAGAGTTTCAAGTTAAAGATTCTTCTTATAATGCATTCCCTTACAATCTCTTGCCCTGAAACAGTGTTTAAGGCGAATACAAAGCTGTTTCATAGTGTGAAAAAGGTAAAGAACAGTTTCAAAGTAAAGATTCTTCTTATAATACATTGTTTTATTCTAAAACACAATCTCTTGCCCTGAAACAGTGTTTAAGTTGATTGTAAAGCTGTTTCATAGTGTGAAAAAGGTAAAGAACAGATTTTCAAATAAAGATTCTTCTTATAATGCATTCCCTTTTAGTCTAAAAAATAATCTCTTGCCCTGAAACAGTGTTTTAAGGTGAATACAAAGCTGTTTCATAGTGTGAAAAAGGTAAAGAACAGAGTTTCAAGTTAAAGATTCTTCTTATAATGCATTCCCTTTTAGTCTAAAACACAATCTCTTGCCCTGAAACAGTGTTTTAAGGTGAATACAAAGCTGTTTCATAGTGTGAAAAAGGTAAAGAACAGTTTCAAGTTAAAGATTCTTCTTATAATGCATTAAATTTTAGTCTAAAACAAAATCTCTTGCCCTGAAACAGTGTTTAAGGTGAATACAAAGCTGTTTCATAGTGTGAAAAAGGTAAAGAACAGAGTATCAAAGTAAAGTTTCTTCTTATAATGAATTCCCTTTTAGTCTAAAACACAATCTCTTGCCCTGAAACAGTGTTTAAGTTGAATATAAAATTGTTTCATACTATGAAAAAGGTAAAGAACAGTTTCAAAGTAAAGATTCTTCTTATAATGCATTCCCTTTTAGTCTAAAACACAATCTCTTGCCTTGAAACAGTGTTTAAGGCGAAAACAAAGCTGTTTCATAGTGTGAAAAAGGTAAAGAACATAGTTTCAAAGTAAAGATTCTTCTTATAATTCATTCCCTTTTAGTCTAAAACACAATCTCTTGCCTTGAAACAGTGTTTAAGGTGAATACAAAGCTGTTTCATAGTGTGAAAAAGGTAAAGAACAGAGTTTCAAAGTAAAGTTTCTTCTAATAATGAATTCCCTTACAATCTCTTGCCCTGAAACAGTGTTTAAGGTGAATACAAAGCTGTTTCATAGTGTGAAAAAGGTAAAGAACAGTTTCAAAGTAAAGATTCTTCTTATAATGCATTATATTTTAGTCTAAAACACAATCTCTTGCCCTGAAACAGTGTTTAAGTTGAATATAAAGCTTTTTCATAGTGTGAAAAAGGTAAAGAACAGTTTCAAAGTAAAGATTCTTCTTATAATGCATTCCCTTACAATCTCTTGCCCTGAAACAGTGTTTAAGTTGAATATAAAATTGTTTCATACTATGAAAAAGGTAAAGAACAGTTTCAAAGTAAAGATTCTTCTTATAATGCATTCCCTTTTAGTCTAAAACACAATCTCTTGCCTTGAAACAGTGTTTAAGGCGAAAACAAAGCTGTTTCATAGTGTGAAAAAGATAAAGAACAGAGTTTCAAAGTAAAGTTTCTTCTAATAATGAATTCACTTACAATCTCTTGCCCTGAAACAGTGTTTATGGCGAATACAAAGCTGTTTCATAGTGTGAAAAAGGTAAAGAACAGTTTCAAAGTAAAGATTCTTCTTATAATGCATTATGTTTTAGTCTAAAACACAATCTCTTGCCCTGAAACAGTGTTTAAGTTGATTGTAAAGCTGTTTCATAGTGTGAAAAAGGTAAAGAACAGATTTTCAAATAAAGATTGTTCTTATAATGCATTCCCTTTTAGTCTAAAACACAATCTCTTGCCCTGAAACAGTGTTTTAAGGTGAATACAAAGCTGTTTCATAGTGTGAAAAAGGTAAAGAACAGAGTTTCAAGTTAAAGATTCTTCTTATAATGCATTCCCTTACAATCTCTTGCCCTGAAACAGTGTTTAAGGCGAATACAAAGCTGTTTCATAGTGTGAAAAAGGTAAAGAACAGAGTTTCAAAGTAAAGATTCTTCTGATAATGCATTCCCTTTTAGTCTAAGACACAATCTGTTGCCCTGAAACAGTGTTTAAGTTGAATATAAAGCTGTTTCATAGTGTGAAAAAGGTAAAGAACACAGTTTCAAAGTAAAGATTCTTCTTATAATGCATTCCCTTTTAGTCTAAAACACAATCTCTTGCCCTGAAACAGTGTTTAAAGCGAATACAAAGCTGTTTCATAGCGTGAAAAAGGTAAAGAACAGAGTTTCAAAGTAAAGTTTCTTCTAATAATGAATTCACTTACAATCTCTTGCCCTGAAACAGTGTTTATGGCGAATACAAAGCTGTTTCATAGTGTGAAAAAGGTAAAGAACAGTTTCAAAGTAAAGATTCTTCTTATAATGCATTATGTTTTAGTCTAAAACACAATCTCTTGCCCTGAAACAGTGTTTAAGGTGAATACAAAGCTGTTTCATAGTGTGATAAAGGTAAAGAACAGTTTCAAAGTAAAGATTCTTCTTATAATGCATTCCCTTTTAGTCTAAAACACAATCTCTTGCCCTGAAACAATGTTTAAGTTGAATATAAAGCTGTTTCATAGTGTGAAAAAGGTAAAGAACAGAGTTTCAAAGTAAAGATTCTTCTTATAATGCATTCCCTTACAATCTCTTGCCCTGAAACCGTGTTTAACGTGACTACAAAGCTGTTTCATAGTGTGAAAAAGGTAAAGAACAGTTTCAAAGTAAAGATTCTTCTTATAATGCATTATATTTTAGTCTAAAACACAATCTCTTGCCCTGAAACAGTGTTTAAGTTGAATATAAAATTGTTTCATACTATGAAAAAGGTAAAGAACAGTTTCAAAGTAAAGATTCTTCTTATAATGCATTCCCTTTTAGTCTAAAACACAATCTCTTGCCTTGAAACAGTGTTTAAGGCGAAAACAAAGCTGTTTCATAGTGTGAAAAAGATAAAGAACAGAGTTTCAAAGTAAAGTTTCTTCTAATAATGAATTCACTTACAATCTCTTGCCCTGAAACAGTGTTTATGGCGAATACAAAGCTGTTTCATAGTGTGAAAAAGGTAAAGAACAGTTTCAAAGTAAAGATTCTTCTTATAATGCATTATGTTTTAGTCTAAAACACAATCTCTTGCCCTGAAACAGTGTTTAAGTTGATTGTAAAGCTGTTTCATAGTGTGAAAAAGGTAAAGAACAGATTTTCAAATAAAGATTCTTCTTATAATGCATTCCCTTTTAGTCTAAAACACAATCTCTTGCCCTGAAACAGTGTTTTAAGGTGAATACAAAGCTGTTTCATAGTGTGAAAAAGGTAAAGAACAGAGTTTCAAGTTAAAGATTCTTCTTATAATGCATTCCCTTACAATCTCTTGCCCTGAAACAGTGTTTAAGGCGAATACAAAGCTGTTTCATAGTGTGAAAAAGGTAAAGAACAGTTTCAAAGTAAAGATTCTTCTTATAATACATTGTTTTATTCTAAAACACAATCTCTTGCCCTGAAACAGTGTTTAAGTTGATTGTAAAGCTGTTTCATAGTGTGAAAAAGGTAAAGAACAGATTTTCAAATAAAGATTCTTCTTATAATGCATTCCCTTTTAGTCTAAAAAACAATCTCTTGCCCTGAAACAGTGTTTTAAGGTGAATACAAAGCTGTTTCATAGTGTGAAAAAGGTAAAGAACAGAGTTTCAAGTTAAAGATTCTTCTTATAATGCATTCCCTTTTAGTCTAAAACACAATCTCTTGCCCTGAAACAGTGTTTTAAGGTGAATACAAAGCTGTTTCATAGTGTGAAAAAGGTAAAGAACAGAGTTTCAAGTTAAAGATTCTTCTTATAATGCATTAAATTTTAGTCTAAAACAAAATCTCTTGCCCTGAAACAGTGTTTAAGGTGAATACAAAGCTGTTTCATAGTGTGAAAAAGGTAAAGAACAGAGTATCAAAGTAAAGTTTCTTCTTATAATGAATTCCCTTTTAGTCTAAAACACAATCTCTTGCCCTGAAACAATGTTTAAGTTGAATATAAAGCTGTTTCATAGTGTGAAAAAGGTAATGAACAGTTTCAAAGTAAAGATTCTTCTTATAATGCATTCCCTTACAATCTCTTGCCCTGAAACAGTGTTTAAGTTGAATATAAAGCTGTTTCATAGTGTGAAAAAGGTAAAGAACAGAGTTTCAAAGTAAAGATTCTTCTTATAATGCATTCCCTTTTAGTTTAAGACACAATCTCTTGCCCTGAAACAGTGTTTAAGTTGAATATAAAGCTGTTTCATAGTGTGAAAAAGGTAAAGAACACAGTTTCAAAGTAAAGATTCTTCTTATAATGCATTCCCTTTTAGTCTAAGACACAATCTCTTGCCCTGAAACAGTGTTTAATGCGAATACAAAGCTGTTTCATAGCGTGAAAAAGGTAAAGAACAGAGTTTCAAAGTAAAGTTTCCTCTTATAATGCATTCCCTTACAATCTCTTGCCCTGAAACAGTGTTTATGGCGAATACAAAGCTGTTTCATAGTGTGAAAAAGGTAAAGACCAGTTTCAAAGTAAAGATTCTTCTTATAATGCATTCCCTTTTAGTCTAAAACACAATCTCTTGCCTTGAAACAGTGTTTAAGGTGAATACAAAGGTGTTTCATAGTGTGAAAAAGGTAAAGAACAGAGTTTCAAAGTAAAGATTCTTCTGATAATGCATTCCCTTTTAGTCTAAGACACAATCTGTTGCCCTGAAACAGTGTTTAAGTTGAATATAAAGCTGTTTCATAGTGTGAAAAAGGTAAAGAACACAGTTTCAAAGTAAAGATTCTTCTTATAATGCATTCCCTTTTAGTCTAAAACACAATCTCTTGCCCTGAAACAGTGTTTAAAGCGAATACAAAGCTGTTTCATAGCGTGAAAAAGGTAAAGAACAGAGTTTCAAAGTAAAGTTTCCTATTATAATGCATTCCCTTACAATCTCTTGCCCTGAAACAGTGTTTATGGTGAATACAAAGCTGTTTCATATTGTGAAAAAGGTAAAGAACAGTTTCAAAGTAAAGATTCTTCTTATAATGCATTCCCTTACAATCTCTTGCCCTGAAACAGTGTTTAAGGTGAATACAAAGCTGTTTCATAGCGTGAAAAATGTAAAGAACAGTTTCAAAGTAAAGATTCTTCTTATAATGCATTCCCTTTTAGTCTAAAACACAATCTCTTGCCCTGAAACAGTGTTTAATGTGAATACAAAGCTGTTTCATAGTGTGATAAAGGTAAAGAACAGTTTCAAAGTAAAGATTCTTCTTATAATGCATTCCCTTTTAGTCTAAAACACAATCTCTTGCCTTGAAACAGTGTTTAAGGCGAAAACAAAGCTGTTTCATAGTGTGAAAAAGATAAAGAACAGAGTTTCAAAGTAAAGTTTCTTCTAATAATGAATTCACTTACAATCTTTTGCCCTGAAACAGTGTTTATGGCGAATACAAAGCTGTTTCATACTGTGAAAAAGGTAAAGAACAGTTTCAAAGTAAAGATTCTTCTTATAATGCATTATGTTTTAGTCTAAAACACAATCTCTTGCCCTGAAACAGTGTTTAAGTTGATTGTAAAGCTGTTTCATAGTGTGAAAAAGGTAAAGAACAGATTTTCAAATAAAGATTCTTCTTATAATGCATTCCCTTTTAGTCTAAAACACAATCTCTTGCCCTGAAACAGTGTTTAAGGCGAATACAAAGCTGTTTCATAGTGTGAAAAAGGTAAAGAACAGTTTCAAAGTAAAGATTCCTCTTATAATGCATTCCCTTACAATCTCTTGCCCTGAAACAGTGTTTATGGCGAATACAAAGCTGTTTCATAGTGTGAAAAAGGTAAAGACCAGTTTCAAAGTAAAGATTCTTCTTATAATGCATTCCCTTTTAGTCTAAAACACAATCTCTTGCCTTGAAACAGTGTTTAAGGTGAATACAAAGGTGTTTCATAGTGTGAAAAAGGTAAAGAACAGAGTTTCAAAGTAAAGATTCTTCTGATAATGCATTCCCTTTTAGTCTAAGACACAATCTGTTGCCCTGAAACAGTGTTTAAGTTGAATATAAAGCTGTTTCATAGTGTGAAAAAGGTAAAGAACACAGTTTCAAAGTAAAGATTCTTCTTATAATGCATTCCCTTTTAGTCTAAAACACAATCTCTTGCCCTGAAACAGTGTTTAAAGCGAATACAAAGCTGTTTCATAGCGTGAAAAAGGTAAAGAACAGAGTTTCAAAGTAAAGTTTCCTATTATAATGCATTCCCTTACAATCTCTTGCCCTGAAACAGTGTTTATGGTGAATACAAAGCTGTTTCATATTGTGAAAAAGGTAAAGAACAGTTTCAAAGTAAAGATTCTTCTTATAATGCATTCCCTTACAATCTCTTGCCCTGAAACAGTGTTTAAGGTGAATACAAAGCTGTTTCATAGCGTGAAAAAGGTAAAGAACAGTTTCAAAGTAAAGATTCTTCTTATAATGCATTCCCTTTTAGTCTAAAACACAATCTCTTGCCCTGAAACAGTGTTTAATGTGAATACAAAGCTGTTTCATAGTGTGATAAAGGTAAAGAACAGTTTCAAAGTAAAGATTCTTCTTATAATGCATTCCCTTTTAGTCTAAAACACAATCTCTTGCCTTGAAACAGTGTTTAAGGCGAAAACAAAGCTGTTTCATAGTGTGAAAAAGATAAAGAACAGAGTTTCAAAGTAAAGTTTCTTCTAATAATGAATTCACTTACAATCTTTTGCCCTGAAACAGTGTTTATGGCGAATACAAAGCTGTTTCATACTGTGAAAAAGGTAAAGAACAGTTTCAAAGTAAAGATTCTTCTTATAATGCATTATGTTTTAGTCTAAAACACAATCTCTTGCCCTGAAACAGTGTTTAAGTTGATTGTAAAGCTGTTTCATAGTGTGAAAAAGGTAAAGAACAGATTTTCAAATAAAGATTCTTCTTATAATGCATTCCCTTTTAGTCTAAAACACAATCTCTTGCCCTGAAACAGTGTTTAAGGCGAATACAAAGCTGTTTCATAGTGTGAAAAAGGTAAAGAACAGTTTCAAAGTAAAGATTCCTCTTATAATGCATTCCCTTACAATCTCTTGCCCTGAAACAGTGTTTATGGCGAATACAAAGCTGTTTCATAGTGTGAAAAAGGTAAAGACCAGTTTCACAGTAAAGATTCTTCTGATAATGCATTCCCTTTTAGTCTAAGACACAATCTGTTGCCCTGAAACAGTGTTTAAGTTGAATATAAAGCTGTTTCATAGTGTGAAAAAGGTAAAGAACACAGTTTCAAAGTAAAGATTCTTCTTATAATGCATTCCCTTTTAGTCTAAAACACAATCTCTTGCCCTGAAACAGTGTTTAAAGCGAATACAAAGCTGTTTCATAGCGTGAAAAAGGTAAAGAACAGAGTTTCAAAGTAAAGTTTCCTATTATAATGCATTCCCTTACAATCTCTTGCCCTGAAACAGTGTTTATGGTGAATACAAAGCTGTTTCATATTGTGAAAAAGGTAAAGAACAGTTTCAAAGTAAAGATTCTTCTTATAATGCATTCCCTTACAATCTCTTGCCCTGAAACAGTGTTTAAGGTGAATACAAAGCTGTTTCATAGTGTGAAAAAGGTAAAGAACAGTTTCAAAGTAAAGATTCTTCTTATAATGCATTCCCTTTTAGTCTAAAACACAATCTCTTGCCCTGAAACAGTGTTTTAAGGTGAATACAAAGCTGTTTCATAGTGTGAAAAAGGTAAAGAACAGAGTTTCAAGTTAAAGATTCTTCTTATAATGCATTCCCTTACAATCTCTTGCCCTGAAACAGTGTTTAAGGCGAATACAAAGCTGTTTCATAGTGTGAAAAAGGTAAAGAACAGTTTCAAAGTAAAGATTCTTCTGATAATGCATTCCCTTTTAGTCTAAGACACAATCTGTTGCCCTGAAACAGTGTTTAAGTTGAATATAAAGCTGTTTCATAGTGTGAAAAAGGTAAAGAACACAGTTTCAAAGTAAAGATTCTTCTTATAATGCATTCCCTTTTAGTCTAAAACACAATCTCTTGCCCTGAAACAGTGTTTAAAGCGAATACAAAGCTGTTTCATAGCGTGAAAAAGGTAAAGAACAGAGTTTCAAAGTAAAGTTTCTTCTAATAATGAATTCACTTACAATCTCTTGCCCTGAAACAGTGTTTATGGCGAATACAAAGCTGTTTCATAGTGTGAAAAAGGTAAAGAACAGTTTCAAAGTAAAGATTCTTCTTATAATGCATTATGTTTTAGTCTAAAACACAATCTCTTGCCCTGAAACAGTGTTTAAGTTGATTGTAAAGCTGTTTCATAGTGTGAAAAAGGTAAAGAACAGATTTTCAAATAAAGATTCTTCTTATAATGCATTCCCTTTTAGTCTAAAACACAATCTCTTGCCCTGAAACAGTGTTTATGGTGAATACAAAGCTGTTTCATAGTGTGAAAAAGGTAAAGAACAGTTTCAAAGTAAAGATTCTTCTTATAATGCATTCCCTTACAATCTCTTGCCCTGAAACAGTGTTTAAGGTGAATACAAAGCTGTTTCATAGTGTGAAAAAGGTAAAGAACAGTTTCAAAGTAAAGATTCTTCTTATAATGCATTCCCTTTTAGTCTAAAACACAATCTCTTGCCCTGAAACAGTGTTTAAGGTGAATACAAAGCTGTTTCATAGTGTGATAAAGGTAAAGAACAGTTTCAAAGTAAAGATTCTTCTTATAATGCATTCCCTTTTAGTCTAAAACACAATCTCTTGCCCTGAAACAGTGTTTAAGGTGAATACAAAGCTGTTTCATAGTGTGAAAAAGGTAAAGAACATAGTTTCAAAGTAAAGTTTCTTCTAATAATGAATTCACTTACAATCTCTTGCCCTGAAACAGTGTTTATGGCGAATACAAAGCTGTTTCATACTGTGAAAAAGGTAAAGAACAGTTTCAAAGTAAAGATTCTTCTTATAATGCATTATGTTTTAGTCTAAAACACAATCTCTTGCCCTGAAACAGTGTTTAAGTTGATTGTAAAGCTGTTTCATAGTGTGAAAAAGGTAAAGAACAGATTTTCAAATAAAGATTCTTCTTATAATGCATTCCCTTTTAGTCTAAAACTCAATCTCTTGCCCTGAAACAGTGTTTAAGGCGAATACAAAGCTGTTTCATAGTGTGAAAAAGGTAAAGAACAGTTTCAAAGTAAAGATTCCTCTTATAATGCATTCCCTTACAATCTCTTGCCCTGAAACAGTGTTTATGGCGAATACAAAGCTGTTTCATAGTGTGAAAAAGGTAAAGACCAGTTTCAAAGTAAAGATTCTTCTGATAATGCATTCCCTTTTAGTCTAAGACACAATCTGTTGCCCTGAAACAGTGTTTAAGTTGAATATAAAGCTGTTTCATAGTGTGAAAAAGGTAAAGAACACAGTTTCAAAGTAAAGATTCTTCTTATAATGCATTCCCTTTTAGTCTAAAACACAATCTCTTGCCCTGAAACAGTGTTTAAAGCGAATACAAAGCTGTTTCATAGCGTGAAAAAGGTAAAGAACAGAGTTTCAAAGTAAAGTTTCCTATTATAATGCATTCCCTTACAATCTCTTGCCCTGAAACAGTGTTTATGGTGAATACAAAGCTGTTTCATATTGTGAAAAAGGTAAAGAACAGTTTCAAAGTAAAGATTCTTCTTATAATGCATTCCCTTACAATCTCTTGCCCTGAAACAGTGTTTAAGGTGAATACAAAGCTGTTTCATAGTGTGAAAAAGGTAAAGAACAGTTTCAAAGTAAAGATTCTTCTTATAATGCATTCCCTTTTAGTCTAAAACACAATCTCTTGCCCTGAAACAGTGTTTTAAGGTGAATACAAAGCTGTTTCATAGTGTGAAAAAGGTAAAGAACAGAGTTTCAAGTTAAAGATTCTTCTTATAATGCATTCCCTTACAATCTCTTGCCCTGAAACAGTGTTTAAGGCGAATACAAAGCTGTTTCATAGTGTGAAAAAGGTAAAGAACAGAGTTTCAAAGTAAAGATTCTTCTGATAATGCATTCCCTTTTAGTCTAAGACACAATCTGTTGCCCTGAAACAGTGTTTAAGTTGAATATAAAGCTGTTTCATAGTGTGAAAAAGGTAAAGAACACAGTTTCAAAGTAAAGATTCTTCTTATAATGCATTCCCTTTTAGTCTAAAACACAATCTCTTGCCCTGAAACAGTGTTTAAAGCGAATACAAAGCTGTTTCATAGCGTGAAAAAGGTAAAGAACAGAGTTTCAAAGTAAAGTTTCTTCTAATAATGAATTCACTTACAATCTCTTGCCCTGAAACAGTGTTTATGGCGAATACAAAGCTGTTTCATAGTGTGAAAAAGGTAAAGAACAGTTTCAAAGTAAAGATTCTTCTTATAATGCATTATGTTTTAGTCTAAAACACAATCTCTTGCCCTGAAACAGTGTTTAAGTTGATTGTAAAGCTGTTTCATAGTGTGAAAAAGGTAAAGAACAGATTTTCAAATAAAGATTCTTCTTATAATGCATTCCCTTTTAGTCTAAAACACAATCTCTTGCCCTGAAACAGTGTTTATGGTGAATACAAAGCTGTTTCATAGTGTGAAAAAGGTAAAGAACAGTTTCAAAGTAAAGATTCTTCTTATAATGCATTCCCTTACAATCTCTTGCCCTGAAACAGTGTTTAAGGTGAATACAAAGCTGTTTCATAGTGTGAAAAAGGTAAAGAACAGTTTCAAAGTAAAGATTCTTCTTATAATGCATTCCCTTTTAGTCTAAAACACAATCTCTTGCCCTGAAACAGTGTTTAAGGTGAATACAAAGCTGTTTCATAGTGTGATAAAGGTAAAGAACAGTTTCAAAGTAAAGATTCTTCTTATAATGCATTCCCTTTTAGTCTAAAACACAATCTCTTGCCCTGAAACAATGTTTAAGTTGAATATAAAGCTGTTTCATAGTGTGAAAAAGGTAAAGAACAGAGTTTCAAAGTAAAGATTCTTCTTATAATGCATTCCCTTACAATCTCTTGCCCTGAAACCGTGTTTAACGTGACTACAAAGCTGTTTCATAGTGTGAAAAAGGTAAAGAACAGTTTCAAAGTAAAGATTCTTCTTATAATGCATTATATTTTAGTCTAAAACACAATCTCTTGCCCTGAAACAGTGTTTAAGTTGAATATAAAATTGTTTCATACTATGAAAAAGGTAAAGAACAGTTTCAAAGTAAAGATTCTTCTTATAATGCATTCCCTTTTAGTCTAAAACACAATCTCTTGCCTTGAAACAGTGTTTAAGGCGAAAACAAAGCTGTTTCATAGTGTGAAAAAGATAAAGAACAGAGTTTCAAAGTAAAGTTTCTTCTAATAATGAATTCACTTACAATCTCTTGCCCTGAAACAGTGTTTATGGCGAATACAAAGCTGTTTCATAGTGTGAAAACGGTAAAGAACAGTTTCAAAGTAAAGATTCTTCTTATAATGCATTATGTTTTAGTCTAAAACATAATCTCTTGCCCTGAAACAGTGTTTAAGTTGATTGTAAAGCTGTTTCATAGTGTGAAAAAGGTAAAGAACAGATTTTCAAATAAAGATTCTTCTTATAATGCATTCCCTTTTAGTCTAAAACACAATCTCTTGCCCTGAAACAGTGTTTTAAGGTGAATACAAAGCTGTTTCATAGTGTGAAAAAGGTAAAGAACAGAGTTTCAAGTTAAAGATTCTTCTTATAATGCATTCCCTTACAATCTCTTGCCCTGAAACAGTGTTTAAGGCGAATACAAAGCTGTTTCATAGTGTGAAAAAGGTAAAGAACAGTTTCAAAGTAAAGATTCTTCTTATAATACATTGTTTTATTCTAAAACACAATCTCTTGCCCTGAAACAGTGTTTAAGTTGATTGTAAAGCTGTTTCATAGTGTGAAAAAGGTAAAGAACAGATTTTCAAATAAAGATTCTTCTTATAATGCATTCCCTTTTAGTCTAAAACACAATCTCTTGCCCTGAAACAGTGTTTTAAGGTGAATACAAAGCTGTTTCATAGTGTGAAAAAGGTAAAGAACAGAGTTTCAAGTTAAAGATTCTTCTTATAATGCATTAAATTTTAGTCTAAAACAAAATCTCTTGCCCTGAAACAGTGTTTAAGGTGAATACAAAGCTGTTTCATAGTGTGAAAAAGGTAAAGAACAGAGTATCAAAGTAAAGTTTCTTCTTATAATGAATTCCCTTTTAGTCTAAAACACAATCTCTTGCCCTGAAACAATGTTTAAGTTGAATATAAAGCTGTTTCATAGTGTGAAAAAGGTAATGAACAGTTTCAAAGTAAAGATTCTTCTTATAATGCATTCCCTTACAATCTCTTGCCCTGAAACAGTGTTTAAGTTGAATATAAAGCTGTTTCATAGTGTGAAAAAGGTAAAGAACAGAGTTTCAAGTTAAAGATTCTTCTTATAATGCATTCCCTTACAATCTCTTGCCCTGAAACAGTGTTTAAGGCGAATACAAAGCTGTTTCATAGTGTGAAAAAGGTAAAGAACAGAGTTTCAAAGTAAAGATTCTTCTGATAATGCATTCCCTTTTAGTCTAAGACACAATCTGTTGCCCTGAAACAGTGTTTAAGTTGAATATAAAGCTGTTTCATAGTGTGAAAAAGGTAAAGAACACAGTTTCAAAGTAAAGATTCTTCTTATAATGCATTCCCTTTTAGTCTAAAACACAATCTCTTGCCCTGAAACAGTGTTTAAAGCGAATACAAAGCTGTTTCATAGCGTGAAAAAGGTAAAGAACAGAGTTTCAAAGTAAAGTTTCTTCTAATAATGAATTCACTTACAATCTCTTGCCCTGAAACAGTGTTTATGGCGAATACAAAGCTGTTTCATAGTGTGAAAAAGGTAAAGAACAGTTTCAAAGTAAAGATTCTTCTTATAATGCATTATGTTTTAGTCTAAAACACAATCTCTTGCCCTGAAACAGTGTTTAAGTTGATTGTAAAGCTGTTTCATAGTGTGAAAAAGGTAAAGAACAGATTTTCAAATAAAGATTCTTCTTATAATGCATTCCCTTTTAGTCTAAAACACAATCTCTTGCCCTGAAACAGTGTTTATGGTGAATACAAAGCTGTTTCATAGTGTGAAAAAGGTAAAGAACAGTTTCAAAGTAAAGATTCTTCTTATAATGCATTCCCTTACAATCTCTTGCCCTGAAACAGTGTTTAAGGTGAATACAAAGCTGTTTCATAGTGTGAAAAAGGTAAAGAACAGTTTCAAAGTAAAGATTCTTCTTATAATGCATTCCCTTTTAGTCTAAAACACAATCTCTTGCCCTGAAACAGTGTTTAAGGTGAATACAAAGCTGTTTCATAGTGTGATAAAGGTAAAGAACAGTTTCAAAGTAAAGATTCTTCTTATAATGCATTCCCTTTTAGTCTAAAACACAATCTCTTGCCCTGAAACAATGTTTAAGTTGAATATAAAGCTGTTTCATAGTGTGAAAAAGGTAAAGAACAGAGTTTCAAAGTAAAGATTCTTCTTATAATGCATTCCCTTACAATCTCTTGCCCTGAAACCGTGTTTAACGTGACTACAAAGCTGTTTCATAGTGTGAAAAAGGTAAAGAACAGTTTCAAAGTAAAGATTCTTCTTATAATGCATTATATTTTAGTCTAAAACACAATCTCTTGCCCTGAAACAGTGTTTAAGTTGAATATAAAATTGTTTCATACTATGAAAAAGGTAAAGAACAGTTTCAAAGTAAAGATTCTTCTTATAATGCATTCCCTTTTAGTCTAAAACACAATCTCTTGCCTTGAAACAGTGTTTAAGGCGAAAACAAAGCTGTTTCATAGTGTGAAAAAGATAAAGAACAGAGTTTCAAAGTAAAGTTTCTTCTAATAATGAATTCACTTACAATCTCTTGCCCTGAAACAGTGTTTATGGCGAATACAAAGCTGTTTCATAGTGTGAAAAAGGTAAAGAACAGTTTCAAAGTAAAGATTCTTCTTATAATGCATTATGTTTTAGTCTAAAACACAATCTCTTGCCCTGAAACAGTGTTTAAGTTGATTGTAAAGCTGTTTCATAGTGTGAAAAAGGTAAAGAACAGATTTTCAAATAAAGATTCTTCTTATAATGCCTTCCCTTTTAGTCTAAAACACAATCTCTTGCCCTGAAACAGTGTTTTAAGGTGAATACAAAGCTGTTTCATAGTGTGAAAAAGGTAAAGAACAGAGTTTCAAGTTAAAGATTCTTCTTATAATGCATTCCCTTACAATCTCTTGCCCTGAAACAGTGTTTAAGGCGAATACAAAGCTGTTTCATAGTGTGAAAAAGGTAAAGAACAGTTTCAAAGTAAAGATTCTTCTTATAATACATTGTTTTATTCTAAAACACAATCTCTTGCCCTGAAACAGTGTTTAAGTTGATTGTAAAGCTGTTTCATAGTGTGAAAAAGGTAAAGAACAGATTTTCAAATAAAGATTCTTCTTATAATGCATTCCCTTTTAGTCTAAAAAACAATCTCTTGCCCTGAAACAGTGTTTTAAGGTGAATACAAAGCTTTCATAGTGTGAAAAAGGTAAAGAACAGAGTTTCAAGTTAAAGATTCTTCTTATAATGCATTCCCTTTTAGTCTAAAACACAATCTCTTGCCCTGAAACAGTGTTTTAAGGTGAATACAAAGCTGTTTCATAGTGTGAAAAAGGTAAAGAACAGAGTTTCAAGTTAAAGATTCTTCTTATAATGCATTAAATTTTAGTCTAAAACAAAATCTCTTGCCCTGAAACAGTGTTTAAGGTGAATACAAAGCTGTTTCATAGTGTGAAAAAGGTAAAGAACAGAGTATCAAAGTAAAGTTTCTTCTTATAATGAATTCCCTTTTAGTCTAAAACACAATCTCTTGCCCTGAAACAATGTTTAAGTTGAATATAAAGCTGTTTCATAGTGTGAAAAAGGTAATGAACAGTTTCAAAGTAAAGATTCTTCTTATAATGCATTCCCTTACAATCTCTTGCCCTGAAACAGTGTTTAAGTTGAATATAAAGCTGTTTCATAGTGTGAAAAAGGTAAAGAACAGAGTTTCAAAGTAAAGATTCTTCTTATAATGCATTCCCTTTTAGTTTAAGACACAATCTCTTGCCCTGAAACAGTGTTTAAGTTGAATATAAAGCTGTTTCATAGTGTGAAAAAGGTAAAGAACACAGTTTCAAAGTAAAGATTCTTCTTATAATGCATTCCCTTTTAGTCTAAGACACAATCTCTTGCCCTGAAACAGTGTTTAATGCGAATACAAAGCTGTTTCATAGCGTGAAAAAGGTAAAGAACAGAGTTTCAAAGTAAAGTTTCCTCTTATAATGCATTCCCTTACAATCTCTTGCCCTGAAACAGTGTTTATGGCGAATACAAAGCTGTTTCATAGTGTGAAAAAGGTAAAGACCAGTTTCAAAGTAAAGATTCTTCTTATAATGCATTCCCTTTTAGTCTAAAACACAATCTCTTGCCTTGAAACAGTGTTTAAGGTGAATACAAAGGTGTTTCATAGTGTGAAAAAGGTAAAGAACAGAGTTTCAAAGTAAAGATTCTTCTGATAATGCATTCCCTTTTAGTCTAAGACACAATCTGTTGCCCTGAAACAGTGTTTAAGTTGAATATAAAGCTGTTTCATAGTGTGAAAAAGGTAAAGAACACAGTTTCAAAGTAAAGATTCTTCTTATAATGCATTCCCTTTTAGTCTAAAACACAATCTCTTGCCCTGAAACAGTGTTTAAAGCGAATACAAAGCTGTTTCATAGCGTGAAAAAGGTAAAGAACAGAGTTTCAAAGTAAAGATTCTTCTTATAATGCATTCCCTTACAATCTCTTGCCCTGAAACAGTGTTTATGGTGAATACAAAGCTGTTTCATATTGTGAAAAAGGTAAAGAACAGTTTCAAAGTAAAGATTCTTCTTATAATGCATTCCCTTACAATCTCTTGCCCTGAAACAGTGTTTAAGGTGAATACAAAGCTGTTTCATAGTGTGAAAAAGGTAAAGAACAGTTTCAAAGTAAAGATTCTTCTTATAATGCATTCCCTTTTAGTCTAAAACACAATCTCTTGCCCTGAAACAGTGTTTAATGTGAATACAAAGCTGTTTCATAGTGTGATAAAGGTAAAGAACAGTTTCAAAGTAAAGATTCTTCTTATAATGCATTCCCTTTTAGTCTAAAACACAATCTCTTGCCTTGAAACAGTGTTTAAGGCGAAAACAAAGCTGTTTCATAGTGTGAAAAAGATAAAGAACAGAGTTTCAAAGTAAAGTTTCTTCTAATAATGAATTCACTTACAATCTCTTGCCCTGAAACAGTGTTTATGGCGAATACAAAGCTGTTTCATACTGTGAAAAAGGTAAAGAACAGTTTCAAAGTAAAGATTCTTCTTATAATGCATTATGTTTTAGTCTAAAACACAATCTCTTGCCCTGAAACAGTGTTTAAGTTGATTGTAAAGCTGTTTCATAGTGTGAAAAAGGTAAAGAACAGATTTTCAAATAAAGATTCTTCTTATAATGCATTCCCTTTTAGTCTAAAACACAATCTCTTGCCCTGAAACAGTGTTTAAGGCGAATACAAAGCTGTTTCATAGTGTGAAAAAGGTAAAGAACAGTTTCAAAGTAAAGATTCCTCTCATAATGCATTCCCTTACAATCTCTTGCCCTGAAACAGTGTTTATGGCGAATACAAAGCTGTTTCATAGTGTGAAAAAGGTAAAGACCAGTTTCAAAGTAAAGATTCTTCTGATAATGCATTCCCTTTTAGTCTAAGACACAATCTGTTGTCCTGAAACAGTGTTTAAGTTGAATATAAAGCTGTTTCATAGTGTGAAAAAGGTAAAGAACACAGTTTCAAAGTAAAGATTCTTCTTATAATGCATTCCCTTTTAGTCTAAAACACAATCTCTTGCCCTGAAACAGTGTTTAAAGCGAATACAAAGCTGTTTCATAGCGTGAAAAAGGTAAAGAACAGAGTTTCAAAGTAAAGTTTCTTCTAATAATGAATTCACTTACAATCTCTTGCCCTGAAACAGTGTTTATGGCGAATACAAAGCTGTTTCATAGTGTGAAAAAGGTAAAGAACAGTTTCAAAGTAAAGATTCTTCTTATAATGCATTATGTTTTAGTCTAAAACACAATCTCTTGCCCTGAAACAGTGTTTAAGTTGATTGTAAAGCTGTTTCATAGTGTGAAAAAGGTAAAGAACAGATTTTCAAATAAAGATTCTTCTTATAATGCATTCCCTTTTAGTCTAAAACACAATCTCTTGCCCTGAAACAGTGTTTATGGTGAATACAAAGCTGTTTCATAGTGTGAAAAAGGTAAAGAACAGTTTCAAAGTAAAGATTCTTCTTATAATGCATTCCCTTACAATCTCTTGCCCTGAAACAGTGTTTAAGGTGAATACAAAGCTGTTTCATAGTGTGAAAAAGGTAAAGAACAGTTTCAAAGTAAAGATTCTTCTTATAATGCATTCCCTTTTAGTCTAAAACACAATCTCTTGCCCTGAAACAGTGTTTAAGGTGAATACAAAGCTGTTTCATAGTGTGATAAAGGTAAAGAACAGTTTCAAAGTAAAGATTCTTCTTATAATGCATTCCCTTTTAGTCTAAAACACAATCTCTTGCCCTGAAACAATGTTTAAGTTGAATATAAAGCTGTTTCATAGTGTGAAAAAGGTAAAGAACAGAGTTTCAAAGTAAAGATTCTTCTTATAATGCATTCCCTTACAATCTCTTGCCCTGAAACCGTGTTTAACGTGACTACAAAGCTGTTTCATAGTGTGAAAAAGGTAAAGAACAGTTTCAAAGTAAAGATTCTTCTTATAATGCATTATATTTTAGTCTAAAACACAATCTCTTGCCCTGAAACAGTGTTTAAGTTGAATATAAAATTGTTTCATACTATGAAAAAGGTAAAGAACAGTTTCAAAGTAAAGATTCTTCTTATAATGCATTCCCTTTTAGTCTAAAACACAATCTCTTGCCTTGAAACAGTGTTTAAGGCGAAAACAAAGCTGTTTCATAGTGTGAAAAAGATAAAGAACAGAGTTTCAAAGTAAAGTTTCTTCTAATAATGAATTCACTTACAATCTCTTGCCCTGAAACAGTGTTTATGGCGAATACAAAGCTGTTTCATAGTGTGAAAAAGGTAAAGAACAGTTTCAAAGTAAAGATTCTTCTTATAATGCATTATGTTTTAGTCTAAAACACAATCTCTTGCCCTGAAACAGTGTTTAAGTTGATTGTAAAGCTGTTTCATAGTGTGAAAAAGGTAAAGAACAGATTTTCAAATAAAGATTCTTCTTATAATGCATTCCCTTTTAGTCTAAAACACAATCTCTTGCCCTGAAACAGTGTTTTAAGGTGAATACAAAGCTGTTTCATAGTGTGAAAAAGGTAAAGAACAGAGTTTCAAGTTAAAGATTCTTCTTATAATGCATTCCCTTACAATCTCTTGCCCTGAAACAGTGTTTAAGGCGAATACAAAGCTGTTTCATAGTGTGAAAAAGGTAAAGAACAGAGTTTCAAGTTAAAGATTCTTCTTATAATGCATTAAATTTTAGTCTAAAACAAAATCTCTTGCCCTGAAACAGTGTTTAAGGTGAATACAAAGCTGTTTCATAGTGTGAAAAAGGTAAAGAACAGAGTATCAAAGTAAAGTTTCTTCTTATAATGAATTCCCTTTTAGTCTAAAACACAATCTCTTGCCCTGAAACAATGTTTAAGTTGAATATAAAGCTGTTTCATAGTGTGAAAAAGGTAATGAACAGTTTCAAAGTAAAGATTCTTCTTATAATGCATTCCCTTACAATCTCTTGCCCTGAAACAGTGTTTAAGTTGAATATAAAGCTGTTTCATAGTGTGAAAAAGGTAAAGAACAGAGTTTCAAAGTAAAGATTCTTCTTATAATGCATTCCCTTTTAGTTTAAGACACAATCTCTTGCCCTGAAACAGTGTTTAAGTTGAATATAAAGCTGTTTCATAGTGTGAAAAAGGTAAAGAACACAGTTTCAAAGTAAAGATTCTTCTTATAATGCATTCCCTTTTAGTCTAAGACACAATCTCTTGCCCTGAAACAGTGTTTAATGCGAATACAAAGCTGTTTCATAGCGTGAAAAAGGTAAAGAACAGAGTTTCAAAGTAAAGTTTCCTCTTATAATGCATTCCCTTACAATCTCTTGCCCTGAAACAGTGTTTATGGCGAATACAAAGCTGTTTCATAGTGTGAAAAAGGTAAAGACCAGTTTCAAAGTAAAGATTCTTCTTATAATGCATTCCCTTTTAGTCTAAAACACAATCTCTTGCCTTGAAACAGTGTTTAAGGTGAATACAAAGGTGTTTCATAGTGTGAAAAAGGTAAAGAACAGAGTTTCAAAGTAAAGATTCTTCTGATAATGCATTCCCTTTTAGTCTAAGACACAATCTGTTGCCCTGAAACAGTGTTTAAGTTGAATATAAAGCTGTTTCATAGTGTGAAAAAGGTAAAGAACACAGTTTCAAAGTAAAGATTCTTCTTATAATGCATTCCCTTTTAGTCTAAAACACAATCTCTTGCCCTGAAACAGTGTTTAAAGCGAATACAAAGCTGTTTCATAGCGTGAAAAAGGTAAAGAACAGAGTTTCAAAGTAAAGTTTCCTATTATAATGCATTCCCTTACAATCTCTTGCCCTGAAACAGTGTTTATGGTGAATACAAAGCTGTTTCATATTGTGAAAAAGGTAAAGAACAGTTTCAAAGTAAAGATTCTTCTTATAATGCATTCCCTTACAATCTCTTGCCCTGAAACAGTGTTTAAGGTGAATACAAAGCTGTTTCATAGCGTGAAAAAGGTAAAGAACAGTTTCAAAGTAAAGATTCTTCTTATAATGCATTCCCTTTTAGTCTAAAACACAATCTCTTGCCCTGAAACAGTGTTTAATGTGAATACAAAGCTGTTTCATAGTGTGATAAAGGTAAAGAACAGTTTCAAAGTAAAGATTCTTCTTATAATGCATTCCCTTTTAGTCTAAAACACAATCTCTTGCCTTGAAACAGTGTTTAAGGCGAAAACAAAGCTGTTTCATAGTGTGAAAAAGATAAAGAACAGAGTTTCAAAGTAAAGTTTCTTCTAATAATGAATTCACTTACAATCTCTTGCCCTGAAACAGTATTTATGGCGAATACAAAGCTGTTTCATACTGTGAAAAAGGTAAAGAACAGTTTCAAAGTAAAGATTCTTCTTATAATGCATTATGTTTTAGTCTAAAACACAATCTCTTGCCCTGAAACAGTGTTTAAGTTGATTGTAAAGCTGTTTCATAGTGTGAAAAAGGTAAAGAACAGATTTTCAAATAAAGATTCTTCTTATAATGCATTCCCTTTTAGTCTAAAACACAATCTCTTGCCCTGAAACAGTGTTTAAGGCGAATACAAAGCTGTTTCATAGTGTGAAAAAGGTAAAGAACAGTTTCAAAGTAAAGATTCCTCTTATAATGCATTCCCTTACAATCTCTTGCCCTGAAACAGTGTTTATGGCGAATACAAAGCTGTTTCATAGTGTGAAAAAGGTAAAGACCAGTTTCAAAGTAAAGATTCTTCTGATAATGCATTCCCTTTTAGTCTAAGACACAATCTGTTGCCCTGAAACAGTGTTTAAGTTGAATATAAAGCTGTTTCATAGTGTGAAAAAGGTAAAGAACACAGTTTCAAAGTAAAGATTCTTCTTATAATGCATTCCCTTTTAGTCTAAAACACAATCTCTTGCCCTGAAACAGTGTTTAAAGCGAATACTAAGCTGTTTCATAGCGTGAAAAAGGTAAAGAACAGAGTTTCAAAGTAAAGTTTCCTATTATAATGCATTCCCTTACAATCTCTTGCCCTGAAACAGTGTTTATGGTGAATACAAAGCTGTTTCATATTGTGAAAAAGGTAAAGAACAGTTTCAAAGTAAAGATTCTTCTTATAATGCATTCCCTTACAATCTCTTGCCCTGAAACAGTGTTTAAGGTGAATACAAAGCTGTTTCATAGTGTGAAAAAGGTAAAGAACAGTTTCAAAGTAAAGATTCTTCTTATAATGCATTCCCTTTTAGTCTAAAACACAATCTCTTGCCCTGAAACAGTGTTTTAAGGTGAATACAAAGCTGTTTCATAGTGTGAAAAAGGTAAAGAACAGAGTTTCAAGTTAAAGATTCTTCTTATAATGCATTCCCTTACAATCTCTTGCCCTGAAACAGTGTTTAAGGCGAATACAAAGCTGTTTCATAGTGTGAAAAAGGTAAAGAACAGAGTTTCAAAGTAAAGATTCTTCTGATAATGCATTCCCTTTTAGTCTAAGACACAATCTGTTGCCCTTAAACAGTGTTTAAGTTGAATATAAAGCTGTTTCATAGTGTGAAAAAGGTAAAGAACACAGTTTCAAAGTAAAGATTCTTCTTATAATGCATTCCCTTTTAGTCTAAAACACAATCTCTTGCCCTGAAACAGTGTTTAAAGCGAATACAAAGCTGTTTCATAGCGTGAAAAAGGTAAAGAACAGAGTTTCAAAGTAAAGTTTCTTCTAATAATGAATTCACTTACAATCTCTTGCCCTGAAACAGTGTTTATGGCGAATACAAAGCTGTTTCATAGTGTGAAAAAGGTAAAGAACAGTTTGAAAGTAAAGATTCTTCTTATAATGCATTATGTTTTAGTCTAAAACACAATCTCTTGCCCTGAAACAGTGTTTAAGTTGATTGTAAAGCTGTTTCATAGTGTGAAAAAGGTAAAGAACAGATTTTCAAATAAAGATTCTTCTTATAATGCATTCCCTTTTAGTCTAAAACACAATCTCTTGCCCTGAAACAGTGTTTATGGTGAATACAAAGCTGTTTCATAGTGTGAAAAAGGTAAAGAACAGTTTCAAAGTAAAGATTCTTCTTATAATGCATTCCCTTACAATCTCTTGCCCTGAAACAGTGTTTAAGGTGAATACAAAGCTGTTTCACAGTGTGAAAAAGGTAAAGAACAGTTTCAAAGTAAAGATTCTTCTTATAATGCATTCCCTTTTAGTCTAAAACACAATCTCTTGCCCTGAAACAGTGTTTAAGGTGAATACAAAGCTGTTTCATAGTGTGATAAAGGTAAAGAACAGTTTCAAAGTAAAGATTCTTCTTATAATGCATTCCCTTTTAGTCTAAAACACAATCTCTTGCCCTGAAACAATGTTTAAGTTGAATATAAAGCTGTTTCATAGTGTGAAAAAGGTAAAGAACAGAGTTTCAAAGTAAAGATTCTTCTTATAATGCATTCCCTTACAATCTCTTGCCCTGAAACCGTGTTTAACGTGACTACAAAGCTGTTTCATAGTGTGAAAAAGGTAAAGAACAGTTTCAAAGTAAAGATTCTTCTTATAATGCATTATATTTTAGTCTAAAACACAATCTCTTGCCCTGAAACAGTGTTTAAGTTGAATATAAAATTGTTTCATACTATGAAAAAGGTAAAGAACAGTTTCAAAGTAAAGATTCTTCTTATAATGCATTCCCTTTTAGTCTAAAACACAATCTCTTGCCTTGAAACAGTGTTTAAGGCGAAAACAAAGCTGTTTCATAGTGTGAAAAAGATAAAGAACAGAGTTTCAAAGTAAAGTTTCTTCTAATAATGAATTCACTTACAATCTCTTGCCCTGAAACAGTGTTTATGGCGAATACAAAGCTGTTTCATAGTGTGAAAAAGGTAAAGAACAGTTTCAAAGTAAAGATTCTTCTTATAATGCATTATGTTTTAGTCTAAAACACAATCTCTTGCCCTGAAACAGTGTTTAAGTTGATTGTAAAGCTGTTTCATAGTGTGAAAAAGGTAAAGAACAGATTTTCAAATAAAGATTCTTCTTATAATGCATTCCCTTTTAGTCTAAAACACAATCTCTTGCCCTGAAACAGTGTTTTAAGGTGAATACAAAGCTGTTTCATAGTGTGAAAAAGGTAAAGAACAGAGTTTCAAGTTAAAGATTCTTCTTATAATGCATTCCCTTACAATCTCTTGCCCTGAAACAGTGTTTAAGGCGAATACAAAGCTGTTTCATAGTGTGAAAAAGGTAAAGAACAGTTTCAAAGTAAAGATTCTTCTTATAATACATTGTTTTATTCTAAAACACAATCTCTTGCCCTGAAACAGTGTTTAAGTTGATTGTAAAGCTGTTTCATAGTGTGAAAAAGGTAAAGAACAGATTTTCAAATAAAGATTCTTCTTATAATGCATTCCCTTTTAGTCTAAAAAACAATCACTTGCCCTGAAACAGTGTTTTAAGGTGAATACAAAGCTTTCATAGTGTGAAAAAGGTAAAGAACAGAGTTTCAAGTTAAAGATTCTTCTTATAATGCATTCCCTTTTAGTCTAAAACACAATCTCTTGCCCTGAAACAGTGTTTTAAGGTGAATACAAAGCTGTTTCATAGTGTGAAAAAGGTAAAGAACAGAGTTTCAAGTTAAAGATTCTTCTTATAATGCATTAAATTTTAGTCTAAAACAAAATCTCTTGCCCTGAAACAGTGTTTAAGGTGAATACAAAGCTGTTTCATAGTGTGAAAAAGGTAAAGAACAGAGTATCAAAGTAAAGTTTCTTCTTATAATGAATTCCCTTTTAGTCCAAAACACAATCTCTTGCCCTGAAACAATGTTTAAGTTGAATATAAAACTGTTTCATAGTGTGAAAAAGGTAATGAACAGTTTCAAAGTAAAGATTCTTCTTATAATGCATTCCCTTACAATCTCTTGCCCTGAAACAGTGTTTAAGTTGAATATAAAGCTGTTTCATAGTGTGAAAAAGGTAAAGAACAGAGTTTCAAAGTAAAGATTCTTCTTATAATGCATTCCCTTTTAGTTTAAGACACAATCTCTTGCCCTGAAACAGTGTTTAAGTTGAATATAAAGCTGTTTCATAGTGTGAAAAAGGTAAAGAACACAGTTTCAAAGTAAAGATTCTTCTTATAATGCATTCCCTTTTAGTCTAAGACACAATCTCTTGCCCTGAAACAGTGTTTAATGCGAATACAAAGCTGTTTCATAGCGTGAAAAAGGTAAAGAACAGAGTTTCAAAGTAAAGTTTCCTCTTATAATGCATTCCCTTACAATCTCTTGCCCTGAAACAGTGTTTATGGCGAATACAAAGCTGTTTCATAGTGTGAAAAAGGTAAAGACCAGTTTCAAAGTAAAGATTCTTCTTATAATGCATTCCCTTTTAGTCTAAAACACAATCTCTTGCCTTGAAACAGTGTTTAAGGAGAATACAAAGGTGTTTCATAGTGTGAAAAAGGTAAAGAACAGAGTTTCAAAGTAAAGATTCTTTTGATAATGCATTCCCTTTTAGTCTAAGACACAATCTGTTGCCCTGAAACAGTGTTTAAGTTGAATATAAAGCTGTTTCATAGTGTGAAAAAGGTAAAGAACACAGTTTCAAAGTAAAGATTCTTCTTATAATGCATTCCCTTTTAGTCTAAAACACAATCTCTTGCCCTGAAACAGTGTTTAAAGCGAATACAAAGCTGTTTCATAGCGTGAAAAAGGTAAAGAACAGAGTTTCAAAGTAAAGTTTCCTATTATAATGCATTCCCTTACAATCTCTTGCCCTGAAACAGTGTTTATGGTGAATACAAAGCTGTTTCATATTGTGAAAAAGGTAAAGAACAGTTTCAAAGTAAAGATTCTTCTTATAATGCATTCCCTTACAATCTCTTGCCCTGAAACAGTGTTTAAGGTGAATACAAAGCTGTTTCATAGTGTGAAAAAGGTAAAGAACAGTTTCAAAGTAAAGATTCTTCTTATAATGCATTCCCTTTTAGTCTAAAACACAATCTCTTGCCCTGAAACAGTGTTTAATGTGAATACAAAGCTGTTTCATAGTGTGATAAAGGTAAAGAACAGTTTCAAAGTAAAGATTCTTCTTATAATGCATTCCCTTTTAGTCTAAAACACAATCTCTTGCCTTGAAACAGTGTTTAAGGCGAAAACAAAGCTGTTTCATAGTGTGAAAAAGATAAAGAACAGAGTTTCAAAGTAAAGTTTCTTCTAATAATGAATTCACTTACAATCTCTTGCCCTGAAACAGTGTTTATGGCGAATACAAAGCTGTTTCATACTGTGAAAAAGGTAAAGAACAGTTTCAAAGTAAAGATTCTTCTTATAATGCATTATGTTTTAGTCTAAGACACAATCTCTTGCCCTGAAACAGTGTTTAAGTTGATTGTAAAGCTGTTTCATAGTGTGAAAAAGGTAAAGAACAGATTTTCAAATAAAGATTCTTCTTATAATGCATTCCCTTTTAGTCTAAAACACAATCTCTTGCCCTGAAACAGTGTTTAAGGCGAATACAAAGCTGTTTCATAGTGTGAAAAAGGTAAAGAACAGTTTCAAAGTAAAGATTCTTCTTATAATACATTGTTTTATTCTAAAACACAATCTCTTGCCCTGAAACAGTGTTTAAGTTGATTGTAAAGCTGTTTCATAGTGTGAAAAAGTTATAGAACAGATTTTCAAATAAAGATTCTTCTTATAATGCATTCCCTTTTAGTCTAAAAAACAATCTCTTGCCCTGAAACAGTGTTTTAAGGTGAATACAAAGCTGTTTCATAGTGTGAAAAAGGTAAAGAACAGAGTTTCAAGTTAAAGATTCTTCTTATAATGCATTCCCTTTTAGTCTAAAACAAAATCTCTTGCCCTGAAACAGTGTTTTAAGGTGAATACAAAGCTGTTTCATAGTGTGAAAAAGGTAAAGAACAGAGTTTCAAGTTAAAGATTCTTCTTATAATGCATTATATTTTAGTCTAAAACAAAATCTCTTGCCCTGAAACAGTGTTTAAGGTGAATACAAAGCTGTTTCATAGTGTGAAAAAGGTAAAGAACAGAGTATCAAAGTAAAGTTTCTTCTTATAATGAATTCCCTTTTAGTCTAAAACACAATCTCTTGCCCTGAAACAATGTTTAAGTTGAATATAAAGCTGTTTCATAGTGTGAAAAAGGTAAAGAACAGTTTCAAAGTAAAGATTCTTCTTATAATGCATTCCCTTACAATCTCTTGCCCTGAAACAGTGTTTAAGTTGAATATAAAGCTGTTTCATAGTGTGAAAAAGGTAAAGAACAGAGTTTCAAAGTAAAGATTCTTCTTATAATGCATTCCCTTTTAGTCTAAGACACAATCTCTTGCCCTGAAACAGTGTTTAAGTTGAATATAAAGCTGTTTCATAGTGTGAAAAAGGTAAAGAACACAGTTTCAAAGTAAAGATTCTTCTTATAATGCATTCCCTATTAGTCTAAGACACAATCTCTTGCCCTGAAACAGTGTTTAATGCGAATACAAAGCTGTTTCATAGCGTGAAAAAGGTAAAGAACAGAGTTTCAAAGTAAAGTTTCCTCTTATAATGCATTCCCTTACAATCTCTTGCCCTGAAACAGTGTTTATGGCAAATACAAAGCTGTTTCATAGTGTGAAAAAGGTAAAGACCAGTTTCAAAGTAAAGATTCTTCTTATAATGCATTCCCTTTTAGTCTAAAACACAATCTCTTGCTTGAAACAGTGTTTAAGGTGAATACAAAGCTGTTTCATAGTGTGAAAAAGGTAAAGAACAGAGTATCAAAGTAAAGATTCTTCTGATAATGCATTCCCTTTTAGTCTAAGACACAATCTGTTGCCCTGAAACAGTGTTTAAGTTGAATATAAAGCTGTTTCATAGTGTGAAAAAGGTAAAGAACACAGTTTCAAAGTAAAGATTCTTCTTATAATGCATTCCCTTTTAGTCTAAAACACAATCTCTTGCCCTGAAACAGTGTTTAAAGCGAATACAAAGCTGTTTCATAGCGTGAAAAAGGTAAAGAACAGAGTTTCAAAGTAAAGTTTCCTATTATAATGCATTCCCTTACAATCTCTTGCCCTGAAACAGTGTTTATGGTGAATACAAAGCTGTTTCATAGTGTGAAAAAGGTAAAGAACGGTTTCAAAGTAAAGATTCTTCTTATAATGCATTCCCTTACAATCTCTTGCCCTGAAACAGTGTTTAAGGTGAATACAAAGCTGTTTCATAGTGTGAAAAAGGTAAAGAACAGTTTCAAAGTAAAGATTCTTCTTATAATGCATTCCCTTTTAGTCTAAAACACAATCTCTTGCCCTGAAACAGTGTTTAAGGTGAATACAAAGCTGTTTCATAGTGTGATAAAGGTAAAGAACAGTTTCAAAGTAAAGATTCTTCTTATAATGCATTCCCTTTTAGTCTAAAACACAATCTCTTGCCCTGAAACAGTGTTTAAGGTGAATACAAAGCTGTTTCATAGTGTGAAAAAGGTAAAGAACATAGTTTCAAAGTAAAGATTCTTCTTATAATGCATTCCCTTTTAGTCTAAAACACAATCTCTTGCCTTGAAACAGTGTTTAAGGTGAATACAAAGCTGTTTCATAGTGTGAAAAAGGTAAAGAACAGAGTATCAAAGTAAAGTATCTTTTTATAATGAATTCCCTTTTAGTCTAAAACACAATCTCTTGCCCTGAAACAATGTTTAAGTTGAATATAAAGCTGTTTCATAGCGTGAAAAAGGTAAAGAACAGAGTTTCAAAGTAAAGTTTCCTATTATAATGCATTCCCTTACAATCTCTTGCCCTGAAACAGTGTTTATGGTGAATACAAAGCTGTTTCATATTGTGAAAAAGGTAAAGAACAGTTTCAAAGTAAAGATTCTTCTTATAATGCATTCCCTTACAATCTCTTGCCCTGAAACAGTGTTTAAGGTGAATACAAAGCTGTTTCATAGTGTGAAAAAGGTAAAGAACAGTTTCAAAGTAAAGATTCTTCTTATAATGCATTCCCTTTTAGTCTAAAACACAATCTCTTGCCCTGAAACAGTGTTTAATGTGAATACAAAGCTGTTTCATAGTGTGATAAAGGTAAAGAACAGTTTCAAAGTAAAGATTCTTCTTATAATGCATTCCCTTTTAGTCTAAAACACAATCTCTTGCCTTGAAACAGTGTTTAAGGCGAAAACAAAGCTGTTTCATAGTGTGAAAAAGATAAAGAACAGAGTTTCAAAGTAAAGTTTCTTCTAATAATGAATTCACTTACAATCTCTTGCCCTGAAACAGTGTTTATGGCGAATACAAAGCTGTTTCATACTGTGAAAAAGGTAAAGAACAGTTTCAAAGTAAAGATTCTTCTTATAATGCATTATGTTTTAGTCTAAGACACAATCTCTTGCCCTGAAACAGTGTTTAAGTTGATTGTAAAGCTGTTTCATAGTGTGAAAAAGGTAAAGAACAGATTTTCAAATAAAGATTCTTCTTATAATGCATTCCCTTTTAGTCTAAAACACAATCTCTTGCCCTGAAACAGTGTTTAAGGCGAATACAAAGCTGTTTCATAGTGTGAAAAAGGTAAAGAACAGTTTCAAAGTAAAGATTCTTCTTATAATACATTGTTTTATTCTAAAACACAATCTCTTGCCCTGAAACAGTGTTTAAGTTGATTGTAAAGCTGTTTCATAGTGTGAAAAAGTTATAGAACAGATTTTCAAATAAAGATTCTTCTTATAATGCATTCCCTTTTAGTCTAAAAAACAATCTCTTGCCCTGAAACAGTGTTTTAAGGTGAATACAAAGCTGTTTCATAGTGTGAAAAAGGTAAAGAACAGAGTTTCAAGTTAAAGATTCTTCTTATAATGCATTCCCTTTTAGTCTAAAACACAATCTCTTGCCCTGAAACAGTGTTTTAAGGTGAATACAAAGCTGTTTCATAGTGTGAAAAAGGTAAAGAACAGTTTCAAGTTAAAGATTCTTCTTATAATGCATTATATTTTAGTCTAAAACAAAATCTCTTGCCCTGAAACAGTGTTTAAGGTGAATACAAAGCTGTTTCATAGTGTGAAAAAGGTAAAGAACAGAGTATCAAAGTAAAGTTTCTTCTTATAATGAATTCCCTTTTAGTCTAAAACACAATCTCTTGCCCTGAAACAATGTTTAAGTTGAATATAAAGCTGTTTCATAGTGTGAAAAAGGTAAAGAACAGTTTCAAAGTAAAGATTCTTCTTATAATGCATTCCCTTACAATCTCTTGCCCTGAAACAGTGTTTAAGTTGAATATAAAGCTGTTTCATAGTGTGAAAAAGGTAAAGAACAGAGTTTCAAAGTAAAGATTCTTCTTATAATGCATTCCCTTTTAGTCTAAGACACAATCTCTTGCCCTGAAACAGTGTTTAAGTTGAATATAAAGCTGTTTCATAGTGTGAAAAAGGTAAAGAACACAGTTTCAAAGTAAAGATTCTTCTTATAATGCATTCCCTATTAGTCTAAGACACAATCTCTTGCCCTGAAACAGTGTTTAATGCGAATACAAAGCTGTTTCATAGCGTGAAAAAGGTAAAGAACAGAGTTTCAAAGTAAAGTTTCCTCTTATAATGCATTCCCTTACAATCTCTTGCCCTGAAACAGTGTTTATGGCAAATACAAAGCTGTTTCATAGTGTGAAAAAGGTAAAGACCAGTTTCAAAGTAAAGATTCTTCTTATAATGCATTCCCTTTTAGTCTAAAACACAATCTCTTGCTTGAAACAGTGTTTAAGGTGAATACAAAGCTGTTTCATAGTGTGAAAAAGGTAAAGAACAGAGTATCAAAGTAAAGATTCTTCTGATAATGCATTCCCTTTTAGTCTAAGACACAATCTGTTGCCCTGAAACAGTGTTTAAGTTGAATATAAAGCTGTTTCATAGTGTGAAAAAGGTAAAGAACACAGTTTCAAAGTAAAGATTCTTCTTATAATGCATTCCCTTTTAGTCTAAAACACAATCTCTTGCCCTGAAACAGTGTTTAAAGCGAATACAAAGCTGTTTCATAGCGTGAAAAAGGTAAAGAACAGAGTTTCAAAGTAAAGTTTCCTATTATAATGCATTCCCTTACAATCTCTTGCCCTGAAACAGTGTTTATGGTGAATACAAAGCTGTTTCATAGTGTGAAAAAGGTAAAGAACGGTTTCAAAGTAAAGATTCTTCTTATAATGCATTCCCTTACAATCTCTTGCCCTGAAACAGTGTTTAAGGTGAATACAAAGCTGTTTCATAGTGTGAAAAAGGTAAAGAACAGTTTCAAAGTAAAGATTCTTCTTATAATGCATTCCCTTTTAGTCTAAAACACAATCTCTTGCCCTGAAACAGTGTTTAAGGTGAATACAAAGCTGTTTCATAGTGTGATAAAGGTAAAGAACAGTTTCAAAGTAAAGATTCTTCTTATAATGCATTCCCTTTTAGTCTAAAACACAATCTCTTGCCCTGAAACAGTGTTTAAGGTGAATACAAAGCTGTTTCATAGTGTGAAAAAGGTAAAGAACATAGTTTCAAAGTAAAGATTCTTCTTATAATGCATTCCCTTTTAGTCTAAAACACAATCTCTTGCCTTGAAACAGTGTTTAAGGTGAATACAAAGCTGTTTCATAGTGTGAAAAAGGTAAAGAACAGAGTATCAAAGTAAAGTATCTTTTTATAATGAATTCCCTTTTAGTCTAAAACACAATCTCTTGCCCTGAAACAATGTTTAAGTTGAATATAAAGCTGTTTCATAGTGTGAAAAAGGTAAAGAACAGAGTTTCAAAGTAAAGATTCTTCTTATAATGCATTCCCTTACAATCTCTTGCCCTGAAACCGTGTTTAAGGTGACTACAAAGCTGTTTCATAGTGTGAAAAAGGTAAAAAACAGTTTCAAAGTAAAGATTCTTCTTATAATGCATTATATTTTAGTCTAAAACACAATCTCTTGCCCTGAAATAGTGTTTAAGTTGAATATAAAATTGTTTCATACTATGAAAAAGGTAAAGAACAGTTTCAAAGTAAAGATTCTTCTTATAATGCATTCCCTTTTAGTCTAAAACACAATCTCTTGCCCTGAAACAGTGTTTAAGGTGAATACAAAGCTGTTTCATAGTGTGATAAAGGTAAAGAACAGTTTCAAAGTAAAGATTCTTCTTATAATGCATTCCCTTTTAGTCTAAAACACAATCTCTTGCCCTGAAACAATGTTTAAGTTGAATATAAAGCTGTTTCATAGTGTGAAAAAGGTAAAGAACAGAGTTTCAAAGTAAAGATTCTTCTTATAATGCATTCCCTTACAATCTCTTGCCCTGAAACCGTGTTTAACGTGACTACAAAGCTGTTTCATAGTGTGAAAAAGGTAAAGAACAGTTTCAAAGTAAAGATTCTTCTTATAATGCATTATATTTTAGTCTAAAACACAATCTCTTGCCCTGAAACAGTGTTTAAGTTGAATATAAAATTGTTTCATACTATGAAAAAGGTAAAGAACAGTTTCAAAGTAAAGATTCTTCTTATAATGCATTCCCTTTTAGTCTAAAACACAATCTCTTGCCTTGAAACAGTGTTTAAGGCGAAAACAAAGCTGTTTCATAGTGTGAAAAAGATAAAGAACAGAGTTTCAAAGTAAAGTTTCTTCTAATAATGAATTCACTTACAATCTCTTGCCCTGAAACAGTGTTTATGGCGAATACAAAGCTGTTTCATAGTGTGAAAAAGGTAAAGAACAGTTTCAAAGTAAAGATTCTTCTTATAATGCATTATGTTTTAGTCTAAAACACAATCTCTTGCCCTGAAACAGTGTTTAAGTTGATTGTAAAGCTGTTTCATAGTGTGAAAAAGGTAAAGAACAGATTTTCAAATAAAGATTCTTCTTATAATGCATTCCCTTTTAGTCTAAAACACAATCTCTTGCCCTGAAACAGTGTTTTAAGGTGAATACAAAGCTGTTTCATAGTGTGAAAAAGGTAAAGAACAGAGTTTCAAGTTAAAGATTCTTCTTATAATGCATTCCCTTACAATCTCTTGCCCTGAAACAGTGTTTAAGGCGAATACAAAGCTGTTTCATAGTGTGAAAAAGGTAAAGAACAGTTTCAAAGTAAAGATTCTTCTTATAATACATTGTTTTATTCTAAAACACAATCTCTTGCCCTGAAACAGTGTTTAAGTTGATTGTAAAGCTGTTTCATAGTGTGAAAAAGGTAAAGAACAGATTTTCAAATAAAGATTCTTCTTATAATGCATTCCCTTTTAGTCTAAAAAACAATCACTTGCCCTGAAACAGTGTTTTAAGGTGAATACAAAGCTTTCATAGTGTGAAAAAGGTAAAGAACAGAGTTTCAAGTTAAAGATTCTTCTTATAATGCATTCCCTTTTAGTCTAAAACACAATCTCTTGCCCTGAAACAGTGTTTTAAGGTGAATACAAAGCTGTTTCATAGTGTGAAAAAGGTAAAGAACAGAGTTTCAAGTTAAAGATTCTTCTTATAATGCATTAAATTTTAGTCTAAAACAAAATCTCTTGCCCTGAAACAGTGTTTAAGGTGAATACAAAGCTGTTTCATAGTGTGAAAAAGGTAAAGAACAGAGTATCAAAGTAAAGTTTCTTCTTATAATGAATTCCCTTTTAGTCTAAAACACAATCTCTTGCCCTGAAACAATGTTTAAGTTGAATATAAAGCTGTTTCATAGTGTGAAAAAGGTAATGAACAGTTTCAAAGTAAAGATTCTTCTTATAATGCATTCCCTTACAATCTCTTGCCCTGAAACAGTGTTTCAGTTGAATATAAAGCTGTTTCATAGTGTGAAAAAGGTAAAGAACAGAGTTTCAAAGTAAAGATTCTTCTTATAATGCATTCCCTTTTAGTTTAAGACACAATCTCTTGCCCTGAAACAGTGTTTAAGTTGAATATAAAGCTGTTTCATAGTGTGAAAAAGGTAAAGAACACAGTTTCAAAGTAAAGATTCTTCTTATAATGCATTCCCTTTTAGTCTAAGACACAATCTCTTGCCCTGAAACAGTGTTTAATGCGAATACAAAGCTGTTTCATAGCGTGAAAAAGGTAAAGAACAGAGTTTCAAAGTAAAGTTTCCTCTTATAATGCATTCCCTTACAATCTCTTGCCCTGAAACAGTGTTTATGGCGAATACAAAGCTGTTTCATAGTGTGAAAAAGGTAAAGACCAGTTTCAAAGTAAAGATTCTTCTTATAATGCATTCCCTTTTAGTCTAAAACACAATCTCTTGCCTTGAAACAGTGTTTAAGGTGAATACAAAGGTGTTTCATAGTGTGAAAAAGGTAAAGAACAGAGTTTCAAAGTAAAGATTCTTCTGATAATGCATTCCCTTTTAGTCTAAGACACAATCTGTTGCCCTGAAACAGTGTTTAAGTTGAATATAAAGCTGTTTCATAGTGTGAAAAAGGTAAAGAACACAGTTTCAAAGTAAAGATTCTTCTTATAATGCATTCCCTTTTAGTCTAAAACACAATCTCTTGCCCTGAAACAGTGTTTAAAGCGAATACAAAGCTGTTTCATAGCGTGAAAAAGGTAAAGAACAGAGTTTCAAAGTAAAGTTTCCTATTATAATGCATTCCCTTACAATCTCTTGCCCTGAAACAGTGTTTATGGTGAATACAAAGCTGTTTCATATTGTGAAAAAGGTAAAGAACAGTTTCAAAGTAAAGATTCTTCTTATAATGCATTCCCTTACAATCTCTTGCCCTGAAACAGTGTTTAAGGTGAATACAAAGCTGTTTCATAGTGTGAAAAAGGTAAAGAACAGTTTCAAAGTAAAGATTCTTCTTATAATGCATTCCCTTTTAGTCTAAAACACAATCTCTTGCCCTGAAACAGTGTTTAATGTGAATACAAAGCTGTTTCATAGTGTGATAAAGGTAAAGAACAGTTTCAAAGTAAAGATTCTTCTTATAATGCATTCCCTTTTAGTCTAAAACACAATCTCTTGCCTTGAAACAGTGTTTAAGGCGAAAACAAAGCTGTTTCATAGTGTGAAAAAGATAAAGAACAGAGTTTCAAAGTAAAGTTTCTTCTAATAATGAATTCACTTACAATCTCTTGCCCTGAAACAGTGTTTATGGCGAATACAAAGCTGTTTCATACTGTGAAAAAGGTAAAGAACAGTTTCAAAGTAGAGATTCTTCTTATAATGCATTATGTTTTAGTCTAAAACACAATCTCTTGCCCTGAAACAGTGTTTAAGTTGATTGTAAAGCTGTTTCATAGTGTGAAAAAGGTAAAGAACAGATTTTCAAATAAAGATTCTTCTTATAATGCATTCCCTTTTAGTCTAAAACACAATCTCTTGCCCTGAAACAGTGTTTAAGGCGAATACAAAGCTGTTTCATAGTGTGAAAAAGGTAAAGAACAGTTTCAAAGTAAAGATTCCTCTTATAATGCATTCCCTTACAATCTCTTGCCCTGAAACAGTGTTTATGGCGAATACAAAGCTGTTTCATAGTGTGAAAAAGGTAAAGACCAGTTTCAAAGTAAAGATTCTTCTGATAATGCATTCCCTTTTAGTCTAAGACACAATCTGTTGCCCTGAAACAGTGTTTAAGTTGAATATAAAGCTGTTTCATAGTGTGAAAAAGGTAAAGAACACAGTTTCAAAGTAAAGATTCTTCTTATAATGCATTCCCTTTTAGTCTAAAACACAATCTCTTGCCCTGAAACAGTGTTTAAAGCGAATACAAAGCTGTTTCATAGCGTGAAAAAGGTAAAGAACAGAGTTTCAAAGTAAAGTTTCCTATTATAATGCATTCCCTTACAATCTCTTGCCCTGAAACAGTGTTTATGGTGAATACAAAGCTGTTTCATATTGTGAAAAAGGTAAAGAACAGTTTCAAAGTAAAGATTCTTCTTATAATGCATTCCCTTACAATCTCTTGCCCTGAAACAGTGTTTAAGGTGAATACAAAGCTGTTTCATAGTGTGAAAAAGGTAAAGAACAGTTTCAAAGTAAAGATTCTTCTTATAATGCATTCCCTTTTAGTCTAAAACACAATCTCTTGCCCTGAAACAGTGTTTAATGTGAATACAAAGCTGTTTCATAGTGTGATAAAGGTAAAGAACAGTTTCAAAGTAAAGATTCTTCTTATAATGCATTCCCTTTTAGTCTAAAACACAATCTCTTGCCTTGAAACAGTGTTTAAGGCGAAAACAAAGCTGTTTCATAGTGTGAAAAAGATAAAGAACAGAGTTTCAAAGTAAAGTTTCTTCTAATAATGAATTCACTTACAATCTCTTGCCCTGAAACAGTGTTTATGGCGAATACAAAGCTGTTTCATACTGTGAAAAAGGTAAAGAACAGTTTCAAAGTAAAGATTCTTCTTATAATGCATTATGTTTTAGTCTAAAACACAATCTCTTGCCCTGAAACAGTGTTTAAGTTGATTGTAAAGCTGTTTCATAGTGTGAAAAAGGTAAAGAACAGATTTTCAAATAAAGATTCTTCTTATAATGCATTCCCTTTTAGTCTAAAACACAATCTCTTGCCCTGAAACAGTGTTTAAGGCGAATACAAAGCTGTTTCATAGTGTGAAAAAGGTAAAGAACAGTTTCAAAGTAAAGATTCTTCTTATAATACATTGTTTTATTCTAAAACACAATCTCTTGCCCTGAAACAGTGTTTAAGTTGATTGTAAAGCTGTTTCATAGTGTGAAAAAGTTATAGAACAGATTTTCAAATAAAGATTCTTCTTATAATGCATTCCCTTTTAGTCTAAAAAACAATCTCTTGCCCTGAAACAGTGTTTTAAGGTGAATACAAAGCTGTTTCATAGTGTGAAAAAGGTAAAGAACAGAGTTTCAAGTTAAAGATTCTTCTTATAATGCATTCCCTTTTAGTCTAAAACACAATCTCTTGCCCTGAAACAGTGTTTTAAGGTGAATACAAAGCTGTTTCATAGTGTGAAAAAGGTAAAGAACAGAGTTTCAAGTTAAAGATTCTTCTTATAATGCATTATATTTTAGTCTAAAACAAAATCTCTTGCCCTGAAACAGTGTTTAAGGTGAATACAAAGCTGTTTCATAGTGTGAAAATGGTAAAGAACAGAGTATCAAAGTAAAGTTTCTTCTTATAATGAATTCCCTTTTAGTCTAAAACACAATCTCTTGCCCTGAAACAATGTTTAAGTTGAATATAAAGCTGTTTCATAGTGTGAAAAAGGTAAAGAACAGTTTCAAAGTAAAGATTCTTCTTATAATGCATTCCCTTACAATCTCTTGCCCTGAAACAGTGTTTAAGTTGAATATAAAGCTGTTTCATAGTGTGAAAAAGGTAAAGAACAGAGTTTCAAAGAAAAGATTCTTCTTATAATGCATTCCCTTTTAGTCTAAGACACAATCTCTTGCCCTGAAACAGTGTTTAAGTTGAATATAAAGCTGTTTCATAGTGTGAAAAAGGTAAAGAACACAGTTTCAAAGTAAAGATTCTTCTTATAATGCATTCCCTATTAGTCTAAGACACAATCTCTTGCCCTGAAACAGTGTTTAATGCGAATACAAAGCTGTTTCATAGTGTGAAAAAGGTAAAGAACAGAGTTTCAAAGTAAAGTTTCCTCTTATAATGCATTCCCTTACAATCTCTTGCCCTGAAACAGTGTTTATGGCAAATACAAAGCTGTTTCATAGTGTGAAAAAGGTAAAGACCAGTTTCAAAGTAAAGATTCTTCTTATAATGCATTCCCTTTTAGTCTAAAACACAATCTCTTGCTTGAAACAGTGTTTAAGGTGAATACAAAGCTGTTTCATAGTGTGAAAAAGGTAAAGAACACAGTTTAAAAGTAAAGATTCTTCTTATAATGCATTCCCTTTTAGTCTAAAACACAATCTCTTGCCCTGAAACAGTGTTTAAAGCGAATACAAAGCTGTTTCATAGCGTGAAAAAGGTAAAGAACAGAGTTTCAAAGTAAAGTTTCCTATTATAATGCATTCCCTTACAATCTCTTGCCCTGAAACAGTGTTTATGGTGAATACAAAGCTGTTTCATAGTGTGAAAAAGGTAAAGAACAGTTTCAAAGTAAAGATTCTTCTTATAATGCATTCCCTTACAATCTCTTGCCCTGAAACAGTGTTTAAGGTGAATACAAAGCTGTTTCATAGTGTGAAAAAGGTAAAGAACAGTTTCAAAGTAAAGATTCTTCTTATAATGCATTCCCTTTTAGTCTAAAACACAATTTCTTGCCCTGAAACAGTGTTTAAGGTGAATACAAAGCTGTTTCATAGTGTGATAAAGGTAAAGAACAGTTTCAAAGTAAAGATTCTTCTTATAATGCATTCCCTTTTAGTCTAAAACACAATCTCTTGCCCTGAAACAGTGTTTAAGGTGAATACAAAGCTGTTTCATAGTGTGAAAAAGGTAAAGAACATAGTTTCAAAGTAAAGATTCTTCTTATAATGCATTCCCTTTTAGTCTAAAACACAATCTCTTGCCTTGAAACAGTGTTTAAGGTGAATACAAAGCTGTTTCATAGTGTGAAAAAGGTAAAGAACAGAGTATCAAAGTAAAGTATCTTTTTATAATGAATTCCCTTTTAGTCTAAAACACAATCTCTTGCCCTGAAACAATGTTTAAGTTGAATATAAAGCTGTTTCATAGTGTGAAAAAGGTAAAGAACAGAGTTTCAAAGTAAAGATTCTTCTTATAATGCATTCCCTTACAATCTCTTGCCCTGAAACCGTGTTTAAGGTGACTACAAAGCTGTTTCATAGTGTGAAAAAGGTAAAAAACAGTTTCAAAGTAAAGATTCTTCTTATAATGCATTATATTTTAGTCTAAAACACAATCTCTTGCCCTGAAATAGTGTTTAAGTTGAATATAAAATAGTTTCATACTATGAAAAAGGTAAAGAACAGTTTCAAAGTAAAGATTCTTCTTATAATGCATTCCCTTTTAGTCTATAACACAATCTCTTGCCTTGAAACAGTGTTTAAGGCGAAAACAAAGCTGTTTCATAGTGTGAAAAAGGTAAAGAACATAGTTTCAAAGTAAAGATTCTTCTTATAATTCATTCCCTTTTAGTCTAAAACACAATCTCTTGCCTTGAAACAGTGTTTAAGGTGAATACAAAGCTGTTTCATAGTGTGAAAAAGGTAAAGAACAGTTTCAAAGTAAAGATTCTTCTTATAATGCATTATATTTTAGTCTAAAACACAATCTCTTGCCCTGAAACAGTGTTTAAGTTGAATATAAAGCTTTTTCATAGTGTGAAAAAGGTAAAGAACAGTTTCAAAGTAAAGATTCTTCTTATAATGCATTCCCTTACAATCTCTTGCCCTGAAACAGTGTTTAAGTTGAATATAAAATTGTTTCATACTATGAAAAAGATAAAGAACAGAGTTTCAAAGTAAAGTTTCTTCTAATAATGAATTCACTTACAATCTCTTGCCCTGAAACAGTGTTTATGGCGAATACAAAGCTGTTTCATAGTGTGAAAAAGGTAAAGAACAGTTTCAAAGTAAAGATTCTTCTTATAATGCATTATGTTTTAGTCTAAAACACAATCTCTTGCCCTGAAACAGTGTTTAAGTTGATTGTAAAGCTGTTTCATAGTGTGAAAAAGGTAAAGAACAGATTTTCAAATAAAGATTCTTCTTATAATGCATTTCCTTTTAGTCTAAAACACAATCTCTTGCCCTGAAACAGTGTTTTAAGGTGAATACAAAGCTGTTTCATAGTGTGAAAAAGGTAAAGAACAGAGTTTCAAGTTAAAGATTCTTCTTATAATGCATTCCCTTACAATCTCTTGCCCTGAAACAGTGTTTAAGGCGAATACAAAGCTGTTTCATAGTGTGAAAAAGGTAAAGAACAGTTTCAAAGTAAAGATTCTTCTTATAATACATTATGTTTTATTCTAAAACACAATCTCTTGCCCTGAAACAGTGTTTAAGTTGATTGTAAAGCTGTTTCATAGTGTGAAAAAGGTAAAGAACAGATTTTCAAATAAAGATTCTTCTTATAATGCATTCCCTTTTAGTCTAAAAAACAATCTCTTGCCCTGAAACAGTGTTTTAAGGTGAATACAAAGCTGTTTCATAGTGTGAAAAAGGTAAAGAACAGAGTTTCAAGTTAAAGATTCTTCTTATAATGCATTCCCTTTTAGTCTAAAACACAATCTCTTGCCCTGAAACAGTGTTTTAAGGTGAATACAAAGCTGTTTCATAGTGTGAAAAAGGTAAAGAACAGAGTTTCAAGTTAAAGATTCTTCTTATAATGCATTATATTTTAGTCTAAAACAAAATCTCTTGCCCTGAAACAGTGTTTAAGTTGAATATAAAGCTGTTTCATAGTGTGAAAAAGGTAAAGAACAGAGTTTCAAAGTAAAGATTCTTCTTATAATGCATTCCCTTTTAGTCTAAGACACAATCTCTTGCCCTGAAACAGTGTTTAAGTTGAATATAAAGCTGTTTCATAGTGTGAAAAAGGTAAAGAACACAGTTTCAAAGTAAAGATTCTTCTTATAATGCATTCCCTTTTAGTCTAAGACACAATCTCTTGCCCTGAAACAGAGTTTAATGCGAATACAAAGCTGTTTCATAGCGTGAAAAAGGTAAAGAACAGAGTTTCAAAGTAAAGTTTCCTCTTATAATGCATTCCCTTACAATCTCTTGCCCTGAAACAGTGTTTATGGCGAATACAAAGCTGTTTCATAGTGTGAAAAAGGTAAAGACCAGTTTCAAAGTAAAGATTCTTCTTATAATGCATTCCCTTTTAGTCTAAAACACAATCTCTTGCCTTGAAACAGTGTTTAAGGTGAATACAAAGCTGTTTCATAGTGTGAAAAAGGTAAAGAACAGAGTTTCAAAGTAAAGATTCTTCTGATAATGCATTCCCTTTTAGTCTAAGACACAATCTGTTGCCCTGAAACAGTGTTTAAGTTGAATATAAAGCTGTTTCATAGTGTGAAAAAGGTAAAGAACACAGTTTCAAAGTAAAGTTTCCTATTATAATGCATTCCCTTACAATCTCTTGCCCTGAAACAGTGTTTATGGTGAATACAAAGCTGTTTCATAGTGTGAAAAAGGTAAAGAACAGTTTCAAAGTAAAGATTCTTCTTATAATGCATTCCCTTACAATCTCTTGCCCTGAAACAGTGTTTAAGGTGAATACAAAGCTGTTTCATAGTGTGAAAAAGGTAAAGAACAGTTTCAAAGTAAAGATTCTTCTTATAATGCATTCCCTTTTAGTCTAAAACACAATCTCTTGCCCTGAAACAGTTTTTAAGTTGATTGTAAAGCTGTTTCATAGTGTGAAAAAGGTAAAGAACAGATTTTCAAATAAAGATTCTTCTTATAATGCATTCCCTTTTAGTCTAAAACACAATCTCTTGCCCTGAAACAGTGTTTTAAGGTGAATACAAAGCTGTTTCATAGTGTGAAAAAGGTAAAGAACAGAGTTTCAAGTTAAAGATTCTTCTTATAATGCATTCCCTTACAATCTCTTGCCCTGAAACAGTGTTTAAGGCGAATACAAAGCTGTTTCATAGTGTGAAAAAGGTAAAGAACAGTTTCAAAGTAAAGATTCTTCTTATAATACATTGTTTTATTCTAAAACACAATCTCTTGCCCTGAAACAGTGTTTAAGTTGATTGTAAAGCTGTTTCATAGTGTGAAAAAGGTAAAGAACAGATTTTCAAATAAAGATTCTTCTTATAATGCATTATATTTTAGTCTAAAACAAAATCTCTTGCCCTGAAACAGTGTTTAAGGTGAATACAAAGCTGTTTCATAGTGTGAAAAAGGTAAAGAACAGAGTATCAAAGTAAAGTTTCTTCTTATAATGAATTCCCTTTTAGTCTAAAACACAATCTCTTGCCCTGAAACAATGTTTAAGTTGAATATAAAGCTGTTTCATAGTGTGAAAAAGGTAAAGAACAGTTTCAAAGTAAAGATTCTTCTTATAATGCATTCCCTTACAATCTCTTGCCCTGAAACAGTGTTTAAGTTGAATATAAAGCTGTTTCATAGTGTGAAAAAGGTAAAGAACAGAGTTTCAAAGTAAAGATTCTTCTTATAATGCATTCCCTTTTAGTCTAAGACACAATCTCTTGCCCTGAAACAGTGTTTAAGTTGAATATAAAGCTGTTTCATAGTGTGAAAAAGGTAAAGAACACAGTTTCAAAGTAAAAATTCTTCTTATAATGCATTCCCTTTTAGTCTAAGACACAATCTCTTTCCCTGAAACAGTGTTTAATGCGAATACAAAGCTGTTTCATAGCGTGAAAAAGGTAAAGAACAGAGTTTCAAAGTAAAGTTTCCTCTTATAATGCATTCCCTTACAATCTCTTGCCCTGAAACAGTGTTTATGGCGAATACAAAGCTGTTTCATAGTGTGAATAATGTAAAGACCAGTTTCAAAGTAAAGATTCTTCTTATAATGCATTCCCTTTTAGTCTAAAACACAATCTCTTGCCTTGAAACAGTGTTTAAGGTGAATACAAAGCTGTTTCATAGTGTGAAAAAGGTAAAGATCAGAGTTTCAAAGTAGAGATTCTTCTGATAATGCATTCCCTTTTAGTCTAAGACACAATCTGTTGCCCTGAAACAGTGTTTAAGTTGAATATAAAGCTGTTTCATAGTGTGAAAAAGGTAAAGAACACAGTTTCAAAGTAAAGATTCTTCTTATAATGCATTCCCTTTTAGTCTAAAACACAGTCTCTTGCCCTGAAACAGTGTTTAAAGCGAATACAAAGCTGTTTCATAGCGTGAAAAAGGTAAAGAACAGAGTTTCAAAGTAAAGTTTCCTATTATAATGCATTCCCTTACAATCTCTTGCCCTGAAACAGTGTTTATGGTGAATACAAAGCTGTTTCATAGTGTGAAAAAGGTAAAGAACAGTTTCAAAGTAAAGATTCTTCTTATAATGCATTCCCTTACAATCTCTTGCCCTGAAACAGTGTTTAAGGTGAATACAAAGCTGTTTCATAGTGTGAAAAAGGTAAAGAACAGTTTCAAAGTAAAGATTCTTCTTATAATGCATTCCCTTTTAGTCTAAAACACAATCTCTTGCCCTGAAACAGTGTTTAAGGTGAATACAAAGCTGTTTCATAGTGTGATAAAGGTAAAGAACAGTTTCAAAGTAAAGATTCTTCTTATAATGCATTCCCTTTTAGTCTAAAACACAATCTCTTGCCCTGAAACAGTGTTTAAGGTGAATACAAAGCTGTTTCATAGTGTGAAAAAGGTAAAGAACATAGTTTCAAAGTAAAGATTCTTCTTATAATGCATTCCCTTTTAGTCTAAAACACAATCTCTTGCCTTGAAACAGTGTTTAAGGTGAATACAAAGCTGTTTCATAGTGTGAAAAAGGTAAAGAACAGAGTATCAAAGTAAAGTATCTTTTTATAATGAATTCCCTTTTAGTCTAAAACACAATCTCTTGCCCTGAAACAGTGTTTTAAGGTGAATACAAAGCTGGTTCATAGTGTGAAAAAGGTAAAGAACAGAGTTTCAAGTTAAAGATTCTTCTTATAATGCATTCCCTTACAATCTCTTGCCCTGAAACAGTGTTTAAGGCGAATACAAAGCTGTTTCATAGTGTGAAAAAGGTAAAGAACAGTTTCAAAGTAAAGATTCTTCTTATAATATATTATGTTTTATTCTAAAACACAATCTCTTGCCCTGAAACAGTGTTTAAGTTGATTGTAAAGCTGTTTCATAGTGTGAAAAAGGTAAAGAAGAGATTTTCAAATAAAGATTCTTCTTATAATGCATTCCCTTTAGTCTAAAAAACAATCTCTTGCCCTGAAACAGTGTTTTAAGGTGAATACAAAGCTGTTTCATAGTGTGAAAAAGGTAAAGAACAGAGTTTCAAGTTAAAGATTCTTCTTATAATGCATTATATTTTAGTCTAAAACAAAATCTCTTGCCCTGAAACAGTGTTTAAGTTGAATATAAAGCTGTTTCATAGTGTGAAAAAGGTAAAGAACAGAGTTTCAAAGTAAAGATTCTTCTTATAATGCATTCCCTTTTAGTCTAAGACACAATCTCTTGCCCTGAAACAGTGTTTAAGTTGAATATAAAGCTGTTTCATAGTGTGAAAAAGGTAAAGAACACAGTTTCAAAGTAAAAATTCTTCTTATAATGCATTCCCTTTTAGTCTAAGACACAATCTCTTTCCCTGAAACAGTGTTTAATGCGAATACAAAGCTGTTTCATAGCGTGAAAAAGGTAAAGAACAGAGTTTCAAAGTAAAGTTTCCTCTTATAATGCATTCCCTTACAATCTCTTGCCCTGAAACAGTGTTTATGGCGAATACAAAGCTGTTTCATAGTGTGAATAATGTAAAGACCAGTTTCAAAGTAAAGATTCTTCTTATAATGCATTCCCTTTTAGTCTAAAACACAATCTCTTGCCTTGAAACAGTGTTTAAGGTGAATACAAAGCTGTTTCATAGTGTGAAAAAGGTAAAGATCAGAGTTTCAAAGTAGAGATTCTTCTGATAATGCATTCCCTTTTAGTCTAAGACACAATCTGTTGCCCTGCAACAGTGTTTAAGTTGAATATAAAGCTGTTTCATAGTGTGAAAAAGGTAAAGAACACAGTTTCAAAGTAAAGATTCTTCTTATAATGCATTCCCTTTTAGTCTAAAACACAGTCTCTTGCCCTGAAACAGTGTTTAAAGCGAATACAAAGCTGTTTCATAGCGTGAAAAAGGTAAAGAACAGAGTTTCAAAGTAAAGTTTCCTATTATAATGCATTCCCTTACAATCTCTTGCCCTGAAACAGTGTTTATGGTGAATACAAAGCTGTTTCATAGTGTGAAAAAGGTAAAGAACAGTTTCAAAGTAAAGATTCTTCTTATAATGCATTCCCTTACAATCTCTTGCCCTGAAACAGTGTTTAAGGTGAATACAAAGCTGTTTCATAGTGTGAAAAAGGTAAAGAACAGTTTCAAAGTAAAGATTCTTCTTATAATGCATTCCCTTTTAGTCTAAAACACAATCTCTTGCCCTGAAACAGTGTTTAAGGTGAATACAAAGCTGTTTCATAGTGTGATAAAGGTAAAGAACAGTTTCAAAGTAAAGATTCTTCTTATAATGCATTCCCTTTTAGTCTAAAACACAATCTCTTGCCCTGAAACAGTGTTTAAGGTGAATACAAAGCTGTTTCATAGTGTGAAAAAGGTAAAGAACATAGTTTCAAAGTAAAGATTCTTCTTATAATGCATTCCCTTTTAGTCTAAAACACAATCTCTTGCCTTGAAACAGTGTTTAAGGTGAATACAAAGCTGTTTCATAGTGTGAAAAAGGTAAAGAACAGAGTATCAAAGTAAAGTATCTTTTTATAATGAATTCCCTTTTAGTCTAAAACACAATCTCTTGCCCTGAAACAATGTTTAAGTTGAATATAAAGCTGTTTCATAGTGTGAAAAAGGTAAAGAACAGAGTTTCAAAGTAAAGATTCTTCTTATAATGCATTCCCTTACAATCTCTTGCCCTGAAACCGTGTTTAAGGTGACTACAAAGCTGTTTCATATTGTGAAAAAGGTAAAAAACAGTTTCAAAGTAAAGATTCTTCTTATAATGCATTATATTTTAGTCTAAAACACAATCTCTTGCCCTGAAACAGTGTTTAAGTTGAATATAAAATTGTTTCATACTATGAAAAAGGTAAAGAACAGTTTCAAAGTAAAGATTCTTCTTATAATGCATTCCCTTTTAGTCTAAAACACAATCTCTTGCCTTGAAACAGTGTTTAAGGCGAAAACAAAGCTGTTTCATAGTGTGAAAAAGGTAAAGAACATAGTTTCAAAGTAAAGATTCTTCTTATAATTCATTCCCTTTTAGTCTAAAACACAATCTCTTGCCTTGAAACAGTGTTTAAGGTGAATACAAAGCTGTTTCATAGTGTGAAAAAGGTAAAGAACAGTTTCAAAGTAAAGATTCTTCTTATAATGCATTATATTTTAGTCTAAAACACAATCTCTTGCCCTGAAACAGTGTTTAAGTTGAATATAAAGCTTTTTCATAGTGTGAAAAAGGTAAAGAACAGTTTCAAAGTAAAGATTCTTCTTATAATGCATTCCCTTACAATCTCTTGCCCTGAAACAGTGTTTAAGTTGAATATAAAATTGTTTCATACTATGAAAAAGGTAAAGAACAGTTTCAAAGTAAAGATTCTTCTTATAATGCATTCCCTTTTAGTCTAAAACACAATCTCTTGCCTTGAAACAGTGTTTAAGGCAAAAACAAAGCTGTTTCATAGTGTGAAAAAGATAAAGAACAGAGTTTCAAAGTAAAGTTTCTTCTAATAATGAATTCACTTACAATCTCTTGCCCTGAAACAGTGTTTATGGCGAATACAAAGCTGTTTCATAGTGTGAAAAAGGTAAAGAACAGTTTCAAAGTAAAGATTCTTCTTATAATGCATTATGTTTTAGTCTAAAACACAATCTCTTGCCCTGAAACAGTGTTTAAGTTGATTGTAAAGCTGTTTCATAGTGTGAAAAAGGTAAAGAACAGATTTTCAAATAAAGATTCTTCTTATAATGCATTTCCTTTTAGTCTAAAACACAATCTCTTGCCCTGAAACAGTGTTTTAAGGTGAATACAAAGCTGTTTCATAGTGTGAAAAAGGTAAAGAACAGAGTTTCAAGTTAAAGATTCTTCTTATAATGCATTCCCTTACAATCTCTTGCCCTGAAACAGTGTTTAAGGCGAATACAAAGCTGTTTCATAGTGTGAAAAAGGTAAAGAACAGTTTCAAAGTAAAGATTCTTCTTATAATACATTATGTTTTATTCTAAAACACAATCTCTTGCCCTGAAACAGTGTTTAAGTTGATTGTAAAGCTGTTTCATAGTGTGAAAAAGGTAAAGAACAGATTTTCAAATAAAGATTCTTCTTATAATGCATTCCCTTTTAGTCTAAAAAACAATCTCTTGCCCTGAAACAGTGTTTTAAGGTGAATACAAAGCTGTTTCATAGTGTGAAAAAGGTAAAGAACAGAGTTACAAGTTAAAGATTCTTCTTATAATGCATTCCCTTTTAGTCTAAAACACAATCTCTTGCCCTGAAACAGTGTTTTAAGGTGAATACAAAGCTGTTTCATAGTGTGAAAAAGGTAAAGAACAGAGTTTCAAGTTAAAGATTCTTCTTATAATGCATTATATTTTAGTCTAAAACAAAATCTCTTGCCCTGAAACAGTGTTTAAGTTGAATATAAAGCTGTTTCATAGTGTGAAAAAGGTAAAGAACAGAGTTTCAAAGTAAAGATTCTTCTTATAATGCATTCCCTTTTAGTCTAAGACACAATCTCTTGCCCTGAAACAGTGTTTAAGTTGAATATAAAGCTGTTTCATAGTGTGAAAAAGGTAAAGAACACAGTTTCAAAGTAAAGATTCTTCTTATAATGCATTCCCTTTTAGTCTAAGACACAATCTCTTGCCCTGAAACAGAGTTTAATGCGAATACAAAGCTGTTTCATAGCGTGAAAAAGGTAAAGAACAGAGTTTCAAAGTAAAGTTTCCTCTTATAATGCATTCCCTTACAATCTCTTGCCCTGAAACAGTGTTTATGGCGAATACAAAGCTGTTTCATAGTGTGAAAAAGGTAAAGACCAGTTTCAAAGTAAAGATTCTTCTTATAATGCATTCCCTTTTAGTCTAAAACACAATCTCTTGCCTTGAAACAGTGTTTAAGGTGAATACAAAGCTGTTTCATAGTGTGAAAAAGGTAAAGAACAGAGTTTCAAAGTAAAGATTCTTCTGATAATGCATTCCCTTTTAGTCTAAGACACAATCTGTTGCCCTGAAACAGTGTTTTAAGGTGAATACAAAGCTGTTTCATAGTGTGAAAAAGGTAAAGAACAGTTTCAAAGTAAAGATTCTTCTTATAATGCATTCCCTTACAATCTCTTGCCCTGAAACAGTGTTTAAGGTGAATACAAAGCTGTTTCATAGTGTGAAAAAGGTAAAGAACAGTTTCAAAGTAAAGATTCTTCTTATAATGCATTCCCTTTTAGTCTAAAACACAATCTCTTGCCCTGAAACAGTGTTTAAGTTGATTGTAAAGCTGTTTCATAGTGTGAAAAAGGTAAAGAACAGATTTTCAAATAAAGATTCTTCTTATAATGCATTCCCTTTTAGTCTAAAACACAATCTCTTGCCCTGAAACAGTGTTTTAAGGTGAATACAAAGCTGTTTCATAGTGTGAAAAAGGTAAAGAACAGAGTTTCAAGTTAAAGATTCTTCTTATAATGCATTCCCTTACAATCTCTTGCCCTGAAACAGTGTTTAAGGCGAATACAAAGCTGTTTCATAGTGTGAAAAAGGTAAAGAACAGTTTCAAAGTAAAGATTCTTCTTATAATACATTGTTTTATTCTAAAACACAATCTCTTGCCCTGAAACAGTGTTTAAGTTGATTGTAAAGCTGTTTCATAGTGTGAAAAAGGTAAAGAACAGATTTTCAAATAAAGATTCTTCTTATAATGCATTCCCTTTTAGTCTAAAACACAATCTCTTGCCCTGAAACAGTGTTTAAGTTGAATATAAAGCTTTTTCATAGTGTGAAAAAGGTAACGAACAGTTTCAAAGTAAAGATTCTTCTTATAATGCATTCCCTTACAATCTCTTGCCCTGAAACAGTGTTTAAGTTGAATATAAAATTGTTTCATACCATGAAAAAGGTAAAGAACAGTTTCAAAGTAAAGATTCTTCTTATAATGCATTATGTTTTAGTCTAAAACACAATCTCTTGCCCTGAAACAGTGTTTAAGTTGATTGTAAAGCTGTTTCATAGTGTGAAAAAGGTAAAGAACAGATTTTCAAATAAAGATTCTTCTTATAATGCATTCCCTTTTAGTCTAAAACACAATCTCTTGCCCTGAAACAGTGTTTTAAGGTGAATACAAAGCTGTTTCATAGTGTGAAAAAGGTAAAGAACAGAGTTTCAAGTTAAAGATTCTTCTTATAATGCATTCCCTTACAATCTCTTGCCCTGAAACAGTGTTTAAGGCGAATACAAAGCTGTTTCATAGTGTGAAAAAGGTAAAGAACAGTTTCAAAGTAAAGATTCTTCTTATAATACATTGTTTTATTCTAAAACACAATCTCTTGCCCTGAAACAGTGTTTAAGTTGATTGTAAAGCTGTTTCATAGTGTGAAAAAGGTAAAGAACAGATTTTCAAATAAAGATTCTTCTTATAATGCATTCCCTTTTAGTCTAAAAAACAATCTCTTGCCCTGAAACAGTGTTTTAAGGTGAATACAAAGCTGTTTCATAGTGTGAAAAAGGTAAAGAACAGAGTTTCAAGTTAAAGATTCTTCTTATAATGCATTCCCTTTTAGTCTAAAACACAATCTCTTGCCCTGAAACAGTGTTTTAAGGTGAATACAAAGCTGTTTCATAGTGTGAAAAAGGTAAAGAACAGAGTTTCAAGTTAAAGATTCTTCTTATAATGCATTATATTTTAGTCTAAAACAAAATCTCTTGCCCTGAAACAGTGTTTAAGGTGAATACAAAGCTGTTTCATAGTGTGAAAAAGGTAAAGAACAGAGTATCAAAGTAAAGTTTCTTCTTATAATGAATTCCCTTTTAGTCTAAAACACAATCTCTTGCCCTGAAACAATGTTTAAGTTGAATATAAAGCTGTTTCATAGTGTGAAAAAGGTAAAGAACAGTATCAAAGTAAAGATTCTTCTTATAATGCATTCCCTTACAATCTCTTGCCCTGAAACAGTGTTTAAGTTGAATATAAAGCTGTTTCATAGTGTGAAAAAGGTAAAGAACACAGTTTCAAAGTAAAGATTCTTCTTATAATGCATTCCCTTTTAGTCTAAGACACAATCTCTTGCCCTGAAACAGTGTTTAATGCGAATACAAAGCTGTTTCATAGCGTGAAAAAGGTAAAGAACAGAGTTTCAAAGTAAAGTTTCCTCTTATAATGCATTCCCTTTTAGTCTAAAACACAATCTCTTGCCCGGAAACAGTGTTTAAGGTCAATACAAAGCTGTTTCATAGTGTGAAAAAGGTAAAGAACAGAGCTTCAAAGTAAAGATTCTTCTGATAATGCATTCCCTTTTAGTCTAAGACACAATCTGTTGCCCTGAAACAGTGTTTAAGTTGAATATAAAGCTGTTTCATAGTGTGAAAAAGGTAAAGAACACAGTTTCAAAGTAAAGATTCTTCTTATAATGCATTCCCTTTTAGTCTAAAACACAATCTCTTGCCCTGAAACAGTGTTTAAAGCGAATACAAAGCTGTTTCATAGCGTGAAAAAGGTAAAGAACAGAGTTTCAAAGTAAAGTTTCCTATTATAATGCATTCCCTTACAATCTCTTGCCCTGAAACAGTGTTTATGGTGAATACAAAGCTGTTTCATAGTGTGAAAAAGGTAAAGAACAGTTTCAAAGTAAAGATTCTTCTTATAATGCATTCCCTTTTAGTCTAAGACACAATCTCTTGCCCTGAAACAGTGTTTAAGTTGAATATAAAGCTGTTTCATAGTGTGAAAAAGGTAAAGAACACAGTTTCAAAGTAAAGATTCTTCTTATAATGCATTCCCTTTTAGTCTAAGACACAATCTCTTGCCCTGAAACAGTGTTTAATGCGAATACAAAGCTGTTTCATAGCGTGAAAAAGGTAAAGAACAGAGTTTCAAAGTAAAGTTTCCTCTTATAATGCATTCCCTTACAATCTCTTGCCCTGAAACAGTGTTTATGGCGAATACAAAGCTGTTTCATAGTGTGAAAAAGGTAAAGACCAGTTTCAAAGTAAAGATTCTTCTTATAATGCATTCCCTTTTAGTCTAAAACACAATCTCTTGCCCGGAAACAGTGTTTAAGGTCAATACAAAGCTGTTTCATAGTGTGAAAAAGGTAAAGAACAGAGTTTCAAAGTAAAGATTCTTCTGATAATGCATTCCCTTTTAGTCTAAGACACAATCTGTTGCCCTGAAACAGTGTTTAAGTTGAATATAAAGCGGTTTCATAGTGTGAAAAAGGTAAAGAACACAGTTTCAAAGTAAAGATTCTTCTTATAATGCATTCCCTTTTAGTCTAAAACACAATCTCTTGCCCTGAAACAGTGTTTAAAGCGAATACAAAGCTGTTTCATAGCGTGAAAAAGGTAAAGAACAGAGTTTCAAAGTAAAGTTTCCTATTATAATGCATTCCCTTACAATCTCTTGCCCTGAAACAGTGTTTATGGTGAATACAAAGCTGTTTCATAGTGTGAAAAAGGTAAAGAACAGTTTCAAAGTAAAGATTCTTCTTATAATGCATTCCCTTACAATCTCTTGCCCTGAAACAGTGTTTAAGGTGAATACAAAGCTGTTTCATAGTGTGAAAAAGGTAAAGAACAGTTTCAAAGTAAAGATTCTTCTTATAATGCATTCCCTTTTAGTCTAAAACACAATCTCTTGCCCTGAAACAGTGTTTAAGGTGAATACAAAGCTGTTTCATAGTGTGATAAAGGTAAAGAACAGTTTCAAAGTAAAGATTCTTCTTATAATGCATTCCCTTTTAGTCTAAAACACAATCTTTTGCCCTGAAACAGTGTTTAAGGTGAATACAAAGCTGTTTCATAGTGTGAAAAAGGTAAAGAACATAGTTTCAAAGTAAAGATTCTTCTTATAATGCATTCCCTTTTAGTCTAAAACACAATCTCTTGCCTTGAAACAGTGTTTAAGGTGAATACAAAGCTGTTTCATAGTGTGAAAAAGGTAAAGAACAGAGTATCAAAGTAAAGTATCTTTTTATAATGAATTCCCTTTTAGTCTAAAACACAATCTCTTGCCCTGAAACAATGTTTAAGTTGAATATAAAGCTGTTTCATAGTGTGAAAAATGTAAAGAACAGAGTTTCAAAGTAAAGATTCTTCTTATAATGCATTCCCTTACAATCTCTTGCCCTGAAACCGTGTTTAAGGTGACTACAAAGCTGTTTCATAGTGTGAAAAAGGTAAAAAACAGTTTCAAAGTAAAGATTCTTCTTATAATGCATTATATTTTAGTCTAAAACACAATCTCTTGCCCTGAAACAGTGTTTAAGTTGAATATAAAATTGTTTCATACTATGAAAAAGGTAAAGAACAGTTTCAAAGTAAAGATTCTTCTTATAATGCATTCCCTTTTAGTCTAAAACACAATCTCTTGCCTTGAAACAGTGTTTAAGGCGAAAACAAAGCTGTTTCATAGTGTGAAAAAGGTAAAGAACATAGTTTCAAAGTAAAGATTCTTCTTATAATTCATTCCCTTTTAGTCTAAAACACAATCTCTTGCCTTGAAACAGTGTTTAAGGTGAATACAAAGCTGTTTCATAGTGTGAAAAAGGTAAAGAACAGAGTTTCAAAGTAAAGTTTCTTCTAATAATGAATTCCCTTACAATCTCTTGCCCTGAAACAGTGTTTAAGGTGAATACAAAGCTGTTTCATAGTGTGAAAAAGGTAAAGAACAGTTTCAAAGTAAAGATTCTTCTTATAATGCATTATATTTTAGTCTAAAACACAATCTCTTGCCCTGAAACAGTGTTTAAGTTGAATATAAAGCTTTTTCATAGTGTGAAAAAGGTAAAGAACAGTTTCAAAGTAAAGATTCTTCTTATAATGCATTCCCTTACAATCTCTTGCCCTGAAACAGTGTTTAAGTTGAATATAAAATTGTTTCATACTATGAAAAAGGTAAAGAACAGTTTCAAAGTAAAGATTCTTCTTATAATGCATTCCCTTTTAGTCTAAAACACAATCTCTTGCCCTGAAACAGTGTTTAAGTTGATTGTAAAGCTGTTTCATAGTGTGAAAAAGGTAAAGAACAGATTTTCAAATAAAGATTCTTCTTATAATGCATTCCCTTTTAGTCTAAAACACAATCTCTTGCCCTGAAACAGTGTTTTAAGGTGAATACAAAGCTGTTTCATAGTGTGAAAAAGGTAAAGAACAGAGTTTCAAGTTAAAGATTCTTCTTATAATGCATTATATTTTAGTCTAAAACAAAATCTCTTGCCCTGAAACAGTGTTTAAGGTGAATACAAAGCTGTTTCATAGTGTGAAAAAGGTAAAGAACAGAGTATCAAAGTAAAGTTTCTTCTTATAATGAATTCCCTTTTAGTCTAAAACACAATCTCTTGCCCTGAAACAATGTTTAAGTTGAATATAAAGCTGTTTCATAGTGTGAAAAAGGTAAAGAACAGTATCAAAGTAAAGATTCTTCTTATAATGCATTCCCTTACAATCTCTTGCCCTGAAACAGTGTTTAAGTTGAATATAAAGCTGTTTCATAGTGTGAAAAAGGTAAAGAACACAGTTTCAAAGTAAAGATTCTTCTTATAATGCATTCCCTTTTAGTCTAAGACACAATCTCTTGCCCTGAAACAGTGTTTAATGCGAATACAAAGCTGTTTCATAGCGTGAAAAAGGTAAAGAACAGAGTTTCAAAGTAAAGTTTCCTCTTATAATGCATTCCCTTACAATCTCTTGCCCTGAAACAGTGTTTATGGCGAATACAAAGCTGTTTCATAGTGTGAAAAAGGTAAAGACCAGTTTCAAAGTAAAGATTCTTCTTATAATGCATTCCCTTTTAGTCTAAAACACAATCTCTTGCCCGGAAACAGTGTTTAAGGTCAATACAAAGCTGTTTCATAGTGTGAAAAAGGTAAAGAACAGAGCTTCAAAGTAAAGATTCTTCTGATAATGCATTCCCTTTTAGTCTAAGACACAATCTGTTGCCCTGAAACAGTGTTTAAGTTGAATATAAAGCTGTTTCATAGTGTGAAAAAGGTAAAGAACACAGTTTCAAAGTAAAGATTCTTCTTATAATGCATTCCCTTTTAGTCTAAAACACAATCTCTTGCCCTGAAACAGTGTTTAAAGCGAATACAAAGCTGTTTCATAGCGTGAAAAAGGTAAAGAACAGAGTTTCAAAGTAAAGTTTCCTATTATAATGCATTCCCTTACAATCTCTTGCCCTGAAACAGTGTTTATGGTGAATACAAAGCTGTTTCATAGTGTGAAAAAGGTAAAGAACAGTTTCAAAGTAAAGATTCTTCTTATAATGCATTCCCTTTTAGTCTAAGACACAATCTCTTGCCCTGAAACAGTGTTTAAGTTGAATATAAAGCTGTTTCATAGTGTGAAAAAGGTAAAGAACACAGTTTCAAAGTAAAGATTCTTCTTATAATGCATTCCTTTTTAGTCTAAGACACAATCTCTTGCCCTGAAACAGTGTTTAATGCGAATACAAAGCTGTTTCATAGCGTGAAAAAGGTAAAGAACAGAGTTTCAAAGTAAAGTTTCCTCTTATAATGCATTCCCTTACAATCTCTTGCCCTGAAACAGTGTTTATGGCGAATACAAAGCTGTTTCATAGTGTGAAAAAGGTAAAGACCAGTTTCAAAGTAAAGATTCTTCTTATAATGCATTCCCTTTTAGTCTAAAACACAATCTCTTGCCCGGAAACAGTGTTTAAGGTCAATACAAAGCTGTTTCATAGTGTGAAAAAGGTAAAGAACAGAGTTTCAAAGTAAAGATTCTTCTGATAATGCATTCCCTTTTAGTCTAAGACACAATCTGTTGCCCTGAAACAGTGTTTAAGTTGAATATAAAGCTGTTTCATAGTGTGAAAAAGGTAAAGAACACAGTTTCAAAGTAAAGATTCTTCTTATAATGCATTCCCTTTTAGTCTAAAACACAATCTCTTGCCCTGAAACAGTGTTTAAAGCGAATACAAAGCTGTTTCATAGCGTGAAAAAGGTAAAGAACAGAGTTTCAAAGTAAAGTTTCCTATTATAATGCATTCCCTTACAATCTCTTGCCCTGAAACAGTGTTTATGGTGAATACAAAGCTGTTTCATAGTGTGAAAAAGGTAAAGAACAGTTTCAAAGTAAAGATTCTTCTTATAATGCATTCCCTTACAATCTCTTGCCCTGAAACAGTGTTTAAGGTGAATACAAAGCTGTTTCATAGTGTGAAAAAGGTAAAGAACAGTTTCAAAGTAAAGATTCTTCTTATAATGCATTCCCTTTTAGTCTAAAACACAATCTCTTGCCCTGAAACAGTGTTTAAGGTGAATACAAAGCTGTTTCATAGTGTGAAAAAGGTAAAGAACATAGTTTCAAAGTAAAGATTCTTCTTATAATGCATTCCCTTTTAGTCTAAAACACAATCTCTTGCCTTGAAACAGTGTTTAAGGTGAATACAAAGCTGTTTCATAGTGTGAAAAAGGTAAAGAACAGAGTATCAAAGTAAAGTATCTTTTTATAATGAATTCCCTTTTAGTCTAAAACACAATCTCTTGCCCTGAAACAATGTTTAAGTTGAATATAAAGCTGTTTCATAGTGTGAAAAATGTAAAGAACAGAGTTTCAAAGTAAAGATTCTTCTTATAATGCATTCCCTTACAATCTCTTGCCCTGAAACCGTGTTTAAGGTGACTACAAAGCTGTTTCATAGTGTGAAAAAGGTAAAAAACAGTTTCAAAGTAAAGATTCTTCTTATAATGCATTATATTTTAGTCTAAAACACAATCTCTTGCCCTGAAACAGTGTTTAAGTTGAATATAAAATTGTTTCATACTATGAAAAAGGTAAAGAACAGTTTCAAAGTAAAGATTCTTCTTATAATGCATTCCCTTTTAGTCTAAAACACAATCTCTTGCCTTGAAACAGTGTTTAAGGCGAAAACAAAGCTGTTTCATAGTGTGAAAAAGGTAAAGAACATAGTTTCAAAGTAAAGATTCTTCTTATAATTCATTCCCTTTTAGTCTAAAACACAATCTCTTGCCTTGAAACAGTGTTTAAGGTGAATACAAAGCTGTTTCATAGTGTGAAAAAGGTAAAGAACAGAGTTTCAAAGTAAAGTTTCTTCTAATAATGAATTCCCTTACAATCTCTTGCCCTGAAACAGTGTTTAAGGTGAATACAAAGCTGTTTCATAGTGTGAAAAAGGTAAAGAACAGTTTCAAAGTAAAGATTCTTCTTATAATGCATTATATTTTAGTCTAAAACACAATCTCTTGCCCTGAAACAGTGTTTAAGTTGAATATAAAGCTTTTTCATAGTGTGAAAAAGGTAAAGAACAGTTTCAAAGTAAAGATTCTTCTTATAATGCATTCCCTTACAATCTCTTGCCCTGAAACAGTGTTTAAGTTGAATATAAAATTGTTTCATACTATGAAAAAGGTAAAGAACAGTTTCAAAGTAAAGATTCTTCTTATAATGCATTCCCTTTTAGTCTAAAACACAATCTCTTGCCCTGAAACAGTGTTTAAGTTGATTGTAAAGCTGTTTCATAGTGTGAAAAAGGTAAAGAACAGATTTTCAAATAAAGATTCTTCTTATAATGCATTCCCTTTTAGTCTAAAACACAATCTCTTGCCCTGAAACAGTGTTTAAGGCGAATACAAAGCTGTTTCATAGTGTGAAAAAGGTAAAGAACAGTTTCAAAGTAAAGATTCTTCTTATAATACATTATGTTTTATTCTAAAACACAATCTCTTGCCCTGAAACAGTGTTTAAGTTGATTGTAAAGCTGTTTCATAGTGTGAAAAAGGTAAAGAACAGATTTTCAAATAAAGATTCTTCTTATAATGCATTCCCTTTTAGTCTAAAAAACAATCTCTTGCCCTGAAACAGTGTTTTAAGGTGAATACAAAGCTGTTTCATAGTGTGAAAAAGGTAAAGAACAGAGTTTCAAGTTAAAGATTCTTCTTATAATGCATTCCCTTTTAGTCTAAAACACAATCTCTTGCCCTGAAACAGTGTTTTAAGGTGAATACAAAGCTGTTTCATAGTGTGAAAAAGGTAAAGAACAGAGTTTCAAGTTAAAGATTCTTCTTATAATGCATTATATTTTAGTCTAAAACAAAATCTCTTGCCCTGAAACAGTGTTTAAGTTGAATATAAAGCTGTTTCATAGTGTGAAAAAGGTAAAGAACAGAGTTTCAAAGTAAAGATTCTTCTTATAATGCATTCCCTTTTAGTCTAAGACACAATCTCTTGCCCTGAAACAGTGTTTAAGTTGAATATAAAGCTGTTTCATAGTGTGAAAAAGGTAAAGAACACAGTTTCAAAGTAAAGATTCTTCTTATAATGCATTCCCTTTTAGTCTAAGACACAATCTCTTGCCCTGAAACAGTGTTTAATGCGAATACAAAGCTGTTTCATAGCGTGAAAAAGGTAAAGAACAGAGTTTCAAAGTAAAGTTTCCTCTTATAATGCATTCCCTTACAATCTCTTGCCCTGAAACAGTGTTTATGGCGAATACAAAGCTGTTTCATAGTGTGAAAAAGGTAAAGACCAGTTTCAAAGTAAAGATTCTTCTTATAATGCATTCCCTTTTAGTCTAAAACACAATCTCTTGCCCTGAAACAGTGTTTAAAGCGAATACAAAGCTGTTTCATAGCGTGAAAAAGGTAAAGAACAGAGTTTCAAAGTAAAGTTTCCTATTATAATGCATTCCCTTACAATCTCTTGCCCTGAAACAGTGTTTATGGTGAATACAAAGCTGTTTCATAGTGTGAAAAAGGTAAAGAACAGTTTCAAAGTAAAGATTCTTCTTATAATGCATTCCCTTACAATCTCTTGCCCTGAAACAGTGTTTAAGATGAATACAAAGCTGTTTCATAGTGTGAAAAAGGTAAAGAACAGTTTCAAAGTAAAGATTCTTCTTATAATGCATTATATTTTAGTCTAAAACACAATCTCTTGCCCTGAAACAGTGTTTAAGTTGAATATAAAGCTTTTTCATAGTGTGAAAAAGGTAAAGAACAGTTTCAAAGTAAAGATTCTTCTTATAATGCATTCCCTTACAATCTCTTGCCCTGAAACAGTGTTTAAGTTGAATATAAAATTGTTTCATACTATGAAAAAGGTAAAGAACAGTTTCAAAGTAAAGATTCTTCTTATAATGCATTCCCTTTTAGTCTAAAACACAATCTCTTGCCTTGAAACAGTGTTTAAGGCGAAAACAAAGCTGTTTCATAGTGTGAAAAAGATAAAGAACAGAGTTTCAAAGTAAAGTTTCTTCTAATAATGAATTCACTTACAATCTCTTGCCCTGAAACAGTGTTTATGGCGAATACAAAGCTGTTTCATAGTGTGAAAAAGGTAAAGAACAGTTTCAAAGTAAAGATTCTTCTTATAATGCATTATGTTTTAGTCTAAAACACAATCTCTTGCCCTGAAACAGTGTTTAAGTTGATTGTAAAGCTGTTTCATAGTGTGAAAAAGGTAAAGAACAGATTTTCAAATAAAGATTCTTCTTATAATGCATTCCCTTTTAGTCTAAAACACAATCTCTTGCCCTGAAACAGTGTTTTAAGGTGAACACAAAGCTGTTTCATAGTGTGAAAAAGGTAAAGAACAGAGTTTCAAGTTAAAGATTCTTCTTATAATGCATTCCCTTACAATCTCTTGCCCTGAAACAGTGTTTAAGGCGAATACAAAGCTGTTTCATAGTGTGAAAAAGGTAAAGAACAGTTTCAAAGTAAAGATTCTTCTTATAATACATTATGTTTTATTCTAAAACACAATCTCTTGCCCTGAAACAGTGTTTAAGTTGATTGTAAAGCTGTTTCATAGTGTGAAAAAGGTAAAGAACAGATTTTCAAATAAAGATTCTTCTTATAATGCATTCCCTTTTAGTCTAAAAAACAATCTCTTGCCCTGAAACAGTGTTTTAAGGTGAATACAAAGCTGTTTCATAGTGTGAAAAAGGTAAAGAACAGAGTTTCAAGTTAAAGATTCTTCTTATAATGCATTCCCTTTTAGTCTAAAACACAATCTCTTGCCCTGAAACAGTGTTTTAAGGTGAATACAAAGCTGTTTCATAGTGTGAAAAAGGTAAAGAACAGAGTTTCAAGTTAAAGATTCTTCTTATAATGCATTATATTTTAGTCTAAAACAAAATCTCTTGCCCTGAAACAGTGTTTAAGTTGAATATAAAGCTGTTTCATAGTGTGAAAAAGGTAAAGAACACAGTTTCAAAGTAAAGATTCTTCTTATAATGCATTCCCTTTTAGTCTAAGACACAATCTCTTGCCCTGAAACAGTGTTTAATGCGAATACAAAGCTGTTTCATAGCGTGAAAAAGGTAAAGAACAGAGTTTCAAAGTAAAGTTTCCTCTTATAATGCATTCCCTTACAATCTCTTGCCCTGAAACAGTGTTTATGGCGAATACAAAGCTGTTTCATAGTGTGAAAAAGGTAAAGACCAGTTTCAAAGTAAAGATTCTTCTTATAATGCATTCCCTTTTAGTCTAAAACACAATCTCTTGCCCTGAAACAGTGTTTAAAGCGAATACAAAGCTGTTTCATAGCGTGAAAAAGGTAAAGAACAGAGTTTCAAAGTAAAGTTTCCTATTATAATGCATTCCCTTACAATCTCTTGCCCTGAAACAGTGTTTATGGTGAATACAAAGCTGTTTCATAGTGTGAAAAAGGTAAAGAACAGTTTCAAAGTAAAGATTCTTCTTATAATGCATTCCCTTACAATCTCTTGCCCTGAAACAGTGTTTAAGGTGAATACAAAGCTGTTTCATAGTGTGAAAAAGGTAAAGAACAGTTTCAAAGTAAAGATTCTTCTTATAATGCATTCCCTTTTAGTCTAAAACACAATCTCTTGCCCTGAAACAGTGTTTAAGGTGAATACAAAGCTGTTTCATAGTGTGATAAAGGTAAAGAACAGTTTCAAAGTAAAGATTCTTCTTATAATGCATTCCCTTTTAGTCTAAAACACAATTTCTTGCCCTGAAACAGTGTTTAAGGTGAATACAAAGCTGTTTCATAGTGTGAAAAAGGTAAAGAACAGAGTTTCAAAGTAAAGATTCTTTTTATAATGCATTCCCTTTTAGTCTAAAACACAATCTCTTGCCCTGAAACAGTGTTTAAGTTGAATACAAAGCTGTTTCATAGTGTGAAAAAGGTAAAGAACAGAGTTTCAAAGTAAAGTTTCTTCTAATAATGAATTCCCTTACAATCTCTAGCCCTGAAACAGTGTTTAAGGTGAATACAAAGCTGTTTCATAGTGTGAAAAAGGTAAAGAACAGTTTCAAAGTAAAGATTCTTCTTATAATGCATTATATTTTAGTCTAAAACACAATCTCTTGCCCTGAAACAGTGTTTAAGTTGAATATAAAGCTTTTTCATAGTGTGAAAAAGGTAAAGAACAGTTTCAAAGTAAAGATTCTTCTTATAATGCATTCCCTTACAATCTCTTGCCCTGAAACAGTGTTTAAGTTGAATATAAAATTGTTTCATACTATGAAAAAGGTAAAGAACAGTTTCAAAGTAAAGATTCTTCTTATAATGCATTCCCTTTTAGTCTAAAACACAATCTCTTGCCTTGAAACAGTGTTTAAGGCGAAAACAAAGCTGTTTCATAGTGTGAAAAAGATAAAGAACAGAGTTTCAAAGTAAAGTTTCTTCTAATAATGAATTCAATTACAATCTCTTGCCCTGAAACAGTGTTTATGGCGAATACAAAGCTGTTTCATAGTGTGAAAAAGGTAAAGAACAGTTTGAAAGTAAAGATTCTTCTTATAATGCATTATGTTTTAGTCTAAAACACAATCTCTTGCCCTGAAACAGTGTTTAAGTTGATTGTAAAGCTGTTTCATAGTGTGAAAAAGGTAAAGAACAGATTTTCAAATAAAGATTCTTCTTATAATGCATTCCCTTTTAGTCTAAAATACAATCTCTTGCCCTGAAACAGTGTTTAAGGCGAATACAAAGCTGTTTCATAGTGTGAAAAAGGTAAAGAACAGTTTCAAAGTAAAGATTCTTCTTATAATACATTATGTTTTATTCTAAAACACAATCTCTTGCCCTGAAACAGTGTTTAAGTTGATTGTAAAGCTGTTTCATAGTGTGAAAAAGGTAAAGAACAGATTTTCAAATAAAGATTCTTCTTATAATGCATTCCCTTTTAGTCTAAAAAACAATCTCTTGCCCTGAAACAGTGTTTTAAGGTGAATACAAAGCTGTTTCATAGTGTGAAAAAGGTAAAGAACAGAGTTTCAAGTTAAAGATTCTTCTTATAATGCATTCCCTTTTAGTCTAAAACACAATCTCTTGCCCTGAAACAGTGTTTTAAGGTGAATACAAAGCTGTTTCATAGTGTGAAAAAGGTAAAGAACAGAGTTTCAAGTTAAAGATTCTTCTTATAATGCATTATATTTTAGTCTAAAACAAAATCTCTTGCCCTGAAACAGTGTTTAAGTTGAATATAAAGCTGTTTCATAGTGTGAAAAAGGTAAAGAACACAGTTTCAAAGTAAAGATTCTTCTTATAATGCATTCCCTTTTAGTCTAAGACACAATCTCTTGCCCTGAAACAGTGTTTAATGCGAATACAAAGCTGTTTCATAGCGTGAAAAAGGTAAAGAACAGAGTTTCAAAGTAAAGTTTCCTCTTATAATGCATTCCCTTACAATCTCTTGCCCTGAAACAGTGTTTATGGCGAATACAAAGCTGTTTCATAGTGTGAAAAAGGTAAAGACCAGTTTCAAAGTAAAGATTCTTCTTATAATGCATTCCCTTTTAGTCTAAAACACAATCTCTTGCCCTGAAACAGTGTTTAAAGCGAATACAAAGCTGTTTCATAGCGTGAAAAAGGTAAAGAACAGAGTTTCAAAGTAAAGTTTCCTATTATAATGCATTCCCTTACAATCTCTTGCCCTGAAACAGTGTTTATGGTGAATACAAAGCTGTTTCATAGTGTGAAAAAGGTAAAGAACAGTTTCAAAGTAAAGATTCTTCTTATAATGCATTCCCTTACAATCTCTTGCCCTGAAACAGTGTTTAAGGTGAATACAAAGCTGTTTCATAGTGTGAAAAAGGTAAAGAACAGTTTCAAAGTAAAGATTCTTCTTATAATGCATTCCCTTTTAGTCTAAAACACAATCTCTTGCCCTGAAACAGTGTTTAAGGTGAATACAAAGCTGTTTCATAGTGTGATAAAGGTAAAGAACAGTTTCAAAGTAAAGATTCTTCTTATAATGCATTCCCTTTTAGTCTAAAACACAATCTCTTGCCCTGAAACAGTGTTTAAGGTGAACACAAAGCTGTTTCATAGTGTGAAAAAGGTAAAGAACAGAGTTTCAAAGTAAAGATTCTTTTTATAATGCATTCCCTTTTAGTCTAAAACACAATCTCTTGCCCTGAAACAGTGTTTAAGTTGAATACAAAGCTGTTTCATAGTGTGAAAAAGGTAAAGAACAGAGTTTCAAAGTAAAGTTTCTTCTAATAATGAATTCCCTTACAATCTCTTGCCCTGAAACAGTGTTTAAGGTGAATACAAAGCTGTTTCATAGTGTGAAAAAGGTAAAGAACAGTTTCAAAGTAAAGATTCTTCTTATAATGCATTATATTTTAGTCTAAAACACAATCTCTTGCCCTGAAACAGTGTTTAAGTTGAATATAAAGCTTTTTCATAGTGTGAAAAAGGTAAAGAACAGTTTCAAAGTAAAGATTCTTCTTATAATGCATTCCCTTACAATCTCTTGCCCTGAAACAGTGTTTAAGTTGAATATAAAATTGTTTCATACTATGAAAAAGGTAAAGAACAGTTTCAAAGTAAAGATTCTTCTTATAATGCATTCCCTTTTAGTCTAAAACACAATCTCTTGCCTTGAAACAGTGTTTAAGGCGAAAACAAAGCTGTTTCATAGTGTGAAAAAGATAAAGAACCGAGTTTCAAAGTAAAGTTTCTTCTAATAATGAATTCACTTACAATCTCTTGCCCTGAAACAGTGTTTATGGCGAATACAAAGCTGTTTCATAGTGTGAAAAAGGTAAAGAACAGTTTCAAAGTAAAGATTCTTCTTATAATGCATTATGTTTTAGTCTAAAACACAATCTCTTGCCCTGAAACAGTGTTTAAGTTGATTGTAAAGCTGTTTCATAGTGTGAAAAAGGTAAAGAACAGATTTTCAAATAAAGATTCTTCTTATAATGCATTCCCTTTTAGTCTAAAACACAATCTCTTGCCCTGAAACAGTGTTTTAAGGTGAATACAAAGCTGTTTCATAGTGTGAAAAAGGTAAAGAACAGAGTTTCAAGTTAAAGATTCTTCTTATAATGCATTCCCTTACAATCTCTTGCCCTGAAACAGTGTTTAAGGCGAATACAAAGCTGTTTCATAGTGTGAAAAAGGTAAAGAACAGTTTCAAAGTAAAGATTCTTCTTATAATTCATTATGTTTTATTCTAAAACACAATCTCTTGCCCTGAAACAGTGTTTAAGTTGATTGTAAAGCTGTTTCATAGTGTGAAAAAGGTAAAGAACAGATTTTCAAATAAAGATTCTTCTTATAATGCATTCCCTTTTAGTCTAAAAAACAATCTCTTGCCCTGAAACAGTGTTTTAAGGTGAATACAAAGCTGTTTCATAGTGTGAAAAAGGTAAAGAACAGAGTTTCAAGTTAAAGATTCTTCTTATAATGCATTCCCTTTTAGTCTAAAACACAATCTCTTGCCCTGAAACAGTGTTTTAAGGTGACTACAAAGCTGTTTCATAGTGTGAAAAAGGGAAAGAACAGAGTTTCAAGTTAAAGATTCTTCTTATAATGCATTATATTTTAGTCTAAAACAAAATCTCTTGCCCTGAAACAGTGTTTAAGTTGAATATAAAGCTGTTTCATAGTGTGAAAAAGGTAAAGAACAGAGTTTCAAAGTAAAGTTTCTTCTTATAATGCATTCCCTTTTAGTCTAAGACACAATCTCTTGCCCTGAAACAGTGTTTAAGTTGAATATAAAGCTGTTTCATAGTGTGAAAAAGGTAAAGAACACAGTTTCAAAGTAAAGATTCTTCTTATAATGCATTCCCTTTTAGTCTAAGACACAATCTCTTGCCCTGAAACAGTGTTTAATGCGAATACAAAGCTGTTTCATAGCGTGAAAAAGGTAAAGAACAGAGTTTCAAAGTAAAGTTTCCTCTTATAATGCATTCCCTTACAATCTCTTGCCCTGAAACAGTGTTTATGGCGAATACAAAGCTGTTTCATAGTGTGAAAAAGGTAAAGACCAGTTTCCAAGTAAAGATTCTTCTTATAATGCATTCCCTTTTAGTCTAAAACACAATCTCTTGCCCTGAAACAGTGTTTAAGGTGAATACAAAGCTGTTTCATAGTGTGATAAAGGTAAAGAACAGTTTCAAAGTAAAGATTCTTCTTATAATGCATTCCCTTTTAGTCTAAAACACAATCTCTTGCCCTGAAACAGTGTTTAAGGTGAATACAAAGCTGTTTCATAGTGTGAAAAAGGTAAAGAACAGAGTTTCAAAGTAAAGATTCTTTTTATAATGCATTCCCTTTTAGTCTAAAACACAATCTCTTGCCCTGAAACAGTGTTTAAGTTGAATATAAAGCTGTTTCATAGTGTTAAATAGGTAAAGAACAGTTTGAAAGTAAAGACTCTTCTTATAATGCATTACCTTTTAGTCTAAAACAAAATCTCTTGCCCTGAAACAGTGTTTAAGTTGAATATAAAATTGTTTCATACTATGAAAAAGGTAAAGAACAGTTTCAAAGTAAAGATTCTTCTTATAATGCATTCCCTTTTAGTCTAAAACACAATCTCTTGCCTTGAAATAGTGTTTAAGGCGAAAACAAAGCTGTTTCATAGTGTGAAAAAGGTAAAGAACATAGTTTCAAAGTAAAGATTCTTCTTATAATTCATTCCCTTTTAGTCTAAAACACAATCTCTTGCCTTGAAACAGTGTTTAAGGTGAATACAAAGCTGTTTCATAGTGTGAAAAAGGTAAAGAACAGAGTTTCAAAGTAAAGTTTCTTCTAATAATGAATTCCCTTACAATCTCTTGCCCTGAAACAGTGTTTAAGGTGAATACAAAGCTGTTTCATAGTGTGAAAAAGGTAAAGAACAGTTTCAAAGTAAAGATTCTTCTTATAATGCATTATATTTTAGTCTAAAACACAATCTCTTGCCCTGAAACAGTGTTTAAGTTGAATATAAAGCTTTTTCATAGTGTGAAAAAGGTAAAGAACAGTTTCAAAGTAAAGATTCTTCTTATAATGCATTCCCTTACAATCTCTTGCCCTGAAACAGTGTTTAAGTTGAATATAAAATTGTTTCATACTATGAAAAAGGTAAAGAACAGTTTCAAAGTAAAGATTCTTCTTATAATGCATTCCCTTTTAGTCTAAAACACAATCTCTTGCCTTGAAACAGTGTTTAAGGCGAAAACAAAGCTGTTTCATAGTGTGAAAAAGATAAAGAACAGAGTTTCAAAGTAAAGTTTCTTCTAATAATGAATTCACTTACAATCTCTTGCCCTGAAACAGTGTTTATGGCGAATACAAAGCTGTTTCATAGTGTGAAAAAGGTAAAGAACAGTTTCAAAGTAAAGATTCTTCTTATAATGCATTATGTTTTAGTCTAAAACACAATCTCTTGCCCTGAAACAGTGTTTAAGTTGATTGTAAAGCTGTTTCATAGTGTGAAAAAGGTAAAGAACAGATTTTCAAATAAAGATTCTTCTTATAATGCATTCCCTTTTAGTCTAAAACACAATCTCTTGCCCTGAAACAGTGTTTTAAGGTGAATACAAAGCTGTTTCATAGTGTGAAAAAGGTAAAGAACAGAGTTTCAAGTTAAAGATTCTTCTTATAATGCATTCCCTTACAATCTCTTGCCCTGAAACAGTGTTTAAGGCGAATACAAAGCTGTTTCATAGTGTGAAAAAGGTAAAGAACAGTTTCAAAGTAAAGATTCTTCTTATAATACATTATGTTTTATTCTAAAACACAATCTCTTGCCCTGAAACAGTGTTTAAGTTGATTGTAAAGCTGTTTCATAGTGTGAAAAAGGTAAAGAACAGATTTTCAAATAAAGATTCTTCTTATAATGCATTCCCTTTTAGTCTAAGACACAATCTCTTGCCCTGAAACAGTGTTTAAGTTGAATATAAAGCTGTTTCATAGTGTGAAAAAGGTAAAGAACACAGTTTCAAAGTAAAGATTCTTCTTATAATGCATTCCCTTTTAGTCTAAGACACAATCTCTTGCCCTGAAACAGTGTTTAATGTGAATACAAAGCTGTTTCATAGCGTGAAAAAGGTAAAGAACAGAGTTTCAAAGTAAAGTTTCCTCTTATAATGCATTCCCTTACAATCTCTTGCCCTGAAACAGTGTTTATGGCGAATACAAAGCTGTTTCATAGTGTGAAAAAGGTAAAGACCAGTTTCAAAGTAAAGATTCTTCTTATAATGCATTCCCTTTTAGTCTAAAACACAATCTCTTGCCCTGAAACAGTGTTTAAAGCGAATACAAAGCTGTTTCATAGCGTGAAAAAGGTAAAGAACAGAGTTTCAAAGTAAAGTTTCCTATTATAATGCATTCCCTTACAATCTCTTGCCCTGAAACAGTGTTTATGGTGAATACAAAGCTGTTTCATAGTGTGAAAAAGGTAAAGAACAGTTTCAAAGTAAAGATTCTTCTTATAATGCATTCCCTTACAATCTCTTGCCCTGAAACAGTGTTTAAGGTGAATACAAAGCTGTTTCATAGTGTGAAAAAGGTAAAGAACAGTTTCAAAGTAAAGATTCTTCTTATAATGCATTCCCTTTTAGTCTAAAACACAATCTCTTGCCCTGAAACAGTGTTTAAGGTGAATACAAAGCTGTTTCATAGTGTGATAAAGGTAAAGAACAGTTTCAAAGTAAAGATTCTTCTTATAATGCATTCCCTTTTAGTCTAAAACACAATCTCTTGCCCTGAAACAGTGTTTAAGGTGAATACAAAGCTGTTTCATAGTGTGAAAAAGGTAAAGAACAGAGTTTCAAAGTAAAGATTCTTTTTATAATGCATTCCCTTTTAGTCTAAAACACAATCTCTTGCCCTGAAACAGTGTTTAAGTTGAATATAAAGCTGTTTCATAGTGTTAAATAGGTAAAGAACAGTTTGAAAGTAAAGACTCTTCTTATAATGCATTACCTTTTAGTCTAAAACAAAATCTCTTGCCCTGAAACAGTGTTTAAGTTGAATATAAAATTGTTTCATACTATGAAAAAGGTAAAGAACAGTTTCAAAGTAAAGATTCTTCTTATAATGCATTCCCTTTTAGTCTAAAACACAATCTCTTGCCTTGAAACAGTGTTTAAGGCGAAAACAAAGCTGTTTCATAGTGTGAAAAAGGTAAAGAACATAGTTTCAAAGTAAAGATTCTTCTTATAATTCATTCCCTTTTAGTCTAAAACACAATCTCTTGCCTTGAAACAGTGTTTAAGGTGAATACAAAGCTGTTTCATAGTGTGAAAAAGGTAAAGAACAGAGTTTCAAAGTAAAGTTTCTTCTAATAATGAATTCCCTTACAATCTCTTGCCCTGAAACAGTGTTTAAGGTGAATACAAAGCTGTTTCATAGTGTGAAAAAGGTAAAGAACAGTTTCAAAGTAAAGATTCTTCTTATAATGCATTATATTTTAGTCTAAAACACAATCTCTTGCCCTGAAACAGTGTTTAAGTTGAATATAAAGCTTTTTCATAGTGTGAAAAAGGTAAAGAACAGTTTCAAAGTAAAGATTCTTCTTATAATGCATTCCCTTACAATCTCTTGCCCTGAAACAGTGTTTAAGTTGAATATAAAATTGTTTCATACTATGAAAAAGGTAAAGAACAGTTTCAAAGTAAAGATTCTTCATATAATGCATTCCCTTTTAGTCTAAAGCACAATCTCTTGCCTTGAAACAGTGTTTAAGGCGAAAACAAAGCTGTTTCATAGTGTGAAAAAGATAAAGAACAGAGTTTCAAAGTAAAGTTTCTTCTAATAATGAATTCACTTACAATCTCTTGCCCTGAAACAGTGTTTATGGCGAATACAAAGCTGTTTCATAGTGTGAAAAAGGTAAAGAACAGTTTCAAAGTAAAGATTCTTTTTATAATGCATTCCCTTTTAGTCTAAAACACAATCTCTTGCCCTGAAACAGTGTTTAAGTTGAATATAAAGCTGTTTCATAGTGTTAAATAGGTAAAGAACAGTTTGAAAGTAAAGACTCTTCTTATAATGCATTACCTTTTAGTCTAAAACAAAATCTCTTGCCCTGAAACAGTGTTTAAGTTGAATATAAAATTGTTTCATACTATGAAAAAGGTAAAGAACAGTTTCAAAGTAAAGATTCTTCTTATAATGCATTCCCTTTTAGTCTAAAACACAATCTCTTGCCTTGAAACAGTGTTTAAGGCGAAAACAAAGCTGTTTCATAGTGTGAAAAAGGTAAAGAACATAGTTTCAAAGTAAAGATTCTTCTTATAATTCATTCCCTTTTAGTCTAAAACACAATCTCTTGCCTTGAAACAGTGTTTAAGGTGAATACAAAGCTGTTTCATAGTGTGAAAAAGGTAAAGAACAGAGTTTCAAAGTAAAGTTTCTTCTAATAATGAATTCCCTTACAATCTCTTGCCCTGAAACAGTGTTTAAGGTGAATACAAAGCTGTTTCATAGTGTGAAAAAGGTAAAGAACAGTTTCAAAGTAAAGATTCTTCTTATAATGCATTATATTTTAGTCTAAAACACAATCTCTTGCCCTGAAACAGTGTTTAAGTTGAATATAAAGCTTTTTCATAGTGTGAAAAAGGTAAAGAACAGTTTCAAAGTAAAGATTCTTCTTATAATGCATTCCCTTACAATCTCTTGCCCTGAAACAGTGTTTAAGTTGAATATAAAATTGTTTCATACTATGAAAAAGGTAAAGAACAGTTTCAAAGTAAAGATTCTTCATATAATGCATTCCCTTTTAGTCTAAAGCACAATCTCTTGCCTTGAAACAGTGTTTAAGGCGAAAACAAAGCTGTTTCATAGTGTGAAAAAGATAAAGAACAGAGTTTCAAAGTAAAGTTTCTTCTAATAATGAATTCACTTACAATCTCTTGCCCTGAAACAGTGTTTATGGCGAATACAAAGCTGTTTCATAGTGTGAAAAAGGTAAAGAACAGTTTCAAAGTAAAGATTATTTTTATAATGCATTCCCTTTTAGTCTAAAACACAATCTCTTGCCCTGAAACAGTGTTTAAGTTGAATATAAAGCTGTTTCATAGTGTTAAATAGGTAAAGAACAGTTTGAAAGTAAAGACTCTTCTTATAATGCATTACCTTTTAGTCTAAAACAAAATCTCTTGCCCTGAAACAGTGTTTAAGTTGAATATAAAATTGTTTCATACTATGAAAAAGGTAAAGAACAGTTTCAAAGTAAAGATTCTTCTTATAATGCATTCCCTTTTAGTCTAAAACACAATCTCTTGCCTTGAAACAGTGTTTAAGGCAAAAACAAAGCTGTTTCATAGTGTGAAAAAGGTAAAGAACATAGTTTCAAAGTAAAGATTCTTCTTATAATTCATTCCCTTTTAGTCTAAAACACAATCTCTTGCCTTGAAACAGTGTTTAAGGTGAATACAAAGCTGTTTCATAGTGTGAAAAAGGTAAAGAACAGAGTTTCAAAGTAAAGTTTCTTCTAATAATGAATTCCCTTACAATCTCTTGCCCTGAAACAGTGTTTAAGGTGAATACAAAGCTGTTTCATAGTGTGAAAAAGGTAAAGAACAGTTTCAAAGTAAAGATTCTTCTTATAATGCATTATATTTTAGTCTAAAACACAATCTCTTGCCCTGAAACAGTGTTTAAGTTGAATATAAAGCTTTTTCATAGTGTGAAAAAGGTAAAGAACAGTTTCAAAGTAAAGATTCTTCTTATAATGCATTCCCTTACAATCTCTTGCCCTGAAACAGTGTTTAAGTTGAATATAAAATTGTTTCATACTATGAAAAAGGTAAAGAACAGTTTCAAAGTAAAGATTCTTCTTATAATGCATTCCCTTTTAGTCTAAAACACAATCTCTTGCCTTGAAACAGTGTTTAAGGCGAAAACAAAGCTGTTTCATAGTGTGAAAAAGATAAAGAACAGAGTTTCAAAGTAAAGTTTCTTCTAATAATGAATTCACTTACAATCTCTTGCCCTGAAACAGTGTTTATGGCGAATACAAAGCTGTTTCATAGTGTGAAAAAGGTAAAGAACAGTTTCAAAGTAAAGATTCTTTTTATAATGCATTCCCTTTTAGTCTAAAACACAATCTCTTGCCCTGAAACAGTGTTTAAGTTGAATATAAAGCTGTTTCATAGTGTTAAATAGGTAAAGAACAGTTTGAAAGTAAAGACTCTTCTTATAATGCATTACCTTTTAGTCTAAAACAAAATCTCTTGCCCTGAAACAGTGTTTAAGTTGAATATAAAATTGTTTCATACTATGAAAAAGGTAAAGAACAGTTTCAAAGTAAAGATTCTTCTTATAATGCATTCCCTTTTAGTCTAAAACACAATCTCTTGCCTTGAAACAGTGTTTAAGGCGAAAACAAAGCTGTTTCATAGTGTGAAAAAGGTAAAGAACATAGTTTCAAAGTAAAGATTCTTCTTATAATTCATTCCCTTTTAGTCTAAAACACAATCTCTTGCCTTGAAACAGTGTTTAAGGTGAATACAAAGCTGTTTCATAGTGTGAAAAAGGTAAAGAACAGAGTTTCAAAGTAAAGTTTCTTCTAATAATGAATTCCCTTACAATCTCTTGCCCTGAAACAGTGTTTAAGGTGAATACAAAGCTGTTTCATAGTGTGAAAAAGGTAAAGAACAGTTTCAAAGTAAAGATTCTTCTTATAATGCATTATATTTTAGTCTAAAACACAATCTCTTGCCCTGAAACAGTGTTTAAGTTGAATATAAAGCTTTTTCATAGTGTGAAAAAGGTAAAGAACAGTTTCAAAGTAAAGATTCTTCTTATAATGCATTCCCTTACAATCTCTTGCCCTGAAACAGTGTTTAAGTTGAATATAAAATTGTTTCATACTATGAAAAAGGTAAAGAACAGTTTCAAAGTAAAGATTCTTCTTATAATGCATTCCCTTTTAGTCTAAAACACAATCTCTTGCCTTGAAACAGTGTTTAAGGCGAAAACAAAGCTGTTTCATAGTGTGAAAAAGATAAAGAACAGAGTTTCAAAGTAAAGTTTCTTCTAATAATGAATTCACTTACAATCTCTTGCCCTGAAACAGTGTTTATGGCGAATACAAAGCTGTTTCATAGTGTGAAAAAGGTAAAGAACAGTTTCAAAGTAAAGATTCTTCTTATAATGCATTATGTTTTAGTCTAAAACACAATCTCTTGCCCTGAAACAGTGTTTAAGTTGATTGTAAAGCTGTTTCATAGTGTGAAAAAGGTAAAGAACAGATTTTCAAATAAAGATTCTTCTTATAATGCATTCCCTTTTAGTCTAAAACACAATCTCTTGCCCTGAAACAGTGTTTTAAGGTGAATACAAAGCTGTTTCATAGTGTGAAAAAGGTAAAGAACAGAGTTTCAAGTTAAAGATTCTTCTTATAATGCATTCCCTTACAATCTCTTGCCCTGAAACAGTGTTTAAGGCGAATACAAAGCTGTTTCATAGTGTGAAAAAGGTAAAGAACAGTTTCAAAGTAAAGATTCTTCTTATAATACATTATGTTTTATTCGAAAACACAATCTCTTGCCCTGAAACAGTGTTTAAGTTGATTGTAAAGCTGTTTCATAGTGTGAAAAAGGTAAAGAACAGATTTTCAAATAAAGATTCTTCTTATAATGCATTCCCTTTTAATCTAAAAAACAATCTCTTGCCCTGAAACAGTGTTTTAAGGTGAATACAAAGCTGTTTCATAGTGTGATAAAGGTAAAGAACAGTTTCAAAGTAAAGATTCTTCTTATAATGCATTCCCTTTTAGTCTAAAACACAATCTCTTGCCCTGAAACAGTGTTTAAGGTGAATACAAAGCTGTTTCATAGTGTGAAAAAGGTAAAGAACAGAGTTTCAAAGTAAAGATTCTTTTTATAATGCATTCCCTTTTAGTCTAAAACACAATCTCTTGCCCTGAAACAGTGTTTAAGTTGAATATAAAGCTGTTTCATAGTGTTAAATAGGTAAAGAACAGTTTGAAAGTAAAGACTCTTCTTATAATGCATTACCTTTTAGTCTAAAACAAAATCTCTTGCCCTGAAACAGTGTTTAAGTTGAATATAAAATTGTTTCATACTATGAAAAAGGTAAAGAACAGTTTCAAAGTAAAGATTCTTCTTATAATGCATTCCCTTTTAGTCTAAAACACAATCTCTTGCCTTGAAACAGTGTTTAAGGCGAAAACAAAGCTGTTTCATAGTGTGAAAAAGGTAAAGAACATAGTTTCAAAGTAAAGATTCTTCTTATAATTCATTCCCTTTTAGTCTAAAACACAATCTCTTGCCTTGAAACAGTGTTTAAGGTGAATACAAAGCTGTTTCATAGTGTGAAAAAGGTAAAGAACAGAGTTTCAAAGTAAAGTTTCTTCTAATAATGAATTCCCTTACAATCTCTTGCCCTGAAACAGTGTTTAAGGTGAATACAAAGCTGTTTCATAGTGTGATAAAGGTAAAGAACAGTTTCAAAGTAAAGATTCTTCTTATAATGCATTCCCTTTTAGTCTAAAACACAATCTCTTGCCCTGAAACAGTGTTTAAGGTGAATACAAAGCTGTTTCATAGTGTGAAAAAGGTAAAGAACAGAGTTTCAAAGTAAAGATTCTTTTTATAATGAATTCACTTACAATCTCTTGCCCTGAAACAGTGTTTATGGCGAATACAAAGCTGTTTCATAGTGTGAAAAAGGTAAAGAACAGTTTCAAAGTAAAGATTCTTCTTATAATGCATTATGTTTTAGTCTAAAACACAATCTCTTGCCCTGAAACAGTGTTTAAGTTGATTGTAAAGCTGTTTCATAGTGTGAAAAAGGTAAAGAACAGATTTTCAAATAAAGATTCTTCTTATAATGCATTCCCTTTTAGTCTAAACACAATCTCTTGCCCTGAAACAGTGTTTTAAGGTGAATACAAAGCTGTTTCATAGTGTGAAAAAGGTAAAGAACAGAGTTTCAAGTTAAAGATTCTTCTTATAATGCATTCCCTTACAATCTCTTGCCCTGAAACAGTGTTTAAGGCGAATACAAAGCTGTTTCATAGTGTGAAAAAGGTAAAGAACAGTTTCAAAGTAAAGATTCTTCTTATAATACATTATGTTTTATTCGAAAACACAATCTCTTGCCCTGAAACAGTGTTTAAGTTGATTGTAAAGCTGTTTCATAGTGTGAAAAAGGTAAAGAACAGATTTTCAAATAAAGATTCTTCTTATAATGCATTCCCTTTTAATCTAAAAAACAATCTCTTGCCCTGAAACAGTGTTTTAAGGTGAATACAAAGCTGTTTCATAGTGTGATAAAGGTAAAGAACAGTTTCAAAGTAAAGATTCTTCTTATAATGCATTCCCTTTTAGTCTAAAACACAATCTCTTGCCCTGAAACAGTGTTTAAGGTGAATACAAAGCTGTTTCATAGTGTGAAAAAGGTAAAGAACAGAGTTTCAAAGTAAAGATTCTTTTTATAATGCATTCCCTTTTAGTCTAAAACACAATCTCTTGCCCTGAAACAGTGTTTAAGTTGAATATAAAGCTGTTTCATAGTGTTAAATAGGTAAAGAACAGTTTGAAAGTAAAGACTCTTCTTATAATGCATTACCTTTTAGTCTAAAACAAAATCTCTTGCCCTGAAACAGTGTTTAAGTTGAATATAAAATTGTTTCATACTATGAAAAAGGTAAAGAACAGTTTCAAAGTAAAGATTCTTCTTATAATGCATTCCCTTTTAGTCTAAAACACAATCTCTTGCCTTGAAACAGTGTTTAAGGCGAAAACAAAGCTGTTTCATAGTGTGAAAAAGGTAAAGAACATAGTTTCAAAGTAAAGATTCTTCTTATAATTCATTCCCTTTTAGTCTAAAACACAATCTCTTGCCTTGAAACAGTGTTTAAGGTGAATACAAAGCTGTTTCATAGTGTGAAAAAGGTAAAGAACAGAGTTTCAAAGTAAAGTTTCTTCTAATAATGAATTCCCTTACAATCTCTTGCCCTGAAACAGTGTTTAAGGTGAATACAAAGCTGTTTCATAGTGTGATAAAGGTAAAGAACAGTTTCAAAGTAAAGATTCTTCTTATAATGCATTCCCTTTTAGTCTAAAACACAATCTCTTGCCCTGAAACAGTGTTTAAGGTGAATACAAAGCTGTTTCATAGTGTGAAAAAGGTAAAGAACAGAGTTTCAAAGTAAAGATTCTTTTTATAATGAATTCACTTACAATCTCTTGCCCTGAAACAGTGTTTATGGCGAATACAAAGCTGTTTCATAGTGTGAAAAAGGTAAAGAACAGTTTCAAAGTAAAGATTCTTCTTATAATGCATTATGTTTTAGTCTAAAACACAATCTCTTGCCCTGAAACAGTGTTTAAGTTGATTGTAAAGCTGTTTCATAGTGTGAAAAAGGTAAAGAACAGATTTTCAAATAAAGATTCTTCTTATAATGCATTCCCTTTTAGTCTAAAACACAATCTCTTGCCCTGAAACAGTGTTTTAAGGTGAATACAAAGCTGTTTCATAGTGTGAAAAAGGTAAAGAACAGAGTTTCAAGTTAAAGATTCTTCTTATAATGCATTCCCTTACAATCTCTTGCCCTGAAACAGTGTTTAAGGCGAATACAAAGCTGTTTCATAGTGTGAAAAAGGTAAAGAACAGTTTCAAAGTAAAGATTCTTCTTATAATACATTATGTTTTATTCGAAAACACAATCTCTTGCCCTGAAACAGTGTTTAAGTTGATTGTAAAAGTGTTTCATAGTGTGAAAAAGGTAAAGAACAGATTTTCAAATAAAGATTCTTCTTATAATGCATTCCCTTTTAATCTAAAAAACAATCTCTTGCCCTGAAACAGTGTTTTAAGGTGAATACAAAGCTGTTTCATAGTGTGAAAAAGGTAAAGAACAGAGTTTCAAGTTAAAGATTCTTCTTATAATGCATTCCCTTTTAGTCTAAAACACAATCTCTTGCCCTGAAACAGTGTTTAATGCGAATACAAAGCTGTTTCATAGCGTGAAAAAGGTAAAGAACAGAGTTTCAAAGTAAAGTTTCCTCTTATAATGCATTCCCTTACAATCTCTTGCCCTGAAACAGTGTTTATGGCGAATACAAAGCTGTTTCATAGTGTGAAAAAGGTAAAGACCAGTTTCAAAGTAAAGATTCTTCTTATAATGCATTCCCTTTTAGTCTAAAACACAATCTCTTGCCCTGAAACAGTGTTTAAAGCGAATACAAAGCTGTTTCATAGCGTGAAAAAGGTAAAGAACAGAGTTTCAAAGTAAAGTTTCCTATTATAATGCATTCCCTTACAATCTCTTGCCCTGAAACAGTGTTTATGGTGAATACAAAGCTGTTTCATAGTGTGAAAAAGGTAAAGAACAGTTTCAAAGTAAAGATTCTTCTTATAATGCATTCCCTTACAATCTCTTGCCCTGAAACAGTGTTTAAGGTGAATACAAAGCTGTTTCATAGTGTGAAAAAGGTAAAGAACAGTTTCAAAGTAAAGATTCTTCTTATAATGCATTCCCTTTTAGTCTAAACCACAATCTCTTGCCCTGAAACAGTGTTTAAGGTGAATACAAAGCTGTTTCATAGTGTGATAAAGGTAAAGAACAGTTTCAAAGTAAAGATTCTTCTTATAATGCATTCCCTTTTAGTCTAAAACACAATCTCTTGCCCTGAAACAGTGTTTAAGGTGAATACAAAGCTGTTTCATAGTGTGAAAAAGGTAAAGAACATAGTTTCAAAGTAAAGATTCTTCTTATAATGCATTCCCTTTTAGTCTAAAACACAATCTCTTGCCTTGAAACAGTGTTTAAGGTGAATACAAAGCTGTTTCATAGTGTGAAAAAGGTAAAGAACAGAGTATCAAAGTAAAGTATCTTTTTATAATGAATTCCCTTTTAGTCTAAAACACAATCTCTTGCCCTGAAACAATGTTTAAGTTGAATATAAAGCTGTTTCATAGTGTGAAAAAGGTAATGAACAGAGTTTCAAAGTAAAGATTCTTCTTATAATGCATTCCCTTACAATCTCTTGCCCTGAAACCGTGTTTAAGGTGACTACAAAGCTGTTTCATAGTGTGAAAAAGGTAAAAAACAGTTTCAAAGTAAAGATTCTTCTTATAATGCATTATATTTTAGTCTAAAACACAATCTCTTGCCCTGAAACAGTGTTTAAGTTGAATATAAAATTGTTTCATACTAGGAAAAAGGTAAAGAACAGTTTCAAAGTAAAGATTCTTCTTATAATGCATTCCCTTTTAGTCTAAAACAAAATCTCTTGCCCTGAAATAGTGTTTTAAAATGAATACAAAGCTGTTTCATAGTGTGAAAAAGGTAAAGAACAGAGTTTCAAGTTAAAGATTCTTCTTATAATGCATTATATTTTAGTCTAAAACAAAATCTCTTGCCCTGAAACAGTGTTTAAGGTGAATACAATGCTGTTTCATAGTGTGAAAAAGGTAAAGAACATAGTTTCAAAGTAAAGATTCTTCTTATAATGCATTCCCTTTTAGTCTAAAACACAATCTCTTGCCCTGAAACAATGTTTAAGTCGAATATAAAGCTGTTTCATAGTGTGAAAAAGGTAAAGAACAGAGTTTCAAAGTAAAGATTCTTCTTATAATGCATTCCCTTACAATCTCTTGCCCTGAAACCGTGTTTAACGTGACTACAAAGCTGTTTCATAGTGTGAAAAAGGTAAAGAACAGTTTCAAAGTAAAGATTCTTCTTATAATGCATTATATTTTAGTCTAAAACACAATCTCTTGCCCTGAAACAGTGTTTAAGTTGAATATAAAATTGTTTCATACTATGAAAAAGGTAAAGAACAGTTTCAAAGTAAAGATTCTTCTTATAATGCATTCTCTTTTAGTCTAAAACACAATCTCTTGCCTTGAAACAGTGTTTAAGGCAAAAACAAAGCTGTTTCATAGTGTGAAAAAGGTAAAGAACAGTTTCAACTTAAAGATTCTTCTTATAATGCATTCCCTTTTAGTCTAAAACAAAATCTCTTGCCCTGAAACAGTGTTTTAAAATGAATACAAAGCTGTTTCATAGTGTGAAAAAGGTAAAGAACAGAGTTTCAAGTTAAAGATTCTTCTTATAATGCATTATATTTTAGTCTAAAACAAAATCTCTTGCCCTGAAACAGTGTTTAAGGTGAATACAAAGCTGTTTCATAGTGTGAAAAAGGTAAAGAACAGAGTATCAAAGTAAAGTTTCTTCTTATAATGAATTCCCTTTTAGTCTAAAACACAATCTCTTGCCCTGAAACAATGTTTAAGTTGAATATAAAGCTTTTTCATAGTGTGAAAAAGGTAAAGAACAGTTTCAAAGTAAAGATTCTTCTTATAATGCATTCCCTTACAATCTCTTGCCCTGAAACAGTGTTTAAGGCGAATACAAACCTGTTTCATAGTGTGAAAAAGGTAAAGAACAGTTTCAAATTAAAGATTCTTCTTACAATGCATTCCCTTTTAGTCTAAGACACAATCTCTTGCCCTGAAACAGTGTTTAAGTAGAATATAAAGCTGTTTCCTAGTGTGAAAAAGGTAAAGAACACAGTTTCAAAGTAAAGATTATTCTTATAATGCATTCCCTTTTAGTCTAAAACACAATCTCTTGCCCTGAAACAGTGTTTAAGGCGAATACAAAGCTGTTTCATAGTGTGAAAAAGGTAAAGAACAGTTTCAAAGTAAAGATTCTTCTTATAATGCATTCCCTTACAATCTCTTGCCCTGAAACAGTGTTTAAGGTGAATACAAAGTTGTTTCATAGTGTGAAAAAGGTAAAGAACATAGTTTCAAAGTAAAGGTTCTTCTTATAATGCATTCCCTTTTAGTCTAAAACACAATCTCTTGCCCTGAAACAATGTTTAAGTTGAATATAAAGCTGTTTCATAGTGTGAAAAAGGTAAAGAACAGAGTTTCAAAGTAAAGATTCTTCTTATAATGCATTCCCTTACAATCTCTTGCCCTGAAAACGTGTTTAACGTGACTACAAAGCTGTTTCATAGTGTGAAAAAGGTAAAGAACAATTTCAAAGTAAAGATTCTTCTTATAATGCATTATATTTTAGTCTAAAACACAATCTCTTGCCCTGAAACAGTGTTTAAGTTGAATATAAAATTGTTTCATACTATGAAAAAGGTAAAGAACAGTTTCAAAGTAAAGATTCTTCTTATAATGCATTCCCTTTTAGTCTAAAACACAACCTCTTGCCTTGAAACAGTGTTTAAGGCGAAAACAAAGCTGTTTCATAGTGTGAAAAAGATAAAGAACAGAGTTTCAAAGTAAAGTTTCTTCTAATAATGAATTCACTTACAATCTCTTGCCCTGAAACAGTGTTTATGGCGAATACAAAGCTGTTTCATAGTTTGAAAAAGGTAAAGAACAGTTTCAAAGTAAAGATTCTTCTTATAATGCATTATGTTTTAGTCTAAAACACAATCTCTTGCCCTGAAACAGTGTTTAAGTTGATTGTAAAGCTGTCTCATAGTGTGAAAAAGGTAAAGAACAGATTTTCAAATAAAGATTCTTCTTATAATGCATTCCCTTTTAGTCTAAAACACAATCTCTTGCCCTGAAACAGTGTTTTAAGGTGAATACAAAGCTGTTTCATAGTGTGAAAAAGGTAAAGAACAGAGTTTCAAGTTAAAGATTCTTCTTATAATGCATTCCCTTTTAGTCTAAAACACAATCTCTTGCCCTGAAACAGTGTTTTAAGGTGAATACAAAGCTGTTTCATAGTGTGAAAAAGGTAAAGAACAGAGTTTCAAGTTAAAGATTCTTCTTATAATGCATTATATTTTAGTCTAAAACAAAATCTCTTGCCCTGAAACAGTGTTTAAGGTGAATACAAAGCTGTTTCATAGTGTGAAAAAGGTAAAGAACAGAGTATCAAAGTAAAATTTCTTCTTATAATGAATTCCCTTTTAGTCTAAAACACAATCTCTTGCCCTGAAACAATGTTTAAGTTGAATATAAAGCTGTTTCATAGTGTGAAAAAGGTAAAGAACAGTTTCAAAGTAAAGATTCTTCTTATAATGCATTCCCTTACAATCTCTTGCCCTGAAACAGTGTTTAAGTTGAATATAAAGCTGTTTCATAGTGTGAAAAAGGTAAAGAACAGAGTTTCAAAGTAAAGATTCTTCTTATAATGCATTCCCTTTTAGTCTAAAACACAATCTCTTGCCCTGAAACAGTGTTTAAGGTGAACACAAAGCTGTTTCATAGTGTGAAAAAGGTAAAGAACAGTTTCAAAGTAAAGATTCTTCTTATAATGCATTCCCTTTTAGTCTAAGACACAATCTCTTGCCCTGAAACAGTGTTTAAGTTGAATATAAAGCTGTTTCATAGTGTGAAAAAGGTAAAGAACACAGTTTCAAAGTAAAGATTATTCTTATAATGCATTCCCTTTTAGTCTAAAACACAATCTCTTGCCCTGAAACAGTGTTTAAGGCGAATACAAAGCTGTTTCATAGCGTGAAAAAGGTAAAGAACAGAGTTTCAAAGTAAAGTTTCCTCTTATAATGCATTCCCTTACAATCTCTTGCCCTGAAACAGTGTTTATGGCGAATACAAAGCTGTTTCATAGTGTGAAAAAGGTAAAGAACATAGTTTCAAAGTAAAGATTCTTCTTATAATGCATTCCCTTTTAGTCTAAAACACAATCTCTTGCCCTGAAACAATGTTTAAGTTGAATATAAAGCTGTTTCATAGTGTGAAAAAGGTAAAGAACAGAGTTTCAAAGTAAAGATTCTTCTTATAATGCATTCCCTTACAATCTCTTGCCCTGAAACCGTGTTTAACGTGACTACAAAGCTGTTTCATAGTGTGAAAAAGGTAAAGAACAGTTTCAAAGTAAAGATTCTTCTTATAATGCATTATATTTTAGTCTAAAACACAATCTCTTGCCCTGAAACAGTGTTTAAGTTGAATATAAAATTGTTTCATACTATGAAAAAGGTAAAGAACAGTTTCAAAGTAAAGATTCTTCTTATAATGCATTGCCTTTTAGTCTAAAACACAATCTCTTGCCCTGAAACAGTGTTTAAGTTGATTGTAAAGCTGTCTCATAGTGTGAAAAAGGTAAAGAACAGATTTTCAAATAAAGATTCTTCTTATAATGCATTCCCTTTTAGTCTAAAACACAATCTCTTGCCCTGAAACAGTGTTTTAAGGTGAATACAAAGCTGTTTCATAGTGTGAAAAAGGTAAAGAACAGAGTTTCAAGTTAAAGATTCTTCTTATAATGCATTCCCTTTTAGTCTAAAACACAATCTCTTGCCCTGAAACAGTGTTTTAAGGTGAATACAAAGCTGTTTCATAGTGTGAAAAAGGTAAAGAACAGAGTTTCAAGTTAAAGATTCTTCTTATAATGCATTATATTTTAGTCTAAAACAAAATCTCTTGCCCTGAAACAGTGTTTAAGGTGAATACAAAGCTGTTTCATAGTGTGAAAAAGGTAAAGAACAGAGTATCAAAGTAAAATTTCTTCTTATAATGAATTCCCTTTTAGTCTAAAACACAATCTCTTGCCCTGAAACAATGTTTAAGTTGAATATAAAGCTGTTTCATAGTGTGAAAAAGGTAAAGAACAGTTTCAAAGTAAAGATTCTTCTTATAATGCATTCCCTTACAATCTCTTGCCCTGAAACAGTGTTTAAGTTGAATATAAAGCTGTTTCATAGTGTGAAAAAGGTAAAGAACAGAGTTTCAAAGTAAAGATTCTTCTTATAATGCATTCCCTTTTAGTCTAAAACACAATCTCTTGCCCTGAAACAGTGTTTAAGGTGAACACAAAGCTGTTTCATAGTGTGAAAAAGGTAAAGAACAGTTTCAAAGTAAAGATTCTTCTTATAATGCATTCCCTTTTAGTCTAAGACACAATCTCTTGCCCTGAAACAGTGTTTAAGTTGAATATAAAGCTGTTTCATAGTGTGAAAAAGGTAAAGAACACAGTTTCAAAGTAAAGATTATTCTTATAATGCATTCCCTTTTAGTCTAAAACACAATCTCTTGCCCTGAAACAGTGTTTAAGGCGAATACAAAGCTGTTTCATAGCGTGAAAAAGGTAAAGAACAGAGTTTCAAAGTAAAGTTTCCTCTTATAATGCATTCCCTTACAATCTCTTGCCCTGAAACAGTGTTTATGGCGAATACAAAGCTGTTTCATAGTGTGAAAAAGGTAAAGAACATAGTTTCAAAGTAAAGATTCTTCTTATAATGCATTCCCTTTTAGTCTAAAACACAATCTCTTGCCCTGAAACAATGTTTAAGTTGAATATAAAGCTGTTTCATAGTGTGAAAAAGGTAAAGAACAGAGTTTCAAAGTAAAGATTCTTCTTATAATGCATTCCCTTACAATCTCTTGCCCTGAAACCGTGTTTAACGTGACTACAAAGCTGTTTCATAGTGTGAAAAAGGTAAAGAACAGTTTCAAAGTAAAGATTCTTCTTATAATGCATTATATTTTAGTCTAAAACACAATCTCTTGCCCTGAAACAGTGTTTAAGTTGAATATAAAATTGTTTCATACTATGAAAAAGGTAAAGAACAGTTTCAAAGTAAAGATTCTTCTTATAATGCATTGCCTTTTAGTCTAAAACACAATCTCTTGCCTTGAAACAGTGTTTAAGGCAAAAACAAAGCTGTTTCATAGTGTGAAAAAGATAAAGAACAGAGTTTCAAAGTAAAGTTTCTTCTAATAATGAATTCACTTACAATCTCTTGCCCTGAAACAGTGTTTATGGCGAATACAAAGCTGTTTCATAGTTTGAAAAAGGTAAAGAACAGTTTCAAAGTAAAGATTCTTCTTATAATGCTTTATGTTTTAGTCTAAAACACAATCTCTTGCCCTGAAACAGTGTTTAAGTTGATTGTAAAGCTGTTTCATAGTGTGAAAAAGGTAAAGAACAGATTTTCAAAAAAAGATTCTTCTTATAATGCATTCCCTTTTAGACTAAAACACAATCTCTTGCCCTGAAACAGTGTTTTAAGGTGAATACAAAGCTGTTTCATAGTGTGAAAAAGGTAAAGAACAGAGTTTCAAGTTAAAGATTCTTCTTATAATGCATTCCCTTTTAGTCTAAAACACAATCTCTTGCCCTGAAACAGTGTTTTAAGGTGAATACAAAGCTGTTTCATAGTGTGAAAAAGGTAAAGAACAGAGTTTCAAGTTAAAGATTCTTCTTATAATGCATTATATTTTAGTCTAAAACAAAATCTCTTGCCCTGAAACAGTGTTTAAGGTGAATACAAAGCTGTTTCATAGTGTGAAAAAGATAAAGAACAGAGTTTCAAAGTAAAGTTTCTTCTAATAATGAATTCACTTACAATCTCTTGCCCTGAAACAGTGTTTATGGCGAATACAAAGCTGTTTCATAGTTTGAAAAAGGTAAAGAACAGTTTCAAAGTAAAGATTCTTCTTATAATGCATTATGTTTTAGTCTAAAACACAATCTCTTGCCCTGAAACAGTGTTTAAGTTGATTGTAAAGCTGTCTCATAGTGTGAAAAAGGTAAAGAACAGATTTTCAAATAAAGATTCTTCTTATAATGCATTCCCTTTTAGTCTAAAACACAATCTCTTGCCCTGAAACAGTGTTTTAAGGTGAATACAAAGCTGTTTCATAGTGTGAAAAAGGTAAAGAACAGAGTTTCAAGTTAAAGATTCTTCTTATAATGCATTCCCTTTTAGTCTAAAACACAATCTCTTGCCCTGAAACAGTGTTTTAAGGTGAATACAAAGCTGTTTCATAGTGTGAAAAAGGTAAAGAACAGAGTTTCAAGTTAAAGATTCTTCTTATAATGCATTATATTTTAGTCTAAAACAAAATCTCTTGCCCTGAAACAGTGTTTAAGGTGAATACAAAGCTGTTTCATAGTGTGAAAAAGGTAAAGAACAGAGTATCAAAGTAAAATTTCTTCTTATAATGAATTCCCTTTTAGTCTAAAACACAATCTCTTGCCCTGAAACAATGTTTAAGTTGAATATAAAGCTGTTTCATAGTGTGAAAAAGGTAAAGAACAGTTTCAAAGTAAAGATTCTTCTTATAATGCATTCCCTTACAATCTCTTGCCCTGAAACAGTGTTTAAGTTGAATATAAAGCTGTTTCATAGTGTGAAAAAGGTAAAGAACAGAGTTTCAAAGTAAAGATTCTTCTTATAATGCATTCCCTTTTAGTCTAAAACACAATCTCTTGCCCTGAAACAGTGTTTAAGGTGAACACAAAGCTGTTTCATAGTGTGAAAAAGGTAAAGAACAGTTTCAAAGTAAAGATTCTTCTTATAATGCATTCCCTTTTAGTCTAAGACACAATCTCTTGCCCTGAAACAGTGTTTAAGTTGAATATAAAGCTGTTTCATAGTGTGAAAAAGGTAAAGAACACAGTTTCAAAGTAAAGATTATTCTTATAATGCATTCCCTTTTAGTCTAAAACACAATCTCTTGCCCTGAAACAGTGTTTAAGGCGAATACAAAGCTGTTTCATAGCGTGAAAAAGGTAAAGAACAGAGTTTCAAAGTAAAGTTTCCTCTTATAATGCATTCCCTTACAATCTCTTGCCCTGAAACAGTGTTTATGGCGAATACAAAGCTGTTTCATAGTGTGAAAAAGGTAAAGAACATAGTTTCAAAGTAAAGATTCTTCTTATAATGCATTCCCTTTTAGTCTAAAACACAATCTCTTGCCCTGAAACAATGTTTAAGTTGAATATAAAGCTGTTTCATAGTGTGAAAAAGGTAAAGAACAGAGTTTCAAAGTAAAGATTCTTCTTATAATGCATTCCCTTACAATCTCTTGCCCTGAAACCGTGTTTAACGTGACTACAAAGCTGTTTCATAGTGTGAAAAAGGTAAAGAACAGTTTCAAAGTAAAGATTCTTCTTATAATGCATTATATTTTAGTCTAAAACACAATCTCTTGCCCTGAAACAGTGTTTAAGTTGAATATAAAATTGTTTCATACTATGAAAAAGGTAAAGAACAGTTTCAAAGTAAAGATTCTTCTTATAATGCATTGCCTTTTAGTCTAAAACACAATCTCTTGCCTTGAAACAGTGTTTAAGGCAAAAACAAAGCTGTTTCATAGTGTGAAAAAGATAAAGAACAGAGTTTCAAAGTAAAGTTTCTTCTAATAATGAATTCACTTACAATCTCTTGCCCTGAAACAGTGTTTATGGCGAATACAAAGCTGTTTCATAGTTTGAAAAAGGTAAAGAACAGTTTCAAAGTAAAGATTCTTCTTATAATGCTTTATGTTTTAGTCTAAAACACAATCTCTTGCCCTGAAACAGTGTTTAAGTTGATTGTAAAGCTGTTTCATAGTGTGAAAAAGGTAAAGAACAGATTTTCAAATAAAGATTCTTCTTATAATGCATTCCCTTTTAGACTAAAACACAATCTCTTGCCCTGAAACAGTGTTTTAAGGTGAATACAAAGCTGTTTCATAGTGTGAAAAAGGTAAAGAACAGAGTTTCAAGTTAAAGATTCTTCTTATAATGCATTCCCTTTTAGTCTAAAACACAATCTCTTGCCCTGAAACAGTGTTTTAAGGTGAATACAAAGCTGTTTCATAGTGTGAAAAATGTAAAGAACAGAGTTTCAAGTTAAAGATTCTTCTTATAATGCATTATATTTTAGTCTAAAACAAAATCTCTTGCCCTGAAACAGTGTTTAAGGTGAATACAAAGCTGTTTCATAGTGTGAAAAAGGTAAAGAACAGAGTATCAAAGTAAAGTTTCTTCTTATAATGATTTCCCTTTTAGTCTAAAACACAATCTCTTGCCCTGAAACAATGTTTAAGTTGAATATAAAGCTGTTTCATAGTGTGAAAAAGGTAAAGAACAGTTTCAAAGTAAAGATTCTTCTTATAATGCATTCCCTTACAATCTCTTGCCCTGAAACAGTGTTTAAGTTGAATATAAAGCTGTTTCATAGTGTGAAAAAGGTAAAGAACAGAGTTTCAAAGTAAAGATTCTTCTTATAATGCATTCCCTTTTAGTCTAAAACACAATCTCTTGCCCTGAAACAGTGTTTAAGGTGAACACAAAGCTGTTTCATAGCGTGAAAAAGGTAAAGAACAGAGTTTCAAAGTAAAGTTTCCTCTTATAATGCATTCCCTTACAATCTCTTGCCCTGAAACAGTGTTTATGGCGAATACAAAGCTGTTTCATAGTGTGAAAAAGGTAAAGAACAGTTTCAAAGTAAAGATTCTTCTTATAATGCATTCCCTTACAATCTCTTGCCCTGAAACAGTGTTTAAGGCGAATACAAACCTGTTTCATAGTGTGAAAAAGGTAAAGAACAGTTTCAAAGTAAAGATTCTTCTAATAATGCATTCCCTTTTAGTCTAAAACACAATCTCTTGCCCTGAAACAGTGTTTAAGGTGAACACAAAGCTGTTTCGTAGTGTGAAAAAGGTAAAGAACAGTTTCAAATTAAAGATTCTTCTTACAATGCATTATATTTTAGTCTAAAACACAATCTCTTGCCCTGAAACAGTGTTTAAGTTGAATATAAAGCTGTTTCATAGTGTGAAAAAGGTAAAGAACAGAGTTTCAAAGTAAAGATACTTCTTATAATGCATTCCCTTTTAGTCTAAGACACAATCTCTTGCCCTGAAACAGTGTTTAAGTTGAATATAAAGCTGTTTCCTAGTGTGAAAAAGGTAAAGAACACAGTTTCAAAGTAAAGATTATTCTTATAATGCATTCCCTTTTAGTCTAAAACACAATCTCTTGCCCTGAAACAGTGTTTAAGGCGAATACAAAGCTGTTTCATAGCGTGAAAAAGGTAAAGAACAGAGTTTCAAAGTAAAGTTTCCTCTTATAATGCATTCCCTTACAATCTCTTGCCCTGAAACAGTGTTTATGGCGAATACAAAGCTGTTTCATAGTGTGAAAAAGGTAAAGAACAGTTTCAAAGTAAAGATTCTTCTTATAATGCATTATCTTTTAGTCTAAAACACAATCTCTTGCCCTGAAACAGTGTTTAAGTTGAATATAAAGCTTTTTCATAGTGTGAAAAAGGTAAAGAACAGTTTCAAAGTAAAGATTCTTCTTATAATGCATTCCCTTACAATCTCTTGCCCTGAAACAGTGTTTAAGGTGAATACAAAGTTGTTTCATAGTGTGAAAAAGGTAAAGAACATAGTTTCAAAGTAAAGATTCTTCTTATAATGCATTCCCTTTTAGTCTAAAACACAATCTCTTGCCCTGAAACAATGTTTAAGTTGAATATAAAGCTGTTTCATAGTGTGAAAAAGGTAAAGAACAGAGTTTCAAAGTAAAGATTCTTCTTATAATGCATTCCCTTACAATCTCTTGCCCTGAAACCGTGTTTAACGTGACTACAAAGCTGTTTCATAGTTTGAAAAAGGTAAAGAACAGTTTCAAAGTAAAGATTCTTCTTATAATGCATTATGTTTTAGTCTAAAACACAATCTCTTGCCCTGAAACAGTGTTTAAGTTGATTGTAAAGCTGTTTCATAGTGTGAAAAAGGTAAAGAACAGAGTTTCAAGTTAAAGATTCTTCTTATAATGCATTCCCTTTTAGTCTAAAACACAATCTCTTGCCCTGAAACAGTGTTTTAAGGTGAATACAAAGCTGTTTCATAGTGTGAAAAAGGTAAAGAACAGAGTTTCAAGTTAAAGATTCTTCTTATAATGCATTATATTTTAGTCTAAAACAAAATCTCTTGCCCTGAAACAGTGTTTAAGGTGAATACAAAGCTGTTTCATAGTGTGAAAAAGGTAAAGAACAGAGTATCAAAGTAAAATTTCTTCTTATAATGAATTCCCTTTTAGTCTAAAACACAATCTCTTGCCCTGAAACAATGTTTAAGTTGAATATAAAGCTGTTTCATAGTGTGAAAAAGGTAAAGAACAGTTTCAAAGTAAAGATTCTTCTTATAATGCATTCCCTTACAATCTCTTGCCCTGAAACAGTGTTTAAGTTGAATATAAAGCTGTTTCATAGTGTGAAAAAGGTAAAGAACAGAGTTTCAAAGTAAAGATTCTTCTTATAATGCATTCCCTTTTAGTCTAAAACACAATCTCTTGCCCTGAAACAGTGTTTAAGGTGAACACAAAGCTGTTTCATAGTGTGAAAAAGGTAAAGAACAGTTTCAAAGTAAAGATTCTTCTTATAATGCATTCCCTTTTAGTCTAAGACACAATCTCTTGCCCTGAAACAGTGTTTAAGTTGAATATAAAGCTGTTTCATAGTGTGAAAAAGGTAAAGAACACAGTTTCAAAGTAAAGATTATTCTTATAATGCATTCCCTTTTAGTCTAAAACACAATCTCTTGCCCTGAAACAGTGTTTAAGGCGAATACAAAGCTGTTTCATAGCGTGAAAAAGGTAAAGAACAGAGTTTCAAAGTAAAGTTTCCTCTTATAATGCATTCCCTTACAATCTCTTGCCCTGAAACAGTGTTTATGGCGAATACAAAGCTGTTTCATAGTGTGAAAAAGGTAAAGAACATAGTTTCAAAGTAAAGATTCTTCTTATAATGCATTCCCTTTTAGTCTAAAACACAATCTCTTGCCCTGAAACAATGTTTAAGTTGAATATAAAGCTGTTTCATAGTGTGAAAAAGGTAAAGAACAGAGTTTCAAAGTAAAGATTCTTCTTATAATGCATTCCCTTACAATCTCTTGCCCTGAAACCGTGTTTAACGTGACTACAAAGCTGTTTCATAGTGTGAAAAAGGTAAAGAACAGTTTCAAAGTAAAGATTCTTCTTATAATGCATTGCCTTTTAGTCTAAAACACAATCTCTTGCCTTGAAACAGTGTTTAAGGCAAAAACAAAGCTGTTTCATAGTGTGAAAAAGATAAAGAACAGAGTTTCAAAGTAAAGTTTCTTCTAATAATGAATTCACTTACAATCTCTTGCCCTGAAACAGTGTTTATGGCGAATACAAAGCTGTTTCATAGTTTGAAAAAGGTAAAGAACAGTTTCAAAGTAAAGATTCTTCTTATAATGCTTTATGTTTTAGTCTAAAACACAATCTCTTGCCCTGAAACAGTGTTTAAGTTGATTGTAAAGCTGTTTCATAGTGTGAAAAAGGTAAAGAACAGATTTTCAAATAAAGATTCTTCTTATAATGCATTCCCTTTTAGACTAAAACACAATCTCTTGCCCTGAAACAGTGTTTTAAGGTGAATACAAAGCTGTTTCATAGTGTGAAAAAGGTAAAGAACAGAGTTTCAAGTTAAAGATTCTTCTTATAATGCATTCCCTTTTAGTCTAAAACACAATCTCTTGCCCTGAAACAGTGTTTTAAGGTGAATACAAAGCTGTTTCATAGTGTGAAAAAGGTAAAGAACAGAGTTTCAAGTTAAAGATTCTTCTTATAATGCATTATATTTTAGTCTAAAACAAAATCTCTTGCCCTGAAACAGTGTTTAAGGTGAATACAAAGCTGTTTCATAGTGTGAAAAAGGTAAAGAACAGAGTATCAAAGTAAAGTTTCTTCTTATAATGATTTCCCTTTTAGTCTAAAACACAATCTCTTGCCCTGAAACAATGTTTAAGTTGAATATAAAGCTGTTTCATAGTGTGAAAAAGGTAAAGAACAGTTTCAAAGTAAAGATTCTTCTTATAATGCATTCCCTTACAATCTCTTGCCCTGAAACAGTGTTTAAGTTGAATATAAAGCTGTTTCATAGTGTGAAAAAGGTAAAGAACAGAGTTTCAAAGTAAAGATTCTTCTTATAATGCATTCCCTTTTAGTCTAAAACACAATCTCTTGCCCTGAAACAGTGTTTAAGGTGAACACAAAGCTGTTTCATAGTGTGAAAAAGGTAAAGAACAGTTTCAAAGTAAAGATTCTTCTTATAATGCATTATATTTTAGTCTAAAACACAATCTCTTGCCCTGAAACAGTGTTTAAGTTGAATATAAAGCTGTTTCATAGTGTGAAAAAGGTAAAGAACAGTTTCAAATTAAAGATTCTTCTTACAATGCATTATATTTTAGTCTAAAACACAATCTCTTGCCCTGAAACAGTGTTTAAGTTGAATATAAAGCTGTTTCATAGTGTGAAAAAGGTAAAGAACAGAGTTTCAAAGTAAAGATACTTCTTATAATGCATTCCCTTTTAGTCTAAGACACAATCTCTTGCCCTGAAACAGTGTTTAAGTTGAATATAAAGCTGTTTCATAGTGTGAAAAAGGTAAAGAACACAGTTTCAAAGTAAAGATTATTCTTATAATGCATTCCCTTTTAGTCTAAAACACAATCTCTTGCCCTGAAACAGTGTTTAAGGCGAATACAAAGCTGTTTCATAGCGTGAAAAAGGTAAATAACAGAGTTTCAAAGTAAAGTTTCCTCTTATAATGCATTCCCTTACAATCTCTTGCCCTGAAACAGTGTTTATGGCGAATACAAAGCTGTTTCATAGTGTGAAAAAGGTAAAGAACATAGTTTCAAAGTAAAGATTCTTCTTATAATGCATTCCCTTTTAGTCTAAAACACAATCTCTTGCCCTGAAACAATGTTTAAGTTGAATATAAAGCTGTTTCATAGTGTGAAAAAGGTAAAGAACAGAGTTTCAAAGTAAAGATTCTTCTTATAATGCATTCCCTTACAATCTCTTGCCCTGAAACCGTGTTTAACGTGACTACAAAGCTGTTTCATAGTGTGAAAAAGGTAAAGAACAGTTTCAAAGTAAAGATTCTTCTTATAATGCATTATATTTTAGTCTAAAACACAATCTCTTGCCCTGAAACAGTGTTTAAGGCGAATACAAAGCTGTTTCATAGCGTGAAAAAGGTAAAGAACAGAGTTTCAAAGTAAAGTTTCCTCTTATAATGCATTCCCTTACAATCTCTTGCCCTGAACCAGTGTTTATGGTGAATACAAAGCTGTTTCATAGTGTGAAAAAGGTAAAGAACAGTTTCAAAGTAAAGATTCTTCTAATAATGCATTCCCTTTTAGTCTAAAACACAATCTCTTGCCCTGAAACAGTGTTTAAGGTGAACACAAAGCTGTTTCGTAGTGTGAAAAAGGTAAAGAAAAGTTTCAAAGTAAAGATTCTTCTTATAATGCATTATATTTTAGTCTAAAACACAATCTCTTGCCCTGAAACAGTGTTTAAGTTGAATATAAAGCTGTTTCATAGTGTGAAAAAGGTAAAGAACAGTTTCAAATTAAAGATTCTTCTTACAATGCATTATATTTTAGTCTAAAACACAATCTCTTGCCCTGAAACAGTGTTTAAGTTGAATATAAAGCTGTTTCATAGTGTGAAAAAGGTAAAGAACAGAGTTTCAAAGTAAAGATACTTCTTATAATGCATTCCCTTTTAGTCTAAGACACAATCTCTTGCCCTGAAACAGTGTTTAAGTTGAATATAAAGCTGTTTCCTAGTGTGAAAAAGGTAAAGAACACAGTTTCAAAGTAAAGATTATTCTTATAATGCATTCCCTTTTAGTCTAAAACACAATCTCTTGCCCTGAAACAGTGTTTAAGGCGAATACAAAGCTGTTTCATAGCGTGAAAAAGGTAAAGAACAGAGTTTCAAAGTAAAGTTTCCTCTTATAATGCATTCCCTTACAATCTCTTGCCCTGAAACAGTGTTTATGGCGAATACAAAGCTGTTTCATAGTGTGAAAAAGGTAAAGAACAGTTTCAAAGTAAAGATTCTTCTTATAATGCATTATCTTTTAGTCTAAAACACAATCTCTTGCCCTGAAACAGTGTTTAAGTTGAATATAAAGCTTTTTCATAGTGTGAAAAAGGTAAAGAACAGTTTCAAAGTAAAGATTCTTCTTATAATGCATTCCCTTACAATCTCTTGCCCTGAAACAGTGTTTAAGGTGAATACAAAGTTGTTTCATAGTGTGAAAAAGGTAAAGAACATAGTTTCAAAGTAAAGATTCTTCTTATAATGCATTCCCTTTTAGTCTAAAACACAATCTCTTGCCCTGAAACAATGTTTAAGTTGAATATAAAGCTGTTTCATAGTGTGAAAAAGGTAAAGAACAGAGTTTCAAAGTAAAGATTCTTCTTATAATGCATTCCCTTACAATCTCTTGCCCTGAAACCGTGTTTAACGTGACTACAAAGCTGTTTCATAGTGTGAAAAAGGTAAAGAACAGTTTCAAAGTAAAGATTCTTCTTATAATGCATTATATTTTAGTCTAAAACACAATCTCTTGCCCTGAAACAGTGTTTAAGTTGAATATAAAATTGTTTCATACTATGAAAAAGGTAAAGAACAGTTTCAAAGTAAAGATTCTTCTTATAATGCATTCCCTTTTAGTCTAAAACACAATCTCTTGCCTTGAAACAGTGTTTAAGGCGAAAACAAAGCTGTTTCATAGTGTGAAAAAGATAAAGAACAGAGTTTCAAAGTAAAGTTTCTTCTAATAATGAATTCACTTACAATCTCTTGCCCTGAAACAGTGTTTATGGCGAATACAAAGCTGTTTCATAGTTTGAAAAAGGTAAAGAACAGTTTCAAAGTAAAGATTCTTCTTATAATGCATTATGTTTTAGTCTAAAACACAATCTCTTGCCCTGAAACAGTGTTTAAGTTGATTGTAAAGCTGTCTCATAGTGTGAAAAAGGTAAAGAACAGATTTTCAAATAAAGATTCTTCTTATAATGCATTCCCTTTTAGTCTAAAACACAATCTCTTGCCCTGAAACAGTGTTTTAAGGTGAATACAAAGCTGTTTCATAGTGTGAAAAAGGTAAAGAACAGAGTTTCAAGTTAAAGATTCTTCTTATAATGCATTCCCTTTTAGTCTAAAACACAATCTCTTGCCCTGAAACAGTGTTTTAAGGTGAATAAAAAGCTGTTTCATAGTGTGAAAAAGGTAAAGAACAGAGTTTCAAGTTAAAGATTCTTCTTATAATGCATTATATTTTAGTCTAAAACAAAATCTCTTGCCCTGAAACAGTGTTTAAGGTGAATACAAAGCTGTTTCATAGTGTGAAAAAGGTAAAGAACAGAGTATCAAAGTAAAATTTCTTCTTATAATGAATTCCCTTTTAGTCTAAAACACAATCTCTTGCCCTGAAACAATGTTTAAGTTGAATATAAAGCTGTTTCATAGTGTGAAAAAGGTAAAGAACAGTTTCAAAGTAAAGATTCTTCTTATAATGCATTCCCTTACAATCTCTTGCCCTGAAACAGTGTTTAAGTTGAATATAAAGCTGTTTCATAGTGTGAAAAAGGTAAAGAACAGAGTTTCAAAGTAAAGATTCTTCTTATAATGCATTCCCTTTTAGTCTAAAACACAATCTCTTGCCCTGAAACAGTGTTTAAGGTGAACACAAAGCTGTTTCATAGTGTGAAAAAGGTAAAGAACAGTTTCAAAGTAAAGATTCTTCTTATAATGCATTCCCTTTTAGTCTAAGACACAATCTCTTGCCCTGAAACAGTGTTTAAGTTGAATATAAAGCTGTTTCATAGTGTGAAAAAGGTAAAGAACACAGTTTCAAAGTAAAGATTATTCTTATAATGCATTCCCTTTTAGTCTAAAACACAATCTCTTGCCCTGAAACAGTGTTTAAGGCGAATACAAAGCTGTTTCATAGCGTGAAAAAGGTAAAGAACAGAGTTTCAAAGTAAAGTTTCCTCTTATAATGCATTCCCTTACAATCTCTTGCCCTGAAACAGTGTTTATGGCGAATACAAAGCTGTTTCATAGTGTGAAAAAGGTAAAGAACATAGTTTCAAAGTAAAGATTCTTCTTATAATGCATTCCCTTTTAGTCTAAAACACAATCTCTTGCCCTGAAACAATGTTTAAGTTGAATATAAAGCTGTTTCATAGTGTGAAAAAGGTAAAGAACAGAGTTTCAAAGTAAAGATTCTTCTTATAATGCATTCCCTTACAATCTCTTGCCCTGAAACCGTGTTTAACGTGACTACAAAGCTGTTTCATAGTGTGAAAAAGGTAAAGAACAGTTTCAAAGTAAAGATTCTTCTTATAATGCATTATATTTTAGTCTAAAACACAATCTCTTGCCCTGAAACAGTGTTTAAGTTGAATATAAAATTGTTTCATACTATGAAAAAGGTAAAGAACAGTTTCAAAGTAAAGATTCTTCTTATAATGCATTGCCTTTTAGTCTAAAACACAATCTCTTGCCTTGAAACAGTGTTTAAGGCAAAAACAAAGCTGTTTCATAGTGTGAAAAAGATAAAGAACAGAGTTTCAAAGTAAAGTTTCTTCTAATAATGAATTCACTTACAATCTCTTGCCCTGAAACAGTGTTTATGGCGAATACAAAGCTGTTTCATAGTTTGAAAAAGGTAAAGAACAGTTTCAAAGTAAAGATTCTTCTTATAATGCTTTATGTTTTAGTCTAAAACACAATCTCTTGCCCTGAAACAGTGTTTAAGTTGATTGTAAAGCTGTTTCATAGTGTGAAAAAGGTAAAGAACAGATTTTCAAATAAAGATTCTTCTTATAATGCATTCCCTTTTAGACTAAAACACAATCTCTTGCCCTGAAACAGTGTTTTAAGGTGAATACAAAGCTGTTTCATAGTGTGAAAAAGGTAAAGAACAGAGTTTCAAGTTAAAGATTCTTCTTATAATGCATTCCCTTTTAGTCTAAAACACAATCTCTTGCCCTGAAACAATGTTTAAGTTGAATATAAAGCTGTTTCATAGTGTGAAAAAGGTAAAGAACAGAGTTTCAAAGTAAAGATTCTTCTTATAATGCATTCCCTTACAATCTCTTGCCCTGAAACCGTGTTTAACGTGACTACAAAGCTGTTTCATAGTGTGAAAAAGGTAAAGAACAGTTTCAAAGTAAAGATTCTTCTTATAATGCATTATATTTTAGTCTAAAACACAATCTCTTGCCCTGAAACAGTGTTTAAGTTGAATATAAAATTGTTTCATACTATGAAAAAGGTAAAGAACAGTTTCAAAGTAAAGATTCTTCTTATAATGCATTGCCTTTTAGTCTAAAACACAATCTCTTGCCTTGAAACAGTGTTTAAGGCAAAAACAAAGCTGTTTCATAGTGTGAAAAAGATAAAGAACAGAGTTTCAAAGTAAAGTTTCTTCTAATAATGAATTCACTTACAATCTCTTGCCCTGAAACAGTGTTTATGGCGAATACAAAGCTGTTTCATAGTTTGAAAAAGGTAAAGAACAGTTTCAAAGTAAAGATTCTTCTTATAATGCTTTATGTTTTAGTCTAAAACACAATCTCTTGCCCTGAAACAGTGTTTAAGTTGATTGTAAAGCTGTTTCATAGTGTGAAAAAGGTAAAGAACAGATTTTCAAATAAAAATTCTTCTTATAATGCATTCCCTTTTAGACTAAAACACAATCTCTTGCCCTGAAACAGTGTTTTAAGGTGAATACAAAGCTGTTTCATAGTGTGAAAAAGGTAAAGAACAGAGTTTCAAGTTAAAGATTCTTCTTATAATGCATTCCCTTTTAGTCTAAAACACAATCTCTTGCCCTGAAACAGTGTTTAAGGCGAATACAAAGCTGTTTCATAGCGTGAAAAAGGTAAAGAACAGAGTTTCAAAGTAAAGTTTCCTCTTATAATGCATTCCCTTACAATCTCTTGCCCTGAAACAGTGTTTATGGCGAATACAAAGCTGTTTCATAGTGTGAAAAAGGTAAAGAACATAGTTTCAAAGTAAAGATTCTTCTTATAATGCATTCCCTTTTAGTCTAAAACACAATCTCTTGCCCTGAAACAATGTTTAAGTTGAATATAAAGCTGTTTCATAGTGTGAAAAAGGTAAAGAACAGAGTTTCAAAGTAAAGATTCTTCTTATAATGCATTCCCTTACAATCTCTTGCCCTGAAACCGTGTTTAACGTGACTACAAAGCTGTTTCATAGTGTGAAAAAGGTAAAGAACAGTTTCAAAGTAAAGATTCTTCTTATAATGCATTATATTTTAGTCTAAAACACAATCTCTTGCCCTGAAACAGTGTTTAAGTTGAATATAAAATTGTTTCATACTATGAAAAAGGTAAAGAACAGTTTCAAAGTAAAGATTCTTCTTATAATGCATTCTCTTTTAGTCTAAAACACAATCTCTTGCCCTGAAACAGTGTTTAAGTTGAATATAAAATTGTTTCATACTATGAAAAAGGTAAAGAACAGTTTCAAAGTAAAGATTCTTCTTATAATGCATTCCCTTTTAGTCTAAAACACAATCTCTTGCCTTGAAACAGTGTTTAAGGCGAAAACAAAGCTGTTTCATAGTGTGAAAAAGATAAAGAACAGAGTTTCAAAGTAAAGTTTCTTCTAATAATGAATTCACTTACAATCTCTTGCCCTGAAACAGTGTTTATGGCGAATACAAAGCTGTTTCATAGTTTGAAAAAGGTAAAGAACAGTTTCAAAGTAAAGATTCTTCTTATAATGCATTATGTTTTAGTCTAAAACACAATCTCTTGCCCTGAAACAGTGTTTAAGTTGATTGTAAAGCTGTCTCATAGTGTGAAAAAGGTAAAGAACAGATTTTCAAATAAAGATTCTTCTTATAATGCATTCCCTTTTAGTCTAAAACACAATCTCTTGCCCTGAAACAGTGTTTTAAGGTGAATACAAAGCTGTTTCATAGTGTGAAAAAGGTAAAGAACAGAGTTTCAAGTTAAAGATTCTTCTTATAATGCATTCCCTTTTAGTCTAAAACACAATCTCTTGCCCTGAAACAGTGTTTTAAGGTGAATAAAAAGCTGTTTCATAGTGTGAAAAAGGTAAAGAACAGAGTTTCAAGTTAAAGATTCTTCTTATAATGCATTATATTTTAGTCTAAAACAAAATCTCTTGCCCTGAAACAGTGTTTAAGGTGAATACAAAGCTGTTTCATAGTGTGAAAAAGGTAAAGAACAGAGTATCAAAGTAAAATTTCTTCTTATAATGAATTCCCTTTTAGTCTAAAACACAATCTCTTGCCCTGAAACAATGTTTAAGTTGAATATAAAGCTGTTTCATAGTGTGAAAAAGGTAAAGAACAGTTTCAAAGTAAAGATTCTTCTTATAATGCATTCCCTTACAATCTCTTGCCCTGAAACAGTGTTTAAGTTGAATATAAAGCTGTTTCATAGTGTGAAAAAGGTAAAGAACAGAGTTTCAAAGTAAAGATTCTTCTTATAATGCATTCCCTTTTAGTCTAAAACACAATCTCTTGCCCTGAAACAGTGTTTAAGGTGAACACAAAGCTGTTTCATAGCGTGAAAAAGGTAAAGAACAGAGTTTCAAAGTAAAGTTTCCTCTTATAATGCATTCCCTTACAATCTCTTGCCCTGAAACAGTGTTTATGGCGAATACAAAGCTGTTTCATAGTGTGAAAAAGGTAAAGAACAGTTTCAAAGTAAAGATTCTTCTTATAATGCATTCCCTTACAATCTCTTGCCCTGAAACAGTGTTTAAGTTGAATATAAAGCTGTTTCATAGTGTGAAAAAGGTAAAGAACAGAGTTTCAAAGTAAAGATTCTTCTTATAATGCATTCCCTTTTAGTCTAAAACACAATCTCTTGCCCTGAAACAGTGTTTAAGGTGAACACAAAGCTGTTTCATAGTGTGAAAAAGGTAAAGAACAGTTTCAAAGTAAAGATTCTTCTTATAATGCATTCCCTTTTAGTCTAAGACACAATCTCTTGCCCTGAAACAGTGTTTAAGTTGAATATAAAGCTGTTTCATAGTGTGAAAAAGGTAAAGAACACAGTTTCAAAGTAAAGATTATTCTTATAATGCATTCCCTTTTAGTCTAAAACACAATCTCTTGCCCTGAAACAGTGTTTAAGGCGAATACAAAGCTGTTTCATAGCGTGAAAAAGGTAAAGAACAGAGTTTCAAAGTAAAGTTTCCTCTTATAATGCATTCCCTTACAATCTCTTGCCCTGAAACAGTGTTTATGGCGAATACAAAGCTGTTTCATAGTGTGAAAAAGGTAAAGAACATAGTTTCAAAGTAAAGATTCTTCTTATAATGCATTCCCTTTTAGTCTAAAACACAATCTCTTGCCCTGAAACAATGTTTAAGTTGAATATAAAGCTGTTTCATAGTGTGAAAAAGGTAAAGAACAGAGTTTCAAAGTAAAGATTCTTCTTATAATGCATTCCCTTACAATCTCTTGCCCTGAAACCGTGTTTAACGTGACTACAAAGCTGTTTCATAGTGTGAAAAAGGTAAAGAACAGTTTCAAAGTAAAGATTCTTCTTATAATGCATTATATTTTAGTCTAAAACACAATCTCTTGCCCTGAAACAGTGTTTAAGTTGAATATAAAATTGTTTCATACTATGAAAAAGGTAAAGAACAGTTTCAAAGTAAAGATTCTTCTTATAATGCATTGCCTTTTAGTCTAAAACACAATCTCTTGCCTTGAAACAGTGTTTAAGGCAAAAACAAAGCTGTTTCATAGTGTGAAAAAGATAAAGAACAGAGTTTCAAAGTAAAGTTTCTTCTAATAATGAATTCACTTACAATCTCTTGCCCTGAAACAGTGTTTATGGCGAATACAAAGCTGTTTCATAGTTTGAAAAAGGTAAAGAACAGTTTCAAAGTAAAGATTCTTCTTATAATGCTTTATGTTTTAGTCTAAAACACAATCTCTTGCCCTGAAACAGTGTTTAAGTTGATTGTAAAGCTGTTTCATAGTGTGAAAAAGGTAAAGAACAGATTTTCAAATAAAGATTCTTCTTATAATGCATTCCCTTTTAGACTAAAACACAATCTCTTGCCCTGAAACAGTGTTTTAAGGTGAATACAAAGCTGTTTCATAGTGTGAAAAAGGTAAAGAACAGAGTTTCAAGTTAAAGATTCTTCTTATAATGCATTCCCTTTTAGTCTAAAACACAATCTCTTGCCCTGAAACAATGTTTAAGTTGAATATAAAGCTGTTTCATAGTGTGAAAAAGGTAAAGAACAGAGTTTCAAAGTAAAGATTCTTCTTATAATGCATTCCCTTACAATCTCTTGCCCTGAAACCGTGTTTAACGTGACTACAAAGCTGTTTCATAGTGTGAAAAAGGTAAAGAACAGTTTCAAAGTAAAGATTCTTCTTATAATGCATTATATTTTAGTCTAAAACACAATCTCTTGCCCTGAAACAGTGTTTAAGTTGAATATAAAATTGTTTCATACTATGAAAAAGGTAAAGAACAGTTTCAAAGTAAAGATTCTTCTTATAATGCATTGCCTTTTAGTCTAAAACACAATCTCTTGCCTTGAAACAGTGTTTAAGGCAAAAACAAAGCTGTTTCATAGTGTGAAAAAGATAAAGAACAGAGTTTCAAAGTAAAGTTTCTTCTAATAATGAATTCACTTACAATCTCTTGCCCTGAAACAGTGTTTATGGCGAATACAAAGCTGTTTCATAGTTTGAAAAAGGTAAAGAACAGTTTCAAAGTAAAGATTCTTCTTATAATGCTTTATGTTTTAGTCTAAAACACAATCTCTTGCCCTGAAACAGTGTTTAAGTTGATTGTAAAGCTGTTTCATAGTGTGAAAAAGGTAAAGAACAGATTTTCAAATAAAAATTCTTCTTATAATGCATTCCCTTTTAGACTAAAACACAATCTCTTGCCCTGAAACAGTGTTTTAAGGTGAATACAAAGCTGTTTCATAGTGTGAAAAAGGTAAAGAACAGAGTTTCAAGTTAAAGATTCTTCTTATAATGCATTCCCTTTTAGTCTAAAACACAATCTCTTGCCCTGAAACAGTGTTTAAGGCGAATACAAAGCTGTTTCATAGCGTGAAAAAGGTAAAGAACAGAGTTTCAAAGTAAAGTTTCCTCTTATAATGCATTCCCTTACAATCTCTTGCCCTGAAACAGTGTTTATGGCGAATACAAAGCTGTTTCATAGTGTGAAAAAGGTAAAGAACATAGTTTCAAAGTAAAGATTCTTCTTATAATGCATTCCCTTTTAGTCTAAAACACAATCTCTTGCCCTGAAACAATGTTTAAGTTGAATATAAAGCTGTTTCATAGTGTGAAAAAGGTAAAGAACAGAGTTTCAAAGTAAAGATTCTTCTTATAATGCATTCCCTTACAATCTCTTGCCCTGAAACCGTGTTTAACGTGACTACAAAGCTGTTTCATAGTGTGAAAAAGGTAAAGAACAGTTTCAAAGTAAAGATTCTTCTTATAATGCATTATATTTTAGTCTAAAACACAATCTCTTGCCCTGAAACAGTGTTTAAGTTGAATATAAAATTGTTTCATACTATGAAAAAGGTAAAGAACAGTTTCAAAGTAAAGATTCTTCTTATAATGCATTGCCTTTTAGTCTAAAACACAATCTCTTGCCTTGAAACAGTGTTTAAGGCAAAAACAAAGCTGTTTCATAGTGTGAAAAAGATAAAGAACAGAGTTTCAAAGTAAAGTTTCTTCTAATAATGAATTCACTTACAATCTCTTGCCCTGAAACAGTGTTTATGGCGAATACAAAGCTGTTTCATAGTTTGAAAAAGGTAAAGAACAGTTTCAAAGTAAAGATTCTTCTTATAATGCTTTATGTTTTAGTCTAAAACACAATCTCTTGCCCTGAAACAGTGTTTAAGTTGATTGTAAAGCTGTTTCATAGTGTGAAAAAGGTAAAGAACAGATTTTCAAATAAAGATTCTTCTTATAATGCATTCCCTTTTAGACTAAAACACAATCTCTTGCCCTGAAACAGTGTTTTAAGGTGAATACAAAGCTGTTTCATAGTGTGAAAAAGGTAAAGAACAGAGTTTCAAGTTAAAGATTCTTCTTATAATGCATTCCCTTTTAGTCTAAAACACAATCTCTTGCCCTGAAACAATGTTTAAGTTGAATATAAAGCTGTTTCATAGTGTGAAAAAGGTAAAGAACAGAGTTTCAAAGTAAAGATTCTTCTTATAATGCATTCCCTTACAATCTCTTGCCCTGAAACCGTGTTTAACGTGACTACAAAGCTGTTTCATAGTGTGAAAAAGGTAAAGAACAGTTTCAAAGTAAAGATTCTTCTTATAATGCAATGCCTTTTAGTCTAAAACACAATCTCTTGCCTTGAAACAGTGTTTAAGGCAAAAACAAAGCTGTTTCATAGTGTGAAAAAGATAAAGAACAGAGTTTCAAAGTAAAGTTTCTTCTAATAATGAATTCACTTACAATCTCTTGCCCTGAAACAGTGTTTATGGCGAATACAAAGCTGTTTCATAGTTTGAAAAAGGTAAAGAACAGTTTCAAAGTAAAGATTCTTCTTATAATGCTTTATGTTTTAGTCTAAAACACAATCTCTTGCCCTGAAACAGTGTTTAAGTTGAATATAAAATTGTTTCATACTATGAAAAAGGTAAAGAACAGTTTCAAAGTAAAGATTCTTCTTATAATGCATTCCCTTTTAGTCTAAAACACAATCTCTTGCCTTGAAACAGTGTTTAAGGCGAAAACAAAGCTGTTTCATAGTGTGAAAAAGGTAAAGAACAGAGTTTCAACTTAAAGATTCTTCTTATAATGCATTCCCTTTTAGTCTAAAACAAAATCTCTTGCCCTGAAATAGTGTTTTAAAATGAATACAAAGCTGTTTCATAGTGTGAAAAAGGTAAAGAACAGAGTTTCAAGTTAAAGATTCTTCTTATAATGCATTATATTTTAGTCTAAAACAAAATCTCTTGCCCTGAAACAGTGTTTAAGGTGAATACAAAGCTTTTTCATAGTGTGAAAAAGGTAAAGAACAGAGTATCAAAGTAAAGTTTCTTCTTATAATGAATTCCCTTTTAGTCTAAAACACAATCTCTTGCCCTGAAACAGTGTTTAAGTTGAATATAAAGCTTTTTCATAGTGTGAAAAAGGTAAAGAACAGTTTCAAAGTAAAGATTCTTCTTATAATGCATTCCCTTACAATCTCTTGCCCTGAAACAGTGTTTAAGGTGAATACAAAGCTGTTTCATAGTGTGAAAAAGGTAAAGAACAGTTTCAAAGTAAAGATTCTTCTTATAATGCATTCCCTTTTAGTCTAAAACACAATCTCTTGCCCTGAAACAATGTTTAAGTTGAATATAAAGCTGTTTCATAGTGTGAAAAAGATAAAGAACAGAGTTTCAAAGTAAAGATTCTTCTTATAATGCATTCCCTTTTAGTCTAAAACACAATCTCTTGCCCTGAAACAGTGTTTAAGGTGAATACAAAGCTGTTTCATAGTGTGAAAAAGGTAAAGAACAGTTTCAAAGTAAAGATTCTTCTTATAATGCATTCCCTTTTAGTCTAAAACACAATCTCTTGCCCTGAAACAGTGTTTAAGGTGAATACAAAGCTGTTTCATAGTGTGAAAAAGGTAAAGAACATAGTTTCAAAGTAAAGATTCTTCTTATAATGCATTCCCTTTTAGTCTAAAACACAATCTCTTGCCTTGAAACAGTGTTTAAGGTGAATACAAAGCTGTTTCATAGTGTGAAAAAGGTAAAGAACAGAGTATCAAAGTAAAGTATCTTCTTATAATGAATTCCCTTTTAGTCTAAAACACAATCTCTTGACCTGAAACAATGTTTAAGTTGAATATAAAGCTGTTTCATAGTGTGAAAAAGGTAAAGAACAGAGTTTCAAAGTAAAGATTCTTCTTATAATGCATTCCCTTACAATCTCTTGCCCTGAAACCGTGTTTAAGGTGACTACAAAGCTGTTTCATAGTGTGAAAAAGGTAAAAAACAGTTTCAAAGTAAAGATTCTTCTTATAATGCATTATATATTAGTCTAAAACACAATCTCTTGCCCTGAAACAGTGTTTAAGTTGAACATAAAATTGTTTCATACTATGAAAAAGGTAAAGAACAGTTTCAAAGTAAAGATTCTTCTTATAATGCATTCCCTTTTAGTCTAAAACACAATCTCTTGCCCTGAAACAATGTTTAAGTTGAATATAAAGCTTTTTCATAGTGTGAAAAAGGTAAAGAACAGTTTCAAAGTAAAGATTCTTCTAATAATGCATTCCCTTTTAGTCTAAAACACAATCTCTTGCCCTGAAACAGTGTTTAAGGTGAACACAAAGCTGTTTCATAGTGTGAAAAAGGTAAAGAACAGAGTTTCAAAGTAAAGATACTTCTTATAATGCATTCCCTTTTAGTCTAAGACACAATCTCTTGCCCTGAAACAGTGTTTAAGTTGAATATAAAGCTGTTTCATAGTGTGAAAAAGGTAAAGAACACAGTTTCAAAGTAAAGATTATTCTTATAATGCATTCCCTTTTAGTCTAAAACACAATCTCTTGCCCTGAAACAGTGTTTAAGGCGAATACAAAGCTGTTTCATAGCGTGAAAAAGGTAAAGAACAGAGTTTCAAAGTAAAGTTTCCTCTTATAATGCATTCCCTTACAATCTCTTGCCCTGAAACAGTGTTTATGGCGAATACAAAGCTGTTTCATAGTGTGAAAAAGGTAAAGAACAGTTTCAAAGTAAAGATTCTTCTTATAATGCATTATCTTTTAGTCTAAAACACAATCTCTTGCCCTGAAACAGTGTTTAAGTTGAATATAAAGCTTTTTCATAGTGTGAAAAAGGTAAAGAACAGTTTCAAAGTAAAGATTCTTCTTATAATGCATTCCCTTACAATCTCTTGCCCTGAAACAGTGTTTAAGGTGAATACAAAGCTGTTTCATAGTGTGAAAAAGGTAAAGAACATAGTTTCAAAGTAAAGATTCTTCTTATAATGCATTCCCTTTTAGTCTAAAACACAATCTCTTGCCCTGAAACAATGTTTAAGTTGAATATAAAGCTGTTTCATAGTGTGAAAAAGGTAAAGAACAGAGTTTCAAAGTAAAGATTCTTCTTATAATGCATTCCCTTACAATCTCTTGCCCTGAAACCGTGTTTAACGTGACTACAAAGCTGTTTCATAGTGTGAAAAAGGTAAAGAACAGTTTCAAAGTAAAGATTCTTCTTATAATGCATTATATTTTAGTCTAAAACACAATCTCTTGCCCTGAAACAGTGTTTAAGTTGAATATAAAATTGTTTCATACTATGAAAAAGGTAAAGAACAGTTTCAAAGTAAAGATTCTTCTTATAATGCATTGCCTTTTAGTCTAAAACACAATCTCTTGCCTTGAAACAGTGTTTAAGGCAAAAACAAAGCTGTTTCATAGTGTGAAAAAGATAAAGAACAGAGTTTCAAAGTAAAGTTTCTTCTAATAATGAATTCACTTACAATCTCTTGCCCTGAAACAGTGTTTATGGTGAATACAAAGCTGTTTCATAGTTTGAAAAAGGTAAAGAACAGTTTCAAAGTAAAGATTCTTCTTATAATGCTTTATGTTTTAGTCTAAAACACAATCTCTTGCCCTGAAACAGTGTTTAAGTTGATTGTAAAGCTGTTTCATAGTGTGAAAAAGGTAAAGAACAGATTTTCAAATAAAGATTCTTCTTATAATGCATTCCCTTTTAGACTAAAACACAATCTCTTGCCCTGAAACAGTGTTTTAAGGTGAATACAAAGCTGTTTCATAGTGTGAAAAAGGTAAAGAACAGAGTTTCAAGTTAAAGATTCTTCTTATAATGCATTCCCTTTTAGTCTAAAACACAATCTCTTGCCCTGAAACAATGTTTAAGTTGAATATAAAGCTGTTTCATAGTGTGAAAAAGGTAAAGAACAGAGTTTCAAAGTAAAGATTCTTCTTATAATGCATTCCCTTACAATCTCTTGCCCTGAAACCGTGTTTAACGTGACTACAAAGCTGTTTCATAGTGTGAAAAAGGTAAAGAACAGTTTCAAAGTAAAGATTCTTCTTATAATGCATTATATTTTAGTCTAAAACACAATCTCTTGCCCTGAAACAGTGTTTAAGTTGAATATAAAATTGTTTCATACTATGAAAAAGGTAAAGAACAGTTTCAAAGTAAAGATTCTTCTTATAATGCATTCCCTTTTAGTCTAAAACACAATCTCTTGCCTTGAAACAGTGTTTAAGGCGAAAACAAAGCTGTTTCATAGTGTGAAAAAGATAAAGAACAGAGTTTCAAAGTAAAGTTTCTTCTAATAATGAATTCACTTACAATCTCTTGCCCTGAAACAGTGTTTATGGCGAATACAAAGCTGTTTCATAGTTTGAAAAAGGTAAAGAACAGTTTCAAAGTAAAGATTCTTCTTATAATGCATTATGTTTTAGTCTAAAACACAATCTCTTGCCCTGAAACAGTGTTTAAGTTGATTGTAAAGCTGTCTCATAGTGTGAAAAAGGTAAAGAACAGATTTTCAAATAAAGATTCTTCTTATAATGCATTCCCTTTTAGTCTAAAACACAATCTCTTGCCCTGAAACAGTGTTTTAAGGTGAATACAAAGCTGTTTCATAGTGTGAAAAAGGTAAAGAACAGAGTTTCAAGTTAAAGATTCTTCTTATAATGCATTCCCTTTTAGTCTAAAACACAATCTCTTGCCCTGAAACAATGTTTAAGTTGAATATAAAGCTGTTTCATAGTGTGAAAAAGGTAAAGAACAGAGTTTCAAAGTAAAGATTCTTCTTATAATGCATTCCCTTACAATCTCTTGCCCTGAAACCGTGTTTAACGTGACTACAAAGCTGTTTCATAGTGTGAAAAAGGTAAAGAACAGTTTCAAAGTAAAGATTCTTCTTATAATGCATTATATTTTAGTCTAAAACACAATCTCTTGCCCTGAAACAGTGTTTAAGTTGAATATAAAATTGTTTCATACTATGAAAAAGGTAAAGAACAGTTTCAAAGTAAAGATTCTTCTTATAATGCATTCCCTTTTAGTCTAAAACACAATCTCTTGCCTTGAAACAGTGTTTAAGGCGAAAACAAAGCTGTTTCATAGTGTGAAAAAGATAAAGAACAGAGTTTCAAAGTAAAGTTTCTTCTAATAATGAATTCACTTACAATCTCTTGCCCTGAAACAGTGTTTATGGCGAATACAAAGCTGTTTCATAGTTTGAAAAAGGTAAAGAACAGTTTCAAAGTAAAGATTCTTCTTATAATGCATTATGTTTTAGTCTAAAACACAATCTCTTGCCCTGAAACAGTGTTTAAGTTGATTGTAAAGCTGTCTCATAGTGTGAAAAAGGTAAAGAACAGATTTTCAAATAAAGATTCTTCTTATAATGCATTCCCTTTTAGTCTAAAACACAATCTCTTGCCCTGAAACAGTGTTTTAAGGTGAATACAAAGCTGTTTCATAGTGTGAAAAAGGTAAAGAACAGAGTTTCAAGTTAAAGATTCTTCTTATAATGCATTCCCTTTTAGTCTAAAACACAATCTCTTGCCCTGAAACAGTGTTTTAAGGTGAATACAAAGCTGTTTCATAGTGTGAAAAAGGTAAAGAACAGAGTTTCAAGTTAAAGATTCTTCTTATAATGCATTATATTTTACTTTAAAACAAAATCTCTTGCCCTGAAACAGTGTTTAAGGTGAATACAAAGCTGTTTCATAGTGTGAAAAAGGTAAAGAACAGAGTATCAAAGTAAAATTTCTTCTTATAATGAATTCCCTTTTAGTCTAAAACACAATCTCTTGCCCTGAAACAATGTTTAAGTTGAATATAAAGCTGTTTCATAGTGTGAAAAAGGTAAAGAACAGTTTCAAAGTAAAGATTCTTCTTATAATGCATTCCCTTACAATCTCTTGCCCTGAAACAGTGTTTAAGTTGAATATAAAGCTGTTTCATAGTGTGAAAAAGGTAAAGAACAGAGTTTCAAAGTAAAGATTCTTCTTATAATGCATTCCCTTTTAGTCTAAAACACAATCTCTTGCCCTGAAACAGTGTTTAAGGTGAACACAAAGCTGTTTCATAGTGTGAAAAAGGTAAAGAACAGTTTCAAAGTAAAGATTCTTCTTATAATGCATTCCCTTTTAGTCTAAGACACAATCTCTTGCCCTGAAACAGTGTTTAAGTTGAATATAAAGCTGTTTCATAGTGTGAAAAAGGTAAAGAACACAGTTTCAAAGTAAAGATTATTCTTATAATGCATTCCCTTTTAGTCTAAAACACAATCTCTTGCCCTGAAACAGTGTTTAAGGCGAATACAAAGCTGTTTCATAGCGTGAAAAAGGTAAAGAACAGAGTTTCAAAGTAAAGTTTCCTCTTATAATGCATTCCCTTACAATCTCTTGCCCTGAAACAGTGTTTATGGCGAATACAAAGCTGTTTCATAGTGTGAAAAAGGTAAAGAACATAGTTTCAAAGTAAAGATTCTTCTTATAATGCATTCCCTTTTAGTCTAAAACACAATCTCTTGCCCTGAAACAATGTTTAAGTTGAATATAAAGCTGTTTCATAGTGTGAAAAAGGTAAAGAACAGAGTTTCAAAGTAAAGATTCTTCTTATAATGCATTCCCTTACAATCTCTTGCCCTGAAACCGTGTTTAACGTGACTACAAAGCTGTTTCATAGTGTGAAAAAGGTAAAGAACAGTTTCAAAGTAAAGATTCTTCTTATAATGCATTATATTTTAGTCTAAAACACAATCTCTTGCCCTGAAACAGTGTTTAAGTTGAATATAAAATTGTTTCATACTATGAAAAAGGTAAAGAACAGTTTCAAAGTAAAGATTCTTCTTATAATGCATTGCCTTTTAGTCTAAAACACAATCTCTTGCCTTGAAACAGTGTTTAAGGCAAAAACAAAGCTGTTTCATAGTGTGAAAAAGATAAAGAACAGAGTTTCAAAGTAAAGTTTCTTCTAATAATGAATTCACTTACAATCTCTTGCCCTGAAACAGTGTTTATGGCGAATACAAAGCTGTTTCATAGTTTGAAAAAGGTAAAGAACAGTTTCAAAGTAAAGATTCTTCTTATAATGCTTTATGTTTTAGTCTAAAACACAATCTCTTGCCCTGAAACAGTGTTTAAGTTGATTGTAAAGCTGTTTCATAGTGTGAAAAAGGTAAAGAACAGATTTTCAAATAAAGATTCTTCTTATAATGCATTCCCTTTTAGACTAAAACACAATCTCTTGCCCTGAAACAGTGTTTTAAGGTGAATACAAAGCTGTTTCATAGTGTGAAAAAGGTAAAGAACAGAGTTTCAAGTTAAAGATTCTTCTTATAATGCATTCCCTTTTAGTCTAAAACACAATCTCTTGCCCTGAAACAGTGTTTTAAGGTGAATACAAAGCTGTTTCATAGTGTGAAAAAGGTAAAGAACAGAGTTTCAAGTTAAAGATTCTTCTTATAATGCATTATATTTTAGTCTAAAACAAAATCTCTTGCCCTGAAACAGTGTTTAAGGTGAATACAAAGCTGTTTCATAGTGTGAAAAAGGTAAAGAACAGAGTATCAAAGTAAAGTTTCTTCTTATAATGATTTCCCTTTTAGTCTAAAACACAATCTCTTGCCCTGAAACAATGTTTAAGTTGAATATAAAGCTGTTTCATAGTGTGAAAAAGGTAAAGAACAGTTTCAAAGTAAAGATTCTTCTTATAATGCATTCCCTTACAATCTCTTGCCCTGAAACAGTGTTTAAGTTGAATATAAAGCTGTTTCATAGTGTGAAAAAGGTAAAGAACAGAGTTTCAAAGTAAAGATTCTTCTTATAATGCATTCCCTTTTAGTCTAAAACACAATCTCTTGCCCTGAAACAGTGTTTAAGGTGAACACAAAGCTGTTTCATAGTGTGAAAAAGGTAAAGAACAGTTTCAAAGTAAAGATTCTTCTTATAATGCATTCCCTTTTAGTCTAAAACACAATCTCTTGCCCTGAAACAATGTTTAAGTTGAATATAAAGCTTTTTCATAGTGTGAAAAAGGTAAAGAACAGTTTCAAAGTAAAGATTCTTCTAATAATGCATTCCCTTTTAGTCTAAAACACAATCTCTTGCCCTGAAACAGTGTTTAAGGTGAACACAAAGCTGTTTCATAGTGTGAAAAAGGTAAAGAACAGAGTTTCAAAGTAAAGATACTTCTTATAATGCATTCCCTTTTAGTCTAAGACACAATCTCTTGCCCTGAAACAGTGTTTAAGTTGAATATAAAGCTGTTTCATAGTGTGAAAAAGGTAAAGAACACAGTTTCAAAGTAAAGATTATTCTTATAATGCATTCCCTTTTAGTCTAAAACACAATCTCTTGCCCTGAAACAGTGTTTAAGGCGAATACAAAGCTGTTTCATAGCGTGAAAAAGGTAAAGAACAGAGTTTCAAAGTAAAGATTCTTCTTATAATGCATTCCCTTACAATCTCTTGCCCTGAAACCGTGTTTAACGTGACTACAAAGCTGTTTCATAGTGTGAAAAAGGTAAAGAACAGTTTCAAAGTAAAGATTCTTCTTATAATGCATTATATTTTAGTCTAAAACACAATCTCTTGCCCTGAAACAGTGTTTAAGTTGAATATAAAATTGTTTCATACTATGAAAAAGGTAAAGAACAGTTTCAAAGTAAAGATTCTTCTTATAATGCATTCCCTTTTAGTCTAAAACACAATCTCTTGCCTTGAAACAGTGTTTAAGGCGAAAACAAAGCTGTTTCATAGTGTGAAAAAGATAAAGAACAGAGTTTCAAAGTAAAGTTTCTTCTAATAATGAATTCACTTACAATCTCTTGCCCTGAAACAGTGTTTATGGCGAATACAAAGCTGTTTCATAGTTTGAAAAAGGTAAAGAACAGTTTCAAAGTAAAGATTCTTCTTATAATGCATTATGTTTTAGTCTAAAACACAATCTCTTGCCCTGAAACAGTGTTTAAGTTGATTGTAAAGCTGTCTCATAGTGTGAAAAAGGTAAAGAACAGATTTTCAAATAAAGATTCTTCTTATAATGCATTCCCTTTTAGTCTAAAACACAATCTCTTGCCCTGAAACAGTGTTTTAAGGTGAATACAAAGCTGTTTCATAGTGTGAAAAAGGTAAAGAACAGAGTTTCAAGTTAAAGATTCTTCTTATAATGCATTCCCTTTTAGTCTAAAACACAATCTCTTGCCCTGAAACAGTGTTTTAAGGTGAATACAAAGCTGTTTCATAGTGTGAAAAAGGTAAAGAACAGAGTTTCAAGTTAAAGATTCTTCTTATAATGCATTATATTTTACTTTAAAACAAAATCTCTTGCCCTGAAACAGTGTTTAAGGTGAATACAAAGCTGTTTCATAGTGTGAAAAAGGTAAAGAACAGAGTATCAAAGTAAAATTTCTTCTTATAATGAATTCCCTTTTAGTCTAAAACACAATCTCTTGCCCTGAAACAATGTTTAAGTTGAATATAAAGCTGTTTCATAGTGTGAAAAAGGTAAAGAACAGTTTCAAAGTAAAGATTCTTCTTATAATGCATTCCCTTACAATCTCTTGCCCTGAAACAGTGTTTAAGTTGAATATAAAGCTGTTTCATAGTGTGAAAAAGGTAAAGAACAGAGTTTCAAAGTAAAGATTCTTCTTATAATGCATTCCCTTTTAGTCTAAAACACAATCTCTTGCCCTGAAACAGTGTTTAAGGTGAACACAAAGCTGTTTCATAGTGTGAAAAAGGTAAAGAACAGTTTCAAAGTAAAGATTCTTCTTATAATGCATTCCCTTTTAGTCTAAGACACAATCTCTTGCCCTGAAACAGTGTTTAAGTTGAATATAAAGCTGTTTCATAGTGTGAAAAAGGTAAAGAACACAGTTTCAAAGTAAAGATTATTCTTATAATGCATTCCCTTTTAGTCTAAAACACAATCTCTTGCCCTGAAACAGTGTTTAAGGCGAATACAAAGCTGTTTCATAGCGTGAAAAAGGTAAAGAACAGAGTTTCAAAGTAAAGTTTCCTCTTATAATGCATTCCCTTACAATCTCTTGCCCTGAAACAGTGTTTATGGCGAATACAAAGCTGTTTCATAGTGTGAAAAAGGTAAAGAACATAGTTTCAAAGTAAAGATTCTTCTTATAATGCATTCCCTTTTAGTCTAAAACACAATCTCTTGCCCTGAAACAATGTTTAAGTTGAATATAAAGCTGTTTCATAGTGTGAAAAAGGTAAAGAACAGAGTTTCAAAGTAAAGATTCTTCTTATAATGCATTCCCTTACAATCTCTTGCCCTGAAACCGTGTTTAACGTGACTACAAAGCTGTTTCATAGTGTGAAAAAGGTAAAGAACAGTTTCAAAGTAAAGATTCTTCTTATAATGCATTATATTTTAGTCTAAAACACAATCTCTTGCCCTGAAACAGTGTTTAAGTTGAATATAAAATTGTTTCATACTATGAAAAAGGTAAAGAACAGTTTCAAAGTAAAGATTCTTCTTATAATGCATTGCCTTTTAGTCTAAAACACAATCTCTTGCCTTGAAACAGTGTTTAAGGCAAAAACAAAGCTGTTTCATAGTGTGAAAAAGATAAAGAACAGAGTTTCAAAGTAAAGTTTCTTCTAATAATGAATTCACTTACAATCTCTTGCCCTGAAACAGTGTTTATGGCGAATACAAAGCTGTTTCATAGTTTGAAAAAGGTAAAGAACAGTTTCAAAGTAAAGATTCTTCTTATAATGCTTTATGTTTTAGTCTAAAACACAATCTCTTGCCCTGAAACAGTGTTTAAGTTGATTGTAAAGCTGTTTCATAGTGTGAAAAAGGTAAAGAACAGATTTTCAAATAAAGATTCTTCTTATAATGCATTCCCTTTTAGACTAAAACACAATCTCTTGCCCTGAAACAGTGTTTTAAGGTGAATACAAAGCTGTTTCATAGTGTGAAAAAGGTAAAGAACAGAGTTTCAAGTTAAAGATTCTTCTTATAATGCATTCCCTTTTAGTCTAAAACACAATCTCTTGCCCTGAAACAGTGTTTTAAGGTGAATACAAAGCTGTTTCATAGTGTGAAAAAGGTAAAGAACAGAGTTTCAAGTTAAAGATTCTTCTTATAATGCATTATATTTTAGTCTAAAACAAAATCTCTTGCCCTGAAACAGTGTTTAAGGTGAATACAAAGCTGTTTCATAGTGTGAAAAAGGTAAAGAACAGAGTATCAAAGTAAAGTTTCTTCTTATAATGATTTCCCTTTTAGTCTAAAACACAATCTCTTGCCCTGAAACAATGTTTAAGTTGAATATAAAGCTGTTTCATAGTGTGAAAAAGGTAAAGAACAGTTTCAAAGTAAAGATTCTTCTTATAATGCATTCCCTTACAATCTCTTGCCCTGAAACAGTGTTTAAGTTGAATATAAAGCTGTTTCATAGTGTGAAAAAGGTAAAGAACAGAGTTTCAAAGTAAAGATTCTTCTTATAATGCATTCCCTTTTAGTCTAAAACACAATCTCTTGCCCTGAAACAGTGTTTAAGGTGAACACAAAGCTGTTTCATAGTGTGAAAAAGGTAAAGAACAGTTTCAAAGTAAAGATTCTTCTTATAATGCATTCCCTTTTAGTCTAAAACACAATCTCTTGCCCTGAAACAATGTTTAAGTTGAATATAAAGCTTTTTCATAGTGTGAAAAAGGTAAAGAACAGTTTCAAAGTAAAGATTCTTCTAATAATGCATTCCCTTTTAGTCTAAAACACAATCTCTTGCCCTGAAACAGTGTTTAAGGTGAACACAAAGCTGTTTCATAGTGTGAAAAAGGTAAAGAACAGAGTTTCAAAGTAAAGATACTTCTTATAATGCATTCCCTTTTAGTCTAAGACACAATCTCTTGCCCTGAAACAGTGTTTAAGTTGAATATAAAGCTGTTTCATAGTGTGAAAAAGGTAAAGAACACAGTTTCAAAGTAAAGATTATTCTTATAATGCATTCCCTTTTAGTCTAAAACACAATCTCTTGCCCTGAAACAGTGTTTAAGGCGAATACAAAGCTGTTTCATAGCGTGAAAAAGGTAAAGAACAGAGTTTCAAAGTAAAGTTTCCTCTTATAATGCATTCCCTTACAATCTCTTGCCCTGAAACAGTGTTTATGGCGAATACAAAGCTGTTTCATAGTGTGAAAAAGGTAAAGAACAGTTTCAAAGTAAAGATTCTTCTTATAATGCATTATCTTTTAGTCTAAAACACAATCTCTTGCCCTGAAACAGTGTTTAAGTTGAATATAAAGCTTTTTCATAGTGTGAAAAAGGTAAAGAACAGTTTCAAAGTAAAGATTCTTCTTATAATGCATTCCCTTACAATCTCTTGCCCTGAAACAGTGTTTAAGGTGAATACAAAGCTGTTTCATAGTGTGAAAAAGGTAAAGAACATAGTTTCAAAGTAAAGATTCTTCTTATAATGCATTCCCTTTTAGTCTAAAACACAATCTCTTGCCCTGAAACAATGTTTAAGTTGAATATAAAGCTGTTTCATAGTGTGAAAAAGGTAAAGAACAGAGTTTCAAAGTAAAGATTCTTCTTATAATGCATTCCCTTACAATCTCTTGCCCTGAAACCGTGTTTAACGTGACTACAAAGCTGTTTCATAGTGTGAAAAAGGTAAAGAACAGTTTCAAAGTAAAGATTCTTCTTATAATGCATTATATTTTAGTCTAAAACACAATCTCTTGCCCTGAAACAGTGTTTAAGGCGAATACAAAGCTGTTTCATAGCGTGAAAAAGGTAAAGAACAGAGTTTCAAAGTAAAGTTTCCTCTTATAATGCATTCCCTTACAATCTCTTGCCCTGAAACAGTGTTTATGGTGAATACAAAGCTGTTTCATAGTGTGAAAAAGGTAAAGAACAGTTTCAAAGTAAAGATTCTTCTTATAATGCATTCCCTTTTAGTCTAAAACAAAATCTCTTGCCCTGAAATAGTGTTTTAAAATGAATACAAAGCTGTTTCATAGTGTGAAAAAGGTAAAGAACAGAGTTTCAAGTTAAAGATTCTTCTTATAATGCATTATATTTTAGTCTAAAACAAAATCTCTTGCCCTGAAACAGTGTTTAAGGTGAATATAAAGCTGTTTCATAGTGTGAAAAAGGTAAAGAACAGAGTTTCAAAGTAAAGATTCTTCTTATAATGCATTCCCTTTTAGTCTAAAACACAATCTCTTGCCCTGAAACAGTGTTTAAGGTGAACACAAAGCTGTTTCATAGTGTGAAAAAGGTAAAGAACAGTTTCAAAGTAAAGATTCTTCTTATAATGCATTCCCTTTTAGTCTAAGACACAATCTCTTGCCCTGAAACAGTGTTTAAGTTGAATATAAAGCTGTTTCATAGTGTGAAAAAGGTAAAGAACACAGTTTCAAAGTAAAGATTATTCTTATAATGCATTCCCTTTTAGTCTAAAACACAATCTCTTGCCCTGAAACAGTGTTTAAGGCGAATACAAAGCTGTTTCATAGCGTGAAAAAGGTAAAGAACAGAGTTTCAAAGTAAAGTTTCCTCTTATAATGCATTCCCTTACAATCTCTTGCCCTGAAACAGTGTTTATGGCGAATACAAAGCTGTTTCATAGTGTGAAAAAGGTAAAGAACATAGTTTCAAAGTAAAGATTCTTCTTATAATGCATTCCCTTTTAGTCTAAAACACAATCTCTTGCCCTGAAACAATGTTTAAGTTGAATATAAAGCTGTTTCATAGTGTGAAAAAGGTAAAGAACAGAGTTTCAAAGTAAAGATTCTTCTTATAATGCATTCCCTTACAATCTCTTGCCCTGAAACCGTGTTTAACGTGACTACAAAGCTGTTTCATAGTGTGAAAAAGGTAAAGAACAGTTTCAAAGTAAAGATTCTTCTTATAATGCATTATATTTTAGTCTAAAACACAATCTCTTGCCCTGAAACAGTGTTTAAGTTGAATATAAAATTGTTTCATACTATGAAAAAGGTAAAGAACAGTTTCAAAGTAAAGATTCTTCTTATAATGCATTGCCTTTTAGTCTAAAACACAATCTCTTGCCTTGAAACAGTGTTTAAGGCAAAAACAAAGCTGTTTCATAGTGTGAAAAAGATAAAGAACAGAGTTTCAAAGTAAAGTTTCTTCTAATAATGAATTCACTTACAATCTCTTGCCCTGAAACAGTGTTTATGGCGAATACAAAGCTGTTTCATAGTTTGAAAAAGGTAAAGAACAGTTTCAAAGTAAAGATTCTTCTTATAATGCTTTATGTTTTAGTCTAAAACACAATCTCTTGCCCTGAAACAGTGTTTAAGTTGATTGTAAAGCTGTTTCATAGTGTGAAAAAGGTAAAGAACAGATTTTCAAATAAAGATTCTTCTTATAATGCATTCCCTTTTAGACTAAAACACAATCTCTTGCCCTGAAACAGTGTTTTAAGGTGAATACAAAGCTGTTTCATAGTGTGAAAAAGGTAAAGAACAGAGTTTCAAGTTAAAGATTCTTCTTATAATGCATTCCCTTTTAGTCTAAAACACAATCTCTTGCCCTGAAACAGTGTTTTAAGGTGAATACAAAGCTGTTTCATAGTGTGAAAAAGGTAAAGAACAGAGTTTCAAGTTAAAGATTCTTCTTATAATGCATTATATTTTAGTCTAAAACAAAATCTCTTGCCCTGAAACAGTGTTTAAGGTGAATACAAAGCTGTTTCATAGTGTGAAAAAGGTAAAGAACAGAGTATCAAAGTAAAGTTTCTTCTTATAATGATTTCCCTTTTAGTCTAAAACACAATCTCTTGCCCTGAAACAATGTTTAAGTTGAATATAAAGCTGTTTCATAGTGTGAAAAAGGTAAAGAACAGTTTCAAAGTAAAGATTCTTCTTATAATGCATTCCCTTACAATCTCTTGCCCTGAAACAGTGTTTAAGTTGAATATAAAGCTGTTTCATAGTGTGAAAAAGGTAAAGAACAGAGTTTCAAAGTAAAGATTCTTCTTATAATGCATTCCCTTTTAGTCTAAAACACAATCTCTTGCCCTGAAACAGTGTTTAAGGTGAACACAAAGCTGTTTCATAGTGTGAAAAAGGTAAAGAACAGTTTCAAAGTAAAGATTCTTCTTATAATGCATTCCCTTTTAGTCTAAAACACAATCTCTTGCCCTGAAACAATGTTTAAGTTGAATATAAAGCTTTTTCATAGTGTGAAAAAGGTAAAGAACAGTTTCAAAGTAAAGATTCTTCTAATAATGCATTCCCTTTTAGTCTAAAACACAATCTCTTGCCCTGAAACAGTGTTTAAGGTGAACACAAAGCTGTTTCATAGTGTGAAAAAGGTAAAGAACAGAGTTTCAAAGTAAAGATACTTCTTATAATGCATTCCCTTTTAGTCTAAGACACAATCTCTTGCCCTGAAACAGTGTTTAAGTTGAATATAAAGCTGTTTCATAGTGTGAAAAAGGTAAAGAACACAGTTTCAAAGTAAAGATTATTCTTATAATGCATTCCCTTTTAGTCTAAAACACAATCTCTTGCCCTGAAACAGTGTTTAAGGCGAATACAAAGCTGTTTCATAGCGTGAAAAAGGTAAAGAACAGAGTTTCAAAGTAAAGTTTCCTCTTATAATGCATTCCCTTACAATCTCTTGCCCTGAAACAGTGTTTATGGCGAATACAAAGCTGTTTCATAGTGTGAAAAAGGTAAAGAACAGTTTCAAAGTAAAGATTCTTCTTATAATGCATTATCTTTTAGTCTAAAACACAATCTCTTGCCCTGAAACAGTGTTTAAGTTGAATATAAAGCTTTTTCATAGTGTGAAAAAGGTAAAGAACAGTTTCAAAGTAAAGATTCTTCTTATAATGCATTCCCTTACAATCTCTTGCCCTGAAACAGTGTTTAAGGTGAATACAAAGCTGTTTCATAGTGTGAAAAAGGTAAAGAACATAGTTTCAAAGTAAAGATTCTTCTTATAATGCATTCCCTTTTAGTCTAAAACACAATCTCTTGCCCTGAAACAATGTTTAAGTTGAATATAAAGCTGTTTCATAGTGTGAAAAAGGTAAAGAACAGAGTTTCAAAGTAAAGATTCTTCTTATAATGCATTCCCTTACAATCTCTTGCCCTGAAACCGTGTTTAACGTGACTACAAAGCTGTTTCATAGTGTGAAAAAGGTAAAGAACAGTTTCAAAGTAAAGATTCTTCTTATAATGCATTATATTTTAGTCTAAAACACAATCTCTTGCCCTGAAACAGTGTTTAAGGCGAATACAAAGCTGTTTCATAGCGTGAAAAAGGTAAAGAACAGAGTTTCAAAGTAAAGTTTCCTCTTATAATGCATTCCCTTACAATCTCTTGCCCTGAAACAGTGTTTATGGTGAATACAAAGCTGTTTCATAGTGTGAAAAAGGTAAAGAACAGTTTCAAAGTAAAGATTCTTCTTATAATGCATTCCCTTTTAGTCTAAAACAAAATCTCTTGCCCTGAAATAGTGTTTTAAAATGAATACAAAGCTGTTTCATAGTGTGAAAAAGGTAAAGAACAGAGTTTCAAGTTAAAGATTCTTCTTATAATGCATTATATTTTAGTCTAAAACAAAATCTCTTGCCCTGAAACAGTGTTTAAGGTGAATACAAAGCTGTTTCATAGTGTGAAAAAGGTAAAGAACAGAGTATCAAAGTAAAGTTTCTTCTTATAATGAATTCCCTTTTAGTCTAAAACACAATCTCTTGCCCTGAAACAATGTTTAAGTTGAATATAAAGCTTTTTCATAGTGTGAAAAAGGTAAAGAACAGTTTCAAAGTAAAGATTCTTCTTATAATGCATTCCCTTACAATCTCTTGCCCTGAAACAGTGTTTAAGGCGAATACAAACCTGTTTCATAGTGTGAAAAAGGTAAAGAACAGTTTCAAAGTAAAGATTCTTCTAATAATGCATTCCCTTTTAGTCTAAAACACAATCTCTTGCCCTGAAACAGTGTTTAAGGTGAACACAAAGCTGTTTCATAGTGTGAAAAAGGTAAAGAACAGAGTTTCAAAGTAAAGATTCTTCTTACAATGCATTATATTTTAGTCTAAAACACAATCTCTTGCCCTGAAACAGTGTTTAAGTTGAATATAAAGCTGTTTCATAGTGTGAAAAAGGTAAAGAACAGAGTTTCAAAGTAAAGATACTTCTTATAATGCATTCCCTTTTAGTCTAAGACACAATCTCTTGCCCTGAAACAGTGTTTAAGTTGAATATAAAGCTGTTTCATAGTGTGAAAAAGGTAAAGAACACAGTTTCAAAGTAAAGATTATTCTTATAATGCATTCCCTTTTAGTCTAAAACACAATCTCTTGCCCTGAAACAGTGTTTAAGGCGAATACAAAGCTGTTTCATAGCGTGAAAAAGGTAAAGAACAGTTTCAAAGTAAAGATTCTTCTTATAATGCATTCCCTTACAATCTCTTGCCCTAAAACAGTGTTTATGGCGAATACAAAGCTGTTTCATAGTGTGAAAAAGGTAAAGAACAGTTTCAAAGTAAAGATTCTTCTTATAATGCATTATCTTTTAGTCTAAAACACAATCTCTTGCCGTGAAACAGTGTTTAAGTTGAATATAAAGCTTTTTCATAGTGTGAAAAAGGCAAAGAACAGTTTCAAAGTAAAGATTCTTCTTATAATGCATTCCCTTACAATCTCTTGCCCTGAAACAGTGTTTAAGGTGAATACAAAGTTGTTTCATAGTGTGAAAAAGGTAAAGAACATAGTTTCAAAGTAAAGATTCTTCTTATAATGCATTCCCTTTTAGTCTAAAACACAATCTCTTGCCCTGAAACAATGTTTAAGTTGAATATAAAGCTGTTTCATAGTGTGAAAAAGGTAAAGAACAGAGTTTCAAAGTAAAGATTCTTCTTATAATGCATTCCCTTACAATCTCTTGCCCTGAAACCGTGTTTAACGTGACTACAAAGCTGTTTCATAGTGTGAAAAAGGTAAAGAACAGTTTCAAAGTAAAGATTCTTCTTATAATGCATTATATTTTAGTCTAAAACACAATCTCTTGCCCTGAAACAGTGTTTAAGTTGAATATAAAATTGTTTCATACTATGAAAAAGGTAAAGAACAGTTTCAAAGTAAAGATTCTTCTTATAATGCATTCCCTTTTAGTCTAAAACACAATCTCTTGCCTTGAAACAGTGTTTAAGGCGAAAACAAAGCTGTTTCATAGTGTGAAAAAGATAAAGAACAGAGTTTCAAAGTAAAGTTTCTTCTAATAATGAATTCACTTACAATCTCTTGCCCTGAAACAGTGTTTATGGCGAATACAAAGCTGTTTCATAGTGTGAAAAAGGTAAAGAACAGTTTCAAAGTAAAGATTCTTCTTATAATGCATTATATTTTAGTCTAAAACGCAATCTCTTGCCCTGAAACAGTGTTTAAGGCGAATACAAAGCTGTTTCATAGCGTGAAAAAGGTAAAGAACAGAGTTTCAACTTAAAGATTCTTCTTATAATGCATTCCCTTTTAGTCTAAAACAAAATCTCTTGCCCTGAAATAGTGTTTTAAAATGAATACAAAGCTGTTTCATAGTGTGAAAAAGGTAAAGAACAGAGTTTCAAGTTAAAGATTCTTCTTATAATGCATTATATTTTAGTCTAAAACAAAATCTCTTGCCCTGAAACAGTGTTTAAGGTGAATACAAAGCTGTTTCATAGTGTGAAAAAGGTAAAGAACAGAGTATCAAAGTAAAGTTTCTTCTTATAATGAATTCCCTTTTAGTCTAAAACACAATCTCTTGCCCTGAAACAATGTTTAAGTTGAATATAAAGCTTTTTCATAGTGTGAAAAAGGTAAAGAACAGTTTCAAAGTAAAGATTCTTCTTATAATGCATTCCCTTACAATCTCTTGCCCTGAAACAGTGTTTAAGGCGAATACAAACCTGTTTCATAGTGTGAAAAAGGTAAAGAACAGTTTCAAAGTAAAGATTCTTCTAATAATGCATTCCCTTTTAGTCTAAAACACAATCTCTTGCCCTGAAACAGTGTTTAAGGTGAACACAAAGCTGTTTCATAGTGTGAAAAAGGTAAAGAACAGTTTCAAAGTAAAGATTCTTCTTATAATGCATTATATTTTAGTCTAAAACACAATCTCTTGCCCTGAAACAGTGTTTAAGTTGAATATAAAGCTGTTTCATAGTGTGAAAAAGGTAAAGAACAGTTTCAAAGTAAAGATTCTTCTTATAATGCATTCCCTTACAATCTCTTGCCCTGAAACAGTGTTTATGGCGAATACAAAGCTGTTTCATAGTGTGAAAAAGGTAAAGAACAGTTTCAAAGTAAAGATTCTTCTTATAATGCATTATCTTTTAGTCTAAAACACAATCTCTTGCCCTGAAACAGTGTTTAAGTTGAATATAAAGCTTTTTCATAGTGTGAAAAAGGTAAAGAACAGTTTCAAAGTAAAGATTCTTCTTATAATGCATTCCCTTACAATCTCTTGCCCTGAAACAGTGTTTAAGGTGAATACAAAGTTGTTTCATAGTGTGAAAAAGGTAAAGAACATAATTTCAAAGTAAAGATTCTTCTTATAATGCATTCCCTTTTAGTCTAAAACACAATCTCTTGCCCTGAAACAATGTTTAAGTTGAATATAAAGCTGTTTCATAGTGTGAAAAAGGTAAAGAACAGAGTTTCAAAGTAAAGATTCTTCTTATAATGCATTCCCTTACAATCTCTTGCCCTGAAACCGTGTTTAACGTGACTACAAAGCTGTTTCATAGTGTGAAAAAGGTAAAGAACAGTTTCAAAGTAAAGATTCTTCTTATAATGCATTATATTTTAGTCTAAAACACAATCTCTTGCCCTGAAACAGTGTTTAAGTTGAATATAAAATTGTTTCATACTATGAAAAAGGTAAAGAACAGTTTCAAAGTAAAGATTCTTCTTATAATGCATTCCCTTTTAGTCTAAAACACAATCTCTTGCCTTGAAACAGTGTTTAAGGCGAAAACAAAGCTGTTTCATAGTGTGAAAAAGGTAAAGAACAGAGTTTCAACTTAAAGATTCTTCTTATAATGCATTCCCTTTTAGTCTAAAACAAAATCTCTTGCCCTGAAATAGTGTTTTAAAATGAATACAAAGCTGTTTCATAGTGTGAAAAAGGTAAAGAACAGAGTTTCAAGTTAAAGATTCTTCTTATAATGCATTATATTTTAGTCTAAAACAAAATCTCTTGCCCTGAAACAGTGTTTAAGGTGAATACAAAGCTTTTTCATAGTGTGAAAAAGGTAAAGAACAGAGTATCAAAGTAAAGTTTCTTCTTATAATGAATTCCCTTTTAGTCTAAAACACAATCTCTTGCCCTGAAACAGTGTTTAAGTTGAATATAAAGCTTTTTCATAGTGTGAAAAAGGTAAAGAACAGTTTCAAAGTAAAGATTCTTCTTATAATGCATTCCCTTACAATCTCTTGCCCTGAAACAGTGTTTAAGGTGAATACAAAGCTGTTTCATAGTGTGAAAAAGGTAAAGAACAGTTTCAAAGTAAAGATTCTTCTTATAATGCATTCCCTTTTAGTCTAAAACACAATCTCTTGCCCTGAAACAATGTTTAAGTTGAATATAAAGCTGTTTCATAGTGTGAAAAAGATAAAGAACAGAGTTTCAAAGTAAAGATTCTTCTTATAATGCATTCCCTTTTAGTCTAAAACACAATCTCTTGCCCTGAAACAGTGTTTAAGGTGAATACAAAGCTGTTTCATAGTGTGAAAAAGGTAAAGAACAGTTTCAAAGTAAAGATTCTTCTTATAATGCATTCCCTTTTAGTCTAAAACACAATCTCTTGCCCTGAAACAGTGTTTAAGGTGAATACAAAGCTGTTTCATAGTGTGAAAAAGGTAAAGAACATAGTTTCAAAGTAAAGATTCTTCTTATAATGCATTCCCTTTTAGTCTAAAACACAATCTCTTGCCTTGAAACAGTGTTTAAGGTGAATACAAAGCTGTTTCATAGTGTGAAAAAGGTAAAGAACAGAGTATCAAAGTAAAGTTTCTTCTTATAATGAATTCCCTTTTAGTCTAAAACACAATCTCTTGCCCTGAAACAATGTTTAAGTTGAATATAAAGCTTTTTCATAGTGTGAAAAAGGTAAAGAACAGTTTCAAAGTAAAGATTCTTCTTATAATGCATTCCCTTACAATCTCTTGCCCTGAAACAGTGTTTAAGGCGAATACAAACCTGTTTCATAGTGTGAAAAAGGTAAAGAACAGTTTCAAAGTAAAGATTCTTCTAATAATGCATTCCCTTTTAGTCTAAAACACAATCTCTTGCCCTGAAACAGTGTTTAAGGTGAACACAAAGCTGTTTCATAGTGTGAAAAAGGTAAAGAACAGTTTCAAAGTAAAGATTCTTCTTATAATGCATTATATTTTAGTCTAAAACACAATCTCTTGCCCTGAAACAATGTTTAAGTTGAATATAAAGCTGTTTCATAGTGTGAAAAAGGTAAAGAACAGAGTTTCAAAGTAAAGATTCTTCTTATAATGCATTCCCTTACAATCTCTTGCCCTGAAACAGTGTTTAACGTGACTACAAAGCTGTTTCATAGTGTGAAAAAGGTAAAGAACAGTTTCAAAGTAAAGATTCTTCTTATAATGCATTATATTTTAGTCTAAAACACAATCTCTTGCCCTGAAACAGTGTTTAAGTTGAATATAAAATTGTTTCATACTATGAAAAAGGTAAAGAACAGTTTCAAAGTAAAGATTCTTCTTATAATGCATTCCCTTTTAGTCTAAAACACAATCTCTTGCCTTGAAACAGTGTTTAAGGCGAAAACAAAGCTGTTTCATAGTGTGAAAAAGGTAAAGAACAGAGTTTCAACTTAAAGATTCTTCTTATAATGCATTCCCTTTTAGTCTAAAACAAAATCTCTTGCCCTGAAATAGTGTTTTAAAATGAATACAAAGCTGTTTCATAGTGTGAAAAAGGTAAAGAACAGAGTTTCAAGTTAAAGATTCTTCTTATAATGCATTATATTTTAGTCTAAAACAAAATCTCTTGCCCTGAAACAGTGTTTAAGGTGAATACAAAGCTTTTTCATAGTGTGAAAAAGGTAAAGAACAGAGTATCAAAGTAAAGTTTCTTCTTATAATGAATTCCCTTTTAGTCTAAAACACAATCTCTTGCCCTGAAACAGTGTTTAAGTTGAATATAAAGCTTTTTCATAGTGTGAAAAAGGTAAAGAACAGTTTCAAAGTAAAGATTCTTCTTATAATGCATTCCCTTACAATCTCTTGCCCTGAAACAGTGTTTAAGGTGAATACAAAGCTGTTTCATAGTGTGAAAAAGGTAAAGAACAGTTTCAAAGTAAAGATTCTTCTTATAATGCATTCCCTTTTAGTCTAAAACACAATCTCTTGCCCTGAAACAATGTTTAAGTTGAATATAAAGCTGTTTCATAGTGTGAAAAAGATAAAGAACAGAGTTTCAAAGTAAAGATTCTTCTTATAATGCATTCCCTTTTAGTCTAAAACACAATCTCTTGCCCTGAAACAGTGTTTAAGGTGAATACAAAGCTGTTTCATAGTGTGAAAAAGGTAAAGAACAGTTTCAAAGTAAAGATTCTTCTTATAATGCATTCCCTTTTAGTCTAAAACACAATCTCTTGCCCTGAAACAGTGTTTAAGGTGAATACAAAGCTGTTTCATAGTGTGAAAAAGGTAAAGAACATAGTTTCAAAGTAAAGATTCTTCTTATAATGCATTCCCTTTTAGTCTAAAACACAATCTCTTGCCTTGAAACAGTGTTTAAGGTGAATACAAAGCTGTTTCATAGTGTGAAAAAGGTAAAGAACAGAGTATCAAAGTAAAGTATCTTCTTATAATGAATTCCCTTTTAGTCTAAAACACAATCTCTTGACCTGAAACAATGTTTAAGTTGAATATAAAGCTGTTTCATAGTGTGAAAAAGGTAAAGAACAGAGTTTCAAAGTAAAGATTCTTCTTATAATGCATTCCCTTACAATCTCTTGCCCTGAAACCGTGTTTAAGGTGACTACAAAGCTGTTTCATAGTGTGAAAAAGGTAAAAAACAGTTTCAAAGTAAAGATTCTTCTTATAATGCATTATATATTAGTCTAAAACACAATCTCTTGCCCTGAAACAGTGTTTAAGTTGAACATAAAATTGTTTCATACTATGAAAAAGGTAAAGAACAGTTTCAAAGTAAAGATTCTTCTTATAATGCATTCCCTTTTAGTCTAAAACACAATCTCTTGCCCTGAAACAATGTTTAAGTTGAATATAAAGCTTTTTCATAGTGTGAAAAAGGTAAAGAACAGTTTCAAAGTAAAGATTCTTCTAATAATGCATTCCCTTTTAGTCTAAAACACAATCTCTTGCCCTGAAACAGTGTTTAAGGTGAACACAAAGCTGTTTCATAGTGTGAAAAAGGTAAAGAACAGAGTTTCAAAGTAAAGATACTTCTTATAATGCATTCCCTTTTAGTCTAAGACACAATCTCTTGCCCTGAAACAGTGTTTAAGTTGAATATAAAGCTGTTTCATAGTGTGAAAAAGGTAAAGAACACAGTTTCAAAGTAAAGATTATTCTTATAATGCATTCCCTTTTAGTCTAAAACACAATCTCTTGCCCTGAAACAGTGTTTAAGGCGAATACAAAGCTGTTTCATAGCGTGAAAAAGGTAAAGAACAGAGTTTCAAAGTAAAGTTTCCTCTTATAATGCATTCCCTTACAATCTCTTGCCCTGAAACAGTGTTTATGGCGAATACAAAGCTGTTTCATAGTGTGAAAAAGGTAAAGAACAGTTTCAAAGTAAAGATTCTTCTTATAATGCATTATCTTTTAGTCTAAAACACAATCTCTTGCCCTGAAACAGTGTTTAAGTTGAATATAAAGCTTTTTCATAGTGTGAAAAAGGTAAAGAACAGTTTCAAAGTAAAGATTCTTCTTATAATGCATTCCCTTACAATCTCTTGCCCTGAAACAGTGTTTAAGGTGAATACAAAGCTGTTTCATAGTGTGAAAAAGGTAAAGAACATAGTTTCAAAGTAAAGATTCTTCTTATAATGCATTCCCTTTTAGTCTAAAACACAATCTCTTGCCCTGAAACAATGTTTAAGTTGAATATAAAGCTGTTTCATAGTGTGAAAAAGGTAAAGAACAGAGTTTCAAAGTAAAGATTCTTCTTATAATGCATTCCCTTACAATCTCTTGCCCTGAAACCGTGTTTAACGTGACTACAAAGCTGTTTCATAGTGTGAAAAAGGTAAAGAACAGTTTCAAAGTAAAGATTCTTCTTATAATGCATTATATTTTAGTCTAAAACACAATCTCTTGCCCTGAAACAGTGTTTAAGTTGAATATAAAATTGTTTCATACTATGAAAAAGGTAAAGAACAGTTTCAAAGTAAAGATTCTTCTTATAATGCATTCCCTTACAATCTCTTGCCCTGAAACAGTGTTTAAGGTGAATACAAAGCTGTTTCATAGTGTGAAAAAGGTAAAGAACAGTTTCAAAGTAAAGATTCTTCTTATAATGCATTCCCTTTTAGTCTAAAACACAATCTCTTGCCCTGAAACAATGTTTAAGTTGAATATAAAGCTGTTTCATAGTGTGAAAAAGATAAAGAACAGAGTTTCAAAGTAAAGATTCTTCTTATAATGCATTCCCTTTTAGTCTAAAACACAATCTCTTGCCCTGAAACAGTGTTTAAGGCGAATACAAAGCTGTTTCATAGCGTGAAAAAGGTAAAGAACAGAGTTTCAAAGTAAAGTTTCCTCTTATAATGCATTCCCTTACAATCTCTTGCCCTGAAACAGTGTTTATGGCGAATACAAAGCTGTTTCATAGTGTGAAAAAGGTAAAGAACAGTTTCAAAGTAAAGATTCTTCTTATAATGCATTATCTTTTAGTCTAAAACACAATCTCTTGCCCTGAAACAGTGTTTAAGTTGAATATAAAGCTTTTTCATAGTGTGAAAAAGGTAAAGAACAGTTTCAAAGTAAAGATTCTTCTTATAATGCATTCCCTTACAATCTCTTGCCCTGAAACAGTGTTTAAGGTGAATACAAAGCTGTTTCATAGTGTGAAAAAGGTAAAGAACATAGTTTCAAAGTAAAGATTCTTCTTATAATGCATTCCCTTTTAGTCTAAAACACAATCTCTTGCCCTGAAACAGTGTTTAAGGTGAATACAAAGCTGTTTCATAGTGTGAAAAAGGTAAAGAACATAGTTTCAAAGTAAAGATTCTTCTTATAATGCATTCCCTTTTAGTCTAAAACACAATCTCTTGCCTTGAAACAGTGTTTAAGGTGAATACAAAGCTGTTTCATAGTGTGAAAAAGGTAAAGAACAGAGTATCAAAGTAAAGATTCTTCTTATAATGCATTCCCTTACAATCTCTTGCCCTGAAACCGTGTTTAACGTGATTACAAAGCTGTTTCATAGTGTGAAAAAGGTAAAGAACAGTTTCAAAGTAAAGATTCTTCTTATAATGCATTATATTTTAGTCTAAAACACAATCTCTTGCCCTGAAACAGTGTTTAAGTTGAATATAAAATTGTTTCATACTATGAAAAAGGTAAAGAACAGTTTCAAAGTAAAGATTCTTCTTATAATGCATTCCCTTTTAGTCTAAAACACAATCTCTTGCCTTGAAACAGTGTTTAAGGCGAAAACAAAGCTGTTTCATAGTGTGAAAAAGGTAAAGAACAGAGTTTCAACTTAAAGATTCTTCTTATAATGCATTCCCTTTTAGTCTAAAACAAAATCTCTTGCCCTGAAATAGTGTTTTAAAATGAATACAAAGCTGTTTCATAGTGTGAAAAAGGTAAAGAACAGAGTTTCAAGTTAAAGATTCTTCTTATAATGCATTATATTTTAGTCTAAAACAAAATCTCTTGCCCTGAAACAGTGTGTAAGGTGAATACAAAGCTGTTTCATAGTGTGAAAAAGGTAAAGAACAGAGTATCAAAGTAAAGTTTCTTCTTATAATGAATTCCCTTTTAGTCTAAAACACAATCTCTTGCCCTGAAACAATGTTTAATTTGAATATAAAGCTTTTTCATAGTGTGAAAAAGGTAAAGAACAGTTTCAAAGTAAAGATTCTTCTTATAATGCATTCCCTTACAATCTCTTGCCCTGAAACAGTGTTTAAGGCGAATACAAAGCTGTTTCATAGTGTGAAAAAGGTAAAGAACAGTTTCAAAGTAAAGATTCTTCTAATAATGCATTCCCTTTTAGTCTAAAACACAATCTCTTGCCCTGAAACAGTGTTTAAGGTGAACACAAAGCTGTTTCATACTATGAAAAAGGTAAAGAACAGTTTCAAAGTAAAGATTCTTCTTATAATGCATTATATTTTAGTCTAAAACACAATCTCTTGCCCTGAAACAGTGTTTAAGTTGAATATAAAGCTGTTTCATAGTGTGAAAAAGGTAAAGAACAGTTTCAAATTAAAGATTCTTCTTACAATGCATTATATTTTAGTCTAAAACACAATCTCTTGCCCTGAAACAGTGTTTAAGTTGAATATAAAGCTGTTTCATAGTGTGAAAAAGGTAAAGAACAGAGTTTCAAAGTAAAGATACTTCTTATAATGCATTCCCTTTTAGTCTAAAACACAATCTCTTGCCCTGAAACAGTGTTTAAGGCGAATACAAAGCTGTTTCATAGCGTGAAAAAGGTAAAGAACAGAGTTTCAAAGTAAAGTTTCCTCTTATAATGCATTCCCTTACAATCTCTTGCCCTGAAACAGTGTTTATGGCGAATACAAAGCTGTTTCATAGTGTGAAAAAGGTAAAGAACAGTTTCAAAGTAAAGATTCTTCTTATAATGCATTATCTTTTAGTCTAAAACACAATCTCTTGCCCTGAAACAGTGTTTAAGTTGAATATAAAGCTTTTTCATAGTGTGAAAAAGGTAAAGAACAGTTTCAAAGTAAAGATTCTTCTTATAATGCATTCCCTTACAATCTCTTGCCCTGAAACAGTGTTTAAGGTGAATACAAAGTTGTTTCATAGTGTGAAAAAGGTAAAGAACAGTTTCAAATTAAAGATTCTTCTTACAATGCATTATATTTTAGTCTAAAACACAATCTCTTGCCCTGAAACAGTGTTTAAGTTGAATATAAAGCTGTTTCATAGTGTGAAAAAGGTAAAGAACAGAGTTTCAAAGTAAAGATACTTCTTATAATGCATTCCCTTTTAGTCTAAAACACAATCTCTTGCCCTGAAACAGTGTTTAAGGCGAATACAAAGCTGTTTCATAGCGTGAAAAAGGTAAAGAACAGAGTTTCAAAGTAAAGTTTCCTCTTATAATGCATTCCCTTACAATCTCTTGCCCTGAAACAGTGTTTATGGCGAATACAAAGCTGTTTCATAGTGTGAAAAAGGTAAAGAACAGTTTCAAAGTAAAGATTCTTCTTATAATGCATTATCTTTTAGTCTAAAACACAATCTCTTGCCCTGAAACAGTGTTTAAGTTGAATATAAAGCTTTTTCATAGTGTGAAAAAGGTAAAGAACAGTTTCAAAGTAAAGATTCTTCTTATAATGCATTCCCTTACAATCTCTTGCCCTGAAACAGTGTTTAAGATGAATACAAAGTTGTTTCATAGTGTGAAAAAGGTAAAGAACATAGTTTCAAAGTAAAGATTCTTCTTATAATGCATTCCCTTTTAGTCTAAAACACAATCTCTTGCCCTGAAACAATGTTTAAGTTGAATATAAAGCTGTTTCATAGTGTGAAAAAGGTAAAGAACAGAGTTTCAAAGTAAGATTCTTCTTATAATGCAATCCCTTACAATCTCTTGCCCTGAAACCGTGTTTAACGTGACTACAAAGCTGTTTCATAGTGTGAAAAAGGTAAAGAACAGTTTCAAAGTAAAGATTCTTCTTATAATGCATTATATTTTAGTCTAAAACACAATCTCTTGCCCTGAAACAGTGTTTAAGTTGAATATAAAATTGTTTCATACTATGAAAAAGGTAAAGAACAGTTTCAAAGTAAAGATACTTCTTATAATGCATTCCCTTTTAGTCTAAGACACAATCTCTTGCCCTGAAACAGTGTTTAAGTTGAATATAAAGCTGTTTCATAGTGTGAAAAAGGTAAAGAACACAGTTTCAAAGTAAAGATTATTCTTATAATGCATTCCCTTTTAGTCTAAAACACAATCTCTTGCCCTGAAACAGTGTTTAAGGCGAATACAAAGCTGTTTCATAGCGTGAAAAAGGTAAAGAACAGAGTTTCAAAGTAAAGTTTCCTCTTATAATGCATTCCCTTACAATCTCTTGCCCTGAAACAGTGTTTATGGCGAATACAAAGCTGTTTCATAGTGTGAAAAAGGTAAAGAACAGTTTCAAAGTAAAGATTCTTCTTATAATGCATTATCTTTTAGTCTAAAACACAATCTCTTGCCCTGAAACAGTGTTTAAGTTGAATATAAAGCTTTTTCATAGTGTGAAAAAGGTAAAGAACAGTTTCAAAGTAAAGATTCTTCTTATAATGCATTCCCTTACAATCTCTTGCCCTGAAACAGTGTTTAAGGTGAATACAAAGCTGTTTCATAGTGTGAAAAAGGTAAAGAACATAGTTTCAAAGTAAAGATTCTTCTTATAATGCATTCCCTTTTAGTCTAAAACACAATCTCTTGCCCTGAAACAATGTTTAAGTTGAATATAAAGCTGTTTCATAGTGTGAAAAAGGTAAAGAACAGAGTTTCAAAGTAAAGATTCTTCTTATAATGCATTCCCTTACAATCTCTTGCCCTGAAACCGTGTTTAACGTGACTATAAAGCTGTTTCATAGTGTGAAAAAGGTAAAGAACAGTTTCAAAGTAAAGATTCTTCTTATAATGCATTATATTTTAGTCTAAAACACAATCTCTTGCCCTGAAACAGTGTTTAAGTTGAATATAAAATTGTTTCATATTATGAAAAAGGTAAAGAACAGTTTCAAAGTAAAGATTCTTCTTATAATGCATTCCCTTTTAGTCTAAAACACAATCTCTTGCCTTGAAACAGTGTTTAAGGCAAAAACAAAGCTGTTTCATAGTGTGAAAAAGGTAAAGAACAGAGTTTCAACTTAAAGATTCTTCTTATAATGCATTCCCTTTTAGTCTAAAACAAAATCTCTTGCCCTGAAATAGTGTTTTAAAATGAATACAAAGCTGTTTCATAGTGTGAAAAAGGTAAAGAACAGAGTTTCAAGTTAAAGATTCTTCTTATAATGCATTATATTTTAGTCTAAAACAAAATCTCTTGCCCTGAAACAGTGTTTAAGGTGAATACAAAGCTTTTTCATAGTGTGAAAAAGGTAAAGAACAGAGTATCAAAGTAAAGTTTCTTCTTATAATGAATTCCCTTTTAGTCTAAAACACAATCTCTTGCCCTGAAACAATGTTTAAGTTGAATATAAAGCTTTTTCATAGTGTGAAAAAGGTAAAGAACAGTTTCAAAGTAAAGATTCTTCTTATAATGCATTCCCTTACAATCTCTTGCCCTGAAACAGTGTTTAAGGTGAATACAAAGCTGTTTCATAGTGTGAAAAAGGTAAAGAACAGTTTCAAAGTAAAGATTCTTCTTATAATGCATTCCCTTTTAGTCTAAAACACAATCTCTTGCCCTGAAACAGTGTTTAAGGCGAATACAAAGCTGTTTCATAGCGTGAAAAAGGTAAAGAACAGAGTTTCAAATTAAAATTTTCCTCTTATAATGCATTCCCTTACAATCTCTTGCCCTGAAACAGTGTTTATGGCGAATAAAAAGCTGTTTCATAGTGTGAAAAAGGTAAAGAACAGTTTCAAAGTAAAGATTCTTCTTATAATGCATTATCTTTTAGTCTAAAACACAATCTCTTGCCCTGAAACAGTGTTTAAGGTGAATACAAAGCTGTTTCATAGTGTGAAAAAGGTAAAGAACAGAGTTTCAAAGTAAAGATTCTTCTTATAATGCATTCCCTTACAATCTCTTGCCCTGAAACCATGTTTAAGGTGACTACAAAGCTGTTTCATAGTGTGAAAAAGGTAAAAAACAGTTTCAAAGTAAAGATTCTTCTTATAATGCATTATATTTTAGTCTAAAACACAATCTCTTGCCCTGAAACAGTGTTTAAGTTGAATATAAAATTGTTTCATACTATGAAAAAGGTAAAGAACAGTTTCAAAGTAAAGATTCTTCTTATAATGCATTCCCTTTTAGTCTAAAACACAATCTCTTGCCCTGAAACAATGTTTAAGTTGAATATAAAGCTTTTTCATAGTGTGAAAAAGGTAAAGAACAGTTTCAAAGTAAAGATTCTTCTAATAATGCATTCCCTTTTAGTCTAAAACACAATCTCTTGCCCTGAAACAGTGTTTAAAGTGAACACAAAGCTGTTTCATAGTGTGAAAAAGGTAAAGAACAGAGTTTCAAAGTAAAGTTTAGTCTTATAATGCATTCCCTTACAATCTCTTGCCCTGAAACAGTGTTTATGGCGAATACAAAGCTGTTTCATAGTGTGAAAAAGGTAAAGAACAGTTTCAAAGTAAAGATTCTTCTTATAATGCATTATCTTTTAGTCTAAAACACAATCTCTTGCCCTGAAACAGTGTTTAAGTTGAATATAAAGCTTTTTCATAGTGTGAAAAAGGTAAAGAACAGTTTCAAAGTAAAGATTCTTCTTATAATGCATTCCCTTACAATCTCTTGCCCTGAAACAGTGTTTAAGGTGAATACAAAGCTGTTTCATAGTGTGAAAAAGGTAAAGAACAGTTTCAAAGTAAAGATTCTTCTTATAATGCATTCCCTTTTAGTCTAAAACACAATCTCTTGCCCTGAAACAATGTTTAAGTTGAATATAAAGCTGTTTCATAGTGTGAAAAAGATAAAGAACAGAGTTTCAAAGTAAAGATTCTTCTTATAATGCATTCCCTTTTAGTCTAAAGCACAATCTCTTGCCCTGAAACAGTGTTTAAGGTGAATACAAAGCTGTTTCATAGTGTGAAAAAGGTAAAGAACATAGTTTCAAAGTAAAGATTCTTCTTATAATGCATTCCCTTTTAGTCTAAAACACAATCTCTTGCCCTGAAACAATGTTTAAGTTGAATATAAAGCTGTTTCATAGTGTGAAAAAGGTAAAGAACAGAGTTTCAAAGTAAAGATTCTTCTTATAATGCATTCCCTTACAATCTCTTGCCCTGAAACCGTGTTTAACGTGACTACAAAGCTGTTTCATAGTGTGAAAAAGGTAAAGAACAGTTTCAAAGTAAAGATTCTTCTTATAATGCATTATATTTTAGTCTAAAACACAATCTCTTGCCCTGAAACAGTGTTTAAGTTGAATATAAAATTGTTTCATACTATGAAAAAGGTAAAGAACAGTTTCAAAGTAAAGATTCTTCTTATAATGCATTCCCTTTTAGTCTAAAACACAATCTCTTGCCTTGAAACAGTGTTTAAGGCGAAAACAAAGCTGTTTCATAGTGTGAAAAAGGTAAAGAACAGAGTTTCAACTTAAAGATTCTTCTTATAATGCATTCCCTTTTAGTCTAAAACAAAATCTCTTGCCCTGAAATAGTGTTTTAAAATGAATACAAAGCTGTTTCATAGTGTGAAAAAGGTAAAGAACAGAGTTTCAAGTTAAAGATTCTTCTTATAATGCATTATATTTTAGTCTAAAACAAAATCTCTTGCCCTGAAACAGTGTTTAAGGTGAATACAAAGCTTTTTCATAGTGTGAAAAAGGTAAAGAACAGAGTATCAAAGTAAAGTTTCTTCTTATAATGAATTCCCTTTTAGTCTAAAACACAATCTCTTGCCCTGAAACAATGTTTAAGTTGAATATAAAGCTTTTTCATAGTGTGAAAAAGGTAAAGAACAGTTTCAAAGTAAAGATTCTTCTTATAATGCATTCCCTTACAATCTCTTGCCCTGAAACAGTGTTTAAGGTGAATACAAAGCTGTTTCATAGTGTGAAAAAGGTAAAGAACAGTTTCAAAGTAAAGATTCTTCTTATAATGCATTCCCTTTTAGTCTAAAACACAATCTCTTGCCCTGAAACAATGTTTAAGTTGAATATAAAGCTGTTTCATAGTGTGAAAAAGATAAAGAACAGAGTTTCAAAGTAAAGATTCTTCTTATAATGCATTCCCTTTTAGTCTAAAACACAATCTCTTGCCCTGAAACAGTGTTTAAGGCGAATACAAAGCTGTTTCATAGCGTGAAAAAGGTAAAGAACAGAGTTTCAAAGTAAAGTTTCCTCTTATAATGCATTCCCTTACAATCTCTTGCCCTGAAACAGTGTTTATGGCGAATACAAAGCTGTTTCATAGTGTGAAAAAGGTAAAGAACAGTTTCAAAGTAAAGATTCTTCTTATAATGCATTATCTTTTAGTCTAAAACACAATCTCTTGCCCTGAAACAGTGTTTAAGTTGAATATAAAGCTTTTTCATAGTGTGAAAAAGGTAAAGAACAGTTTCAAAGTAAAGATTCTTCTTATAATGCATTCCCTTACAATCTCTTGCCCTGAAACAGTGTTTAAGGTGAATACAAAGCTGTTTCATAGTGTGAAAAAGGTAAAGAACATAGTTTCAAAGTAAAGATTCTTCTTATAATGCATTCCCTTTTAGTCTAAAACACAATCTCTTGCCCTGAAACAATGTTTAAGTTGAATATAAAGCTGTTTCATAGTGTGAAAAAGGTAAAGAACAGAGTTTCAAAGTAAAGATTCTTCTTATAATGCATTCCCTTACAATCTCTTGCCCTGAAACCGTGTTTAACGTGACTACAAAGCTGTTTCATAGTGTGAAAAAGGTAAAGAACAGTTTCAAAGTAAAGATTCTTCTTATAATGCATTATATTTTAGTCTAAAACACAATCTCTTGCCCTGAAACAGTGTTTAAGGTGAATACAAAGCTGTTTCATAGTGTGAAAAAGGTAAAGAACAGTTTCAAAGTAAAGATTCTTCTTATAATGCATTCCCTTTTAGTCTAAAACACAATCTCTTGCCCTGAAACAGTGTTTAAGGTGAATACAAAGCTGTTTCATAGTGTGAAAAAGGTAAAGAACAGAGTTTCAAAGTAAAGATTCTTCTTATAATGCATTCCCTTACAATCTCTTGCCCTGAAACCATGTTTAAGGTGACTACAAAGCTGTTTCATAGTGTGAAAAAGGTAAAAAACAGTTTCAAAGTAAAGATTCTTCTTATAATGCATTCCCTTTTAGTCTAAAACACAATCTCTTGCCCTGAAACAATGTTTAAGTTGAATATAAAGCTGTTTCATAGTGTGAAAAAGATAAAGAACAGAGTTTCAAAGTAAAGATTCTTCTTATAATGCATTCCCTTTTAGTCTAAAACACAATCTCTTGCCCTGAAACAGTGTTTAAGGCGAATACAAAGCTGTTTCATAGCGTGAAAAAGGTAAAGAACAGAGTTTCAAAGTAAAGTTTCCTCTTATAATGCATTCCCTTACAATCTCTTGCCCTGAAACAGTGTTTATGGCGAATACAAAGCTGTTTCATAGTGTGAAAAAGGTAAAGAACAGTTTCAAAGTAAAGATTCTTCTTATAATGCATTATCTTTTAGTCTAAAACACAATCTCTTGCCCTGAAACAGTGTTTAAGTTGAATATAAAGCTTTTTCATAGTGTGAAAAAGGTAAAGAACAGTTTCAAAGTAAAGATTCTTCTTATAATGCATTCCCTTACAATCTCTTGCCCTGAAACAGTGTTTAAGGTGAATACAAAGCTGTTTCATAGTGTGAAAAAGGTAAAGAACATAGTTTCAAAGTAAAGATTCTTCTTATAATGCATTCCCTTTTAGTCTAAAACACAATCTCTTGCCCTGAAACAATGTTTAAGTTGAATATAAAGCTGTTTCATAGTGTGAAAAAGGTAAAGAACAGAGTTTCAAAGTAAAGATTCTTCTTATAATGCATTCCCTTACAATCTCTTGCCCTGAAACCATGTTTAAGGTGACTACAAAGCTGTTTCATAGTGTGAAAAAGGTAAAAAACAGTTTCAAAGTAAAGATTCTTCTTATAATGCATTATATTTTAGTCTAAAACACAATCTCTTGCCCTGAAACAGTGTTTAAGTTGAATATAAAATTGTTTCATACTATGAAAAAGGTAAAGAACAGTTTCAAAGTAAAGATTCTTCTTATAATGCATTCCCTTTTAGTCTAAAACACAATCTCTTGCCCTGAAACAATGTTTAAGTTGAATATAAAGCTTTTTCATAGTGTGAAAAAGGTAAAGAACAGTTTCAAAGTAAAGATTCTTCTAATAATGCATTCCCTTTTAGTCTAAAACACAATCTCTTGCCCTGAAACAGTGTTTAAGGTGAACACAAAGCTGTTTCATAGTGTGAAAAAGGTAAAGAACAGAGTTTCAAAGTAAAGTTTAGTCTTATAATGCATTCCCTTACAATCTCTTGCCCTGAAACAGTGTTTATGGCGAATACAAAGCTGTTTCATAGTGTGAAAAAGGTAAAGAACAGTTTCAAAGTAAAGATTCTTCTTATAATGCATTATCTTTTAGTCTAAAACACAATCTCTTGCCCTGAAACAGTGTTTAAGTTGAATATAAAGCTTTTTCATAGTGTGAAAAAGGTAAAGAACAGTTTCAAAGTAAAGATTCTTCTTATAATGCATTCCCTTACAATCTCTTGCCCTGAAACAGTGTTTAAGGTGAATACAAAGCTGTTTCATAGTGTGAAAAAGGTAAAGAACAGTTTCAAAGTAAAGATTCATCTTATAATGCATTCCCTTTTAGTCTAAAACACAATCTCTTGCCCTGAAACAATGTTTAAGTTGAATATAAAGCTGTTTCATAGTGTGAAAAAGATAAAGAACAGAGTTTCAAAGTAAAGATTCTTCTTATAATGCATTCCCTTTTAGTCTAAAGCACAATCTCTTGCCCTGAAACAGTGTTTAAGGTGAATACAAAGCTGTTTCATAGTGTGAAAAAGGTAAAGAACAGTTTCAAAGTAAAGATTCTTCTTATAATGCATTCCCTTTTAGTCTAAAACACAATCTCTTGCCCTGAAACAGTGTTTAAGGTGAATACAAAGCTGTTTCATAGTGTGAAAAAGGTAAAGAACATAGTTTCAAAGTAAAGATTCTTCTTATAATGCATTCCCTTTTAGTCTAAAACACAATCTCTTGCCTTGAAACAGTGTTTAAGGTGAATACAAAGCTGTTTCATAGTGTGAAAAAGGTAAAGAACAGAGTATCAAAGTAAAGATTCTTCTTATAATGCATTCCCTTACAATCTCTTGCCCTGAAACCGTGTTTAACGTGACTACAAAGCTGTTTCATAGTGTGAAAAAGGTAAAGAACAGTTTCAAAGTAAAGATTCTTCTTATAATGCATTATATTTTAGTCTAAAACACAATCTCTTGCCCTGAAACAGTGTTTAAGTTGAATATAAAATTGTTTCATACTATGAAAAAGGTAAAGAACAGTTTCAAAGTAAAGATTCTTCTTATAATGCATTCCCTTTTAGTCTAAAACACAATCTCTTGCCTTGAAACAGTGTTTAAGGCGAAAACAAAGCTGTTTCATAGTGTGAAAAAGGTAAAGAACAGAGTTTCAACTTAAAGATTCTTCTTATAATGCATTCCCTTTTAGTCTAAAACAAAATCTCTTGCCCTGAAATAGTGTTTTAAAATGAATACAAAGCTGTTTCATAGTGTGAAAAAGGTAAAGAACAGAGTTTCAAGTTAAAGATTCTTCTTATAATGCATTATATTTTAGTCTAAAACAAAATCTCTTGCCCTGAAACAGTGTTTAAGGTGAATACAAAGCTGTTTCATAGTGTGAAAAAGGTAAAGAACAGAGTATCAAAGTAAAGTTTCTTCTTATAATGAATTCCCTTTTAGTCTTAAACACAATCTCTTGCCCTGAAACAATGTTTAATTTGAATATAAAGCTTTTTCATAGTGTGAAAAAGGTAAAGAACAGTTTCAAAGTAAAGATTCTTCTTATAATGCATTATCTTTTAGTCTAAAACACAATCTCTTGCCCTGAAACAGTGTTTAAGTTGAATATAAAGCTTTTTCATAGTGTGAAAAAGGTAAAGAACAGTTTCAAAGTAAAGATTCTTCTTATATTGCATTCCCTTACAATCTCTTGCCCTGAAACAGTGTTTAAGATGAATACAAAGTTGTTTCATAGTGTGAAAAAGGTAAAGAACATAGTTTCAAAGTAAAGATTCTTCTTATAATGCATTCCCTTTTAGTCTAAAACACAATCTCTTGCCCTGAAACAATGTTTAAGTTGAATATAAAGCTGTTTCATAGTGTGAAAAAGGTAAAGAACAGAGTTTCAAAGTAAGATTCTTCTTATAATGCAATCCCTTACAATCTCTTGCCCTGAAACCGTGTTTAACGTGACTACAAAGCTGTTTCATAGTGTGAAAAAGGTAAAGAACAGTTTCAAAGTAAAGATTCTTCTTATAATGCATTATATTTTAGTCTAAAACACAATCTCTTGCCCTGAAACAGTGTTTAAGTTGAATATAAAATTGTTTCATACTATGAAAAAGGTAAAGAACAGTTTCAAAGTAAAGATTCTTCTTATAATGCATTCCCTTTTAGTCTAAAACACAATCTCTTGCCTTGAAACAGTGTTTAAGGCGAAAACAAAGCTGTTTCATAGTGTGAAAAAGATAAAGAACAGAGTTTCAAAGTAAAGTTTCTTCTAATAATGAATTCACTTACAATCTCTTGCCCTGAAACAGTGTTTAAGTTGATTGTAAAGCTGTTTCATAGTGTGAAAAAGGTAAAGAACAGATTTTCAAATAAAGATTCTTCTTATAATGCATTCCCTTTTAGTCTAAAACACAATCTCTTGCCCTGAAACAGTGTTTTAAGGTGAATACAAAGCTGTTTCATAGTGTGAAAAAGGTAAAGAACAGTTTCAAAGTAAAGATTCCTCTTATAATGCATTCCCTTACAATCTCTTGCCCTGAAACAGTGTTTATGGCGAATACAAAGCTGTTTCATAGTGTGAAAAAGGTAAAGAACAGTTTCAAAGTAAAGATTCTTCTTATAATGCATTATCTTTTAGTCTAAAACACAATCTCTTGCCCTGAAACAGTGTTTAAGTTGAATATAAAGCTTTTTCATAGTGTGAAAAAGGTAAAGAACAGTTTCAAAGTAAAGATTCTTCTTATAATGCATTCCCTTACAATCTCTTGCCCTGAAACAGTGTTTAAGGTGAATACAAAGCTGTTTCATAGTGTGAAAAAGGTAAAGAACAGAGTTTCAAAGTAAAGATTCTTCTTATAATGCATTCCCTTTTAGTCTACAACAAAATCTCTTGCCCTGAAATAGTGTTTTAAAATGAATACAAAGCTGTTTCATAGTGTGAAAAAGGTAAAGAACAGAGTTTCAAGTTAAAGATTCTTCTTATAATGCATTATATTTTAGTCTAAAACAAAATCTCTTGCCCTGAAACAGTGTTTAAGGTGAATACAAAGCTTTTTCATAGTGTGAAAAAGGTAAAGAACAGAGTATCAAAGTAAAGATTCTTCTTATAATGCATTCCCTTTTAGTCTAAAACACAATCTCTTGCCTTGAAACAGTGTTTAAGGCGAAAACAAAGCTGTTTCATAGTGTGAAAAAGATAAAGAACAGAGTTTCAAAGGAAAGATTCTTCTTATAATGCATTCCCTTTTAGTCTAAAACACAATCTCTTGCCCTGAAACAGTGTTTAAGGCGAATACAAAGCTGTTTCATAGCGTGAAAAAGGTAAAGAACAGAGTTTCAAAGTAAAGTTTCCTCTTATAATGCATTCCCTTACAATCTCTTGCCCTGAAACAGTGTTTATGGCGAATACAAAGCTGTTTCATAGTGTGAAAAAGGTAAAGAACAGTTTCAAAGTAAAGATTCTTCTTATAATGCATTATCTTTTAGTCTAAAACACAATCTCTTGCCCTGAAACAGTGTTTAAGTTGAATATAAAGCTTTTTCATAGTGTGAAAAAGGTAAAGAACAGTTTCAAAGTAAAGATTCTTCTTATAATGCATTCCCTTACAATCTCTTGCCCTGAAACAGTGTTTAAGGTGAATACAAAGCTGTTTCATAGTGTGAAAAAGGTAAAGAACATAGTTTCAAAGTAAAGATTCTTCTTATAATGCATTCCCTTTTAGTCTAAAACACAATCTCTTGCCTTGAAACAGTGTTTAAGGCGAAAACAAAGCTGTTTCATAGTGTGAAAAAGGTAAAGAACAGAGTTTCAAGTTAAAGATTCTTCTTATAATGCATTATCTTTTAGTCTAAAACACAATCTCTTGCCCTGAAACAGTGTTTAAGTTGAATATAAAGCTTTTTCATAGTGTGAAAAAGGTAAAGAACAGTTTCAAAGTAAAGATTCTTCTTATAATGCATTCCCTTACAATCTCTTGCCCTGAAACAGTGTTTATGGCGAATACAAAGCTGTTTCATAGTGTGAAAAAGGTAAAGAACAGTTTCAAAGTAAAGATTCTTCTTATAATGCATTATGTTTTAGTCTAAAACACAATCTCTTGCCCTGAAACAGTGTTTAAGTTGATTGTAAAGCTGTTTCATAGTGTGAAAAAGGTAAAGAACAGATTTTCAAATAAAGATTCTTCTTATAATGCATTCCCTTTTAGTCTAAAACACAATCTCTTGCCCTGAAACAGTGTTTTAAGGTGAATACAAAGCTGTTTCATAGTGTGAAAAAGGTAAAGAACAGTTTCAAAGTAAAGATTCCTCTTATAATGCATTCCCTTACAATCTCTTGCCCTGAAACAGTGTTTATGGCGAATACAAAGCTGTTTCATAGTGTGAAAAAGGTAAAGAACAGTTTCAAAGTAAAGATTCTTCTTATAATGCATTATCTTTTAGTCTAAAACACAATCTCTTGCCCTGAAACAGTGTTTAAGTTGAATATAAAGCTTTTTCATAGTGTGAAAAAGGTAAAGAACAGTTTCAAAGTAAAGATTCTTCTTATAATGCATTCCCTTACAATCTCTTGCCCTGAAACAGTGTTTAAGGTGAATACAAAGCTGTTTCATAGTGTGAAAAAGGTAAAGAACATAGTTTCAAAGTAAAGATTCTTCTTATAATGCATTCCCTTTTAGTCTAAAACAAAATCTCTTGCCCTGAAATAGTGTTTTAAAATGAATACAAAGCTGTTTCATAGTGTGAAAAAGGTAAAGAACAGAGTTTCAAGTTAAAGATTCTTCTTTTAATGCATTATCTTTTAGTCTAAAACACAATCTCTTGCCCTGAAACAGTGTTTAAGTTGAATATAAAGCTTTTTCATAGTGTGAAAAAGGTAAAGAACAGTTTCAAAGTAAAGATTCTTCTTATAATGCATTCCCTTACAATCTCTTGCCCTGAAACAGTGTTTATGGCGAATACAAAGCTGTTTCATAGTGTGAAAAAGGTAAAGAACAGAGTTTCAAAGTAAAGATTCTTCTTATAATGCATTCCCTTTTAGTCTACAACAAAATCTCTTGCCCTGAAATAGTGTTTTAAAATGAATACAAAGCTGTTTCATAGTGTGAAAAAGGTAAAGAACAGAGTTTCAAGTTAAAGATTCTTCTTATAATGCATTATATTTTAGTCTAAAACAAAATCTCTTGCCCTGAAACAGTGTTTAAGGTGAATACAAAGCTTTTTCATAGTGTGAAAAAGGTAAAGAACAGAGTATCAAAGTAAAGATTCTTCTTATAATGCATTCCCTTTTAGTCTAAAACACAATCTCTTGCCTTGAAACAGTGTTTAAGGCGAAAACAAAGCTGTTTCATAGTGTGAAAAAGATAAAGAACAGAGTTTCAAAGGAAAGATTCTTCTTATAATGCATTCCCTTTTAGTCTAAAACACAATCTCTTGCCCTGAAACAGTGTTTAAGGCGAATACAAAGCTGTTTCATAGCGTGAAAAAGGTAAAGAACAGAGTTTCAAAGTAAAGTTTCCTCTTATAATGCATTCCCTTACAATCTCTTGCCCTGAAACAGTGTTTATGGCGAATACAAAGCTGTTTCATAGTGTGAAAAAGGTAAAGAACAGTTTCAAAGTAAAGATTCTTCTTATAATGCATTATCTTTTAGTCTAAAACACAATCTCTTGCCCTGAAACAGTGTTTAAGTTGAATATAAAGCTTTTTCATAGTGTGAAAAAGGTAAAGAACAGTTTCAAAGTAAAGATTCTTCTTATAATGCATTCCCTTACAATCTCTTGCCCTGAAACAGTGTTTAAGGTGAATACAAAGCTGTTTCATAGTGTGAAAAAGGTAAAGAACATAGTTTCAAAGTAAAGATTCTTCTTATAATGCATTCCCTTTTAGTCTAAAACACAATCTCTTGCCTTGAAACAGTGTTTAAGGCGAAAACAAAGCTGTTTCATAGTGTGAAAAAGGTAAAGAACAGAGTTTCAAGTTAAAGATTCTTCTTATAATGCATTATCTTTTAGTCTAAAACACAATCTCTTGCCCTGAAACAGTGTTTAAGTTGAATATAAAGCTTTTTCATAGTGTGAAAAAGGTAAAGAACAGTTTCAAAGTAAAGATTCTTCTTATAATGCATTCCCTTACAATCTCTTGCCCTGAAACAGTGTTTATGGCGAATACAAAGCTGTTTCATAGTGTGAAAAAGGTAAAGAACAGTTTCAAAGTAAAGATTCTTCTTATAATGCATTATGTTTTAGTCTAAAACACAATCTCTTGCCCTGAAACAGTGTTTAAGTTGATTGTAAAGCTGTTTCATAGTGTGAAAAAGGTAAAGAACAGATTTTCAAATAAAGATTCTTCTTATAATGCATTCCCTTTTAGTCTAAAACACAATCTCTTGCCCTGAAACAGTGTTTTAAGGTGAATACAAAGCTGTTTCATAGTGTGAAAAAGGTAAAGAACAGTTTCAAAGTAAAGATTCCTCTTATAATGCATTCCCTTACAATCTCTTGCCCTGAAACAGTGTTTATGGCGAATACAAAGCTGTTTCATAGTGTGAAAAAGGTAAAGAACAGTTTCAAAGTAAAGATTCTTCTTATAATGCATTATCTTTTAGTCTAAAACACAATCTCTTGCCCTGAAACAGTGTTTAAGTTGAATATAAAGCTTTTTCATAGTGTGAAAAAGGTAAAGAACAGTTTCAAAGTAAAGATTCTTCTTATAATGCATTCCCTTACAATCTCTTGCCCTGAAACAGTGTTTAAGGTGAATACAAAGCTGTTTCATAGTGTGAAAAAGGTAAAGAACATAGTTTCAAAGTAAAGATTCTTCTTATAATGCATTCCCTTTTAGTCTAAAACAAAATCTCTTGCCCTGAAATAGTGTTTTAAAATGAATACAAAGCTGTTTCATAGTGTGAAAAAGGTAAAGAACAGAGTTTCAAGTTAAAGATTCTTCTTTTAATGCATTATCTTTTAGTCTAAAACACAATCTCTTGCCCTGAAACAGTGTTTAAGTTGAATATAAAGCTTTTTCATAGTGTGAAAAAGGTAAAGAACAGTTTCAAAGTAAAGATTCTTCTTATAATGCATTCCCTTACAATCTCTTGCCCTGAAACAGTGTTTATGGCGAATACAAAGCTGTTTCATAGTGTGAAAAAGGTAAAGAACAGTTTCAAAGTAAAGATTCTTCTTATAATGCATTATGTTTTAGTCTAAAACACAATCTCTTGCCCTGAAACAGTGTTTAAGTTGATTGTAAAGCTGTTTCATAGTGTGAAAAAGGTAAAGAACAGATTTTCAAATAAAGATTCTTCTTATAATGCATTCCCTTTTAGTCTAAAACACAATCTCTTGCCCTGAAACAGTGTTTTAAGGTGAATACAAAGCTGTTTCATAGTGTGAAAAAGGTAAAGAACAGTTTCAAAGTAAAGATTCCTCTTATAATGCATTCCCTTACAATCTCTTGCCCTGAAACAGTGTTTATGGCGAATACAAAGCTGTTTCATAGTGTGAAAAAGGTAAAGAACAGTTTCAAAGTAAAGATTCTTCTTATAATGCATTATCTTTTAGTCTAAAACACAATCTCTTGCCCTGAAACAGTGTTTAAGTTGAATATAAAGCTTTTTCATAGTGTGAAAAAGGTAAAGAACAGTTTCAAAGTAAAGATTCTTCTTATAATGCATTCCCTTACAATCTCTTGCCCTGAAACAGTGTTTAAGGTGAATACAAAGCTGTTTCATAGTGTGAAAAAGGTAAAGAACATAGTTTCAAAGTAAAGATTCTTCTTATAATGCATTCCCTTTTAGTCTAAAACACAATCTCTTGCCCTGAAACAATGTTTAAGTTGAATATAAAGCTGATTCATAGTGTGAAAAAGGTAAAGAACAGAGTTTCAAAGTAAAGATTCTTCTTATAATGCATTCCCTTACAATCTCTTGCCCTGAAACCGTGTTTAACGTGACTACAAAGCTGTTTCATAGTGTGAAAAAGGTAAAGAACAGTTTCAAAGTAAAGATTCTTCTTATAATGCATTATATTTTAGTCTAAAACACAATCTCTTGCCCTGAAACAGTGTTTAAGTTGAATATAAAATTGTTTCATACTATGAAAAAGGTAAAGAACAGTTTCAAAGTAAAGATTCTTCTTATAATGCATTCCCTTTTAGTCTAAAACAAAATCTCTTGCCCTGAAATAGTGTTTTAAAATGAATACAAAGCTGTTTCATAGTGTGAAAAAGGTAAAGAACAGAGTTTCAAGTTAAAGATTCTTCTTATAATGCATTATCTTTTAGTCTAAAACACAATCTCTTGCCCTGAAACAGTGTTTAAGTTGAATATAAAGCTTTTTCATAGTGTGAAAAAGGTAAAGAACAGTTTCAAAGTAAAGATTCTTCTTATAATGCATTCCCTTACAATCTCTTGCCCTGAAACAGTGTTTATGGCGAATACAAAGCTGTTTCATAGTGTGAAAAAGGTAAAGAACAGTTTCAAAGTAAAGATTCTTCTTATAATGCATTATGTTTTAGTCTAAAACACAATCTCTTGCCCTGAAACAGTGTTTAAGTTGATTGTAAAGCTGTTTCATAGTGTGAAAAAGGTAAAGAACAGATTTTCAAATAAAGATTCTTCTTATAATGCATTCCCTTTTAGTCTAAAACACAATCTCTTGCCCTGAAACAGTGTTTTAAGGTGAATACAAAGCTGTTTCATAGTGTGAAAAAGGTAAAGAACAGTTTCAAAGTAAAGATTCCTCTTATAATGCATTCCCTTACAATCTCTTGCCCTGAAACAGTGTTTATGGCGAATACAAAGCTGTTTCATAGTGTGAAAAAGGTAAAGAACAGTTTCAAAGTAAAGATTCTTCTTATAATGCATTATCTTTTAGTCTAAAACACAATCTCTTGCCCTGAAACAGTGTTTAAGTTGAATATAAAGCTTTTTCATAGTGTGAAAAAGGTAAAGAACAGTTTCAAAGTAAAGATTCTTCTTATAATGCATTCCCTTACAATCTCTTGCCCTGAAACAGTGTTTAAGGTGAATACAAAGCTGTTTCATAGTGTGAAAAAGGTAAAGAACATAGTTTCAAAGTAAAGATTCTTCTTATAATGCATTCCCTTTTAGTCTAAAACAAAATCTCTTGCCCTGAAATAGTGTTTTAAAATGAATACAAAGCTGTTTCATAGTGTGAAAAAGGTAAAGAACAGAGTTTCAAGTTAAAGATTCTTCTTATAATGCATTCCCTTTTAGTCTAAAACACAATCTCTTGCCCTGAAACAGTGTTTAAGGTGAATACAAAGCTGTTTCATAGTGTGAAAAAGGTAAATTACAGTTTCAAAGTAAAGATTCTTCTTATAATGCATTCCCTTTTAGTCTAAAACACAATCTCTTGCCCTGAAACAGTGTTTAAGGTGAATACAAAGCTGTTTCATAGTGTGAAAAAGGTAAAGAACATAGTTTCAAAGTAAAGATTCTTTTTATAATTCATTCCCTTTTAGTCTAAAACACAATCTCTTGCCTTGAAACAGTGTTTAAGGCGAATACAAAGCTGTTTCATAGTGTGAAAAAGGTAAAGAACAGAGTTTCAAAGTAAAGTTTCTACTAATAATGAATTCCCTTACAATCTCTTGCCCTGAAACAGTGTTTAAGGCGAATACAAAGCTGTTTCATAGTGTGAAAAAGGTAAAGAACAGTTTCAAAGTAAAGATTCTTCTTATAATGCATTCCCTTTTAGTCTAAAACACAATCTCTTGCCCTGAAACAGTGTTTAAGGTGAATACAAAGCTGTTTCATAGTGTGAAAAAGGTAAATTACAGTTTCAAAGTAAAGATTCTTCTTATAATGCATTCCCTTTTAGTCTAAAACACAATCTCTTGCCCTGAAACAGTGTTTAAGGAGAATACAAAGCTGTTTCATAGTGTGAAAAAGGTAAAGAACATAGTTTCAAAGTAAAGATTCTTTTTATAATTCATTCCCTTTTAGTCTAAAACACAATCTCTTGCCCTGAAACAGTGTTTAAGTTGATTGTAAAGCTGTTTCATAGTGTGAAAAAGGTAAAGAACAGATTTTCAAATAAAGATTCTTCTTATAATGCATTCCCTTTTAGTCTAAAACACAATCTCTTGCCCTGAAACAGTGTTTTAAGGTGAATACAAAGCTGTTTCATAGTGTGAAAAAGGTAAAGAACAGTTTCAAAGTAAAGATTCCTCTTATAATGCATTCCCTTACAATCTCTTGCCCTGAAACAGTGTTTATGGCGAATACAAAGCTGTTTCATAGTGTGAAAAAGGTAAAGAACAGTTTCAAAGTAAAGATTCTTCTTATAATGCATTATCTTTTAGTCTAAAACACAATCTCTTGCCCTGAAACAGTGTTTAAGTTGAATATAAAGCTTTTTCATAGTGTGAAAAAGGTAAAGAACAGTTTCAAAGTAAAGATTCTTCTTATAATGCATTCCCTTACAATCTCTTGCCCTGAAACATTGTTTAAGGTGAATACAAAGCTGTTTCATAGTGTGAAAAAGGTAAAGAACATAGTTTCAAAGTAAAGATTCTTCTTATAATGCATTCCCTTTTAGTCTAAAACAAAATCTCTTGCCCTGAAATAGTGTTTTAAAATGAATACAAAGCTGTTTCATAGTGTGAAAAAGGTAAAGAACAGAGTTTCAAGTTAAAGATTCTTCTAATAATGCATTCCCTTTTAGTCTAAAACACAATCTCTTGCCCTGAAACAGTGTTTAAGGTGAATACAAAGCTGTTTCATAGTGTGAAAAAGGTAAATTACAGTTTCAAAGTAAAGATTCTTCTTATAATGCATTCCCTTTTAGTCTAAAACACAATCTCTTGCCCTGAAACAGTGTTTAAGGTGAATACAAAGCTGTTTCATAGTGTGAAAAAGGTAAAGAACATAGTTTCAAAGTAAAGATTCTTTTTATAATTCATTCCCTTTTAGTCTAAAACACAATCTCTTGCCTTGAAACAGTGTTTAAGGCGAATACAAAGCTGTTTCATAGTGTGAAAAAGGTAAAGAACAGAGTTTCAAAGTAAAGTTTCTACTAATAATGAATTCCCTTACAATCTCTTGCCCTGAAACAGTGTTTAAGGCGAATACAAAGCTGTTTCATAGTGTGAAAAAGGTAAAGAACAGTTTCAAAGTAAAGATTCCTCTTATAATGCATTCCCTTACAATCTCTTGCCCTGAAACAGTGTTTATGGCGAATACAAAGCTGTTTCATAGTGTGAAAAAGGTAAAGAACAGTTTCAAAGTAAAGATTCTTCTTATAATGCATTATCTTTTAGTCTAAAACACAATCTCTTGCCCTGAAACAGTGTTTAAGTTGATTGTAAAGCTGTTTCATAGTGTGAAAAAGGTAAAGAACAGATTTTCAAATAAAGATTCTTCTTATAATGCATTCCCTTTTAGTCTAAAACACAATCTCTTGCCCTGAAACAGTGTTTTAAGGTGAATACAAAGCTGTTTCATAGTGTGAAAAAGGTAAAGAACAGTTTCAAAGTAAAGATTCCTCTTATAATGCATTCCCTTACAATCTCTTGCCCTGAAACAGTGTTTATGGCGAATACAAGGCTGTTTCATAGTGTGAAAAAGGTAAAGAACAGTTTCAAAGTAAAGATTCTTCTTATAATGCATTATCTTTTAGTCTAAAACACAATCTCTTGCCCTGAAACAGTGTTTAAGTTGAATATAAAGCTTTTTCATAGTGTGAAAAAGGTAAAGAACAGTTTCAAAGTAAAGATTCTTCTTATAATGCATTCCCTTACAATCTCTTGCCCTGAAACAGTGTTTAAGGTGAATACAAAGCTGTTTCATAGTGTGAAAAAGGTAAAGAACATAGTTTCAAAGTAAAGATTCTTCTTATAATGCATTCCCTTTTAGTCTAAAACAAAATCTCTTGCCCTGAAATAGTGTTTTAAAATGAATACAAAGCTGTTTCATAGTGTGAAAAAGGTAAAGAACAGAGTTTCAAGTTAAAGATTCTTCTTATAATGCATTCCCTTTTAGTCTAAAACACAATCTCTTGCCCTGAAACAGTGTTTAAGGTGAATACAAAGCTGTTTCATAGTGTGAAAAAGGTAAATTACAGTTTCAAAGTAAAGATTCTTCTTATAATGCATTCCCTTTTAGTCTAAAACACAATCTCTTGCCCTGAAACAGTGTTTAAGGTGAATACAAAGCTGTTTCATAGTGTGAAAAAGGTAAAGAACATAGTTTCAAAGTAAAGATTCTTTTTATAATTCATTCCCTTTTAGTCTAAAACACAATCTCTTGCCTTGAAACAGTGTTTAAGGCGAATACAAAGCTGTTTCATAGTGTGAAAAAGGTAAAGAACAGAGTTTCAAAGTAAAGTTTCTACTAATAATGAATTCCCTTACAATCTCTTGCCCTGAAACAGTGTTTAAGGCGAATACAAAGCTGTTTCATAGTGTGAAAAAGGTAAAGAACAGAGTTTCAAGTTAAAGATTCTTCTTATAATGCATTCCCTTTTAGTCTAAAACACAATCTCTTGCCCTGAAACAGTGTTTAAGGTGAATACAAAGCTGTTTCATAGTGTGAAAAAGGTAAATTACAGTTTCAAAGTAAAGATTCTTCTTATAATGCATTCCCTTTTAGTCTAAAACACAATCTCTTGCCCTGAAACAGTGTTTAAGGTGAATACAAAGCTGTTTCATAGTGTGAAAAAGGTAAAGAACATAGTTTCAAAGTAAAGATTCTTTTTATAATTCATTCCCTTTTAGTCTAAAACACAATCTCTTGCCTTGAAACAGTGTTTAAGGCGAATACAAAGCTGTTTCATAGTGTGAAAAAGTTAAAGAACAGAGTTTCAAAGTAAAGTTTCTACTAATAATGAATTCCCTTACAATCTCTTGCCCTGAAACAGTGTTTAAGGCGAATACAAAGCTGTTTCATAGTGTGAAAAAGGTAAAGAACAGTTTCAAAGTAAAGATTCCTCTTATAATGCATTCCCTTACAATCTCTTGCCCTGAAACAGTGTTTATGGCGAATACAAAGCTGTTTCATAGTGTGAAAAAGGTAAAGAACAGTTTCAAAGTAAAGATTCTTCTTATAATGCATTATCTTTTAGTCTAAAACACAATCTCTTGCCCTGAAACAGTGTTTAAGTTGATTGTAAAGCTGTTTCATAGTGTGAAAAAGGTAAAGAACAGATTTTCAAATAAAGATTCTTCTTATAATGCATTCCCTTTTAGTCTAAAACACAATCTCTTGCCCTGAAACAGTGTTTTAAGGTGAATACAAAGCTGTTTCATAGTGTGAAAAAGGTAAAGAACAGTTTCAAAGTAATGATTCCTCTTATAATGCATTCCCTTACAATCTCTTGCCCTGAAACAGTGTTTATGGCAAATACAAAGCTGTTTCATAGTGTGAAAAAGGTAAAGAACAGTTTCAAAGTAAAGATTCTTCTTATAATGCATTATCTTTTAGTCTAAAACACAATCTCTTGCCCTGAAACAGTGTTTAAGTTGAATATAAAGCTTTTTCATAGTGTGAAAAAGGTAAAGAACAGTTTCAAAGTAAAGATTCTTCTTATAATGCATTCCCTTACAATCTCTTGCCCTGAAACAGTGTTTAAGGTGAATACAAAGCTGTTTCATAGTGTGAAAAAGGTAAAGAACATAGTTTCAAAGTAAAGATTCTTCTTATAATGCATTCCCTTTTAGTCTAAAACAAAATCTCTTGCCCTGAAATAGTGTTTTAAAATGAATACAAAGCTGTTTCATAGTGTGAAAAAGGTAAAGAACAGAGTTTCAAGTTAAAGATTCTTCTTATAATGCATTCCCTTTTAGTCTAAAACACAATCTCTTGCCCTGAAACAGTGTTTAAGGTGAATACAAAGCTGTTTCATAGTGTGAAAAAGGTAAATTACAGTTTCAAAGTAAAGATTCTTCTTATAATGCATTCCCTTTTAGTCTAAAACACAATCTCTTGCCCTGAAACAGTGTTTAAGGTGAATACAAAGCTGTTTCATAGTGTGAAAAAGGTAAAGAACATAGTTTCAAAGTAAAGATTCTTTTTATAATTCATTCCCTTTTAGTCTAAAACACAATCTCTTGCCTTGAAACAGTGTTTAAGGCGAATACAAAGCTGTTTCATAGTGTGAAAAAGGTAAAGAACAGAGTTTCAAAGTAAAGTTTCTACTAATAATGAATTCCCTTACAATCTCTTGCCCTGAAACAGTGTTTAAGGCGAATACAAAGCTGTTTCATAGTGTGAAAAAGGTAAAGAACAGAGTTTCAAGTTAAAGATTCTTCTTATAATGCATTCCCTTTTAGTCTAAAACACAATCTCTTGCCCTGAAACAGTGTTTAAGGTGAATACAAAGCTGTTTCATAGTGTGAAAAAGGTAAATTACAGTTTCAAAGTAAAGATTCTTCTTATAATGCATTCCCTTTTAGTCTAAAACACAATCTCTTGCCCTGAAACAGTGTTTAAGGTGAATACAAAGCTGTTTCATAGTGTGAAAAAGGTAAAGAACATAGTTTCAAAGTAAAGATTCTTTTTATAATTCATTCCCTTTTAGTCTAAAACACAATCTCTTGCCTTGAAACAGTGTTTAAGGCGAATACAAAGCTGTTTCATAGTGTGAAAAAGTTAAAGAACAGAGTTTCAAAGTAAAGTTTCTACTAATAATGAATTCCCTTACAATCTCTTGCCCTGAAACAGTGTTTAAGGCGAATACAAAGCTGTTTCATAGTGTGAAAAAGGTAAAGAACAGTTTCAAAGTAAAGATTCCTCTTATAATGCATTCCCTTACAATCTCTTGCCCTGAAACAGTGTTTATGGCGAATACAAAGCTGTTTCATAGTGTGAAAAAGGTAAAGAACAGTTTCAAAGTAAAGATTCTTCTTATAATGCATTATCTTTTAGTCTAAAACACAATCTCTTGCCCTGAAACAGTGTTTAAGTTGATTGTAAAGCTGTTTCATAGTGTGAAAAAGGTAAAGAACAGATTTTCAAATAAAGATTCTTCTTATAATGCATTCCCTTTTAGTCTAAAACACAATCTCTTGCCCTGAAACAGTGTTTTAAGGTGAATACAAAGCTGTTTCATAGTGTGAAAAAGGTAAAGAACAGTTTCAAAGTAATGATTCCTCTTATAATGCATTCCCTTACAATCTCTTGCCCTGAAACAGTGTTTATGGCAAATACAAAGCTGTTTCATAGTGTGAAAAAGGTAAAGAACAGTTTCAAAGTAAAGATTCTTCTTATAATGCATTATCTTTTAGTCTAAAACACAATCTCTTGCCCTGAAACAGTGTTTAAGTTGAATATAAAGCTTTTTCATAGTGTGAAAAAGGTAAAGAACAGTTTCAAAGTAAAGATTCTTCTTATAATGCATTCCCTTACAATCTCTTGCCCTGAAACAGTGTTTAAGGTGAATACAAAGCTGTTTCATAGTGTGAAAAAGGTAAAGAACATAGTTTCAAAGTAAAGATTCTTCTTATAATGCATTCCCTTTTAGTCTAAAACAAAATCTCTTGCCCTGAAATAGTGTTTTAAAATGAATACAAAGCTGTTTCATAGTGTGAAAAAGGTAAAGAACAGAGTTTCAAGTTAAAGATTCTTCTTATAATGCATTCCCTTTTAGTCTAAAACACAATCTCTTGCCCTGAAACAGTGTTTAAGGTGAATACAAAGCTGTTTCATAGTGTGAAAAAGGTAAATTACAGTTTCAAAGTAAAGATTCTTCTTATAATGCATTCCCTTTTAGTCTAAAACACAATCTCTTGCCCTGAAACAGTGTTTAAGGTGAATACAAAGCTGTTTCATAGTGTGAAAAAGGTAAAGAACATAGTTTCAAAGTAAAGATTCTTTTTATAATTCATTCCCTTTTAGTCTAAAACACAATCTCTTGCCTTGAAACAGTGTTTAAGGCGAATACAAAGCTGTTTCATAGTGTGAAAAAGGTAAAGAACAGAGTTTCAAAGTAAAGTTTCTACTAATAATGAATTCCCTTACAATCTCTTGCCCTGAAACAGTGTTTAAGGCGAATACAAAGCTGTTTCATAGTGTGAAAAAGGTAAAGAACAGAGTTTCAAGTTAAAGATTCTTCTTATAATGCATTCCCTTTTAGTCTAAAACACAATCTCTTGCCCTGAAACAGTGTTTAAGGTGAATACAAAGCTGTTTCATAGTGTGAAAAAGGTAAATTACAGTTTCAAAGTAAAGATTCTTCTTATAATGCATTCCCTTTTAGTCTAAAACACAATCTCTTGCCCTGAAACAGTGTTTAAGGTGAATACAAAGCTGTTTCATAGTGTGAAAAAGGTAAAGAACATAGTTTCAAAGTAAAGATTCTTTTTATAATTCATTCCCTTTTAGTCTAAAACACAATCTCTTGCCTTGAAACAGTGTTTAAGGCGAATACAAAGCTGTTTCATAGTGTGAAAAAGGTAAAGAACAGAGTTTGAAAGTAAAGTTTCTACTAATAATGAATTCCCTTACAATCTCTTGCCCTGAAACAGTGTTTAAGGCGAATACAAAGCTGTTTCATAGTGTGATAAAGGTAAAGAACAGAGTTTCAAGTTAAAGATTCTTCTTATAATGCATTCCCTTTTAGTCTAAAACACAATCTCTTGCCCTGAAACAGTGTTTAAGGTGAATACAAAGCTGTTTCATAGTGTGAAAAAGGTAAATTACAGTTTCAAAGTAAAGATTCTTCTTATAATGCATTCCCTTTTAGTCTAAAACACAATCTCTTGCCCTGAAACAGTGTTTAAGGTGAATACAAAGCTGTTTCATAGTGTGAAAAAGGTAAAGAACATAGTTTCAAAGTAAAGATTCTTTTTATAATTCATTCCCTTTTAGTCTAAAACACAATCTCTTGCCTTGAAACAGTGTTTAAGGCGAATACAAAGCTGTTTCATAGTGTGAAAAAGGTAAAGAACAGAGTTTCAAAGTAAAGTTTCTACTAATAATGAATTCCCTTACAATCTCTTGCCCTGAAACAGTGTTTAAGGCGAATACAAAGCTGTTTCATAGTGTGAAAAAGGTAAAGAACAGTTTCAAAGTAAAGATTCCTCTTATAATGCATTCCCTTACAATCTCTTGCCCTGAAACAGTGTTTATGGCGAATACAAAGCTGTTTCATAGTGTGAAAAAGGTAAAGAACAGTTTCAAAGTAAAGATTCTTCTTATAATGCATTATCTTTTAGTCTAAAACACAATCTCTTGCCCTGAAACAGTGTTTAAGTTGATTGTAAAGCTGTTTCATAGTGTGAAAAAGGTAAAGAACAGATTTTCAAATAAAGATTCTTCTTATAATGCATTCCCTTTTAGTCTAAAACACAATCTCTTGCCCTGAAACAGTGTTTTAAGGTGAATACAAAGCTGTTTCATAGTGTGAAAAAGGTAAAGAACAGTTTCAAAGTAAAGATTCCTCTTATAATGCATTCCCTTACAATCTCTTGCCCTGAAACAGTGTTTATGGCGAATACAAAGCTGTTTCATAGTGTGAAAAAGGTAAAGAACAGTTTCAAAGTAAAGATTCTTCTTATAATGCATTATCTTTTAGTCTAAAACACAATCTCTTGCCCTGAAACAGTGTTTAAGTTGAATATAAAGCTTTTTCATAGTGTGAAAAAGGTAAAGAACAGTTTCAAAGTAAAGATTCTTCTTATAATGCATTCCCTTACAATCTCTTGCCCTGAAACAGTGTTTAAGGTGAATACAAAGCTGTTTCATAGTGTGAAAAAGGTAAAGAACATAGTTTCAAAGTAAAGATTCTTCTTATAATGCATTCCCTTTTAGTCTAAAACAAAATCTCTTGCCCTGAAATAGTGTTTTAAAATGAATACAAAGCTGTTTCATAGTGTGAAAAAGGTAAAGAACAGAGTTTCAAGTTAAAGATTCTTCTTATAATGCATTCCCTTTTAGTCTAAAACACAATCTCTTGCCCTGAAACAGTGTTTAAGGTGAATACAAAGCTGTTTCATAGTGTGAAAAAGGTAAATTACAGTTTCAAAGTAAAGATTCTTCTTATAATGCATTCCCTTTTAGTCTAAAACACAATCTCTTGCCCTGAAACAGTGTTTAAGGTGAATACAAAGCTGTTTCATAGTGTGAAAAAGGTAAAGAACATAGTTTCAAAGTAAAGATTCTTTTTATAATTCATTCCCTTTTAGTCTAAAACACAATCTCTTGCCTTGAAACAGTGTTTAAGGCGAATACAAAGCTGTTTCATAGTGTGAAAAAGGTAAAGAACAGAGTTTCAAAGTAAAGTTTCTACTAATAATGAATTCCCTTACAATCTCTTGCCCTGAAACAGTGTTTAAGGCGAATACAAAGCTGTTTCATAGTGTGAAAAAGGTAAAGAACAGAGTTTCAAGTTAAAGATTCTTCTTATAATGCATTCCCTTTTAGTCTAAAACACAATCTCTTGCCCTGAAACAGTGTTTAAGGTGAATACAAAGCTGTTTCATAGTGTGAAAAAGGTAAATTACAGTTTCAAAGTAAAGATTCTTCTTATAATGCATTCCCTTTTAGTCTAAAACACAATCTCTTGCCCTGAAACAGTGTTTAAGGTGAATACAAAGCTGTTTCATAGTGTGAAAAAGGTAAAGAACATAGTTTCAAAGTAAAGATTCTTTTTATAATTCATTCCCTTTTAGTCTAAAACACAATCTCTTGCCTTGAAACAGTGTTTAAGGCGAATACAAAGCTGTTTCATAGTGTGAAAAAGGTAAAGAACAGAGTTTCAAAGTAAAGTTTCTACTAATAATGAATTCCCTTACAATCTCTTGCCCTGAAACAGTGTTTAAGGCGAATACAAAGCTGTTTCATAGTGTGAAAAAGGTAAAGAACAGTTTCAAAGTAAAGATTCCTCTTATAATGCATTCCCTTACAATCTCTTGCCCTGAAACAGTGTTTATGGCGAATACAAAGCTGTTTCATAGTGTGAAAAAGGTAAAGAACAGTTTCAAAGTAAAGATTCTTCTTATAATGCATTATCTTTTAGTCTAAAACACAATCTCTTGCCCTGAAACAGTGTTTAAGTTGATTGTAAAGCTGTTTCATAGTGTGAAAAAGGTAAAGAACAGTTTCAAAGTAAAGATTCTTCTTATAATGCATTCCCTTTTAGTCTAAAACACAATCTCTTGCCCTGAAACAATGTTTAAGTTGAATATAAAGCTGTTTCATAGTGTGAAAAAGATAAAGAACAGAGTTTCAAAGTAAAGATTCTTCTTATAATGCATTCCCTTTTAGTCTAAAACACAATCTCTTGCCCTGAAACAGTGTTTAAGGCGAATACAAAGCTGTTTCATAGCGTGAAAAAGGTAAAGAACAGAGTTTCAAAGTAAAGTTTCCTCTTATAATGCATTCCCTTACAATCTCTTGCCCTGAAACAGTGTTTATGGTGAATACAAAGCTGTTTCATAGTGTGAAAAAGGCAAAGAACAGTTTCAAAGTAAAGATTCTTCTTATAATGCATTATCTTTTAGTCTAAAACACAATCTCTTGCCCTGAAACAGTGTTTAAGTTGAATATAAAGCTTTTTCATAGTGTGAAAAAGGTAAAGAACAGTTTCAAAGTAAAGATTCTTCTTATAATGCATTCCCTAACAATCTCTTGCCCTGAAACAGTGTTTAAGGTGAATACAAAGCTGTTTCATAGTGTGAAAAAGGTAAAGAACATAGTTTCAAAGTAAAGATTCTTCTTAAAATGCATTCCCTTTTAGTCTAAAACACAATCTCTTGCCTTGAAACAGTGTTTAAGGCGAAAACAAAGCTGTTTCATAGCGTGAAAAAGGTAAAGAACAGAGTTTCAACTTAAAGATTCTTCTTATAATGCATTCCCTTTTAGTCTAAAACAAAATCTCTTGCCCTGAAATAGTGTTTTAAAATGAATACAAAGCTGTTTCATAGTGTGAAAAAGGTAAAGAACCGAGTTTCAAGTTAAAGATTCTTCTTATAATGCATTATATTTTAGTCTAAAACAAAATCTCTTGCCCTGAAACAGTGTTTAAGGTGAATACAAAGCTGTTTCATAGTGTGAAAAAGGTAAAGAACAGAGTATCAAAGTAAAGTTTCTTCTTATAATGAATTCCCTTTTAGTCTAAAACACAATCTCTTGCCCTGAAACAATGTTTAAGTTGAATATAAAGCTTTTTCATAGTGTGAAAAAGGTAAAGAACAGTTTCAAAGTAAAGATTCTTCTAATAATGCATTCCCTTTTAGTCTAAAACACAATCTCTTGCCCTGAAACAGTGTTTAAGGTGAACACAAAGCTGTTTCATAGTGTGAAAAAGGTAAAGAACAGTTTCAAAGTAAAGATTCTTCTTATAATGCATTATATTTTAGTCTAAAACACAATCTCTTGCCATGAAACAGTGTTTAAGTTGAATATAAAGCTGTTTCATAGTGTGAAAAAGGTAAAGAACAGTTTCAAATTAAAGATTCTTCTTACAATGCATTATATTTTAGTCTAAAACACAATCTCTTGCCCTGAAACAGTGTTTAAGTTGAATATAAAGCTGTTTCATAGTGTGAAAAAGGTAAAGAACAGAGTTTCAAAGTAAAGATACTTCTTATAATGCATTCCCTTTTAGTCTAAAACACAATCTCTTGCCCTGAAACAGTGTTTAAGGCGAATACAAAGCTGTTTCATAGCGTGAAAAAGGTAAAGAACAGAGTTTCAAAGTAAAGTTTCCTCTTATAATGCATTCCCTTACAATCTCTTGCCCTGAAACAGTGTTTATGGCGAATACAAAGCTGTTTCATAGTGTGAAAAAGGTAAAGAACAGTTTCAAAGTAAAGATTCTTCTTATAATGCATTATCTTTTAGTCTAAAACACAATCTCTTGCCCTGAAACAGTGTTTAAGTTGAATATAAAGCTTTTTCATAGTGTGAAAAAGGTAAAGAACAGTTTCAAAGTAAAGATTCTTCTTATAATGCATTCCCTTACAATCTCTTGCCCTGAAACAGTGTTTAAGGTGAATACAAAGTTGTTTCATATTGTGAAAAAGGTAAAGAACAGTTTCAAATTAAAGATTCTTCTTACAATGCATTATATTTTAGTCTAAAACACAATCTCTTGCCCTGAAACAGTGTTTAAGTTGAATATAAAGCTGTTTCATAGTGTGAAAAAGGTAAAGAACAGTTTCAAAGTAAAGATTCTTCTTATAATGCATTCCCTTACAATCTCTTGCCCTGAAACAGTGTTTAAGGTGAATACAAAGTTGTTTCATAGTGTGAAAAAGGTAAAGAACATAGTTTCAAAGTAAAGATTCTTCTTATAATGCATTCCCTTTTAGTCTAAAACACAATCTCTTGCCCTGAAACAATGTTTAAGTTGAATATAAAGCTGTTTCATAGTGTGAAAAAGGTAAAGAACAGAGTTTCAAAGTAAGATTCTTCTTATAATGCAATCCCTTACAATCTCTTGCCCTGAATCCGTGTTTAACGTGACTACAAAGCTGTTTCATAGTGTGAAAAAGGTAAAGAACAGTTTCAAAGTAAAGATTCTTCTTATAATGCATTATCTTTTAGTCTAAAACACAATCTCTTGCCCTGAAACAGTGTTTAAGTTGAATATAAAATTGTTTCATACTATGAAAAAGGTAAAGAACAGTTTCTAAGTAAAGATTCTTCTTATAATGCATTCCCTTTTAGTCTAAAACACAATCTCTTGCCTTGAAACAGTGTTTAAGCCGAAAACAAAGCTGTTTCATAGTGTGAAAAAGATAAAGAACAGAGTTTCAAAGTAAAGTTTCTTCTAATAATGAATTCACTTACAATCTCTTGCCCTGAAACAGTGTTTATGGCGAATACAAAGCTGTTTCATAGTGTGAAAAAGGTAAAGAACAGTTTCAAAGTAAAGATTCTTCTTATAATGCATTATCTTTTAGTCTAAAACACAATCTCTTGCCCTGAAACAGTGTTTAAGTTGAATATAAAGCTTTTTCATAGTGTGAAAAAGGTAAAGAACAGTTTCAAAGTAAAGATTCTTCTTATAATGCATTCCCTTACAATCTCTTGCCCTGAAACAGTGTTTAAGGTGAATACAAAGTTGTTTCATATTGTGAAAAAGGTAAAGAACAGTTTCAAATTAAAGATTCTTCTTACAATGCATTATATTTTAGTCTAAAACACAATCTCTTGCCCTGAAACAGTGTTTAAGTTGAATATAAAGCTGTTTCATAGTGTGAAAAAGGTAAAGAACAGTTTCAAAGTAAAGATTCTTCTTATAATGCATTCCCTTACAATCTCTTGCCCTGACACAGTGTTTAAGGTGAATACAAAGTTGTTTCATAGTGTGAAAAAGGTAAAGAACATAGTTTCAAAGTAAAGATTCTTCTTATAATGCATTCCCTTTTAGTCTAAAACACAATCTCTTGCCCTGAAACAATGTTTAAGTTGAATATAAAGCTGTTTCATAGTGTGAAAAAGGTAAAGAACAGAGTTTCAAAGTAAGATTCTTCTTATAATGCAATCCCTTACAATCTCTTGCCCTGAATCCGTGTTTAACGTGACTACAAAGCTGTTTCATAGTGTGAAAAAGGTAAAGAACAGTTTCAAAGTAAAGATTCTTCTTATAATGCATTATATTTTAGTCTAAAACACAATCTCTTGCCCTGAAACAGTGTTTAAGTTGAATATAAAATTGTTTCATACTATGAAAAAGGTAAAGAACAGTTTCAAAGTAAAGATTCTTCTTATAATGCATTCCCTTTTAGTCTAAAACACAATCTCTTGCCTTGAAACAGTGTTTAAGGCGAAAACAAAGCTGTTTCATAGTGTGAAAAAGATAAAGAACAGAGTTTCAAAGTAAAGTTTCTTCTAATAATGAATTCACTTACAATCTCTTGCCCTGAAACAGTGTTTATGGCGAATACAAAGCTGTTTCATAGTGTGAAAAAGGTAAAGAACAGTTTCAAAGTAAAGATTCTTCTTATAATGCATTATGTTTTAGTCTAAAACACAATCTCTTGCCCTGAAACAGTGTTTAAGTTGATTGTAAAGCTGTTTCATAGTGTGAAAAAGGTAAAGAACAGTTTCAAAGTAAAGATTCTTCTTATAATGCATTCCCTTACAATCTCTTGCCCTGAAACAGTGTTTAAGGCGAATACAAACCTGTTTCATAGTGTGAAAAAGGTAAAGAACAGTTTCAAAGTAAAGATTCTTCTAATAATGCATTCCCTTTTAGTCTAAAACACAATCTCTTGCCCTGAAACAGTGTTTAAGGTGAACACAAAGCTGTTTCATAGTGTGAAAAAGGTAAAGAACAGTTTCAAAGTAAAGATTCTTCTTATAATGCATTATATTTTAGTCTAAAACACAATCTCTTGCCCTGAAACAGTGTTTAAGTTGAATATAAAGCTGTATCATAGTGTGAAAAAGGTAAAAAACAGTTTCAAATTAAAGATTCTTCTTACAATGCATTATATTTTAGTCTAAAACACAATCTCTTGCCCTGAAACAGTGTTTAAGGTGAATACAAAGCTGTTTCATAGTGTGAAAAAGGTAAAGAACATAGTTTCAAAGTAAAGATTCTTCTTATAATGCATTCCCTTTTAGTCTAAAACACAATCTCTTGCCCTGAAACAATGTTTAAGTTGAATATAAAGCTGTTTCATAGTGTGAAAAAGGTAAAGAACAGAGTTTCAAAGTAAAGATTCTTCTTATAATGCATTCCCTTACAATCTCTTGCCCTGAAACCGTGTTTAACGTGACTACAAAGCTGTTTCATAGTGTGAAAAAGGTAAAGAACAGTTTCAAAGTAAAGATTCTTCTTATAATGCATTATATTTTAGTCTAAAACACAATCTCTTGCCCTGAAACAGTGTTTAAGTTGAATATAAAATTGTTTCATACTATGAAAAAGGTAAAGAACAGTTTCAAAGTAAAGATTCTTCTTATAATGCATTCCCTTTTAGTCTAAAACAAAATCTCTTGCCCTGAAATAGTGTTTTAAAATGAATACAAAGCTGTTTCATAGTGTGAAAAAGGTAAAGAACAGAGTATCAAAGTAAAGATTCTTCTTATAATGCATTCCCTTTTAGTCTAAAACAAAATCTCTTGCCCTGAAATAGTGTTTTAAAATGAATACAAAGCTGTTTCATAGTGTGAAAAAGGTAAAGAACAGAGTATCAAAGTAAAGTTTCTTCTAATAATGAATTCACTTACAATCTCTTGCCCTGAAACAGTGTTTATGGCGAATACAAAGCTGTTTCATAGTGTGAAAAAGGTAAAGAACAGTTTCAAAGTAAAGATTCTTCTTATAATGCATTATGTTTTAGTCTAAAACACAATCTCTTGCCCTGAAACAGTGTTTAAGTTGATTGTAAAGCTGTTTCATAGTGTGAAAAAGGTAAAGAACAGTTTCAAAGTAAAGATTCTTCTTATAATGCATTCCCTTACAATCTCTTGCCCTGAAACAGTGTTTAAGGCGAATACAAACCTGTTTCATAGTGTGAAAAAGGTAAAGAACAGTTTCAAAGTAAAGATTCTTCTAATAATGCATTCCCTTTTAGTCTAAAACACAATCTCTTGCCCTGAAACAGTGTTTAAGGTGAACACAAAGCTGTTTCATAGTGTGAAAAAGGTAAAGAACAGTTTCAAAGTAAAGATTCTTCTTATAATGCATTATATTTTAGTCTAAAACACAATCTCTTGCCCTGAAACAGTGTTTAAGTTGAATATAAAGCTGTATCATAGTGTGAAAAAGGTAAAAAACAGTTTCAAATTAAAGATTCTTCTTACAATGCATTATATTTTAGTCTAAAACACAATCTCTTGCCCTGAAACAGTGTTTAAGGTGAATACAAAGCTGTTTCATAGTGTGAAAAAGGTAAAGAACATAGTTTCAAAGTAAAGATTCTTCTTATAATGCATTCCCTTTTAGTCTAAAACACAATCTCTTGCCCTGAAACAATGTTTAAGTTGAATATAAAGCTGTTTCATAGTGTGAAAAAGGTAAAGAACAGAGTTTCAAAGTAAAGATTCTTCTTATAATGCATTCCCTTACAATCTCTTGCCCTGAAACCGTGTTTAACGTGACTACAAAGCTGTTTCATAGTGTGAAAAAGGTAAAGAACAGTTTCAAAGTAAAGATTCTTCTTATAATGCATTATATTTTAGTCTAAAACACAATCTCTTGCCCTGAAACAGTGTTTAAGTTGAATATAAAATTGTTTCATACTATGAAAAAGGTAAAGAACAGTTTCAAAGTAAAGATTCTTCTTATAATGCATTCCCTTTTAGTCTAAAACAAAATCTCTTGCCCTGAAATAGTGTTTTAAAATGAATACAAAGCTGTTTCATAGTGTGAAAAAGGTAAAGAACAGAGTATCAAAGTAAAGTTTCTTCTTATAATGAATTCCCTTTTAGTCTAAAACACAATCTCTTGCCCTGAAACAATGTTTAATTTGAATATAAAGCTTTTTCATAGTGTGAAAAAGGTAAAGAACAGTTTCAAAGTAAAGATTCTTCTTATAATGCATTCCCTTACAATCTCTTGCCCTGAAACAGTGTTTAAGGCGAATACAAACCTGTTTCATAGTGTGAAAAAGGTAAAGAACAGTTTCAAAGTAAAGATTCTTCTAATAATGCATTCCCTTTTAGTCTAAAACACAATCTCTTGCCCTGAAACAGTGTTTAAGGCGAATACAAACCTGTTTCATAGTGTGAAAAAGGTAAAGAACAGTTTCAAAGTAAAGATTCTTCTTATAATGCATTATATTTTAGTCTAAAACACAATCTCTTGCCCTGAAACAGTGTTTAAGGCGAATACAAAGCTGTTTCATAGTGTGAAAAAGGTAAAGAACAGTTTCAAAGTAAAGATTCTTCTTATAATGCATTGCCTTACAATCTCTTGCCCTGAAACAGTGTTTAAGGCGAATACAAAGCTGTTTCATAGTCTGAAAAAGGTAAAGTACAGTTTCAAAGTAAAGATTCTTCTTATAATGCATTCCCTTTTAGTCTAAAACAAAATCTCTTGCCCTGAAATAGTGTTTTAAAATGAATACAAAGCTGTTTCATAGTGTGAAAAAGGTAAAGAACAGAGTATCAAAGTAAAGTTTCTTCTAATAATGAATTCACTTACAATCTCTTGCCCTGAAACAGTGTTTATGGCGAATACAAAGCTGTTTCATAGTGTGAAAAAGGTAAAGAACAGTTTCAAAGTAAAGATTCTTCTTATAATGCATTATGTTTTAGTCTAAAACACAATCTCTTGCCCTGAAACAGTGTTTAAGTTGATTGTAAAGCTGTTTCATAGTGTGAAAAAGGTAAAGAACAGTTTCAAAGTAAAGATTCTTCTTATAATGCATTCCCTTACAATCTCTTGCCCTGAAACAGTGTTTAAGGCGAATACAAACCTGTTTCATAGTGTGAAAAAGGTAAAGAACAGTTTCAAAGTAAAGATTCTTCTAATAATGCATTCCCTTTTAGTCTAAAACACAATCTCTTGCCCTGAAACAGTGTTTAAGGTGAACACAAAGCTGTTTCATAGTGTGAAAAAGGTAAAGAACAGTTTCAAAGTAAAGATTCTTCTTATAATGCATTATATTTTAGTCTAAAACACAATCTCTTGCCCTGAAACAGTGTTTAAGTTGAATATAAAGCTGTATCATAGTGTGAAAAAGGTAAAAAACAGTTTCAAATTAAAGATTCTTCTTACAATGCATTATATTTTAGTCTAAAACACAATCTCTTGCCCTGAAACAGTGTTTAAGGTGAATACAAAGCTGTTTCATAGTGTGAAAAAGGTAAAGAACATAGTTTCAAAGTAAAGATTCTTCTTATAATGCATTCCCTTTTAGTCTAAAACACAATCTCTTGCCCTGAAACAATGTTTAAGTTGAATATAAAGCTGTTTCATAGTGTGAAAAAGGTAAAGAACAGAGTTTCAAAGTAAAGATTCTTCTTATAATGCATTCCCTTACAATCTCTTGCCCTGAAACCGTGTTTAACGTGACTACAAAGCTGTTTCATAGTGTGAAAAAGGTAAAGAACAGTTTCAAAGTAAAGATTCTTCTTATAATGCATTATATTTTAGTCTAAAACACAATCTCTTGCCCTGAAACAGTGTTTAAGTTGAATATAAAATTGTTTCATACTATGAAAAAGGTAAAGAACAGTTTCAAAGTAAAGATTCTTCTTATAATGCATTCCCTTTTAGTCTAAAACAAAATCTCTTGCCCTGAAATAGTGTTTTAAAATGAATACAAAGCTGTTTCATAGTGTGAAAAAGGTAAAGAACAGAGTATCAAAGTAAAGTTTCTTCTTATAATGAATTCCCTTTTAGTCTAAAACACAATCTCTTGCCCTGAAACAATGTTTAATTTGAATATAAAGCTTTTTCATAGTGTGAAAAAGGTAAAGAACAGTTTCAAAGTAAAGATTCTTCTTATAATGCATTCCCTTACAATCTCTTGCCCTGAAACAGTGTTTAAGGCGAATACAAACCTGTTTCATAGTGTGAAAAAGGTAAAGAACAGTTTCAAAGTAAAGATTCTTCTAATAATGCATTCCCTTTTAGTCTAAAACACAATCTCTTGCCCTGAAACAGTGTTTAAGGCGAATACAAACCTGTTTCATAGTGTGAAAAAGGTAAAGAACAGTTTCAAAGTAAAGATTCTTCTTATAATGCATTATATTTTAGTCTAAAACACAATCTCTTGCCCTGAAACAGTGTTTAAGGCGAATACAAAGCTGTTTCATAGTGTGAAAAAGGTAAAGAACAGTTTCAAAGTAAAGATTCTTCTTATAATGCATTGCCTTACAATCTCTTGCCCTGAAACAGTGTTTAAGGCGAATACAAAGCTGTTTCATAGTCTGAAAAAGGTAAAGTACAGTTTCAAAGTAAAGATTCTTCTTATAATGCATTCCCTTTTAGTCTAAAACACAATCTCTTGCCCTGAAACAGTGTTTAAGGTGAATACAAAGCTGTTTCATAGTGTGAAAAAGGTAAAGAACATAGTTTCAAAGTAAAGATTCTTTTTATAATTCATTCCCTTTTAGTCTAAAACACAATCTCTTGCCTTGAAACAGTGTTTAAGGCGAATACAAAGCTGTTTCATAGTGTGAAAAAGTTAAAGAACAGAGTTTCAAATTAAAGTTTCTTCTAATAATGAATTCCCTTACAATCTCTTGCCCTGAAACAGTGTTTAAGGCGAATACAAAGCTGTTTCATAGTGTGAAAAAGGTAAAGAACAGTTTCAAAGTAAAGATTCTTCTTATAATGCATTGCCTTACAATCTCTTGCCCTGAAACAGTGTTTAAGGCGAATACAAAGCTTTTTCATAGTCTGAAAAAGGTAAAGTACAGTTTCAAAGTAAAGATTCTTCTTATAATGCATTATATTTTAGTCTAAAACACAATCTCTTGCCCTGAAACAGTGTTTAAGTTGAATATAAAGCTGTTTCATAGTGTGAAAAAGGTAAAGAACAGAGTTTCTAAGTAAAGATTCTTCTTATAATGCATTCCCTTTTAGTCTAAAACACAATCTCTTGCCCTGAAACAATGTTTACGTTGAATAAAAGCTGTTTCATAGTGTGAAAAAGGTAAAGAACATAGTTTCAAAGTAAAGATTCTTTTTATAATTCATTCCCTTTTAGTCTAAAACACAATCTCTTGCCTTGAAACAGTGTTTAAGGAGAATACAAAGCTGTTTCATAGTGTGAAAAAGGTAAAGAACAGAGTTTCAAAGTAATGTTTCTTCTAATAATGAATTCCCTTACAATCTCTTGCCCTGGAACAGTGTTTAAGGCGAATACAAAGCTGTTTCATAGTGTGAAAAAGGTAAAGAACAGTTTCAAAGTAAAGATTCTTCTTATAATGCATTCCCTTACAATCTCTTGCCCTGAAACAGTGTTTAAGGCAAATACAAAGCTGTTTCATAGTGTGAAAAAGGTAAAGAACAGTTTCAAAGTAAAGATTCTTCTTATAATGCATTCCCTTTTAGTCTAAAACACAATCTCTTGCCCTGAAACAGTGTTTAAGTTGATTGTAAAGCTGTTTCATAGTGTGAAAAAGGTAAAGAACAGTTTCAAAGTAAAGATTCTTCTTATAATGCATTCCCTTTTAGTCTAAAACACAATCTCTTGCCCTGAAACAATGTTTAAGTTGAATATAAAGCTGTTTCATAGTGTGAAAAAGATAAAGAACAGAGTTTCAAAGTAAAGATTCTTCTTATAATGCATTCCCTTTTAGTCTAAAACACAATCTCTTGCCCTGAAACAGTGTTTAAGGCGAATACAAAGCTGTTTCATAGCGTGAAAAAGGTAAAGAACAGAGTTTCAAAGTAAAGTTTCCTCTTATAATGCATTCCCTTACAATCTCTTGCCCTGAAACAGTGTTTATGGCGAATACAAAGCTGTTTCATAGTGTGAAAAAGGCAAAGAACAGTTTCAAAGTAAAGATTCTTCTTATAATGCATTATCTTTTAGTCTAAAACACAATCTCTTGCCCTGAAACAGTGTTTAAGTTGAATATAAAGCTTTTTCATAGTGTGAAAAAGGTAAAGAACAGTTTCAAAGTAAAGATTCTTCTTATAATGCATTCCCTTACAATCTCTTGACCTGAAACAGTGTTTAAGGTGAATACAAAGCTGTTTCATAGTGTGAAAAAGGTAAAGAACATAGTTTCAAAGTAAAGATTCTTCTTAAAATGCATTCCCTTTTAGTCTAAAACACAATCTCTTGCCTTGAAACAGTGTTTAAGGCGAAAACAAAGCTGTTTCATAGCGTGAAAAAGGTAAAGAACAGAGTTTCAACTTAAAGATTCTTCTTATAATGCATTCCCTTTTAGTCTAAAACAAAATCTCTTGCCCTGAAATAGTGTTTTAAAATGAATACAAAGCTGTTTCATAGTGTGAAAAAGGTAAAGAACAGAGTTTCAAGTTAAAGATTCTTCTTATAATGCATTATATTTTAGTCTAAAACAAAATCTCTTGCCCTGAAACAGTGTTTAAGGTGAATACAAAGCTGTTTCATAGTGTGAAAAAGGTAAAGAACAGAGTATCAAAGTAAAGTTTCTTCTTATAATGAATTCCCTTTTAGTCTAAAACACAATCTCTTGCCCTGAAACAATGTTTAAGTTGAATATAAAGCTTTTTCATAGTGTGAAAAAGGTAAAGAACAGTTTCAAAGTAAAGATTCTTCTAATAATGCATTCCCTTTTAGTCTAAAACACAATCTCTTGCCCTGAAACAGTGTTTAAGGTGAACACAAAGCTGTTTCATAGTGTGAAAAAGGTAAAGAACAGTTTCAAAGTAAAGATTCTTCTTATAATGCATTATATTTTAGTCTAAAACACAATCTCTTGCCCTGAAACAGTGTTTAAGTTGAATATAAAGCTGTTTCATAGTGTGAAAAAGGTAAAGAACAGTTTCAAATTAAAGATTCTTCTTACAATGCATTATATTTTAGTCTAAAACACAATCTCTTGCCCTGAAACAGTGTTTAAGTTGAATATAAAGCTGTTTCATAGTGTGAAAAAGGTAAAGAACAGAGTTTCAAAGTAAAGATACTTCTTATAATGCATTCCCTTTTAGTCTAAAACACAATCTCTTGCCCTGAAACAGTGTTTAAGGCGAATACAAAGCTGTTTCATAGCGTGAAAAAGGTAAAGAACAGAGTTTCAAAGTAAAGTTTCCTCTTATAATGCATTCCCTTACAATCTCTTGCCCTGAAACAGTGTTTATGGCGAATACAAAGCTGTTTCATAGTGTGAAAAAGGTAAAGAACAGTTTCAAAGTAAAGATTCTTCTTATAATGCATTATCTTTTAGTCTAAAACACAATCTCTTGCCCTGAAACAGTGTTTAAGTTGAATATAAAGCTTTTTCATAGTGTGAAAAAGGTAAAGAACAGTTTCAAAGTAAAGATTCTTCTTATAATGCATTCCCTTACAATCTCTTGCCCTGAAACAGTGTTTAAGGTGAATACAAAGTTGTTTCATATTGTGAAAAAGGTAAAGAACAGTTTCAAATTAAAGATTCTTCTTACAATGCATTATATTTTAGTCTAAAACACAATCTCTTGCCCTGAAACAGTGTTTAAGTTGAATATAAAGCTGTTTCATAGTGTGAAAAAGGTAAAGAACAGTTTCAAAGTAAAGATTCTTCTTATAATGCATTCCCTTACAATCTCTTGCCCTGAAACAGTGTTTAAGGTGAATACAAAGTTGTTTCATAGTGTGAAAAAGGTAAAGAACATAGTTTCAAAGTAAAGATTCTTCTTATAATGCATTCCCTTTTAGTCTAAAACACAATCTCTTGCCCTGAAACAATGTTTAAGTTGAATATAAAGCTGTTTCATAGTGTGAAAAAGGTAAAGAACAGAGTTTCAAAGTAAGATTCTTCTTATAATGCAATCCCTTACAATCTCTTACCCTGAATCCGTGTTTAACGTGACTACAAAGCTGTTTCATAGTGTGAAAAAGGTAAAGAACAGTTTCAAAGTAAAGATTCTTCTTATAATGCATTATATTTTAGTCTAAAACACAATCTCTTGCCCTGAAACAGTGTTTAAGTTGAATATAAAATTGTTTCATACTATGAAAAAGGTAAAGAACAGTTTCTAAGTAAAGATTCTTCTTATAATGCATTCCCTTTTAGTCTAAAACACAATCTCTTGCCTTGAAACAGTGTTTAAGCCGAAAACAAAGCTGTTTCATAGTGTGAAAAAGATAAAGAACAGAGTTTCAAAGTAAAGTTTCTTCTAATAATGAATTCACTTACAATCTCTTGCCCTGAAACAGTGTTTATGGCGAATACAAAGCTGTTTCATAGTGTGAAAAAGGTAAAGAACAGTTTCAAAGTAAAGATTCTTCTTATAATGCATTATCTTTTAGTCTAAAACACAATCTCTTGCCCTGAAACAGTGTTTAAGTTGAATATAAAGCTTTTTCATAGTGTGAAAAAGGTAAAGAACAGTTTCAAAGTAAAGATTCTTCTTATAATGCATTCCCTTACAATCTCTTGCCCTGAAACAGTGTTTAAGGTGAATACAAAGTTGTTTCATATTGTGAAAAAGGTAAAGAACAGTTTCAAATTAAAGATTCTTCTTACAATGCATTATATTTTAGTCTAAAACACAATCTCTTGCCCTGAAACAGTGTTTAAGTTGAATATAAAGCTGTTTCATAGTGTGAAAAAGGTAAAGAACAGTTTCAAAGTAAAGATTCTTCTTATAATGCATTATATTTTAGTCTAAAACACAATCTCTTGCCCTGAAACAGTGTTTAAGTTGAATATAAAATTGTTTCATACTATGAAAAAGGTAAAGAACAGTTTCTAAGTAAAGATTCTTCTTATAATGCATTCCCTTTTAGTCTAAAACACAATCTCTTGCCTTGAAACAGTGTTTAAGCCGAAAACAAAGCTGTTTCATAGTGTGAAAAAGATAAAGAACAGAGTTTCAAAGTAAAGTTTCTTCTAATAATGAATTCACTTACAATCTCTTGCCCTGAAACAGTGTTTATGGCGAATACAAAGCTGTTTCATAGTGTGAAAAAGGTAAAGAACAGTTTCAAAGTAAAGATTCTTCTTATAATGCATTATCTTTTAGTCTAAAACACAATCTCTTGCCCTGAAACAGTGTTTAAGTTGAATATAAAGCTTTTTCATAGTGTGAAAAAGGTAAAGAACAGTTTCAAAGTAAAGATTCTTCTTATAATGCATTCCCTTACAATCTCTTGCCCTGAAGCAGTGTTTAAGGTGAATACAAAGTTGTTTCATAGTGTGAAAAAGGTAAAGAACATAGTTTCAAAGTAAAGATTCTTCTTATAATGCATTCCCTTTTAGTCTAAAACACAATCTCTTGCCCTGAAAAAATGTTTAAGTTGAATATAAAGCTGTTTCATAGTGTGAAAAAGGTAAAGAACAGAGTTTCAAAGTAAGATTCTTCTTATAATGCAATCCCTTACAATCTCTTGCCCTGAAACCGTGTTTAACGTGACTACAAAGCTGTTTCATAGTGTGAAAAAGGTAAAGAACAGTTTCAAAGTAAAGATTCTTCTTATAATGCATTATATTTTAGTCTAAAACACAATCTCTTGCCCTGAAACAGTGTTTAAGTTGAATATAAAGCTGTTTCATAGTGTGAAAAAGGTAAAAAACAGTTTCAAATTAAAGATTCTTCTTACAATGCATTATATTTTAGTCTAAAACACAATCTCTTGCCCTGAAACAGTGTTTAAGTTGAATATAAAGCTGTTTCATAGTGTGAAAAAGGTAAAGAACAGAGTTTCAAAGTAAAGATACTTCTTATAATGCATTCCCTTTTAGTCTAAAACACAATCTCTTGCCCTGAAACAGTGTTTAAGGCGAATACAAAGCTGTTTCATAGCGTGAAAAAGGTAAAGAACAGAGTTTCAAAGTAAAGTTTCCTCTTATAATGCATTCCCTTACAATCTCTTGCCCTGAAACAGTGTTTATGGCGAATACAAAGCTGTTTCATAGTGTGAAAAAGGTAAAGAACAGTTTCAAAGTAAAGATTCTTCTTATAATGCATTATCTTTTAGTCTAAAACACAATCTCTTGCCCTGAAACAGTGTTTAAGTTGAATATAAAGCTTTTTCATAGTGTGAAAAAGGTAAAGAACAGTTTCAAAGTAAAGATTCTTCTTATAATGCATTCCCTTACAATCTCTTGCCCTGAAACAGTGTTTAAGGTGAATACAAAGCTGTTTCATAGTGTGAAAAAGGTAAAGAACATAGTTTCAAAGTAAAGATTCTTCTTATAATGCATTCCCTTTTAGTCTAAAACACAATCTCTTGCCCTGAAACAATGTTTAAGTTGAATATAAAGCTGTTTCATAGTGTGAAAAAGGTAAAGAACAGAGTTTCAAAGTAAAGATTCTTCTTATAATGCATTCCCTTACAATCTCTTGCCCTGAAACCGTGTTTAACGTGACTACAAAGCTGTTTCATAGTGTGAAAAAGGTAAAGAACAGTTTCAAAGTAAAGATTCTTCTTATAATGCATTATATTTTAGTCTAAAACACAATCTCTTGCCCTGAAACAGTGTTTAAGTTGAATATAAAATTGTTTCATACTATGAAAAAGGTAAAGAACAGTTTCAAAGTAAAGATTCTTCTTATAATGCATTCCCTTTTAGTCTAAAACAAAATCTCTTGCCCTGAAATAGTGTTTTAAAATGAAAACAAAGCTGTTTCATAGTGTGAAAAAGGTAAAGAACAGAGTATCAAAGTAAAGTTTCTTCTTATAATGAATTCCCTTTTAGTCTAAAACACAATCTCTTGCCCTGAAACAATGTTTAATTTGAATATAAAGCTTTTTCATAGTGTGAAAAAGGTAAAGAACAGTTTCAAAGTAAAGATTCTTCTTATAATGCATTCCCTTACAATCTCTTGCCCTGAAACAGTGTTTAAGGCGAATACAAACCTGTTTCATAGTGTGAAAAAGGTAAAGAACAGTTTCAAAGTAAAGATTCTTCTAATAATGCATTCCCTTTTAGTCTAAAACACAATCTCTTGCCCTGAAACAGTGTTTAAGGCGAATACAAACCTGTTTCATAGTGTGAAAAAGGTAAAGAACAGAGTTTCAAGTTAAAGATTCTTCTTATAATGCATTCCCTTTTAGTCTAAAACACAATCTCTTGCCCTGAAACAGTGTTTAAGGTGAATACAAAGCTGTTTCATAGTGTGAAAAAGGTAAATTACAGTTTCAAAGTAAAGATTCTTCTTATAATGCATTCCCTTTTAGTCTAAAACACAATCTCTTGCCCTGAAACAGTGTTTAAGGTGAATACAAAGCTGTTTCATAGTGTGAAAAAGGTAAAGAACATAGTTTCAAAGTAAAGATTCTTTTTATAATTCATTCCCTTTTAGTCTAAAACACAATCTCTTGCCTTGAAACAGTGTTTAAGGCGAATACAAAGCTGTTTCATAGTGTGAAAAAGGTAAAGAACAGAGTTTCAAAGTAAAGTTTCTACTAATAATGAATTCCCTTACAATCTCTTGCCCTGAAACAGTGTTTAAGGCGAATACAAAGCTGTTTCATAGTGTGAAAAAGGTAAAGAACAGTTTCAAAGTAAAGATTCCTCTTATAATGCATTCCCTTACAATCTCTTGCCCTGAAACAGTGTTTATGGCGAATACAAAGCTGTTTCATAGTGTGAAAAAGGTAAAGAACAGTTTCAAAGTAAAGATTCTTCTTATAATGCATTATCTTTTAGTCTAAAACACAATCTCTTGCCCTGAAACAGTGTTTAAGTTGATTGTAAAGCTGTTTCATAGTGTGAAAAAGGTAAAGAACAGATTTTCAAATAAAGATTCTTCTTATAATGCATTCCCTTTTAGTCTAAAACACAATCTCTTGCCCTGAAACAGTGTTTTAAGGTGAATACAAAGCTGTTTCATAGTGTGAAAAAGGTAAAGAACAGTTTCAAAGTAAAGATTCCTCTTATAATGCATTCCCTTACAATCTCTTGCCCTGAAACAGTGTTTATGGCGAATACAAAGCTGTTTCATAGTGTGAAAAAGGTAAAGAACAGTTTCAAAGTAAAGATTCTTCTTATAATGCATTATCTTTTAGTCTAAAACACAATCTCTTGCCCTGAAACAGTGTTTAAGTTGAATATAAAGCTTTTTCATAGTGTGAAAAAGGTAAAGAACAGTTTCAAAGTAAAGATTCTTCTTATAATGCATTCCCTTACAATCTCTTGCCCTGAAACAGTGTTTAAGGTGAATACAAAGCTGTTTCATAGTGTGAAAAAGGTAAAGAACATAGTTTCAAAGTAAAGATTCTTCTTATAATGCATTCCCTTTTAGTCTAAAACAAAATCTCTTGCCCTGAAATAGTGTTTTAAAATGAATACAAAGCTGTTTCATAGTGTGAAAAAGGTAAAGAACAGAGTTTCAAGTTAAAGATTCTTCTTATAATGCATTCCCTTTTAGTCTAAAACACAATCTCTTGCCCTGAAACAGTGTTTAAGGTGAATACAAAGCTGTTTCATAGTGTGAAAAAGGTAAATTACAGTTTCAAAGTAAAGATTCTTCTTATAATGCATTCCCTTTTAGTCTAAAACACAATCTCTTGCCCTGAAACAGTGTTTAAGGTGAATACAAAGCTGTTTCATAGTGTGAAAAAGGTAAAGAACATAGTTTCAAAGTAAAGATTCTTTTTATAATTCATTCCCTTTTAGTCTAAAACACAATCTCTTGCCTTGAAACAGTGTTTAAGGCGAATACAAAGCTGTTTCATAGTGTGAAAAAGGTAAAGAACAGAGTTTCAAAGTAAAGTTTCTACTAATAATGAATTCCCTTACAATCTCTTGCCCTGAAACAGTGTTTAAGGCGAATACAAAGCTGTTTCATAGTGTGAAAAAGGTAAAGAACAGAGTTTCAAGTTAAAGATTCTTCTTATAATGCATTCCCTTTTAGTCTAAAACACAATCTCTTGCCCTGAAACAGTGTTTAAGGTGAATACAAAGCTGTTTCATAGTGTGAAAAAGGTAAATTACAGTTTCAAAGTAAAGATTCTTCTTATAATGCATTCCCTTTTAGTCTAAAACACAATCTCTTGCCCTGAAACAGTGTTTAAGGTGAATACAAAGCTGTTTCATAGTGTGAAAAAGGTAAAGAACATAGTTTCAAAGTAAAGATTCTTTTTATAATTCATTCCCTTTTAGTCTAAAACACAATCTCTTGCCTTGAAACAGTGTTTAAGGCGAATACAAAGCTGTTTCATAGTGTGAAAAAGGTAAAGAACAGAGTTTCAAAGTAAAGTTTCTACTAATAATGAATTCCCTTACAATCTCTTGCCCTGAAACAGTGTTTAAGGCGAATACAAAGCTGTTTCATAGTGTGAAAAAGGTAAAGAACAGTTTCAAAGTAAAGATTCCTCTTATAATGCATTCCCTTACAATCTCTTGCCCTGAAACAGTGTTTATGGCGAATACAAAGCTGTTTCATAGTGTGAAAAAGGTAAAGAACAGTTTCAAAGTAAAGATTCTTCTTATAATGCATTATCTTTTAGTCTAAAACACAATCTCTTGCCCTGAAACAGTGTTTAAGTTGATTGTAAAGCTGTTTCATAGTGTGAAAAAGGTAAAGAACAGTTTCAAAGTAAAGATTCTTCTTATAATGCATTCCCTTTTAGTCTAAAACACAATCTCTTGCCCTGAAACAATGTTTAAGTTGAATATAAAGCTGTTTCATAGTGTGAAAAAGATAAAGAACAGAGTTTCAAAGTAAAGATTCTTCTTATAATGCATTCCCTTTTAGTCTAAAACACAATCTCTTGCCTTGAAACAGTGTTTAAGGCGAATACAAAGCTGTTTCATAGCGTGAAAAAGGTAAAGAACAGAGTTTCAAAGTAAAGTTTCCTCTTATAATGCATTCCCTTACAATCTCTTGCCCTGAAACAGTGTTTATGGCGAATACAAAGCTGTTTCATAGTGTGAAAAAGGCAAAGAACAGTTTCAAAGTAAAGATTCTTCTTATAATGCATTATCTTTTAGTCTAAAACACAATCTCTTGCCCTGAAACAGTGTTTAAGTTGAATATAAAGCTTTTTCATAGTGTGAAAAAGGTAAAGAACAGTTTCAAAGTAAAGATTCTTCTTATAATGCATTCCCTAACAATCTCTTGCCCTGAAACAGTGTTTAAGGTGAATACAAAGCTGTTTCATAGTGTGAAAAAGGTAAAGAACATAGTTTCAAAGTAAAGATTCTTCTTAAAATGCATTCCCTTTTAGTCTAAAACACAATCTCTTGCCTTGAAACAGTGTTTAAGGCGAAAACAAAGCTGTTTCATAGCGTGAAAAAGGTAAAGAACAGAGTTTCAACTTAAAGATTCTTCTTATAATGCATTCCCTTTTAGTCTAAAACAAAATCTCTTGCCCTGAAATAGTGTTTTAAAATGAATACAAAGCTGTTTCATAGTGTGAAAAAGGTAAAGAACCGAGTTTCAAGTTAAAGATTCTTCTTATAATGCATTATATTTTAGTCTAAAACAAAATCTCTTGCCCTGAAACAGTGTTTAAGGTGAATACAAAGCTGTTTCATAGTGTGAAAAAGGTAAAGAACAGAGTATCAAAGTAAAGTTTCTTCTTATAATGAATTCCCTTTTAGTCTAAAACACAATCTCTTGCCCTGAAACAATGTTTAAGTTGAATATAAAGCTTTTTCATAGTGTGAAAAAGGTAAAGAACAGTTTCAAAGTAAAGATTCTTCTAATAATGCATTCCCTTTTAGTCTAAAACACAATCTCTTGCCCTGAAACAGTGTTTAAGGTGAACACAAAGCTGTTTCATAGTGTGAAAAAGGTAAAGAACAGTTTCAAAGTAAAGATTCTTCTTATAATGCATTATATTTTAGTCTAAAACACAATCTCTTGCCATGAAACAGTGTTTAAGTTGAATATAAAGCTGTTTCATAGTGTGAAAAAGGTAAAGAACAGTTTCAAATTAAAGATTCTTCTTACAATGCATTATATTTTAGTCTAAAACACAATCTCTTGCCCTGAAACAGTGTTTAAGTTGAATATAAAGCTGTTTCATAGTGTGAAAAAGGTAAAGAACAGAGTTTCAAAGTAAAGATACTTCTTATAATGCATTCCCTTTTAGTCTAAAACACAATCTCTTGCCCTGAAACAGTGTTTAAGGCGAATACAAAGCTGTTTCATAGCGTGAAAAAGGTAAAGAACAGAGTTTCAAAGTAAAGTTTCCTCTTATAATGCATTCCCTTACAATCTCTTGCCCTGAAACAGTGTTTATGGCGAATACAAAGCTGTTTCATAGTGTGAAAAAGGTAAAGAACAGTTTCAAAGTAAAGATTCTTCTTATAATGCATTATCTTTTAGTCTAAAACACAATCTCTTGCCCTGAAACAGTGTTTAAGTTGAATATAAAGCTTTTTCATAGTGTGAAAAAGGTAAAGAACAGTTTCAAAGTAAAGATTCTTCTTATAATGCATTCCCTTACAATCTCTTGCCCTGAAACAGTGTTTAAGGTGAATACAAAGTTGTTTCATATTGTGAAAAAGGTAAAGAACAGTTTCAAATTAAAGATTCTTCTTACAATGCATTATATTTTAGTCTAAAACACAATCTCTTGCCCTGAAACAGTGTTTAAGTTGAATATAAAGCTGTTTCATAGTGTGAAAAAGGTAAAGAACAGTTTCAAAGTAAAGATTCTTCTTATAATGCATTCCCTTACAATCTCTTGCCCTGAAACAGTGTTTAAGGTGAATACAAAGTTGTTTCATAGTGTGAAAAAGGTAAAGAACATAGTTTCAAAGTAAAGATTCTTCTTATAATGCATTCCCTTTTAGTCTAAAACACAATCTCTTGCCCTGAAACAATGTTTAAGTTGAATATAAAGCTGTTTCATAGTGTGAAAAAGGTAAAGAACAGAGTTTCAAAGTAAGATTCTTCTTATAATGCAATCCCTTACAATCTCTTGCCCTGAATCCGTGTTTAACGTGACTACAAAGCTGTTTCATAGTGTGAAAAAGGTAAAGAACAGTTTCAAAGTAAAGATTCTTCTTATAATGCATTATCTTTTAGTCTAAAACACAATCTCTTGCCCTGAAACAGTGTTTAAGTTGAATATAAAATTGTTTCATACTATGAAAAAGGTAAAGAACAGTTTCTAAGTAAAGATTCTTCTTATAATGCATTCCCTTTTAGTCTAAAACACAATCTCTTGCCTTGAAACAGTGTTTAAGCCGAAAACAAAGCTGTTTCATAGTGTGAAAAAGATAAAGAACAGAGTTTCAAAGTAAAGTTTCTTCTAATAATGAATTCACTTACAATCTCTTGCCCTGAAACAGTGTTTATGGCGAATACAAAGCTGTTTCATAGTGTGAAAAAGGTAAAGAACAGTTTCAAAGTAAAGATTCTTCTTATAATGCATTATCTTTTAGTCTAAAACACAATCTCTTGCCCTGAAACAGTGTTTAAGTTGAATATAAAGCTTTTTCATAGTGTGAAAAAGGTAAAGAACAGTTTCAAAGTAAAGATTCTTCTTATAATGCATTCCCTTACAATCTCTTGCCCTGAAACAGTGTTTAAGGTGAATACAAAGTTGTTTCATATTGTGAAAAAGGTAAAGAACAGTTTCAAATTAAAGATTCTTCTTACAATGCATTATATTTTAGTCTAAAACACAATCTCTTGCCCTGAAACAGTGTTTAAGTTGAATATAAAGCTGTTTCATAGTGTGAAAAAGGTAAAGAACAGTTTCAAAGTAAAGATTCTTCTTATAATGCATTCCCTTACAATCTCTTGCCCTGACACAGTGTTTAAGGTGAATACAAAGTTGTTTCATAGTGTGAAAAAGGTAAAGAACATAGTTTCAAAGTAAAGATTCTTCTTATAATGCATTCCCTTTTAGTCTAAAACACAATCTCTTGCCCTGAAACAATGTTTAAGTTGAATATAAAGCTGTTTCATAGTGTGAAAAAGGTAAAGAACAGAGTTTCAAAGTAAGATTCTTCTTATAATGCAATCCCTTACAATCTCTTGCCCTGAATCCGTGTTTAACGTGACTACAAAGCTGTTTCATAGTGTGAAAAAGGTAAAGAACAGTTTCAAAGTAAAGATTCTTCTTATAATGCATTATATTTTAGTCTAAAACACAATCTCTTGCCCTGAAACAGTGTTTAAGTTGAATATAAAATTGTTTCATACTATGAAAAAGGTAAAGAACAGTTTCAAAGTAAAGATTCTTCTTATAATGCATTCCCTTTTAGTCTAAAACACAATCTCTTGCCTTGAAACAGTGTTTAAGGCGAAAACAAAGCTGTTTCATAGTGTGAAAAAGATAAAGAACAGAGTTTCAAAGTAAAGTTTCTTCTAATAATGAATTCACTTACAATCTCTTGCCCTGAAACAGTGTTTATGGCGAATACAAAGCTGTTTCATAGTGTGAAAAAGGTAAAGAACAGTTTCAAAGTAAAGATTCTTCTTATAATGCATTATGTTTTAGTCTAAAACACAATCTCTTGCCCTGAAACAGTGTTTAAGTTGATTGTAAAGCTGTTTCATAGTGTGAAAAAGGTAAAGAACAGTTTCAAAGTAAAGATTCTTCTTATAATGCATTCCCTTACAATCTCTTGCCCTGAAACAGTGTTTAAGGCGAATACAAACCTGTTTCATAGTGTGAAAAAGGTAAAGAACAGTTTCAAAGTAAAGATTCTTCTAATAATGCATTCCCTTTTAGTCTAAAACACAATCTCTTGCCCTGAAACAGTGTTTAAGGTGAACACAAAGCTGTTTCATAGTGTGAAAAAGGTAAAGAACAGTTTCAAAGTAAAGATTCTTCTTATAATGCATTATATTTTAGTCTAAAACACAATCTCTTGCCCTGAAACAGTGTTTAAGTTGAATATAAAGCTGTATCATAGTGTGAAAAAGGTAAAAAACAGTTTCAAATTAAAGATTCTTCTTACAATGCATTATATTTTAGTCTAAAACACAATCTCTTGCCCTGAAACAGTGTTTAAGGTGAATACAAAGCTGTTTCATAGTGTGAAAAAGGTAAAGAACATAGTTTCAAAGTAAAGATTCTTCTTATAATGCATTCCCTTTTAGTCTAAAACACAATCTCTTGCCCTGAAACAATGTTTAAGTTGAATATAAAGCTGTTTCATAGTGTGAAAAAGGTAAAGAACAGAGTTTCAAAGTAAAGATTCTTCTTATAATGCATTCCCTTACAATCTCTTGCCCTGAAACCGTGTTTAACGTGACTACAAAGCTGTTTCATAGTGTGAAAAAGGTAAAGAACAGTTTCAAAGTAAAGATTCTTCTTATAATGCATTATATTTTAGTCTAAAACACAATCTCTTGCCCTGAAACAGTGTTTAAGTTGAATATAAAATTGTTTCATACTATGAAAAAGGTAAAGAACAGTTTCAAAGTAAAGATTCTTCTTATAATGCATTCCCTTTTAGTCTAAAACAAAATCTCTTGCCCTGAAATAGTGTTTTAAAATGAATACAAAGCTGTTTCATAGTGTGAAAAAGGTAAAGAACAGAGTATCAAAGTAAAGATTCTTCTTATAATGCATTCCCTTTTAGTCTAAAACAAAATCTCTTGCCCTGAAATAGTGTTTTAAAATGAATACAAAGCTGTTTCATAGTGTGAAAAAGGTAAAGAACAGAGTATCAAAGTAAAGTTTCTTCTAATAATGAATTCACTTACAATCTCTTGCCCTGAAACAGTGTTTATGGCGAATACAAAGCTGTTTCATAGTGTGAAAAAGGTAAAGAACAGTTTCAAAGTAAAGATTCTTCTTATAATGCATTATGTTTTAGTCTAAAACACAATCTCTTGCCCTGATACAGTGTTTAAGTTGATTGTAAAGCTGTTTCATAGTGTGAAAAAGGTAAAGAACAGTTTCAAAGTAAAGATTCTTCTTATAATGCATTCCCTTACAATCTCTTGCCCTGAAACAGTGTTTAAGGCGAATACAAACCTGTTTCATAGTGTGAAAAAGGTAAAGAACAGTTTCAAAGTAAAGATTCTTCTAATAATGCATTCCCTTTTAGTCTAAAACACAATCTCTTGCCCTGAAACAGTGTTTAAGGTGAACACAAAGCTGTTTCATAGTGTGAAAAAGGTAAAGAACAGTTTCAAAGTAAAGATTCTTCTTATAATGCATTATATTTTAGTCTAAAACACAATCTCTTGCCCTGAAACAGTGTTTAAGTTGAATATAAAGCTGTATCATAGTGTGAAAAAGGTAAAAAACAGTTTCAAATTAAAGATTCTTCTTACAATGCATTATATTTTAGTCTAAAACACAATCTCTTGCCCTGAAACAGTGTTTAAGGTGAATACAAAGCTGTTTCATAGTGTGAAAAAGGTAAAGAACATAGTTTCAAAGTAAAGATTCTTCTTATAATGCATTCCCTTTTAGTCTAAAACACAATCTCTTGCCCTGAAACAATGTTTAAGTTGAATATAAAGCTGTTTCATAGTGTGAAAAAGGTAAAGAACAGAGTTTCAAAGTAAAGATTCTTCTTATAATGCATTCCCTTACAATCTCTTGCCCTGAAACCGTGTTTAACGTGACTACAAAGCTGTTTCATAGTGTGAAAAAGGTAAAGAACAGTTTCAAAGTAAAGATTCTTCTTATAATGCATTATATTTTAGTCTAAAACACAATCTCTTGCCCTGAAACAGTGTTTAAGTTGAATATAAAATTGTTTCATACTATGAAAAAGGTAAAGAACAGTTTCAAAGTAAAGATTCTTCTTATAATGCATTCCCTTTTAGTCTAAAACAAAATCTCTTGCCCTGAAATAGTGTTTTAAAATGAATACAAAGCTGTTTCATAGTGTGAAAAAGGTAAAGAACAGAGTATCAAAGTAAAGTTTCTTCTTATAATGAATTCCCTTTTAGTCTAAAACACAATCTCTTGCCCTGAAACAATGTTTAATTTGAATATAAAGCTTTTTCATAGTGTGAAAAAGGTAAAGAACAGTTTCAAAGTAAAGATTCTTCTTATAATGCATTCCCTTACAATCTCTTGCCCTGAAACAGTGTTTAAGGCGAATACAAACCTGTTTCATAGTGTGAAAAAGGTAAAGAACAGTTTCAAAGTAAAGATTCTTCTAATAATGCATTCCCTTTTAGTCTAAAACACAATCTCTTGCCCTGAAACAGTGTTTAAGGCGAATACAAACCTGTTTCATAGTGTGAAAAAGGTAAAGAACAGTTTCAAAGTAAAGATTCTTCTTATAATGCATTATATTTTAGTCTAAAACACAATCTCTTGCCCTGAAACAGTGTTTAAGGCGAATACAAAGCTGTTTCATAGTGTGAAAAAGGTAAAGAACAGTTTCAAAGTAAAGATTCTTCTTATAATGCATTGCCTTACAATCTCTTGCCCTGAAACAGTGTTTAAGGCGAATACAAAGCTGTTTCATAGTCTGAAAAAGGTAAAGTACAGTTTCAAAGTAAAGATTCTTCTTATAATGCATTCCCTTTTAGTCTAAAACACAATCTCTTGCCCTGAAACAGTGTTTAAGGTGAATACAAAGCTGTTTCATAGTGTGAAAAAGGTAAAGAACATAGTTTCAAAGTAAAGATTCTTTTTATAATTCATTCCCTTTTAGTCTAAAACACAATCTCTTGCCTTGAAACAGTGTTTAAGGCGAATACAAAGCTGTTTCATAGTGTGAAAAAGTTAAAGAACAGAGTTTCAAATTAAAGTTTCTTCTAATAATGAATTCCCTTACAATCTCTTGCCCTGAAACAGTGTTTAAGGCGAATACAAAGCTGTTTCATAGTGTGAAAAAGGTAAAGAACAGTTTCAAAGTAAAGATTCTTCTTATAATGCATTGCCTTACAATCTCTTGCCCTGAAACAGTGTTTAAGGCGAATACAAAGCTTTTTCATAGTCTGAAAAAGGTAAAGTACAGTTTCAAAGTAAAGATTCTTCTTATAATGCATTATATTTTAGTCTAAAACACAATCTCTTGCCCTGAAACAGTGTTTAAGTTGAATATAAAGCTGTTTCATAGTGTGAAAAAGGTAAAGAACAGAGTTTCTAAGTAAAGATTCTTCTTATAATGCATTCCCTTTTAGTCTAAAACACAATCTCTTGCCCTGAAACAATGTTTACGTTGAATAAAAGCTGTTTCATAGTGTGAAAAAGGTAAAGAACATAGTTTCAAAGTAAAGATTCTTTTTATAATTCATTCCCTTTTAGTCTAAAACACAATCTCTTGCCTTGAAACAGTGTTTAAGGAGAATACAAAGCTGTTTCATAGTGTGAAAAAGGTAAAGAACAGAGTTTCAAAGTAATGTTTCTTCTAATAATGAATTCCCTTACAATCTCTTGCCCTGGAACAGTGTTTAAGGCGAATACAAAGCTGTTTCATAGTGTGAAAAAGGTAAAGAACAGTTTCAAAGTAAAGATTCTTCTTATAATGCATTCCCTTACAATCTCTTGCCCTGAAACAGTGTTTAAGGCAAATACAAAGCTGTTTCATAGTGTGAAAAAGGTAAAGAACAGTTTCAAAGTAAAGATTCTTCTTATAATGCATTCCCTTTTAGTCTAAAACACAATCTCTTGCCCTGAAACAGTGTTTAAGTTGATTGTAAAGCTGTTTCATAGTGTGAAAAAGGTAAAGAACAGTTTCAAAGTAAAGATTCTTCTTATAATGCATTCCCTTTTAGTCTAAAACACAATCTCTTGCCCTGAAACAATGTTTAAGTTGAATATAAAGCTGTTTCATAGTGTGAAAAAGATAAAGAACAGAGTTTCAAAGTAAAGATTCTTCTTATAATGCATTCCCTTTTAGTCTAAAACACAATCTCTTGCCCTGAAACAGTGTTTAAGGCGAATACAAAGCTGTTTCATAGCGTGAAAAAGGTAAAGAACAGAGTTTCAAAGTAAAGTTTCCTCTTATAATGCATTCCCTTACAATCTCTTGCCCTGAAACAGTGTTTATGGCGAATACAAAGCTGTTTCATAGTGTGAAAAAGGCAAAGAACAGTTTCAAAGTAAAGATTCTTCTTATAATGCATTATCTTTTAGTCTAAAACACAATCTCTTGCCCTGAAACAGTGTTTAAGTTGAATATAAAGCTTTTTCATAGTGTGAAAAAGGTAAAGAACAGTTTCAAAGTAAAGATTCTTCTTATAATGCATTCCCTTACAATCTCTTGACCTGAAACAGTGTTTAAGGTGAATACAAAGCTGTTTCATAGTGTGAAAAAGGTAAAGAACATAGTTTCAAAGTAAAGATTCTTCTTAAAATGCATTCCCTTTTAGTCTAAAACACAATCTCTTGCCTTGAAACAGTGTTTAAGGCGAAAACAAAGCTGTTTCATAGCGTGAAAAAGGTAAAGAACAGAGTTTCAACTTAAAGATTCTTCTTATAATGCATTCCCTTTTAGTCTAAAACAAAATCTCTTGCCCTGAAATAGTGTTTTAAAATGAATACAAAGCTGTTTCATAGTGTGAAAAAGGTAAAGAACAGAGTTTCAAGTTAAAGATTCTTCTTATAATGCATTATATTTTAGTCTAAAACAAAATCTCTTGCCCTGAAACAGTGTTTAAGGTGAATACAAAGCTGTTTCATAGTGTGAAAAAGGTAAAGAACAGAGTATCAAAGTAAAGTTTCTTCTTATAATGAATTCCCTTTTAGTCTAAAACACAATCTCTTGCCCTGAAACAATGTTTAAGTTGAATATAAAGCTTTTTCATAGTGTGAAAAAGGTAAAGAACAGTTTCAAAGTAAAGATTCTTCTAATAATGCATTCCCTTTTAGTCTAAAACACAATCTCTTGCCCTGAAACAGTGTTTAAGGTGAACACAAAGCTGTTTCATAGTGTGAAAAAGGTAAAGAACAGTTTCAAAGTAAAGATTCTTCTTATAATGCATTATATTTTAGTCTAAAACACAATCTCTTGCCCTGAAACAGTGTTTAAGTTGAATATAAAGCTGTTTCATAGTGTGAAAAAGGTAAAGAACAGTTTCAAATTAAAGATTCTTCTTACAATGCATTATATTTTAGTCTAAAACACAATCTCTTGCCCTGAAACAGTGTTTAAGTTGAATATAAAGCTGTTTCATAGTGTGAAAAAGGTAAAGAACAGAGTTTCAAAGTAAAGATACTTCTTATAATGCATTCCCTTTTAGTCTAAAACACAATCTCTTGCCCTGAAACAGTGTTTAAGGCGAATACAAAGCTGTTTCATAGCGTGAAAAAGGTAAAGAACAGAGTTTCAAAGTAAAGTTTCCTCTTATAATGCATTCCCTTACAATCTCTTGCCCTGAAACAGTGTTTATGGCGAATACAAAGCTGTTTCATAGTGTGAAAAAGGTAAAGAACAGTTTCAAAGTAAAGATTCTTCTTATAATGCATTATCTTTTAGTCTAAAACACAATCTCTTGCCCTGAAACAGTGTTTAAGTTGAATATAAAGCTTTTTCATAGTGTGAAAAAGGTAAAGAACAGTTTCAAAGTAAAGATTCTTCTTATAATGCATTCCCTTACAATCTCTTGCCCTGAAACAGTGTTTAAGGTGAATACAAAGTTGTTTCATATTGTGAAAAAGGTAAAGAACAGTTTCAAATTAAAGATTCTTCTTACAATGCATTATATTTTAGTCTAAAACACAATCTCTTGCCCTGAAACAGTGTTTAAGTTGAATATAAAGCTGTTTCATAGTGTGAAAAAGGTAAAGAACAGTTTCAAAGTAAAGATTCTTCTTATAATGCATTCCCTTACAATCTCTTGCCCTGAAACAGTGTTTAAGGTGAATACAAAGTTGTTTCATAGTGTGAAAAAGGTAAAGAACATAGTTTCAAAGTAAAGATTCTTCTTATAATGCATTCCCTTTTAGTCTAAAACACAATCTCTTGCCCTGAAACAATGTTTAAGTTGAATATAAAGCTGTTTCATAGTGTGAAAAAGGTAAAGAACAGAGTTTCAAAGTAAGATTCTTCTTATAATGCAATCCCTTACAATCTCTTACCCTGAATCCGTGTTTAACGTGACTACAAAGCTGTTTCATAGTGTGAAAAAGGTAAAGAACAGTTTCAAAGTAAAGATTCTTCTTATAATGCATTATATTTTAGTCTAAAACACAATCTCTTGCCCTGAAACAGTGTTTAAGTTGAATATAAAATTGTTTCATACTATGAAAAAGGTAAAGAACAGTTTCTAAGTAAAGATTCTTCTTATAATGCATTCCCTTTTAGTCTAAAACACAATCTCTTGCCTTGAAACAGTGTTTAAGCCGAAAACAAAGCTGTTTCATAGTGTGAAAAAGATAAAGAACAGAGTTTCAAAGTAAAGTTTCTTCTAATAATGAATTCACTTACAATCTCTTGCCCTGAAACAGTGTTTATGGCGAATACAAAGCTGTTTCATAGTGTGAAAAAGGTAAAGAACAGTTTCAAAGTAAAGATTCTTCTTATAATGCATTATCTTTTAGTCTAAAACACAATCTCTTGCCCTGAAACAGTGTTTAAGTTGAATATAAAGCTTTTTCATAGTGTGAAAAAGGTAAAGAACAGTTTCAAAGTAAAGATTCTTCTTATAATGCATTCCCTTACAATCTCTTGCCCTGAAACAGTGTTTAAGGTGAATACAAAGTTGTTTCATATTGTGAAAAAGGTAAAGAACAGTTTCAAATTAAAGATTCTTCTTACAATGCATTATATTTTAGTCTAAAACACAATCTCTTGCCCTGAAACAGTGTTTAAGTTGAATATAAAGCTGTTTCATAGTGTGAAAAAGGTAAAGAACAGTTTCAAAGTAAAGATTCTTCTTATAATGCATTATATTTTAGTCTAAAACACAATCTCTTGCCCTGAAACAGTGTTTAAGTTGAATATAAAATTGTTTCATACTATGAAAAAGGTAAAGAACAGTTTCTAAGTAAAGATTCTTCTTATAATGCATTCCCTTTTAGTCTAAAACACAATCTCTTGCCTTGAAACAGTGTTTAAGCCGAAAACAAAGCTGTTTCATAGTGTGAAAAAGATAAAGAACAGAGTTTCAAAGTAAAGTTTCTTCTAATAATGAATTCACTTACAATCTCTTGCCCTGAAACAGTGTTTATGGCGAATACAAAGCTGTTTCATAGTGTGAAAAAGGTAAAGAACAGTTTCAAAGTAAAGATTCTTCTTATAATGCATTATCTTTTAGTCTAAAACACAATCTCTTGCCCTGAAACAGTGTTTAAGTTGAATATAAAGCTTTTTCATAGTGTGAAAAAGGTAAAGAACAGTTTCAAAGTAAAGATTCTTCTTATAATGCATTCCCTTACAATCTCTTGCCCTGAAGCAGTGTTTAAGGTGAATACAAAGTTGTTTCATAGTGTGAAAAAGGTAAAGAACATAGTTTCAAAGTAAAGATTCTTCTTATAATGCATTCCCTTTTAGTCTAAAACACAATCTCTTGCCCTGAAAAAATGTTTAAGTTGAATATAAAGCTGTTTCATAGTGTGAAAAAGGTAAAGAACAGAGTTTCAAAGTAAGATTCTTCTTATAATGCAATCCCTTACAATCTCTTGCCCTGAAACCGTGTTTAACGTGACTACAAAGCTGTTTCATAGTGTGAAAAAGGTAAAGAACAGTTTCAAAGTAAAGATTCTTCTTATAATGCATTATATTTTAGTCTAAAACACAATCTCTTGCCCTGAAACAGTGTTTAAGTTGAATATAAAGCTGTTTCATAGTGTGAAAAAGGTAAAAAACAGTTTCAAATTAAAGATTCTTCTTACAATGCATTATATTTTAGTCTAAAACACAATCTCTTGCCCTGAAACAGTGTTTAAGTTGAATATAAAGCTGTTTCATAGTGTGAAAAAGGTAAAGAACAGAGTTTCAAAGTAAAGATACTTCTTATAATGCATTCCCTTTTAGTCTAAAACACAATCTCTTGCCCTGAAACAGTGTTTAAGGCGAATACAAAGCTGTTTCATAGCGTGAAAAAGGTAAAGAACAGAGTTTCAAAGTAAAGTTTCCTCTTATAATGCATTCCCTTACAATCTCTTGCCCTGAAACAGTGTTTATGGCGAATACAAAGCTGTTTCATAGTGTGAAAAAGGTAAAGAACAGTTTCAAAGTAAAGATTCTTCTTATAATGCATTATCTTTTAGTCTAAAACACAATCTCTTGCCCTGAAACAGTGTTTAAGTTGAATATAAAGCTTTTTCATAGTGTGAAAAAGGTAAAGAACAGTTTCAAAGTAAAGATTCTTCTTATAATGCATTCCCTTACAATCTCTTGCCCTGAAACAGTGTTTAAGGTGAATACAAAGCTGTTTCATAGTGTGAAAAAGGTAAAGAACATAGTTTCAAAGTAAAGATTCTTCTTATAATGCATTCCCTTTTAGTCTAAAACACAATCTCTTGCCCTGAAACAATGTTTAAGTTGAATATAAAGCTGTTTCATAGTGTGAAAAAGGTAAAGAACAGAGTTTCAAAGTAAAGATTCTTCTTATAATGCATTCCCTTACAATCTCTTGCCCTGAAACCGTGTTTAACGTGACTACAAAGCTGTTTCATAGTGTGAAAAAGGTAAAGAACAGTTTCAAAGTAAAGATTCTTCTTATAATGCATTATATTTTAGTCTAAAACACAATCTCTTGCCCTGAAACAGTGTTTAAGTTGAATATAAAATTGTTTCATACTATGAAAAAGGTAAAGAACAGTTTCAAAGTAAAGATTCTTCTTATAATGCATTCCCTTTTAGTCTAAAACAAAATCTCTTGCCCTGAAATAGTGTTTTAAAATGAATACAAAGCTGTTTCATAGTGTGAAAAAGGTAAAGAACAGAGTATCAAAGTAAAGTTTCTTCTTATAATGAATTCCCTTTTAGTCTAAAACACAATCTCTTGCCCTGAAACAATGTTTAATTTGAATATAAAGCTTTTTCATAGTGTGAAAAAGGTAAAGAACAGTTTCAAAGTAAAGATTCTTCTTATAATGCATTCCCTTACAATCTCTTGCCCTGAAACAGTGTTTAAGGCGAATACAAACCTGTTTCATAGTGTGAAAAAGGTAAAGAACAGTTTCAAAGTAAAGATTCTTCTAATAATGCATTCCCTTTTAGTCTAAAACACAATCTCTTGCCCTGAAACAGTGTTTAAGGCGAATACAAACCTGTTTCATAGTGTGAAAAAGGTAAAGAACAGTTTCAAAGTAAAGATTCTTCTTATAATGCATTATATTTTAATCTAAAACACAATCTCTTGCCCTGAAACAGTGTTTAAGGCGAATACAAAGCTGTTTCATAGTGTGAAAAAGGTAAAGAACAGTTTCAAAGTAAAGATTCTTCTTATAATGCATTGCCTTACAATCTCTTGCCCTGAAACAGTGTTTAAGGCGAATACAAAGCTGTTTCATAGTCTGAAAAAGGTAAAGTACAGTTTCAAAGTAAAGATTCTTCTTATAATGCATTCCCTTTTAGTCTAAAACACAATCTCTTGCCCTGAAACAGTGTTTAAGGTGAATACAAAGCTGTTTCATAGTGTGAAAAAGGTAAAGAACATAGTTTCAAAGTAAAGATTCTTTTTATAATTCATTCCCTTTTAGTCTAAAACACAATCTCTTGCCTTGAAACAGTGTTTAAGGCGAATACAAAGCTGTTTCATAGTGTGAAAAAGTTAAAGAACAGAGTTTCAAATTAAAGTTTCTTCTAATAATGAATTCCCTTACAATCTCTTGCCCTGAAACAGTGTTTAAGGCGAATACAAAGCTGTTTCATAGTGTGAAAAAGGTAAAGAACAGTTTCAAAGTAAAGATGCTTCTTATAATGCATTGCCTTACAATCTCTTGCCCTGAAACAGTGTTTAAGGCGAATACAAAGCTTTTTCATAGTCTGAAAAAGGTAAAGTACAGTTTCAAAGTAAAGATTCTTCTTATAATGCATTATATTTTAGTCTAAAACACAATCTCTTGCCCTGAAACAGTGTTTAAGTTGAATATAAAGCTGTTTCATAGTGTTAAAAAGGTAAAGAACAGAGTTTCAAAGTAAAGTTTCTTCTAATAATGAATTCCCTTACAATCTCTTGCCCTGAAACAATGTTTATGGCGAATACAACGCTTTTTCACAGTGTGAAAAAGGTAAAGTACAGTTTCAAAGTAAAGATTCTTCTTAAAATGCATTATATTTTAGTCTAAAACACAATCTCTTGCCCTGAAACAGTGTTTAAGTTGAATATAAAGCTGTTTCATAGTGTGAAAAAGGTAAAGAACAGAGTTTCTAAGTAAAGATTCTTCTTATAATGCATTCCCTTTTAGTCTAAAACACAATCTCTTGCCCTGAAACAATGTTTACGTTGAATAAAAGCTGTTTCATAGTGTGAAAAAGGTAAAGAACATAGTTTCAAAGTAAAGATTCTTTTTATAATTCATTCCCTTTTAGTCTAAAACACAATCTCTTGCCTTGAAACAGTGTTTAAGGAGAATACAAAGCTGTTTCATAGTGTGAAAAAGGTAAAGAACAGAGTTTCAAAGTAATGTTTCTTCTAATAATGAATTCCCTTACAATCTCTTGCCCTGGAACAGTGTTTAAGGCGAATACAAAGCTGTTTCATAGTGTGAAAAAGGTAAAGAACAGTTTCAAAGTAAAGATTCTTCTTATAATGCATTCCCTTACAATCTCTTGCCCTGAAACAGTGTTTAAGGCAAATACAAAGCTGTTTCATAGTGTGAAAAAGGTAAAGAACAGTTTCAAAGTAAAGATTCTTCTTATAATGCATTCCCTTTTAGTCTAAAACACAATCTCTTGCCCTGAAACAGTGTTTAAGGTGAATACAAAGCTGTTTCATAGTGTGAAAAAGGTAAATTACAGTTTCAAAGTAAAGATTCTTCTTATAATGCATTCCCTTTTAGTCTAAAACACAATCTCTTGCCCTGAAACAGTGTTTAAGGTGAATACAAAGCTGTTTCATAGTGTGAAAAAGGTAAAGAACATCGTTTCAAAGTAAAGATTCTTTTTATAATTCATTCCCTTTTGGTCTAAAACACAATCTCTTGCCTTGAAACAGTGTTTAAGGCGAATACAAAGCTGTTTCATAGTGTGAAAAAGGTAAAGAACAGAGTTTCAAAGTAAAGTTTCTACTAATAATGAATTCCCTTACAATCTCTTGCCCTGAAACAGTGTTTAAGGCGAATACAAAGCTGTTTCATAGTGTGAAAAAGGTAAAGAACAGTTTCAAAGTAAAGATTCTTCTTATAATGCATTCCCTTTTAGTCTAAAACACAATCTCTTGCCCTGAAACAGTGTTTAAGGTGAATACAAAGCTGTTTCATAGTGTGAAAAAGGTAAATTACAGTTTCAAAGTAAAGATTCTTCTTATAATGCATTCCCTTTTAGTCTAAAACACAATCTCTTGCCCTGAAACAGTGTTTAAGGAGAATAGAAAGCTGTTTCATAGTGTGAAAAAGGTAAAGAACATAGTTTCAAAGTAAAGATTCTTTTTATAATTCACTCCCTTTTAGTCGAAAACACAATCTCTTGCCTTGAAACAGTGTTTAAGGTGAATACAAAGCTGTTTCATAGTGTGAAAAAGGTAAAGAACAGAGTTTCAAAGTAAAGTTTCTACTAATAATGAATTCCCTTACAATCTCTTGCCCTGAAACAGTGTTTAAGGCGAATACAAAGCTGTTTCATAGTGTGAAAAAGGTAAAGAACAGTTTCAAAGTAAAGATTCTTTTTATAATGCATTATATTTTAGTCTAAAACACAATCTCTTGCCCTGAAACAGTGTTTAAGTTGAATATAAAGCTTTTTCATAGTGTGAAAAAGGTAAAGAACAGTTTCAAAGTAAAGATTCTTCTTATAATGCATTGCCTTACAATCTCTTGCCCTGAAACAGTGTTTAGGGCGAATACAAAGCTGTTTCATAGTCTGAAAAAGGTAAAGGACAGTTTCAAAGTAAAGATTCTTCTTATAATGCATTCCCTTTTAGTCTAAAACACAATCTCTTGCCCTGAAACAGTGTTTAAGGTGAATACAAGGCTGTTTCATAGTGTGAAAAAGGTAAAGAACATAGTTTCAAAGTAAAGATTCTTTTTATAATTCATTCCCTTTTAGTCTAAAACACAATCTCTTGCCTTGAAACAGTGTTTAAGGTGAATACAAAGCTGTTTCATAGTGTGAAAAAGGTAAAGAACAGTTTCAAAGTAATGTTTCTTCTAATAATGAATTCCCTTACAATCTCTTGCCCTGAAACAGTGTTTAAGGCGAATACAAAGCTGTTTCATAGTGTGAAAAAGGTAAAGAACAGTTTCAAAGTAAAGATTCTTCTTATAATGCATTATATTTTAGTCTAAAACACAGTCTCTTGCCCTGAAACAGTGTTTAAGTTGAATATAAAGCTGTTTCATAGTGTGAAAAAGGTAAAGAACAGAGTTTCAAAGTAAAGTTTCTTCTAATAATGAATTCCCTTACAATCTCTTGCCCTGAAACAATGTTTATGGCGATTACAACGCTTTTTCATAGTGTGAAAAAGGTAAAGAACAGTTTCAAAGTAAAGATTCTTCTTATAATGCATTCCCTTACAATCTCTTGCCCTGAAACAGTGTTTAAGGCAAATACAAAGCTGTTTCATAGTCTGAAAAAGGTAAAGAACAGTTTCAAAGTAAAGATTCTTCTTATAATGCATTCCCTTTTAGTCTAAAACACAATCTCTTGCCCTGAAACAGTGTTTAAGGTGAATACAAAGCTGTTTCATAGTGTGAAAAAGGTAAATTACAGTTTCAAAGTAAAGATTCTTCTTATAATGCATTCCCTTTTAGTCTAAAACACAATCTCTTGCCCTGAAACAGTGTTTAAGGTGAATACAAAGCTGTTTCATAGTGTGAAAAAGGTAAAGAACATAGTTTCAAAGTAAAGATTCTTTTTATAATTAATTCCCTTTTAGTCTAAAACACAATCTCTTGCCTTGAAACAGTGTTTAAGGCGAATACAAAGCTGTTTCATAGTGTGAAAAAGTTAAAGAACAGAGTTTCAAATTAAAGTTTCTTCTAATAATGAATTCCCTTACAATCTCTTGCCCTGAAACAGTGTTTAAGGCGAATACAAAGCTGTTTCATAGTGTGAAAAAGGTAAAGAACAGTTTCAAAGTAAAGATTCTTCTTATAATGCATTCCCTTTTAGTCTAAAACACAATCTCTTGCCCTGAAACAGTGTTTAAGGTGAATACAAAGCTGTTTCATAGTGTGAAAAAGGTAAAGAACATAATTTGAAAGTAAAGATTCTTTTTATAATTCACTCCCTTTTAGTCGAAAACACAATCTCTTGCCTTGAAACAGTGTTTAAGGTGAATACAAAGCTGTTTCATAGTGTGAAAAAGGTAAAGAACAGAGTTTCAAAGTAAAGTTTCTACTAATAATGAATTCCCTTACAATCTCTTGCCCTGAAACAGTGTTTAAGGCGAATACAAAGCTGTTTCATAGTGTGAAAAAGGTAAAGAACAGTTTCAAAGTAAAGATTCTTCTTATAATGCATTATATTTTAGTCTAAAACACAATCTCTTGCCCTGAAACAGTGTTTAGGGCGAATACAAAGCTGTTTCATAGTCTGAAAAAGGTAAAGGACAGTTTCAAAGTAAAGATTCTTCTTATAATGCATTCCCTTTTAGTCTAAAACACAATCTCTTGCCCTGAAACAGTGTTTAAGGTGAATACAAGGCTGTTTCATAGTGTGAAAAAGGTAAAGAACATAGTTTCAAAGTAAAGATTCTTTTTATAATTCATTCCCTTTTAGTCTAAAACACAATCTCTTGCCTTGAAACAGTGTTTAAGGTGAATACAAAGCTGTTTCATAGTGTGAAAAAGGTAAAGAACAGTTTCAAAGTAATGTTTCTTCTAATAATGAATTCCCTTACAATCTCTTGCCCTGAAACAGTGTTTAAGGCGAATACAAAGCTGTTTCATAGTGTGAAAAAGGTAAAGAACAGTTTCAAAGTAAAGATTCTTCTTATAATGCATTATATTTTAGTCTAAAACACAGTCTCTTGCCCTGAAACAGTGTTTAAGTTGAATATAAAGCTGTTTCATAGTGTGAAAAAGGTAAAGAACAGAGTTTCAAAGTAAAGTTTCTTCTAATAATGAATTCCCTTACAATCTCTTGCCCTGAAACAATGTTTATGGCGATTACAACGCTTTTTCATAGTGTGAAAAAGGTAAAGAACAGTTTCAAAGTAAAGATTCTTCTTATAATGCATTCCCTTACAATCTCTTGCCCTGAAACAGTGTTTAAGGCAAATACAAAGCTGTTTCATAGTCTGAAAAAGGTAAAGAACAGTTTCAAAGTAAAGATTCTTCTTATAATGCATTCCCTTTTAGTCTAAAACACAATCTCTTGCCCTGAAACAGTGTTTAAGGTGAATACAAAGCTGTTTCATAGTGTGAAAAAGGTAAATTACAGTTTCAAAGTAAAGATTCTTCTTATAATGCATTCCCTTTTAGTCTAAAACACAATCTCTTGCCCTGAAACAGTGTTTAAGGTGAATACAAAGCTGTTTCATAGTGTGAAAAAGGTAAAGAACATAGTTTCAAAGTAAAGATTCTTTTTATAATTAATTCCCTTTTAGTCTAAAACACAATCTCTTGCCTTGAAACAGTGTTTAAGGCGAATACAAAGCTGTTTCATAGTGTGAAAAAGTTAAAGAACAGAGTTTCAAATTAAAGTTTCTTCTAATAATGAATTCCCTTACAATCTCTTGCCCTGAAACAGTGTTTAAGGCGAATACAAAGCTGTTTCATAGTGTGAAAAAGGTAAAGAACAGTTTCAAAGTAAAGATTCTTCTTATAATGCATTGCCTTACAATCTCTTGCCCTGAAACAGTGTTTAAGGCGAATACAAAGCTGTTTCATAGTCTGAAAAAGGTAAAGTACAGTTTCAAAGTAAAGATTCTTCTTATAATGCATTATATTTTAGTCTAAAACACAATCTCTTGCCCTGAAACAGTGTTTAAGTTGAATATAAAGCTGTTTCATAGTGTTAAAAAGGTAAAGAACAGAGTTTCAAAGTAAAGTTTCTTCTAATAATGAATTCCCTTACAATCTCTTGCCCTGAAACAATGTTTATGGCGAATACAACGCTTTTTCACAGTGTGAAAAAGGTAAAGTACAGTTTCAAAGTAAAGATTCTTCTTAAAATGCATTATATTTTAGTCTAAAACACAATCTCTTGCCCTGAAACAGTGTTTAAGTTGAATATAAAGCTGTTTCATAGTGTGAAAAAGGTAAAGAACAGAGTTTCTAAGTAAAGATTCTTCTTATAATGCATTCCCTTTTAGTCTAAAACACAATCTCTTGCCCTGAAACAATGTTTACGTTGAATAAAAGCTGTTTCATAGTGTGAAAAAGGTAAAGAACAGAGTTTCAAAGATTCTTCTTATAATGCATTCCCTTTTAGTCTAAAACACAATCTCTTGCCCTGAAACAGTGTTTAAGGTGAATACAAAGCTGTTTCATAGTGTGAAAAAGGTAAAGAACATAGTTTCAAAGTAAAGATTCTTTTTATAATTCATTCCCTTTTAGTCTAAAACACAATCTCTTGCCTTGAAACAGTGTTTAAGGCGAATACAAAGCTGTTTCATAGTGTGAAAAAGGTAAAGAACAGTTTCAAAGTAAAGATTCTTCTTATAATGCATTATATTTTAGTCTAAAACACAGTCTCTTGCCCTGAAACAGTGTTTAAGTTGAATATAAAGCTTTTTCATAGTGTGAAAAAGGTAAAGAACAGTTTCAAAGTAAAGATTCTTCTTATAATGCATTGCCTTACAATCTCTTGCCCTGAAACAGTGTTTAAGGCGAATACAAAGCTGTTTCATAGTCTGAAAAAGGTAAAGTACAGTTTCAAAGTAAAGATTCTTCTTATAATGCATTATATTTTAGTCTAAAACACAATCTCTTGCCCTGAAACAGTGTTTAAGTTGAATATAAAGCTGTTTCATAGTGTGAAAAAGGTAAAGAACAGAGTTTCAAAGTAAAGTTTCTTCTAATAATGAATTCCCTTACAATCTCTTGCCCTGAAACAATGTTTATGGCGATTACAACGCTTTTTCATAGTGTGAAAAAGGTAAAGAACAGTTTCAAAGTAAAGTTTCTACTAATAATGAATTCCCTTACAATCTCTTGCCCTGAAACAGTGTTTAAGGTGAATACAAAGCTGTTTCATAGTGTGAAAAAGGTAAAGAACAGTTTCAAAGTAAAGATTCTTCTTAAAATGCATTATATTTTAGTCTAAAACACAATCTCTTGCCCTGAAACAGTGTTTAAGTTGAATATAAAGCTGTTTCATAGTGTGAAAAAGGTAAAGAACAGTTTCAAAGTAAAGATTCTTCTTATAATGCATTCCCTTTTAGTCTAAAACACAATCTCTTGCCCTGAAACAGTGTTTAAGGTGAATACAAAGCTGTTTCATAGTGTGAAAAAGGTAAATTACAGTTTCAAAGTAAAGATTCTTCTTATAATGCATTCCCTTTTAGTCTAAAACACAATCTCTTGCCCTGAAACAGTGTTTAAGGTGAATACAAAGCTGTTTCATAGTGTGAAAAAGGTAAAGAACATAGTTTCAAAGTAAAGATTCTTTTTATAATTCATTCCCTTTTATTCTAAAACACAATCTCTTGCCTTGAAACAGTGTTTAAGGCGAATACAAAGCTGTTTCATAGTGTGAAAAAGGTAAAGAACAGAGTTTCAAAGTAAAATTTCTACTAATAATGAATTCCCTTACAATCTCTTGCCCTGAAACAGTGTTTAAGGCAAATACAAAGCTGTTTCATAGTGTGAAAAAGGTAAAGAACAGTTTCAAAGTAAAGATTCTTCTTATAATGCATTCCCTTTTAGTCTAAAACACAATCTCTTGCCCTGAAACAGTGTTTAAGGTGAATACAAAGCTGTTTCATAGTGTGAAAAAGGTAAATTACAGTTTCAAAGTAAAGATTCTTCTTATAATGCATTCCCTTTTAGTCTAAAACACAATCTCTTGCCCTGAAACAGTGTTTAAGGAGAATAGAAAGCTGTTTCATAGTGTGAAAAAGGTAAAGAACAGAGTTTCTAAGTAAAGATTCTTCTTATAATGCATTCCCTTTTAGTCTAAAACACAATCTCTTGCCCTGAAACAATGTTTATGTTGAATAAAAGCTGTTTCATAGTGTGAAAAAGGTAAAGAACAGAGTTTCAAAGTAAAGATTCTTCTTATAATGAATTCCCTTTTAGTCTAAAACACAATCTCTTGCCCTGAAACAATGTTTAAGTTGAATATAAAGCTGTTTCATAGTGTGAAAAAGGTAAAGAACAGAGTTTCAAAGTAAAGATTCTTCTTATAATGCATTCCCTTACAATCTCTTGCCCTGAAACAGTGTTTAAGGCGAATACAAAGCTGTTTCATAGTCTGAAAAAGGTAAAGTACAGTTTCAAAGTAAAGATTCTTCTTATAATGCATTATATTTTAGTCTAAAACACAATCTCTTGCCCTGAAACAGTGTTTAAGTTGAATATAAAGCTGTTTCATAGTGTGAAAAAGGTAAAGAACAGAGTTTCAAAGTAAAGTTTCTTCTAATAATGAATTCCCTTACAATCTCTTGCCCTGAAACAATGTTTATGGCGATTACAACGCTTTTTCATAGTGTGAAAAAGGTAAAGAACAGTTTCAAAGTAAAGATTCTTCTTATAATGCATTCCCTTACAATCTCTTGCCCTGAAACAGTGTTTAAGGCAAATACAAAGCTGTTTCATAGTGTGAAAAAGGTAAAGAACAGTTTCAAAGTAAAGATTCTTCTTATAATGCATTCCCTTTTAGTCTAAAACACAATCTCTTGCCCTGAAACAGTGTTTAAGGTGAATACAAAGCTGTTTCATAGTGTGAAAAAGGTAAATTACAGTTTCAAAGTAAAGATTCTTCTTATAATGCATTCCCTTTTAGTCTAAAACACAATCTCTTGCCCTGAAACAGTGTTTAAGGTGAATACAAAGCTGTTTCATAGTGTGAAAAAGGTAAAGAACATCGTTTCAAAGTAAAGATTCTTTTTATAATTCATTCCCTTTTAGTCTAAAACACAATCTCTTGCCTTGAAACAGTGTTTAAGGCGAATACAAAGCTGTTTCATAGTGTGAAAAAGGTAAAGAACAGAGTTTCAAAGTAAAGTTTCTACTAATAATGAATTCCCTTACAATCTCTTGCCCTGAAACAGTGTTTAAGGCGAATACAAAGCTGTTTCATAGTGTGAAAAAGGTAAAGAACAGTTTCAAAGTAAAGATTCTTCTTATAATGCATTCCCTTTTAGTCTAAAACACAATCTCTTGCCCTGAAACAGTGTTTAAGGTGAATACAAAGCTGTTTCATAGTGTGAAAAAGGTAAATTACAGTTTCAAAGTAAAGATTCTTCTTATAATGCATTCCCTTTTAGTCTAAAACACAATCTCTTGCCCTGAAACAGTGTTTAAGGAGAATAGAAAGCTGTTTCATAGTGTGAAAAAGGTAAAGAACATAGTTTCAAAGTAAAGATTCTTTTTATAATTCACTCCCTTTTAGTCTAAAACACAATCTCTTGCCTTGAAACAGTGTTTAAGGTGAATACAAAGCTGTTTCATAGTGTGAAAAAGGTAAAGAACAGAGTTTCAAAGTAAAGTTTCTACTAATAATGAATTCCCTTACAATCTCTTGCCCTGAAACAGTGTTTAAGGCGAATACAAAGCTGTTTCATAGTGTGAAAAAGGTAAAGAACAGTTTCAAAGTAAAGATTCTTCTTATAATGCATTATATTTTAGTCTAAAACACAATCTCTTGCCCTGAAACAGTGTTTAAGTTGAATATAAAGCTTTTTCATAGTGTGAAAAAGGTAAAGAACAGTTTCAAAGTAAAGATTCTTCTTATAATGCATTGCCTTACAATCTCTTGCCCTGAAACAGTGTTTAAGGCGAATACAAAGCTGTTTCATAGTCTGAAAAAGGTAAAGGACAGTTTCAAAGTAAAGATTCTTCTTATAATGCATTCCCTTTTAGTCTAAAACACAATCTCTTGCCCTGAAACAGTGTTTAAGGTGAATACAAAGCTCTTTCATAGTGTGAAAAAGGTAAAGAACATAGTTTCAAAGTAAAGATTCTTTTTATAATTCATTCCCTTTTAGTCTAAAACACAATCTCTTGCCTTGAAACAGTGTTTAAGGTGAATACAAAGCTGTTTCATAGTGTGAAAAAGGTAAAGAACAGTTTCAAAGTAATGTTTCTTCTAATAATGAATTCCCTTACAATCTCTTGCCCTGAAACAGTGTTTAAGGCGAATACAAAGCTGTTTCATAGTGTGAAAAAGGTAAAGAACAGTTTCAAAGTAAAGATTCTTCTTATAATGCATTATATTTTAGTCTAAAACACAGTCTCTTGCCCTGAAACAGTGTTTAAGTTGAATATAAAGCTGTTTCATAGTGTGAAAAAGGTAAAGAACAGAGTTTCAAAGTAAAGTTTCTTCTAATAATGAATTCCCTTACAATCTCTTGCCCTGAAACAATGTTTATGGCGATTACAACGCTTTTTCATAGTGTGAAAAAGGTAAAGAACAGTTTCAAAGTAAAGATTCTTCTTATAATGCATTCCCTTACAATCTCTTGCCCTGAAACAGTGTTTAAGGCAAATACAAAGCTGTTTCATAGTGTGAAAAAGGTAAAGAACAGTTTCAAAGTAAAGATTCTTCTTATAATGCATTCCCTTTTAGTCTAAAACACAATCTCTTGCCCTGAAACAGTGTTTAAGGTGAATACAAAGCTGTTTCATAGTGTGAAAAAGGTAAATTACAGTTTCAAAGTAAAGATTCTTCTTATAATGCATTCCCTTTTAGTCTAAAACACAATCTCTTGCCCTGAAACAGTGTTTAAGGTGAATACAAAGCTGTTTCATAGTGTGAAAAAGGTAAAGAACATAGTTTCAAAGTAAAGATTCTTTTTATAATTCATTCCCTTTTAGTCTAAAACACAATCTCTTGCCTTGAAACAGTGTTTAAGGCGAATACAAAGCTGTTTCATAGTGTGAAAAAGTTAAAGAACAGAGTTTCAAATTAAAGTTTCTTCTAATAATGAATTCCCTTACAATCTCTTGCCCTGAAACAGTGTTTAAGGCGAATACAAAGCTGTTTCATAGTGTGAAAAAGGTAAAGAACAGTTTCAAAGTAAAGATTCTTCTTATAATGCATTGCCTTACAATCTCTTGCCCTGAAACAGTGTTTAAGGCGAATACAAAGCTGTTTCATAGTCTGAAAAAGGTAAAGTACAGTTTCAAAGTAAAGATTCTTCTTATAATGCATTATATTTTAGTCTAAAACACAATCTCTTGCCCTGAAACAGTGTTTAAGTTGAATATAAAGCTGTTTCATAGTGTTAAAAAGGTAAAGAACAGAGTTTCAAAGTAAAGTTTCTTCTAATAATGAATTCCCTTACAATCTCTTGCCCTGAAACAATGTTTATGGCGAATACAACGCTTTTTCACAGTGTGAAAAAGGTAAAGTACAGTTTCAAAGTAAAGATTCTTCTTAAAATGCATTATATTTTAGTCTAAAACACAATCTCTTGCCCTGAAACAGTGTTTAAGTTGAATATAAAGCTGTTTCATAGTGTGAAAAAGGTAAAGAACAGAGTTTCTAAGTAAAGATTCTTCTTATAATGCATTCCCTTTTAGTCTAAAACACAATCTCTTGCCCTGAAACAATGTTTACGTTGAATAAAAGCTGTTTCATAGTGTGAAAAAGGTAAAGAACAGAGTTTCAAAGATTCTTCTTATAATGCATTCCCTTTTAGTCTAAAACACAATCTCTTGCCCTGAAACAGTGTTTAAGGTGAATACAAAGCTGTTTCATAGTGTGAAAAAGGTAAAGAACATAGTTTCAAAGTAAAGATTCTTTTTATAATTCATTCCCTTTTAGTCTAAAACACAATCTCTTGCCTTGAAACAGTGTTTAAGGCGAATACAAAGCTGTTTCATAGTGTGAAAAAGGTAAAGAACAGTTTCAAAGTAATGTTTCTTCTAATAATGAAATCCCTTACAATCTCTTGCCCTGGAACAGTGTTTAAGGCGAATACAAAGCTGTTTCATAGTGTGAAAAAGGTAAAGAACAGTTTCAAAGTAAAGATTCTTCTTATAATGCATTATATTTTAGTCTAAAACACAGTCTCTTGCCCTGAAACAGTGTTTAAGTTGAATATAAAGCTTTTTCATAGTGTGAAAAAGGTAAAGAACAGTTTCAAAGTAAAGATTCTTCTTATAATGCATTGCCTTACAATCTCTTGCCCTGAAACAGTGTTTAAGGCGAATACAAAGCTGTTTCATAGTCTGAAAAAGGTAAAGTACAGTTTCAAAGTAAAGATTCTTCTTATAATGCATTATATTTTAGTCTAAAACACAATCTCTTGCCCTGAAACAGTGTTTAAGTTGAATATAAAGCTGTTTCATAGTGTGAAAAAGGTAAAGAACAGAGTTTCAAAGTAAAGTTTCTTCTAATAATGAATTCCCTTACAATCTCTTGCCCTGAAACAATGTTTATGGCGATTACAACGCTTTTTCATAGTGTGAAAAAGGTAAAGAACACTTTCAAAGTAAAGTTTCTACTAATAATGAATTCCCTTACAATCTCTTGCCCTGAAACAGTGTTTAAGGTGAATACAAAGCTGTTTCATAGTGTGAAAAAGGTAAAGAACAGTTTCAAAGTAAAGATTCTTCTTAAAATGCATTATATTTTAGTCTAAAACACAATCTCTTGCCCTGAAACAGTGTTTAAGTTGAATATAAAGCTGTTTCATAGTGTGAAAAAGGTAAAGAACAGAGTTTCTAAGTAAAGATTCTTCTTATAATGCATTCCCTTTTAGTCTAAAACACAATCTCTTGCCCTGAAACAATGTTTACGTTGAATAAAAGCTGTTTCATAGTGTGAAAAAGGTAAAGAACAGAGTTTCAAAGTAAAGATTCTTCTTATAATGAATTCCCTTTTAGGCTAAAACACAATCTCTTGCCCTGAAACAATTTTTAAGTTGAATATAAAGCTGTTTCATAGTGTGAAAAAGGTAAAGAACAGAGTTTCAAAGTAAAGATTCTTCTTATAATGCATTCCCTTACAATCTCTTGCCCTGAAACAGTGTTTAAGGCGAATACAAAGCTGTTTCATAGTGTGAAAAAGGTAAAGAACAGTTTCAAAGTAAAGATTCTTCTTATAATGCATTGCCTTACAATCTCTTGCCCTGAAACAGTGTTTAAGGCGAATACAAAGCTGTTTCATAGTCTGAAAAAGGTAAAGTACAGTTTCAAAGTAAAGATTCTTCTTATAATGCATTATATTTTAGTCTAAAACACAATCTCTTGCCCTGAAACAGTTTTTAAGTTGAATATAAAGCTGTTTCATAGTGTTAAAAAGGTAAAGAACAGAGTTTCAAAGTAAAGTTTCTTCTAATAATGAATTCCCTTACAATCTCTTGCCCTGAAACAATGTTTATGGCGAATACAACGCTTTTTCACAGTGTGAAAAAGGTAAAGTACAGTTTCAAAGTAAAGATTCTTCTTAAAATGCATTATATTTTAGTCTAAAACACAATCTCTTGCCCTGAAACAGTGTTTAAGTTGAATATAAAGCTGTTTCATAGTGTGAAAAAGGTAAAGAACAGAGTTTCTAAGTAAAGATTCTTCTTATAATGCATTCCCTTACAATCTCTTGCCCTGAAACAGTGTTTAAGGCAAATACAAAGCTGTTTCATAGTGTGAAAAAGGTAAAGAACAGTTTCAAAGTAAAGATTCTTCTTATAATGCATTCCCTTTTAGTCTAAAACACAATCTCTTGCCCTGAAACAGTGTTTAAGGTGAATACAAAGCTGTTTCATAGTGTGAAAAAGGTAAATTACAGTTTCAAAGTAAAGATTCTTCTTATAATGCATTCCCTTTTAGTCTAAAACACAATCTCTTGCCCTGAAACAGTGTTTAAGGTGAATACAAAGCTGTTTCATAGTGTGAAAAAGGTAAAGAACATAGTTTCAAAGTAAAGATTCTTTTTATAATTCATTCCCTTTTAGTCTAAAACACAATCTCTTGCCTTGAAACAGTGTTTAAGGCGAATACAAAGCTGTTTCATAGTGTGAAAAAGGTAAAGAACAGAGTTTCAAAGTAAAGTTTCTTCTAATAATGAATTCCCTTACAATCTCTTGCCCTGAAACAATGTTTATGGCGAATACAACGCTTTTTCACAGTGTGAAAAAGGTAAAGTACAGTTTCAAAGTAAAGATTCTTCTTAAAATGCATTATATTTTAGTCTAAAACACAATCTCTTGCCCTGAAACAGTGTTTAAGTTGAATATAAAGCTGTTTCATAGTGTGAAAAAGGTAAAGAACAGAGTTTCTAAGTAAAGATTCTTCTTATAATGCATTCCCTTACAATCTCTTGCCCTGAAACAGTGTTTAAGGCAAATACAAAGCTGTTTCATAGTGTGAAAAAGGTAAAGAACAGTTTCAAAGTAAAGATTCTTCTTATAATGCATTCCCTTTTAGTCTAAAACACAATCTCTTGCCCTGAAACAGTGTTTAAGGTGAATACAAAGCTGTTTCATAGTGTGAAAAAGGTAAATTACAGTTTCAAAGTAAAGATTCTTCTTATAATGCATTCCCTTTTAGTCTAAAACACAATCTCTTGCCCTGAAACAGTGTTTAAGGTGAATACAAAGCTGTTTCATAGTGTGAAAAAGGTAAAGAACATAGTTTCAAAGTAAAGATTCTTTTTATAATTCATTCCCTTTTAGTCTAAAACACAATCTCTTGCCTTGAAACAGTGTTTAAGGCGAATACAAAGCTGTTTCATAGTGTGAAAAAGGTAAAGAACAGAGTTTCAAAGTAAAGTTTCTACTAATAATGAATTCCCTTACAATCTCTTGCCCTGAAACAGTGTTTAAGGCAAATACAGAGCTGTTTCATAGTGTGAAAAAGGTAAATTACAGTTTCAAAGTAAAGATTCTTCTTATAATGCATTCCCTTTTAGTCTAAAACACAATCTCTTGCCCTGAAACAGTGTTTAAGGTGAATACAAAGCTGTTTCATAGTGTGAAAAAGGTAAATTACAGTTTCAAAGTAAAGATTCTTCTTATAATGCATTCCCTTTTAGTCTAAAACACAATCTCTTGCCCTAAAACAGTGTTTAAGGAGAATACAAAGCTGTTTCATAGTGTGAAAAAGGTAAAGAACAGAGTTTCTAAGTAAAGATTCTTCTTATAATGCATTCCCTTTTAGTCTAAAACACAATCTCTTGCCCTGAAACAATGTTTACGTTGAATAAAAGCTGTTTCATAGTGTGAAAAAGGTAAAGAACAGAGTTTCAAAGTAAAGATTCTTCTTATAATGAATTCCCTTTTAGTCTAAAACACAATCTCTTGCCCTGAAACAATGTTTAAGTTGAATATAAAGCTGTTTCATAGTGTGAAAAAGGTAAAGAACAGAGTTTCAAAGTAAAGATTCTTCTTATAATGCATTCCCTTACAATCTCTTGCCCTGAAACAGTGTTTAAGGCGAATACAAAGCTGTTTCATAGTGTGAAAAAGGTAAAGAACAGTTTCAAAGTAAAGATTCTTCTTATAATGCATTGCCTTACAATCTCTTGCCCTGAAACAGTGTTTAAGGCGAATACAAAGCTGTTTCATAGTCTGAAAAAGGTAAAGTACAGTTTCAAAGTAAAGATTCTTCTTATAATGCATTATATTTTAGTCTAAAACACAATCTCTTGCCCTGAAACAGTGTTTAAGTTGAATATAAAGCTGTTTCATAGTGTTAAAAAGGTAAAGAACAGAGTTTCAAAGTAAAGTTTCTTCTAATAATGAATTCCCTTACAATCTCTTGCCCTGAAACAATGTTTATGGCGAATACAACGCTTTTTCACAGTGTGAAAAAGGTAAAGTACAGTTTCAAAGTAAAGATTCTTCTTAAAATGCATTATATTTTAGTCTAAAACACAATCTCTTGCCCTGAAACAGTGTTTAAGTTGAATATAAAGCTGTTTCATAGTGTGAAAAAGGTAAAGAACAGAGTTTCTAAGTAAAGATTCTTCTTATAATGCATTCCCTTACAATCTCTTGCCCTGAAACAGTGTTTAAGGCAAATACAAAGCTGTTTCATAGTGTGAAAAAGGTAAAGAACAGTTTCAAAGTAAAGATTCTTCTTATAATGCATTCCCTTTTAGTCTAAAACACAATCTCTTGCCCTGAAACAGTGTTTAAGGTGAATACAAAGCTGTTTCATAGTGTGAAAAAGGTAAATTACAGTTTCAAAGTAAAGATTCTTCTTATAATGCATTCCCTTTTAGTCTAAAACACAATCTCTTGCCCTGAAACAGTGTTTAAGGTGAATACAAAGCTGTTTCATAGTGTGAAAAAGGTAAAGAACATAGTTTCAAAGTAAAGATTCTTTTTATAATTCATTCCCTTTTAGTCTAAAACACAATCTCTTGCCTTGAAACAGTGTTTAAGACGAATACAAAGCTGTTTCATAGTGTGAAAAAGGTAAAGAACAGAGTTTCAAAGTAAAGTTTCTACTAATAATGAATTCCCTTACAATCTCTTGCCCTGAAACAGTGTTTAAGGTGAATACAAAGCTGTTTCATAGTGTGAAAAAGGTAAAGAACAGTTTCAAAGTAAAGATTCTTCTTATAATGCATTCCCTTTTAGTCTAAAACACAATCTCTTGCCCTGAAACAGTGTTTAAGGTGAATACAAAGCTGTTTCATAGTGTGAAAAAGGTAAATTACAGTTTCAAAGTAAAGATTCTTCTTATAATGCATTCCCTTTTAGTCTAAAACACAATCTCTTGCCCTGAAACAGTGTTTAAGGAGAATACAAAGCTGTTTCATAGTGTGAAAAAGGTAAAGAACATAGTTTCAAAGTAAAGATTCTTTTTATAATTCATTCCCTTTTAGTCTAAAACACAATCTCTTGCCTTGAAACAGTGTTTAAGGCGAATACAAAGCTGTTTCATAGTGTGAAAAAGGTAAAGAACAGTTTCAAAGTAAAGATTCTTCTTATAATGCATTCCCTTACAATCTCTTGCCCTGAAACAGTGTTTAAGGCAAATACAAAGCTGTTCCATAGTGTGAAAAAGGTAAAGAACAGTTTCAAAGTAAAGATTCTTCTTATAATGCATTCCCTTTTTGTCTAAAACACAATCTCTTGCCCTGAAACAGTGTTTAAGGTGAATACAAAGCTGTTTCATAGTGTGAAAAAGGTAAATTACAGTTTCAAAGTAAAGATTCTTCTTATAATGCATTCCCTTTTAGTCTAAAACACAATCTCTTGCCCTGAAACAGTGTTTAAGGTGAATACAAAGCTGTTTCATAGTGTGAAAAAGGTAAAGAACATAGTTTCAAAGTAAAGATTCTTTTTATAATTCATTCCCTTTTAGTCTAAAACACAATCTCTTGCCTTGAAACAGTGTTTAAGGCGAATACAAAGCTGTTTCATAGTGTGAAAAAGGTAAAGAACAGAGTTTCAAAGTAAAGTTTCTACTAATAATGAATTCCCTTACAATCTCTTGCCCTGAAACAGTGTTTAAGGCGAATACAAAGCTGTTTCATAGTGTGAAAAAGGTAAAGAACAGTTTCAAAGTAAAGATTCTTCTTATAATGCATTCCCTTTTAGTCTAAAACACAATCTCTTGCCCTGAAACAGTGTTTAAGGTGAATACAAAGCTGTTTCATAGTGTGAAAAAGGTAAATTACAGTTTCAAAGTAAAGATTCTTCTTATAATGCATTCCCTTTTAGTCTAAAACACAATCTCTTGCCCTGAAACAGTGTTTAAGGAGAATACAAAGCTGTTTCATAGTGTGAAAAAGGTAAAGAACATAGTTTCAAAGTAAAGATTCTTTTTATAATTCATTCCCTTTTAGTCTAAAACACAATCTCTTGCCTTGAAACAGTGTTTAAGGTGAATACAAAGCTGTTTCATAGTGTGAAAAAGGTAAAGAACAGAGTTTCAAAGTAAAGTTTCTACTAATAATGAATTCCCTTACAATCTCTTGCCCTGAAACAGTGTTTAAGGTGAATACAAAGCTGTTTCATAGTGTGAAAAAGGTAAAGAACAGTTTCAAAGTAAAGATTCTTCTTATAATGCATTATATTTTAGTCTAAAACACAATCTCTTGCCCTGAAACAGTGTTTAAGTTGAATATAAAGCTTTTTCATAGTGTGAAAAAGGTAAAGAACAGTTTCAAAGTAAAGATTCTTCTTATAATGCATTCCCTTTTAGTCTAAAACACAATCTCTTGCCATGAAACAGTGTTTAAGGTGAATACAAAGCTGTTTCATAGTGTGAAAAAGGTAAAGAACATAGTTTCAAAGTAAAGATTCTTTTTATAATTCATTCCCTTTTAGTCTAAAACACAATCTCTTGCCTTGAAACAGTGTTTAAGGCGAATACAAAGCTGTTTCATAGTGTGAAAAAGGTAAAGAACAGAGTTTCAAAGTAAAGTTTCTACTAATAATGAATTCCCTTACAATCTATTGCCCTGAAACAGTGTTTAAGGCGAATACAAAGCTGTTTCATAGTGTGAAAAATGTAAAGAACAGTTTCAAAGTAAAGATTCTTCTTATAATGCATTCCCTTTTAGTCTAAAACACAATCTCTTGCCCTGAAACAGTGTTTAAGGTGAATACAAAGCTGTTTCATAGTGTGAAAAAGGTAAATTACAGTTTCAAAGTAAAGATTCTTCTTATAATGCATTCCCTTTTAGTCTAAAACACAATCTCTTGCCCTGAAACAGTGTTTAAGGAGAATACAAAGCTGTTTCATAGTGTGAAAAAGGTAAAGAACATAGTTTCAAAGTAAAGATTCTTTTTATAATTCATTCCCTTTTAGTCTAAAACACAATCTCTTGCCTTGAAACAGTGTTTAAGGTGAATACAAAGCTGTTTCATAGTGTGAAAAAGGTAAAGAACAGAGTTTCAAAGTAAAGTTTCTACTAATAATGAATTCCCTTACAATCTCTTGCCCTGAAACAGTGTTTAAGGCGAATACAAAGCTGTTTCATAGTGTGAAAAAGGTAAAGAACAGTTTCAAAGTAAAGATTCTTCTTATAATGCATTATATTTTAGTCTAAAACACAATCTCTTGCCCTGAAACAGTGTTTAAGTTGAATATAAAGCTTTTTCATAGTGTGAAAAAGGTAAAGAACAGTTTCAAAGTAAAGATTCTTCTTATAATGCATTGCCTTACAATCTCTTGCCCTGAAACAGTGTTTAAGGCAAATACAAAGCTGTTTCATAGTGTGTAAAAAGGTAAAGAACAGTTTCAAAGTAAAGATTCTTCTTATAATGCATTCCCTTTTAGTCTAAAACACAATCTCTTGCCCTGAAACAGTGTTTAAAGTGAATACAAAGCTGTTTCATAGTGTGAAAAAGGTAAATTACAGTTTCAAAGTAAAGATTCTTCTTATAATGCATTCCCTTTTAGTCTAAAACACAATCTCTTGCCCTGAAACAGTGTTTAAGGTGAATACAAAGCTGTTTCATAGTGTGAAAAAGGTAAAGAACATAGTTTCAAAGTAAAGATTCTTTTTATAATTCATTCCCTTTTAGTCTAAAACACAATCTCTTGCCTTGAAACAGTGTTTAAGGCGAATACAAAGCTGTTTCATAGTGTGAAAAAGGTAAAGAACAGAGTTTCAAAGTAAAGTTTCTTCTAATAATGAATTCCCTTACAATCTCTTGCCCTGAAACAGTGTTTAAGGCAAATACAAAGCTGTTTCATAGTGTGAAAAAGGTAAAGAACAGTTTCAAAGTAAAGATTCTTCTTATAATGCATTATATTTTAGTCTAAAACACAATCTCTTGCCCTGAAAAAGTGTTTAAGTTGAATATAAAGCTGTTTCATAGTGTGAAAAAGGTAAAGAACAGAGTTTCTAAGTAAAGATTCTTCTTATAATGCATTCCCTTACAATCTCTTGCCCTGAAACAGTGTTTAAGGCAAATACAAAGCTGTTTCATAGTGTGAAAAAGGCAAAGAACAGTTTCAAAGTAAAGATTCTTCTTATAATGCATTCCCTTTTAGTCTAAAACACAATCTCTTGCCCTGAAACAGTGTTTAAGGTGAATACAAAGCTGTTTCATAGTGTGAAAAAGGTAAATTACAGTTTCAAAGTAAAGATTCTTCTTATAATGCATTCCCTTTTAGTCTAAAACACAATCTCTTGCCCTGAAACAGTGTTTAAGGTGAATACAAAGCTGTTTCATAGTGTGAAAAAGGTAAAGAACATAGTTTCAAAGTAAAGAATCTTTTTATAATTCATTCCCTTTTAGTCTAAAACACAATCTCTTGCCTTGAAACAGTGTTTAAGGCGAATACAAAGCTGTTTCATAGTGTGAAAAAGGTAAAGAACAGAGTTTCAAAGTAAAGTTTCTTCTAATAATGAATTCCCTTACAATCTCTTGCCCTGAAACAGTGTTTAAGGCAAATACAAAGCTGTTTCATAGTGTGAAAAAGGTAAAGAACAGTTTCAAAGTAAAGATTCTTCTTATAATGCATTATATTTTAGTCTAAAACACAATCTCTTGCCCTGAAACAGTGTTTAAGTTGAATATAAAGCTTTTTCATAGTGTGAAAAAGGTAAAGAACAGTTTCAAAGTAAAGATTCTTCTTATAATGCATTGCCTTACAATCTCTTGCCCTGAAACAGTGTTTAAGGCGAATACAAAGCTGTTTCATAGTCTGAAAAAGGTAAAGTACAGTTTCAAAGTAAAGATTCTTCTTATAATGCATTCCCTTTTAGTCTAAAACACAATCTCTTGCCCTGAAACAGTGTTTAAGGTGAATACAAAGCTGTTTCATAGTGTGAAAAAGGTAAAGAACAGTTTCAAAGTAAAGATTCTTCTTAAAATGCATTATATTTTAGTCTAAAACACAATCTCTTGCCCTGAAACAGTGTTTAAGTTGAATATAAAGCTGTTTCATAGTGTGAAAAAGGTAAAGAACAGAGTTTCTAAGTAAAGATTCTTCTTATAATGCATTCCCTTTTAGTCTAAAACACAATCTCTTGCCCTGAAACAATGTTTACGTTGAATAAAAGCTGTTTCATAGTGTGAAAAAGGTAAAGAACAGAGTTTCAAAGTAAAGATTCTTCTTATAATGAATTCCCTTTTAAGCTAAAACACAATCTCTTGCCCTGAAACAATGTTTAAGTTGAATATAAAGCTGTTTCATAGTGTGAAAAAGGTAAAGAACAGAGTTTCAAAGTAAAGATTCTTCTTATAATGCATTCCCTTACAATCTCTTGCCCTGAAACAGTGTTTAAGGCAAATACAAAGCTGTTTCATAGTGTGAAAAAGGTAAAGAACAGTTTCAAAGTAAAGATTCTTCTTATAATGCATTATATTTTAGTCTAAAACACAATCTCTTGCCCTGAAACAGTGTTTAAGTTGAATATAAAGCTTTTTCATAGTGTGAAAAAGGTAAAGAACAGAGTTTCAAAGTAAAGATTCTTCTTATAATGCATTGCCTTACAATCTCTTGCCCTGAAACAGTGTTCAAGGCGAATACAAAGCTGTTTCATAGTCTGAAAAAGGTAAAGTACAGTTTCAAAGTAAAGATTCTTCTTATAATGCATTCCCTTTTAGTCTAAAACACAATCTCTTGCCCTGAAACAGTGTTTAAGGTGAATACAAAGCTGTTTCATAGTGTGAAAAAGGTAAAGAACAGTTTCAAAGTAAAGATTCTTCTTAAAATGCATTATATTTTAGTCTAAAACACAATCTCTTGCCCTGAAACAGTGTTTAAGTTGAATACAAAGCTGTTTCATAGTGTGAAAAAGGTAAAGAACAGAGTTTCAAAGTAAAGTTTCTACTAATAATGAATTCCCTTACAATCTCTTGCCCTGAAACAGTGTTTAAGGCGAATACAAAGCTGTTTCATAGTGTGAAAAAGGTAAAGAACAGTTTCAAAGTAAAGATTCTTCTTATAATGCATTATATTTTAGTCTAAAACACAATCTCTTGCCCTGAAACAGTGTTTAAGTTGAATATAAAGCTTTTTCATAGTGTGAAAAAGGTAAAGAACAGTTTCAAAGTAAAGATTCTTCTTATAATGCATTCCCTTTTAGTCTAAAACACAATCTCTTGCCCTGAAACAGTGTTTAAGGTGAATACAAAGCTGTTTCATAGTGTGAAAAAGGTAAAGAACATAGTTTCAAAGTAAAGATTCTTTTTATAATTCATTCCCTTTTAGTCTAAAACACAATCTCTTGCCTTGAAACAGTGTTTAAGGCGAATACAAAGCTGTTTCATAGTGTGAAAAAGGTAAAGAACAGAGTTTCAAAGTAAAGTTTCTACTAATAATGAATTCCCTTACAATCTATTGCCCTGAAACAGTGTTTAAGGCGAATACAAAGCTGTTTCATAGTGTGAAAAAGGTAAAGAACAGTTTCAAAGTAAAGATTCTTCTTATAATGCATTCCCTTTTAGTCTAAAACACAATCTCTTGCCCTGAAACAGTGTTTAAGGTGAATACAAAGCTGTTTCATAGTGTGAAAAAGGTAAATTACAGTTTCAAAGTAAAGATTCTTCTTATAATGCATTCCCTTTTAGTCTAAAACACAATCTCTTGCCCTGAAACAGTGTTTAAGGAGAATACAAAGCTGTTTCATAGTGTGAAAAAGGTAAAGAACATAGTTTCAAAGTAAAGATTCTTTTTATAATTCATTCCCTTTTAGTCTAAAACACAATCTCTTGCCTTGAAACAGTGTTTAAGGTGAATACAAAGCTGTTTCATAGTGTGAAAAAGGTAAAGAACAGAGTTTCAAAGTAAAGTTTCTACTAATAATGAATTCCCTTACAATCTCTTGCCCTGAAACAGTGTTTAAGGCGAATACAAAGCTGTTTCATAGTGTGAAAAAGGTAAAGAACAGTTTCAAAGTAAAGATTCTTCTTATAATGCATTATATTTTAGTCTAAAACACAATCTCTTGCCCTGAAACAGTGTTTAAGTTGAATATAAAGCTTTTTCATAGTGTGAAAAAGGTAAAGAACAGTTTCAAAGTAAAGATTCTTCTTATAATGCATTGCCTTACAATCTCTTGCCCTGAAACAGTGTTTAAGGCAAATACAAAGCTGTTTCATAGTGTGAAAAAGGTAAATTACAGTTTCAAAGTAAAGATTCTTCTTATAATGCATTCCCTTTTAGTCTAAAACACAATCTCTTGCCCTGAAACAGTGTTTAAGGTGAATACAAAGCTGTTTCATAGTGTGAAAAAGGTAAAGAACATAGTTTCAAAGTAAAGATTCTTTTTATAATTCATTCCCTTTTAGTCTAAAACACAATCTCTTGCCTTGAAACAGTGTTTAAGGCGAATACAAAGCTGTTTCATAGTGTGAAAAAGGTAAAGAACAGAGTTTCAAAGTAAAGTTTCTTCTAATAATGAATTCCCTTACAATCTCTTGCCCTGAAACAGTGTTTAAGGCAAATACAAAGCTGTTTCATAGTGTGAAAAAGGTAAAGAACAGTTTCAAAGTAAAGATTCTTCTTATAATGCATTATATTTTCGTCTAAAACACAATCTCTTGCCCTGAAAAAGTGTTTAAGTTGAATATAAAGCTGTTTCATAGTGTGAAAAAGGTAAAGAACAGAGTTTCTAAGTAAAGATTCTTCTTATAATGCATTCCCTTACAATCTCTTGCCCTGAAACAGTGTTTAAGGCAAATACAAAGCTGTTTCATAGTGTGAAAAAGGCAAAGAACAGTTTCAAAGTAAAGATTCTTCTTATAATGCATTCCCTTTTAGTCTAAAACACAATCTCTTGCCCTGAAACAGTGTTTAAGGTGAATACAAAGCTGTTTCATAGTGTGAAAAAGGTAAATTACAGTTTCAAAGTAAAGATTCTTCTTATAATGCATTCCCTTTTAGTCTAAAACACAATCTCTTGCCCTGAAACAGTGTTTAAGGTGAATACAAAGCTGTTTCATAGTGTGAAAAAGGTAAAGAACATAGTTTCAAAGTAAAGATTCTTTTTATAATTCATTCCCTTTTAGTCTAAAACACAATCTCTTGCCTTGAAACAGTGTTTAAGGCGAATACAAAGCTGTTTCATAGTGTGAAAAAGGTAAAGAACAGAGTTTCAAAGTAAAGTTTCTTCAAATAATGAATTCCCTTACAATCTCTTGCCCTGAAACAGTGTTTAAGGCAAATACAAAGCTGTTTCATAGTGTGAAAAAGGTAAAGAACAGTTTCAAAGTAAAGATTCTTCTTATAATGCATTATATTTTAGTCTAAAACACAATCTCTTGCCCTGAAACAGTGTTTAAGTTGAATATAAAGCTTTTTCATAGTGTGAAAAAGGTAAAGAACAGTTTCAAAGTAAAGATTCTTCTTATAATGCATTCCCTTTTAGTCTAAAACACAATCTCTTGCCCTGAAACAATGTTTACGTTGAATAAAAGCTGTTTCATAGTGTGAAAAAGGTAAAGAACAGAGTTTCAAAGTAAAGATTCTTCTTATAATGAATTCCCTTTTAAGCTAAAACACAATCTCTTGCCCTGAAACAATGTTTAAGTTGAATATAAAGCTGTTTCATAGTGTGAAAAAGGTAAAGAACAGAGTTTCAAAGTAAAGATTCTTCTTATAATGCATTCCCTTACAATCTCTTGCCCTGAAACAGTGTTTAAGGCAAATACAAAGCTGTTTCATAGTGTGAAAAAGGTAAAGAACAGTTTCAAAGTAAAGATTCTTCTTATAATGCATTATATTTTAGTCTAAAACACAATCTCTTGCCCTGAAACAGTGTTTAAGTTGAATATAAAGCTTTTTCATAGTGTGAAAAAGGTAAAGAACAGAGTTTCAAAGTAAAGATTCTTCTTATAATGCATTGCCTTACAATCTCTTGCCCTGAAACAGTGTTCAAGGCGAATACAAAGCTGTTTCATAGTCTGAAAAAGGTAAAGTACAGTTTCAAAGTAAAGATTCTTCTTATAATGCATTCCCTTTTAGTCTAAAACACAATCTCTTGCCCTGAAACAGTGTTTAAGGTGAATACAAAGCTGTTTCATAGTGTGAAAAAGGTAAAGAACAGTTTCAAAGTAAAGATTCTTCTTAAAATGCATTATATTTTAGTCTAAAACACAATCTCTTGCCCTGAAACAGTGTTTAAGTTGAATACAAAGCTGTTTCATAGTGTGAAAAAGGTAAAGAACAGAGTTTCAAAGTAAAGTTTCTACTAATAATGAATTCCCTTACAATCTCTTGCCCTGAAACAGTGTTTAAGGCGAATACAAAGCTGTTTCATAGTGTGAAAAAGGTAAAGAACAGTTTCAAAGTAAAGATTCTTCTTATAATGCATTATATTTTAGTCTAAAACACAATCTCTTGCCCTGAAACAGTGTTTAAGTTGAATATAAAGCTTTTTCATAGTGTGAAAAAGGTAAAGAACAGTTTCAAAGTAAAGATTCTTCTTATAATGCATTCCCTTTTAGTCTAAAACACAATCTCTTGCCCTGAAACAGTGTTTAAGGTGAATACAAAGCTGTTTCATAGTGTGAAAAAGGTAAAGAACATAGTTTCAAAGTAAAGATTCTTTTTATAATTCATTCCCTTTTAGTCTAAAACACAATCTCTTGCCTTGAAACAGTGTTTAAGGCGAATACAAAGCTGTTTCATAGTGTGAAAAAGGTAAAGAACAGAGTTTCAAAGTAAAGTTTCTACTAATAATGTATTCCCTTACAATCTATTGCCCTGAAACAGTGTTTAAGGCGAATACAAAGCTGTTTCATAGTGTGAAAAAGGTAAAGAACAGTTTCAAAGTAAAGATTCTTCTTATAATGCATTCCCTTTTAGTCTAAAACACAATCTCTTGCCCTGAAACAGTGTTTAAGGTGAATACAAAGCTGTTTCATAGTGTGAAAAAGGTAAATTACAGTTTCAAAGTAAAGATTCTTCTTATAATGCATTCCCTTTTAGTCTAAAACACAATCTCTTGCCCTGAAACAGTGTTTAAGGAGAATACAAAGCTGTTTCATAGTGTGAAAAAGGTAAAGAACATAGTTTCAAAGTAAAGATTCTTTTTATAATTCATTCCCTTTTAGTCTAAAACACAATCTCTTGCCTTGAAACAGTGTTTAAGGTGAATACAAAGCTGTTTCATAGTGTGAAAAAGGTAAAGAACAGAGTTTCAAAGTAAAGTTTCTACTAATAATGAATTCCCTTACAATCTCTTGCCCTGAAACAGTGTTTAAGGCGAATACAAAGCTGTTTCATAGTGTGAAAAAGGTAAAGAACAGTTTCAAAGTAAAGATTCTTCTTATAATGCATTATATTTTAGTCTAAAACACAATCTCTTGCCCTGAAACAGTGTTTAAGTTGAATATAAAGCTTTTTCATAGTGTGAAAAAGGTAAAGAACAGTTTCAAAGTAAAGATTCTTCTTATAATGCATTGCCTTACAATCTCTTGCCCTGAAACAGTGTTTAAGGCAAATACAAAGCTGTTTCATAGTGTGAAAAAGGTAAATTACAGTTTCAAAGTAAAGATTCTTCTTATAATGCATTCCCTTTTAGTCTAAAACACAATCTCTTGCCCTGAAACAGTGTTTAAGGTGAATACAAAGCTGTTTCATAGTGTGAAAAAGGTAAAGAACATAGTTTCAAAGTAAAGATTCTTTTTATAATTCATTCCCTTTTAGTCTAAAACACAATCTCTTGCCTTGAAACAGTGTTTAAGGCGAATACAAAGCTGTTTCATAGTGTGAAAAAGGTAAAGAACAGAGTTTCAAAGTAAAGTTTCTTCTAATAATGAATTCCCTTACAATCTCTTGCCCTGAAACAGTGTTTAAGGCAAATACAAAGCTGTTTCATAGTGTGAAAAAGGTAAAGAACAGTTTCAAAGTAAAGATTCTTCTTATAATGCATTATATTTTCGTCTAAAACACAATCTCTTGCCCTGAAAAAGTGTTTAAGTTGAATATAAAGCTGTTTCATAGTGTGAAAAAGGTAAAGAACAGAGTTTCTAAGTAAAGATTCTTCTTATAATGCATTCCCTTACAATCTCTTGCCCTGAAACAGTGTTTAAGGCAAATACAAAGCTGTTTCATAGTGTGAAAAAGGCAAAGAACAGTTTCAAAGTAAAGATTCTTCTTATAATGCATTCCCTTTTAGTCTAAAACACAATCTCTTGCCCTGAAACAGTGTTTAAGGTGAATACAAAGCTGTTTCATAGTGTGAAAAAGGTAAATTACAGTTTCAAAGTAAAGATTCTTCTTATAATGCATTCCCTTTTAGTCTAAAACACAATCTCTTGCCCTGAAACAGTGTTTAAGGTGAATACAAAGCTGTTTCATAGTGTGAAAAAGGTAAAGAACATAGTTTCAAAGTAAAGATTCTTTTTATAATTCATTCCCTTTTAGTCTAAAACACAATCTCTTGCCTTGAAACAGTGTTTAAGGCGAATACAAAGCTGTTTCATAGTGTGAAAAAGGTAAAGAACAGAGTTTCAAAGTAAAGTTTCTTCAAATAATGAATTCCCTTACAATCTCTTGCCCTGAAACAGTGTTTAAGGCAAATACAAAGCTGTTTCATAGTGTGAAAAAGGTAAAGAACAGTTTCAAAGTAAAGATTCTTCTTATAATGCATTATATTTTAGTCTAAAACACAATCTCTTGCCCTGAAACAGTGTTTAAGTTGAATATAAAGCTTTTTCATAGTGTGAAAAAGGTAAAGAACAGTTTCAAAGTAAAGATTCTTCTTATAATGCATTCCCTTTTAGTCTAAAACACAATCTCTTGCCCTGAAACAATGTTTACGTTGAATAAAAGCTGTTTCATAGTGTGAAAAAGGTAAAGAACAGAGTTTCAAAGTAAAGATTCTTCTTATAATGAATTCCCTTTTAAGCTAAAACACAATCTCTTGCCCTGAAACAATGTTTAAGTTGAATATAAAGCTGTTTCATAGTGTGAAAAAGGTAAAGAACAGAGTTTCAAAGTAAAGATTCTTCTTATAATGCATTCCCTTACAATCTCTTGCCCTGAAACAGTGTTTAAGGCAAATACAAAGCTGTTTCATAGTGTGAAAAAGGTAAAGAACAGTTTAAAAGTAAAGATTCTTCTTATAATGCATTATATTTTAGTCTAAAACACAATCTCTTGCCCTGAAACAGTGTTTAAGTTGAATATAAAGCTTTTTCATAGTGTGAAAAAGGTAAAGAACAGAGTTTCAAAGTAAAGATTCTTCTTATAATGCATTGCCTTACAATCTCTTGCCCTGAAACAGTGTTTAAGGCGAATACAAAGCTGTTTCATAGTCTGAAAAAGGTAAAGTACAGTTTCAAAGTAAAGATTCTTCTTATAATGCATTCCCTTTTAGTCTAAAACACAATCTCTTGCCCTGAAACAGTGTTTAAGGTGAATACAAAGCTGTTTCATAGTGTGAAAAAGGTAAAGAACAGTTTCAAAGTAAAGATTCTTCTTAAAATGCATTATATTTTAGTCTAAAACACAATCTCTTGCCCTGAAACAGTGTTTAAGTTGAATACAAAGCTGTTTCATAGTGTGAAAAAGGTAAAGAACAGAGTTTCAAAGTAAAGTTTCTACTAATAATGAATTCCCTTACAATCTCTTGCCCTGAAACAGTGTTTAAGGCGAATACAAAGCTGTTTCATAGTGTGAAAAAGGTAAAGAACAGTTTCAAAGTAAAGATTCTTCTTATAATGCATTATATTTTAGTCTAAAACACAATCTCTTGCCCTGAAACAGTGTTTAAGTTGAATATAAAGCTTTTTCATAGTGTGAAAAAGGTAAAGAACAGTTTCAAAGTAAAGATTCTTCTTATAATGCATTCCCTTTTAGTCTAAAACACAATCTCTTGCCCTGAAACAGTGTTTAAGGTGAATACAAAGCTGTTTCATAGTGTGAAAAAGGTAAAGAACATAGTTTCAAAGTAAAGATTCTTTTTATAATTCATTCCCTTTTAGTCTAAAACACAATCTCTTGCCTTGAAACAGTGTTTAAGGCGAATACAAAGCTGTTTCATAGTGTGAAAAAGGTAAAGAACAGAGTTTCAAAGTAAAGTTTCTACTAATAATGAATTCCCTTACAATCTATTGCCCTGAAACAGTGTTTAAGGCGAATACAAAGCTGTTTCATAGTGTGAAAAAGGTAAAGAACAGTTTCAAAGTAAAGATTCTTCTTATAATGCATTCCCTTTTAGTCTAAAACACAATCTCTTGCCCTGAAACAGTGTTTAAGGTGAATACAAAGCTGTTTCATAGTGTGAAAAAGGTAAATTACAGTTTCAAAGTAAAGATTCTTCTTATAATGCATTCCCTTTTAGTCTAAAACACAATCTCTTGCCCTGAAACAGTGTTTAAGGAGAATACAAAGCTGTTTCATAGTGTGAAAAAGGTAAAGAACAGAGTTTCAAAGTAAAGATTCTTTTTATAATTCATTCCCTTTTAGTCTAAAACACAATCTCTTGCCTTGAAACAGTGTTTAAGGTGAATACAAAGCTGTTTCATAGTGTGAAAAAGGTAAAGAACAGAGTTTCAAAGTAAAGTTTCTACTAATAATGAATTCCCTTACAATCTCTTGCCCTGAAACAGTGTTTAAGGCGAATACAAAGCTGTTTCATAGTGTGAAAAAGGTAAAGAACAGTTTCAAAGTAAAGATTCTTCTTATAATGCATTATATTTTAGTCTAAAACACAATCTCTTGCCCTGAAACAGTGTTTAAGTTGAATATAAAGCTTTTTCATAGTGTGAAAAAGGTAAAGAACAGTTTCAAAGTAAAGATTCTTCTTATAATGCATTGCCTTACAATCTCTTGCCCTGAAACAGTGTTTAAGGCAAATACAAAGCTGTTTCATAGTGTGAAAAAGGTAAATTACAGTTTCAAAGTAAAGATTCTTCTTATAATGCATTCCCTTTTAGTCTAAAACACAATCTCTTGCCCTGAAACAGTGTTTAAGGTGAATACAAAGCTGTTTCATAGTGTGAAAAAGGTAAAGAACATAGTTTCAAAGTAAAGATTCTTTTTATAATTCATTCCTTTTTAGTCTAAAACACAATCTCTTGCCTTGAAACAGTGTTTAAGGCGAATACAAAGCTGTTTCATAGTGTGAAAAAGGTAAAGAACAGAGTTTCAAAGTAAAGTTTCTTCTAATAATGAATTCCCTTACAATCTCTTGCCCTGAAACAGTGTTTAAGGCAAATACAAAGCTGTTTCATAGTGTGAAAAAGGTAAAGAACAGTTTCAAAGTAAAGATTCTTCTTATAATGCATTATATTTTAGTCTAAAACACAATCTCTTGCCCTGAAAAAGTGTTTAAGTTGAATATAAAGCTGTTTCATAGTGTGAAAAAGGTAAAGAACAGAGTTTCTAAGTAAAGATTCTTCTTATAATGCATTCCCTTACAATCTCTTGCCCTGAAACAGTGTTTAAGGCAAATACAAAGCTGTTTCATAGTGTGAAAAAGGCAAAGAACAGTTTCAAAGTAAAGATTCTTCTTATAATGCATTCCCTTTTAGTCTAAAACACAATCTCTTGCCCTGAAACAGTGTTTAAGGTGAATACAAAGCTGTTTCATAGTGTGAAAAAGGTAAATTACAGTTTCAAAGTAAAGATTCTTCTTATAATGCATTCCCTTTTAGTCTAAAACACAATCTCTTGCCCTGAAACAGTGTTTAAGGTGAATACAAAGCTGTTTCATAGTGTGAAAAAGGTAAAGAACATAGTTTCAAAGTAAAGATTCTTTTTATAATTCATTCCCTTTTAGTCTAAAACACAATCTCTTGCCTTGAAACAGTGTTTAAGGCGAATACAAAGCTGTTTCATAGTGTGAAAAAGGTAAAGAACAGAGTTTCAAAGTAAAGTTTCTTCAAATAATGAATTCCCTTACAATCTCTTGCCCTGAAACAGTGTTTAAGGCAAATACAAAGCTGTTTCATAGTGTGAAAAAGGTAAAGAACAGTTTCAAAGTAAAGATTCTTCTTATAATGCATTATATTTTAGTCTAAAACACAATCTCTTGCCCTGAAACAGTGTTTAAGTTGAATATAAAGCTTTTTCATAGTGTGAAAAAGGTAAAGAACAGTTTCAAAGTAAAGATTCTTCTTATAATGCATTCCCTTTTAGTCTAAAACACAATCTCTTGCCCTGAAACAGTGTTTAAGGTGAATACAAAGCTGTTTCATAGTGTGAAAAAGGTAAAGAACAGTTTCAAAGTAAAGATTCTTCTTAAAATGCATTATATTTTAGTCTAAAACACAATCTCTTGCCCTGAAACAGTGTTTAAGTTGAATATAAAGCTGTTTCATAGTGTGAAAAAGGTAAAGAACAGAGTTTCTAAGTAAAGATTCTTCTTATAATGCATTCCCTTTTAGTCTAAAACACAATCTCTTGCCCTGAAACAATGTTTACGTTGAATAAAAGCTGTTTCATAGTGTGAAAAAGGTAAAGAACAGAGTTTCAAAGTAAAGATTCTTCTTATAATGAATTCCCTTTTAAGCTAAAACACAATCTCTTGCCCTGAAACAATGTTTAAGTTGAATATAAAGCTGTTTCATAGTGTGAAAAAGGTAAAGAACAGAGTTTCAAAGTAAAGATTCTTCTTATAATGCATTCCCTTACAATCTCTTGCCCTGAAACAGTGTTTAAGGCAAATACAAAGCTGTTTCATAGTGTGAAAAAGGTAAAGAACAGTTTCAAAGTAAAGATTCTTCTTATAATGCATTATATTTTAGTCTAAAACACAATCTCTTGCCCTGAAACAGTGTTTAAGTTGAATATAAAGCTTTTTCATAGTGTGAAAAAGGTAAAGAACAGTTTCAAAGTAAAGATTCTTCTTATAATGCATTGCCTTACAATCTCTTGCCCTGAAACAGTGTTTAAGGCGAATACAAAGCTGTTTCATAGTCTGAAAAAGGTAAAGTACAGTTTCAAAGTAAAGATTCTTCTTATAATGCATTCCCTTTTAGTCTAAAACACAATCTCTTGCCCTGAAACAGTGTTTAAGGTGAATACAAAGCTGTTTCATAGTGTGAAAAAGGTAAAGAACAGTTTCAAAGTAAAGATTCTTCTTAAAATGCATTATATTTTAGTCTAAAACACAATCTCTTGCCCTGAAACAGTGTTTAAGTTGAATATAAAGCTGTTTCATAGTGTGAAAAAGGTAAAGAACAGAGTTTCTAAGTAAAGATTCTTCTTATAATGCATTCCCTTTTAGTCTAAAACACAATCTCTTGCCCTGAAACAATGTTTACGTTGAATAAAAGCTGTTTCATAGTGTGAAAAAGGTAAAGAACAGAGTTTCAAAGTAAAGATTCTTCTTATAATGAATTCCCTTTTAAGCTAAAACACAATCTCTTGCCCTGAAACAATGTTTAAGTTGAATATAAAGCTGTTTCATAGTGTGAAAAAGGTAAAGAACAGAGTTTCAAAGTAAAGATTCTTCTTATAATGCATTCCCTTACAATCTCTTGCCCTGAAACAGTGTTTAAGGCGAATACAAAGCTGTTTCATAGTGTGAAAAAGGTTAAGAACAGTTTCAAAGTAAAGATTCTTCTTATAATGCATTGCCTTACAATCTCTTGCCCTGAAACAGTGTTTAAGGCGAATACAAAGCTGTTTCATAGTCTGAAAAAGGTAAAGTACAGTTTCAAAGTAAAGATTCTTCTTAAAATGCATTATATTTTAGTCTAAAACACAATCTCTTGCCCTGAAACAGTGTTTAAGTTGAATATAAAGCTGTTTCATAGTGTGAAAAAGGTAAAGAACAGAGTTTCTAAGTAAAGATTCTTCTTATAATGCATTCCCTTACAATCTCTTGCCCTGAAACAGTGTTTAAGGCAAATACAAAGCTGTTTCATAGTGTGAAAAAGGTAAAGAACAGTTTCAAAGTAAAGATTCTTCTTATAATGCATTCCCTTTTAGTCTAAAACACAATCTCTTGCCCTGAAACAGTGTTTAAGTTGAATATAAAGCTTTTTCATAGTGTGAAAAAGGTAAAGAACAGTTTCAAAGTAAAGATTCTTCTTATAATGCATTGCCTTACAATCTCTTGCCCTGAAACAGTGTTTAAGGCGAATACAAAGCTGTTTCATAGTCTGAAAAAGGTAAAGTACAGTTTCAAAGTAAAGATTCTTCTTATAATGCATTCCCTTTTAGTCTAAAACACAATCTCTTGCCCTGAAACAGTGTTTAAGGTGAATACAAAGCTGTTTCATATTGTGAAAAAGGTAAAGAACAGTTTCAAAGTAAAGATTCTTCTTAAAATGCATTATATTTTAGTCTAAAACACAATCTCTTGCCCTGAAACAGTGTTTAAGTTGAATATAAAGCTGTTTCATAGTGTGAAAAAGGTAAAGAACAGAGTTTCTAAGTAAAGATTCTTCTTATAATGCATTCCCTTTTAGTCTAAAACACAATCTCTTGCCCTGAAACAATGTTTACGTTGAATAAAAGCTGTTTCATAGTGTGAAAAAGGTAAAGAACAGAGTTTCAAAGTAAAGATTCTTCTTATAATGAATTCCCTTTTAAGCTAAAACACAATCTCTTGCCCTGAAACAATGTTTAAGTTGAATATAAAGCTGTTTCATAGTGTGAAAAAGGTAAAGAACAGAGTTTCAAAGTAAAGATTCTTCTTATAATGCATTCCCTTACAATCTCTTGCCCTGAAACAGTGTTTAAGGCGAATACAAAGCTGTTTCATAGTGTGAAAAAGGTTAAGAACAGTTTCAAAGTAAAGATTCTTCTTATAATGCATTGCCTTACAATCTCTTGCCCTGAAACAGTGTTTAAGGCGAATACAAAGCTGTTTCATAGTGTGAAAAAGGTAAAGAACAGTTTCAAAGTAAAGATTCTTCTTATAATGCATTCCCTTTTAGTCTAAAACACAATCTCTTGCCCTGAAACAGTGTTTAAGGTGAATACAAAGCTGTTTCATAGTGTGAAAAAGGTAAATTACAGTTTCAAAGTAAAGATTCTTCTTATAATGCATTCCCTTTTAGTCTAAAACACAATCTCTTGCCCTGAAACAGTGTTTAAGGTGAATACAAAGCTGTTTCATAGTGTGAAAAAGGTAAAGAACATAGTTTCAAAGTAAAGATTCTTTTTATAATTCATTCCCTTTTAGTCTAAAACACAATCTCTTGCCTTGAAACAGTGTTTAAGGCGAATACAAAGCTGTTTCATAGTGTGAAAAAGGTAAAGAACAGAGTTTCAAAGTAAAGTTTCTACTAATAATGAATTCCCTTACAATCTCTTGCCCTGAAACAGTGTTTAAGGCAAATACAAAGCTGTTTCATAGTGTGAAAAAGGTAAAGAACAGTTTCAAAGTAAAGATTCTTCTTATAATGCATTCCCTTTTAGTCTAAAACACAATCTCTTGCCCTGAAACAGTGTTTAAGGTGAATACAAAGCTGTTTCATAGTGTGATAAAGGTAAATTACAGTTTCAAAGTAAAGATTCTTCTTATAATGCATTCCCTTTTAGTCTAAAACACAATCTCTTGCCCTGAAACAGTGTTTAAGGAGAATACAAAGCTGTTTCATAGTGTGAAAAAGGTAAAGAACATAGTTTCAAAGTAAAGATTCTTTTTATAATTCATTCCCTTTTAGTCTAAAACACAATCTCTTGCCTTGAAACAGTGTTTAAGGTGAATACAAAGCTGTTTCATAGTGTGAAAAAGGTAAAGAACAGAGTTTCAAAGTAAAGTTTCTACTAATAATGAATTCCCTTACAATCTCTTGCCCTGAAACAGTGTTTATGGCGAATACAAAGCTGTTTCATAGTGTGAAAAAGGTAAAGAACAGTTTCAAAGTAAAGATTCTTCTTATAATGCATTATATTTTAGTCTAAAACACAATCTCTTGCCCTGAAACAGTGTTTAAGTTGAATATAAAGCTTTTTCATAGTGTGAAAAAGGTAAAGAACAGTTTCAAAGTAAAGATTCTTCTTATAATGCATTGCCTTACAATCTCTTGCCCTGAAACAGTGTTTAAGGCGAATACAAAGCTGTTTCATAGTCTGAAAAAGGTAAAGTACAGTTTCAAAGTAAAGATTCTTCTTATAATGCATTCCCTTTTAGTCTAAAACACAATCTCTTGCCCTGAAACAGTGTTTAAGGTGAATACAAAGCTGTTTCATAGTGTGAAAAAGGTAAAGAACATAGTTTCAAAGTAAAGATTCTTTTTATAATTCATTCCCTTTTAGTCTAAAACACAATCTCTTGCCTTGAAACAGTGTTTAAGGCGAATACAAAGCTGTTTCATAGTGTGAAAAAGGTAAAGAACAGAGTTTCAAAGTAAAGTTTCTTCTAATAATGAATTCCCTTACAATCTCTTGCCCTGAAACAGTGTTTAAGGCCAATACAAAGCTGTTTCATAGTCTGAAAAAGGTAAAGTACAGTTTCAAAGTAAAGATTCTTCTTATAATGCATTCCCTTTTAGTCTAAAACACAATCTCTTGCCCTGAAACAGTGTTTAAGGTGAATACAAAGCTTTTTCATAGTGTGAAAAAGGTAAAGAACAGTTTCAAAGTAAAGATTCTTCTTATAATGCATTGCCTTACAATCTCTTGCCCTGAAACAGTGTTTAAGGCGAATACAAAGCTGTTTCATAGTCTGAAAAAGGTAAAGTACAGTTTCAAAGTAAAGATTCTTCTTATAATGCATTCCCTTTTAGTCTAAAACACAATCTCTTGCCCTGAAACAGTGTTTAAGGTGAATACAAAGCTGTTTCATAGTGTGAAAAAGGTAAAGAACAGTTTCAAAGTAAAGATTCTTCTTAAAATGCATTATATTTTAGTCTAAAACACAATCTCTTGCCCTGAAACAGTGTTTAAGTTGAATATAAAGCTGTTTCATAGTGTGAAAAAGGTAAAGAACAGAGTTTCTAAGTAAAGATTCTTCTTATAATGCATTCCCTTTTAGTCTAAAACACAATCTCTTGCCCTGAAACAAAGTTTACGTTGAATAAAAGCTGTTTCATAGTGTGAAAAAGGTAAAGAACAGAGTTTCAAAGTAAAGATTCTTCTTATAATGAATTCCCTTTTAGTCTAAAACACAATCTCTTGCCCTGAAATAATGTTTAAGTTGAATATAAAGCTGTTTCATAGTGTGAAAAAGGTAAAGAACAGAGTTTCAAAGTAAAGATTCTTCTTATAATGCATTCCCTTACAATCTCTTGCCCTGAAACAGTGTTTAAGGCGAATACAAAGCTGTTTCATAGTGTGAAAAAGGTAAAGAACAGTTTCAAAGTAAAGATTCTTCTTATAATGCATTGCCTTACAATCTCTTGCCCTGAAACAGTGTTTAAGGCGAATACAAAGCTGTTTCATAGTCTGAAAAAGGTAAAGTACAGTTTCAAAGTAAAGATTCTTCTTATAATGCATTATATTTTAGTCTAAAACACAATCTCTTGCCCTGAAACAGTGTTTAAGTTGAATATAAAGCTGTTTCATAGTGTTAAAAAGGTAAAGAACAGAGTTTCAAAGTAAAGTTTCTTCTAATAATGAATTCCCTTACAATCTCTTGCCCTGAAACAATGTTTATGGCGAATACAACGCTTTTTCACAGTGTGAAAAAGGTAAAGTAGTTTCAAAGTAAAGATTCTTCTTAAAATGCATTATATTTTAATCTAAAACACAATCTCTTGCCCTGAAACAGTGTTTAAGTTGAATATAAAGCTGTTTCATAGTGTGAAAAAGGTAAAGAACAGAGTTTCTAAGTAAAGATTCTTCTTATAATGCATTCCCTTTTAGTCTAAAACACAATCTCTTGCCCTGAAACAATGTTTACGTTGAATAAAAGCTGTTTCATAGTGTGAAAAAGGTAAAGAACAGAGTTTCAAAGATTCTTCTTATAATGCATTCCCTTTTAGTCTAAAACACAATCTCTTGCCCTGAAACAGTGTTTAAGGTGAATACAAAGCTGGTTCATAGTGTGAAAAAGGTAAAGAACATAGTTTCAAAGTAAAGATTCTTTTTATAATTCATTCCCTTTTAGTCTAAAACACAATCTCTTGCCTTGAAACAGTGTTTAAGGCGAATACAAAGCTGTTTCATAGTGTGAAAAAGGTAAAGAACATTTTCAAAGTAATGTTGCTTCTAATAATGAATTCCCTTACAATCTCTTGCCCTGGAACAGTGTTTAAGGCGAATACAAAGCTGTTTCATAGTGTGAAAAAGGTAAAGAACAGTTTCAAAGTAAAGATTCTTCTTATAATGCATTATATTTTAGTCTAAAACACAGTCTCTTGCCCTGAAACAGTGTTTAAGTTGAATATAAAGCTTTTTCATAGTGTGAAAAAGGTAAAGAACAGTTTCAAAGTAAAGATTCTTCTTATAATGCATTGCCTTACAATCTCTTGCCCTGAAACAGTGTTTAAGGCGAATACAAAGCTGTTTCATAGTCTGAAAAAGGTAAAGTACAGTTTCAAAGTAAAGATTCTTCTTATAATGCATTATATTTTAGTCTAAAACACAATCTCTTGCCCTGAAACAGTGTTTAAGTTGAATATAAAGCTGTTTCATAGTGTGAAAAAGGTAAAGAACAGAGTTTCAAAGTAAAGTTTCTTCTAATAATGAATTCCCTTACAATCTCTTGCCCTGAAACAATGTTTATGGCGATTACAACGCTTTTTCATAGTGTGAAAAAGGTAAAGAACAGTTTCAAAGTAAAGATTCTTCTTATAATGCATTCCCTTACAATCTCTTGCCCTGAAACAGTGTTTAAGGCAAATACAAAGCTGTTTCATAGTGTGAAAAAGGTAAAGAACAGTTTCAAAGTAAATATTCTTCTTATAATGCATTCCCTTTTAGTCTAAAACACAATCTCTTGCCCTGAAACAGTGTTTAAGGTGAATACAAAGCTGTTTCATAGTGTGAAAAAGGTAAATTACAGTTTCAAAGTAAAGATTCTTCTTATAATGCATTCCCTTTTATATTAAAACACAATCTCTTGCCCTGAAACAATGTTTAAGTTGAATATAAAGCTGTTTCATAGTGTGAAAAAGGTAAAGAACAGAGTTTCAAAGTAAAGATTCTTCTTATAATGCATTCCCTTACAATCTCTTGCCCTGAAACAGTGTTTAAGGCGAATACAAAGCTTTTTCATAGTGTGAAAAAGGTTAAGAACTGTTTCAAAGTAAAGATTCTTCTTATAATGCATTGCCTTACAATCTCTTGCCCTGAAACAGTGTTTAAGGCGAATACAAAGCTGTTTCATAGTGTGAAAAAGGTAAAGAACAGTTTCAAAGTAAAGATTCTTCTTATAATGCATTCCCTTTTAGTCTAAAACACAATCTCTTGCCCTGAAACAGTGTTTAAGGTGAATACAAAGCTGTTTCATAGTGTGAAAAAGGTAAATTACAGTTTCAAAGTAAAGATTCTTCTTATAATGCATTCCCTTTTAGTCTAAAACACAATCTCTTGCCCTGAAACAGTGTTTAAGGTGAATACAAAGCTGTTTCATAGTGTGAAAAAGGTAAAGAACATAGTTTCAAAGTAAAGATTCTTTTTATAATTCATTCCCTTTTAGTCTAAAACACAATCTCTTGCCTTGAAACAGTGTTTAAGGCGAATACAAAGCTGTTTCATAGTGTGAAAAAGGTAAAGAACAGAGTTTCAAAGTAAAGTTTCTACTAATAATGAATTCCCTTACAATCTCTTGCCCTGAAACAGTGTTTAAGGCAAATACAAAGCTGTTTCATAGTGTGAAAAAGGTAAAGAACAGTTTCAAAGTAAAGATTCTTCTTATAATGCATTCCCTTTTAGTCTAAAACACAATCTCTTGCCCTGAAACAGTGTTTAAGGTGAATACAAAGCTGTTTCATAGTGTGAAAAAGGTAAATTACAGTTTCAAAGTAAAGATTCTTCTTATAATGCATTCCCTTTTAGTCTAAAACACAATCTCTTGCCCTGAAACAGTGTTTAAGGAGAATACAAAGCTGTTTCATAGTGTGAAAAAGGTAAAGAACATAGTTTCAAAGTAAAGATTCTTTTTATAATTCATTCCCTTTTAGTCTAAAACACAATCTCTTGCCTTGAAACAGTGTTTAAGGTGAATACAAAGCTGTTTCATAGTGTGAAAAAGGTAAAGAACAGAGTTTCAAAGTAAAGTTTCTACTAATAATGAATTCCCTTACAATCTCTTGCCCTGAAACAGTGTTTATGACGAATACAAAGCTGTTTCATAGTGTGAAAAAGGTAAAGAACAGTTTCAAAGTAAAGATTCTTCTTATAATGCATTATATTTTAGTCTAAAACACAATCTCTTGCCCTGAAACAGTGTTTAAGTTGAATATAAAGCTTTTTCATAGTGTGAAAAAGGTAAAGAACAGTTTCAAAGTAAAGATTCTTCTTATAATGCATTGCCTTACAATCTCTTGCCCTGAAACAGTGTTTAAGGCGAATACAAAGCTGTTTCATAGTCTGAAAAAGGTAAAGTACAGTTTCAAAGTAAAGATTCTTCTTATAATGCATTCCCTTTTAGTCTAAAACACAATCTCTTGCCCTGAAACAGTGTTTAAGGTGAATACAAAGCTGTTTCATAGTGTGAAAAAGGTAAAGAACATAGTTTCAAAGTAAAGATTCTTTTTATAATTCATTCCCTTTTAGTCTAAAACACAATCTCTTGCCTTGAAACAGTGTTTAAGGCGAATACAAAGCTGTTTCATAGTGTGAAAAAGGTAAAGAACAGAGTTTCAAAGTAAAGTTTCTTCTAATAATGAATTCCCTTACAATCTCTTGCCCTGAAACAGTGTTTAAGGCCAATACAAAGCTGTTTCATAGTCTGAAAAAGGTAAAGTACAGTTTCAAAGTAAAGATTCTTCTTATAATGCATTCCCTTTTAGTCTAAAACACAATCTCTTGCCCTGAAACAGTGTTTAAGGTGAATACAAAGCTTTTTCATAGTGTGAAAAAGGTAAAGAACAGTTTCAAAGTAAAGATTCTTCTTATAATGCATTGCCTTACAATCTCTTGCCCTGAAACAGTGTTTAAGGCGAATACAAAGCTGTTTCATAGTCTGAAAAAGGTAAAGTACAGTTTCAAAGTAAAGATTCTTCTTATAATGCATTCCCTTTTAGTCTAAAACACAATCTCTTGCCCTGAAACAGTGTTTAAGGTGAATACAAAGCTGTTTCATAGTGTGAAAAAGGTAAAGAACAGTTTCAAAGTAAAGATTCTTCTTAAAATGCATTATATTTTAGTCTAAAACACAATCTCTTGCCCTGAAACAGTGTTTAAGTTGAATATAAAGCTGTTTCATAGTGTGAAAAAGGTAAAGAACAGAGTTTCTAAGTAAAGATTCTTCTTATAATGCATTCCCTTTTAGTCTAAAACACAATCTCTTGCCCTGAAACAAAGTTTACGTTGAATAAAAGCTGTTTCATAGTGTGAAAAAGGTAAAGAACAGAGTTTCAAAGTAAAGATTCTTCTTATAATGAATTCCCTTTTAGTCTAAAACACAATCTCTTGCCCTGAAACAATGTTTAAGTTGAATATAAAGCTGTTTCATAGTGTGAAAAAGGTAAAGAACAGAGTTTCAAAGTAAAGATTCTTCTTATAATGCATTCCCTTACAATCTCTTGCCCTGAAACAGTGTTTAAGGCGAATACAAAGCTGTTTCATAGTGTGAAAAAGGTAAAGAACAGTTTCAAAGTAAAGATTCTTCTTATAATGCATTGCCTTACAATCTCTTGCCCTGAAACAGTGTTTAAGGCGAATACAAAGCTGTTTCATAGTCTGAAAAAGGTAAAGTACAGTTTCAAAGTAAAGATTCTTCTTATAATGCATTATATTTTAGTCTAAAACACAATCTCTTGCCCTGAAACAGTGTTTAAGTTGAATATAAAGCTGTTTCATAGTGTTAAAAAGGTAAAGAACAGAGTTTCAAAGTAAAGTTTCTTCTAATAATGAATTCCCTTACAATCTCTTGCCCTGAAACAATGTTTATGGCGAATACAACGCTTTTTCACAGTGTGAAAAAGGTAAAGTAGTTTCAAAGTAAAGATTCTTCTTAAAATGCATTATATTTTAATCTAAAACACAATCTCTTGCCCTGAAACAGTGTTTAAGTTGAATATAAAGCTGTTTCATAGTGTGAAAAAGGTAAAGAACAGAGTTTCTAAGTAAAGATTCTTCTTATAATGCATTCCCTTTTAGTCTAAAACACAATCTCTTGCCCTGAAACAATGTTTACGTTGAATAAAAGCTGTTTCATAGTGTGAAAAAGGTAAAGAACAGAGTTTCAAAGATTCTTCTTATAATGCATTCCCTTTTAGTCTAAAACACAATCTCTTGCCCTGAAACAGTGTTTAAGGTGAATACAAAGCTGGTTCATAGTGTGAAAAAGGTAAAGAACATAGTTTCAAAGTAAAGATTCTTTTTATAATTCATTCCCTTTTAGTCTAAAACACAATCTCTTGCCCTGAAACAGTGTTTAAGGTGAATACAAAGCTGTTTCATAGTGTGAAAAAGGTAAATTACAGTTTCAAAGTAAAGATTCTTCTTATAATGCATTCCCTTTTAGTCTAAAACACAATCTCTTGCCCTGAAACAGTGTTTAAGGTGAATACAAAGCTGTTTCATAGTGTGAAAAAGGTAAAGAACATAGTTTCAAAGTAAAGATTCTTTTTATAATTCATTCCCTTTTAGTCTAAAACACAATCTCTTGCCTTGAAACAGTGTTTAAGGCGAATACAAAGCTGTTTCATAGTGTGAAAAAGGTAAAGAACAGAGTTTCAAAGTAAAGTTTCTACTAATAATGAATTCCCTTACAATCTCTTGCCCTGAAACAGTGTTTAAGGCAAATACAAAGCTGTTTCATAGTGTGAAAAAGGTAAAGAACAGTTTCAAAGTAAAGATTCTTCTTATAATGCATTCCCTTTTAGTCTAAAACACAATCTCTTGCCCTGAAACAGTGTTTAAGGTGAATACAAAGCTGTTTCATAGTGTGAAAAAGGTAACTTACAGTTTCAAAGTAAAGATTCTTCTTATAATGCATTCCCTTTTAGTCTAAAACACAATCTCTTGCCCTGAAACAGTGTTTAAGGAGAATACAAAGCTGTTTCATAGTGTGAAAAAGGTAAAGAACATAGTTTCAAAGTAAAGATTCTTTTTATAATTCATTCCCTTTTAGTCTAAAACACAATCTCTTGCCTTGAAACAGTGTTTAAGGTGAATACAAAGCTGTTTCATAGTGTGAAAAAGGTAAAGAACAGAGTTTCAAAGTAAAGTTTCTACTAATAATGAATTCCCTTACAATCTCTTGCCCTGAAACAGTGTTTATGGCGAATACAAAGCTGTTTCATAGTGTGAAAAAGGTAAAGAACAGTTTCAAAGTAAAGATTCTTCTTATAATGCATTATATTTTAGTCTAAAACACAATCTCTTGCCCTGAAACAGTGTTTAAGTTGAATATAAAGCTTTTTCATAGTGTGAAAAAGGTAAAGAACAGTTTCAAAGTAAAGATTCTTCTTATAATGCATTGCCTTACAATCTCTTGCCCTGAAACAGTGTTTAAGGCGAATACAAAGCTGTTTCATAGTCTGAAAAAGGTAAAGTACAGTTTCAAAGTAAAGATTCTTCTTATAATGCATTCCCTTTTAGTCTAAAACACAATCTCTTGCCCTGAAACAGTGTTTAAGGTGAATACAAAGCTGTTTCATAGTGTGAAAAAGGTAAAGAACATAGTTTCAAAGTAAAGATTCTTTTTATAATTCATTCCCTTTTAGTCTAAAACACAATCTCTTGCCTTGAAACAGTGTTTAAGGCGAATACAAAGCTGTTTCATAGTGTGAAAAAGGTAAAGAACAGAGTTTCAAAGTAAAGTTTCTTCTAATAATGAATTCCCTTACAATCTCTTGCCCTGAAACAGTGTTTAAGGCCAATACAAAGCTGTTTCATAGTCTGAAAAAGGTAAAGTACAGTTTCAAAGTAAAGATTCTTCTTATAATGCATTCCCTTTTAGTCTAAAACACAATCTCTTGCCCTGAAACAGTGTTTAAGGTGAATACAAAGCTTTTTCATAGTGTGAAAAAGGTAAAGAACAGTTTCAAAGTAAAGATTCTTCTTATAATGCATTGCCTTACAATCTCTTGCCCTGAAACAGTGTTTAAGGCGAATACAAAGCTGTTTCATAGTCTGAAAAAGGTAAAGTACAGTTTCAAAGTAAAGATTCTTCTTATAATGCATTCCCTTTTAGTCTAAAACACAATCTCTTGCCCTGAAACAGTGTTTAAGGTGAATACAAAGCTGTTTCATAGTGTGAAAAAGGTAAAGAACAGTTTCAAAGTAAAGATTCTTCTTAAAATGCATTATATTTTAGTCTAAAACACAATCTCTTGCCCTGAAACAGTGTTTAAGTTGAATATAAAGCTGTTTCATAGTGTGAAAAAGGTAAAGAACAGAGTTTCTAAGTAAAGATTCTTCTTATAATGCATTCCCTTTTAGTCTAAAACACAATCTCTTGCCCTGAAACAAAGTTTACGTTGAATAAAAGCTGTTTCATAGTGTGAAAAAGGTAAAGAACAGAGTTTCAAAGTAAAGATTCTTCTTATAATGAATTCCCTTTTAGTCTAAAACACAATCTCTTGCCCTGAAACAATGTTTAAGTTGAATATAAAGCTGTTTCATAGTGTGAAAAAGGTAAAGAACAGAGTTTCAAAGTAAAGATTCTTCTTATAATGCATTCCCTTACAATCTCTTGCCCTGAAACAGTGTTTAAGGCGAATACAAAGCTGTTTCATAGTGTGAAAAAGGTAAAGAACAGTTTCAAAGTAAAGATTCTTCTTATAATGCATTGCCTTACAATCTCTTGCCCTGAAACAGTGTTTAAGGCGAATACAAAGCTGTTTCATAGTCTGAAAAAGGTAAAGTACAGTTTCAAAGTAAAGATTCTTCTTATAATGCATTATATTTTAGTCTAAAACACAATCTCTTGCCCTGAAACAGTGTTTAAGTTGAATATAAAGCTGTTTCATAGTGTTAAAAAGGTAAAGAACAGAGTTTCAAAGTAAAGTTTCTTCTAATAATGAATTCCCTTACAATCTCTTGCCCTGAAACAATGTTTATGGCGAATACAACGCTTTTTCACAGTGTGAAAAAGGTAAAGTAGTTTCAAAGTAAAGATTCTTCTTAAAATGCATTATATTTTAATCTAAAACACAATCTCTTGCCCTGAAACAGTGTTTAAGTTGAATATAAAGCTGTTTCATAGTGTGAAAAAGGTAAAGAACAGAGTTTCTAAGTAAAGATTCTTCTTATAATGCATTCCCTTTTAGTCTAAAACACAATCTCTTGCCCTGAAACAATGTTTACGTTGAATAAAAGCTGTTTCATAGTGTGAAAAAGGTAAAGAACAGAGTTTCAAAGATTCTTCTTATAATGCATTCCCTTTTAGTCTAAAACACAATCTCTTGCCCTGAAACAGTGTTTAAGGTGAATACAAAGCTGGTTCATAGTGTGAAAAAGGTAAAGAACATAGTTTCAAAGTAAAGATTCTTTTTATAATTCATTCCCTTTTAGTCTAAAACACAATCTCTTGCCTTGAAACAGTGTTTAAGGCGAATACAAAGCTGTTTCATAGTGTGAAAAAGGTAAAGAACATTTTCAAAGTAATGTTTCTTCTAATAATGAATTCCCTTACAATCTCTTGCCCTGGAACAGTGTTTAAGGCGAATACAAAGCTGTTTCATAGTGTGAAAAAGGTAAAGAACAGTTTCAAAGTAAAGATTCTTCTTATAATGCATTATATTTTAGTCTAAAACACAGTCTCTTGCCCTGAAACAGTGTTTAAGTTGAATATAAAGCTTTTTCATAGTGTGAAAAAGGTAAAGAACAGTTTCAAAGTAAAGATTCTTCTTATAATGCATTGCCTTACAATCTCTTGCCCTGAAACAGTGTTTAAGGCGAATACAAAGCTGTTTCATAGTCTGAAAAAGGTAAAGTACAGTTTCAAAGTAAAGATTCTTCTTATAATGCATTATATTTTAGTCTAAAACACAATCTCTTGCCCTGAAACAGTGTTTAAGTTGAATATAAAGCTGTTTCATAGTGTGAAAAAGGTAAAGAACAGAGTTTCAAAGTAAAGTTTCTTCTGATAATGAATTCCCTTACAATCTCTTGCCCTGAAACAATGTTTATGGCGATTACAACGCTTTTTCATAGTGTGAAAAAGGTAAAGAACAGTTTCAAAGTAAAGATTCTTCTTATAATGCATTCCCTTACAATCTCTTGCCCTGAAACAGTGTTTAAGGCAAATACAAAGCTGTTTCATAGTGTGAAAAAGGTAAAGAACAGTTTCAAAGTAAATATTCTTCTTATAATGCATTCCCTTTTAGTCTAAAACACAATCTCTTGCCCTGAAACAGTGTTTAAGGTGAATACAAAGCTGTTTCATAGTGTGAAAAAGGTAAATTACAGTTTCAAAGTAAAGATTCTTCTTATAATGCATTCCCTTTTAGTCTAAAACACAATCTCTTGCCCTGAAACAGTGTTTAAGGTGAATACAAAGCTGTTTCATAGTGTGAAAAAGGTAAAGAACATAGTTTCAAAGTAAAGATTCTTTTTATAATTCATTCCCTTTTAGTCTAAAACACAATCTCTTGCCTTGAAACAGTGTTTAAGGCGAATACAAAGCTGTTTCATAGTGTGAAAAAGGTAAAGAACAGAGTTTCAAAGTAAAGTTTCTACTAATAATGAATTCCCTTACAATCTCTTGCCCTGAAACAGTGTTTAAGGCGAATACAAAGCTGTTTCATAGTGTGAAAAAGGTAAAGAACAGTTTCAAAGTAAAGATTCTTCTTATAATGCATTCCCTTTTAGTCTAAAACACAATCTCTTGCCCTGAAACAGTGTTTAAGGAGAATACAAAGCTGTTTCATAGTGTGAAAAAGGTAAAGAACATAGTTTCAAAGTAAAGATTCTTTTTATAATTCATTCCCTTTTAGTCTAAAACACAATCTCTTGCCTTGAAACAGTGTTTAAGGCGAATACAAAGCTGTTTCATAGTGTGAAAAAGGTAAAGAACAGAGTTTCAAAGTAAAGTTTCTACTAATAATGAATTCCCTTACAATCTCTTGCCCTGAAACAGTGTTTAAGGCGAATACAAAGCTGTTTCATAGTGTGAAAAAGGTAAAGAACAGTTTCAAAGTAAAGATTCTTCTTATAATGCATTATATTTTAGTCTAAAACACAATCTCTTGCCCTGAAACAGTGTTTAAGTTGAATATAAAGCTTTTTCATAGTGTGAAAAAGGTAAAGAACAGTTTCAAAGTAAAGATTCTTCTTATAATGCATTGCCTTACAATCTCTTGCCCTGAAACAGTGTTTAAGGCGAATACAAAGCTGTTTCATAGTCTGAAAAAGGTAAAGGACAGTTTCAAAGTAAAGATTCTTCTTATAATGCATTCCCTTTTAGTCTAAAACACAATCTCTTGCCCTGAAACAGTGTTTAAGGTGAATACAAAGCTGTTTCATAGTGTGAAAAAGGTAAAGAACATAGTTTCAAAGTAAAGATTCTTTTTATAATTCATTCCCTTTTAGTCTAAAACACAATCTCTTGCCTTGAAACAATGTTTAAGTTGAATATAAAGCTGTTTCATAGTGTGAAAAAGGTAAAGAACAGAGTTTCAAAGTAAAGATTCTTCTTATAATGCATTCCCTTACAATCTCTTGCCCTGAAACAGTGTTTAAGGCGAATACAAAGCTGTTTCATAGTCTGAAAAAGGTAAAGTACAGTTTCAAAGTAAAGATTCTTCTTATAATGCATTATATTTTAGTCTAAAACACAATCTCTTGCCCTGAAACAGTGTTTAAGTTGAATATAAAGCTGTTTCATAGTGTGAAAAAGGTAAAGAACAGAGTTTCAAAGTAAAGTTTCTTCTAATAATGAATTCCCTTACAATCTCTTGCCCTGAAACAATGTTTATGGCGATTACAACGCTTTTTCATAGTGTGAAAAAGGTAAAGAACAGTTTCAAAGTAAAGATTCTTCTTATAATGCATTCCCTTACAATCTCTTGCCCTGAAACAGTGTTTAAGGCAAATACAAAGCTTTTTCATAGTGTGAAAAAGGTAAAGAACAGTTTCAAAGTAAAGATTCTTCTTATAATGCATTCCCTTTTAGTCTAAAACACAATCTCTTGCCCTGAAACAGTGTTTAAGGTGAATACAAAGCTGTTTCATAGTGTGAAAAAGGTAAATTACAGTTTCAAAGTAAAGATTCTTCTTATAATGCATTCCCTTTTAGTCTAAAACACAATCTCTTGCCCTGAAACAGTGTTTAAGGAGAATACAAAGCTGTTTCATAGTGTGAAAAAGGTAAAGAACATAGTTTCAAAGTAAAGATTCTTTTTATAATTCATTCCCTTTTAGTCTAAAACACAATCTCTTGCCTTGAAACAGTGTTTAAGGTGAATACAAAGCTGTTTCATAGTGTGAAAAAGGTAAAGAACAGAGTTTCAAAGTAAAGTTTCTACTAATAATGAATTCCCTTACAATCTCTTGCCCTGAAACAGTGTTTAAGGCGAATACAAAGCTGTTTCATAGTGTGAAAAAGGTAAAGAACAGTTTCAAAGTAAAGATTCTTCTTATAATGCATTATATTTTAGTCTAAAACACAATCTCTTGCCCTGAAACAGTGTTTAAGTTGAATATAAAGCTTTTTCATAGTGTGAAAAAGGTAAAGAACAGTTTCAAAGTAAAGATTCTTCTTATAATGCATTGCCTTACAATCTCTTGCCCTGAAACCGTGTTTAAGGCGAATACAAAGCTGTTTCATAGTCTGAAAAAGGTAAAGGACAGTTTCAAAGTAAAGATTCTTCTTATAATGCATTCCCTTTTAGTCTAAAACACAATCTCTTGCCCTGAAACAGTGTTTAAGGTGAATACAAAGCTGTTTCATAGTGTGAAAAAGGTAAAGAACATAGTTTCAAAGTAAAGATTCTTTTTATAATTCATTCCCTTTTAGTCTAAAACACAATCTCTTGCCTTGAAACAATGTTTAAGTTGAATATAAAGCTGTTTCATAGTGTGAAAAAGGTAAAGAACAGAGTTTCAAAGTAAAGATTCTTCTTATAATGCATTCCCTTACAATCTCTTGCCCTGAAACAGTGTTTAAGGCGAATACAAAGCTGTTTCATAGTGTGAAAAAGGTAAAGAACAGTTTCAAAGTAAAGATTCTTCTTATAATGCATTGCCTTACAATCTCTTGCCCTGAAACAGTGTTTAAGGCGAATACAAAGCTATTTCATAGTCTGAAAAAGGTAAAGTACAGTTTCAAAGTAAAGATTCTTCTTATAATGCATTATATTTTAGTCTAAAACACAATCTCTTGCCCTGAAACAGTGTTTAAGTTTAATATAAAGCTGTTTCATAGTGTTAAAAAGGTAAAGAACAGAGTTTCAAAGTAAAGTTTCTTCTAATAATGAATTCCCTTACAATCTCTTGCCCTGAAAGAATGTTTATGGCGAATACAATGCTTTTTCACAGTGTGAAAAAGGTAAAGTACAGTTTCAAAGTAAAGATTCTTCTTAAAATGCATTATATTTTAGTCTAAAACACAATCTCTTGCCCTGAAACAGTGTTTAAGTTGAATATAAAGCTGTTTCATAGTGTGAAAAAGGTAAAGAACAGAGTTTCTAAGTAAAGATTCTTCTTATAATGCATTCCCTTTTAGTCTAAAACACAATCTCTTGCCCTGAAACAATGTTTACGTTGAATAAAAGCTGTTTCATAGTGTGAAAAAGGTAAAGAACAGAGTTTCAAAGATTCTTCTTATAATGCATTCCCTTTTAGTCTAAAACACAATCTCTTGCCCTGAAACAGTGTTTAAGGTGAATACAAAGCTGTTTCATAGTGTGAAAAAGGTAAAGAACATAGTTTCAAAGTAAAGATTCTTTTTATAATTCATTCCCTTTTAGTCTAAAACACAATCTCTTGCCTTGAAACAGTGTTTAAGGCGAATACAAAGCTGTTTCATAGTGTGAAAAAGGTAAAGAACAGTTTCAAAGTAATGTTTCTTCTAATAATGAATTCCCTTACAATCTCTTGCCCTGGAACAGTGTTTAAGGCGAATACAAAGCTGTTTCATAGTGTGAAAAAGGTAAAGAACAGTTTCAAAGTAAAGATTCTTCTTATAATGCATTCCCTTTTAGTCTAAAACACAATCTCTTGCCCTGAAACAGTGTTTAAGGTGAATACAAAGCTGTTTCATAGTGTGAAAAAGGTAAATTACAGTTTCAAAGTAAAGATTCTTCTTATAATGCATTCCCTTTTAGTCTAAAACACAATCTCTTGCCCTGAAACAGTGTTTAAGGAGAATACAAAGCTGTTTCATAGTGTGAAAAAGGTAAAGAACATAGTTTCAAAGTAAAGATTCTTTTTATAATTCATTCCCTTTTAGTCTAAAACACAATCTCTTGCCTTGAAACAGTGTTTAAGGTGAATACAAAGCTGTTTCATAGTGTGAAAAAGGTAAAGAACAGAGTTTCAAAGTAAAGTTTCTACTAATAATGAATTCCCTTACAATCTCTTGCCCTGAAACAGTGTTTAAGGTGAATACAAAGCTGTTTCATAGTGTGAAAAAGGTAAAGAACAGTTTCAAAGTAAAGATTCTTCTTATAATGCATTATATTTTAGTCTAAAACACAATCTCTTGCCCTGAAACAGTGTTTAAGTTGAATATAAAGCTTTTTCATAGTGTGAAAAAGGTAAAGAACAGTTTCAAAGTAAAGATTCTTCTTATAATGCATTCCCTTTTAGTCTAAAACACAATCTCTTGCCCTGAAACAGTGTTTAAGGTGAATACAAAGCTGTTTCATAGTGTGAAAAAGGTAAAGAACATAGTTTCAAAGTAAAGATTCTTTTTATAATTCATTCCCTTTTAGTCTAAAACACAATCTCTTGCCTTGAAACAGTGTTTAAGGCGAATACAAAGCTGTTTCATAGTGTGAAAAAGGTAAAGAACAGAGTTTCAAAGTAAAGTTTCTACTAATAATGAATTCCCTTACAATCTATTGCCCTGAAACAGTGTTTAAGGCGAATACAAAGCTGTTTCATAGTGTGAAAAATGTAAAGAACAGTTTCAAAGTAAAGATTCTTCTTATAATGCATTCCCTTTTAGTCTAAAACACAATCTCTTGCCCTGAAACAGTGTTTAAGGTGAATACAAAGCTGTTTCATAGTGTGAAAAAGGTAAATTACAGTTTCAAAGTAAAGATTCTTCTTATAATGCATTCCCTTTTAGTCTAAAACACAATCTCTTGCCCTGAAACAGTGTTTAAGGAGAATACAAAGCTGTTTCATAGTGTGAAAAAGGTAAAGAACATAGTTTCAAAGTAAAGATTCTTTTTATAATTCATTCCCTTTTAGTCTAAAACACAATCTCTTGCCTTGAAACAGTGTTTAAGGTGAATACAAAGCTGTTTCATAGTGTGAAAAAGGTAAAGAACAGAGTTTCAAAGTAAAGTTTCTACTAATAATGAATTCCCTTACAATCTCTTGCCCTGAAACAGTGTTTAAGGCGAATACAAAGCTGTTTCATAGTGTGAAAAAGGTAAAGAACAGTTTCAAAGTAAAGATTCTTCTTATAATGCATTATATTTTAGTCTAAAACACAATCTCTTGCCCTGAAACAGTGTTTAAGTTGAATATAAAGCTTTTTCATAGTGTGAAAAAGGTAAAGAACAGTTTCAAAGTAAAGATTCTTCTTATAATGCATTGCCTTACAATCTCTTGCCCTGAAACAGTGTTTAAGGCAAATACAAAGCTGTTTCATAGTGTGTAAAAAGGTAAAGAACAGTTTCAAAGTAAAGATTCTTCTTATAATGCATTCCCTTTTAGTCTAAAACACAATCTCTTGCCCTGAAACAGTGTTTAAAGTGAATACAAAGCTGTTTCATAGTGTGAAAAAGGTAAATTACAGTTTCAAAGTAAAGATTCTTCTTATAATGCATTCCCTTTTAGTCTAAAACACAATCTCTTGCCCTGAAACAGTGTTTAAGGTGAATACAAAGCTGTTTCATAGTGTGAAAAAGGTAAAGAACATAGTTTCAAAGTAAAGATTCTTTTTATAATTCATTCCCTTTTAGTCTAAAACACAATCTCTTGCCTTGAAACAGTGTTTAAGGCGAATACAAAGCTGTTTCATAGTGTGAAAAAGGTAAAGAACAGAGTTTCAAAGTAAAGTTTCTTCTAATAATGAATTCCCTTACAATCTCTTGCCCTGAAACAGTGTTTAAGGCAAATACAAAGCTGTTTCATAGTGTGAAAAAGGTAAAGAACAGTTTCAAAGTAAAGATTCTTCTTATAATGCATTATATTTTAGTCTAAAACACAATCTCTTGCCCTGAAAAAGTGTTTAAGTTGAATATAAAGCTGTTTCATAGTGTGAAAAAGGTAAAGAACAGAGTTTCTAAGTAAAGATTCTTCTTATAATGCATTCCCTTACAATCTCTTGCCCTGAAACAGTGTTTAAGGCAAATACAAAGCTGTTTCATAGTGTGAAAAAGGCAAAGAACAGTTTCAAAGTAAAGATTCTTCTTATAATGCATTCCCTTTTAGTCTAAAACACAATCTCTTGCCCTGAAACAGTGTTTAAGGTGAATACAAAGCTGTTTCATAGTGTGAAAAAGGTAAATTACAGTTTCAAAGTAAAGATTCTTCTTATAATGCATTCCCTTTTAGTCTAAAACACAATCTCTTGCCCTGAAACAGTGTTTAAGGTGAATACAAAGCTGTTTCATAGTGTGAAAAAGGTAAAGAACATAGTTTCAAAGTAAAGAATCTTTTTATAATTCATTCCCTTTTAGTCTAAAACACAATCTCTTGCCTTGAAACAGTGTTTAAGGCGAATACAAAGCTGTTTCATAGTGTGAAAAAGGTAAAGAACAGAGTTTCAAAGTAAAGTTTCTTCTAATAATGAATTCCCTTACAATCTCTTGCCCTGAAACAGTGTTTAAGGCAAATACAAAGCTGTTTCATAGTGTGAAAAAGGTAAAGAACAGTTTCAAAGTAAAGATTCTTCTTATAATGCATTATATTTTAGTCTAAAACACAATCTCTTGCCCTGAAACAGTGTTTAAGTTGAATATAAAGCTTTTTCATAGTGTGAAAAAGGTAAAGAACAGTTTCAAAGTAAAGATTCTTCTTATAATGCATTGCCTTACAATCTCTTGCCCTGAAACAGTGTTTAAGGCGAATACAAAGCTGTTTCATAGTCTGAAAAAGGTAAAGTACAGTTTCAAAGTAAAGATTCTTCTTATAATGCATTCCCTTTTAGTCTAAAACACAATCTCTTGCCCTGAAACAGTGTTTAAGGTGAATACAAAGCTGTTTCATAGTGTGAAAAAGGTAAAGAACAGTTTCAAAGTAAAGATTCTTCTTAAAATGCATTATATTTTAGTCTAAAACACAATCTCTTGCCCTGAAACAGTGTTTAAGTTGAATATAAAGCTGTTTCATAGTGTGAAAAAGGTAAAGAACAGAGTTTCTAAGTAAAGATTCTTCTTATAATGCATTCCCTTTTAGTCTAAAACACAATCTCTTGCCCTGAAACAATGTTTACGTTGAATAAAAACTGTTTCATAGTGTGAAAAAGGTAAAGAACAGAGTTTCAAAGTAAAGATTCTTCTTATAATGAATTCCCTTTTAAGCTAAAACACAATCTCTTGCCCTGAAACAATGTTTAAGTTGAATATAAAGCTGTTTCATAGTGTGAAAAAGGTAAAGAACAGAGTTTCAAAGTAAAGATTCTTCTTATAATGCATTCCCTTACAATCTCTTGCCCTGAAACAGTGTTTAAGGCAAATACAAAGCTGTTTCATAGTGTGAAAAAGGTAAAGAACAGTTTCAAAGTAAAGATTCTTCTTATAATGCATTATATTTTAGTCTAAAACACAATCTCTTGCCCTGAAACAGTGTTTAAGTTGAATATAAAGCTTTTTCATAGTGTGAAAAAGGTAAAGAACAGAGTTTCAAAGTAAAGATTCTTCTTATAATGCATTGCCTTACAATCTCTTGCCCTGAAACAGTGTTCAAGGCGAATACAAAGCTGTTTCATAGTCTGAAAAAGGTAAAGTGCAGTTTCAAAGTAAAGATTCTTCTTATAATGCATTCCCTTTTAGTCTAAAACACAATCTCTTGCCCTGAAACAGTGTTTAAGGTGAATACAAAGCTGTTTCATAGTGTGAAAAAGGTAAAGAACAGTTTCAAAGTAAAGATTCTTCTTAAAATGCATTATATTTTAGTCTAAAACACAATCTCTTGCCCTGAAACAGTGTTTAAGTTGAATACAAAGCTGTTTCATAGTGTGAAAAAGGTAAAGAACAGAGTTTCAAAGTAAAGTTTCTACTAATAATGAATTCCCTTACAATCTCTTGCCCTGAAACAGTGTTTAAGGCGAATACAAAGCTGTTTCATAGTGTGAAAAAGGTAAAGAACAGTTTCAAAGTAAAGATTCTTCTTATAATGCATTATATTTTAGTCTAAAACACAATCTCTTGCCCTGAAACAGTGTTTAAGTTGAATATAAAGCTTTTTCATAGTGTGAAAAAGGTAAAGAACAGTTTCAAAGTAAAGATTCTTCTTATAATGCATTCCCTTTTAGTCTAAAACACAATCTCTTGCCCTGAAACAGTGTTTAAGGTGAATACAAAGCTGTTTCATAGTGTGAAAAAGGTAAAGAACATAGTTTCAAAGTAAAGATTCTTTTTATAATTCATTCCCTTTTAGTCTAAAACACAATCTCTTGCCTTGAAACAGTGTTTAAGGCGAATACAAAGCTGTTTCATAGTGTGAAAAAGGTAAAGAACAGAGTTTCAAAGTAAAGTTTCTACTAATAATGAATTCCCTTACAATCTATTGCCCTGAAACAGTGTTTAAGGCGAATACAAAGCTGTTTCATAGTGTGAAAAAGGTAAAGAACAGTTTCAAAGTAAAGATTCTTCTTATAATGCATTCCCTTTTAGTCTAAAACACAATCTCTTGCCCTGAAACAGTGTTTAAGGTGAATACAAAGCTGTTTCATAGTGTGAAAAAGGTAAATTACAGTTTCAAAGTAAAGATTCTTCTTATAATGCATTCCCTTTTAGTCTAAAACACAATCTCTTGCCCTGAAACAGTGTTTAAGGAGAATACAAAGCTGTTTCATAGTGTGAAAAAGGTAAAGAACATAGTTTCAAAGTAAAGATTCTTTTTATAATTCATTCCCTTTTAGTCTAAAACACAATCTCTTGCCTTGAAACAGTGTTTAAGGTGAATACAAAGCTGTTTCATAGTGTGAAAAAGGTAAAGAACAGAGTTTCAAAGTAAAGTTTCTACTAATAATGAATTCCCTTACAATCTCTTGCCCTGAAACAGTGTTTAAGGCGAATACAAAGCTGTTTCATAGTGTGAAAAAGGTAAAGAACAGTTTCAAAGTAAAGATTCTTCTTATAATGCATTATATTTTAGTCTAAAACACAATCTCTTGCCCTGAAACAGTGTTTAAGTTGAATATAAAGCTTTTTCATAGTGTGAAAAAGGTAAAGAACAGTTTCAAAGTAAAGATTCTTCTTATAATGCATTGCCTTACAATCTCTTGCCCTGAAACAGTGTTTAAGGCAAATACAAAGCTGTTTCATAGTGTGAAAAAGGTAAATTACAGTTTCAAAGTAAAGATTCTTCTTATAATGCATTCCCTTTTAGTCTAAAACACAATCTCTTGCCCTGAAACAGTGTTTAAGGTGAATACAAAGCTGTTTCATAGTGTGAAAAAGGTAAAGAACATAGTTTCAAAGTAAAGATTCTTTTTATAATTCATTCCCTTTTAGTCTAAAACACAATCTCTTGCCTTGAAACAGTGTTTAAGGCGAATACAAAGCTGTTTCATAGTGTGAAAAAGGTAAAGAACAGAGTTTCAAAGTAAAGTTTCTTCTAATAATGAATTCCCTTACAATCTCTTGCCCTGAAACAGTGTTTAAGGCAAATACAAAGCTGTTTCATAGTGTGAAAAAGGTAAAGAACAGTTTCAAAGTAAAGATTCTTCTTATAATGCATTATATTTTCGTCTAAAACACAATCTCTTGCCCTGAAAAAGTGTTTAAGTTGAATATAAAGCTGTTTCATAGTGTGAAAAAGGTAAAGAACAGAGTTTCTAAGTAAAGATTCTTCTTATAATGCATTCCCTTACAATCTCTTGCCCTGAAACAGTGTTTAAGGCAAATACAAAGCTGTTTCATAGTGTGAAAAAGGCAAAGAACAGTTTCAAAGTAAAGATTCTTCTTATAATGCATTCCCTTTTAGTCTAAAACACAATCTCTTGCCCTGAAACAGTGTTTAAGGTGAATACAAAGCTGTTTCATAGTGTGAAAAAGGTAAATTACAGTTTCAAAGTAAAGATTCTTCTTATAATGCATTCCCTTTTAGTCTAAAACACAATCTCTTGCCCTGAAACAGTGTTTAAGGTGAATACAAAGCTGTTTCATAGTGTGAAAAAGGTAAAGAACATAGTTTCAAAGTAAAGATTCTTTTTATAATTCATTCCCTTTTAGTCTAAAACACAATCTCTTGCCTTGAAACAGTGTTTAAGGCGAATACAAAGCTGTTTCATAGTGTGAAAAAGGTAAAGAACAGAGTTTCAAAGTAAAGTTTCTTCAAATAATGAATTCCCTTACAATCTCTTGCCCTGAAACAGTGTTTAAGGCAAATACAAAGCTGTTTCATAGTGTGAAAAAGGTAAAGAACAGTTTCAAAGTAAAGATTCTTCTTATAATGCATTATATTTTAGTCTAAAACACAATCTCTTGCCCTGAAACAGTGTTTAAGTTGAATATAAAGCTTTTTCATAGTGTGAAAAAGGTAAAGAACAGTTTCAAAGTAAAGATTCTTCTTATAATGCATTCCCTTTTAGTCTAAAACACAATCTCTTGCCCTGAAACAATGTTTACGTTGAATAAAAGCTGTTTCATAGTGTGAAAAAGGTAAAGAACAGAGTTTCAAAGTAAAGATTCTTCTTATAATGAATTCCCTTTTAAGCTAAAACACAATCTCTTGCCCTGAAACAATGTTTAAGTTGAATATAAAGCTGTTTCATAGTGTGAAAAAGGTAAAGAACAGAGTTTCAAAGTAAAGATTCTTCTTATAATGCATTCCCTTACAATCTCTTGCCCTGAAACAGTGTTTAAGGCAAATACAAAGCTGTTTCATAGTGTGAAAAAGGTAAAGAACAGTTTCAAAGTAAAGATTCTTCTTATAATGCATTATATTTTAGTCTAAAACACAATCTCTTGCCCTGAAACAGTGTTTAAGTTGAATATAAAGCTTTTTCATAGTGTGAAAAAGGTAAAGAACAGAGTTTCAAAGTAAAGATTCTTCTTATAATGCATTGCCTTACAATCTCTTGCCCTGAAACAGTGTTCAAGGCGAATACAAAGCTGTTTCATAGTCTGAAAAAGGTAAAGTACAGTTTCAAAGTAAAGATTCTTCTTATAATGCATTCCCTTTTAGTCTAAAACACAATCTCTTGCCCTGAAACAGTGTTTAAGGTGAATACAAAGCTGTTTCATAGTGTGAAAAAGGTAAAGAACAGTTTCAAAGTAAAGATTCTTCTTAAAATGCATTATATTTTAGTCTAAAACACAATCTCTTGCCCTGAAACAGTGTTTAAGTTGAATACAAAGCTGTTTCATAGTGTGAAAAAGGTAAAGAACAGAGTTTCAAAGTAAAGTTTCTACTAATAATGAATTCCCTTACAATCTCTTGCCCTGAAACAGTGTTTAAGGCGAATACAAAGCTGTTTCATAGTGTGAAAAAGGTAAAGAACAGTTTCAAAGTAAAGATTCTTCTTATAATGCATTATATTTTAGTCTAAAACACAATCTCTTGCCCTGAAACAGTGTTTAAGTTGAATATAAAGCTTTTTCATAGTGTGAAAAAGGTAAAGAACAGTTTCAAAGTAAAGATTCTTCTTATAATGCATTGCCTTACAATCTCTTGCCCTGAAACAGTGTTTAAGGCAAATACAAAGCTGTTTCATAGTGTGTAAAAAGGTAAAGAACAGTTTCAAAGTAAAGATTCTTCTTATAATGCATTCCCTTTTAGTCTAAAACACAATCTCTTGCCCTGAAACAGTGTTTAAAGTGAATACAAAGCTGTTTCATAGTGTGAAAAAGGTAAATTACAGTTTCAAAGTAAAGATTCTTCTTATAATGCATTCCCTTTTAGTCTAAAACACAATCTCTTGCCCTGAAACAGTGTTTAAGGTGAATACAAAGCTGTTTCATAGTGTGAAAAAGGTAAAGAACATAGTTTCAAAGTAAAGATTCTTTTTATAATTCATTCCCTTTTAGTCTAAAACACAATCTCTTGCCTTGAAACAGTGTTTAAGGCGAATACAAAGCTGTTTCATAGTGTGAAAAAGGTAAAGAACAGAGTTTCAAAGTAAAGTTTCTTCTAATAATGAATTCCCTTACAATCTCTTGCCCTGAAACAGTGTTTAAGGCAAATACAAAGCTGTTTCATAGTGTGAAAAAGGTAAAGAACAGTTTCAAAGTAAAGATTCTTCTTATAATGCATTATATTTTAGTCTAAAACACAATCTCTTGCCCTGAAAAAGTGTTTAAGTTGAATATAAAGCTGTTTCATAGTGTGAAAAAGGTAAAGAACAGAGTTTCTAAGTAAAGATTCTTCTTATAATGCATTCCCTTACAATCTCTTGCCCTGAAACAGTGTTTAAGGCAAATACAAAGCTGTTTCATAGTGTGAAAAAGGCAAAGAACAGTTTCAAAGTAAAGATTCTTCTTATAATGCATTCCCTTTTAGTCTAAAACACAATCTCTTGCCCTGAAACAGTGTTTAAGGTGAATACAAAGCTGTTTCATAGTGTGAAAAAGGTAAATTACAGTTTCAAAGTAAAGATTCTTCTTATAATGCATTCCCTTTTAGTCTAAAACACAATCTCTTGCCCTGAAACAGTGTTTAAGGTGAATACAAAGCTGTTTCATAGTGTGAAAAAGGTAAAGAACATAGTTTCAAAGTAAAGAATCTTTTTATAATTCATTCCCTTTTAGTCTAAAACACAATCTCTTGCCTTGAAACAGTGTTTAAGGCGAATACAAAGCTGTTTCATAGTGTGAAAAAGGTAAAGAACAGAGTTTCAAAGTAAAGTTTCTTCTAATAATGAATTCCCTTACAATCTCTTGCCCTGAAACAGTGTTTAAGGCAAATACAAAGCTGTTTCATAGTGTGAAAAAGGTAAAGAACAGTTTCAAAGTAAAGATTCTTCTTATAATGCATTATATTTTAGTCTAAAACACAATCTCTTGCCCTGAAACAGTGTTTAAGTTGAATATAAAGCTTTTTCATAGTGTGAAAAAGGTAAAGAACAGTTTCAAAGTAAAGATTCTTCTTATAATGCATTGCCTTACAATCTCTTGCCCTGAAACAGTGTTTAAGGCGAATACAAAGCTGTTTCATAGTCTGAAAAAGGTAAAGTACAGTTTCAAAGTAAAGATTCTTCTTATAATGCATTCCCTTTTAGTCTAAAACACAATCTCTTGCCCTGAAACAGTGTTTAAGGTGAATACAAAGCTGTTTCATAGTGTGAAAAAGGTAAAGAACAGTTTCAAAGTAAAGATTCTTCTTAAAATGCATTATATTTTAGTCTAAAACACAATCTCTTGCCCTGAAACAGTGTTTAAGTTGAATATAAAGCTGTTTCATAGTGTGAAAAAGGTAAAGAACAGAGTTTCTAAGTAAAGATTCTTCTTATAATGCATTCCCTTTTAGTCTAAAACACAATCTCTTGCCCTGAAACAATGTTTACGTTGAATAAAAACTGTTTCATAGTGTGAAAAAGGTAAAGAACAGAGTTTCAAAGTAAAGATTCTTCTTATAATGAATTCCCTTTTAAGCTAAAACACAATCTCTTGCCCTGAAACAATGTTTAAGTTGAATATAAAGCTGTTTCATAGTGTGAAAAAGGTAAAGAACAGAGTTTCAAAGTAAAGATTCTTCTTATAATGCATTCCCTTACAATCTCTTGCCCTGAAACAGTGTTTAAGGCAAATACAAAGCTGTTTCATAGTGTGAAAAAGGTAAAGAACAGTTTCAAAGTAAAGATTCTTCTTATAATGCATTATATTTTAGTCTAAAACACAATCTCTTGCCCTGAAACAGTGTTTAAGTTGAATATAAAGCTTTTTCATAGTGTGAAAAAGGTAAAGAACAGAGTTTCAAAGTAAAGATTCTTCTTATAATGCATTGCCTTACAATCTCTTGCCCTGAAACAGTGTTCAAGGCGAATACAAAGCTGTTTCATAGTCTGAAAAAGGTAAAGTACAGTTTCAAAGTAAAGATTCTTCTTATAATGCATTCCCTTTTAGTCTAAAACACAATCTCTTGCCCTGAAACAGTGTTTAAGGTGAATACAAAGCTGTTTCATAGTGTGAAAAAGGTAAAGAACAGTTTCAAAGTAAAGATTCTTCTTAAAATGCATTATATTTTAGTCTAAAACACAATCTCTTGCCCTGAAACAGTGTTTAAGTTGAATACAAAGCTGTTTCATAGTGTGAAAAAGGTAAAGAACAGAGTTTCAAAGTAAAGTTTCTACTAATAATGAATTCCCTTACAATCTCTTGCCCTGAAACAGTGTTTAAGGCGAATACAAAGCTGTTTCATAGTGTGAAAAAGGTAAAGAACAGTTTCAAAGTAAAGATTCTTCTTATAATGCATTATATTTTAGTCTAAAACACAATCTCTTGCCCTGAAACAGTGTTTAAGTTGAATATAAAGCTTTTTCATAGTGTGAAAAAGGTAAAGAACAGTTTCAAAGTAAAGATTCTTCTTATAATGCATTCCCTTTTAGTCTAAAACACAATCTCTTGCCCTGAAACAGTGTTTAAGGTGAATACAAAGCTGTTTCATAGTGTGAAAAAGGTAAAGAACATAGTTTCAAAGTAAAGATTCTTTTTATAATTCATTCCCTTTTAGTCTAAAACACAATCTCTTGCCTTGAAACAGTGTTTAAGGCGAATACAAAGCTGTTTCATAGTGTGAAAAAGGTAAAGAACAGAGTTTCAAAGTAAAGTTTCTACTAATAATGAATTCCCTTACAATCTATTGCCCTGAAACAGTGTTTAAGGCGAATACAAAGCTGTTTCATAGTGTGAAAAAGGTAAAGAACAGTTTCAAAGTAAAGATTCTTCTTATAATGCATTCCCTTTTAGTCTAAAACACAATCTCTTGCCCTGAAACAGTGTTTAAGGTGAATACAAAGCTGTTTCATAGTGTGAAAAAGGTAAATTACAGTTTCAAAGTAAAGATTCTTCTTATAATGCATTCCCTTTTAGTCTAAAACACAATCTCTTGCCCTGAAACAGTGTTTAAGGAGAATACAAAGCTGTTTCATAGTGTGAAAAAGGTAAAGAACATAGTTTCAAAGTAAAGATTCTTTTTATAATTCATTCCCTTTTAGTCTAAAACACAATCTCTTGCCTTGAAACAGTGTTTAAGGTGAATACAAAGCTGTTTCATAGTGTGAAAAAGGTAAAGAACAGAGTTTCAAAGTAAAGTTTCTACTAATAATGAATTCCCTTACAATCTCTTGCCCTGAAACAGTGTTTAAGGCGAATACAAAGCTGTTTCATAGTGTGAAAAAGGTAAAGAACAGTTTCAAAGTAAAGATTCTTCTTATAATGCATTATATTTTAGTCTAAAACACAATCTCTTGCCCTGAAACAGTGTTTAAGTTGAATATAAAGCTTTTTCATAGTGTGAAAAAGGTAAAGAACAGTTTCAAAGTAAAGATTCTTCTTATAATGCATTGCCTTACAATCTCTTGCCCTGAAACAGTGTTTAAGGCAAATACAAAGCTGTTTCATAGTGTGAAAAAGGTAAATTACAGTTTCAAAGTAAAGATTCTTCTTATAATGCATTCCCTTTTAGTCTAAAACACAATCTCTTGCCCTGAAACAGTGTTTAAGGTGAATACAAAGCTGTTTCATAGTGTGAAAAAGGTAAAGAACATAGTTTCAAAGTAAAGATTCTTTTTATAATTCATTCCCTTTTAGTCTAAAACACAATCTCTTGCCTTGAAACAGTGTTTAAGGCGAATACAAAGCTGTTTCATAGTGTGAAAAAGGTAAAGAACAGAGTTTCAAAGTAAAGTTTCTTCTAATAATGAATTCCCTTACAATCTCTTGCCCTGAAACAGTGTTTAAGGCAAATACAAAGCTGTTTCATAGTGTGAAAAAGGTAAAGAACAGTTTCAAAGTAAAGATTCTTCTTATAATGCATTATATTTTCGTCTAAAACACAATCTCTTGCCCTGAAAAAGTGTTTAAGTTGAATATAAAGCTGTTTCATAGTGTGAAAAAGGTAAAGAACAGAGTTTCTAAGTAAAGATTCTTCTTATAATGCATTCCCTTACAATCTCTTGCCCTGAAACAGTGTTTAAGGCAAATACAAAGCTGTTTCATAGTGTGAAAAAGGCAAAGAACAGTTTCAAAGTAAAGATTCTTCTTATAATGCATTCCCTTTTAGTCTAAAACACAATCTCTTGCCCTGAAACAGTGTTTAAGGTGAATACAAAGCTGTTTCATAGTGTGAAAAAGGTAAATTACAGTTTCAAAGTAAAGATTCTTCTTATAATGCATTCCCTTTTAGTCTAAAACACAATCTCTTGCCCTGAAACAGTGTTTAAGGTGAATACAAAGCTGTTTCATAGTGTGAAAAAGGTAAAGAACATAGTTTCAAAGTAAAGATTCTTTTTATAATTCATTCCCTTTTAGTCTAAAACACAATCTCTTGCCTTGAAACAGTGTTTAAGGCGAATACAAAGCTGTTTCATAGTGTGAAAAAGGTAAAGAACAGAGTTTCAAAGTAAAGTTTCTTCAAATAATGAATTCCCTTACAATCTCTTGCCCTGAAACAGTGTTTAAGGCAAATACAAAGCTGTTTCATAGTGTGAAAAAGGTAAAGAACAGTTTCAAAGTAAAGATTCTTCTTATAATGCATTATATTTTAGTCTAAAACACAATCTCTTGCCCTGAAACAGTGTTTAAGTTGAATATAAAGCTTTTTCATAGTGTGAAAAAGGTAAAGAACAGTTTCAAAGTAAAGATTCTTCTTATAATGCATTCCCTTTTAGTCTAAAACACAATCTCTTGCCCTGAAACAATGTTTACGTTGAATAAAAGCTGTTTCATAGTGTGAAAAAGGTAAAGAACAGAGTTTCAAAGTAAAGATTCTTCTTATAATGAATTCCCTTTTAAGCTAAAACACAATCTCTTGCCCTGAAACAATGTTTAAGTTGAATATAAAGCTGTTTCATAGTGTGAAAAAGGTAAAGAACAGAGTTTCAAAGTAAAGATTCTTCTTATAATGCATTCCCTTACAATCTCTTGCCCTGAAACAGTGTTTAAGGCAAATACAAAGCTGTTTCATAGTGTGAAAAAGGTAAAGAACAGTTTCAAAGTAAAGATTCTTCTTATAATGCATTATATTTTAGTCTAAAACACAATCTCTTGCCCTGAAACAGTGTTTAAGTTGAATATAAAGCTTTTTCATAGTGTGAAAAAGGTAAAGAACAGAGTTTCAAAGTAAAGATTCTTCTTATAATGCATTGCCTTACAATCTCTTGCCCTGAAACAGTGTTCAAGGCGAATACAAAGCTGTTTCATAGTCTGAAAAAGGTAAAGTACAGTTTCAAAGTAAAGATTCTTCTTATAATGCATTCCCTTTTAGTCTAAAACACAATCTCTTGCCCTGAAACAGTGTTTAAGGTGAATACAAAGCTGTTTCATAGTGTGAAAAAGGTAAAGAACAGTTTCAAAGTAAAGATTCTTCTTAAAATGCATTATATTTTAGTCTAAAACACAATCTCTTGCCCTGAAACAGTGTTTAAGTTGAATACAAAGCTGTTTCATAGTGTGAAAAAGGTAAAGAACAGAGTTTCAAAGTAAAGTTTCTACTAATAATGAATTCCCTTACAATCTCTTGCCCTGAAACAGTGTTTAAGGCGAATACAAAGCTGTTTCATAGTGTGAAAAAGGTAAAGAACAGTTTCAAAGTAAAGATTCTTCTTATAATGCATTATATTTTAGTCTAAAACACAATCTCTTGCCCTGAAACAGTGTTTAAGTTGAATATAAAGCTTTTTCATAGTGTGAAAAAGGTAAAGAACAGTTTCAAAGTAAAGATTCTTCTTATAATGCATTCCCTTTTAGTCTAAAACACAATCTCTTGCCCTGAAACAGTGTTTAAGGTGAATACAAAGCTGTTTCATAGTGTGAAAAAGGTAAAGAACATAGTTTCAAAGTAAAGATTCTTTTTATAATTCATTCCCTTTTAGTCTAAAACACAATCTCTTGCCTTGAAACAGTGTTTAAGGCGAATACAAAGCTGTTTCATAGTGTGAAAAAGGTAAAGAACAGAGTTTCAAAGTAAAGTTTCTACTAATAATGAATTCCCTTACAATCTATTGCCCTGAAACAGTGTTTAAGGCGAATACAAAGCTGTTTCATAGTGTGAAAAAGGTAAAGAACAGTTTCAAAGTAAAGATTCTTCTTATAATGCATTCCCTTTTAGTCTAAAACACAATCTCTTGCCCTGAAACAGTGTTTAAGGTGAATACAAAGCTGTTTCATAGTGTGAAAAAGGTAAATTACAGTTTCAAAGTAAAGATTCTTCTTATAATGCATTCCCTTTTAGTCTAAAACACAATCTCTTGCCCTGAAACAGTGTTTAAGGAGAATACAAAGCTGTTTCATAGTGTGAAAAAGGTAAAGAACATAGTTTCAAAGTAAAGATTCTTTTTATAATTCATTCCCTTTTAGTCTAAAACACAATCTCTTGCCTTGAAACAGTGTTTAAGGTGAATACAAAGCTGTTTCATAGTGTGAAAAAGGTAAAGAACAGAGTTTCAAAGTAAAGTTTCTACTAATAATGAATTCCCTTACAATCTCTTGCCCTGAAACAGTGTTTAAGGCGAATACAAAGCTGTTTCATAGTGTGAAAAAGGTAAAGAACAGTTTCAAAGTAAAGATTCTTCTTATAATGCATTATATTTTAGTCTAAAACACAATCTCTTGCCCTGAAACAGTGTTTAAGTTGAATATAAAGCTTTTTCATAGTGTGAAAAAGGTAAAGAACAGTTTCAAAGTAAAGATTCTTCTTATAATGCATTGCCTTACAATCTCTTGCCCTGAAACAGTGTTTAAGGCAAATACAAAGCTGTTTCATAGTGTGAAAAAGGTAAATTACAGTTTCAAAGTAAAGATTCTTCTTATAATGCATTCCCTTTTAGTCTAAAACACAATCTCTTGCCCTGAAACAGTGTTTAAGGTGAATACAAAGCTGTTTCATAGTGTGAAAAAGGTAAAGAACATAGTTTCAAAGTAAAGATTCTTTTTATAATTCATTCCCTTTTAGTCTAAAACACAATCTCTTGCCTTGAAACAGTGTTTAAGGCGAATACAAAGCTGTTTCATAGTGTGAAAAAGGTAAAGAACAGAGTTTCAAAGTAAAGTTTCTTCTAATAATGAATTCCCTTACAATCTCTTGCCCTGAAACAGTGTTTAAGGCAAATACAAAGCTGTTTCATAGTGTGAAAAAGGTAAAGAACAGTTTCAAAGTAAAGATTCTTCTTATAATGCATTATATTTTCGTCTAAAACACAATCTCTTGCCCTGAAAAAGTGTTTAAGTTGAATATAAAGCTGTTTCATAGTGTGAAAAAGGTAAAGAACAGAGTTTCTAAGTAAAGATTCTTCTTATAATGCATTCCCTTACAATCTCTTGCCCTGAAACAGTGTTTAAGGCAAATACAAAGCTGTTTCATAGTGTGAAAAAGGCAAAGAACAGTTTCAAAGTAAAGATTCTTCTTATAATGCATTCCCTTTTAGTCTAAAACACAATCTCTTGCCCTGAAACAGTGTTTAAGGTGAATACAAAGCTGTTTCATAGTGTGAAAAAGGTAAATTACAGTTTCAAAGTAAAGATTCTTCTTATAATGCATTCCCTTTTAGTCTAAAACACAATCTCTTGCCCTGAAACAGTGTTTAAGGTGAATACAAAGCTGTTTCATAGTGTGAAAAAGGTAAAGAACATAGTTTCAAAGTAAAGATTCTTTTTATAATTCATTCCCTTTTAGTCTAAAACACAATCTCTTGCCTTGAAACAGTGTTTAAGGCGAATACAAAGCTGTTTCATAGTGTGAAAAAGGTAAAGAACAGAGTTTCAAAGTAAAGTTTCTTCAAATAATGAATTCCCTTACAATCTCTTGCCCTGAAACAGTGTTTAAGGCAAATACAAAGCTGTTTCATAGTGTGAAAAAGGTAAAGAACAGTTTCAAAGTAAAGATTCTTCTTATAATGCATTATATTTTAGTCTAAAACACAATCTCTTGCCCTGAAACAGTGTTTAAGTTGAATATAAAGCTTTTTCATAGTGTGAAAAAGGTAAAGAACAGTTTCAAAGTAAAGATTCTTCTTATAATGCATTCCCTTTTAGTCTAAAACACAATCTCTTGCCCTGAAACAATGTTTACGTTGAATAAAAGCTGTTTCATAGTGTGAAAAAGGTAAAGAACAGAGTTTCAAAGTAAAGATTCTTCTTATAATGAATTCCCTTTTAAGCTAAAACACAATCTCTTGCCCTGAAACAATGTTTAAGTTGAATATAAAGCTGTTTCATAGTGTGAAAAAGGTAAAGAACAGAGTTTCAAAGTAAAGATTCTTCTTATAATGCATTCCCTTACAATCTCTTGCCCTGAAACAGTGTTTAAGGCAAATACAAAGCTGTTTCATAGTGTGAAAAAGGTAAAGAACAGTTTAAAAGTAAAGATTCTTCTTATAATGCATTATATTTTAGTCTAAAACACAATCTCTTGCCCTGAAACAGTGTTTAAGTTGAATATAAAGCTTTTTCATAGTGTGAAAAAGGTAAAGAACAGAGTTTCAAAGTAAAGATTCTTCTTATAATGCATTGCCTTACAATCTCTTGCCCTGAAACAGTGTTTAAGGCGAATACAAAGCTGTTTCATAGTCTGAAAAAGGTAAAGTACAGTTTCAAAGTAAAGATTCTTCTTATAATGCATTCCCTTTTAGTCTAAAACACAATCTCTTGCCCTGAAACAGTGTTTAAGGTGAATACAAAGCTGTTTCATAGTGTGAAAAAGGTAAAGAACAGTTTCAAAGTAAAGATTCTTCTTAAAATGCATTATATTTTAGTCTAAAACACAATCTCTTGCCCTGAAACAGTGTTTAAGTTGAATACAAAGCTGTTTCATAGTGTGAAAAAGGTAAAGAACAGAGTTTCAAAGTAAAGTTTCTACTAATAATGAATTCCCTTACAATCTCTTGCCCTGAAACAGTGTTTAAGGCGAATACAAAGCTGTTTCATAGTGTGAAAAAGGTAAAGAACAGTTTCAAAGTAAAGATTCTTCTTATAATGCATTATATTTTAGTCTAAAACACAATCTCTTGCCCTGAAACAGTGTTTAAGTTGAATATAAAGCTTTTTCATAGTGTGAAAAAGGTAAAGAACAGTTTCAAAGTAAAGATTCTTCTTATAATGCATTCCCTTTTAGTCTAAAACACAATCTCTTGCCCTGAAACAGTGTTTAAGGTGAATACAAAGCTGTTTCATAGTGTGAAAAAGGTAAAGAACATAGTTTCAAAGTAAAGATTCTTTTTATAATTCATTCCCTTTTAGTCTAAAACACAATCTCTTGCCTTGAAACAGTGTTTAAGGCGAATACAAAGCTGTTTCATAGTGTGAAAAAGGTAAAGAACAGAGTTTCAAAGTAAAGTTTCTACTAATAATGAATTCCCTTACAATCTATTGCCCTGAAACAGTGTTTAAGGCGAATACAAAGCTGTTTCATAGTGTGAAAAAGGTAAAGAACAGTTTCAAAGTAAAGATTCTTCTTATAATGCATTCCCTTTTAGTCTAAAACACAATCTCTTGCCCTGAAACAGTGTTTAAGGTGAATACAAAGCTGTTTCATAGTGTGAAAAAGGTAAATTACAGTTTCAAAGTAAAGATTCTTCTTATAATGCATTCCCTTTTAGTCTAAAACACAATCTCTTGCCCTGAAACAGTGTTTAAGGAGAATACAAAGCTGTTTCATAGTGTGAAAAAGGTAAAGAACATAGTTTCAAAGTAAAGATTCTTTTTATAATTCATTCCCTTTTAGTCTAAAACACAATCTCTTGCCTTGAAACAGTGTTTAAGGTGAATACAAAGCTGTTTCATAGTGTGAAAAAGGTAAAGAACAGAGTTTCAAAGTAAAGTTTCTACTAATAATGAATTCCCTTACAATCTCTTGCCCTGAAACAGTGTTTAAGGCGAATACAAAGCTGTTTCATAGTGTGAAAAAGGTAAAGAACAGTTTCAAAGTAAAGATTCTTCTTATAATGCATTATATTTTAGTCTAAAACACAATCTCTTGCCCTGAAACAGTGTTTAAGTTGAATATAAAGCTTTTTCATAGTGTGAAAAAGGTAAAGAACAGTTTCAAAGTAAAGATTCTTCTTATAATGCATTGCCTTACAATCTCTTGCCCTGAAACAGTGTTTAAGGCAAATACAAAGCTGTTTCATAGTGTGAAAAAGGTAAATTACAGTTTCAAAGTAAAGATTCTTCTTATAATGCATTCCCTTTTAGTCTAAAACACAATCTCTTGCCCTGAAACAGTGTTTAAGGTGAATACAAAGCTGTTTCATAGTGTGAAAAAGGTAAAGAACATAGTTTCAAAGTAAAGATTCTTTTTATAATTCATTCCTTTTTAGTCTAAAACACAATCTCTTGCCTTGAAACAGTGTTTAAGGCGAATACAAAGCTGTTTCATAGTGTGAAAAAGGTAAAGAACAGAGTTTCAAAGTAAAGTTTCTTCTAATAATGAATTCCCTTACAATCTCTTGCCCTGAAACAGTGTTTAAGGCAAATACAAAGCTGTTTCATAGTGTGAAAAAGGTAAAGAACAGTTTCAAAGTAAAGATTCTTCTTATAATGCATTATATTTTAGTCTAAAACACAATCTCTTGCCCTGAAAAAGTGTTTAAGTTGAATATAAAGCTGTTTCATAGTGTGAAAAAGGTAAAGAACAGAGTTTCTAAGTAAAGATTCTTCTTATAATGCATTCCCTTACAATCTCTTGCCCTGAAACAGTGTTTAAGGCAAATACAAAGCTGTTTCATAGTGTGAAAAAGGCAAAGAACAGTTTCAAAGTAAAGATTCTTCTTATAATGCATTCCCTTTTAGTCTAAAACACAATCTCTTGCCCTGAAACAGTGTTTAAGGTGAATACAAAGCTGTTTCATAGTGTGAAAAAGGTAAATTACAGTTTCAAAGTAAAGATTCTTCTTATAATGCATTCCCTTTTAGTCTAAAACACAATCTCTTGCCCTGAAACAGTGTTTAAGGTGAATACAAAGCTGTTTCATAGTGTGAAAAAGGTAAAGAACATAGTTTCAAAGTAAAGATTCTTTTTATAATTCATTCCCTTTTAGTCTAAAACACAATCTCTTGCCTTGAAACAGTGTTTAAGGCGAATACAAAGCTGTTTCATAGTGTGAAAAAGGTAAAGAACAGAGTTTCAAAGTAAAGTTTCTTCAAATAATGAATTCCCTTACAATCTCTTGCCCTGAAACAGTGTTTAAGGCAAATACAAAGCTGTTTCATAGTGTGAAAAAGGTAAAGAACAGTTTCAAAGTAAAGATTCTTCTTATAATGCATTATATTTTAGTCTAAAACACAATCTCTTGCCCTGAAACAGTGTTTAAGTTGAATATAAAGCTTTTTCATAGTGTGAAAAAGGTAAAGAACAGTTTCAAAGTAAAGATTCTTCTTATAATGCATTCCCTTTTAGTCTAAAACACAATCTCTTGCCCTGAAACAGTGTTTAAGGTGAATACAAAGCTGTTTCATAGTGTGAAAAAGGTAAAGAACAGTTTCAAAGTAAAGATTCTTCTTAAAATGCATTATATTTTAGTCTAAAACACAATCTCTTGCCCTGAAACAGTGTTTAAGTTGAATATAAAGCTGTTTCATAGTGTGAAAAAGGTAAAGAACAGAGTTTCTAAGTAAAGATTCTTCTTATAATGCATTCCCTTTTAGTCTAAAACACAATCTCTTGCCCTGAAACAATGTTTACGTTGAATAAAAGCTGTTTCATAGTGTGAAAAAGGTAAAGAACAGAGTTTCAAAGTAAAGATTCTTCTTATAATGAATTCCCTTTTAAGCTAAAACACAATCTCTTGCCCTGAAACAATGTTTAAGTTGAATATAAAGCTGTTTCATAGTGTGAAAAAGGTAAAGAACAGAGTTTCAAAGTAAAGATTCTTCTTATAATGCATTCCCTTACAATCTCTTGCCCTGAAACAGTGTTTAAGGCAAATACAAAGCTGTTTCATAGTGTGAAAAAGGTAAAGAACAGTTTCAAAGTAAAGATTCTTCTTATAATGCATTATATTTTAGTCTAAAACACAATCTCTTGCCCTGAAACAGTGTTTAAGTTGAATATAAAGCTTTTTCATAGTGTGAAAAAGGTAAAGAACAGTTTCAAAGTAAAGATTCTTCTTATAATGCATTGCCTTACAATCTCTTGCCCTGAAACAGTGTTTAAGGCGAATACAAAGCTGTTTCATAGTCTGAAAAAGGTAAAGTACAGTTTCAAAGTAAAGATTCTTCTTATAATGCATTCCCTTTTAGTCTAAAACACAATCTCTTGCCCTGAAACAGTGTTTAAGGTGAATACAAAGCTGTTTCATAGTGTGAAAAAGGTAAAGAACAGTTTCAAAGTAAAGATTCTTCTTAAAATGCATTATATTTTAGTCTAAAACACAATCTCTTGCCCTGAAACAGTGTTTAAGTTGAATATAAAGCTGTTTCATAGTGTGAAAAAGGTAAAGAACAGAGTTTCTAAGTAAAGATTCTTCTTATAATGCATTCCCTTTTAGTCTAAAACACAATCTCTTGCCCTGAAACAATGTTTACGTTGAATAAAAGCTGTTTCATAGTGTGAAAAAGGTAAAGAACAGAGTTTCAAAGTAAAGATTCTTCTTATAATGAATTCCCTTTTAAGCTAAAACACAATCTCTTGCCCTGAAACAATGTTTAAGTTGAATATAAAGCTGTTTCATAGTGTGAAAAAGGTAAAGAACAGAGTTTCAAAGTAAAGATTCTTCTTATAATGCATTCCCTTACAATCTCTTGCCCTGAAACAGTGTTTAAGGCGAATACAAAGCTGTTTCATAGTGTGAAAAAGGTTAAGAACAGTTTCAAAGTAAAGATTCTTCTTATAATGCATTGCCTTACAATCTCTTGCCCTGAAACAGTGTTTAAGGCAAATACAAAGCTGTTTCATAGTGTGAAAAAGGTAAAGAACAGTTTCAAAGTAAAGATTCTTCTTATAATGCATTATATTTTAGTCTAAAACACAATCTCTTGCCCTGAAACAGTGTTTAAGTTGAATATAAAGCTTTTTCATAGTGTGAAAAAGGTAAAGAACAGTTTCAAAGTAAAGATTCTTCTTATAATGCATTCCCTTTTAGTCTAAAACACAATCTCTTGCCCTGAAACAATGTTTACGTTGAATAAAAGCTGTTTCATAGTGTGAAAAAGGTAAAGAACAGAGTTTCAAAGTAAAGATTCTTCTTATAATGAATTCCCTTTTAAGCTAAAACACAATCTCTTGCCCTGAAACAATGTTTAAGTTGAATATAAAGCTGTTTCATAGTGTGAAAAAGGTAAAGAACAGAGTTTCAAAGTAAAGATTCTTCTTATAATGCATTCCCTTACAATCTCTTGCCCTGAAACAGTGTTTAAGGCAAATACAAAGCTGTTTCATAGTGTGAAAAAGGTAAAGAACAGTTTAAAAGTAAAGATTCTTCTTATAATGCATTATATTTTAGTCTAAAACACAATCTCTTGCCCTGAAACAGTGTTTAAGTTGAATATAAAGCTTTTTCATAGTGTGAAAAAGGTAAAGAACAGAGTTTCAAAGTAAAGATTCTTCTTATAATGCATTGCCTTACAATCTCTTGCCCTGAAACAGTGTTTAAGGCGAATACAAAGCTGTTTCATAGTCTGAAAAAGGTAAAGTACAGTTTCAAAGTAAAGATTCTTCTTATAATGCATTCCCTTTTAGTCTAAAACACAATCTCTTGCCCTGAAACAGTGTTTAAGGTGAATACAAAGCTGTTTCATAGTGTGAAAAAGGTAAAGAACAGTTTCAAAGTAAAGATTCTTCTTAAAATGCATTATATTTTAGTCTAAAACACAATCTCTTGCCCTGAAACAGTGTTTAAGTTGAATACAAAGCTGTTTCATAGTGTGAAAAAGGTAAAGAACAGAGTTTCAAAGTAAAGTTTCTACTAATAATGAATTCCCTTACAATCTCTTGCCCTGAAACAGTGTTTAAGGCGAATACAAAGCTGTTTCATAGTGTGAAAAAGGTAAAGAACAGTTTCAAAGTAAAGATTCTTCTTATAATGCATTATATTTTAGTCTAAAACACAATCTCTTGCCCTGAAACAGTGTTTAAGTTGAATATAAAGCTTTTTCATAGTGTGAAAAAGGTAAAGAACAGTTTCAAAGTAAAGATTCTTCTTATAATGCATTCCCTTTTAGTCTAAAACACAATCTCTTGCCCTGAAACAGTGTTTAAGGTGAATACAAAGCTGTTTCATAGTGTGAAAAAGGTAAAGAACATAGTTTCAAAGTAAAGATTCTTTTTATAATTCATTCCCTTTTAGTCTAAAACACAATCTCTTGCCTTGAAACAGTGTTTAAGGCGAATACAAAGCTGTTTCATAGTGTGAAAAAGGTAAAGAACAGAGTTTCAAAGTAAAGTTTCTACTAATAATGAATTCCCTTACAATCTATTGCCCTGAAACAGTGTTTAAGGCGAATACAAAGCTGTTTCATAGTGTGAAAAAGGTAAAGAACAGTTTCAAAGTAAAGATTCTTCTTATAATGCATTCCCTTTTAGTCTAAAACACAATCTCTTGCCCTGAAACAGTGTTTAAGGTGAATACAAAGCTGTTTCATAGTGTGAAAAAGGTAAATTACAGTTTCAAAGTAAAGATTCTTCTTATAATGCATTCCCTTTTAGTCTAAAACACAATCTCTTGCCCTGAAACAGTGTTTAAGGAGAATACAAAGCTGTTTCATAGTGTGAAAAAGGTAAAGAACATAGTTTCAAAGTAAAGATTCTTTTTATAATTCATTCCCTTTTAGTCTAAAACACAATCTCTTGCCTTGAAACAGTGTTTAAGGTGAATACAAAGCTGTTTCATAGTGTGAAAAAGGTAAAGAACAGAGTTTCAAAGTAAAGTTTCTACTAATAATGAATTCCCTTACAATCTCTTGCCCTGAAACAGTGTTTAAGGCGAATACAAAGCTGTTTCATAGTGTGAAAAAGGTAAAGAACAGTTTCAAAGTAAAGATTCTTCTTATAATGCATTATATTTTAGTCTAAAACACAATCTCTTGCCCTGAAACAGTGTTTAAGTTGAATATAAAGCTTTTTCATAGTGTGAAAAAGGTAAAGAACAGTTTCAAAGTAAAGATTCTTCTTATAATGCATTGCCTTACAATCTCTTGCCCTGAAACAGTGTTTAAGGCAAATACAAAGCTGTTTCATAGTGTGAAAAAGGTAAATTACAGTTTCAAAGTAAAGATTCTTCTTATAATGCATTCCCTTTTAGTCTAAAACACAATCTCTTGCCCTGAAACAGTGTTTAAGGTGAATACAAAGCTGTTTCATAGTGTGAAAAAGGTAAAGAACATAGTTTCAAAGTAAAGATTCTTTTTATAATTCATTCCTTTTTAGTCTAAAACACAATCTCTTGCCTTGAAACAGTGTTTAAGGCGAATACAAAGCTGTTTCATAGTGTGAAAAAGGTAAAGAACAGAGTTTCAAAGTAAAGTTTCTTCTAATAATGAATTCCCTTACAATCTCTTGCCCTGAAACAGTGTTTAAGGCAAATACAAAGCTGTTTCATAGTGTGAAAAAGGTAAAGAACAGTTTCAAAGTAAAGATTCTTCTTATAATGCATTATATTTTAGTCTAAAACACAATCTCTTGCCCTGAAAAAGTGTTTAAGTTGAATATAAAGCTGTTTCATAGTGTGAAAAAGGTAAAGAACAGAGTTTCTAAGTAAAGATTCTTCTTATAATGCATTCCCTTACAATCTCTTGCCCTGAAACAGTGTTTAAGGCAAATACAAAGCTGTTTCATAGTGTGAAAAAGGCAAAGAACAGTTTCAAAGTAAAGATTCTTCTTATAATGCATTCCCTTTTAGTCTAAAACACAATCTCTTGCCCTGAAACAGTGTTTAAGGTGAATACAAAGCTGTTTCATAGTGTGAAAAAGGTAAATTACAGTTTCAAAGTAAAGATTCTTCTTATAATGCATTCCCTTTTAGTCTAAAACACAATCTCTTGCCCTGAAACAGTGTTTAAGGTGAATACAAAGCTGTTTCATAGTGTGAAAAAGGTAAAGAACATAGTTTCAAAGTAAAGATTCTTTTTATAATTCATTCCCTTTTAGTCTAAAACACAATCTCTTGCCTTGAAACAGTGTTTAAGGCGAATACAAAGCTGTTTCATAGTGTGAAAAAGGTAAAGAACAGAGTTTCAAAGTAAAGTTTCTTCAAATAATGAATTCCCTTACAATCTCTTGCCCTGAAACAGTGTTTAAGGCAAATACAAAGCTGTTTCATAGTGTGAAAAAGGTAAAGAACAGTTTCAAAGTAAAGATTCTTCTTATAATGCATTATATTTTAGTCTAAAACACAATCTCTTGCCCTGAAACAGTGTTTAAGTTGAATATAAAGCTTTTTCATAGTGTGAAAAAGGTAAAGAACAGTTTCAAAGTAAAGATTCTTCTTATAATGCATTCCCTTTTAGTCTAAAACACAATCTCTTGCCCTGAAACAGTGTTTAAGGTGAATACAAAGCTGTTTCATAGTGTGAAAAAGGTAAAGAACAGTTTCAAAGTAAAGATTCTTCTTAAAATGCATTATATTTTAGTCTAAAACACAATCTCTTGCCCTGAAACAGTGTTTAAGTTGAATATAAAGCTGTTTCATAGTGTGAAAAAGGTAAAGAACAGAGTTTCTAAGTAAAGATTCTTCTTATAATGCATTCCCTTTTAGTCTAAAACACAATCTCTTGCCCTGAAACAATGTTTACGTTGAATAAAAGCTGTTTCATAGTGTGAAAAAGGTAAAGAACAGAGTTTCAAAGTAAAGATTCTTCTTATAATGAATTCCCTTTTAAGCTAAAACACAATCTCTTGCCCTGAAACAATGTTTAAGTTGAATATAAAGCTGTTTCATAGTGTGAAAAAGGTAAAGAACAGAGTTTCAAAGTAAAGATTCTTCTTATAATGCATTCCCTTACAATCTCTTGCCCTGAAACAGTGTTTAAGGCAAATACAAAGCTGTTTCATAGTGTGAAAAAGGTAAAGAACAGTTTCAAAGTAAAGATTCTTCTTATAATGCATTATATTTTAGTCTAAAACACAATCTCTTGCCCTGAAACAGTGTTTAAGTTGAATATAAAGCTTTTTCATAGTGTGAAAAAGGTAAAGAACAGTTTCAAAGTAAAGATTCTTCTTATAATGCATTGCCTTACAATCTCTTGCCCTGAAACAGTGTTTAAGGCGAATACAAAGCTGTTTCATAGTCTGAAAAAGGTAAAGTACAGTTTCAAAGTAAAGATTCTTCTTATAATGCATTCCCTTTTAGTCTAAAACACAATCTCTTGCCCTGAAACAGTGTTTAAGGTGAATACAAAGCTGTTTCATAGTGTGAAAAAGGTAAAGAACAGTTTCAAAGTAAAGATTCTTCTTAAAATGCATTATATTTTAGTCTAAAACACAATCTCTTGCCCTGAAACAGTGTTTAAGTTGAATATAAAGCTGTTTCATAGTGTGAAAAAGGTAAAGAACAGAGTTTCTAAGTAAAGATTCTTCTTATAATGCATTCCCTTTTAGTCTAAAACACAATCTCTTGCCCTGAAACAATGTTTACGTTGAATAAAAGCTGTTTCATAGTGTGAAAAAGGTAAAGAACAGAGTTTCAAAGTAAAGATTCTTCTTATAATGAATTCCCTTTTAAGCTAAAACACAATCTCTTGCCCTGAAACAATGTTTAAGTTGAATATAAAGCTGTTTCATAGTGTGAAAAAGGTAAAGAACAGAGTTTCAAAGTAAAGATTCTTCTTATAATGCATTCCCTTACAATCTCTTGCCCTGAAACAGTGTTTAAGGCGAATACAAAGCTGTTTCATAGTGTGAAAAAGGTTAAGAACAGTTTCAAAGTAAAGATTCTTCTTATAATGCATTGCCTTACAATCTCTTGCCCTGAAACAGTGTTTAAGGCGAATACAAAGCTGTTTCATAGTCTGAAAAAGGTAAAGTACAGTTTCAAAGTAAAGATTCTTCTTAAAATGCATTATATTTTAGTCTAAAACACAATCTCTTGCCCTGAAACAGTGTTTAAGTTGAATATAAAGCTGTTTCATAGTGTGAAAAAGGTAAAGAACAGAGTTTCTAAGTAAAGATTCTTCTTATAATGCATTCCCTTACAATCTCTTGCCCTGAAACAGTGTTTAAGGCAAATACAAAGCTGTTTCATAGTGTGAAAAAGGTAAAGAACAGTTTCAAAGTAAAGATTCTTCTTATAATGCATTCCCTTTTAGTCTAAAACACAATCTCTTGCCCTGAAACAGTGTTTAAGTTGAATATAAAGCTTTTTCATAGTGTGAAAAAGGTAAAGAACAGTTTCAAAGTAAAGATTCTTCTTATAATGCATTGCCTTACAATCTCTTGCCCTGAAACAGTGTTTAAGGCGAATACAAAGCTGTTTCATAGTCTGAAAAAGGTAAAGTACAGTTTCAAAGTAAAGATTCTTCTTATAATGCATTCCCTTTTAGTCTAAAACACAATCTCTTGCCCTGAAACAGTGTTTAAGGTGAATACAAAGCTGTTTCATAGTGTGAAAAAGGTAAAGAACAGTTTCAAAGTAAAGATTCTTCTTAAAATGCATTATATTTTAGTCTAAAACACAATCTCTTGCCCTGAAACAGTGTTTAAGTTGAATATAAAGCTGTTTCATAGTGTGAAAAAGGTAAAGAACAGAGTTTCTAAGTAAAGATTCTTCTTATAATGCATTCCCTTTTAGTCTAAAACACAATCTCTTGCCCTGAAACAATGTTTACGTTGAATAAAAGCTGTTTCATAGTGTGAAAAAGGTAAAGAACAGAGTTTCAAAGTAAAGATTCTTCTTATAATGAATTCCCTTTTAAGCTAAAACACAATCTCTTGCCCTGAAACAATGTTTAAGTTGAATATAAAGCTGTTTCATAGTGTGAAAAAGGTAAAGAACAGAGTTTCAAAGTAAAGATTCTTCTTATAATGCATTCCCTTACAATCTCTTGCCCTGAAACAGTGTTTAAGGCGAATACAAAGCTGTTTCATAGTGTGAAAAAGGTTAAGAACAGTTTCAAAGTAAAGATTCTTCTTATAATGCATTGCCTTACAATCTCTTGCCCTGAAACAGTGTTTAAGGCGAATACAAAGCTGTTTCATAGTGTGAAAAAGGTAAAGAACAGTTTCAAAGTAAAGATTCTTCTTATAATGCATTCCCTTTTAGTCTAAAACACAATCTCTTGCCCTGAAACAGTGTTTAAGGTGAATACAAAGCTGTTTCATAGTGTGAAAAAGGTAAATTACAGTTTCAAAGTAAAGATTCTTCTTATAATGCATTCCCTTTTAGTCTAAAACACAATCTCTTGCCCTGAAACAGTGTTTAAGGTGAATACAAAGCTGTTTCATAGTGTGAAAAAGGTAAAGAACATAGTTTCAAAGTAAAGATTCTTTTTATAATTCATTCCCTTTTAGTCTAAAACACAATCTCTTGCCTTGAAACAGTGTTTAAGGCGAATACAAAGCTGTTTCATAGTGTGAAAAAGGTAAAGAACAGAGTTTCAAAGTAAAGTTTCTACTAATAATGAATTCCCTTACAATCTCTTGCCCTGAAACAGTGTTTAAGGCAAATACAAAGCTGTTTCATAGTGTGAAAAAGGTAAAGAACAGTTTCAAAGTAAAGATTCTTCTTATAATGCATTCCCTTTTAGTCTAAAACACAATCTCTTGCCCTGAAACAGTGTTTAAGGTGAATACAAAGCTGTTTCATAGTGTGATAAAGGTAAATTACAGTTTCAAAGTAAAGATTCTTCTTATAATGCATTCCCTTTTAGTCTAAAACACAATCTCTTGCCCTGAAACAGTGTTTAAGGAGAATACAAAGCTGTTTCATAGTGTGAAAAAGGTAAAGAACATAGTTTCAAAGTAAAGATTCTTTTTATAATTCATTCCCTTTTAGTCTAAAACACAATCTCTTGCCTTGAAACAGTGTTTAAGGTGAATACAAAGCTGTTTCATAGTGTGAAAAAGGTAAAGAACAGAGTTTCAAAGTAAAGTTTCTACTAATAATGAATTCCCTTACAATCTCTTGCCCTGAAACAGTGTTTATGGCGAATACAAAGCTGTTTCATAGTGTGAAAAAGGTAAAGAACAGTTTCAAAGTAAAGATTCTTCTTATAATGCATTATATTTTAGTCTAAAACACAATCTCTTGCCCTGAAACAGTGTTTAAGTTGAATATAAAGCTTTTTCATAGTGTGAAAAAGGTAAAGAACAGTTTCAAAGTAAAGATTCTTCTTATAATGCATTGCCTTACAATCTCTTGCCCTGAAACAGTGTTTAAGGCGAATACAAAGCTGTTTCATAGTCTGAAAAAGGTAAAGTACAGTTTCAAAGTAAAGATTCTTCTTATAATGCATTCCCTTTTAGTCTAAAACACAATCTCTTGCCCTGAAACAGTGTTTAAGGTGAATACAAAGCTGTTTCATAGTGTGAAAAAGGTAAAGAACATAGTTTCAAAGTAAAGATTCTTTTTATAATTCATTCCCTTTTAGTCTAAAACACAATCTCTTGCCTTGAAACAGTGTTTAAGGCGAATACAAAGCTGTTTCATAGTGTGAAAAAGGTAAAGAACAGAGTTTCAAAGTAAAGTTTCTTCTAATAATGAATTCCCTTACAATCTCTTGCCCTGAAACAGTGTTTAAGGCCAATACAAAGCTGTTTCATAGTCTGAAAAAGGTAAAGTACAGTTTCAAAGTAAAGATTCTTCTTATAATGCATTCCCTTTTAGTCTAAAACACAATCTCTTGCCCTGAAACAGTGTTTAAGGTGAATACAAAGCTTTTTCATAGTGTGAAAAAGGTAAAGAACAGTTTCAAAGTAAAGATTCTTCTTATAATGCATTGCCTTACAATCTCTTGCCCTGAAACAGTGTTTAAGGCGAATACAAAGCTGTTTCATAGTCTGAAAAAGGTAAAGTACAGTTTCAAAGTAAAGATTCTTCTTATAATGCATTCCCTTTTAGTCTAAAACACAATCTCTTGCCCTGAAACAGTGTTTAAGGTGAATACAAAGCTGTTTCATAGTGTGAAAAAGGTAAAGAACAGTTTCAAAGTAAAGATTCTTCTTAAAATGCATTATATTTTAGTCTAAAACACAATCTCTTGCCCTGAAACAGTGTTTAAGTTGAATATAAAGCTGTTTCATAGTGTGAAAAAGGTAAAGAACAGAGTTTCTAAGTAAAGATTCTTCTTATAATGCATTCCCTTTTAGTCTAAAACACAATCTCTTGCCCTGAAACAAAGTTTACGTTGAATAAAAGCTGTTTCATAGTGTGAAAAAGGTAAAGAACAGAGTTTCAAAGTAAAGATTCTTCTTATAATGAATTCCCTTTTAGTCTAAAACACAATCTCTTGCCCTGAAATAATGTTTAAGTTGAATATAAAGCTGTTTCATAGTGTGAAAAAGGTAAAGAACAGAGTTTCAAAGTAAAGATTCTTCTTATAATGCATTCCCTTACAATCTCTTGCCCTGAAACAGTGTTTAAGGCGAATACAAAGCTGTTTCATAGTGTGAAAAAGGTAAAGAACAGTTTCAAAGTAAAGATTCTTCTTATAATGCATTGCCTTACAATCTCTTGCCCTGAAACAGTGTTTAAGGCGAATACAAAGCTGTTTCATAGTCTGAAAAAGGTAAAGTACAGTTTCAAAGTAAAGATTCTTCTTATAATGCATTATATTTTAGTCTAAAACACAATCTCTTGCCCTGAAACAGTGTTTAAGTTGAATATAAAGCTGTTTCATAGTGTTAAAAAGGTAAAGAACAGAGTTTCAAAGTAAAGTTTCTTCTAATAATGAATTCCCTTACAATCTCTTGCCCTGAAACAATGTTTATGGCGAATACAACGCTTTTTCACAGTGTGAAAAAGGTAAAGTAGTTTCAAAGTAAAGATTCTTCTTAAAATGCATTATATTTTAATCTAAAACACAATCTCTTGCCCTGAAACAGTGTTTAAGTTGAATATAAAGCTGTTTCATAGTGTGAAAAAGGTAAAGAACAGAGTTTCTAAGTAAAGATTCTTCTTATAATGCATTCCCTTTTAGTCTAAAACACAATCTCTTGCCCTGAAACAATGTTTACGTTGAATAAAAGCTGTTTCATAGTGTGAAAAAGGTAAAGAACAGAGTTTCAAAGATTCTTCTTATAATGCATTCCCTTTTAGTCTAAAACACAATCTCTTGCCCTGAAACAGTGTTTAAGGTGAATACAAAGCTGGTTCATAGTGTGAAAAAGGTAAAGAACATAGTTTCAAAGTAAAGATTCTTTTTATAATTCATTCCCTTTTAGTCTAAAACACAATCTCTTGCCTTGAAACAGTGTTTAAGGCGAATACAAAGCTGTTTCATAGTGTGAAAAAGGTAAAGAACATTTTCAAAGTAATGTTGCTTCTAATAATGAATTCCCTTACAATCTCTTGCCCTGGAACAGTGTTTAAGGCGAATACAAAGCTGTTTCATAGTGTGAAAAAGGTAAAGAACAGTTTCAAAGTAAAGATTCTTCTTATAATGCATTATATTTTAGTCTAAAACACAGTCTCTTGCCCTGAAACAGTGTTTAAGTTGAATATAAAGCTTTTTCATAGTGTGAAAAAGGTAAAGAACAGTTTCAAAGTAAAGATTCTTCTTATAATGCATTGCCTTACAATCTCTTGCCCTGAAACAGTGTTTAAGGCGAATACAAAGCTGTTTCATAGTCTGAAAAAGGTAAAGTACAGTTTCAAAGTAAAGATTCTTCTTATAATGCATTATATTTTAGTCTAAAACACAATCTCTTGCCCTGAAACAGTGTTTAAGTTGAATATAAAGCTGTTTCATAGTGTGAAAAAGGTAAAGAACAGAGTTTCAAAGTAAAGTTTCTTCTAATAATGAATTCCCTTACAATCTCTTGCCCTGAAACAATGTTTATGGCGATTACAACGCTTTTTCATAGTGTGAAAAAGGTAAAGAACAGTTTCAAAGTAAAGATTCTTCTTATAATGCATTCCCTTACAATCTCTTGCCCTGAAACAGTGTTTAAGGCAAATACAAAGCTGTTTCATAGTGTGAAAAAGGTAAAGAACAGTTTCAAAGTAAATATTCTTCTTATAATGCATTCCCTTTTAGTCTAAAACACAATCTCTTGCCCTGAAACAGTGTTTAAGGTGAATACAAAGCTGTTTCATAGTGTGAAAAAGGTAAATTACAGTTTCAAAGTAAAGATTCTTCTTATAATGCATTCCCTTTTATATTAAAACACAATCTCTTGCCCTGAAACAATGTTTAAGTTGAATATAAAGCTGTTTCATAGTGTGAAAAAGGTAAAGAACAGAGTTTCAAAGTAAAGATTCTTCTTATAATGCATTCCCTTACAATCTCTTGCCCTGAAACAGTGTTTAAGGCGAATACAAAGCTTTTTCATAGTGTGAAAAAGGTTAAGAACTGTTTCAAAGTAAAGATTCTTCTTATAATGCATTGCCTTACAATCTCTTGCCCTGAAACAGTGTTTAAGGCGAATACAAAGCTGTTTCATAGTGTGAAAAAGGTAAAGAACAGTTTCAAAGTAAAGATTCTTCTTATAATGCATTCCCTTTTAGTCTAAAACACAATCTCTTGCCCTGAAACAGTGTTTAAGGTGAATACAAAGCTGTTTCATAGTGTGAAAAAGGTAAATTACAGTTTCAAAGTAAAGATTCTTCTTATAATGCATTCCCTTTTAGTCTAAAACACAATCTCTTGCCCTGAAACAGTGTTTAAGGTGAATACAAAGCTGTTTCATAGTGTGAAAAAGGTAAAGAACATAGTTTCAAAGTAAAGATTCTTTTTATAATTCATTCCCTTTTAGTCTAAAACACAATCTCTTGCCTTGAAACAGTGTTTAAGGCGAATACAAAGCTGTTTCATAGTGTGAAAAAGGTAAAGAACAGAGTTTCAAAGTAAAGTTTCTACTAATAATGAATTCCCTTACAATCTCTTGCCCTGAAACAGTGTTTAAGGCAAATACAAAGCTGTTTCATAGTGTGAAAAAGGTAAAGAACAGTTTCAAAGTAAAGATTCTTCTTATAATGCATTCCCTTTTAGTCTAAAACACAATCTCTTGCCCTGAAACAGTGTTTAAGGTGAATACAAAGCTGTTTCATAGTGTGAAAAAGGTAAATTACAGTTTCAAAGTAAAGATTCTTCTTATAATGCATTCCCTTTTAGTCTAAAACACAATCTCTTGCCCTGAAACAGTGTTTAAGGAGAATACAAAGCTGTTTCATAGTGTGAAAAAGGTAAAGAACATAGTTTCAAAGTAAAGATTCTTTTTATAATTCATTCCCTTTTAGTCTAAAACACAATCTCTTGCCTTGAAACAGTGTTTAAGGTGAATACAAAGCTGTTTCATAGTGTGAAAAAGGTAAAGAACAGAGTTTCAAAGTAAAGTTTCTACTAATAATGAATTCCCTTACAATCTCTTGCCCTGAAACAGTGTTTATGACGAATACAAAGCTGTTTCATAGTGTGAAAAAGGTAAAGAACAGTTTCAAAGTAAAGATTCTTCTTATAATGCATTATATTTTAGTCTAAAACACAATCTCTTGCCCTGAAACAGTGTTTAAGTTGAATATAAAGCTTTTTCATAGTGTGAAAAAGGTAAAGAACAGTTTCAAAGTAAAGATTCTTCTTATAATGCATTGCCTTACAATCTCTTGCCCTGAAACAGTGTTTAAGGCGAATACAAAGCTGTTTCATAGTCTGAAAAAGGTAAAGTACAGTTTCAAAGTAAAGATTCTTCTTATAATGCATTCCCTTTTAGTCTAAAACACAATCTCTTGCCCTGAAACAGTGTTTAAGGTGAATACAAAGCTGTTTCATAGTGTGAAAAAGGTAAAGAACATAGTTTCAAAGTAAAGATTCTTTTTATAATTCATTCCCTTTTAGTCTAAAACACAATCTCTTGCCTTGAAACAGTGTTTAAGGCGAATACAAAGCTGTTTCATAGTGTGAAAAAGGTAAAGAACAGAGTTTCAAAGTAAAGTTTCTTCTAATAATGAATTCCCTTACAATCTCTTGCCCTGAAACAGTGTTTAAGGCCAATACAAAGCTGTTTCATAGTCTGAAAAAGGTAAAGTACAGTTTCAAAGTAAAGATTCTTCTTATAATGCATTCCCTTTTAGTCTAAAACACAATCTCTTGCCCTGAAACAGTGTTTAAGGTGAATACAAAGCTTTTTCATAGTGTGAAAAAGGTAAAGAACAGTTTCAAAGTAAAGATTCTTCTTATAATGCATTGCCTTACAATCTCTTGCCCTGAAACAGTGTTTAAGGCGAATACAAAGCTGTTTCATAGTCTGAAAAAGGTAAAGTACAGTTTCAAAGTAAAGATTCTTCTTATAATGCATTCCCTTTTAGTCTAAAACACAATCTCTTGCCCTGAAACAGTGTTTAAGGTGAATACAAAGCTGTTTCATAGTGTGAAAAAGGTAAAGAACAGTTTCAAAGTAAAGATTCTTCTTAAAATGCATTATATTTTAGTCTAAAACACAATCTCTTGCCCTGAAACAGTGTTTAAGTTGAATATAAAGCTGTTTCATAGTGTGAAAAAGGTAAAGAACAGAGTTTCTAAGTAAAGATTCTTCTTATAATGCATTCCCTTTTAGTCTAAAACACAATCTCTTGCCCTGAAACAAAGTTTACGTTGAATAAAAGCTGTTTCATAGTGTGAAAAAGGTAAAGAACAGAGTTTCAAAGTAAAGATTCTTCTTATAATGAATTCCCTTTTAGTCTAAAACACAATCTCTTGCCCTGAAACAATGTTTAAGTTGAATATAAAGCTGTTTCATAGTGTGAAAAAGGTAAAGAACAGAGTTTCAAAGTAAAGATTCTTCTTATAATGCATTCCCTTACAATCTCTTGCCCTGAAACAGTGTTTAAGGCGAATACAAAGCTGTTTCATAGTGTGAAAAAGGTAAAGAACAGTTTCAAAGTAAAGATTCTTCTTATAATGCATTGCCTTACAATCTCTTGCCCTGAAACAGTGTTTAAGGCGAATACAAAGCTGTTTCATAGTCTGAAAAAGGTAAAGTACAGTTTCAAAGTAAAGATTCTTCTTATAATGCATTATATTTTAGTCTAAAACACAATCTCTTGCCCTGAAACAGTGTTTAAGTTGAATATAAAGCTGTTTCATAGTGTTAAAAAGGTAAAGAACAGAGTTTCAAAGTAAAGTTTCTTCTAATAATGAATTCCCTTACAATCTCTTGCCCTGAAACAATGTTTATGGCGAATACAACGCTTTTTCACAGTGTGAAAAAGGTAAAGTAGTTTCAAAGTAAAGATTCTTCTTAAAATGCATTATATTTTAATCTAAAACACAATCTCTTGCCCTGAAACAGTGTTTAAGTTGAATATAAAGCTGTTTCATAGTGTGAAAAAGGTAAAGAACAGAGTTTCTAAGTAAAGATTCTTCTTATAATGCATTCCCTTTTAGTCTAAAACACAATCTCTTGCCCTGAAACAATGTTTACGTTGAATAAAAGCTGTTTCATAGTGTGAAAAAGGTAAAGAACAGAGTTTCAAAGATTCTTCTTATAATGCATTCCCTTTTAGTCTAAAACACAATCTCTTGCCCTGAAACAGTGTTTAAGGTGAATACAAAGCTGGTTCATAGTGTGAAAAAGGTAAAGAACATAGTTTCAAAGTAAAGATTCTTTTTATAATTCATTCCCTTTTAGTCTAAAACACAATCTCTTGCCCTGAAACAGTGTTTAAGGTGAATACAAAGCTGTTTCATAGTGTGAAAAAGGTAAATTACAGTTTCAAAGTAAAGATTCTTCTTATAATGCATTCCCTTTTAGTCTAAAACACAATCTCTTGCCCTGAAACAGTGTTTAAGGTGAATACAAAGCTGTTTCATAGTGTGAAAAAGGTAAAGAACATAGTTTCAAAGTAAAGATTCTTTTTATAATTCATTCCCTTTTAGTCTAAAACACAATCTCTTGCCTTGAAACAGTGTTTAAGGCGAATACAAAGCTGTTTCATAGTGTGAAAAAGGTAAAGAACAGAGTTTCAAAGTAAAGTTTCTACTAATAATGAATTCCCTTACAATCTCTTGCCCTGAAACAGTGTTTAAGGCAAATACAAAGCTGTTTCATAGTGTGAAAAAGGTAAAGAACAGTTTCAAAGTAAAGATTCTTCTTATAATGCATTCCCTTTTAGTCTAAAACACAATCTCTTGCCCTGAAACAGTGTTTAAGGTGAATACAAAGCTGTTTCATAGTGTGAAAAAGGTAAATTACAGTTTCAAAGTAAAGATTCTTCTTATAATGCATTCCCTTTTAGTCTAAAACACAATCTCTTGCCCTGAAACAGTGTTTAAGGAGAATACAAAGCTGTTTCATAGTGTGAAAAAGGTAAAGAACATAGTTTCAAAGTAAAGATTCTTTTTATAATTCATTCCCTTTTAGTCTAAAACACAATCTCTTGCCTTGAAACAGTGTTTAAGGTGAATACAAAGCTGTTTCATAGTGTGAAAAAGGTAAAGAACAGAGTTTCAAAGTAAAGTTTCTACTAATAATGAATTCCCTTACAATCTCTTGCCCTGAAACAGTGTTTATGGCGAATACAAAGCTGTTTCATAGTGTGAAAAAGGTAAAGAACAGTTTCAAAGTAAAGATTCTTCTTATAATGCATTATATTTTAGTCTAAAACACAATCTCTTGCCCTGAAACAGTGTTTAAGTTGAATATAAAGCTTTTTCATAGTGTGAAAAAGGTAAAGAACAGTTTCAAAGTAAAGATTCTTCTTATAATGCATTGCCTTACAATCTCTTGCCCTGAAACAGTGTTTAAGGCGAATACAAAGCTGTTTCATAGTCTGAAAAAGGTAAAGTACAGTTTCAAAGTAAAGATTCTTCTTATAATGCATTCCCTTTTAGTCTAAAACACAATCTCTTGCCCTGAAACAGTGTTTAAGGTGAATACAAAGCTGTTTCATAGTGTGAAAAAGGTAAAGAACATAGTTTCAAAGTAAAGATTCTTTTTATAATTCATTCCCTTTTAGTCTAAAACACAATCTCTTGCCTTGAAACAGTGTTTAAGGCGAATACAAAGCTGTTTCATAGTGTGAAAAAGGTAAAGAACAGAGTTTCAAAGTAAAGTTTCTTCTAATAATGAATTCCCTTACAATCTCTTGCCCTGAAACAGTGTTTAAGGCCAATACAAAGCTGTTTCATAGTCTGAAAAAGGTAAAGTACAGTTTCAAAGTAAAGATTCTTCTTATAATGCATTCCCTTTTAGTCTAAAACACAATCTCTTGCCCTGAAACAGTGTTTAAGGTGAATACAAAGCTTTTTCATAGTGTGAAAAAGGTAAAGAACAGTTTCAAAGTAAAGATTCTTCTTATAATGCATTGCCTTACAATCTCTTGCCCTGAAACAGTGTTTAAGGCGAATACAAAGCTGTTTCATAGTCTGAAAAAGGTAAAGTACAGTTTCAAAGTAAAGATTCTTCTTATAATGCATTCCCTTTTAGTCTAAAACACAATCTCTTGCCCTGAAACAGTGTTTAAGGTGAATACAAAGCTGTTTCATAGTGTGAAAAAGGTAAAGAACAGTTTCAAAGTAAAGATTCTTCTTAAAATGCATTATATTTTAGTCTAAAACACAATCTCTTGCCCTGAAACAGTGTTTAAGTTGAATATAAAGCTGTTTCATAGTGTGAAAAAGGTAAAGAACAGAGTTTCTAAGTAAAGATTCTTCTTATAATGCATTCCCTTTTAGTCTAAAACACAATCTCTTGCCCTGAAACAAAGTTTACGTTGAATAAAAGCTGTTTCATAGTGTGAAAAAGGTAAAGAACAGAGTTTCAAAGTAAAGATTCTTCTTATAATGAATTCCCTTTTAGTCTAAAACACAATCTCTTGCCCTGAAACAATGTTTAAGTTGAATATAAAGCTGTTTCATAGTGTGAAAAAGGTAAAGAACAGAGTTTCAAAGTAAAGATTCTTCTTATAATGCATTCCCTTACAATCTCTTGCCCTGAAACAGTGTTTAAGGCGAATACAAAGCTGTTTCATAGTGTGAAAAAGGTAAAGAACAGTTTCAAAGTAAAGATTCTTCTTATAATGCATTGCCTTACAATCTCTTGCCCTGAAACAGTGTTTAAGGCGAATACAAAGCTGTTTCATAGTCTGAAAAAGGTAAAGTACAGTTTCAAAGTAAAGATTCTTCTTATAATGCATTATATTTTAGTCTAAAACACAATCTCTTGCCCTGAAACAGTGTTTAAGTTGAATATAAAGCTGTTTCATAGTGTTAAAAAGGTAAAGAACAGAGTTTCAAAGTAAAGTTTCTTCTAATAATGAATTCCCTTACAATCTCTTGCCCTGAAACAATGTTTATGGCGAATACAACGCTTTTTCACAGTGTGAAAAAGGTAAAGTAGTTTCAAAGTAAAGATTCTTCTTAAAATGCATTATATTTTAATCTAAAACACAATCTCTTGCCCTGAAACAGTGTTTAAGTTGAATATAAAGCTGTTTCATAGTGTGAAAAAGGTAAAGAACAGAGTTTCTAAGTAAAGATTCTTCTTATAATGCATTCCCTTTTAGTCTAAAACACAATCTCTTGCCCTGAAACAATGTTTACGTTGAATAAAAGCTGTTTCATAGTGTGAAAAAGGTAAAGAACAGAGTTTCAAAGATTCTTCTTATAATGCATTCCCTTTTAGTCTAAAACACAATCTCTTGCCCTGAAACAGTGTTTAAGGTGAATACAAAGCTGGTTCATAGTGTGAAAAAGGTAAAGAACATAGTTTCAAAGTAAAGATTCTTTTTATAATTCATTCCCTTTTAGTCTAAAACACAATCTCTTGCCTTGAAACAGTGTTTAAGGCGAATACAAAGCTGTTTCATAGTGTGAAAAAGGTAAAGAACATTTTCAAAGTAATGTTTCTTCTAATAATGAATTCCCTTACAATCTCTTGCCCTGGAACAGTGTTTAAGGCGAATACAAAGCTGTTTCATAGTGTGAAAAAGGTAAAGAACAGTTTCAAAGTAAAGATTCTTCTTATAATGCATTATATTTTAGTCTAAAACACAGTCTCTTGCCCTGAAACAGTGTTTAAGTTGAATATAAAGCTTTTTCATAGTGTGAAAAAGGTAAAGAACAGTTTCAAAGTAAAGATTCTTCTTATAATGCATTGCCTTACAATCTCTTGCCCTGAAACAGTGTTTAAGGCGAATACAAAGCTGTTTCATAGTCTGAAAAAGGTAAAGTACAGTTTCAAAGTAAAGATTCTTCTTATAATGCATTATATTTTAGTCTAAAACACAATCTCTTGCCCTGAAACAGTGTTTAAGTTGAATATAAAGCTGTTTCATAGTGTGAAAAAGGTAAAGAACAGAGTTTCAAAGTAAAGTTTCTTCTGATAATGAATTCCCTTACAATCTCTTGCCCTGAAACAATGTTTATGGCGATTACAACGCTTTTTCATAGTGTGAAAAAGGTAAAGAACAGTTTCAAAGTAAAGATTCTTCTTATAATGCATTCCCTTACAATCTCTTGCCCTGAAACAGTGTTTAAGGCAAATACAAAGCTGTTTCATAGTGTGAAAAAGGTAAAGAACAGTTTCAAAGTAAATATTCTTCTTATAATGCATTCCCTTTTAGTCTAAAACACAATCTCTTGCCCTGAAACAGTGTTTAAGGTGAATACAAAGCTGTTTCATAGTGTGAAAAAGGTAAATTACAGTTTCAAAGTAAAGATTCTTCTTATAATGCATTCCCTTTTAGTCTAAAACACAATCTCTTGCCCTGAAACAGTGTTTAAGGTGAATACAAAGCTGTTTCATAGTGTGAAAAAGGTAAAGAACATAGTTTCAAAGTAAAGATTCTTTTTATAATTCATTCCCTTTTAGTCTAAAACACAATCTCTTGCCTTGAAACAGTGTTTAAGGCGAATACAAAGCTGTTTCATAGTGTGAAAAAGGTAAAGAACAGAGTTTCAAAGTAAAGTTTCTACTAATAATGAATTCCCTTACAATCTCTTGCCCTGAAACAGTGTTTAAGGCGAATACAAAGCTGTTTCATAGTGTGAAAAAGGTAAAGAACAGTTTCAAAGTAAAGATTCTTCTTATAATGCATTCCCTTTTAGTCTAAAACACAATCTCTTGCCCTGAAACAGTGTTTAAGGAGAATACAAAGCTGTTTCATAGTGTGAAAAAGGTAAAGAACATAGTTTCAAAGTAAAGATTCTTTTTATAATTCATTCCCTTTTAGTCTAAAACACAATCTCTTGCCTTGAAACAGTGTTTAAGGCGAATACAAAGCTGTTTCATAGTGTGAAAAAGGTAAAGAACAGAGTTTCAAAGTAAAGTTTCTACTAATAATGAATTCCCTTACAATCTCTTGCCCTGAAACAGTGTTTAAGGCGAATACAAAGCTGTTTCATAGTGTGAAAAAGGTAAAGAACAGTTTCAAAGTAAAGATTCTTCTTATAATGCATTATATTTTAGTCTAAAACACAATCTCTTGCCCTGAAACAGTGTTTAAGTTGAATATAAAGCTTTTTCATAGTGTGAAAAAGGTAAAGAACAGTTTCAAAGTAAAGATTCTTCTTATAATGCATTGCCTTACAATCTCTTGCCCTGAAACAGTGTTTAAGGCGAATACAAAGCTGTTTCATAGTCTGAAAAAGGTAAAGGACAGTTTCAAAGTAAAGATTCTTCTTATAATGCATTCCCTTTTAGTCTAAAACACAATCTCTTGCCCTGAAACAGTGTTTAAGGTGAATACAAAGCTGTTTCATAGTGTGAAAAAGGTAAAGAACATAGTTTCAAAGTAAAGATTCTTTTTATAATTCATTCCCTTTTAGTCTAAAACACAATCTCTTGCCTTGAAACAATGTTTAAGTTGAATATAAAGCTGTTTCATCGTGTGAAAAAGGTAAAGAACAGAGTTTCAAAGTAAAGATTCTTCTTATAATGCATTCCCTTACAATCTCTTGCCCTGAAACAGTGTTTAAGGCGAATACAAAGCTGTTTCATAGTCTGAAAAAGGTAAAGTACAGTTTCAAAGTAAAGATTCTTCTTATAATGCATTATATTTTAGTCTAAAACACAATCTCTTGCCCTGAAACAGTGTTTAAGTTGAATATAAAGCTGTTTCATAGTGTGAAAAAGGTAAAGAACAGAGTTTCAAAGTAAAGTTTCTTCTAATAATGAATTCCCTTACAATCTCTTGCCCTGAAACAATGTTTATGGCGATTACAACGCTTTTTCATAGTGTGAAAAAGGTAAAGAACAGTTTCAAAGTAAAGATTCTTCTTATAATGCATTCCCTTACAATCTCTTGCCCTGAAACAGTGTTTAAGGCAAATACAAAGCTTTTTCATAGTGTGAAAAAGGTAAAGAACAGTTTCAAAGTAAAGATTCTTCTTATAATGCATTCCCTTTTAGTCTAAAACACAATCTCTTGCCCTGAAACAGTGTTTAAGGTGAATACAAAGCTGTTTCATAGTGTGAAAAAGGTAAATTACAGTTTCAAAGTAAAGATTCTTCTTATAATGCATTCCCTTTTAGTCTAAAACACAATCTCTTGCCCTGAAACAGTGTTTAAGGAGAATACAAAGCTGTTTCATAGTGTGAAAAAGGTAAAGAACATAGTTTCAAAGTAAAGATTCTTTTTATAATTCATTCCCTTTTAGTCTAAAACACAATCTCTTGCCTTGAAACAGTGTTTAAGGTGAATACAAAGCTGTTTCATAGTGTGAAAAAGGTAAAGAACAGAGTTTCAAAGTAAAGTTTCTACTAATAATGAATTCCCTTACAATCTCTTGCCCTGAAACAGTGTTTAAGGCGAATACAAAGCTGTTTCATAGTGTGAAAAAGGTAAAGAACAGTTTCAAAGTAAAGATTCTTCTTATAATGCATTATATTTTAGTCTAAAACACAATCTCTTGCCCTGAAACAGTGTTTAAGTTGAATATAAAGCTTTTTCATAGTGTGAAAAAGGTAAAGAACAGTTTCAAAGTAAAGATTCTTCTTATAATGCATTGCCTTACAATCTCTTGCCCTGAAACCGTGTTTAAGGCGAATACAAAGCTGTTTCATAGTCTGAAAAAGGTAAAGGACAGTTTCAAAGTAAAGATTCTTCTTATAATGCATTCCCTTTTAGTCTAAAACACAATCTCTTGCCCTGAAACAGTGTTTAAGGTGAATACAAAGCTGTTTCATAGTGTGAAAAAGGTAAAGAACATAGTTTCAAAGTAAAGATTCTTTTTATAATTCATTCCCTTTTAGTCTAAAACACAATCTCTTGCCTTGAAACAATGTTTAAGTTGAATATAAAGCTGTTTCATAGTGTGAAAAAGGTAAAGAACAGAGTTTCAAAGTAAAGATTCTTCTTATAATGCATTCCCTTACAATCTCTTGCCCTGAAACAGTGTTTAAGGCGAATACAAAGCTGTTTCATAGTGTGAAAAAGGTAAAGAACAGTTTCAAAGTAAAGATTCTTCTTATAATGCATTGCCTTACAATCTCTTGCCCTGAAACAGTGTTTAAGGCGAATACAAAGCTATTTCATAGTCTGAAAAAGGTAAAGTACAGTTTCAAAGTAAAGATTCTTCTTATAATGCATTATATTTTAGTCTAAAACACAATCTCTTGCCCTGAAACAGTGTTTAAGTTTAATATAAAGCTGTTTCATAGTGTTAAAAAGGTAAAGAACAGAGTTTCAAAGTAAAGTTTCTTCTAATAATGAATTCCCTTACAATCTCTTGCCCTGAAACAATGTTTATGGCGAATACAATGCTTTTTCACAGTGTGAAAAAGGTAAAGTACAGTTTCAAAGTAAAGATTCTTCTTAAAATGCATTATATTTTAGTCTAAAACACAATCTCTTGCCCTGAAACAGTGTTTAAGTTGAATATAAAGCTGTTTCATAGTGTGAAAAAGGTAAAGAACAGAGTTTCTAAGTAAAGATTCTTCTTATAATGCATTCCCTTTTAGTCTAAAACACAATCTCTTGCCCTGAAACAATGTTTACGTTGAATAAAAGCTGTTTCATAGTGTGAAAAAGGTAAAGAACAGAGTTTCAAAGATTCTTCTTATAATGCATTCCCTTTTAGTCTAAAACACAATCTCTTGCCCTGAAACAGTGTTTAAGGTGAATACAAAGCTGTTTCATAGTGTGAAAAAGGTAAAGAACATAGTTTCAAAGTAAAGATTCTTTTTATAATTCATTCCCTTTTAGTCTAAAACACAATCTCTTGCCTTGAAACAGTGTTTAAGGCGAATACAAAGCTGTTTCATAGTGTGAAAAAGGTAAAGAACAGTTTCAAAGTAATGTTTCTTCTAATAATGAATTCCCTTACAATCTCTTGCCCTGGAACAGTGTTTAAGGCGAATACAAAGCTGTTTCATAGTGTTAAAAAGGTAAAGAACAGTTTCAAAGTAAAGATTCTTCTTATAATGCATTATATTTTAGTCTAAAACACAGTCTCTTGCCCTGAAACAGTGTTTAAGTTGAATATAAAGCTTTTTCATAGTGTGAAAAAGGTAAAGAACAGTTTCAAAGTAAAGATTCTTCTTATAATGCATTGCCTTACAATCTCTTGCCCTGAAACAGTGTTTAAGGCGAATACAAAGCTGTTTCATAGTCTGAAAAAGGTAAAGTACAGTTTCAAAGTAAAGATTCTTCTTATAATGCATTATATTTTAGTCTAAAACACAATCTCTTGCCCTGAAACAGTGTTTAAGTTGAATATAAAGCTGTTTCATAGTGTGAAAAAGGTAAAGAACAGAGTTTCAAAGTAAAGTTTCTTCTAATAATGAATTCCCTTACAATCTCTTGCCCTGAAACAATGTTTATGGCGATTACAACGCTTTTTCATAGTGTGAAAAAGGTAAAGAACAGTTTCAAAGGAAAGATTCTTCTTATAATGCATTCCCTTACAATCTCTTGCCCTGAAACAGTGTTTAAGGCAAATACAAAGCTTTTTCATAGTGTGAAAAAGGTAAAGAACAGTTTCAAAGTAAAGATTCTTCTTATAATGCATTCCCTTTTAGTCTAAAACACAATCTCTTGCCCTGAAACAGTGTTTAAGGTGAATACAAAGCTGTTTCATAGTGTGAAAAAGGTAAATTACAGTTTCAAAGTAAAGATTCTTCTTATAATGCATTCCCTTTTAGTCTAAAACACAATCTCTTGCCCTGAAACAGTGTTTAAGGTGAATACAAAGCTGTTTCATAGTGTGAAAAAGGTAAAGAACATAGTTTCAAAGTAAAGATTCTTTTTATAATTCATTCCCTTTTAGTCTAAAACACAATCTCTTGCCTTGAAACAGTGTTTAAGGCGAATACAAAGCTGTTTCATAGTGTGAAAAAGGTAAAGAACAGAGTTTCAAAGTAAAGTTTCTACTAATAATGAATTCCCTTACAATCTCTTGCCCTGAAACAGTGTTTAAGGCGAATACAAAGCTGTTTCATAGTGTGAAAAAGGTAAAGAACAGTTTCAAAGTAAAGATTCTTCTTATAATGCATTCCCTTTCAGTCTAAAACACAATCTCTTGCCCTGAAACAGTGTTTAAGGTGAATACAAAGCTGTTTCATAGTGTGAAAAAGGTAAATTACAGTTTCAAAGTAAAGATTCTTCTTATAATGAATTCCCTTTTAGTCTAAAACACAATCTCTTGCCCTGAAACAGTGTTTAAGGAGAATACAAAGCTGTTTCATAGTGTGAAAAAGGTAAAGAACATAGTTTCAAAGTAAAGATTCTTTTTATAATTCATTCCCTTTTAGTCTAAAACACAATCTCTTGCCTTGAAACAGTGTTTAAGGCGAATACAAAGCTGTTTCATAGTGTGAAAAAGGTAAAGAACAGAGTTTCAAAGTAAAGTTTCTACTAATAATGAATTCCCTTACAATCTCTTGCCCTGAAACAGTGTTTAAGGCGAATACAAAGCTGTTTCATAGTGTGAAAAAGGTAAAGAACAGTTTCAAAGTAAAGATTCTTCTTATAATGCATTCCCTTTTAGTCTAAAACACAATCTCTTGCCCTGAAACAGTGTTTAAGGTGAATACAAAGCTGTTTCATAGTGTGAAAAAGGTAAATTACAGTTTCAAAGTAAAGATTCTTCTTATAATGCATTCCCTTTTAGTCTAAAACACAATCTCTTGCCCTGAAACAGTGTTTAAGGAGAATACAAAGCTGTTTCATAGTGTGAAAAAGGTAAAGAACATAGTTTCAAAGTAAAGATTCTTTTTATAATTCATTCCCTTTTAGTCTAAAACACAATCTCTTGCCTTGAAACAGTGTTTAAGGTGAATACAAAGCTGTTTCATAGTGTGAAAAAGGTAAAGAACAGAGTTTCAAAGTAAAGTTTCTACTAATAATGAATTCCCTTACAATCTCTTGCCCTGAAACAGTGTTTAAGGCGAATACAAAGCTTTTTCATAGTGTAAAAAAGGTAAAGAACAGTTTCAAAGTAAAGATTCTTCTTATAATGCATTGCCTTACAATCTCTTGCCCTGAAACAGTGTTTAAGGCGAATACAAAGCTGTTTCATAGTCTGAAAAAGGTAAAGGACAGTTTCAAAGTAAAGATTCTTCTTATAATGCATTCCCTTTTAGTCTAAAACACAATCTCTTGCCCTGAAACAGTGTTTAAGGTGAATACAAAGCTGTTTCATAGTGTGAAAAAGGTAAAGAACATAGTTTCAAAGTAAAGATTCTTTTTATAATTCATTCCCTTTTAGTCTAAAACACAATCTCTTGCCTTGAAACAATGTTTAAGTTGAATATAAAGCTGTTTCATAGTGTGAAAAAGGTAAAGAACAGAGTTTCAAAGTAAAGATTCTTCTTATAATGCATTCCCTTACAATCTCTTGCCCTGAAACAGTGTTTAAGGCGAATACAAAGCTGTTTCATAGTGTGAAAAAGGTAAAGAACAGTTTCAAAGTAAAGATTCTTCTTATAATGCATTGTCTTACAATCTCTTGCCCTGAAACAGTGTTTAAGGCGAATACAAAGCTGTTTCATAGTCTGAAAAAGGTAAAGTACAGTTTCAAAGTAAAGATTCTTCTTATAATGCATTATATTTTAGTCTAAAACACAATCTCTTGCCCTGAAACAGTGTTTAAGTTGAATATAAAGCTGTTTCATAGTGTTAAAAAGGTAAAGAACAGAGTTTCAAAGTAAAGTTTCTTCTAATAATGAATTCCCTAACAATCTCTTGCCCTGAAACAATGTTTATGGCGAATACAATGCTTTTTCACAGTGTGAAAAAGGTAAAGTACAGTTTCAAAGTAAAGATTCTTCTTAAAATGCATTATATTTTAGTCTAAAACACAATCTCTTGCCCTGAAACAGTGTTTAAGTTGAATATAAAGCTGTTTCATAGTGTGAAAAAGGTAAAGAACAGAGTTTCTAAGTAAAGATTCTTCTTATAATGCATTCCCTTTTAGTCTAAAACACAATCTCTTGCCCTGAAACAATGTTTACGTTGAATAAAAGCTGTTTCATAGTGTGAAAAAGGTAAAGAACAGAGTTTCAAAGATTCTTCTTATAATGCATTCCCTTTTAGTCTAAAACACAATCTCTTGCCCTGAAACAGTGTTTAAGGTGAATACAAAGCTGTTTCATAGTGTGAAAAAGGTAAAGAACATAGTTTCAAAGTAAAGATTCTTTTTATAATTCATTCCCTTTTAGTCTAAAACACAATCTCTTGCCTTGAAACAGTGTTTAAGGCGAATACAAAGCTGTTTCATAGTGTGAAAAAGGTAAAGAACAGTTTCAAAGTAATGTTTCTTCTAATAATGAATTCCCTTACAATCTCTTGCCCTGGAACAGTGTTTAAGGCGAATACAAAGCTGTTTCATAGTGTGAAAAAGGTAAAGAACAGTTTCAAAGTAAAGATTCTTCTTATAATGCATTATATTTTAGTCTAAAACACAGTCTCTTGCCCTGAAACAGTGTTTAAGTTGAATATAAAGCTTTTTCATAGTGTGAAAAAGGTAAAGAACAGTTTCAAAGTAAAGATTCTTCTTATAAAGCATTGCCTTACAATCTCTTGCCCTGAAACAGTGTTTAAGGCGAATACAAAGCTGTTTCATAGTCTGAAAAAGGTAAAGTACAGTTTCAAAGTAAAGATTCTTCTTATAACGCATTATATTTTAGTCTAAAACACAATCTCTTGCCCTGAAACAGTGTTTAAGTTGAATATAAAGCTGTTTCATAGTGTGAAAAAGGTAAAGAACAGAGTTTCAAAGTAAAGTTTCTTCTAATAATGAATTCCCTTACAATCTCTTGCCCTGAAACAATGTTTATGGCGATTACAACGCTTTTTCATAGTGTGAAAAAGGTAAAGAACAGTTTCAAAGTAAAGATTCTTCTTATAATGCATTCCCTTACAATCTCTTGCCCTGAAACAGTGTTTAAGGCAAATACAAAGCTTTTTCATAGTGTGAAAAAGGTAAAGAACAGTTTCAAAGTAAAGATTCTTCTTATAATGCATTCCCTTTTAGTCTAAAACACAATCTCTTGCCCTGAAACAGTGTTTAAGGTGAATACAAAGCTGTTTCATAGTGTGAAAAAGGTAAATTACAGTTTCAAAGTAAAGATTCTTCTTATAATGCATTCCCTTTTAGTCTAAAACACAATCTCTTGCCCTGAAACAGTGTTTAAGGTGAATACAAAGCTGTTTCATAGTGTGAAAAAGGTAAAGAACATAGTTTCAAAGTAAAGATTCTTTTTATAATTCATTCCCTTTTAGTCTAAAACACAATCTCTTGCCTTGAAACAGTGTTTAAGGCGAATACAAAGCTGTTTCATAGTGTGAAAAAGGTAAAGAACAGAGTTTCAAAGTAAAGATTCTTCTTATAATGCATTCCCTTACAATCTCTTGCCCTGAAACAGTGTTTAAGGCGAATACAAAGCTGTTTCATAGTCTGAAAAAGGTAAAGTACAGTTTCAAAGTAAAGATTCTTCTTATAATGCATTATATTTTAGTCTAAAACACAATCTCTTGCCCTGAAACAGTGTTTAAGTTGAATATAAAGCTGTTTCATAGTGTGAAAAAGGTAAAGAACAGAGTTTCAAAGTAAAGTTTCTTCTAATAATGAATTCCCTTACAATCTCTTGCCCTGAAACAATGTTTATGGCGATTACAACGCTTTTTCATAGTGTGAAAAAGGTAAAGAACAGTTTCAAAGTAAAGATTCTTCTTATAATGCATTCCCTTACAATCTCTTGCCCTGAAACAGTGTTTAAGGCAAATACAAAGCTTTTTCATAGTGTGAAAAAGGTAAAGAACAGTTTCAAAGTAAAGATTCTTCTTATAATGCATTCCCTTTTAGTCTAAAACACAATCTCTTGCCCTGAAACAGTGTTTAAGGTGAATACAAAGCTGTTTCATAGTGTGAAAAAGGTAAATTACAGTTTCAAAGTAAAGATTCTTCTTATAATGCATTCCCTTTTAGTCTAAAACACAATCTCTTGCCCTGAAACAGTGTTTAAGGAGAATACAAAGCTGTTTCATAGTGTGAAAAAGGTAAAGAACATAGTTTCAAAGTAAAGATTCTTTTTATAATTCATTCCCTTTTAGTCTAAAACACAATCTCTTGCCTTGAAACAGTGTTTAAGGTGAATACAAAGCTGTTTCATAGTGTGAAAAAGGTAAAGAACAGAGTTTCAAAGTAAAGTTTCTACTAATAATGAATTCCCTTACAATCTCTTGCCCTGAAACAGTGTTTATGGCGAATACAAAGCTGTTTCATAGTGTGAAAAAGGTAAAGAACAGTTTCAAAGTAAAGATTCTTCTTATAATGCATTATCTTTTAGTCTAAAACACAATCTCTTGCCCTGAAACAGTGTTTAAGTTGAATATAAAGCTTTTTCATAGTGTGAAAAAGGTAAAGAACAGTTTCAAAGTAAAGATTCTTCTTATAATGCATTCCCTTACAATCTCTTGCCCTGAAACAGTGTTTAAGGTGAATACAAAGCTGTTTCATAGTGTGAAAAAGGTAAAGAACATAGTTTCAAAGTAAAGATTCTTTTTATAATTCATTCCCTTTTAGTCTAAAACACAATCTCTTGCCTTGAAACAGTGTTTAAGGCGAATACAAAGCTGTTTCATAGTGTGAAAAAGGTAAAGAACAGTTTCAAAGTAAAGATTCTTCTTATAATGCATTATATTTTAGTCTAAAACACAATCTCTTGCCCTGAAACAGTGTTTAAGTTGAATATAAAGCTTTTTCATAGTGTGAAAAAGGTAAAGAACAGTTTCAAAGTAAAGATTCTTCTTATAATGCATTGCCTTACAATCTCTTGCCCTGAAACAGTGTTTAAGGCGAATACAAAGCTGTTTCATAGTCTGAAAAAGGTAAAGGACAGTTTCAAAGTAAAGATTCTTCTTATAATGCATTCCCTTTTAGTCTAAAACACAATCTCTTGCCCTGAAACAGTGTTTAAGGTGAATACAAAGCTGTTTCATAGTGTGAAAAAGGTAAAGAACATAGTTTCAAAGTAAAGATTCTTTTTATAATTCATTCCCTTTTAGTCTAAAACACAATCTCTTGCCTTGAAACAATGTTTAAGTTGAATATAAAGCTGTTTCATAGTGTGAAAAAGGTAAAGAACAGAGTTTCAAAGTAAAGATTCTTCTTATAATGCATTCCCTTACAATCTCTTGCCCTGAAACAGTGTTTAAGGCGAATACAAAGCTGTTTCATAGTGTGAAAAAGGTAAAGAACAGTTTCAAAGTAAAGATTCTTCTTATAATGCATTGCCTTACAATCTCTTGCCCTGAAACAGTGTTTAAGGCGAATACAAAGCTGTTTCATAGTCTGAAAAAGGTAAAGTACAGTTTCAAAGTAAAGATTCTTCTTATAATGCATTATATTTTAGTCTAAAACACAATCTCTTGCCCTGAAACAGTGTTTAAGTTGAATATAAAGCTGTTTCATAGTGTGAAAAAGGTAAAGAACAGAGTTTCAAAGTAAAGTTTCTTCTAATAATGAATTCCCTTACAATCTCTTGCCCTGAAACAATGTTTATGGCGATTACAACGCTTTTTCATAGTGTGAAAAAGGTAAAGAACAGTTTCAAAGTAAAGATTCTTCTTATAATGCATTCCCTTACAATCTCTTGCCCTGAAACAGTGTTTAAGGCAAATACAAAGCTTTTTCATAGTGTGAAAAAGGTAAAGAACAGTTTCAAAGTAAAGATTCTTCTTATAATGCATTCCCTTTTAGTCTAAAACACAATCTCTTGCCCTGAAACAGTGTTTAAGGTGAATACAAAGCTGTTTCATAGTGTGAAAAAGGTAAATTACAGTTTCAAAGTAAAGATTCTTCTTATAATGCATTCCCTTTTAGTCTAAAACACAATCTCTTGCCCTGAAACAGTGTTTAAGGAGAATACAAAGCTGTTTCATAGTGTGAAAAAGGTAAAGAACATAGTTTCAAAGTAAAGATTCTTTTTATAATTCATTCCCTTTTAGTCTAAAACACAATCTCTTGCCTTGAAACAGTGTTTAAGGTGAATACAAAGCTGTTTCATAGTGTGAAAAAGGTAAAGAACAGAGTTTCAAAGTAAAGTTTCTACTAATAATGAATTCCCTTACAATCTCTTGCCCTGAAACAGTGTTTATGGCGAATACAAAGCTGTTTCATAGTGTGAAAAAGGTAAAGAACAGTTTCAAAGTAAAGATTCTTCTTATAATGCATTATCTTTTAGTCTAAAACACAATCTCTTGCCCTGAAACAGTGTTTAAGTTGAATATAAAGCTTTTTCATAGTGTGAAAAAGGTAAAGAACAGTTTCAAAGTAAAGATTCTTCTTATAATGCATTCCCTTACAATCTCTTGCCCTGAAACAGTGTTTAAGGTGAATACAAAGCTGTTTCATAGTGTGAAAAAGGTAAAGAACATAGTTTCAAAGTAAAGATTCTTTTTATAATTCATTCCCTTTTAGTCTAAAACACAATCTCTTGCCTTGAAACAGTGTTTAAGGCGAATACAAAGCTGTTTCATAGTGTGAAAAAGGTAAAGAACAGTTTCAAAGTAAAGATTCTTCTTATAATGCATTATATTTTAGTCTAAAACACAATCTCTTGCCCTGAAACAGTGTTTAAGTTGAATATAAAGCTTTTTCATAGTGTGAAAAAGGTAAAGAACAGTTTCAAAGTAAAGATTCTTCTTATAATGCATTGCCTTACAATCTCTTGCCCTGAAACAGTGTTTAAGGCGAATACAAAGCTGTTTCATAGTCTGAAAAAGGTAAAGGACAGTTTCAAAGTAAAGATTCTTCTTATAATGCATTCCCTTTTAGTCTAAAACACAATCTCTTGCCCTGAAACAGTGTTTAAGGTGAATACAAAGCTGTTTCATAGTGTGAAAAAGGTAAAGAACATAGTTTCAAAGTAAAGATTCTTTTTATAATTCATTCCCTTTTAGTCTAAAACACAATCTCTTGCCTTGAAACAATGTTTAAGTTGAATATAAAGCTGTTTCATAGTGTGAAAAAGGTAAAGAACAGAGTTTCAAAGTAAAGATTCTTCTTATAATGCATTCCCTTACAATCTCTTGCCCTGAAACAGTGTTTAAGGCGAATACAAAGCTGTTTCATAGTGTGAAAAAGGTAAAGAACAGTTTCAAAGTAAAGATTCTTCTTATAATGCATTGCCTTACAATCTCTTGCCCTGAAACAGTGTTTAAGGCGAATACAAAGCTGTTTCATAGTCTGAAAAAGGTAAAGTACAGTTTCAAAGTAAAGATTCTTCTTATAATGCATTATATTTTAGTCTAAAACACAATCTCTTGCCCTGAAACAGTGTTTAAGTTGAATATAAAGCTGTTTCATAGTGTTAAAAAGGTAAAGAACAGAGTTTCAAAGTAAAGTTTCTTCTAATAATGAATTCCCTTACAATCTCTTGCCCTGAAACAATGTTTATGGCGAATACAATGCTTTTTCACAGTGTGAAAAAGGTAAAGTACAGTTTCAAAGTAAAGATTCTTCTTAAAATGCATTATATTTTAGTCTAAAACACAATCTCTTGCCCTGAAACAGTGTTTAAGTTGAATATAAAGCTGTTTCATAGTGTGAAAAAGGTAAAGAACAGAGTTTCTAAGTAAAGATTCTTCTTATAATGCATTCCCTTTTAGTCTAAAACACAATCTCTTGCCCTGAAACAATGTTTACGTTGAATAAAAGCTGTTTCATAGTGTGAAAAAGGTAAAGAACAGAGTTTCAAAGATTCTTCTTATAATGCATTCCCTTTTAGTCTAAAACACAATCTCTTGCCCTGAAACAGTGTTTAAGGTGAATACAAAGCTGTTTCATAGTGTGAAAAAGGTAAAGAACATAGTTTCAAAGTAAAGATTCTTTTTATAATTCATTCCCTTTTAGTCTAAAACACAATCTCTTGCCTTGAAACAGTGTTTAAGGCGAATACAAAGCTGTTTCATAGTGTGAAAAAGGTAAAGAACAGTTTCAAAGTAATGTTTCTTCTAATAATGAATTCCCTTACAATCTCTTGCCCTGGAACAGTGTTTAAGGCGAATACAAAGCTGTTTCATAGTGTGAAAAAGGTAAAGAACAGTTTCAAAGTAAAGATTCTTCTTATAATGCATTATATTTTAGTCTAAAACACAGTCTCTTGCCCTGAAACAGTGTTTAAGTTGAATATAAAGCTTTTTCATAGTGTGAAAAAGGTAAAGAACAGTTTCAAAGTAAAGATTCTTCTTATAATGCATTGCCTTACAATCTCTTGCCCTGAAACAGTGTTTAAGGTGAATACAAAGCTGTTTCATAGTCTGAAAAAGGTAAAGTACAGTTTCAAAGTAAAGATTCTTCTTATAATGCATTATATTTTAGTCTAAAACACAATCTCTTGCCCTGAAACAGTGTTTAAGTTGAATATAAAGCTGTTTCATAGTGTGAAAAAGGTAAAGAACAGAGTTTCAAAGTAAAGTTTCTTCTAATAATGAATTCCCTTACAATCTCTTGCCCTGAAACAATGTTTATGGCGATTACAACGCTTTTTCATAGTGTGAAAAAGGTAAAGAACAGTTTCAAAGTAAAGATTCTTCTTATAATGCATTCCCTTACAATCTCTTGCCCTGAAACAGTGTTTAAGGCAAATACAAAGCTTTTTCATAGTGTGAAAAAGGTAAAGAACAGTTTCAAAGTAAAGATTCTTCTTATAATGTATTACCTTTTAGTCTAAAACACAATCTCTTGCCCTGAAACAGTGATTAAGGTGAATACAAAGCTGTTTCATAGTGTGAAAAAGGTAAATTACAGTTTCAAAGTAAAGATTCTTCTTATAATGCATTCCCTTTTAGTCTAAAACACAATCTCTTGCCCTGAAACAGTGTTTAAGGTGAATACAAAGCTGTTTCATAGTGTGAAAAAGGTAAAGAACATAGTTTCAAAGTAAAGATTCTTTTTATAATTCATTCCCTTTTAGTCTAAAACACAATCTCTTGCCTTGAAACAGTGTTTAAGGCGAATACAAAGCTGTTTCATAGTGTGAAAAAGGTAAAGAACAGAGTTTCAAAGTAAAGTTTCTACTAATAATGAATTCCCTTACAATCTCTTGCCCTGAAACAGTGTTTAAGGCGAATACAAAGCTGTTTCATAGTGTGAAAAAGGTAAAGAACAGTTTCAAAGTAAAGATTCTTCTTATAATGCATTCCCTTTTAGTCTAAAACACAATCTCTTGCCCTGAAACAGTGTTTAAGGTGAATACAAAGCTGTTTCATAGTGTGAAAAAGGTAAATTACAGTTTCAAAGTAAAGATTCTTCTTATAATGAATTCCCTTTTAGTCTAAAACACAATCTCTTGCCCTGAAACAGTGTTTAAGGAGAATACAAAGCTGTTTCATAGTGTGAAAAAGGTAAAGAACATAGTTTCAAAGTAAAGATTCTTTTTATAATTCATTCCCTTTTAGTCTAAAACACAATCTCTTGCCTTGAAACAGTGTTTAAGGCGAATACAAAGCTGTTTCATAGTGTGAAAAAGGTAAAGAACAGAGTTTCAAAGTAAAGTTTCTACTAATAATGAATTCCCTTACAATCTCTTGCCCTGAAACAGTGTTTAAGGCGAATACAAAGCTGTTTCATAGTGTGAAAAAGGTAAAGAACAGTTTCAAAGTAAAGATTCTTCTTATAATGCATTCCCTTTTAGTCTAAAACACAATCTCTTGCCCTGAAACAGTGTTTAAGGTGAATACAAAGCTGTTTCATAGTGTGAAAAAGGTAAATTACAGTTTCAAAGTAAAGATTCTTCTTATAATGCATTCCCTTTTAGTCTAAAACACAATCTCTTGCCCTGAAACAGTGTTTAAGGAGAATACAAAGCTGTTTCATAGTGTGAAAAAGGTAAAGAACATAGTTTCAAAGTAAAGATTCTTTTTATAATTCATTCCCTTTTAGTCTAAAACACAATCTCTTGCCTTGAAACAGTGTTTAAGGTGAATACAAAGCTGTTTCATAGTGTGAAAAAGGTAAAGAACAGAGTTTCAAAGTAAAGTTTCTACTAATAATGAATTCCCTTACAATCTCTTGCCCTGAAACAGTGTTTAAGGCGAATACAAAGCTTTTTCATAGTGTAAAAAAGGTAAAGAACAGTTTCAAAGTAAAGATTCTTCTTATAATGCATTGCCTTACAATCTCTTGCCCTGAAACAGTGTTTAAGGCGAATACAAAGCTGTTTCATAGTCTGAAAAAGGTAAAGGACAGTTTCAAAGTAAAGATTCTTCTTATAATGCATTCCCTTTTAGTCTAAAACACAATCTCTTGCCCTGAAACAGTGTTTAAGGTGAATACAAAGCTGTTTCATAGTGTGAAAAAGGTAAAGAACATAGTTTCAAAGTAAAGATTCTTTTTATAATTCATTCCCTTTTAGTCTAAAACACAATCTCTTGCCTTGAAACAATGTTTAAGTTGAATATAAAGCTGTTTCATAGTGTGAAAAAGGTAAAGAACAGAGTTTCAAAGTAAAGATTCTTCTTATAATGCATTCCCTTACAATCTCTTGCCCTGAAACAGTGTTTAAGGCGAATACAAAGCTGTTTCATAGTGTGAAAAAGGTAAAGAACAGTTTCAAAGTAAAGATTCTTCTTATAATGCATTGTCTTACAATCTCTTGCCCTGAAACAGTGTTTAAGGCGAATACAAAGCTGTTTCATAGTCTGAAAAAGGTAAAGTACAGTTTCAAAGTAAAGATTCTTCTTATAATGCATTATATTTTAGTCTAAAACACAATCTCTTGCCCTGAAACAGTGTTTAAGTTGAATATAAAGCTGTTTCATAGTGTTAAAAAGGTAAAGAACAGAGTTTCAAAGTAAAGTTTCTTCTAATAATGAATTCCCTAACAATCTCTTGCCCTGAAACAATGTTTATGGCGAATACAATGCTTTTTCACAGTGTGAAAAAGGTAAAGTACAGTTTCAAAGTAAAGATTCTTCTTAAAATGCATTATATTTTAGTCTAAAACACAATCTCTTGCCCTGAAACAGTGTTTAAGTTGAATATAAAGCTGTTTCATAGTGTGAAAAAGGTAAAGAACAGAGTTTCTAAGTAAAGATTCTTCTTATAATGCATTCCCTTTTAGTCTAAAACACAATCTCTTGCCCTGAAACAATGTTTACGTTGAATAAAAGCTGTTTCATAGTGTGAAAAAGGTAAAGAACAGAGTTTCAAAGATTCTTCTTATAATGCATTCCCTTTTAGTCTAAAACACAATCTCTTGCCCTGAAACAGTGTTTAAGGTGAATACAAAGCTGTTTCATAGTGTGAAAAAGGTAAAGAACATAGTTTCAAAGTAAAGATTCTTTTTATAATTCATTCCCTTTTAGTCTAAAACACAATCTCTTGCCTTGAAACAGTGTTTAAGGCGAATACAAAGCTGTTTCATAGTGTGAAAAAGGTAAAGAACAGTTTCAAAGTAATGTTTCTTCTAATAATGAATTCCCTTACAATCTCTTGCCCTGGAACAGTGTTTAAGGCGAATACAAAGCTGTTTCATAGTGTGAAAAAGGTAAAGAACAGTTTCAAAGTAAAGATTCTTCTTATAATGCATTATATTTTAGTCTAAAACACAGTCTCTTGCCCTGAAACAGTGTTTAAGTTGAATATAAAGCTTTTTCATAGTGTGAAAAAGGTAAAGAACAGTTTCAAAGTAAAGATTCTTCTTATAAAGCATTGCCTTACAATCTCTTGCCCTGAAACAGTGTTTAAGGCGAATACAAAGCTGTTTCATAGTCTGAAAAAGGTAAAGTACAGTTTCAAAGTAAAGATTCTTCTTATAACGCATTATATTTTAGTCTAAAACACAATCTCTTGCCCTGAAACAGTGTTTAAGTTGAATATAAAGCTGTTTCATAGTGTGAAAAAGGTAAAGAACAGAGTTTCAAAGTAAAGTTTCTTCTAATAATGAATTCCCTTACAATCTCTTGCCCTGAAACAATGTTTATGGCGATTACAACGCTTTTTCATAGTGTGAAAAAGGTAAAGAACAGTTTCAAAGTAAAGATTCTTCTTATAATGCATTCCCTTACAATCTCTTGCCCTGAAACAGTGTTTAAGGCAAATACAAAGCTTTTTCATAGTGTGAAAAAGGTAAAGAACAGTTTCAAAGTAAAGATTCTTCTTATAATGCATTCCCTTTTAGTCTAAAACACAATCTCTTGCCCTGAAACAGTGTTTAAGGTGAATACAAAGCTGTTTCATAGTGTGAAAAAGGTAAATTACAGTTTCAAAGTAAAGATTCTTCTTATAATGCATTCCCTTTTAGTCTAAAACACAATCTCTTGCCCTGAAACAGTGTTTAAGGTGAATACAAAGCTGTTTCATAGTGTGAAAAAGGTAAAGAACATAGTTTCAAAGTAAAGATTCTTTTTATAATTCATTCCCTTTTAGTCTAAAACACAATCTCTTGCCCTGAAACAGTGTTTAAGGCGAATACAAAGCTGTTTCATAGTGTGAAAAAGGTAAAGAACAGAGTTTCAAAGTAAAGATTCTTCTTATAATGCATTCCCTTACAATCTCTTGCCCTGAAACAGTGTTTAAGGCGAATACAAAGCTGTTTCATAGTCTGAAAAAGGTAAAGTACAGTTTCAAAGTAAAGATTCTTCTTATAATGCATTATATTTTAGTCTAAAACACAATCTCTTGCCCTGAAACAGTGTTTAAGTTGAATATAAAGCTGTTTCATAGTGTGAAAAAGGTAAAGAACAGAGTTTCAAAGTAAAGTTTCTTCTAATAATGAATTCCCTTACAATCTCTTGCCCTGAAACAATGTTTATGGCGATTACAACGCTTTTTCATAGTGTGAAAAAGGTAAAGAACAGTTTCAAAGTAAAGATTCTTCTTATAATGCATTCCCTTACAATCTCTTGCCCTGAAACAGTGTTTAACGCAAATACAAAGCTTTTTCATAGTGTGAAAAAGGTAAAGAACAGTTTCAAAGTAAAGATTCTTCTTATAATGCATTCCCTTTTAGTCTAAAACACAATCTCTTGCCCTGAAACAGTGTTTAAGGTGAATACAAAGCTGTTTCATAGTGTGAAAAAGGTAAATTACAGTTTCAAAGTAAAGATTCTTCTTATAATGCATTCCCTTTTAGTCTAAAACACAATCTCTTGCCCTGAAACAGTGTTTAAGGAGAATACAAAGCTGTTTCATAGTGTGAAAAAGGTAAAGAACATAGTTTCAAAGTAAAGATTCTTTTTATAATTCATTCCCTTTTAGTCTAAAACACAATCTCTTGCCTTGAAACAGTGTTTAAGGTGAATACAAAGCTGTTTCATAGTGTGAAAAAGGTAAAGAACAGAGTTTCAAAGTAAAGTTTCTACTAATAATGAATTCCCTTACAATCTCTTGCCCTGAAACAGTGTTTATGGCGAATACAAAGCTGTTTCATAGTGTGAAAAAGGTAAAGAACAGTTTCAAAGTAAAGATTCTTCTTATAATGCATTATCTTTTAGTCTAAAACACAATCTCTTGCCCTGAAACAGTGTTTAAGTTGAATATAAAGCTTTTTCATAGTGTGAAAAAGGTAAAGAACAGTTTCAAAGTAAAGATTCTTCTTATAATGCATTCCCTTACAATCTCTTGCCCTGAAACAGTGTTTAAGGTGAATACAAAGCTGTTTCATAGTGTGAAAAAGGTAAAGAACATAGTTTCAAAGTAAAGATTCTTTTTATAATTCATTCCCTTTTAGTCTAAAACACAATCTCTTGCCTTGAAACAGTGTTTAAGGCGAATACAAAGCTGTTTCATAGTGTGAAAAAGGTAAAGAACAGTTTCAAAGTAAAGATTCTTCTTATAATGCATTATATTTTAGTCTAAAACACAATCTCTTGCCCTGAAACAGTGTTTAAGTTGAATATAAAGCTTTTTCATAGTGTGAAAAAGGTAAAGAACAGTTTCAAAGTAAAGATTCTTCTTATAATGCATTGCCTTACAATCTCTTGCCCTGAAACAGTGTTTAAGGCGAATACAAAGCTGTTTCATAGTCTGAAAAAGGTAAAGGACAGTTTCAAAGTAAAGATTCTTCTTATAATGCATTCCCTTTTAGTCTAAAACACAATCTCTTGCCCTGAAACAGTGTTTAAGGTGAATACAAAGCTGTTTCATAGTGTGAAAAAGGTAAAGAACATAGTTTCAAAGTAAAGATTCTTTTTATAATTCATTCCCTTTTAGTCTAAAACACAATCTCTTGCCTTGAAACAATGTTTAAGTTGAATATAAAGCTGTTTCATAGTGTGAAAAAGGTAAAGAACAGAGTTTCAAAGTAAAGATTCTTCTTATAATGCATTCCCTTACAATCTCTTGCCCTGAAACAGTGTTTAAGGCGAATACAAAGCTGTTTCATAGTGTGAAAAAGGTAAAGAACAGTTTCAAAGTAAAGATTCTTCTTATAATGCATTGCCTTACAATCTCTTGCCCTGAAACAGTGTTTAAGGCGAATACAAAGCTGTTTCATAGTCTGAAAAAGGTAAAGTACAGTTTCAAAGTAAAGATTCTTCTTATAATGCATTATATTTTAGTCTAAAACACAATCTCTTGCCCTGAAACAGTGTTTAAGTTGAATATAAAGCTGTTTCATAGTGTTAAAAAGGTAAAGAACAGAGTTTCAAAGTAAAGTTTCTTCTAATAATGAATTCCCTTACAATCTCTTGCCCTGAAACAATGTTTATGGCGAATACAATGCTTTTTCACAGTGTGAAAAAGGTAAAGTACAGTTTCAAAGTAAAGATTCTTCTTAAAATGCATTATATTTTAGTCTAAAACACAATCTCTTGCCCTGAAACAGTGTTTAAGTTGAATATAAAGCTGTTTCATAGTGTGAAAAAGGTAAAGAACAGAGTTTCTAAGTAAAGATTCTTCTTATAATGCATTCCCTTTTAGTCTAAAACACAATCTCTTGCCCTGAAACAATGTTTACGTTGAATAAAAGCTGTTTCATAGTGTGAAAAAGGTAAAGAACAGAGTTTCAAAGATTCTTCTTATAATGCATTCCCTTTTAGTCTAAAACACAATCTCTTGCCCTGAAACAGTGTTTAAGGTGAATACAAAGCTGTTTCATAGTGTGAAAAAGGTAAAGAACATAGTTTCAAAGTAAAGATTCTTTTTATAATTCATTCCCTTTTAGTCTAAAACACAATCTCTTGCCTTGAAACAGTGTTTAAGGCGAATACAAAGCTGTTTCATAGTGTGAAAAAGGTAAAGAACAGTTTCAAAGTAATGTTTCTTCTAATAATGAATTCCCTTACAATCTCTTGCCCTGGAACAGTGTTTAAGGCGAATACAAAGCTGTTTCATAGTGTGAAAAAGGTAAAGAACAGTTTCAAAGTAAAGATTCTTCTTATAATGCATTATATTTTAGTCTAAAACACAGTCTCTTGCCCTGAAACAGTGTTTAAGTTGAATATAAAGCTTTTTCATAGTGTGAAAAAGGTAAAGAACAGTTTCAAAGTAAAGATTCTTCTTATAATGCATTGCCTTACAATCTCTTGCCCTGAAACAGTGTTTAAGGTGAATACAAAGCTGTTTCATAGTCTGAAAAAGGTAAAGTACAGTTTCAAAGTAAAGATTCTTCTTATAATGCATTATATTTTAGTCTAAAACACAATCTCTTGCCCTGAAACAGTGTTTAAGTTGAATATAAAGCTGTTTCATAGTGTGAAAAAGGTAAAGAACAGAGTTTCAAAGTAAAGTTTCTTCTAATAATGAATTCCCTTACAATCTCTTGCCCTGAAACAATGTTTATGGCGATTACAACGCTTTTTCATAGTGTGAAAAAGGTAAAGAACAGTTTCAAAGTAAAGATTCTTCTTATAATGCATTCCCTTACAATCTCTTGCCCTGAAACAGTGTTTAAGGCAAATACAAAGCTTTTTCATAGTGTGAAAAAGGTAAAGAACAGTTTCAAAGTAAAGATTCTTCTTATAATGTATTACCTTTTAGTCTAAAACACAATCTCTTGCCCTGAAACAGTGATTAAGGTGAATACAAAGCTGTTTCATAGTGTGAAAAAGGTAAATTACAGTTTCAAAGTAAAGATTCTTCTTATAATGCATTCCCTTTTAGTCTAAAACACAATCTCTTGCCCTGAAACAGTGTTTAAGGTGAATACAAAGCTGTTTCATAGTGTGAAAAAGGTAAAGAACATAGTTTCAAAGTAAAGATTCTTTTTATAATTCATTCCCTTTTAGTCTAAAACACAATCTCTTGCCTTGAAACAGTGTTTAAGGCGAATACAAAGCTGTTTCATAGTGTGAAAAAGGTAAAGAACAGAGTTTCAAAGTAAAGTTTCTACTAATAATGAATTCCCTTACAATCTCTTGCCCTGAAACAGTGTTTAAGGCGAATACAAAGCTGTTTCATAGTGTGAAAAAGGTAAAGAACAGTTTCAAAGTAAAGATTCTTCTTATAATGCATTCCCTTTTAGTCTAAAACACAATCTCTTGCCCTGAAACAGTGTTTAAGGTGAATACAAAGCTGTTTCATAGTGTGAAAAAGGTAAATTACAGTTTCAAAGTAAAGATTCTTCTTATAATGAATTCCCTTTTAGTCTAAAACACAATCTCTTGCCCTGAAACAGTGTTTAAGGAGAATACAAAGCTGTTTCATAGTGTGAAAAAGGTAAAGAACATAGTTTCAAAGTAAAGATTCTTTTTATAATTCATTCCCTTTTAGTCTAAAACACAATCTCTTGCCTTGAAACAGTGTTTAAGGCGAATACAAAGCTGTTTCATAGTGTGAAAAAGGTAAAGAACAGAGTTTCAAAGTAAAGTTTCTACTAATAATGAATTCCCTTACAATCTCTTGCCCTGAAACAGTGTTTAAGGCGAATACAAAGCTGTTTCATAGTGTGAAAAAGGTAAAGAACAGTTTCAAAGTAAAGATTCTTCTTATAATGCATTCCCTTTTAGTCTAAAACACAATCTCTTGCCCTGAAACAGTGTTTAAGGTGAATACAAAGCTGTTTCATAGTGTGAAAAAGGTAAATTACAGTTTCAAAGTAAAGATTCTTCTTATAATGCATTCCCTTTTAGTCTAAAACACAATCTCTTGCCCTGAAACAGTGTTTAAGGAGAATACAAAGCTGTTTCATAGTGTGAAAAAGGTAAAGAACATAGTTTCAAAGTAAAGATTCTTTTTATAATTCATTCCCTTTTAGTCTAAAACACAATCTCTTGCCTTGAAACAGTGTTTAAGGTGAATACAAAGCTGTTTCATAGTGTGAAAAAGGTAAAGAACAGAGTTTCAAAGTAAAGTTTCTACTAATAATGAATTCCCTTACAATCGCTTGCCCTGAAACAGTGTTTAAGGCGAATACAAAGCTTTTTCATAGTGTAAAAAAGGTAAAGAACAGTTTCAAAGTAAAGATTCTTCTTATAATGCATTGCCTTACAATCTCTTGCCCTGAAACAGTGTTTAAGGCGAATACAAAGCTGTTTCATAGTCTGAAAAAGGTAAAGGACAGTTTCAAAGTAAAGATTTTTCTTATAATGCATTCCCTTTTAGTCTAAAACACAATCTCTTGCCCTGAAACAGTGTTTAAGGTGAATACAAAGCTGTTTCATAGTGTGAAAAAGGTAAAGAACATAGTTTCAAAGTAAAGATTCTTTTTATAATTCATTCCCTTTTAGTCTAAAACACAATCTCTTGCCTTGAAACAATGTTTAAGTTGAATATAAAGCTGTTTCATAGTGTGAAAAAGGTAAAGAACAGAGTTTCAAAGTAAAGATTCTTCTTATAATGCATTCCCTTACAATCTCTTGCCCTGAAACAGTGTTTAAGGCGAATACAAAGCTGTTTCATAGTGTGAAAAAGGTAAAGAACAGTTTCAAAGTAAAGATTCTTCTTATAATGCATTGTCTTACAATCTCTTGCCCTGAAACAGTGTTTAAGGCGAATACAAAGCTGTTTCATAGTCTGAAAAAGGTAAAGTACAGTTTCAAAGTAAAGATTCTTCTTATAATGCATTATATTTTAGTCTAAAACACAATCTCTTGCCCTGAAACAGTGTTTAAGTTGAATATAAAGCTGTTTCATAGTGTTAAAAAGGTAAAGAACAGAGTTTCAAAGTAAAGTTTCTTCTAATAATGAATTCCCTTACAATCTCTTGCCCTGAAACAATGTTTATGGCGAATACAATGCTTTTTCACAGTGTGAAAAAGGTAAAGTACAGTTTCAAAGTAAAGATTCTTCTTAAAATGCATTATATTTTAGTCTAAAACACAATCTCTTGCCCTGAAACAGTGTTTAAGTTGAATATAAAGCTGTTTCATAGTGTGAAAAAGGTAAAGAACAGAGTTTCTAAGTAAAGATTCTTCTTATAATGCATTCCCTTTTAGTCTAAAACACAATCTCTTGCCCTGAAACAATGTTTACGTTGAATAAAAGCTGTTTCATAGTGTGAAAAAGGTAAAGAACAGAGTTTCAAAGATTCTTCTTATAATGCATTCCCTTTTAGTCTAAAACACAATCTCTTGCCCTGAAACAGTGTTTAAGGTGAATACAAAGCTGTTTCATAGTGTGAAAAAGGTAAAGAACATAGTTTCAAAGTAAAGATTCTTTTTATAATTCATTCCCTTTTAGTCTAAAACACAATCTCTTGCCTTGAAACAGTGTTTAAGGCGAATACAAAGCTGTTTCATAGTGTGAAAAAGGTAAAGAACAGTTTCAAAGTAATGTTTCTTCTAATAATGAATTCCCTTACAATCTCTTGCCCTGGAACAGTGTTTAAGGCGAATACAAAGCTGTTTCATAGTGTGAATAAGGTAAAGAACAGTTTCAAAGTAAAGATTCTTCTTATAATGCATTATATTTTAGTCTAAAACACAGTCTCTTGCCCTGAAACAGTGTTTAAGTTGAATATAAAGCTTTTTCATAGTGTGAAAAAGGTAAAGAACAGTTTCAAAGTAAATATTCTTCTTATAAAGCATTGCCTTACAATCTCTTGCCCTGAAACAGTGTTTAAGGCGAATACAAAGCTGTTTCATAGTCTGAAAAAGGTAAAGTACAGTTTCAAAGTAAAGATTCTTCTTATAACGCATTATATTTTAGTCTAAAACACAATCTCTTGCCCTGAAACAGTGTTTAAGTTGAATATAAAGCTGTTTCATAGTGTGAAAAAGGTAAAGAACAGAGTTTCAAAGTAAAGTTTCTTCTAATAATGAATTCCCTTACAATCTCTTGCCCTGAAACAATGTTTATGGCGATTACAACGCTTTTTCATAGTGTGAAAAAGGTAAAGAACAGTTTCAAAGTAAAGATTCTTCTTATAATGCATTCCCTTACAATCTCTTGCCCTGAAACAGTGTTTAAGGCAAATACAAAGCTTTTTCATAGTGTGAAAAAGGTAAAGAACAGTTTCAAAGTAAAGATTCTTCTTATAATGCATTCCCTTTTAGTCTAAAACACAATCTCTTGCCCTGAAACAGTGTTTAAGGTGAATACAAAGCTGTTTCATAGTGTGAAAAAGGTAAATTACAGTTTCAAAGTAAAGATTCTTCTTATAATGCATTCCCTTTTAGTCTAAAACACAATCTCTTGCCCTGAAACAGTGTTTAAGGTGAATACAAAGCTGTTTCATAGTGTGAAAAAGGTAAAGAACATAGTTTCAAAGTAAAGATTCTTTTTATAATTCATTCCCTTTTAGTCTAAAACACAATCTCTTGCCTTGAAACAGTGTTTAAGGCGAATACAAAGCTGTTTCATAGTGTGAAAAAGGTAAAGAACAGAGTTTCAAAGTAAAGTTTCTACTAATAATGAATTCCCTTACAATCTCTTGCCCTGAAACAGTGTTTAAGGCGAATACAAAGCTGTTTCATAGTGTGAAAAAGGTAAAGAACAGTTTCAAAGTAAAGATTCTTCTTATAATGCATTCCCTTTTAGTCTAAAACACAATCTCTTGCCCTGAAACAGTGTTTAAGGTGAATACAAAGCTGTTTCATAGTGTGAAAAAGGTAAATTACAGTTTCAAAGTAAAGATTCTTCTTATAATGAATTCCCTTTTAGTCTAAAACACAATCTCTTGCCCTGAAACAGTGTTTAAGGAGAATACAAAGCTGTTTCATAGTGTGAAAAAGGTAAAGAACATAGTTTCAAAGTAAAGATTCTTTTTATAATTCATTCCCTTTTAGTCTAAAACACAATCTCTTGCCTTGAAACAGTGTTTAAGGCGAATACAAAGCTGTTTCATAGTGTGAAAAAGGTAAAGAACAGAGTTTCAAAGTAAAGTTTCTACTAATAATGAATTCCCTTACAATCTCTTGCCCTGAAACAGTGTTTAAGGCGAATACAAAGCTGTTTCATAGTGTGAAAAAGGTAAAGAACAGTTTCAAAGTAAAGATTCTTCTTATAATGCATTCCCTTTTAGTCTAAAACACAATCTCTTGCCCTGAAACAGTGTTTAAGGTGAATACAAAGCTGTTTCATAGTGTGAAAAAGGTAAATTACAGTTTCAAAGTAAAGATTCTTCTTATAATGCATTCCCTTTTAGTCTAAAACACAATCTCTTGCCCTGAAACAGTGTTTAAGGAGAATACAAAGCTGTTTCATAGTGTGAAAAAGGTAAAGAACATAGTTTCAAAGTAAAGATTCTTTTTATAATTCATTCCCTTTTAGTCTAAAACACAATCTCTTGCCTTGAAACAGTGTTTAAGGTGAATACAAAGCTGTTTCATAGTGTGAAAAAGGTAAAGAACAGAGTTTCAAAGTAAAGTTTCTACTAATAATGAATTCCCTTACAATCTCTTGCCCTGAAACAGTGTTTAAGGCGAATACAAAGCTTTTTCATAGTGTGAAAAAGGTAAAGAACAGTTTCAAAGTAAAGATTCTTCTTATAATGCATTGCCTTACAATCTCTTGCCCTGAAACAGTGTTTAAGGCGAATACAAAGCTGTTTCATAGTGTGAAAAAGGTAAAGAACATAGTTTCAAAGTAAAGATTCTTTTTATAATTCATTCCCTTTTAGTCTAAAACACAATCTCTTGCCTTGAAACAATGTTTAATTTGAATATAAAGCTGTTTCATAGTGTGAAAAAGGTAAAGAACAGAGTTTCAAAGTAAAGATTCTTCTTAAAATGCATTCCCTTACAATCTCTTGCCCTGAAACAGTGTTTAAGGCGAATACAAAGCTGTTTCATAGTGTGAAAAAGGTAAAGAACAGTTTCAAAGTAAAGATTCTTCTTATAATGCATTGTCTTACAATCTCTTGCCCTGAAACAGTGTTTAAGGCGAATACAAAGCTGTTTCATAGTCTGAAAAAGGTAAAGTACAGTTTCAAAGTAAAGATTCTTCTTATAATGCATTATATTTTAGTCTAAAACACAATCTCTTGCCCTGAAACAGTGTTTAAGTTGAATATAAAGCTGTTTCATAGTGTTAAAAAGGTAAAGAACAGAGTTTCAAAGTAAAGTTTCTTCTAATAATGAATTCCCTTACAATCTCTTGCCCTGAAACAATGTTTATGGCGAATACAACGCTTTTTCACAGTGTGAAAAAGGTAAAGTACAGTTTCAAAGTAAAGATTCTTCTTAAAATGCATTATATTTTAGTCTAAAACACAATCTCTTGCCCTGAAACAGTGTTTAAGTTGAATATAAAGCTGTTTCATAGTGTGAAAAAGGTAAAGAACAGAGTTTCTAAGTAAAGATTCTTCTTATAATGCATTCCCTTTTAGTCTAAAACACAATCTCTTGCCCTGAAACAATGTTTACGTTGAATAAAAGCTGTTTCATAGTGTGAAAAAGGTAAAGAACAGAGTTTCAAAGATTCTTCTTATAATGCATTCCCTTTTAGTCTAAAACACAATCTCTTGCCCTGAAACAGTGTTTAAGGTGAATACAAAGCTGTTTCATAGTGTGAAAAAGGTAAAGAACATAGTTTCAAAGTAAAGATTCTTTTTATAATTCATTCCCTTTTAGTCTAAAACACAATCTCTTGCCTTGAAACAGTGTTTAAGGCGAATACAAAGCTGTTTCATAGTGTGAAAAAGGTAAAGAACAGTTTCAAAGTAATGTTTCTTCTAATAATGAATTCCCTTACAATCTCTTGCCCTGGAACAGTGTTTAAGGCGAATACAAAGCTGTTTCATAGTGTGAAAAAGGTAAAGAACAGTTTCAAAGTAAAGATTCTTCTTATAATGCATTATATTTTAGTCTAAAACACAGTCTCTTGCCCTGAAACAGTGTTTAAGTTGAATATAAAGCTTTTTCATAGTGTGAAAAAGGTAAAGAACAGTTTCAAAGTAAAGATTCTTCTTATAATGCATTGCCTTACAATCTCTTGCCCTGAAACAGTGTTTAAGGCGAATACAAAGCTGTTTCATAGTCTGAAAAAGGTAAAGTACAGTTTCAAAGTAAAGATTCTTCTTATAATGCATTATATTTTAGTCTAAAACACAATCTATTGCCCTGAAACAGTGTTTAAGTTGAATATAAAGCTGTTTCATAGTGTGAAAAAGGTAAAGAACAGAGTTTCAAAGTAAAGTTTCTTCTAATAATGAATTCCCTTACAATCTCTTGCCCTGAAACAATGTTTATGGTGATTACAACGCTTTTTCATAGTGTGAAAAAGGTAAAGAACAGTTTCAAAGTAAAGATTCTTCTTATAATGCATTCCCTTACAATCTCTTGCCCTGAAACAGTGTTTAAGGCAAATACAAAGCTGTTTCATAGTGTGAAAAAGGTAAAGAACAGTTTCAAAGTAAAGATTCTTCTTATAATGCATTCCCTTTTAGTCTAAAACACAATCTCTTGCCCTGAAACAGTGTTTAAGGTGAATACAAAGCTGTTTCATAGTGTGAAAAAGGTAAATTACAGTTTCAAAGTAAAGATTCTTCTTATAATGCATTCCCTTTTAGTCTAAAACACAATCTCTTGCCCTGAAACAGTGTTTAAGGTGAATACAAAGCTGTTTCATAGTGTGAAAAAGGTAAAGAACATAGTTTCAAAGTAAAGATTCTTTTTATAATTCATTCCCTTTTAGTCTAAAACACAATCTCTTGCCTTGAAACAGTGTTTAAGGCGAATACAAAGCTGTTTCATAGTGTGAAAAAGGTAAAGAACAGAGTTTCAAAGTAAAGTTTCTACTAATAATGAATTCCCTTACAATCTCTTGCCCTGAAACAGTGTTTAAGGCGAATACAAAGCTGTTTCATAGTGTGAAAAAGGTAAAGAACAGTTTCAAAGTAAAGATTCTTCTTATAATGCATTCCCTTTTAGTCTAAAACACAATCTCTTGCCCTGAAACAGTGTTTAAGGTGAATACAAAGCTGTTTCATAGTGTGAAAAAGGTAAATTACAGTTTCAAAGTAAAGATTCTTCTTATAATGCATTCCCTTTTAGTCTAAAACACAATCTCTTGCCCTGAAACAGTGTTTAAGGAGAATACAAAGCTGTTTCATAGTGTGAAAAAGGTAAAGAACATAGTTTCAAAGTAAAGATTCTTTTTATAATTCATTCCCTTTTAGTCTAAAACACAATCTCTTGCCTTGAAACAGTGTTTAAGGCGAATACAAAGCTGTTTCATAGTGTGAAAAAGGTAAAGAACAGAGTTTCAAAGTAAAGTTTCTACTAATAATGAATTCCCTTACAATCTCTTGCCCTGAAACAGTGTTTAAGGCGAATACAAAGCTGTTTCATAGTGTGAAAAAGGTAAAGAACAGTTTCAAAGTAAAGATTCTTCTTATAATGCATTCCCTTTTAGTCTAAAACACAATCTCTTGCCCTGAAACAGTGTTTAAGGAGAATACAAAGCTGTTTCATAGTGTGAAAAAGGTAAGGAACATAGTTTCAAAGTAAAGATTCTTTTTATAATTCATTCCCTTTTAGTCTAAAACACAATCTCTTGCCTTGAAACAGTGTTTAAGGCGAATACAAAGCTGTTTCATAGTGTGAAAAATGTAAAGAACAGAGTTTCAAAGTAAAGTTTCTACTAATAATGAATTCCCTTACAATCTCTTGCCCTGAAACAGTGTTTAAGGCGAATACAAAGCTGTTTCATAGTGTGAAAAAGGTAAAGAACAGTTTCAAAGTAAAGATTCTTCTTATAATGCATTATATTTTAGTCTAAAACACAATCTCTTGCCCTGAAACAGTGTTTACGTTGAATATAAAGCTTTTTCATAGTGTGAAAAAGGTAAAGAACAGTTTCAAAGTAAAGATTCTTCTTATAATGCATTGCCTTACAATCTCTTGCCCTGAAACAGTGTTTAAGGCGAATACAAAGCTGTTTCATAGTCTGAAAAAGGTAAAGGACAGTTTCAAAGTAAAGATTCTTCTTATAATGCATTCCCTTTTAGTCTAAAACACAATCTCTTGCCCTGAAACAGTGTTTAAGGTGAATACAAAGCTGTTTCATAGTGTGAAAAAGGTAAAGAACATAGTTTCAAAGTAAAGATTCTTTTTATAATTCATTCCCTTTTAGTCTAAAACACAATCTCTTGCCTTGAAACAGTGTTTAAGGCGAATACAAAGCTGTTTCATAGTGTGAAAAAGGTAAAGAACAGTTTCAAAGTAATGTTTCTTCTAATGATGAATTCCCTTACAATCTCTTGCCCTGAAACAGTGTTTAAGGCGAATACAAAGCTGTTTCATAGTGTGAAAAAGGTAAAGAACAGTTTCAAAGTAAAGATTCTTCTTATAATGCATTATATTTTAGTCTAAAACACAGTCTCTTGCCCTGAAACAGTGTTTAAGTTGAATATAAAGCTGTTTCATAGTGTGAAAAAGGTAAAGAACAGAGTTTCAAAGTAAAGTTTCTTCTAATAATGAATTCCCTTACAATCTCTTGCCCTGAAACAATGTTTATGGCGATTACAACGCTTTTTCATAGTGTGAAAAAGGTAAAGAACAGTTTCAAAGTAAAGATTCTTCTTATAATGCATTCCCTTACAATCTCTTGCCCTGAAACAGTGTTTAAGGCGAATACAAAGCTGTTTCATAGTGTGATAAAGGTAAAGTACAGTTTCAAAGTAAAGATTCTTCTTAAAATGCATTATATTTTAGTCTAAAACACAATCTCTTGCCCTGAAACAGTGTTTAAGTTGAATATAAAGCTGTTTCATAGTGTGAAAAAGGTAAAGAACAGAGTTTCTAAGTAAAGATTCTTCTTATAATGCATTCCCTTTTAGTCTAAAACACAATCTCTTGCCCTGAAACAATGTTTACGTTGAATAAAAGCTGTTTCATAGTGTGAAAAAGGTAAAGAACAGAGTTTCAAAGATTCTTCTTATAATGCATTCCCTTTTAGTCTAAAACACAATCTCTTGCCCTGAAACAGTGTTTAAGGTGAATACAAAGCTGTTTCATAGTGTGAAAAAGGTAAAGAACATAGTTTCAAAGTAAAGATTCTTTTTATAATTCATTCCCTTTTAGTCTAAAACACAATCTCTTGCCTTGAAACAGTGTTTAAGGCGAATACAAAGCTGTTTCATAGTGTGAAAAAGGTAAAGAACAGTTTCAAAGTAATGTTTCTTCTAATAATGAATTCCCTTACAATCTCTTGCCCTGGAACAGTGTTTAAGGCGAATACAAAGCTGTTTCATAGTGTGAAAAAGGTAAAGAACAGTTTCAAAGTAAAGATTCTTCTTATAATGCATTATATTTTAGTCTAAAACACAGTCTCTTGCCCTGAAACAGTGTTTAAGTTGAATATAAAGCTTTTTCATAGTGTGAAAAAGGTAAAGAACAGTTTCAAAGTAAAGATTCTTCTTATAATGCATTCCCTTACAATCTCTTGCCCTGAAACAGTGTTTAAGGCAAATACAAAGCTGTTTCATAGTGTGAAAAAGGTAAAGAACAGTTTCAAAGTAAAGATTCTTCTTATAATGCATTCCCTTTTAGTCTAAAACACAATCTCTTGCCCTGAAACAGTGTTTAAGGTGAATACAAAGCTGTTTCATAGTGTGAAAAAGGTAAATTACAGTTTCAAAGTAAAGATTCTTCTTATAATGCATTCCCTTTTAGTCTAAAACACAATCTCTTGCCTTGAAATAGTGTTTAAGGCGAATACAAAGCTGTTTCATAGTGTGAAAAAGGTAAAGAACAGAGTTTCAAAGTAAAGTTTCTACTAATAATGAATTCCCTTACAATCTCTTGCCCTGAAACAATGTTTATGGCGATTACAACGCTTTTTCATAGTGTGAAAAAGGTAAAGAACAGTTTCAAAGTAAAGATTCTTCTTATAATGCATTCCCTTACAATCTCTTGCCCTGAAACAGTGTTTAAGGCGAATACAAAGCTGTTTCATAGTGTGATAAAGGTAAAGTACAGTTTCAAAGTAAAGATTCTTCTTAAAATGCATTATATTTTAGTCTAAAACACAATCTCTTGCCCTGAAACAGTGTTTAAGTTGAATATAAAGCTGTTTCATAGTGTGAAAAAGGTAAAGAACAGAGTTTCTAAGTAAAGATTCTTCTTATAATGCATTCCCTTTTAGTCTAAAACACAATCTCTTGCCCTGAAACAATGTTTACGTTGAATAAAAGCTGTTTCATAGTGTGAAAAATGTAAAGAACAGAGTTTCAAAGATTCTTCTTATAATGCATTCCCTTTTAGTCTAAAACACAATCTCTTGCCCTGAAACAGTGTTTAAGGTGAATACAAAGCTGTTTCATAGTGTGAAAAAGGTAAAGAACATAGTTTCAAAGTAAAGATTCTTTTTATAATTCATTCCCTTTTAGTCTAAAACACAATCTCTTGCCTTGAAACAGTGTTTAAGGCGAATACAAAGCTGTTTCATAGTGTGAAAAAGGTAAAGAACAGTTTCAAAGTAATGTTTCTTCTAATAATGAATTCCCTTACAATCTCTTGCCCTGGAACAGTGTTTAAGGCGAATACAAAGCTGTTTCATAGTGTGAAAAAGGTAAAGAACAGTTTCAAAGTAAAGATTCTTCTTATAATGCATTATATTTTAGTCTAAAACACAGTCTCTTGCCCTGAAACAGTGTTTAAGTTGAATATAAAGCTTTTTCATAGTGTGAAAAAGGTAAAGAACAGTTTCAAAGTAAAGATTCTTCTTATAATGCATTCCCTTACAATCTCTTGCCCTGAAACAGTGTTTAAGGCAAATACAAAGCTGTTTCATAGTGTGAAAAAGGTAAAGAACAGTTTCAAAGTAAAGATTCTTCTTATAATGCATTCCCTTTTAGTCTAAAACACAATCTCTTGCCCTGAAACAGTGTTTAAGGTGAATACAAAGCTGTTTCATAGTGTGAAAAAGGTAAATTACAGTTTCAAAGTAAAGATTCTTCTTATAATGCATTCCCTTTTAGTCTAAAACACAATCTCTTGCCTTGAAATAGTGTTTAAGGCGAATACAAAGCTGTTTCATAGTGTGAAAAAGGTAAAGAACAGAGTTTCAAAGTAAAGTTTCTACTAATAATGAATTCCCTTACAATCTCTTGCCCTGAAACAGTGTTTAAGGCGAATACAAAGCTGTTTCATAGTGTGAAAAAGGTAAAGAACAGTTTCAAAGTAAAGATTCTTCTTATAATGCATTCCCTTTTAGTCTAAAACACAATCTCTTGCCCTGAAACAGTGTTTAAGGTGAATACAAAGCTGTTTCATAGTGTGAAAAAGGTAAATTACAGTTTCAAAGTAAAGATTCTTCTTATAATGAATTCCCTTTTAGTCTAAAACACAATCTCTTGCCCTGAAACAGTGTTTAAGGAGAATACAAAGCTGTTTCATAGTGTGAAAAAGGTAAAGAACATAGTTTCAAAGTAAAGATTCTTTTTATAATTCATTCCCTTTTAGTCTAAAACACAATCTCTTGCCTTGAAACAGTGTTTAAGGCGAATACAAAGCTGTTTCATAGTGTGAAAAAGGTAAAGAACAGAGTTTCAAAGTAAAGTTTCTACTAATAATGAATTCCCTTACAATCTCTTGCCCTGAAACAGTGTTTAAGGCGAATACAAAGCTGTTTCATAGTGTGAAAAAGGTAAAGAACAGTTTCAAAGTAAAGATTCTTCTTATAATGCATTCCCTTTTAGTCTAAAACACAATCTCTTGCCCTGAAACAGTGTTTAAGGTGAATACAAAGCTGTTTCATAGTGTGAAAAAGGTAAATTACAGTTTCAAAGTAAAGATTCTTCTTATAATGCATTCCCTTTTAGTCTAAAACACAATCTCTTGCCCTGAAACAGTGTTTAAGGAGAATACAAAGCTGTTTCATAGTGTGAAAAAGGTAAAGAACATAGTTTCAAAGTAAAGATTCTTTTTATAATTCATTCCCTTTTAGTCTAAAACACAATCTCTTGCCTTGAAACAGTGTTTAAGGTGAATACAAAGCTGTTTCATAGTGTGAAAAAGGTAAAGAACAGAGTTTCAAAGTAAAGTTTCTACTAATAATGAATTCCCTTACAATCTCTTGCCCTGAAACAGTGTTTAAGGCGAATACAAAGCTGTTTCATAGTGTGAAAAAGGTAAAGAACAGTTTCAAAGTAAAGATTCTTCTTATAATGCATTATATTTTAGTCTAAAACACAATCTCTTGCCCTGAAACAGTGTTTAAGTTGAATATAAAGCTTTTTCATAGTGTGAAAAAGGTAAAGAACAGTTTCAAAGTAAAGATTCTTCTTATAATGCATTGCCTTACAATCTCTTGCCCTGAAACAGTGTTTAAGGCGAATACAAAGCTGTTTCATAGTCTGAAAAAGGTAAAGGACAGTTTCAAAGTAAAGATTCTTCTTATAATGCATTCCCTTTTAGTCTAAAACACAATCTCTTGCCCTGAAACAGTGTTTAAGGTGAATACAAAGCTGTTTCATAGTGTGAAAAAGGTAAAGAACATAGTTTCAAAGTAAAGATTCTTTTTATAATTCATTCCCTTTTAGTCTAAAACACAATCTCTTGCCTTGAAACAATGTTTAAGTTGAATATAAAGCTGTTTCATAGTGTGAAAAAGGTAAAGAACAGAGTTTCAAAGTAAAGATTCTTCTTATAATGCATTCCCTTACAATCTCTTGCCCTGAAACAGTGTTTAAGGCGAATACAAAGCTGTTTCATAGTGTGAAAAAGGTAAAGAACAGTTTCAAAGTAAAGATTCTTCTTATAATGCATTGCCTTACAATCTCTTGCCCTGAAACAGTGTTTAAGGCGAATACAAAGCTGTTTCATAGTCTGAAAAAGGTAAAGTACAGTTTCAAAGTAAAGATTCTTCTTATAATGCATTATATTTTAGTCTAAAACACAATCTCTTGCCCTGAAACAGTGTTTAAGTTGAATATAAAGCTGTTTCATAGTGTTAAAAAGGTAAAGAACAGAGTTTCAAAGTAAAGTTTCTTCTAATAATGAATTCCCTTACAATCTCTTGCCCTGAAACAATGTTTATGGCGAATACAACGCTTTTTCACAGTGTGAAAAAGGTAAAGTACAGTTTCAAAGTAAAGATTCTTCTTAAAATGCATTATATTTTAGTCTAAAACACAATCTCTTGCCCTGAAACAGTGTTTAAGTTGAATATAAAGCTGTTTCATAGTGTGAAAAAGGTAAAGAACAGAGTTTCTAAGTAAAGATTCTTCTTATAATGCATTCCCTTTTAGTCTAAAACACAATCTCTTGCCCTGAAACAATGTTTACGTTGAATAAAAGCTGTTTCATAGTGTGAAAAAGGTAAAGAACAGAGTTTCAAAGATTCTTCTTATAATGCATTCCCTTATAGTCTAAAACACAATCTCTTGCCCTGAAACAGTGTTTAAGGCGAATACAAAGCTGTTTCATAGTGTGAAAAAGGTAAAGAACAGTTTCAAAGTAATGTTTCTTCTAATAATGAATTCCCTTACAATCTCTTGCCCTGGAACAGTGTTTAAGGCGAATACAAAGCTGTTTCATAGTGTGAAAAAGGTAAAGAACAGTTTCAAAGTAAAGATTCTTCTTATAATGCATTATATTTTAGTCTAAAACACAGTCTCTTGCCCTGAAACAGTGTTTAAGTTGAATATAAAGCTTTTTCATAGTGTGAAAACGGTAAAGAACAGTTTCAAAGTAAAGATTCTTCTTATAATGCATTGCCTTACAATCTCTTGCCCTGAAACAGTGTTTAAGGCGAATACAAAGCTGTTTCATAGTCTGAAAAAGGTAAAGTACAGTTTCAAAGTAAAGATTCTTCTTATAATGCATTATATTTTAGTCTAAAACACAATCTCTTGCCCTGAAACAGTGTTTAAGTTGAATATAAAGCTGTTTCATAGTGTGAAAAAGGTAAAGAACAGTTTCAAAGTAAAGATTCTTCTTATAATGCATTCCCTTACAATCTCTTGCCCTGAAACAGTTTTTAAGGCAAATACAAAGCTGTTTCATAGTGTGAAAAAGGTAAATTACAGTTTCAAAGTAAAGATTCTTCTTATAATGCATTCCCTTTTAGTCTAAAACACAATCTCTTGCCCTGAAACAGTGTTTAAGGTGAATACAAAGCTGTTTCATAGTGTGAAAAAGGTAAAGAACATAGTTTCAAAGTAAAGATTCTTTTTATAATTCATTCCCTTTTAGTCTAAAACACAATCTCTTGCCTTGAAACAGTGTTTAAGGCGAATACAAAGCTGTTTCATAGTGTGAAAAAGGTAAAGAACAGAGTTTCAAAGTAAAGTTTCTACTAATAATGAATTCCCTTACAATCTCTTGCCCTGATACAGTGTTTAAGGCGAATACAAAGCTGTTTCATAGTGTGAAAAAGGTAAAGAACAGTTTCAAAGTAAAGATTCTTCTTATAATGCATTCCCTTTTAGTCTAAAACACAATCTCTTGCCCTGAAACAGTGTTTAAGGTGAATACAAAGCTGTTTCATAGTGTGAAAAAGGTAAATTACAGTTTCAAAGTAAAGATTCTTCTTATAATGCATTCCCTTTTAGTCTAAAACACAATCTCTTGCCCTGAAACAGTGTTTAAGGCAAATACAAAGCTGTTTCATAGTGTGAAAAAGGTAAAGAACAGTTTCAAAGTAAAGATTCTTCTTATAATGCATTCCCTTTTAGTCTAAAACACAATCTCTTGCCCTGAAACAGTGTTTAAGGTGAATACAAAGCTGTTTCATAGTGTGAAAAAGGTAAATTACAGTTTCAAAGTAAAGATTCTTCTTATAATGCATTCCCTTTTAGTCTAAAACACAATCTCTTGCCTTGAAATAGTGTTTAAGGCGAATACAAAGCTGTTTCATAGTGTGAAAAAGGTAAAGAACAGAGTTTCAAAGTAAAGTTTCTACTAATAATGAATTCCCTTACAATCTCTTGCCCTGAAACAGTGTTTAAGGCGAATACAAAGCTGTTTCAAAGTGTGAAAAAGGTAAAGAACAGTTTCAAAGTAAAGATTCTTCTTATAATGCATTCCCTTTTAGTCTAAAACACAATCTCTTGCCCTGAAACAGTGTTTAAGGTGAATACAAAGCTGTTTCATAGTGTGAAAAAGGTAAATTACAGTTTCAAAGTAAAGATTCTTCTTATAATGAATTCCCTTTTAGTCTAAAACACAATCTCTTGCCCTGAAACAGTGTTTAAGGAGAATACAAAGCTGTTTCATAGTGTGAAAAAGGTAAAGAACATAGTTTCAAAGTAAAGATTCTTTTTATAATTCATTCCCTTTTAGTCTAAAACACAATCTCTTGCCTTGAAACAGTGTTTAAGGCGAATACAAAGCTGTTTCATAGTGTGAAAAAGGTAAAGAACAGAGTTTCAAAGTAAAGTTTCTACTAATAATGAATTCCCTTACAATCTCTTGCCCTGAAACAGTGTTTAAGGCGAATACAAAGCTGTTTCATAGTGTGAAAAAGGTAAAGAACAGTTTCAAAGTAAAGATTCTTCTTATAATGCATTCCCTTTTAGTCTAAAACACAATCTCTTGCCCTGAAACAGTGTTTAAGGTGAATACAAAGCTGTTTCATAGTGTGAAAAAGGTAAATTACAGTTTCAAAGTAAAGATTCTTCTTATAATGCATTCCCTTTTAGTCTAAAACACAATCTCTTGCCCTGAAACAGTGTTTAAGGAGAATACAAAGCTGTTTCATAGTGTGAAAAAGGTAAAGAACATAGTTTCAAAGTAAAGATTCTTTTTATAATTCATTCCCTTTTAGTCTAAAACACAATCTCTTGCCTTGAAACAGTGTTTAAGGTGAATACAAAGCTGTTTCATAGTGTGAAAAAGGTAAAGAACAGAGTTTCAAAGTAAAGTTTCTACTAATAATGAATTCCCTTACAATCTCTTGCCCTGAAACAGTGTTTAAGGCGAATACAAAGCTGTTTCATAGTGTGAAAAAGGTAAAGAACAGTTTCAAAGTAAAGATTCTTCTTATAATGCATTATATTTTAGTCTAAAACACAATCTCTTGCCCTGAAACAGTGTTTAAGTTGAATATAAAGCTTTTTCATAGTGTGAAAAAGGTAAAGAACAGTTTCAAAGTAAAGATTCTTCTTATAATGCATTGCCTTACAATCTCTTGCCCTGAAACAGTGTTTAAGGCGAATACAAAGCTGTTTCATAGTCTGAAAAAGGTAAAGGACAGTTTCAAAGTAAAGATTCTTCTTATAATGCATTCCCTTTTAGTCTAAAACACAATCTCTTGCCCTGAAACAGTGTTTAAGGTGAATACAAAGCTGTTTCATAGTGTGAAAAAGGTAAAGAACATAGTTTCAAAGTAAAGATTCTTTTTATAATTCATTCCCTTTTAGTCTAAAACACAATCTCTTGCCTTGAAACAATGTTTAAGTTGAATATAAAGCTGTTTCATAGTGTGAAAAAGGTAAAGAACAGAGTTTCAAAGTAAAGATTCTTCTTATAATGCATTCCCTTACAATCTCTTGCCCTGAAACAGTGTTTAAGGCGAATACAAAGCTGTTTCATAGTGTGAAAAAGGTAAAGAACAGTTTCAAAGTAAAGATTCTTCTTATAATGCATTGCCTTACAATCTCTTGCCCTGAAACAGTGTTTAAGGCGAATACAAAGCTGTTTCATAGTCTGAACAAGGTAAAGTACAGTTTCAAAGTAAAGATTCTTCTTATAATGCATTATATTTTAGTCTAAAACACAATCTCTTGCCCTGAAACAGTGTTTAAGTTGAATATAAAGCTGTTTCATAGTGTTAAAAAGGTAAAGAACAGAGTTTCAAAGTAAAGTTTCTTCTAATAATGAATTCCCTTACAATCTCTTGCCCTGAAACAATGTTTATGGCGAATACAACGCTTTTTCACAGTGTGAAAAAGGTAAAGTACAGTTTCAAAGTAAAGATTCTTCTTAAAATGCATTATATTTTAGTCTAAAACACAATCTCTTGCCCTGAAACAGTGTTTAAGTTGAATATAAAGCTGTTTCATAGTGTGAAAAAGGTAAAGAACAGAGTTTCTAAGTAAAGATTCTTCTTATAATGCATTCCCTTTTAGTCTAAAACACAATCTCTTGCCCTGAAACAATGTTTACGTTGAATAAAAGCTGTTTCATAGTGTGAAAAAGGTAAAGAACAGAGTTTCAAAGATTCTTCTTATAATGCATTCCCTTATAGTCTAAAACACAATCTCTTGCCCTGAAACAGTGTTTAAGGCGAATACAAAGCTGTTTCATAGTGTGAAAAAGGTAAAGAACAGTTTCAAAGTAATGTTTCTTCTAATAATGAATTCCCTTACAATCTCTTGCCCTGGAACAGTGTTTAAGGCGAATACAAAGCTGTTTCATAGTGTGAAAAAGGTAAAGAACAGTTTCAAAGTAAAGATTCTTCTTATAATGCATTATATTTTAGTCTAAAACACAGTCTCTTGCCCTGAAACAGTGTTTAAGTTGAATATAAAGCTTTTTCATAGTGTGAAAACGGTAAAGAACAGTTTCAAAGTAAAGATTCTTCTTATAATGCATTGCCTTACAATCTCTTGCCCTGAAACAGTGTTTAAGGCGAATACAAAGCTGTTTCATAGTCTGAAAAAGGTAAAGTACAGTTTCAAAGTAAAGATTCTTCTTATAATGCATTATATTTTAGTCTAAAACACAATCTCTTGCCCTGAAACAGTGTTTAAGTTGAATATAAAGCTGTTTCATAGTGTGAAAAAGGTAAAGAACAGTTTCAAAGTAAAGATTCTTCTTATAATGCATTCCCTTACAATCTCTTGCCCTGAAACAGTGTTTAAGGCAAATACAAAGCTGTTTCATAGTGTGAAAAAGGTAAATTACAGTTTCAAAGTAAAGATTCTTCTTATAATGCATTCCCTTTTAGTCTAAAACACAATCTCTTGCCCTGAAACAGTGTTTAAGGTGAATACAAAGCTGTTTCATAGTGTGAAAAAGGTAAAGAACATAGTTTCAAAGTAAAGATTCTTTTTATAATTCATTCCCTTTTAGTCTAAAACACAATCTCTTGCCTTGAAACAGTGTTTAAGGCGAATACAAAGCTGTTTCATAGTGTGAAAAAGGTAAAGAACAGAGTTTCAAAGTAAAGTTTCTACTAATAATGAATTCCCTTACAATCTCTTGCCCTGATACAGTGTTTAAGGCGAATACAAAGCTGTTTCATAGTGTGAAAAAGGTAAAGAACAGTTTCAAAGTAAAGATTCTTCTTATAATGCATTCCCTTTTAGTCTAAAACACAATCTCTTGCCCTGAAACAGTGTTTAAGGTGAATACAAAGCTGTTTCATAGTGTGAAAAAGGTAAATTACAGTTTCAAAGTAAAGATTCTTCTTATAATGCATTCCCTTTTAGTCTAAAACACAATCTCTTGCCCTGAAACAGTGTTTAAGGCAAATACAAAGCTGTTTCATAGTGTGAAAAAGGTAAAGAACAGTTTCAAAGTAAAGATTCTTCTTATAATGCATTCCCTTTTAGTCTAAAACACAATCTCTTGCCCTGAAACAGTGTTTAAGGTGAATACAAAGCTGTTTCATAGTGTGAAAAAGGTAAATTACAGTTTCAAAGTAAAGATTCTTCTTATAATGCATTCCCTTTTAGTCTAAAACACAATCTCTTGCCTTGAAATAGTGTTTAAGGCGAATACAAAGCTGTTTCATAGTGTGAAAAAGGTAAAGAACAGAGTTTCAAAGTAAAGTTTCTACTAATAATGAATTCCCTTACAATCTCTTGCCCTGAAACAGTGTTTAAGGCGAATACAAAGCTGTTTCATAGTGTGAAAAAGGTAAAGAACAGTTTCAAAGTAAAGATTCTTCTTATAATGCATTCCCTTTTAGTCTAAAACACAATCTCTTGCCCTGAAACAGTGTTTAAGGTGAATACAAAGCTGTTTCATAGTGTGAAAAAGGTAAATTACAGTTTCAAAGTAAAGATTCTTCTTATAATGAATTCCCTTTTAGTCTAAAACACAATCTCTTGCCCTGAAACAGTGTTTAAGGAGAATACAAAGCTGTTTCATAGTGTGAAAAAGGTAAAGAACATAGTTTCAAAGTAAAGATTCTTTTTATAATTCATTCCCTTTTAGTCTAAAACACAATCTCTTGCCTTGAAACAGTGTTTAAGGCGAATACAAAGCTGTTTCATAGTGTGAAAAAGGTAAAGAACAGAGTTTCAAAGTAAAGTTTCTACTAATAATGAATTCCCTTACAATCTCTTGCCCTGAAACAGTGTTTAAGGCGAATACAAAGCTGTTTCATAGTGTGAAAAAGGTAAAGAACAGTTTCAAAGTAAAGATTCTTCTTATAATGCATTCCCTTTTAGTCTAAAACACAATCTCTTGCCCTGAAACAGTGTTTAAGGTGAATACAAAGCTGTTTCATAGTGTGAAAAAGGTAAATTACAGTTTCAAAGTAAAGATTCTTCTTATAATGCATTCCCTTTTAGTCTAAAACACAATCTCTTGCCCTGAAACAGTGTTTAAGGAGAATACAAAGCTGTTTCATAGTGTGAAAAAGGTAAAGAACATAGTTTCAAAGTAAAGATTCTTTTTATAATTCATTCCCTTTTAGTCTAAAACACAATCTCTTGCCTTGAAACAGTGTTTAAGGTGAATACAAAGCTGTTTCATAGTGTGAAAAAGGTAAAGAACAGAGTTTCAAAGTAAAGTTTCTACTAATAATGAATTCCCTTACAATCTCTTGCCCTGAAACAGTGTTTAAGGCGAATACAAAGCTGTTTCATAGTGTGAAAAAGGTAAAGAACAGTTTCAAAGTAAAGATTCTTCTTATAATGCATTATATTTTAGTCTAAAACACAATCTCTTGCCCTGAAACAGTGTTTAAGTTGAATATAAAGCTTTTTCATAGTGTGAAAAAGGTAAAGAACAGTTTCAAAGTAAAGATTCTTCTTATAATGCATTGCCTTACAATCTCTTGCCCTGAAACAGTGTTTAAGGCGAATACAAAGCTGTTTCATAGTCTGAAAAAGGTAAAGGACAGTTTCAAAGTAAAGATTCTTCTTATAATGCATTCCCTTTTAGTCTAAAACACAATCTCTTGCCCTGAAACAGTGTTTAAGGTGAATACAAAGCTGTTTCATAGTGTGAAAAAGGTAAAGAACATAGTTTCAAAGTAAAGATTCTTTTTATAATTCATTCCCTTTTAGTCTAAAACACAATCTCTTGCCTTGAAACAATGTTTAAGTTGAATATAAAGCTGTTTCATAGTGTGAAAAAGGTAAAGTACAGTTTCAAAGTAAAGATTCTTCTTATAATGCATTATATTTTAGTCTAAAACACAATCTCTTGCCCTGAAACAGTGTTTAAGTTGAATATAAAGCTGTTTCATAGTGTGAAAAAGGTAAAGAACAGTTTCAAAGTAAAGATTCTTCTTATAATGCATTCCCTTACAATCTCTTGCCCTGAAACAGTGTTTAAGGCAAATACAAAGCTGTTTCATAGTGTGAAAAAGGTAAATTACAGTTTCAAAGTAAAGATTCTTCTTATAATGCATTCCCTTTTAGTCTAAAACACAATCTCTTGCCCTGAAACAGTGTTTAAGGTGAATACAAAGCTGTTTCATAGTGTGAAAAAGGTAAAGAACATAGTTTCAAAGTAAAGATTCTTTTTATAATTCATTCCCTTTTAGTCTAAAACACAATCTCTTGCCTTGAAACAGTGTTTAAGGCGAATACAAAGCTGTTTCATAGTGTGAAAAAGGTAAAGAACAGAGTTTCAAAGTAAAGTTTCTACTAATAATGAATTCCCTTACAATCTCTTGCCCTGATACAGTGTTTAAGGCGAATACAAAGCTGTTTCATAGTGTGAAAAAGGTAAAGAACAGTTTCAAAGTAAAGATTCTTCTTATAATGCATTCCCTTTTAGTCTAAAACACAATCTCTTGCCCTGAAACAGTGTTTAAGGTGAATACAAAGCTGTTTCATAGTGTGAAAAAGGTAAATTACAGTTTCAAAGTAAAGATTCTTCTTATAATGCATTCCCTTTTAGTCTAAAACACAATCTCTTGCCCTGAAACAGTGTTTAAGGCAAATACAAAGCTGTTTCATAGTGTGAAAAAGGTAAAGAACAGTTTCAAAGTAAAGATTCTTCTTATAATGCATTCCCTTTTAGTCTAAAACACAATCTCTTGCCCTGAAACAGTGTTTAAGGTGAATACAAAGCTGTTTCATAGTGTGAAAAAGGTAAATTACAGTTTCAAAGTAAAGATTCTTCTTATAATGCATTCCCTTTTAGTCTAAAACACAATCTCTTGCCTTGAAATAGTGTTTAAGGCGAATACAAAGCTGTTTCATAGTGTGAAAAAGGTAAAGAACAGAGTTTCAAAGTAAAGTTTCTACTAATAATGAATTCCCTTACAATCTCTTGCCCTGAAACAGTGTTTAAGGCGAATACAAAGCTGTTTCATAGTGTGAAAAAGGTAAAGAACAGTTTCAAAGTAAAGATTCTTCTTATAATGCATTCCCTTTTAGTCTAAAACACAATCTCTTGCCCTGAAACAGTGTTTAAGGTGAATACAAAGCTGTTTCATAGTGTGAAAAAGGTAAATTACAGTTTCAAAGTAAAGATTCTTCTTATAATGAATTCCCTTTTAGTCTAAAACACAATCTCTTGCCCTGAAACAGTGTTTAAGGAGAATACAAAGCTGTTTCATAGTGTGAAAAAGGTAAAGAACATAGTTTCAAAGTAAAGATTCTTTTTATAATTCATTCCCTTTTAGTCTAAAACACAATCTCTTGCCTTGAAACAGTGTTTAAGGCGAATACAAAGCTGTTTCATAGTGTGAAAAAGGTAAAGAACAGAGTTTCAAAGTAAAGTTTCTACTAATAATGAATTCCCTTACAATCTCTTGCCCTGAAACAGTGTTTAAGGCGAATACAAAGCTGTTTCATAGTGTGAAAAAGGTAAAGAACAGTTTCAAAGTAAAGATTCTTCTTATAATGCATTCCCTTTTAGTCTAAAACACAATCTCTTGCCCTGAAACAGTGTTTAAGGTGAATACAAAGCTGTTTCATAGTGTGAAAAAGGTAAATTACAGTTTCAAAGTAAAGATTCTTCTTATAATGCATTCCCTTTTAGTCTAAAACACAATCTCTTGCCCTGAAACAGTGTTTAAGGAGAATACAAAGCTGTTTCATAGTGTGAAAAAGGTAAAGAACATAGTTTCAAAGTAAAGATTCTTTTTATAATTCATTCCCTTTTAGTCTAAAACACAATCTCTTGCCTTGAAACAGTGTTTAAGGTGAATACAAAGCTGTTTCATAGTGTGAAAAAGGTAAAGAACAGAGTTTCAAAGTAAAGTTTCTACTAATAATGAATTCCCTTACAATCTCTTGCCCTGAAACAGTGTTTAAGGCGAATACAAAGCTGTTTCATAGTGTGAAAAAGGTAAAGAACAGTTTCAAAGTAAAGATTCTTCTTATAATGCATTATATTTTAGTCTAAAACACAATCTCTTGCCCTGAAACAGTGTTTAAGTTGAATATAAAGCTTTTTCATAGTGTGAAAAAGGTAAAGAACAGTTTCAAAGTAAAGATTCTTCTTATAATGCATTGCCTTACAATCTCTTGCCCTGAAACAGTGTTTAAGGCGAATACAAAGCTGTTTCATAGTCTGAAAAAGGTAAAGGACAGTTTCAAAGTAAAGATTCTTCTTATAATGCATTCCCTTTTAGTCTAAAACACAATCTCTTGCCCTGAAACAGTGTTTAAGGTGAATACAAAGCTGTTTCATAGTGTGAAAAAGGTAAAGAACATAGTTTCAAAGTAAAGATTCTTTTTATAATTCATTCCCTTTTAGTCTAAAACACAATCTCTTGCCTTGAAACAATGTTTAAGTTGAATATAAAGCTGTTTCATAGTGTGAAAAAGGTAAAGAACAGAGTTTCAAAGTAAAGATTCTTCTTATAATGCATTCCCTTACAATCTCTTGCCCTGAAACAGTGTTTAAGGCGAATACAAAGCTGTTTCATAGTGTGAAAAAGGTAAAGAACAGTTTCAAAGTAAAGATTCTTCTTATAATGCATTGCCTTACAATCTCTTGCCCTGAAACAGTGTTTAAGGCGAATACAAAGCTGTTTCATAGTCTGAAAAAGGTAAAGTACAGTTTCAAAGTAAAGATTCTTCTTATAATGCATTATATTTTAGTCTAAAACACAATCTCTTGCCCTGAAACAGTGTTTAAGTTGAATATAAAGCTGTTTCATAGTGTTAAAAAGGTAAAGAACAGAGTTTCAAAGTAAAGTTTCTTCTAATAATGAATTCCCTTACAATCTCTTGCCCTGAAACAATGTTTATGGCGAATACAACGCTTTTTCACAGTGTGAAAAAGGTAAAGTACAGTTTCAAAGTAAAGATTCTTCTTAAAATGCATTATATTTTAGTCTAAAACACAATCTCTTGCCCTGAAACAGTGTTTAAGTTGAATATAAAGCTGTTTCATAGTGTGAAAAAGGTAAAGAACAGAGTTTCTAAGTAAAGATTCTTCTTATAATGCATTCCCTTTTAGTCTAAAACACAATCTCTTGCCCTGAAACAATGTTTACGTTGAATAAAAGCTGTTTCATAGTGTGAAAAAGGTAAAGAACAGAGTTTCAAAGATTCTTCTTATAATGCATTCCCTTATAGTCTAAAACACAATCTCTTGCCCTGAAACAGTGTTTAAGGCGAATACAAAGCTGTTTCATAGTGTGAAAAAGGTAAAGAACAGTTTCAAAGTAATGTTTCTTCTAATAATGAATTCCCTTACAATCTCTTGCCCTGGAACAGTGTTTAAGGCGAATACAAAGCTGTTTCATAGTGTGAAAAAGGTAAAGAACAGTTTCAAAGTAAAGATTCTTCTTATAATGCATTATATTTTAGTCTAAAACACAGTCTCTTGCCCTGAAACAGTGTTTAAGTTGAATATAAAGCTTTTTCATAGTGTGAAAACGGTAAAGAACAGTTTCAAAGTAAAGATTCTTCTTATAATGCATTGCCTTACAATCTCTTGCCCTGAAACAGTGTTTAAGGCGAATACAAAGCTGTTTCATAGTCTGAAAAAGGTAAAGTACAGTTTCAAAGTAAAGATTCTTCTTATAATGCATTATATTTTAGTCTAAAACACAATCTCTTGCCCTGAAACAGTGTTTAAGTTGAATATAAAGCTGTTTCATAGTGTGAAAAAGGTAAAGAACAGTTTCAAAGTAAAGATTCTTCTTATAATGCATTCCCTTACAATCTCTTGCCCTGAAACAGTGTTTAAGGCAAATACAAAGCTGTTTCATAGTGTGAAAAAGGTAAATTACAGTTTCAAAGTAAAGATTCTTCTTATAATGCATTCCCTTTTAGTCTAAAACACAATCTCTTGCCCTGAAACAGTGTTTAAGGTGAATACAAAGCTGTTTCATAGTGTGAAAAAGGTAAAGAACATAGTTTCAAAGTAAAGATTCTTTTTATAATTCATTCCCTTTTAGTCTAAAACACAATCTCTTGCCTTGAAACAGTGTTTAAGGCGAATACAAAGCTGTTTCATAGTGTGAAAAAGGTAAAGAACAGAGTTTCAAAGTAAAGTTTCTACTAATAATGAATTCCCTTACAATCTCTTGCCCTGATACAGTGTTTAAGGCGAATACAAAGCTGTTTCATAGTGTGAAAAAGGTAAAGAACAGTTTCAAAGTAAAGATTCTTCTTATAATGCATTCCCTTTTAGTCTAAAACACAATCTCTTGCCCTGAAACAGTGTTTAAGGTGAATACAAAGCTGTTTCATAGTGTGAAAAAGGTAAATTACAGTTTCAAAGTAAAGATTCTTCTTATAATGCATTCCCTTTTAGTCTAAAACACAATCTCTTGCCCTGAAACAGTGTTTAAGGCAAATACAAAGCTGTTTCATAGTGTGAAAAAGGTAAAGAACAGTTTCAAAGTAAAGATTCTTCTTATAATGCATTCCCTTTTAGTCTAAAACACAATCTCTTGCCCTGAAACAGTGTTTAAGGTGAATACAAAGCTGTTTCATAGTGTGAAAAAGGTAAATTACAGTTTCAAAGTAAAGATTCTTCTTATAATGCATTCCCTTTTAGTCTAAAACACAATCTCTTGCCTTGAAATAGTGTTTAAGGCGAATACAAAGCTGTTTCATAGTGTGAAAAAGGTAAAGAACAGAGTTTCAAAGTAAAGTTTCTACTAATAATGAATTCCCTTACAATCTCTTGCCCTGAAACAGTGTTTAAGGCGAATACAAAGCTGTTTCATAGTGTGAAAAAGGTAAAGAACAGTTTCAAAGTAAAGATTCTTCTTATAATGCATTCCCTTTTAGTCTAAAACACAATCTCTTGCCCTGAAACAGTGTTTAAGGTGAATACAAAGCTGTTTCATAGTGTGAAAAAGGTAAATTACAGTTTCAAAGTAAAGATTCTTCTTATAATGAATTCCCTTTTAGTCTAAAACACAATCTCTTGCCCTGAAACAGTGTTTAAGGAGAATACAAAGCTGTTTCATAGTGTGAAAAAGGTAAAGAACATAGTTTCAAAGTAAAGATTCTTTTTATAATTCATTCCCTTTTAGTCTAAAACACAATCTCTTGCCTTGAAACAGTGTTTAAGGCGAATACAAAGCTGTTTCATAGTGTGAAAAAGGTAAAGAACAGAGTTTCAAAGTAAAGTTTCTACTAATAATGAATTCCCTTACAATCTCTTGCCCTGAAACAGTGTTTAAGGCGAATACAAAGCTGTTTCATAGTGTGAAAAAGGTAAAGAACAGTTTCAAAGTAAAGATTCTTCTTATAATGCATTCCCTTTTAGTCTAAAACACAATCTCTTGCCCTGAAACAGTGTTTAAGGTGAATACAAAGCTGTTTCATAGTGTGAAAAAGGTAAATTACAGTTTCAAAGTAAAGATTCTTCTTATAATGCATTCCCTTTTAGTCTAAAACACAATCTCTTGCCCTGAAACAGTGTTTAAGGAGAATACAAAGCTGTTTCATAGTGTGAAAAAGGTAAAGAACATAGTTTCAAAGTAAAGATTCTTTTTATAATTCATTCCCTTTTAGTCTAAAACACAATCTCTTGCCTTGAAACAGTGTTTAAGGTGAATACAAAGCTGTTTCATAGTGTGAAAAAGGTAAAGAACAGAGTTTCAAAGTAAAGTTTCTACTAATAATGAATTCCCTTACAATCTCTTGCCCTGAAACAGTGTTTAAGGCGAATACAAAGCTGTTTCATAGTGTGAAAAAGGTAAAGAACAGTTTCAAAGTAAAGATTCTTCTTATAATGCATTATATTTTAGTCTAAAACACAATCTCTTGCCCTGAAACAGTGTTTAAGTTGAATATAAAGCTTTTTCATAGTGTGAAAAAGGTAAAGAACAGTTTCAAAGTAAAGATTCTTCTTATAATGCATTGCCTTACAATCTCTTGCCCTGAAACAGTGTTTAAGGCGAATACAAAGCTGTTTCATAGTCTGAAAAAGGTAAAGGACAGTTTCAAAGTAAAGATTCTTCTTATAATGCATTCCCTTTTAGTCTAAAACACAATCTCTTGCCCTGAAACAGTGTTTAAGGTGAATACAAAGCTGTTTCATAGTGTGAAAAAGGTAAAGAACATAGTTTCAAAGTAAAGATTCTTTTTATAATTCATTCCCTTTTGGTCTAAAACACAATCTCTTGCCTTGAAACAATGTTTAAGTTGAATATAAAGCTGTTTCATAGTGTGAAAAAGGTAAAGAACAGTTTCAAAGTAATGTTTCTTCTAATAATGAATTCCCTTACAATCTCTTGCCCTGGAACAGTGTTTAAGGCGAATACAAAGCTGTTTCATAGTGTGAAAAAGGTAAAGAACAGTTTCAAAGTAAAGATTCTTCTTATAATGCATTATATTTTAGTCTAAAACACAGTCTCTTGCCCTGAAACAGTGTTTAAGTTGAATATAAAGCTTTTTCATAGTGTGAAAACGGTAAAGAACAGTTTCAAAGTAAAGATTCTTCTTATAATGCATTGCCTTACAATCTCTTGCCCTGAAACAGTGTTTAAGGCGAATACAAAGCTGTTTCATAGTGTGAAAAAGGTAAAGAACAGTTTCAAAGTAAAGATTCTTCTTATAATGCATTCCCTTTTAGTCTAAAACACAATCTCTTGCCCTGAAACAGTGTTTAAGGTGAATACAAAGCTGTTTCATAGTGTGAAAAAGGTAAATTACAGTTTCAAAGTAAAGATTCTTCTTATAATGCATTCCCTTTTAGTCTAAAACACAATCTCTTGCCCTGAAACAGTGTTTAAGGCAAATACAAAGCTGTTTCATAGTGTGAAAAAGGTAAAGAACAGTTTCAAAGTAAAGATTCTTCTTATAATGCATTCCCTTTTAGTCTAAAACACAATCTCTTGCCCTGAAACAGTGTTTAAGGTGAATACAAAGCTGTTTCATAGTGTGAAAAAGGTAAATTACAGTTTCAAAGTAAAGATTCTTCTTATAATGCATTCCCTTTTAGTCTAAAACACAATCTCTTGCCTTGAAATAGTGTTTAAGGCGAATACAAAGCTGTTTCATAGTGTGAAAAAGGTAAAGAACAGAGTTTCAAAGTAAAGTTTCTACTAATAATGAATTCCCTTACAATCTCTTGCCCTGAAACAGTGTTTAAGGCGAATACAAAGCTGTTTCATAGTGTGAAAAAGGTAAAGAACAGTTTCAAAGTAAAGATTCTTCTTATAATGCATTCCCTTTTAGTCTAAAACACAATCTCTTGCCCTGAAACAGTGTTTAAGGTGAATACAAAGCTGTTTCATAGTGTGAAAAAGGTAAATTACAGTTTCAAAGTAAAGATTCTTCTTATAATGAATTCCCTTTTAGTCTAAAACACAATCTCTTGCCCTGAAACAGTGTTTAAGGAGAATACAAAGCTGTTTCATAGTGTGAAAAAGGTAAAGAACATAGTTTCAAAGTAAAGATTCTTTTTATAATTCATTCCCTTTTAGTCTAAAACACAATCTCTTGCCTTGAAACAGTGTTTAAGGCGAATACAAAGCTGTTTCATAGTGTGAAAAAGGTAAAGAACAGAGTTTCAAAGTAAAGTTTCTACTAATAATGAATTCCCTTACAATCTCTTGCCCTGAAACAGTGTTTAAGGCGAATACAAAGCTGTTTCATAGTGTGAAAAAGGTAAAGAACAGTTTCAAAGTAAAGATTCTTCTTATAATGCATTCCCTTTTAGTCTAAAACACAATCTCTTGCCCTGAAACAGTGTTTAAGGTGAATACAAAGCTGTTTCATAGTGTGAAAAAGGTAAATTACAGTTTCAAAGTAAAGATTCTTCTTATAATGCATTCCCTTTTAGTCTAAAACACAATCTCTTGCCCTGAAACAGTGTTTAAGGAGAATACAAAGCTGTTTCATAGTGTGAAAAAGGTAAAGAACATAGTTTCAAAGTAAAGATTCTTTTTATAATTCATTCCCTTTTAGTCTAAAACACAATCTCTTGCCTTGAAACAGTGTTTAAGGTGAATACAAAGCTGTTTCATAGTGTGAAAAAGGTAAAGAACAGAGTTTCAAAGTAAAGTTTCTACTAATAATGAATTCCCTTACAATCTCTTGCCCTGAAACAGTGTTTAAGGCGAATACAAAGCTGTTTCATAGTGTGAAAAAGGTAAAGAACAGTTTCAAAGTAAAGATTCTTCTTATAATGCATTATATTTTAGTCTAAAACACAATCTCTTGCCCTGAAACAGTGTTTAAGTTGAATATAAAGCTTTTTCATAGTGTGAAAAAGGTAAAGAACAGTTTCAAAGTAAAGATTCTTCTTATAATGCATTGCCTTACAATCTCTTGCCCTGAAACAGTGTTTAAGGCGAATACAAAGCTGTTTCATAGTCTGAAAAAGGTAAAGGACAGTTTCAAAGTAAAGATTCTTCTTATAATGCATTCCCTTTTAGTCTAAAACACAATCTCTTGCCCTGAAACAGTGTTTAAGGTGAATACAAAGCTGTTTCATAGTGTGAAAAAGGTAAAGAACATAGTTTCAAAGTAAAGATTCTTTTTATAATTCATTCCCTTTTAGTCTAAAACACAATCTCTTGCCTTGAAACAATGTTTAAGTTGAATATAAAGCTGTTTCATAGTGTGAAAAAGGTAAAGAACAGAGTTTCAAAGTAAAGATTCTTCTTATAATGCATTCCCTTACAATCTCTTGCCCTGAAACAGTGTTTAAGGCGAATACAAAGCTGTTTCATAGTGTGAAAAAGGTAAAGAACAGTTTCAAAGTAAAGATTCTTCTTATAATGCATTGCCTTACAATCTCTTGCCCTGAAACAGTGTTTAAGGCGAATACAAAGCTGTTTCATAGTCTGAAAAAGGTAAAGTACAGTTTCAAAGTAAAGATTCTTCTTATAATGCATTATATTTTAGTCTAAAACACAATCTCTTGCCCTGAAACAGTGTTTAAGTTGAATATAAAGCTGTTTCATAGTGTTAAAAAGGTAAAGAACAGAGTTTCAAAGTAAAGTTTCTTCTAATAATGAATTCCCTTACAATCTCTTGCCCTGAAACAATGTTTATGGCGAATACAACGCTTTTTCACAGTGTGAAAAAGGTAAAGTACAGTTTCAAAGTAAAGATTCTTCTTAAAATGCATTATATTTTAGTCTAAAACACAATCTCTTGCCCTGAAACAGTGTTTAAGTTGAATATAAAGCTGTTTCATAGTGTGAAAAAGGTAAAGAACAGAGTTTCTAAGTAAAGATTCTTCTTATAATGCATTCCCTTTTAGTCTAAAACACAATCTCTTGCCCTGAAACAATGTTTACGTTGAATAAAAGCTGTTTCATAGTGTGAAAAAGGTAAAGAACAGAGTTTCAAAGATTCTTCTTATAATGCATTCCCTTATAGTCTAAAACACAATCTCTTGCCCTGAAACAGTGTTTAAGGCGAATACAAAGCTGTTTCATAGTGTGAAAAAGGTAAAGAACAGTTTCAAAGTAATGTTTCTTCTAATAATGAATTCCCTTACAATCTCTTGCCCTGGAACAGTGTTTAAGGCGAATACAAAGCTGTTTCATAGTGTGAAAAAGGTAAAGAACAGTTTCAAAGTAAAGATTCTTCTTATAATGCATTATATTTTAGTCTAAAACACAGTCTCTTGCCCTGAAACAGTGTTTAAGTTGAATATAAAGCTTTTTCATAGTGTGAAAACGGTAAAGAACAGTTTCAAAGTAAAGATTCTTCTTATAATGCATTGCCTTACAATCTCTTGCCCTGAAACAGTGTTTAAGGCGAATACAAAGCTGTTTCATAGTCTGAAAAAGGTAAAGTACAGTTTCAAAGTAAAGATTCTTCTTATAATGCATTATATTTTAGTCTAAAACACAATCTCTTGCCCTGAAACAGTGTTTAAGTTGAATATAAAGCTGTTTCATAGTGTGAAAAAGGTAAATTACAGTTTCAAAGTAAAGATTCTTCTTATAATGCATTCCCTTTTAGTCTAAAACACAATCTCTTGCCCTGAAACAGTGTTTAAGGTGAATACAAAGCTGTTTCATAGTGTGAAAAAGGTAAAGAACATAGTTTCAAAGTAAAGATTCTTTTTATAATTCATTCCCTTTTAGTCTAAAACACAATCTCTTGCCTTGAAACAGTGTTTAAGGCGAATACAAAGCTGTTTCATAGTGTGAAAAAGGTAAAGAACAGAGTTTCAAAGTAAAGTTTCTACTAATAATGAATTCCCTTACAATCTCTTGCCCTGATACAGTGTTTAAGGCGAATACAAAGCTGTTTCATAGTGTGAAAAAGGTAAAGAACAGTTTCAAAGTAAAGATTCTTCTTATAATGCATTCCCTTTTAGTCTAAAACACAATCTCTTGCCCTGAAACAGTGTTTAAGGTGAATACAAAGCTGTTTCATAGTGTGAAAAAGGTAAATTACAGTTTCAAAGTAAAGATTCTTCTTATAATGCATTCCCTTTTAGTCTAAAACACAATCTCTTGCCCTGAAACAGTGTTTAAGGAGAATACAAAGCTGTTTCATAGTGTGAAAAAGGTAAAGAACATAGTTTCAAAGTAAAGATTCTTTTTATAATTCATTCCCTTTTAGTCTAAAACACAATCTCTTGCCTTGAAACAGTGTTTAAGGCGAATACAAAGCTGTTTCATAGTGTGAAAAAGGTAAAGAACAGAGTTTCAAAGTAAAGTTTCTACTAATAATGAATTCCCTTACAATCTCTTGCCCTGAAACAGTGTTTAAGGCGAATACAAAGCTGTTTCATAGTGTGAAAAAGGTAAAGAACAGTTTCAAAGTAAAGATTCTTCTTATAATGCATTCCCTTTTAGTCTAAAACACAATCTCTTGCCCTGAAACAGTGTTTAAGGTGAATACAAAGCTGTTTCATAGTGTGAAAAAGGTAAATTACAGTTTCAAAGTAAAGATTCTTCTTATAATGCATTCCCTTTTAGTCTAAAACACAATCTCTTGCCCTGAAACAGTGTTTAAGGAGAATACAAAGCTGTTTCATAGTGTGAAAAAGGTAAAGAACATAGTTTCAAAGTAAAGATTCTTTTTATAATTCATTCCCTTTTAGTCTAAAACACAATCTCTTGCCTTGAAACAGTGTTTAAGGTGAATACAAAGCTGTTTCATAGTGTGAAAAAGGTAAAGAACAGAGTTTCAAAGTAAAGTTTCTACTAATAATGAATTCCCTTACAATCTCTTGCCCTGAAACAGTGTTTAAGGCGAATACAAAGCTGTTTCATAGTGTGAAAAAGGTAAAGAACAGTTTCAAAGTAAAGATTCTTCTTATAATGCATTATATTTTAGTCTAAAACACAATCTCTTGCCCTGAAACAGTGTTTAAGTTGAATATAAAGCTTTTTCATAGTGTGAAAAAGGTAAAGAACAGTTTCAAAGTAAAGATTCTTCTTATAATGCATTGCCTTACAATCTCTTGCCCTGAAACAGTGTTTAAGGCGAATACAAAGCTGTTTCATAGTCTGAAAAAGGTAAAGGACAGTTTCAAAGTAAAGATTCTTCTTATAATGCATTCCCTTTTAGTCTAAAACACAATCTCTTGCCCTGAAACAGTGTTTAAGGTGAATACAAAGCTGTTTCATAGTGTGAAAAAGGTAAAGAACATAGTTTCAAAGTAAAGATTCTTTTTATAATTCATTCCCTTTTAGTCTAAAACACAATCTCTTGCCTTGAAACAATGTTTAAGTTGAATATAAAGCTGTTTCATAGTGTGAAAAAGGTAAAGAACAGAGTTTCAAAGTAAAGATTCTTCTTATAATGCATTCCCTTACAATCTCTTGCCCTGAAACAGTGTTTAAGGCGAATACAAAGCTGTTTCATAGTGTGAAAAAGGTAAAGAACAGTTTCAAAGTAAAGATTCTTCTTATAATGCATTGCCTTACAATCTCTTGCCCTGAAACAGTGTTTAAGGCGAATACAAAGCTGTTTCATAGTCTGAAAAAGGTAAAGTACAGTTTCAAAGTAAAGATTCTTCTTATAATGCATTATATTTTAGTCTAAAACACAATCTCTTGCCCTGAAACAGTGTTTAAGTTGAATATAAAGCTGTTTCATAGTGTTAAAAAGGTAAAGAACAGAGTTTCAAAGTAAAGTTTCTTCTAATAATGAATTCCCTTACAATCTCTTGCCCTGAAACAATGTTTATGGCGAATACAACGCTTTTTCACAGTGTGAAAAAGGTAAAGTACAGTTTCAAAGTAAAGATTCTTCTTAAAATGCATTATATTTTAGTCTAAAACACAATCTCTTGCCCTGAAACAGTGTTTAAGTTGAATATAAAGCTGTTTCATAGTGTGAAAAAGGTAAAGAACAGAGTTTCTAAGTAAAGATTCTTCTTATAATGCATTCCCTTTTAGTCTAAAACACAATCTCTTGCCCTGAAACAATGTTTACGTTGAATAAAAGCTGTTTCATAGTGTGAAAAAGGTAAAGAACAGAGTTTCAAAGATTCTTCTTATAATGCATTCCCTTTTAGTCTAAAACACAATCTCTTGCCCTGAAACAGTGTTTAAGGTGAATACAAAGCTGTTTCATAGTGTGAAAAAGGTAAAGAACATAGTTTCAAAGTAAAGATTCTTTTTATAATTCATTCCCTTTTAGTCTAAAACACAATCTCTTGCCTTGAAACAGTGTTTAAGGCGAATACAAAGCTGTTTCATAGTGTGAAAAAGGTAAAGAACAGTTTCAAAGTAATGTTTCTTCTAATAATGAATTCCCTTACAATCTCTTGCCCTGGAACAGTGTTTAAGGCGAATACAAAGCTGTTTCATAGTGTGAAAAAGGTAAAGAACAGTTTCAAAGTAAAGATTCTTCTTATAATGCATTATATTTTAGTCTAAAACACAGTCTCTTGCCCTGAAACAGTGTTTAAGTTGAATATAAAGCTTTTTCATAGTGTGAAAAAGGTAAAGAACAGTTTCAAAGTAAAGATTCTTCTTATAATGCATTGCCTTACAATCTCTTGCCCTGAAACAGTGTTTAAGGCGAATACAAAGCTGTTTCATAGTCTGAAAAAGGTAAAGTACAGTTTCAAAGTAAAGATTCTTCTTATAATGCATTATATTTTAGTCTAAAACACAATCTCTTGCCCTGAAACAGTGTTTAAGTTGAATATAAAGCTGTTTCATAGTGTGAAAAAGGTAAAGAACAGAGTTTCAAAGTAAAGTTTCTTCTAATAATGAATTCCCTTACAATCTCTTGCCCTGAAACAATGTTTATGGCGATTACAACGCTTTTTCATAGTGTGAAAAAGGTAAAGAACAGTTTCAAAGTAAAGATTCTTCTTATAATGCATTCCCTTACAATCTCTTGCCCTGAAACAGTGTTTAAGGCAAATACAAAGCTGTTTCATAGTGTGAAAAAGGTAAAGAACAGTTTCAAAGTAAAGATTCTTCTTATAATGCATTCCCTTTTAGTCTAAAACACAATCTCTTGCCCTGAATCAGTGTTTAAGGTGAATACAAAGCTGTTTCATAGTGTGAAAAAGGTAAATTACAGTTTCAAAGTAAAGATTCTTCTTATAATGCATTCCCTTTTAGTCTAAAACACAATCTCTTGCCCTGAAACAGTGTTTAAGGTGAATACAAAGCTGTTTCATAGTGTGAAAAAGGTAAAGAACATAGTTTCAAAGTAAAGATTCTTTTTATAATTCATTCCCTTTTAGTCTAAAACACAATCTCTTGCCTTGAAACAGTGTTTAAGGCGAATACAAAGCTGTTTCATAGTGTGAAAAAGGTAAAGAACAGAGTTTCAAAGTAAAGATTCTTCTTATAATGCATTCCCTTACAATCTCTTGCCCTGAAACAGTGTTTAAGGCGAATACAAAGCTGTTTCATAGTGTGAAAAAGGTAAAGAACAGTTTCAAAGTAAAGATTCTTCTTATAATGCATTGCCTTACAATCTCTTGCCCTGAAACAGTGTTTAAGGCGAATACAAAGCTGTTTCATAGTCTGAAAAAGGTAAAGTACAGTTTCAAAGTAAAGATTCTTCTTATAATGCATTATATTTTAGTCTAAAACACAATCTCTTGCCCTGAAACAGTGTTTAAGTTGAATATAAAGCTGTTTCATAGTGTTAAAAAGGTAAAGAACAGAGTTTCAAAGTAAAGTTTCTTCTAATAATGAATTCCCTTACAATCTCTTGCCCTGAAACAATGTTTATGGCGAATACAACGCTTTTTCACAGTGTGAAAAAGGTAAAGTACAGTTTCAAAGTAAAGATTCTTCTTAAAATGCATTATATTTTAGTCTAAAACACAATCTCTTGCCCTGAAACAGTGTTTAAGTTGAATATAAAGCTGTTTCATAGTGTGAAAAAGGTAAAGAACAGAGTTTCTAAGTAAAGATTCTTCTTATAATGCATTCCCTTTTAGTCTAAAACACAATCTCTTGCCCTGAAACAATGTTTACGTTGAATAAAAGCTGTTTCATAGTGTGAAAAAGGTAAAGAACAGAGTTTCAAAGATTCTTCTTATAATGCATTCCCTTATAGTCTAAAACACAATCTCTTGCCCTGAAACAGTGTTTAAGGCGAATACAAAGCTGTTTCATAGTGTGAAAAAGGTAAAGAACAGTTTCAAAGTAATGTTTCTTCTAATAATGAATTCCCTTACAATCTCTTGCCCTGGAACAGTGTTTAAGGCGAATACAAAGCTGTTTCATAGTGTGAAAAAGGTAAAGAACAGTTTCAAAGTAAAGATTCTTCTTATAATGCATTATATTTTAGTCTAAAACACAGTCTCTTGCCCTGAAACAGTGTTTAAGTTGAATATAAAGCTTTTTCATAGTGTGAAAACGGTAAAGAACAGTTTCAAAGTAAAGATTCTTCTTATAATGCATTGCCTTACAATCTCTTGCCCTGAAACAGTGTTTAAGGCGAATACAAAGCTGTTTCATAGTCTGAAAAAGGTAAAGTACAGTTTCAAAGTAAAGATTCTTCTTATAATGCATTATATTTTAGTCTAAAACACAATCTCTTGCCCTGAAACAGTGTTTAAGTTGAATATAAAGCTGTTTCATAGTGTGAAAAAGGTAAAGAACAGTTTCAAAGTAAAGATTCTTCTTATAATGCATTCCCTTACAATCTCTTGCCCTGAAACAGTGTTTAAGGCAAATACAAAGCTGTTTCATAGTGTGAAAAAGGTAAATTACAGTTTCAAAGTAAAGATTCTTCTTATAATGCATTCCCTTTTAGTCTAAAACACAATCTCTTGCCCTGAAACAGTGTTTAAGGTGAATACAAAGCTGTTTCATAGTGTGAAAAAGGTAAAGAACATAGTTTCAAAGTAAAGATTCTTTTTATAATTCATTCCCTTTTAGTCTAAAACACAATCTCTTGCCTTGAAACAGTGTTTAAGGCGAATACAAAGCTGTTTCATAGTGTGAAAAAGGTAAAGAACAGAGTTTCAAAGTAAAGTTTCTACTAATAATGAATTCCCTTACAATCTCTTGCCCTGATACAGTGTTTTAGGCGAATACAAAGCTGTTTCATAGTGTGAAAAAGGTAAAGAACAGTTTCAAAGTAAAGATTCTTCTTATAATGCATTATATTTTAGTCTAAAACACAGTCTCTTGCCCTGAAACAGTGTTTAAGTTGAATATAAAGCTTTTTCATAGTGTGAAAAAGGTAAAGAACAGTTTCAAAGTAAAGATTCTTCTTATAATGCATTGCCTTACAATCTCTTGCCCTGAAACAGTGTTTAAGGCGAATACAAAGCTGTTTCATAGTCTGAAAAAGGTAAAGTACAGTTTCAAAGTAAAGATTCTTCTTATAATGCATTATATTTTAGTCTAAAACACAATCTCTTGCCCTGAAACAGTGTTTAAGTTGAATATAAAGCTGTTTCATAGTGTGAAAAAGGTAAAGAACAGAGTTTCAAAGTAAAGTTTCTTCTAATAATGAATTCCCTTACAATCTCTTGCCCTGAAACAATGTTTATGGCGATTACAACGCTTTTTCATAGTGTGAAAAAGGTAAAGAACAGTTTCAAAGTAAAGATTCTTCTTATAATGCATTCCCTTACAATCTCTTGCCCTGAAACAGTGTTTAAGGCAAATACAAAGCTGTTTCATAGTGTGAAAAAGGTAAAGAACAGTTTCAAAGTAAAGATTCTTCTTATAATGCATTCCCTTTTAGTCTAAAACACAATCTCTTGCCCTGAATCAGTGTTTAAGGTGAATACAAAGCTGTTTCATAGTGTGAAAAAGGTAAATTACAGTTTCAAAGTAAAGATTCTTCTTATAATGCATTCCCTTTTAGTCTAAAACACAATCTCTTGCCCTGAAACAGTGTTTAAGGTGAATACAAAGCTGTTTCATAGTGTGAAAAAGGTAAAGAACATAGTTTCAAAGTAAAGATTCTTTTTATAATTCATTCCCTTTTAGTCTAAAACACAATCTCTTGCCCTGAAACAGTGTTTAAGTTGAATATAAAGCTGTTTCATAGTGTGAAAAAGGTAAAGAACAGAGTTTCAAAGTAAAGTTTCTTCTAATAATGAATTCCCTTACAATCTCTTGCCCTGAAACAATGTTTATGGCGATTACAACGCTTTTTCATAGTGTGAAAAAGGTAAAGAACAGTTTCAAAGTAAAGATTCTTCTTATAATGCATTCCCTTACAATCTCTTGCCCTGAAACAGTGTTTAAGGCAAATACAAAGCTGTTTCATAGTGTGAAAAAGGTAAAGAACAGTTTCAAAGTAAAGATTCTTCTTATAATGCATTCCCTTTTAGTCTAAAACACAATCTCTTGCCCTGAATCAGTGTTTAAGGTGAATACAAAGCTGTTTCATAGTGTGAAAAAGGTAAATTACAGTTTCAAAGTAAAGATTCTTCTTATAATGCATTCCCTTTTAGTCTAAAACACAATCTCTTGCCCTGAAACAGTGTTTAAGGTGAATACAAAGCTGTTTCATAGTGTGAAAAAGGTAAAGAACATAGTTTCAAAGTAAAGATTCTTTTTATAATTCATTCCCTTTTAGTCTAAAACACAATCTCTTGCCTTGAAACAGTGTTTAAGGCGAATACAAAGCTGTTTCATAGTGTGAAAAAGGTAAAGAACAGAGTTTCAAAGTAAAGATTCTTCTTATAATGCATTCCCTTACAATCTCTTGCCCTGAAACAGTGTTTAAGGCGAATACAAAGCTGTTTCATAGTGTGAAAAAGGTAAAGAACAGTTTCAAAGTAAAGATTCTTCTTATAATGCATTGCCTTACAATCTCTTGCCCTGAAACAGTGTTTAAGGCGAATACAAAGCTGTTTCATAGTCTGAAAAAGGTAAAGTACAGTTTCAAAGTAAAGATTCTTCTTATAATGCATTATATTTTAGTCTAAAACACAATCTCTTGCCCTGAAACAGTGTTTAAGTTGAATATAAAGCTGTTTCATAGTGTTAAAAAGGTAAAGAACAGAGTTTCAAAGTAAAGTTTCTTCTAATAATGAATTCCCTTACAATCTCTTGCCCTGAAACAATGTTTATGGCGAATACAACGCTTTTTCACAGTGTGAAAAAGGTAAAGTACAGTTTCAAAGTAAAGATTCTTCTTAAAATGCATTATATTTTAGTCTAAAACACAATCTCTTGCCCTGAAACAGTGTTTAAGTTGAATATAAAGCTGTTTCATAGTGTGAAAAAGGTAAAGAACAGAGTTTCTAAGTAAAGATTCTTCTTATAATGCATTCCCTTTTAGTCTAAAACACAATCTCTTGCCCTGAAACAATGTTTACGTTGAATAAAAGCTGTTTCATAGTGTGAAAAAGGTAAAGAACAGAGTTTCAAAGATTCTTCTTATAATGCATTCCCTTATAGTCTAAAACACAATCTCTTGCCCTGAAACAGTGTTTAAGGCGAATACAAAGCTGTTTCATAGTGTGAAAAAGGTAAAGAACAGTTTCAAAGTAATGTTTCTTCTAATAATGAATTCCCTTACAATCTCTTGCCCTGGAACAGTGTTTAAGGCGAATACAAAGCTGTTTCATAGTGTGAAAAAGGTAAAGAACAGTTTCAAAGTAAAGATTCTTCTTATAATGCATTATATTTTAGTCTAAAACACAGTCTCTTGCCCTGAAACAGTGTTTAAGTTGAATATAAAGCTTTTTCATAGTGTGAAAACGGTAAAGAACAGTTTCAAAGTAAAGATTCTTCTTATAATGCATTGCCTTACAATCTCTTGCCCTGAAACAGTGTTTAAGGCGAATACAAAGCTGTTTCATAGTCTGAAAAAGGTAAAGTACAGTTTCAAAGTAAAGATTCTTCTTATAATGCATTATATTTTAGTCTAAAACACAATCTCTTGCCCTGAAACAGTGTTTAAGTTGAATATAAAGCTGTTTCATAGTGTGAAAAAGGTAAAGAACAGTTTCAAAGTAAAGATTCTTCTTATAATGCATTCCCTTACAATCTCTTGCCCTGAAACAGTGTTTAAGGCAAATACAAAGCTGTTTCATAGTGTGAAAAAGGTAAATTACAGTTTCAAAGTAAAGATTCTTCTTATAATGCATTCCCTTTTAGTCTAAAACACAATCTCTTGCCCTGAAACAGTGTTTAAGGTGAATACAAAGCTGTTTCATAGTGTGAAAAAGGTAAAGAACATAGTTTCAAAGTAAAGATTCTTTTTATAATTCATTCCCTTTTAGTCTAAAACACAATCTCTTGCCTTGAAACAGTGTTTAAGGCGAATACAAAGCTGTTTCATAGTGTGAAAAAGGTAAAGAACAGAGTTTCAAAGTAAAGTTTCTACTAATAATGAATTCCCTTACAATCTCTTGCCCTGATACAGTGTTTTAGGCGAATACAAAGCTGTTTCATAGTGTGAAAAAGGTAAAGAACAGTTTCAAAGTAAAGATTCTTCTTATAATGCATTATATTTTAGTCTAAAACACAGTCTCTTGCCCTGAAACAGTGTTTAAGTTGAATATAAAGCTTTTTCATAGTGTGAAAAAGGTAAAGAACAGTTTCAAAGTAAAGATTCTTCTTATAATGCATTGCCTTACAATCTCTTGCCCTGAAACAGTGTTTAAGGCGAATACAAAGCTGTTTCATAGTCTGAAAAAGGTAAAGTACAGTTTCAAAGTAAAGATTCTTCTTATAATGCATTATATTTTAGTCTAAAACACAATCTCTTGCCCTGAAACAGTGTTTAAGTTGAATATAAAGCTGTTTCATAGTGTGAAAAAGGTAAAGAACAGAGTTTCAAACTAAAGTTTCTTCTAATAATGAATTCCCTTACAATCTCTTGCCCTGAAACAATGTTTATGGCGATTACAACGCTTTTTCATAGTGTGAAAAAGGTAAAGAACAGTTTCAAAGTAAAGATTCTTCTTATAATGCATTCCCTTACAATCTCTTGCCCTGAAACAGTGTTTAAGGCAAATACAAAGCTGTTTCATAGTGTGAAAAAGGTAAAGAACAGTTTCAAAGTAAAGATTCTTCTTATAATGCATTCCCTTTTAGTCTAAAACACAATCTCTTGCCCTGAATCAGTGTTTAAGGTGAATACAAAGCTGTTTCATAGTGTGAAAAAGGTAAATTACAGTTTCAAAGTAAAGATTCTTCTTATAATGCATTCCCTTTTAGTCTAAAACACAATCTCTTGCCCTGAAACAGTGTTTAAGGTGAATACAAAGCTGTTTCATAGTGTGAAAAAGGTAAAGAACATAGTTTCAAAGTAAAGATTCTTTTTATAATTCATTCCCTTTTAGTCTAAAACACAATCTCTTGCCTTGAAACAGTGTTTAAGGCGAATACAAAGCTGTTTCATAGTGTGAAAAAGGTAAAGAACAGAGTTTCAAAGTAAAGATTCTTCTTATAATGCATTCCCTTACAATCTCTTGCCCTGAAACAGTGTTTAAGGCGAATACAAAGCTGTTTCATAGTGTGAAAAAGGTAAAGAACAGTTTCAAAGTAAAGATTCTTCTTATAATGCATTGCCTTACAATCTCTTGCCCTGAAACAGTGTTTAAGGCGAATACAAAGCTGTTTCATAGTCTGAAAAAGGTAAAGTACAGTTTCAAAGTAAAGATTCTTCTTATAATGCATTATATTTTAGTCTAAAACACAATCTCTTGCCCTGAAACAGTGTTTAAGTTGAATATAAAGCTGTTTCATAGTGTTAAAAAGGTAAAGAACAGAGTTTCAAAGTAAAGTTTCTTCTAATAATGAATTCCCTTACAATCTCTTGCCCTGAAACAATGTTTATGGCGAATACAACGCTTTTTCACAGTGTGAAAAAGGTAAAGTACAGTTTCAAAGTAAAGATTCTTCTTAAAATGCATTATATTTTAGTCTAAAACACAATCTCTTGCCCTGAAACAGTGTTTAAGTTGAATATAAAGCTGTTTCATAGTGTGAAAAAGGTAAAGAACAGAGTTTCTAAGTAAAGATTCTTCTTATAATGCATTATATTTTAGTCTAAAACACAGTCTCTTGCCCTGAAACAGTGTTTAAGTTGAATATAAAGCTTTTTCATAGTGTGAAAAAGGTAAAGAACAGTTTCAAAGTAAAGATTCTTCTTATAATGCATTGCCTTACAATCTCTTGCCCTGAAACAGTGTTTAAGGCGAATACAAAGCTGTTTCATAGTCTGAAAAAGGTAAAGTACAGTTTCAAAGTAAAGATTCTTCTTATAATGCATTATATTTTAGTCTAAAACACAATCTCTTGCCCTGAAACAGTGTTTAAGTTGAATATAAAGCTGTTTCATAGTGTGAAAAAGGTAAAGAACAGAGTTTCAAAGTAAAGTTTCTTCTAATAATGAATTCCCTTACAATCTCTTGCCCTGAAACAATGTTTATGGCGATTACAACGCTTTTTCATAGTGTGAAAAAGGTAAAGAACAGTTTCAAAGTAAAGATTCTTCTTATAATGCATTCCCTTACAATCTCTTGCCCTGAAACAGTGTTTAAGGCAAATACAAAGCTGTTTCATAGTGTGAAAAAGGTAAAGAACAGTTTCAAAGTAAAGATTCTTCTTATAATGCATTCCCTTTTAGTCTAAAACACAATCTCTTGCCCTGAATCAGTGTTTAAGGTGAATACAAAGCTGTTTCATAGTGTGAAAAAGGTAAATTACAGTTTCAAAGTAAAGATTCTTCTTATAATGCATTCCCTTTTAGTCTAAAACACAATCTCTTGCCCTGAAACAGTGTTTAAGGTGAATACAAAGCTGTTTCATAGTGTGAAAAAGGTAAAGAACATAGTTTCAAAGTAAAGATTCTTTTTATAATTCATTCCCTTTTAGTCTAAAACACAATCTCTTGCCTTGAAACAGTGTTTAAGGCGAATACAAAGCTGTTTCATAGTGTGAAAAAGGTAAAGAACAGAGTTTCAAAGTAAAGATTCTTCTTATAATGCATTCCCTTACAATCTCTTGCCCTGAAACAGTGTTTAAGGCGAATACAAAGCTGTTTCATAGTGTGAAAAAGGTAAAGAACAGTTTCAAAGTAAAGATTCTTCTTATAATGCATTGCCTTACAATCTCTTGCCCTGAAACAGTGTTTAAGGCGAATACAAAGCTGTTTCATAGTCTGAAAAAGGTAAAGTACAGTTTCAAAGTAAAGATTCTTCTTATAATGCATTATATTTTAGTCTAAAACACAATCTCTTGCCCTGAAACAGTGTTTAAGTTGAATATAAAGCTGTTTCATAGTGTTAAAAAGGTAAAGAACAGAGTTTCAAAGTAAAGTTTCTTCTAATAATGAATTCCCTTACAATCTCTTGCCCTGAAACAATGTTTATGGCGAATACAACGCTTTTTCACAGTGTGAAAAAGGTAAAGTACAGTTTCAAAGTAAAGATTCTTCTTAAAATGCATTATATTTTAGTCTAAAACACAATCTCTTGCCCTGAAACAGTGTTTAAGTTGAATATAAAGCTGTTTCATAGTGTGAAAAAGGTAAAGAACAGAGTTTCTAAGTAAAGATTCTTCTTATAATGCATTCCCTTTTAGTCTAAAACACAATCTCTTGCCCTGAAACAATGTTTACGTTGAATAAAAGCTGTTTCATAGTGTGAAAAAGGTAAAGAACAGAGTTTCAAAGATTCTTCTTATAATGCATTCCCTTATAGTCTAAAACACAATCTCTTGCCCTGAAACAGTGTTTAAGGCGAATACAAAGCTGTTTCATAGTGTGAAAAAGGTAAAGAACAGTTTCAAAGTAATGTTTCTTCTAATAATGAATTCCCTTACAATCTCTTGCCCTGGAACAGTGTTTAAGGCGAATACAAAGCTGTTTCATAGTGTGAAAAAGGTAAAGAACAGTTTCAAAGTAAAGATTCTTCTTATAATGCATTATATTTTAGTCTAAAACACAGTCTCTTGCCCTGAAACAGCGTTTAAGTTGAATATAAAGCTTTTTCATAGTGTGAAAACGGTAAAGAACAGTTTCAAAGTAAAGATTCTTCTTATAATGCATTGCCTTACAATCTCTTGCCCTGAAACAGTGTTTAAGGCGAATACAAAGCTGTTTCATAGTCTGAAAAAGGTAAAGTACAGTTTCAAAGTAAAGATTCTTCTTATAATGCATTATATTTTAGTCTAAAACACAATCTCTTGCCCTGAAACAGTGTTTAAGTTGAATATAAAGCTGTTTCATAGTGTGAAAAAGGTAAAGAACAGTTTCAAAGTAAAGATTCTTCTTATAATGCATTCCCTTACAATCTCTTGCCCTGAAACAGTGTTTAAGGCAAATACAAAGCTGTTTCATAGTGTGAAAAAGGTAAATTACAGTTTCAAAGTAAAGATTCTTCTTATAATGCATTCCCTTTTAGTCTAAAACACAATCTCTTGCCCTGAAACAGTGTTTAAGGTGAATACAAAGCTGTTTCATAGTGTGAAAAAGGTAAAGAACAGAGTTTCAAAGTAAAGATTCTTCTTATAGTGCATTCCCTTTTAGTCTAAAACACAATCTCTTGCCCTGAAACAGTGTTTAAGGTTAATACAAAGCTGTTTCATAGTGTGAAAAAGGTAAAGAACAGAGTTTCAAAGTAAAGTTCTTCTTATAATGCATTCCCTTTTAGTCTAAAACACAATCTCTTGCCCTGAAACAGTGTTTAAGGTTAATACAAAGCTGTTTCATAGTGTGAAAAAGGTAAAGAACAGTTTCAAAGTAAAGATTCTTCTTATAATGCATTCCCTTTTAGTCTAAAACACAATCTCTTGCCCTGAAACAGTGTTTAAGGTTAATACAAAGCTGTTTCATAGTGTGAAAAAGGTAAAGAACAGAGTTTCAAAGTAAAGATTCTTCTTATAATGCATTCCCTTTTAGTCTAAAACACAATCTCTTGCCCTGAAACAGTGTTTAAGCTGATTACAATGCATAGAAGCCCTGTTTCTTTGTGGTTAGAGGTGTACAAACAGAGTTGCAATTACTTTAAATTGTCATATAACAAACACCTTGTTTCTCCCCTGTATAAACTCTTTTCACTTGAAATATGTGTTTTCTTAGGATATTGTAAGTTGTTCAGTTTGGTTAAAAACAATATTTCTTGCTATGAAACTATGTATAACCCAATTATAATGCGTGGAAACGCTGCCTCCTTATGGGTAGAGGTGTAAAAACAGAGTTGCATTTACTTTCAAGGGTCACATTAGAACCATGTTAAAACAACAAGATATTCGATTTGGTTAAAAACAAGATGTCTTGCTCTGAAACAGTGTTTAAGTTGAATATAAAGCTGTTTCATAGTGTTAAAAAGGTAAAGAACAGAGTTTCAAAGTAAAGATTCTTCTTATAATGCATTCCCTTTTAGTCTAAAACACAATCTCTTGCCCTGAAACAGTGTTTAAGGTGAATACAAAGCTGTTTCATAGTGTGAAAAAGGTAAAGAACAGAGTTTCAAAGTAAAGTTCTTCTTATAATGCATTCCCTTTTAGTCTAAAACACAATCTCTTGCCCTGAAACAGTGTTTAAGGTGAATACAAAGCTGTTTCATAGTGTGAAAAAGGTAAAGAACAGAGTTTCAAAGTAAAGATTCTTCTTATAATGCATTCCCTTTTAGTCTAAAACACAATCTCTTGCCCTGAAACAGTGTTTAAGGTTAATACAAAGCTGTTTCAGAGTGTGAAAAAGGTAAAGAACAGAGTTTCAAAGTAAAGATTCTTCTTATAATGCATTCCCTTTTAGTCTAAAACACAATCTCTTGCCCTGAAACAGTGTTTAAGGTGAATACAAAGCTGTTTCATAGTGTGAAAAAGGTAAAGAACAGAGTTTCAAAGTAAAGATTCTTCTTATAGTGCATTCCCTTCTAGTCTAAAACACAATCTCTTGCCCTGAAACAGTGTTTAAGGTGAATACAAAGCTGTTTCATAGTGTGAAAAAGGTAAAGAACAGAGTTTCAAAGTAAAGTTCTTCTTATAATGCATTCCCTTTTAGTCTAAAACACAATCTCTTGCCCTGAAACAGTGTTTAAGGCGAATACAAAGCTGTTTCATAGTGTGAAAAAGGTAAAGAACAGAGTTTCAAAGTAAAGATTCTTCTTATAATGCATTCCCTTTTAGTCTAAAACACAATCTCTTGCCCTGAAACAGTGTTTAAGGTGAATACAAAGCTGTTTCATAGTGTGAAAAAGGTAAAGAACAGAGTTTCAAAGTAAAGTTCTTCTTATAATGCATTCCCTTTTAGTCTAAAACACAATCTCTTGCCCTGAAACAGTGTTTAAGTTGACTATAAAGCTGTTTCATAGTGTTAAAAAGGTAAAGAACAGAGTTTCAAAGTAAAGATTCTTCTTATAATGCATTCCCTTTTAGTCTAAAACACAATCTCTTGCCCTGAAACAGTGTTTAAGGTTAATACAAAGTTGTTTCATAGTGTGAAAAAGGTAAAGAACAGAGTTTCAAAGTAAAGATTCTTTTTATAATGCATTCCCTTTTAGTCTAAAACACAATCTCTTGCCCTGAAACAGTGTTTAAGTTGAATATAAAGCTGTTTCATAGTGTTAAATAGGTAAAGAACAGTTTGAAAGTAAAGACTCTTCTTATAATGCATTCCCTTTTAGTCTAAAACACAATCTCTTGCCCTGAAACAGTGTTTAAGGTGAATACAAAGCTGTTTCATAGTGTGAAAAAGGTAAAGAACAGAGTTTCAAAGCAAAGTTCTTCTTATAATGCATTCCCTTTTAGTCTAAAGCACAATCTCTTGCCCTGAAACATTGTTTAAGGTTAATACAAAGCTGTTTCAGAGTGTGAAAAAGGTAAAGAACAGAGTTTCAAAGTAAAGATTCTTCTTATAATGCATTCCCTTTTAGTCTAAAACACAATCTCTTGCCCTGAAACAGTGTTTAAGGTGAATACAAAGCTGTTTCATAGTGTGAAAAAGGTAAAGAACAGAGTTTCAAAGTAAAGTTCTTCTTATAATGCATTCCCTTTTAGTCTAAAACACAATCTCTTGCCCTGAAACAGTGTTTAAGTTGACTATAAAGCTGTTTCATAGTGTTAAAAAGGTAAAGAACAGAGTTTCAAAGTAAAGATTCTTCTTATAATGCATTCCCTTTTAGTCTAAAACACAATCTCTTGCCCTGAAACAGTGTTTAAGGTTAATACAAAGCTGTTTCATAGTGTGAAAAAGGTAAAGAACAGAGTTTCAAAGTAAAGATTCTTTTTATAATGCATTCCCTTTTAGTCTAAAACACAATCTCTTGCCCTGAAACAGTGTTTAAGTTGAATATAAAGCTGTTTCATAGTGTTAAATAGGTAAAGAACAGTTTGTAAGTAAAGACTCTTCTTATATTGCATTCCCTTTTAGTCTAAAACACAATCTCTTGCCCTGAAACAGTGTTTAAGGTGAATACAAAGCTGTTTCATAGTGTGAAAAAGGTAAAGAACAGAGTTTCAAAGCAAAGTTCTTCTTATAATGCATTCCCTTTTAGTCTAAAGCACAATCTCTTGCCCTGAAACAGTGTTTAAGGTTAATACAAAGCTGTTTCAGAGTGTGAAAAAGGTAAAGAACAGAGTTTCAAAGTAAAGATTCTTCTTATAATGCATTCCCTTTTAGTCTAAAACACAATCTCTTGCCCTGAAACAGTGTTTAAGGTGAATACAAAGCTGTTTCATAGTGTGAAAAAGGTAAAGAACAGAGTTTCAAAGTAAAGTTCTTCTTATAATGCATTCCCTTTTAGTCTAAAACACAATCTCTTGCCCTGAAACAGTGTTTAAGTTGACTATAAAGCTGTTTCATAGTGTTAAAAAGGTAAAGAACAGTTTCAAAGTAAAGATTCTTCTTATAATGCATTCCCTTTTAGTCTAAAACACAATCTCTTGCCCTGAAACAGTGTTTAAGGTTAATACAAAGCTGTTTCATAGTGTTAAAAAGGTAAAGAACAGAGTTTCAAAGTAAAGATTCTTCTTATAATGCATTCCCTTTTAGTCTAAAACACAATCTCTTGCCCTGAAACAGTGTTTAAGGTTAATACAAAGCTGTTTCATAGTGTGAAAAAGGTAAAGAACAGTTTCAAAGTAAAGATTCTTCTTATAATGCATTCCCTTTTAGTCTAAAACACAATCTCTTGCCCTGAAACAGTGTTTAAGGTTAATACAAAGCTGTTTCATAGTGTGAAAAAGGTAAAGAACAGAGTTTCAAAGTAAAGATTCTTCTTATAATGCATTCCCTTTTAGTCTAAAACACAATCTCTTGCCCTGAAACAGTGTTTAAGCTGATTACAATGCATAGAAGCCCTGTTTCTTTGTGGTTAGAGGTGTACAAACAGAGTTGCAATTACTTTAAATTGTCATATAACAAACACCTTGTTTCTCCCCTGTATAAACTCTTTTCACTTGAAATATGTGTTTTCTTAGGATATTGTAAGTTGTTCAGTTTGGTTAAAAACAATATTTCTTGCTATGAAACTATGTATAACCCAATTATAATGCGTGGAAACGCTGCCTCCTTATGGGTAGAGGTGTAAAAACAGAGTTGCATTTACTTTCAAGGGTCACATTAGAACCATGTTAAAACAACAAGATATTCGATTTGGTTAAAAACAAGATGTCTTGCTCTGAAACAGTGTTTAAGTTGAATATAAAGCTGTTTCATAGTGTTAAAAAGGTAAAGAACAGAGTTTCAAAGTAAAGATTCTTCTTATAATGCATTCCCTTTTAGTCTAAAACACAATCTCTTGCCCTGAAACAGTGTTTAAGGTGAATACAAAGCTGTTTCATAGTGTGAAAAAGGTAAAGAACAGAGTTTCAAAGTAAAGTTCTTCTTATAATGCATTCCCTTTTAGTCTAAAACACAATCTCTTGCCCTGAAACAGTGTTTAAGGTGAATACAAAGCTGTTTCATAGTGTGAAAAAGGTAAAGAACAGAGTTTCAAAGTAAAGATTCTTCTTATAATGCATTCCCTTTTAGTCTAAAACACAATCTCTTGCCCTGAAACAGTGTTTAAGGTTAATACAAAGCTGTTTCAGAGTGTGAAAAAGGTAAAGAACAGAGTTTCAAAGTAAAGATTCTTCTTATAATGCATTCCCTTTTAGTCTAAAACACAATCTCTTGCCCTGAAACAGTGTTTAAGGTGAATACAAAGCTGTTTCATAGTGTGAAAAAGGTAAAGAACAGAGTTTCAAAGTAAAGATTCTTCTTATAGTGCATTCCCTTCTAGTCTAAAACACAATCTCTTGCCCTGAAACAGTGTTTAAGGTGAATACAAAGCTGTTTCATAGTGTGAAAAAGGTAAAGAACAGAGTTTCAAAGTAAAGTTCTTCTTATAATGCATTCCCTTTTAGTCTAAAACACAATCTCTTGCCCTGAAACAGTGTTTAAGGTGAATACAAAGCTGTTTCATAGTGTGAAAAAGGTAAAGAACAGAATTTCAAAGTAAAGATTCTTCTTATAATGCATTCCCTTTTAGTCTAAAACACAATCTCTTGCCCTGAAACAGTGTTTAAGGTGAATACAAAGCTGTTTCATAGTGTGAAAAAGGTAAAGAACAGAGTTTCAAAGTAAAGTTCTTCTTATAATGCATTCCCTTTTAGTCTAAAACACAATCTCTTGCCCTGAAACAGTGTTTAAGTTGACTATAAAGCTGTTTCATAGTGTTAAAAAGGTAAAGAACAGAGTTTCAAAGTAAAGATTCTTCTTATAATGCATTCCCTTTTAGTCTAAAACACAATCTCTTGCCCTGAAACAGTGTTTAAGTTGAATATAAAGCTGTTTCATAGTGTTAAATAGGTAAAGAACAGTTTGAAAGTAAAGACTCTTCTTATAATGCATTCCCTTTTAGTCTAAAACACAATCTCTTGCCCTGAAACAGTGTTTAAGGTGAATACAAAGCTGTTTCATAGTGTGAAAAAGGTAAAGAACAGAGTTTCAAAGCAAAGTTCTTCTTATAATGCATTCCCTTTTAGTCTAAAGCACAATCTCTTGCCCTGAAACATTGTTTAAGGTTAATACAAAGCTGTTTCAGAGTGTGAAAAAGGTAAAGAACAGAGTTTCAAAGTAAAGATTCTTCTTATAATGCATTCCCTTTTAGTCTAAAACACAATCTCTTGCCCTGAAACAGTGTTTAAGGTGAATACAAAGCTGTTTCATAGTGTGAAAAAGGTAAAGAACAGAGTTTCAAAGTAAAGTTCTTCTTATAATGCATTCCCTTTTAGTCTAAAACACAATCTCTTGCCCTGAAACAGTGTTTAAGTTGACTATAAAGCTGTTTCATAGTGTTAAAAAGGTAAAGAACAGAGTTTCAAAGTAAAGATTCTTCTTATAATGCATTCCCTTTTAGTCTAAAACACAATCTCTTGCCCTGAAACAGTGTTTAAGGTTAATACAAAGCTGTTTCATAGTGTGAAAAAGGTAAAGAACAGAGTTTCAAAGCAAAGTTCTTCTTATAATGCATTCCCTTTTAGTCTAAAGCACAATCTCTTGCCCTGAAACAGTGTTTAAGGTTAATACAAAGCTGTTTCAGAGTGTGAAAAAGGTAAAGAACAGAGTTTCAAAGTAAAGATTCTTCTTATAATGCATTCCCTTTTAGTCTAAAACACAATCTCTTGCCCTGAAACAGTGTTTAAGGTGAATACAAAGCTGTTTCATAGTGTGAAAAAGGTAAAGAACAGAGTTTCAAAGTAAAGTTCTTCTTATAATGCATTCCCTTTTAGTCTAAAACACAATCTCTTGCCCTGAAACAGTGTTTAAGTTGACTATAAAGCTGTTTCATAGTGTTAAAAAGGTAAAGAACAGTTTCAAAGTAAAGATTCTTCTTATAATGCATTCCCTTTTAGTCTAAAACACAATCTCTTGCCCTGAAACAGTGTTTAAGGTTAATACAAAGCTGTTTCATAGTGTTAAAAAGGTAAAGAACAGAGTTTCAAAGTAAAGATTCTTCTTATAATGCATTCCCTTTTAGTCTAAAACACAATCTCTTGCCCTGAAACAGTGTTTAAGGTTAATACAAAGCTGTTTCATAGTGTGAAAAAGGTAAAGAACAGAGTTTCAAAGTAAAGATTCTTTTTAGAATGCATTCCCTTTTAGTCTAAAACACAATCTCTTGCCCTGAAACAGTGTTTAAGTTGAATATAAAGCTGTTTCATAGTGTTAAATAGGTAAAGAACAGTTTGAAAGTAAAGACTCTTCTTATAATGCATTCCCTTTTAGTCTAAAACACAATCTCTTGCCCTGAAACAGTGTTTAAGGTGAATACAAAGCTGTTTCATAGTGTGAAAAAGGTAAAGAACAGAGTTTCAAAGTAAAGATTCTTCTTATAATGCATTCCCTTTTAGTCTAAAACACAATCTCTTGCCCTGAAACAGTGTTTAAGCTGAGTACAATGCATAGAAGCCCTGTTTCTTTGTGGTTAGAGGTGTACAAACAGAGTTGCAATTACTTTAAATTGTCATATAACAAACACCTTGTTTCTCCCCTGTATAAACTCTTTTCACTTGAAATATGTGTTTTCTTAGGATATTGTAAGTTGTTCAGTTTGGTTAAAAACAATATTTCTTGCTATGAAACTATGTATAACCCAATTATAATGCGTGGAAACACTGCCTCCTTGTGGGTAGAGGTGTAAAAACAGAGTTGCAATTACTTTCAAGGGTCACATTAGAACCATGTTAAAACAAAAAGTTATTCAGTTTGGTTAAAAACAAGATGTCTTGCTCTGAAACAGTGTTTAAGTTGAATATAAAGCTGTTTCATAGTGTGAAAAAGGTAAAGAACAGAGTTTCAAAGTAAAGTTCTTCTTATAATGCATTCCCTTTTAGTCTAAAGCACAATCTCTTGCCCTGAAACAGTGTTTAAGGTGAATACAAAGCTGTTTCATAGTGTGAAAAAGGTAAAGAACAGAGTTTCAAAGTAAAGATTCTTCTTATAATGCATTCCCTTTTAGTCTAAAACACAATCTCTTGCCCTGAAACAGTGTTTAAGGTGAATACAAAGCTGTTTCATAGTGTTAAAAAGGTAAAGAACAGAGTTTCAAAGTAAAGATTCTTCTTATAATGCATTCCCTTTTAGTCTAAAACACAATCTCTTGCCCTGAAACAGTGTTTATGCTTAATACAAAGCTGTTTCAGAGTGTGAAAAAGGTAAAGAACAGAGTTTCAAAGTAAAGATTCTTCTTATAATGCATTCCCTTTTAGTCTAAAACACAATCTCTTGCCCTGAAACAGTGTTTAAGGTTAATACAAAGCTGTTTCATAGTGTGAAAAAGGTAAAGAACAGAGTTTCAAAGTAAAGTTCTTCTTATAATGCATTCCCTTTTAGTCTAAAACACAATCTCTTGCCCTGAAACAGTGTTTAAGTTGAATATAAAGCTGTTTCATAGTGTTAAATAGGTAAAGAACAGTTTGAAAGTAAAGACTCTTCTTATAATGCATTCCCTTTTAGTCTAAAACACAATCTCTTGCCCTGAAACAGTGTTTAAGGTGAATACAAAGCTGTTTCATAGTGTGAAAAAGGTAAAGAACAGAGTTTCAAAGTAAAGATTCTTCTTATAATGCATTCCCTTTTAGTCTAAAAAACAATCTCTTGCCCTGAAACAGTGTTTAAGGTGAATACAAAGCTGTTTCATAGTGTGAAAAAGGTAAAGAACAGAGTTTCAAAGTAAAGATTCTTCTTATAGTGCATTCCCTTTTAGTCTAAAACACAATCTCTTGCCCTGAAACAGTGTTTAAGGTGAATACAAAGCTGTTTCATAGTGTGAAAAAGGTAAAGAACAGAGTTTCAAAGTAAAGTTCTTCTTATAATGCATTCCCTTTTAGTCTAAAACACAATCTCTTGCCCTGAAACAGTGTTTAAGGTTAATACAAAGCTGTTTCATAGTGTGAAAAAGGTAAAGAACAGTTTCAAAGTAAAGATTCTTCTTATAATGCATTCCCTTTTAGTCTAAAACACAATCTCTTGCCCTGAAACAGTGTTTAAGGTTAATACAAAGCTGTTTCATAGTGTGAAAAAGGTAAAGAACAGAGTTTCAAAGTAAAGATTCTTCTTATAATGCATTCCCTTTTAGTCTAAAACACAATCTCTTGCCCTGAAACAGTGTTTAAGCTGATTACAATGCATAGAAGCCCTGTTTCTTTGTGGTTAGAGGTGTACAAACAGAGTTGCAATTACTTTAAATTGTCATATAACAAACACCTTGTTTCTCCCCTGTATAAACTCTTTTCACTTGAAATATGTGTTTTCTTAGGATATTGTAAGTTGTTCAGTTTGGTTAAAAACAATATTTCTTGCTATGAAACTATGTATAACCCAATTATAATGCGTGGAAACGCTGCCTCCTTATGGGTAGAGGTGTAAAAACAGAGTTGCATTTACTTTCAAGGGTCACATTAGAACCATGTTAAAACAACAAGATATTCGATTTGGTTAAAAACAAGATGTCTTGCTCTGAAACAGTGTTTAAGTTGAATATAAAGCTGTTTCATAGTGTTAAAAAGGTAAAGAACAGAGTTTCAAAGTAAAGATTCTTCTTATAATGCATTCCCTTTTAGTCTAAAACACAATCTCTTGCCCTGAAACAGTGTTTAAGGTGAATACAAAGCTGTTTCATAGTGTGAAAAAGGTAAAGAACAGAGTTTCAAAGTAAAGTTCTTCTTATAATGCATTCCCTTTTAGTCTAAAACACAATCTCTTGCCCTGAAACAGTGTTTAAGGTGAATACAAAGCTGTTTCATAGTGTGAAAAAGGTAAAGAACAGAGTTTCAAAGTAAAGATTCTTCTTATAATGCATTCCCTTTTAGTCTAAAACACAATCTCTTGCCCTGAAACAGTGTTTAAGGTTAATACAAAGCTGTTTCAGAGTGTGAAAAAGGTAAAGAACAGAGTTTCAAAGTAAAGATTCTTCTTATAATGCATTCCCTTTTAGTCTAAAACACAATCTCTTGCCCTGAAACAGTGTTTAAGGTGAATACAAAGCTGTTTCATAGTGTGAAAAAGGTAAAGAACAGAGTTTCAAAGTAAAGATTCTTCTTATAGTGCATTCCCTTCTAGTCTAAAACACAATCTCTTGCCCTGAAACAGTGTTTAAGGTGAATACAAAGCTGTTTCATAGTGTGAAAGAGGTAAAGAACAGAGTTTCAAAGTAAAGTTCTTCTTATAATGCATTCCCTTTTAGTCTAAAACACAATCTCTTGCCCTGAAACAGTGTTTAAGGTGAATACAAAGCTGTTTCATAGTGTGAAAAAGGTAAAGAACAGAATTTCAAAGTAAAGATTCTTCTTATAATGCATTCCCTTTTAGTCTAAAACACAATCTCTTGCCCTGAAACATTGTTTAAGTTGACTATAAAGCTGTTTCAAAGTGTTAAAAAGGTAAAGAACAGAGTTTCAAAGTAAAGAATCTTCTTATAATGCATTCCCTTTTAGTCTAAAACACAATCTCTTGCCCTGAAACAGTGTTTAAGGTTAATACAAACCTGTTTCATAGTGTGTAAAAGGTAAAGAACAGAGTTTCAAAGTAAAGATTCTTTTTATAATGCATTCCCTTTTAGTCTAAAACACAATCTCTTGCCCTGAAACAGTGTTTAAGTTGAATATAAAGCTGTTTCATAGTGTTAAATAGGTAAAGAACAGTTTGAAAGTAAAGACTCTTCTTATAATGCATTCCCTTTTAGTCTAAAACACAATCTCTTGCCCTGAAACAGTGTTTAAGGTGAATACAAAGCTGTTTCATAGTGTGAAAAAGGTAAAGAATAGAGTTTCAAAGTAAAGTTCTTCTTATAATGCATTCCCTTTTAGTCTAAAGCACAATCTCTTGCCCTGAAACAGTGTTTAAGGTTAATACAAAGCTGTTTCAGAGTGTGAAAAAGGTAAAGAACAGAGTTTCAAAGTAAAGATTCTTCTTATAATGCATTCCCTTTTAGTCTAAAACACAATCTCTTGCCCTGAAACAGTGTTTAAGGTGAATACAAAGCTGTTTCATAGTGTGAAAAAGGTAAAGAACAGAGTTTCAAAGTAAAGTTCTTCTTATAATGCATTCCCTTTTAGTCTAAAACACAATCTCTTGCCCTGAAACAGTGTTTAAGGTTAATACAAAGTTGTTTCATAGTGTGAAAAAGGTAAAGAACAGAGTTTCAAAGTAAAGATTCTTTTTATAATGCATTCCCTTTTAGTCTAAAACACAATCTCTTGCCCTGAAACAGTGTTTAAGTTGAATATAAAGCTGTTTCATAGTGTTAAATAGGTAAAGAACAGTTTGAAAGTAAAGACTCTTCTTATAATGCATTCCCTTTTAGTCTAAAACACAATCTCTTGCCCTGAAACAGTGTTTAAGGTGAATACAAAGCTGTTTCATAGTGTGAAAAAGGTAAAGAACAGAGTTTCAAAGCAAAGTTCTTCTTATAATGCATTCCCTTTTAGTCTAAAGCACAATCTCTTGCCCTGAAACATTGTTTAAGGTTAATACAAAGCTGTTTCAGAGTGTGAAAAAGGTAAAGAACAGAGTTTCAAAGTAAAGATTCTTCTTATAATGCATTCCCTTTTAGTCTAAAACACAATCTCTTGCCCTGAAACAGTGTTTAAGGTGAATACAAAGCTGTTTCATAGTGTGAAAAAGGTAAAGAACAGAGTTTCAAAGTAAAGTTCTTCTTATAATGCATTCCCTTTTAGTCTAAAACACAATCTCTTGCCCTGAAACAGTGTTTAAGTTGACTATAAAGCTGTTTCATAGTGTTAAAAAGGTAAAGAACAGAGTTTCAAAGTAAAGATTCTTCTTATAATGCATTCCCTTTTAGTCTAAAACACAATCTCTTGCCCTGAAACAGTGTTTAAGGTTAATACAAAGCTGTTTCATAGTGTGAAAAAGGTAAAGAACAGAGTTTCAAAGTAAAGATTCTTTTTATAATGCATTCCCTTTTAGTCTAAAACACAATCTCTTGCCCTGAAACAGTGTTTAAGTTGAATATAAAGCTGTTTCATAGTGTTAAATAGGTAAAGAACAGTTTGTAAGTAAAGACTCTTCTTATAATGCATTCCCTTTTAGTCTAAAACACAATCTCTTGCCCTGAAACAGTGTTTAAGGTGAATACAAAGCTGTTTCATAGTGTGAAAAAGGTAAAGAACAGAGTTTCAAAGCAAAGTTCTTCTTATAATGCATTCCCTTTTAGTCTAAAGCACAATCTCTTGCCCTGAAACAGTGTTTAAGGTTAATACAAAGCTGTTTCAGAGTGTGAAAAAGGTAAAGAACAGAGTTTCAAAGTAAAGATTCTTCTTATAATGCATTCCCTTTTAGTCTAAAACACAATCTCTTGCCCTGAAACAGTGTTTAAGGTGAATACAAAGCTGTTTCATAGTGTGAAAAAGGTAAAGAACAGAGTTTCAAAGTAAAGTTCTTCTTATAATGCATTCCCTTTTAGTCTAAAACACAATCTCTTGCCCTGAAACAGTGTTTAAGTTGAATATAAAGCTGTTTCATAGTGTTAAATAGGTAAAGAACAATTTGAAAGTAAAGACTCTTCTTATAATGCATTCCCTTTTAGTCTAAAACACAATCTCTTGCCCTGAAACAGTGTTTAAGGTGAATACAAAGCTGTTTCATAGTGTGAAAAAGGTAAAGAACAGAGTTTCAAAGTAAAGATTCTTCTTATAATGCATTCCCTTTTAGTCTAAAACACAATCTCTTGCCCTGAAACAGTGTTTAAGGTGAATACAAAGCTGTTTCATAGTGTGAAAAAGGTAAAGAACAGAGTTTCAAAGTAAAGTTCTTCTTATAATGCATTCCCTTTTAGTCTAAAACACAATCTCTTGCCCTGAAACAGTGTTTAAGGTGAATACAAAGCTGTTTCATAGTGTGAAAAAGGTAAAGAACAGAGTTTCAAAGTAAAGATTCTTCTTATAATGCATTCCCTTTTAGTCTAAAACACAATCTCTTGCCCTGAAACAGTGTTTAAGGTGAATACAAAGCTGTTTCATAGTGTGAAAAAGGTAAAGAACAGAGTTTCAAAGTAAAGTTCTTCTTATAATGCATTCCCTTTTAGTCTAAAACACAATCTCTTGCCCTGAAACAGTGTTTAAGGTGAATACAAAGCTGTTTCATAGTGTGAAAAAGGTAAAGAACAGAATTTCAAAGTAAAGATTCTTCTTATAATGCATTCCCTTTTAGTCTAAAACACAATCTCTTGCCCTGAAACAGTGTTTAAGTTGACTATAAAGCTGTTTCATAGTGTTAAAAAGGTAAAGAACAGAGTTTCAAAGTAAAGAATCTTCTTATAATGCATTCCCTTTTAGTCTAAAACACAATCTCTTGCCCTTAAACAGTGTTTAAGGTTAATACAAAGCTGTTTCATAGTGTGAAAAAGGTAAAGAACAGAGTTTCAAAGTAAAGATTCTTTTTATAATGCATTCCCTTTTAGTCTAAAACACAATCTCTTGCCCTGAAACAGTGTTTAAGTTGAATATAAAGCTGTTTCATAGTGTTAAATAGGTAAAGAACAGTTTGAAAGTAAAGACTCTTCTTATAATGCATTCCCTTTTAGTCTAAAACACAATCTCTTGCCCTGAAACAGTGTTTAAGGTGAATACAAAGCTGTTTCATAGTGTGAAAAAGGTAAAGAACAGAGTTTCAAAGTAAAGTTCTTCTTATAATGCATTCCCTTTTAGTCTAAAGCACAATCTCTTGCCCTGAAACAGTGTTTAAGGTTAATACAAAGCTGTTTCAGAGTGTGAAAAAGGTAAAGAACAGAGTTTCAAAGTAATGATTCTTCTTATAATGCATTCCCTTTTAGTCTAAAACACAATCTCTTGCCCTGAAACAGTGTTTAAGGTGAATACAAAGCTGTTTCATAGTGTGAAAAAGGTAAAGAACAGAGTTTCAAAGTAAAGTTCTTCTTATAATGCATTCCCTTTTAGTCTAAAACACAATCTCTTGCCCTGAAACAGTGTTTAAGTTGACTATAAAGCTGTTTCATAGTGTTAAAAAGGTAAAGAACAGAGTTTCAAAGTAAAGATTCTTCTTATAATGCATTCCCTTTTAGTCTAAAACACAATCTCTTGCCCTGAAACAGTGTTTAAGGTTAATACAAAGCTGTTTCATAGTGTGAAAAAGGTAAAGAACAGAGTTTCAAAGTAAAGATTCTTTTTATAATGCATTCCCTTTTAGTCTAAAACACAATCTCTTGCCCTGAAACAGTGTTTAAGTTGAATATAAAGCTGTTTCATCGTGTTAAATAGGTAAAGAACAGTTTGAAAGTAAAGACTCTTCTTATAATGCATTCCCTTTTAGTCTAAAACACAATCTCTTGCCCTGAAACAGTGTTTAAGGTGAATACAAAGCTGTTTCATAGTGTGAAAAAGGTAAAGAACAGAGTTTCAAAGTAAAGTTCTTCTTATAATGCATTCCCTTTTAGTCTAAAGCACAATCTCTTGCCCTGAAACAGTGTTTAAGGTTAATACAAAGCTGTTTCAGAGTGTGAAAAAGGTAAAGAACAGAGTTTCAAAGTAAAGATTCTTCTTATAATGCATTCCCTTTTAGTCTAAAACACAATCTCTTGCCCTGAAACAGTGTTTAAGGTGAATACAAAGCTGTTTCATAGTGTGAAAAAGGTAAAGAACAGTTTCAAAGTAAAGATTCTTCTTATAATGCATTCCCTTTTAGTCTAAAACACAATCTCTTGCCCTGAAACAGTGTTTAAGGTTAATACAAAGCTGTTTCATAGTGTGAAAAAGGTAAAGAACAGAGTTTCAAAGTAAAGATTCTTCTTATAATGCATTCCCTTTTAGTCTAAAACACAATCTCTTGCCCTGAAACAGTGTTTAAGCTGATTACAATGCATAGAAGCCCTGTTTCTTTGTGGTTAGAGGTGTACAAACAGAGTTGCAATTACTTTAAATTGTCATATAACAAACACCTTGTTTCTCCCCTGTATAAACTCTTTTCACTTGAAATATGTGTTTTCTTAGGATATTGTAAGTTGTTCAGTTTGGTTAAAAACAATATTTCTTGCTATGAAACTATGTATAACCCAATTATAATGCGTGGAAACGCTGCCTCCTTGTGGGTAGAGGTGTAAAAACAGAGTTGCAATTACTTTCAAGGGTCACATTAGAACCATGTTAAAACAACAAGTTATTCAGTTTGGTTAAAAACAAGATGTCTTGCTCTGAAACAGTGTTTAAGTTGAATATAAAGCTGTTTCATAGTATGAAAAAGGTAAAGAACAGAGTTTCAAAGTAAAGTTCTTCTTATAATGCATTCCCTTTTAGTCTAAAACACAATCTCTTGCCCTGAAACAGTGTTTAAGGTGAATACAAAGCTGTTTCATAGTGTGAAAAAGGTAAAGAACAGAGTTTCAAAGTAAAGATTCTTCTTATAATGCATTCCCTTTTAGTCTAAAACACAATCTCTTGCCCTGAAACAGTGTTTATGGTTAATACAAAGCTGTTTCAGAGTGTGAAAAAGTTAAAGAACAGAGTTTCAAAGTAAAGATTCTTCTTATAATGCATTCCCTTTTAGTCTAAAACACAATCTCTTGCCCTGAAACAGTGTTTAAGCTGATTACAATGCATAGAAGCCCTGTTTCTTTGTGGTTAGAGGTGTACAAACAGAGTTGCAATTACTTTAAATTGTCATATAACAAACACCTTGTTTCTCCCCTGTATAAACTCTTTTCACTTGAAATATGTGTTTTCTTAGGATATTGTAAGTTGTTCAGTTTGGTTAAAAACAATATTTCTTGCTATGAAACTATGTATAACCCAATTATAATGCGTGGAAAGGCTGCCTCCTTATGGGTAGAGGTGTAAAAACAGAGTTGCATTTACTTTCAAGGGTCACATTAGAACCATGTTAAAACAACAAGTTATTCAGTTTGGTTAAAAACAAGATGTCTTGCTCTGAAACAGTGTTTAAGTTGAATATAAAGCTGTTTCATAATGTTAAAAAGGTAAAGAACAGAGTTTCAAAGTAAAGATTCTTCTTATAATGCATTCCCTTTTAGTCTAAAACACAATCTCTTGCCCTGAAACAGTGTTTAAGTTGAATATAAAGCTGTTTCATAGTGTTAAATAGGTAAAGAACAATTTGAAAGTAAAGACTCTTCTTATAATGCATTCCCTTTTAGTCTAAAACACAATCTCTTGCCCTGAAACAGTGTTTAAGGTGAATACAAAGCTGTTTCATAGTGTGAAAAAGGTAAAGAACAGAGTTTCAAAGTAAAGATTCTTCTTATAATGCATTCCCTTTTAGTCTAAAACACAATCTCTTGCCCTGAAACAGTGTTTAAGGTGAATACAAAGCTGTTTCATAGTGTGAAAAAGGTAAAGAACAGAGTTTCAAAGTAAAGTTCTTCTTATAATGCATTCCCTTTTAGTCTAAAACACAATCTCTTGCCCTGAAACAGTGTTTAAGTTGAATATAAAGCTGTTTCATAGTGTTAAATAGGTAAAGAACAATTTGAAAGTAAAGACTCTTCTTATAATGCATTCCCTTTTAGTCTAAAACACAATCTCTTGCCCTGAAACAGTGTTTAAGGTGAATACAAAGCTGTTTCATAGTGTGAAAAAGGTAAAGAACAGAGTTTCAAAGTAAAGTTCTTCTTATAATGCATTCCCTTTTAGTCTAAAGCACAATCTCTTGCCCTGAAACAGTGTTTAAGGTTAATACAAAGCTGTTTCAGAGTGTGAAAAAGGTAAAGAACAGAGTTTCAAAGTAATGATTCTTCTTATAATGCATTCCCTTTTAGTCTAAAACACAATCTCTTGCCCTGAAACAGTGTTTAAGGTGAATACAAAGCTGTTTCATAGTGTGAAAAAGGTAAAGAACAGAGTTTCAAAGTAAAGTTCTTCTTATAATGCATTCCCTTTTAGTCTAAAACACAATCTCTTGCCCTGAAACAGTGTTTAAGTTGACTATAAAGCTGTTTCATAGTGTTAAAAAGGTAAAGAACAGAGTTTCAAAGTAAAGATTCTTCTTATAATGCATTCCCTTTTAGTCTAAAACACAATCTCTTGCCCTGAAACAGTGTTTAAGGTTAATACAAAGCTGTTTCATAGTGTGAAAAAGGTAAAGAACAGAGTTTCAAAGTAAAGATTCTTTTTATAATGCATTCCCTTTTAGTCTAAAACACAATCTCTTGCCCTGAAACAGTGTTTAAGTTGAATATAAAGCTGTTTCATCGTGTTAAATAGGTAAAGAACAGTTTGAAAGTAAAGACTCTTCTTATAATGCATTCCCTTTTAGTCTAAAACACAATCTCTTGCCCTGAAACAGTGTTTAAGGTGAATACAAAGCTGTTTCATAGTGTGAAAAAGGTAAAGAATAGAGTTTCAAAGTAAAGTTCTTCTTATAATGCATTCCCTTTTAGTCTAAAGCACAATCTCTTGCCCTGAAACAGTGTTTAAGGTTAATACAAAGCTGTTTCAGAGTGTGAAAAAGGTAAAGAACAGATTTTCAAAGTAAAGATTCTTCTTATAATGCATTCCCTTTTAGTCTAAAACACAATCTCTTGCCCTGAAACAGTGTTTAAGGTGAATACAAAGCTGTTTCATAGTGTGAAAAAGGTAAAGAACAGAGTTTCAAAGTAAAGTTCTTCTTATAATGCATTCCCTTTTAGTCTAAAACACAATCTCTTGCCCTGAAACAGTGTTTAAGTTGACTATAAAGCTGTTTCATAGTGTTAAAAAGGTAAAGAACAGAGTTTCAAAGTAAAGATTCTTCTTATAATGCATTCCCTTTTAGTCTAAAACACAATCTCTTGCCCTGAAACAGTGTTTAAGGTTAATACAAAGTTGTTTCATAGTGTGAAAAAGGTAAAGAACAGAGTTTCAAAGTAAAGATTCTTTTTATAATGCATTCCCTTTTAGTCTAAAACACAATCTCTTGCCCTGAAACAGTGTTTAAGTTGAATATAAAGCTGTTTCATAGTGTTAAATAGGTAAAGAACAGTTTGAAAGTAAAGACTCTTCTTATAATGCATTCCCTTTTAGTCTAAAACACAATCTCTTGCCCTGAAACAGTGTTTAAGGTGAATACAAAGCTGTTTCATAGTGTGAAAAAGGTAAAGAACAGAGTTTCAAAGCAAAGTTCTTCTTATAATGCATTCCCTTTTAGTCTAAAGCACAATCTCTTGCCCTGAAACATTGTTTAAGGTTAATACAAAGCTGTTTCAGAGTGTGAAAAAGGTAAAGAACAGAGTTTCAAAGTAAAGATTCTTCTTATAATGCATTCCCTTTTAGTCTAAAACACAATCTCTTGCCCTGAAACAGTGTTTAAGGTGAATACAAAGCTGTTTCATAGTGTGAAAAAGGTAAAGAACAGAGTTTCAAAGTTAAGTTCTTCTTATAATGCATTCCCTTTTAGTCTAAAACACAATCTCTTGCCCTGAAACAGTGTTTAAGTTGACTATAAAGCTGTTTCATAGTGTTAAAAAGGTAAAGAACAGAGTTTCAAAGTAAAGATTCTTCTTATAATGCATTCCCTTTTAGTCTAAAACACAATCTCTTGCCCTGAAACAGTGTTTAAGGTTAATACAAAGCTGTTTCATAGTGTGAAAAAGGTAAAGAACAGAGTTTCAAAGTAAAGATTCTTTTTATAATGCATTCCCTTTTAGTCTAAAACACAATCTCTTGCCCTGAAACAGTGTTTAAGTTGAATATAAAGCTGTTTCATAGTGTTAAATAGGTAAAGAACAGTTTGTAAGTAAAGACTCTTCTTATAATGCATTCCCTTTTAGTCTAAAACACAATCTCTTGCCCTGAAACAGTGTTTAAGGTGAATACAAAGCTGTTTCATAGTGTGAAAAAGGTAAAGAACAGAGTTTCAAAGTAAAGATTCTTCTTATAATGCATTCCCTTTTAGTCTAAAACACAATCTCTTGCCCTGAAACAGTGTTTATGGTTAATACAAAGCTGTTTCAGAGTGTGAAAAAGTTAAAGAACAGAGTTTCAAAGTAAAGATTCTTCTTATAATGCATTCCCTTTTAGTCTAAAACACAATCTCTTGCCCTGAAACAGTGTTTAAGCTGATTACAATGCATAGAAGCCCTGTTTCTTTGTGGTTAGAGGTGTACAAACAGAGTTGCAATTACTTTAAATTGTCATATAACAAACACCTTGTTTCTCCCCTGTATAAACTCTTTTCACTTGAAATATGTGTTTTCTTAGGATATTGTAAGTTGTTCAGTTTGGTTAAAAACAATATTTCTTGCTATGAAACTATGTATAACCCAATTATAATGCGTGGAAAGGCTGCCTCCTTATGGGTAGAGGTGTAAAAACAGAGTTGCATTTACTTTCAAGGGTCACATTAGAACCATGTTAAAACAACAAGTTATTCAGTTTGGTTAAAAACAAGATGTCTTGCTCTGAAACAGTGTTTAAGTTGAATATAAAGCTGTTTCATAATGTTAAAAAGGTAAAGAACAGAGTTTCAAAGTAAAGATTCTTCTTATAATGCATTCCCTTTTAGTCTAAAACACAATCTCTTGCCCTGAAACAGTGTTTAAGTTGAATATAAAGCTGTTTCATAGTGTTAAATAGGTAAAGAACAATTTGAAAGTAAAGACTCTTCTTATAATGCATTCCCTTTTAGTCTAAAACACAATCTCTTGCCCTGAAACAGTGTTTAAGGTGAATACAAAGCTGTTTCATAGTGTGAAAAAGGTAAAGAACAGAGTTTCAAAGTAAAGATTCTTCTTATAATGCATTCCCTTTTAGTCTAAAACACAATCTCTTGCCCTGAAACAGTGTTTAAGGTGAATACAAAGCTGTTTCATAGTGTGAAAAAGGTAAAGAACAGAGTTTCAAAGTAAAGTTCTTCTTATAATGCATTCCCTTTTAGTCTAAAACACAATCTCTTGCCCTGAAACAGTGTTTAAGTTGAATATAAAGCTGTTTCATAGTGTTAAATAGGTAAAGAACAGTTTGAAAGTAAAGACTCTTCTTATAATGCATTCCCTTTTAGTCTAAAACACAATCTCTTGCCCTGAAACAGTGTTTAAGGTGAATACAAAGCTGTTTCATAGTGTGAAAAAGGTAAAGAACAGAGTTTCAAAGTAAAGTTCTTCTTATAATGCATTCCCTTTTAGTCTAAAGCACAATCTCTTGCCCTGAAACAGTGTTTAAGGTTAATACAAAGCTGTTTCAGAGTGTGAAAAAGGTAAAGAACAGAGTTTCAAAGTAATGATTCTTCTTATAATGCATTCCCTTTTAGTCTAAAACACAATCTCTTGCCCTGAAACAGTGTTTAAGGTGAATACAAAGCTGTTTCATAGTGTGAAAAAGGTAAAGAACAGAGTTTCAAAGTAAAGTTCTTCTTATAATGCATTCCCTTTTAGTCTAAAACACAATCTCTTGCCCTGAAACAGTGTTTAAGTTGACTATAAAGCTGTTTCATAGTGTTAAAAAGGTAAAGAACAGAGTTTCAAAGTAAAGATTCTTCTTATAATGCATTCCCTTTTAGTCTAAAACACAATCTCTTGCCCTGAAACAGTGTTTAAGGTTAATACAAAGCTGTTTCATAGTGTGAAAAAGGTAAAGAACAGAGTTTCAAAGTAAAGATTCTTTTTATAATGCATTCCCTTTTAGTCTAAAACACAATCTCTTGCCCTGAAACAGTGTTTAAGTTGAATATAAAGCTGTTTCATCGTGTTAAATAGGTAAAGAACAGTTTGAAAGTAAAGACTCTTCTTATAATGCATTCCCTTTTAGTCTAAAACACAATCTCTTGCCCTGAAACAGTGTTTAAGGTGAATACAAAGCTGTTTCATAGTGTGAAAAAGGTAAAGAATAGAGTTTCAAAGTAAAGTTCTTCTTATAATGCATTCCCTTTTAGTCTAAAGCACAATCTCTTGCCCTGAAACAGTGTTTAAGGTTAATACAAAGCTGTTTCAGAGTGTGAAAAAGGTAAAGAACAGATTTTCAAAGTAAAGATTCTTCTTATAATGCATTCCCTTTTAGTCTAAAACACAATCTCTTGCCCTGAAACAGTGTTTAAGGTGAATACAAAGCTGTTTCATAGTGTGAAAAAGGTAAAGAACAGAGTTTCAAAGTAAAGTTCTTCTTATAATGCATTCCCTTTTAGTCTAAAACACAATCTCTTGCCCTGAAACAGTGTTTAAGTTGACTATAAAGCTGTTTCATAGTGTTAAAAAGGTAAAGAACAGAGTTTCAAAGTAAAGATTCTTCTTATAATGCATTCCCTTTTAGTCTAAAACACAATCTCTTGCCCTGAAACAGTGTTTAAGGTTAATACAAAGTTGTTTCATAGTGTGAAAAAGGTAAAGAACAGAGTTTCAAAGTAAAGATTCTTTTTATAATGCATTCCCTTTTAGTCTAAAACACAATCTCTTGCCCTGAAACAGTGTTTAAGTTGAATATAAAGCTGTTTCATAGTGTTAAATAGGTAAAGAACAGTTTGAAAGTAAAGACTCTTCTTATAATGCATTCCCTTTTAGTCTAAAACACAATCTCTTGCCCTGAAACAGTGTTTAAGGTGAATACAAAGCTGTTTCATAGTGTGAAAAAGGTAAAGAACAGAGTTTCAAAGCAAAGTTCTTCTTATAATGCATTCCCTTTTAGTCTAAAGCACAATCTCTTGCCCTGAAACATTGTTTAAGGTTAATACAAAGCTGTTTCAGAGTGTGAAAAAGGTAAAGAACAGAGTTTCAAAGTAAAGATTCTTCTTATAATGCATTCCCTTTTAGTCTAAAACACAATCTCTTGCCCTGAAACAGTGTTTAAGGTGAATACAAAGCTGTTTCATAGTGTGAAAAAGGTAAAGAACAGAGTTTCAAAGTTAAGTTCTTCTTATAATGCATTCCCTTTTAGTCTAAAACACAATCTCTTGCCCTGAAACAGTGTTTAAGTTGACTATAAAGCTGTTTCATAGTGTTAAAAAGGTAAAGAACAGAGTTTCAAAGTAAAGATTCTTCTTATAATGCATTCCCTTTTAGTCTAAAACACAATCTCTTGCCCTGAAACAGTGTTTAAGGTTAATACAAAGCTGTTTCATAGTGTGAAAAAGGTAAAGAACAGAGTTTCAAAGTAAAGATTCTTTTTATAATGCATTCCCTTTTAGTCTAAAACACAATCTCTTGCCCTGAAACAGTGTTTAAGTTGAATATAAAGCTGTTTCATAGTGTTAAATAGGTAAAGAACAGTTTGTAAGTAAAGACTCTTCTTATAATGCATTCCCTTTTAGTCTAAAACACAATCTCTTGCCCTGAAACAGTGTTTAAGGTTAATACAAAGCTGTTTCATAGTGTGAAAAAGGTAAAGAACAGTTTCAAAGTAAAGATTCTTCTTATAATGCATTCCCTTTTAGTCTAAAACACAATCTCTTGCCCTGAAACAGTGTTTAAGGTTAATACAAAGCTGTTTCATAGTGTGAAAAAGGTAAAGAACAGAGTTTCAAAGTAAAGATTCTTCTTATAATGCATTCCCTTTTAGTCTAAAACACAATCTCTTGCCCTGAAACAGTGTTTAAGCTGATTACAATGCATAGAAGCCCTGTTTCTTTGTGGTTAGAGGTGTACAAACAGAGTTGCAATTACTTTAAATTGTCATATAACAAACACCTTGTTTCTCCCCTGTATAAACTCTTTTCACTTGAAATATGTGTTTTCTTAGGATATTGTAAGTTGTTCAGTTTGGTTAAAAACAATATTTCTTGCTATGAAACTATGTATAACCCAATTATAATGCGTGGAAACGCTGCCTCCTTGTGGGTAGAGGTGTAAAAACAGAGTTGCAATTACTTTCAAGGGTCACATTAGAACCATGTTAAAACAACAAGTTATTCAGTTTGGTTAAAAACAAGATGTCTTGCTCTGAAACAGTGTTTAAGTTGAATATAAAGCTGTTTCATAGTATGAAAAAGGTAAAGAACAGAGTTTCAAAGTAAAGTTCTTCTTATAATGCATTCCCTTTTAGTCTAAAACACAATCTCTTGCCCTGAAACAGTGTTTAAGGTGAATACAAAGCTGTTTCATAGTGTGAAAAAGGTAAAGAACAGAGTTTCAAAGTAAAGATTCTTCTTATAATGCATTCCCTTTTAGTCTAAAACACAATCTCTTGCCCTGAAACAGTGTTTATGGTTAATACAAAGCTGTTTCAGAGTGTGAAAAAGTTAAAGAACAGAGTTTCAAAGTAAAGATTCTTCTTATAATGCATTCCCTTTTAGTCTAAAACACAATCTCTTGCCCTGAAACAGTGTTTAAGCTGATTACAATGCATAGAAGCCCTGTTTCTTTGTGGTTAGAGGTGTACAAACAGAGTTGCAATTACTTTAAATTGTCATATAACAAACACCTTGTTTCTCCCCTGTATAAACTCTTTTCACTTGAAATATGTGTTTTCTTAGGATATTGTAAGTTGTTCAGTTTGGTTAAAAACAATATTTCTTGCTATGAAACTATGTATAACCCAATTATAATGCGTGGAAAGGCTGCCTCCTTATGGGTAGAGGTGTAAAAACAGAGTTGCATTTACTTTCAAGGGTCACATTAGAACCATGTTAAAACAACAAGTTATTCAGTTTGGTTAAAAACAAGATGTCTTGCTCTGAAACAGTGTTTAAGTTGAATATAAAGCTGTTTCATAGTGTTAAAAAGGTAAAGAACAGAGTTTCAAAGTAAAGATTCTTCTTATAATGCATTCCCTTTTAGTCTAAAACACAATCTCTTGCCCTGAAACAGTGTTTAAGTTGAATATAAAGCTGTTTCATAGTGTTAAATAGGTAAAGAACAATTTGAAAGTAAAGACTCTTCTTATAATGCATTCCCTTTTAGTCTAAAACACAATCTCTTGCCCTGAAACAGTGTTTAAGGTGAATACAAAGCTGTTTCATAGTGTGAAAAAGGTAAAGAACAGAGTTTCAAAGTAAAGATTCTTCTTATAATGCATTCCCTTTTAGTCTAAAACACAATCTCTTGCCCTGAAACAGTGTTTAAGGTGAATACAAAGCTGTTTCATAGTGTGAAAAAGGTAAAGAACAGAGTTTCAAAGTAAAGTTCTTCTTATAATGCATTCCCTTTTAGTCTAAAACACAATCTCTTGCCCTGAAACAGTGTTTAAGTTGAATATAAAGCTGTTTCATAGTGTTAAATAGGTAAAGAACAGTTTGAAAGTAAAGACTCTTCTTATAATGCATTCCCTTTTAGTCTAAAACACAATCTCTTGCCCTGAAACAGTGTTTAAGGTGAATACAAAGCTGTTTCATAGTGTGAAAAAGGTAAAGAACAGAGTTTCAAAGTAAAGTTCTTCTTATAATGCATTCCCTTTTAGTCTAAAGCACAATCTCTTGCCCTGAAACAGTGTTTAAGGTTAATACAAAGCTGTTTCAGAGTGTGAAAAAGGTAAAGAACAGAGTTTCAAAGTAATGATTCTTCTTATAATGCATTCCCTTTTAGTCTAAAACACAATCTCTTGCCCTGAAACAGTGTTTAAGGTGAATACAAAGCTGTTTCATAGTGTGAAAAAGGTAAAGAACAGAGTTTCAAAGTAAAGTTCTTCTTATAATGCATTCCCTTTTAGTCTAAAACACAATCTCTTGCCCTGAAACAGTGTTTAAGTTGACTATAAAGCTGTTTCATAGTGTTAAAAAGGTAAAGAACAGAGTTTCAAAGTAAAGATTCTTCTTATAATGCATTCCCTTTTAGTCTAAAACACAATCTCTTGCCCTGAAACAGTGTTTAAGGTTAATACAAAGCTGTTTCATAGTGTGAAAAAGGTAAAGAACAGAGTTTCAAATTAAAGATTCTTTTTATAATGCATTCCCTTTTAGTCTAAAACACAATCTCTTGCCCTGAAACAGTGTTTAAGTTGAATATAAAGCTGTTTCATCGTGTTAAATAGGTAAAGAACAGTTTGAAAGTAAAGACTCTTCTTATAATGCATTCCCTTTTAGTCTAAAACACAATCTCTTGCCCTGAAACAGTGTTTAAGGTGAATACAAAGCTGTTTCATAGTGTGAAAAAGGTAAAGAATAGAGTTTCAAAGTAAAGTTCTTCTTATAATGCATTCCCTTTTAGTCTAAAGCACAATCTCTTGCCCTGAAACAGTGTTTAAGGTTAATACAAAGCTGTTTCAGAGTGTGAAAAAGGTAAAGAACAGATTTTCAAAGTAAAGATTCTTCTTATAATGCATTCCCTTTTAGTCTAAAACACAATCTCTTGCCCTGAAACAGTGTTTAAGGTGAATACAAAGCTGTTTCATAGTGTGAAAAAGGTAAAGAACAGAGTTTCAAAGTAAAGTTCTTCTTATAATGCATTCCCTTTTAGTCTAAAACACAATCTCTTGCCCTGAAACAGTGTTTAAGTTGACTATAAAGCTGTTTCATAGTGTTAAAAAGGTAAAGAACAGAGTTTCAAAGTAAAGATTCTTCTTATAATGCATTCCCTTTTAGTCTAAAACACAATCTCTTGCCCTGAAACAGTGTTTAAGGTTAATACAAAGTTGTTTCATAGTGTGAAAAAGGTAAAGAACAGAGTTTCAAAGTAAAGATTCTTTTTATAATGCATTCCCTTTTAGTCTAAAACACAATCTCTTGCCCTGAAACAGTGTTTAAGTTGAATATAAAGCTGTTTCATAGTGTTAAATAGGTAAAGAACAGTTTGAAAGTAAAGACTCTTCTTATAATGCATTCCCTTTTAGTCTAAAACACAATCTCTTGCCCTGAAACAGTGTTTAAGGTGAATACAAAGCTGTTTCATAGTGTGAAAAAGGTAAAGAACAGAGTTTCAAAGCAAAGTTCTTCTTATAATGCATTCCCTTTTAGTCTAAAGCACAATCTCTTGCCCTGAAACATTGTTTAAGGTTAATACAAAGCTGTTTCAGAGTGTGAAAAAGGTAAAGAACAGAGTTTCAAAGTAAAGATTCTTCTTATAATGCATTCCCTTTTAGTCTAAAACACAATCTCTTGCCCTGAAACAGTGTTTAAGGTGAATACAAAGCTGTTTCATAGTGTGAAAAAGGTAAAGAACAGAGTTTCAAAGTAAAGTTCTTCTTATAATGCATTCCCTTTTAGTCTAAAACACAATCTCTTGCCCTGAAACAGTGTTTAAGCTGATTACAATGCATAGAAGCCCTGTTTCTTTGTGGTTAGAGGTGTACAAACAGAGTTGCAATTACTTTAAATTGTCATATAACAAACACCTTGTTTCTCCCCTGTATAAACTCTTTTCACTTGAAATATGTGTTTTCTTAGGATATTGTAAGTTGTTCAGTTTGGTTAAAAACAATATTTCTTGCTATGAAACTATGTATAACCCAATTATAATGCGTGGAAACGCTGCCTCCTTGTGGGTAGAGGTGTAAAAACAGAGTTGCAATTACTTTCAAGGGTCACATTAGAACCATGTTAAAACAACAAGTTATTCAGTTTGGTTAAAAACAAGATGTCTTGCTCTGAAACAGTGTTTAAGTTGAATATAAAGCTGTTTCATAGTATGAAAAAGGTAAAGAACAGAGTTTCAAAGTAAAGTTCTTCTTATAATGCATTCCCTTTTAGTCTAAAACACAATCTCTTGCCCTGAAACAGTGTTTAAGGTGAATACAAAGCTGTTTCATAGTGTGAAAAAGGTAAAGAACAGAGTTTCAAAGTAAAGATTCTTCTTATAATGCATTCCCTTTTAGTCTAAAACACAATCTCTTGCCCTGAAACAGTGTTTATGGTTAATACAAAGCTGTTTCAGAGTGTGAAAAAGTTAAAGAACAGAGTTTCAAAGTAAAGATTCTTCTTATAATGCATTCCCTTTTAGTCTAAAACACAATCTCTTGCTCTGAAACAGTGTTTAAGCTGATTACAATGCATAGAAGCCCTGTTTCTTTGTGGTTAGAGGTGTACAAACAGAGTTGCAATTACTTTAAATTGTCATATAACAAACACCTTGTTTCTCCCCTGTATAAACTCTTTTCACTTGAAATATGTGTTTTCTTAGGATATTGTAAGTTGTTCAGTTTGGTTAAAAACAATATTTCTTGCTATGAAACTATGTATAACCCAATTATAATGCGTGGAAAGGCTGCCTCCTTATGGGTAGAGGTGTAAAAACAGAGTTGCATTTACTTTCAAGGGTCACATTAGAACCATGTTAAAACAACAAGTTATTCAGTTTGGTTAAAAACAAGATGTCTTGCTCTGAAACAGTGTTTAAGTTGAATATAAAGCTGTTTCATAGTGTTAAAAAGGTAAAGAACAGAGTTTCAAAGTAAAGATTCTTCTTATAATGCATTCCCTTTTAGTCTAAAACACAATCTCTTGCCCTGAAACAGTGTTTAAGTTGAATATAAAGCTGTTTCATAGTGTTAAATAGGTAAAGAACAATTTGAAAGTAAAGACTCTTCTTATAATGCATTCCCTTTTAGTCTAAAACACAATCTCTTGCCCTGAAACAGTGTTTAAGGTGAATACAAAGCTGTTTCATAGTGTGAAAAAGGTAAAGAACAGAGTTTCAAAGTAAAGATTCTTCTTATAATGCATTCCCTTTTAGTCTAAAACACAATCTCTTGCCCTGAAACAGTGTTTAAGGTGAATACAAAGCTGTTTCATAGTGTGAAAAAGGTAAAGAACAGAGTTTCAAAGTAAAGTTCTTCTTATAATGCATTCCCTTTTAGTCTAAAACACAATCTCTTGCCCTGAAACAGTGTTTAAGTTGAATATAAAGCTGTTTCATAGTGTTAAATAGGTAAAGAACAGTTTGAAAGTAAAGACTCTTCTTATAATGCATTCCCTTTTAGTCTAAAACACAATCTCTTGCCCTGAAACAGTGTTTAAGGTGAATACAAAGCTGTTTCATAGTGTGAAAAAGGTAAAGAACAGAGTTTCAAAGTAAAGTTCTTCTTATAATGCATTCCCTTTTAGTCTAAAGCACAATCTCTTGCCCTGAAACAGTGTTTAAGGTTAATACAAAGCTGTTTCAGAGTGTGAAAAAGGTAAAGAACAGAGTTTCAAAGTAATGATTCTTCTTATAATGCATTCCCTTTTAGTCTAAAACACAATCTCTTGCCCTGAAACAGTGTTTAAGGTGAATACAAAGCTGTTTCATAGTGTGAAAAAGGTAAAGAACAGAGTTTCAAAGTAAAGTTCTTCTTATAATGCATTCCCTTTTAGTCTAAAACACAATCTCTTGCCCTGAAACAGTGTTTAAGTTGACTATAAAGCTGTTTCATAGTGTTAAAAAGGTAAAGAACAGAGTTTCAAAGTAAAGATTCTTCTTATAATGCATTCCCTTTTAGTCTAAAACACAATCTCTTGCCCTGAAACAGTGTTTAAGGTTAATACAAAGCTGTTTCATAGTGTGAAAAAGGTAAAGAACAGAGTTTCAAATTAAAGATTCTTTTTATAATGCATTCCCTTTTAGTCTAAAACACAATCTCTTGCCCTGAAACAGTGTTTAAGTTGAATATAAAGCTGTTTCATCGTGTTAAATAGGTAAAGAACAGTTTGAAAGTAAAGACTCTTCTTATAATGCATTCCCTTTTAGTCTAAAACACAATCTCTTGCCCTGAAACAGTGTTTAAGGTGAATACAAAGCTGTTTCATAGTGTGAAAAAGGTAAAGAATAGAGTTTCAAAGTAAAGTTCTTCTTATAATGCATTCCCTTTTAGTCTAAAGCACAATCTCTTGCCCTGAAACAGTGTTTAAGGTTAATACAAAGCTGTTTCAGAGTGTGAAAAAGGTAAAGAACAGATTTTCAAAGTAAAGATTCTTCTTATAATGCATTCCCTTTTAGTCTAAAACACAATCTCTTGCCCTGAAACAGTGTTTAAGGTGAATACAAAGCTGTTTCATAGTGTGAAAAAGGTAAAGAACAGAGTTTCAAAGTAAAGTTCTTCTTATAATGCATTCCCTTTTAGTCTAAAACACAATCTCTTGCCCTGAAACAGTGTTTAAGTTGACTATAAAGCTGTTTCATAGTGTTAAAAAGGTAAAGAACAGAGTTTCAAAGTAAAGATTCTTCTTATAATGCATTCCCTTTTAGTCTAAAACACAATCTCTTGCCCTGAAACAGTGTTTAAGGTTAATACAAAGTTGTTTCATAGTGTGAAAAAGGTAAAGAACAGAGTTTCAAAGTAAAGATTCTTTTTATAATGCATTCCCTTTTAGTCTAAAACACAATCTCTTGCCCTGAAACAGTGTTTAAGTTGAATATAAAGCTGTTTCATAGTGTTAAATAGGTAAAGAACAGTTTGAAAGTAAAGACTCTTCTTATAATGCATTCCCTTTTAGTCTAAAACACAATCTCTTGCCCTGAAACAGTGTTTAAGGTGAATACAAAGCTGTTTCATAGTGTGAAAAAGGTAAAGAACAGAGTTTCAAAGCAAAGTTCTTCTTATAATGCATTCCCTTTTAGTCTAAAGCACAATCTCTTGCCCTGAAACATTGTTTAAGGTTAATACAAAGCTGTTTCAGAGTGTGAAAAAGGTAAAGAACAGAGTTTCAAAGTAAAGATTCTTCTTATAATGCATTCCCTTTTAGTCTAAAACACAATCTCTTGCCCTGAAACAGTGTTTAAGGTGAATACAAAGCTGTTTCATAGTGTGAAAAAGGTAAAGAACAGAGTTTCAAAGTAAAGTTCTTCTTATAATGCATTCCCTTTTAGTCTAAAACACAATCTCTTGCCCTGAAACAGTGTTTAAGTTGACTATAAAGCTGTTTCATAGTGTTAAAAAGGTAAAGAACAGAGTTTCAAAGTAAAGATTCTTCTTATAATGCATTCCCTTTTAGTCTAAAACACAATCTCTTGCCCTGAAACAGTGTTTAAGGTTAATACAAAGCTGTTTCATAGTGTGAAAAAGGTAAAGAACAGAGTTTCAAAGTAAAGATTCTTTTTATAATGCATTCCCTTTTAGTCTAAAACACAATCTCTTGCCCTGAAACTGTGTTTAAGTTGAATATAAAGCTGTTTCATAGTGTTAAATAGGTAAAGAACAGTTTGTAAGTAAAGACTCTTCTTATAATGCATTCCCTTTTAGTCTAAAACACAATCTCTTGCCCTGAAACAGTGTTTAAGGTTAATACAAAGCTGTTTCATAGTGTGAAAAAGGTAAAGAACAGTTTCAAAGTAAAGATTCTTCTTATAATGCATTCCCTTTTAGTCTAAAACACAATCTCTTGCCCTGAAACAGTGTTTAAGGTTAATACAAAGCTGTTTCATAGTGTGAAAAAGGTAAAGAACAGAGTTTCAAAGTAAAGATTCTTCTTATAATGCATTCCCTTTTAGTCTAAAACACAATCTCTTGCCCTGAAACAGTGTTTAAGCTGATTACAATGCATAGAAGCCCTGTTTCTTTGTGGTTAGAGGTGTACAAACAGAGTTGCAATTACTTTAAATTGTCATATAACAAACACCTTGTTTCTCCCCTGTATAAACTCTTTTCACTTGAAATATGTGTTTTCTTAGGATATTGTAAGTTGTTCAGTTTGGTTAAAAACAATATTTCTTGCTATGAAACTATGTATAACCCAATTATAATGCGTGGAAACGCTGCCTCCTTGTGGGTAGAGGTGTAAAAACAGAGTTGCAATTACTTTCAAGGGTCACATTAGAACCATGTTAAAACAACAAGTTATTCAGTTTGGTTAAAAACAAGATGTCTTGCTCTGAAACAGTGTTTAAGTTGAATATAAAGCTGTTTCATAGTATGAAAAAGGTAAAGAACAGAGTTTCAAAGTAAAGTTCTTCTTATAATGCATTCCCTTTTAGTCTAAAACACAATCTCTTGCCCTGAAACAGTGTTTAAGGTGAATACAAAGCTGTTTCATAGTGTGAAAAAGGTAAAGAACAGAGTTTCAAAGTAAAGATTCTTCTTATAATGCATTCCCTTTTAGTCTAAAACACAATCTCTTGCCCTGAAACAGTGTTTATGGTTAATACAAAGCTGTTTCAGAGTGTGAAAAAGTTAAAGAACAGAGTTTCAAAGTAAAGATTCTTCTTATAATGCATTCCCTTTTAGTCTAAAACACAATCTCTTGCCCTGAAACAGTGTTTAAGCTGATTACAATGCATAGAAGCCCTGTTTCTTTGTGGTTAGAGGTGTACAAACAGAGTTGCAATTACTTTAAATTGTCATATAACAAACACCTTGTTTCTCCCCTGTATAAACTCTTTTCACTTGAAATATGTGTTTTCTTAGGATATTGTAAGTTGTTCAGTTTGGTTAAAAACAATATTTCTTGCTATGAAACTATGTATAACCCAATTATAATGCGTGGAAAGGCTGCCTCCTTATGGGTAGAGGTGTAAAAACAGAGTTGCATTTACTTTCAAGGGTCACATTAGAACCATGTTAAAACAACAAGTTATTCAGTTTGGTTAAAAACAAGATGTCTTGCTCTGAAACAGTGTTTAAGTTGAATATAAAGCTGTTTCATAATGTTAAAAAGGTAAAGAACAGAGTTTCAAAGTAAAGATTCTTCTTATAATGCATTCCCTTTTAGTCTAAAACACAATCTCTTGCCCTGAAACAGTGTTTAAGTTGAATATAAAGCTGTTTCATAGTGTTAAATAGGTAAAGAACAATTTGAAAGTAAAGACTCTTCTTATAATGCATTCCCTTTTAGTCTAAAACACAATCTCTTGCCCTGAAACAGTGTTTAAGGTGAATACAAAGCTGTTTCATAGTGTGAAAAAGGTAAAGAACAGAGTTTCAAAGTAAAGATTCTTCTTATAATGCATTCCCTTTTAGTCTAAAACACAATCTCTTGCCCTGAAACAGTGTTTAAGGTGAATACAAAGCTGTTTCATAGTGTGAAAAAGGTAAAGAACAGAGTTTCAAAGTAAAGTTCTTCTTATAATGCATTCCCTTTTAGTCTAAAACACAATCTCTTGCCCTGAAACAGTGTTTAAGTTGAATATAAAGCTGTTTCATAGTGTTAAATAGGTAAAGAACAGTTTGAAAGTAAAGACTCTTCTTATAATGCATTCCCTTTTAGTCTAAAACACAATCTCTTGCCCTGAAACAGTGTTTAAGGTGAATACAAAGCTGTTTCATAGTGTGAAAAAGGTAAAGAACAGAGTTTCAAAGTAAAGTTCTTCTTATAATGCATTCCCTTTTAGTCTAAAGCACAATCTCTTGCCCTGAAACAGTGTTTAAGGTTAATACAAAGCTGTTTCAGAGTGTGAAAAAGGTAAAGAACAGAGTTTCAAAGTAATGATTCTTCTTATAATGCATTCCCTTTTAGTCTAAAACACAATCTCTTGCCCTGAAACAGTGTTTAAGGTGAATACAAAGCTGTTTCATAGTGTGAAAAAGGTAAAGAACAGAGTTTCAAAGTAAAGTTCTTCTTATAATGCATTCCCTTTTAGTCTAAAACACAATCTCTTGCCCTGAAACAGTGTTTAAGTCGACTATAAAGCTGTTTCATAGTGTTAAAAAGGTAAAGAACAGAGTTTCAAAGTAAAGATTCTTCTTATAATGCATTCCCTTTTAGTCTAAAACACAATCTCTTGCCCTGAAACAGTGTTTAAGGTTAATACAAAGCTGTTTCATAGTGTGAAAAAGGTAAAGAACAGAGTTTCAAATTAAAGATTCTTTTTATAATGCATTCCCTTTTAGTCTAAAACACAATCTCTTGCCCTGAAACAGTGTTTAAGTTGAATATAAAGCTGTTTCATCGTGTTAAATAGGTAAAGAACAGTTTGAAAGTAAAGACTCTTCTTATAATGCATTCCCTTTTAGTCTAAAACACAATCTCTTGCCCTGAAACAGTGTTTAAGGTGAATACAAAGCTGTTTCATAGTGTGAAAAAGGTAAAGAATAGAGTTTCAAAGTAAAGTTCTTCTTATAATGCATTCCCTTTTAGTCTAAAGCACAATCTCTTGCCCTGAAACAGTGTTTAAGGTTAATACAAAGCTGTTTCAGAGTGTGAAAAAGGTAAAGAACAGATTTTCAAAGTAAAGATTCTTCTTATAATGCATTCCCTTTTAGTCTAAAACACAATCTCTTGCCCTGAAACAGTGTTTAAGGTGAATACAAAGCTGTTTCATAGTGTGAAAAAGGTAAAGAACAGAGTTTCAAAGTAAAGTTCTTCTTATAATGCATTCCCTTTTAGTCTAAAACACAATCTCTTGCCCTGAAACAGTGTTTAAGTTGACTATAAAGCTGTTTCATAGTGTTAAAAAGGTAAAGAACAGAGTTTCAAAGTAAAGATTCTTCTTATAATGCATTCCCTTTTAGTCTAAAACACAATCTCTTGCCCTGAAACAGTGTTTAAGGTTAATACAAAGTTGTTTCATAGTGTGAAAAAGGTAAAGAACAGAGTTTCAAAGTAAAGATTCTTTTTATAATGCATTCCCTTTTAGTCTAAAACACAATCTCTTGCCCTGAAACAGTGTTTAAGTTGAATATAAAGCTGTTTCATAGTGTTAAATAGGTAAAGAACAGTTTGAAAGTAAAGACTCTTCTTATAATGCATTCCCTTTTAGTCTAAAACACAATCTCTTGCCCTGAAACAGTGTTTAAGGTGAATACAAAGCTGTTTCATAGTGTGAAAAAGGTAAAGAACAGAGTTTCAAAGCAAAGTTCTTCTTATAATGCATTCCCTTTTAGTCTAAAGCACAATCTCTTGCCCTGAAACATTGTTTAAGGTTAATACAAAGCTGTTTCAGAGTGTGAAAAAGGTAAAGAACAGAGTTTCAAAGTAAAGATTCTTCTTATAATGCATTCCCTTTTAGTCTAAAACACAATCTCTTGCCCTGAAACAGTGTTTAAGGTGAATACAAAGCTGTTTCATAGTGTGAAAAAGGTAAAGAACAGAGTTTCAAAGTAAAGTTCTTCTTATAATGCATTCCCTTTTAGTCTAAAACACAATCTCTTGCCCTGAAACAGTGTTTAAGTTGACTATAAAGCTGTTTCATAGTGTTAAAAAGGTAAAGAACAGAGTTTCAAAGTAAAGATTCTTCTTATAATGCATTCCCTTTTAGTCTAAAACACAATCTCTTGCCCTGAAACAGTGTTTAAGGTTAATACAAAGCTGTTTCATAGTGTGAAAAAGGTAAAGAACAGAGTTTCAAAGTAAAGATTCTTTTTATAATGCATTCCCTTTTAGTCTAAAACACAATCTCTTGCCCTGAAACAGTGTTTAAGTTGAATATAAAGCTGTTTCATAGTGTTAAATAGGTAAAGAACAGTTTGTAAGTAAAGACTCTTCTTATAATGCATTCCCTTTTAGTCTAAAACACAATCTCTTGCCCTGAAACAGTGTTTAAGGTTAATACAAAGCTGTTTCATAGTGTGAAAAAGGTAAAGAACAGTTTCAAAGTAAAGATTCTTCTTATAATGCATTCCCTTTTAGTCTAAAACACAATCTCTTGCCCTGAAACAGTGTTTAAGGTTAATACAAAGCTGTTTCATAGTGTGAAAAAGGTAAAGAACAGAGTTTCAAAGTAAAGATTCTTCTTATAATGCATTCCCTTTTAGTCTAAAACACAATCTCTTGCCCTGAAACAGTGTTTAAGCTGATTACAATGCATAGAAGCCCTGTTTCTTTGTGGTTAGAGGTGTACAAACAGAGTTGCAATTACTTTAAATTGTCATATAACAAACACCTTGTTTCTCCCCTGTATAAACTCTTTTCACTTGAAATATGTGTTTTCTTAGGATATTGTAAGTTGTTCAGTTTGGTTAAAAACAATATTTCTTGCTATGAAACTATGTATAACCCAATTATAATGCGTGGAAACGCTGCCTCCTTGTGGGTAGAGGTGTAAAAACAGAGTTGCAATTACTTTCAAGGGTCACATTAGAACCATGTTAAAACAACAAGTTATTCAGTTTGGTTAAAAACAAGATGTCTTGCTCTGAAACAGTGTTTAAGTTGAATATAAAGCTGTTTCATAGTATGAAAAAGGTAAAGAACAGAGTTTCAAAGTAAAGTTCTTCTTATAATGCATTCCCTTTTAGTCTAAAACACAATCTCTTGCCCTGAAACAGTGTTTAAGGTGAATACAAAGCTGTTTCATAGTGTGAAAAAGGTAAAGAACAGAGTTTCAAAGTAAAGATTCTTCTTATAATGCATTCCCTTTTAGTCTAAAACACAATCTCTTGCCCTGAAACAGTGTTTATGGTTAATACAAAGCTGTTTCAGAGTGTGAAAAAGTTAAAGAACAGAGTTTCAAAGTAAAGATTCTTCTTATAATGCATTCCCTTTTAGTCTAAAACACAATCTCTTGCCCTGAAACAGTGTTTAAGCTGATTACAATGCATAGAAGCCCTGTTTCTTTGTGGTTAGAGGTGTACAAACAGAGTTGCAATTACTTTAAATTGTCATATAACAAACACCTTGTTTCTCCCCTGTATAAACTCTTTTCACTTGAAATATGTGTTTTCTTAGGATATTGTAAGTTGTTCAGTTTGGTTAAAAACAATATTTCTTGCTATGAAACTATGTATAACCCAATTATAATGCGTGGAAAGGCTGCCTCCTTATGGGTAGAGGTGTAAAAACAGAGTAGCATTTACTTTCAAGGGTCACATTAGAACCATGTTAAAACAACAAGTTATTCAGTTTGGTTAAAAACAAGATGTCTTGCTCTGAAACAGTGTTTAAGTTGAATATAAAGCTGTTTCATAGTGTTAAAAAGGTAAAGAACAGAGTTTCAAAGTAAAGATTCTTCTTATAATGCATTCCCTTTTAGTCTAAAACACAATCTCTTGCCCTGAAACAGTGTTTAAGTTGAATATAAAGCTGTTTCATAGTGTTAAATAGGTAAAGAACAATTTGAAAGTAAAGACTCTTCTTATAATGCATTCCCTTTTAGTCTAAAACACAATCTCTTGCCCTGAAACAGTGTTTAAGGTGAATACAAAGCTGTTTCATAGTGTGAAAAAGGTAAAGAACAGAGTTTCAAAGTAAAGTTCTTCTTATAATGCATTCCCTTTTAGTCTAAAGCACAATCTCTTGCCCTGAAACAGTGTTTAAGGTTAATACAAAGCTGTTTCAGAGTGTGAAAAAGGTAAAGAACAGAGTTTCAAAGTAATGATTCTTCTTATAATGCATTCCCTTTTAGTCTAAAACACAATCTCTTGCCCTGAAACAGTGTTTAAGGTGAATACAAAGCTGTTTCATAGTGTGAAAAAGGTAAAGAACAGAGTTTCAAAGTAAAGTTCTTCTTATAATGCATTCCCTTTTAGTCTAAAACACAATCTCTTGCCCTGAAACAGTGTTTAAGTTGACTATAAAGCTGTTTCATAGTGTTAAAAAGGTAAAGAACAGAGTTTCAAAGTAAAGATTCTTCTTATAATGCATTCCCTTTTAGTCTAAAACACAATCTCTTGCCCTGAAACAGTGTTTAAGGTTAATACAAAGCTGTTTCATAGTGTGAAAAAGGTAAAGAACAGAGTTTCAAAGTAAAGATTCTTTTTATAATGCATTCCCTTTTAGTCTAAAACACAATCTCTTGCCCTGAAACAGTGTTTAAGTTGAATATAAAGCTGTTTCATCGTGTTAAATAGGTAAAGAACAGTTTGAAAGTAAAGACTCTTCTTATAATGCATTCCCTTTTAGTCTAAAACACAATCTCTTGCCCTGAAACAGTGTTTAAGGTTAATACAAAGCTGTTTCAGAGTGTGAAAAAGGTAAAGAACAGATTTTCAAAGTAAAGATTCTTCTTATAATGCATTCCCTTTTAGTCTAAAACACAATCTCTTGCCCTGAAACAGTGTTTAAGGTGAATACAAAGCTGTTTCATAGTGTGAAAAAGGTAAAGAACAGAGTTTCAAAGTAAAGTTCTTCTTATAATGCATTCCCTTTTAGTCTAAAACACAATCTCTTGCCCTGAAACAGTGTTTAAGTTGACTATAAAGCTGTTTCATAGTGTTAAAAAGGTAAAGAACAGAGTTTCAAAGTAAAGATTCTTCTTATAATGCATTCCCTTTTAGTCTAAAACACAATCTCTTGCCCTGAAACAGTGTTTAAGGTTAATACAAAGTTGTTTCATAGTGTGAAAAAGGTAAAGAACAGAGTTTCAAAGTAAAGATTCTTTTTATAATGCATTCCCTTTTAGTCTAAAACACAATCTCTTGCCCTGAAACAGTGTTTAAGTTGAATATAAAGCTGTTTCATAGTGTTAAATAGGTAAAGAACAGTTTGAAAGTAAAGACTCTTCTTATAATGCATTCCCTTTTAGTCTAAAACACAATCTCTTGCCCTGAAACAGTGTTTAAGTTGAATATAAAGCTGTTTCATAGTGTTAAATAGGTAAAGAACAATTTGAAAGTAAAGACTCTTCTTATAATGCATTCCCTTTTAGTCTAAAACACAATCTCTTGCCCTGAAACAGTGTTTAAGGTGAATACAAAGCTGTTTCATAGTGTGAAAAAGGTAAAGAACAGAGTTTCAAAGTAAAGATTCTTCTTATAATGCATTCCCTTTTAGTCTAAAACACAATCTCTTGCCCTGAAACAGTGTTTAAGGTGAATACAAAGCTGTTTCATAGTGTGAAAAAGGTAAAGAACAGAGTTTCAAAGTAAAGTTCTTCTTATAATGCATTCCCTTTTAGTCTAAAACACAATCTCTTGCCCTGAAACAGTGTTTAAGTTGAATATAAAGCTGTTTCATAGTGTTAAATAGGTAAAGAACAGTTTGAAAGTAAAGACTCTTCTTATAATGCATTCCCTTTTAGTCTAAAACACAATCTCTTGCCCTGAAACAGTGTTTAAGGTGAATACAAAGCTGTTTCATAGTGTGAAAAAGGTAAAGAACAGAGTTTCAAAGTAAAGATTCTTCTTATAATGCATTCCCTTTTAGTCTAAAACACAATCTCTTGCCCTGAAACAGTGTTTAAGGTGAATACAAAGCTGTTTCATAGTGTGAAAAAGGTAAAGAACAGAGTTTCAAAGTAAAGTTCTTCTTATAATGCATTCCCTTTTAGTCTAAAACACAATCTCTTGCCCTGAAACAGTGTTTAAGGTGAATACAAAGCTGTTTCATAGTGTGAAAAAGGTAAAGAACAGAGTTTCAAAGTAAAGATTCTTCTTATAATGCATTCCCTTTTAGTCTAAAACACAATCTCTTGCCCTGAAACAGTGTTTAAGGTGAATACAAAGCTGTTTCATAGTGTGAAAAAGGTAAAGAACAGAGTTTCAAAGTAAAGTTCTTCTTATAATGCATTCCCTTTTAGTCTAAAACACAATCTCTTGCCCTGAAACAGTGTTTAAGGTGAATACAAAGCTGTTTCATAGTGTGAAAAAGGTAAAGAACAGAATTTCAAAGTAAAGATTCTTCTTATAATGCATTCCCTTTTAGTCTAAAACACAATCTCTTGCCCTGAAACAGTGTTTAAGTTGACTATAAAGCTGTTTCATAGTGTTAAAAAGGTAAAGAACAGAGTTTCAAAGTAAAGAATCTTCTTATAATGCATTCCCTTTTAGTCTAAAACACAATCTCTTGCCCTTAAACAGTGTTTAAGGTTAATACAAAGCTGTTTCATAGTGTGAAAAAGGTAAAGAACAGAGTTTCAAAGTAAAGATTCTTTTTATAATGCATTCCCTTTTAGTCTAAAACACAATCTCTTGCCCTGAAACAGTGTTTAAGTTGAATATAAAGCTGTTTCATAGTGTTAAATAGGTAAAGAACAGTTTGAAAGTAAAGACTCTTCTTATAATGCATTCCCTTTTAGTCTAAAACACAATCTCTTGCCCTGAAACAGTGTTTAAGGTGAATACAAAGCTGTTTCATAGTGTGAAAAAGGTAAAGAACAGAGTTTCAAAGTAAAGTTCTTCTTATAATGCATTCCCTTTTAGTCTAAAGCACAATCTCTTGCCCTGAAACAGTGTTTAAGGTTAATACAAAGCTGTTTCAGAGTGTGAAAAAGGTAAAGAACAGAGTTTCAAAGTAAAGTTCTTCTTATAATGCATTCCCTTTTAGTCTAAAACACAATCTCTTGCCCTGAAACAGTGTTTAAGTTGACTATAAAGCTGTTTCATAGTGTTAAAAAGGTAAAGAACAGAGTTTCAAAGTAAAGATTCTTCTTATAATGCATTCCCTTTTAGTCTAAAACACAATCTCTTGCCCTGAAACAGTGTTTAAGGTTAATACAAAGCTGTTTCATAGTGTGAAAAAGGTAAAGAACAGAGTTTCAAAGTAAAGATTCTTTTTATAATGCATTCCCTTTTAGTCTAAAACACAATCTCTTGCCCTGAAACAGTGTTTAAGTTGAATATAAAGCTGTTTCATCGTGTTAAATAGGTAAAGAACAGTTTGAAAGTAAAGACTCTTCTTATAATGCATTCCCTTTTAGTCTAAAACACAATCTCTTGCCCTGAAACAGTGTTTAAGGTGAATACAAAGCTGTTTCATAGTGTGAAAAAGGTAAAGAACAGAGTTTCAAAGTAAAGTTCTTCTTATAATGCATTCCCTTTTAGTCTAAAGCACAATCTCTTGCCCTGAAACAGTGTTTAAGGTTAATACAAAGCTGTTTCAGAGTGTGAAAAAGGTAAAGAACAGAGTTTCAAAGTAATGATTCTTCTTATAATGCATTCCCTTTTAGTCTAAAACACAATCTCTTGCCCTGAAACAGTGTTTAAGGTGAATACAAAGCTGTTTCATAGTGTGAAAAAGGTAAAGAACAGAGTTTCAAAGTAAAGTTCTTCTTATAATGCATTCCCTTTTAGTCTAAAACACAATCTCTTGCCCTGAAACAGTGTTTAAGTTGACAATAAAGCTGTTTCATAGTGTTAAAAAGGTAAAGAACAGAGTTTCAAAGTAAAGTTCTTCTTATAATGCATTCCCTTTTAGTCTAAAGCACAATCTCTTGCCCTGAAACAGTGTTTAAGGTGAATACAAAGCTGTTTCATAGTGTGAAAAAGGTAAAGAACAGAGTTTCAAAGTAAAGTTCTTCTTATAATGCATTCCCTTTTAGTCTAAAACACAATCTCTTGCCCTGAAACAGTGTTTAAGGTGAATACAAAGCTGTTTCATAGTGTGAAAAAGGTAAAGAACAGAATTTCAAAGTAAAGATTCTTCTTATAATGCATTCCCTTTTAGTCTAAAACACAATCTCTTGCCCTGAAACAGTGTTTAAGTTGACTATAAAGCTGTTTCATAGTGTTAAAAAGGTAAAGAACAGAGTTTCAAAGTAAAGAATCTTCTTATAATGCATTCCCTTTTAGTCTAAAACACAATCTCTTGCCCTTAAACAGTGTTTAAGGTTAATACAAAGCTGTTTCATAGTGTGAAAAAGGTAAAGAACAGAGTTTCAAAGTAAAGATTCTTTTTATAATGCATTCCCTTTTAGTCTAAAACACAATCTCTTGCCCTGAAACAGTGTTTAAGTTGAATATAAAGCTGTTTCATAGTGTTAAATAGGTAAAGAACAGTTTGAAAGTAAAGACTCTTCTTATAATGCATTCCCTTTTAGTCTAAAACACAATCTCTTGCCCTGAAACAGTGTTTAAGGTGAATACAAAGCTGTTTCATAGTGTGAAAAAGGTAAAGAACAGAGTTTCAAAGTAAAGTTCTTCTTATAATGCATTCCCTTTTAGTCTAAAGCACAATCTCTTGCCCTGAAACAGTGTTTAAGGTTAATACAAAGCTGTTTCAGAGTGTGAAAAAGGTAAAGAACAGAGTTTCAAAGTAAAGTTCTTCTTATAATGCATTCCCTTTTAGTCTAAAACACAATCTCTTGCCCTGAAACAGTGTTTAAGTTGACTATAAAGCTGTTTCATAGTGTTAAAAAGGTAAAGAACAGAGTTTCAAAGTAAAGATTCTTCTTATAATGCATTCCCTTTTAGTCTAAAACACAATCTCTTGCCCTGAAACAGTGTTTAAGGTTAATACAAAGCTGTTTCATAGTGTGAAAAAGGTAAAGAACAGAGTTTCAAAGTAAAGATTCTTTTTATAATGCATTCCCTTTTAGTCTAAAACACAATCTCTTGCCCTGAAACAGTGTTTAAGTTGAATATAAAGCTGTTTCATCGTGTTAAATAGGTAAAGAACAGTTTGAAAGTAAAGACTCTTCTTATAATGCATTCCCTTTTAGTCTAAAACACAATCTCTTGCCCTGAAACAGTGTTTAAGGTGAATACAAAGCTGTTTCATAGTGTGAAAAAGGTAAAGAACAGAGTTTCAAAGTAAAGTTCTTCTTATAATGCATTCCCTTTTAGTCTAAAGCACAATCTCTTGCCCTGAAACAGTGTTTAAGGTTAATACAAAGCTGTTTCAGAGTGTGAAAAAGGTAAAGAACAGAGTTTCAAAGTAATGATTCTTCTTATAATGCATTCCCTTTTAGTCTAAAACACAATCTCTTGCCCTGAAACAGTGTTTAAGGTGAATACAAAGCTGTTTCATAGTGTGAAAAAGGTAAAGAACAGAGTTTCAAAGTAAAGTTCTTCTTATAATGCATTCCCTTTTAGTCTAAAACACAATCTCTTGCCCTGAAACAGTGTTTAAGTTGACAATAAAGCTGTTTCATAGTGTTAAAAAGGTAAAGAACAGAGTTTCAAAGTAAAGATTCTTCTTATAATGCATTCCCTTTTAGTCTAAAACACAATCTCTTGCCCTGAAACAGTGTTTAAGGTTAATACAAAGCTGTTTCATAGTGTGAAAAAGGTAAAGAACAGAGTTTCAAAGTAAAGATTCTTTTTATAATGCATTCCCTTTTAGTCTAAAACACAATCTCTTGCCCTGAAACAGTGTTTAAGTTGAATATAAAGCTGTTTCATCGTGTTAAATAGGTAAAGAACAGTTTGAAAGTAAAGACTCTTCTTATAATGCATTCCCTTTTAGTCTAAAACACAATCTCTTGCCCTGAAACAGTGTTTAAGGTGAATACAAAGCTGTTTCATAGTGTGAAAAAGGTAAAGAACAGAGTTTCAAAGTAAAGTTCTTCTTATAATGCATTCCCTTTTAGTCTAAAGCACAATCTCTTGCCCTGAAACAGTGTTTAAGGTTAATACAAAGCTGTTTCAGAGTGTGAAAAAGGTAAAGAACAGAGTTTCAAAGTAAAGATTCTTCTTATAATGCATTCCCTTTTAGTCTAAAACACAATCTCTTGCCCTGAAACAGTGTTTAAGGTGAATACAAAGCTGTTTCATAGTGTGAAAAAGGTAAAGAACAGTTTCAAAGTAAAGATTCTTCTTATAATGCATTCCCTTTTAGTCTAAAACACAATCTCTTGCCCTGAAACAGTGTTTAAGGTTAATACAAAGCTGTTTCATAGTGTGAAAAAGGTAAAGAACAGAGTTTCAAAGTAAAGATTCTTCTTATAATGCATTCCCTTTTAGTCTAAAACACAATCTCTTGCCCTGAAACAGTGTTTAAGGTTAATACAAAGCTGTTTCATAGTGTGAAAAAGGTAAAGAACAGAGTTTCAAAGTAAAGATTCTTCTTATAATGCATTCCCTTTTAGTCTAAAACACAATCTCTTGCCCTGAAACAGTGTTTAAGCTGATTACAATGCATAGAAGCCCTGTTTCTTTGTGGTTAGAGGTGTACAAACAGAGTTGCAATTACTTTAAATTGTCATATAACAAACACCTTGTTTCTCCCCTGTATAAACTCTTTTCACTTGAAATATGTGTTTTCTTAGGATATTGTAAGTTGTTCAGTTTGGTTAAAAACAATATTTCTTGCTATGAAACTATGTATAACCCAATTATAATGCGTGGAAACGCTGCCTCCTTGTGGGTAGAGGTGTAAAAACAGAGTTGCAATTACTTTCAAGGGTCACATTAGAACCATGTTAAAACAACAAGTTATTCAGTTTGGTTAAAAACAAGATGTCTTGCTCTGAAACAGTGTTTAAGTTGAATATAAAGCTGTTTCATAGTATGAAAAAGGTAAAGAACAGAGTTTCAAAGTAAAGTTCTTCTTATAATGCATTCCCTTTTAGTCTAAAACACAATCTCTTGCCCTGAAACAGTGTTTAAGGTGAATACAAAGCTGTTTCATAGTGTGAAAAAGGTAAAGAACAGAGTTTCAAAGTAAAGATTCTTCTTATAATGCATTCCCTTTTAGTCTAAAACACAATCTCTTGCCCTGAAACAGTGTTTATGGTTAATACAAAGCTGTTTCAGAGTGTGAAAAAGTTAAAGAACAGAGTTTCAAAGTAAAGATTCTTCTTATAATGCATTCCCTTTTAGTCTAAAACACAATCTCTTGCCCTGAAACAGTGTTTAAGTTGATTACAATGCATAGAAGCCCTGTTTCTTTGTGGTTAGAGGTGTACAAACAGAGTTGCAATTACTTTAAATTGTCATATAACAAACACCTTGTTTCTCCCCTGTATTAACTCTTTTCACTTGAAATATGTGTTTTCTTAGGATATTGTAAGTTGTTCAGTTTGGTTAAAAACAATATTTCTTGCTATGAAACTATGTATAACCCAATTATAATGCGTGGAAAGGCTGCCTCCTTATGGGTAGAGGTGTAAAAACAGAGTTGCATTTACTTTCAAGGGTCACATTAGAACCATGTTAAAACAACAAGTTATTCAGTTTGGTTAAAAACAAGATGTCTTGCTCTGAAACAGTGTTTAAGTTGAATATAAAGCTGTTTCATAGTGTTAAAAAGGTAAAGAACAGAGTTTCAAAGTAAAGATTCTTCTTATAATGCATTCCCTTTTAGTCTAAAACACAATCTCTTGCCCTGAAACAGTGTTTAAGTTGAATATAAAGCTGTTTCATAGTGTTAAATAGGTAAAGAACAATTTGAAAGTAAAGACTCTTCTTATAATGCATTCCCTTTTAGTCTAAAACACAATCTCTTGCCCTGAAACAGTGTTTAAGGTGAATACAAAGCTGTTTCATAGTGTGAAAAAGGTAAAGAACAGAGTTTCAAAGTAAAGATTCTTCTTATAATGCATTCCCTTTTAGTCTAAAACACAATCTCTTGCCCTGAAACAGTGTTTAAGGTGAATACAAAGCTGTTTCATAGTGTGAAAAAGGTAAAGAACAGAGTTTCAAAGTAAAGTTCTTCTTATAATGCATTCCCTTTTAGTCTAAAACACAATCTCTTGCCCTGAAACAGTGTTTAAGTTGAATATAAAGCTGTTTCATAGTGTTAAATAGGTAAAGAACAGTTTGAAAGTAAAGACTCTTCTTATAATGCATTCCCTTTTAGTCTAAAACACAATCTCTTGCCCTGAAACAGTGTTTAAGGTGAATACAAAGCTGTTTCATAGTGTGAAAAAGGTAAAGAACAGAGTTTCAAAGTAAAGTTCTTCTTATAATGCATTCCCTTTTAGTCTAAAGCACAATCTCTTGCCCTGAAACAGTGTTTAAGGTTAATACAAAGCTGTTTCAGAGTGTGAAAAAGTTAAAGAACAGAGTTTCAAAGTAAAGATTCTTCTTATAATTCATTCCCTTTTAGTCTAAAACACAATCTCTTTCCCTGAAACAGTGTTTAAGCTGATTACAATGCATAGAAGCCCTGTTTCTTTGTGGTTAGAGGTGTACAAACAGAGTTGCAATTACTTTAAATTGTCATATAACAAACACCTTGTTTCTCCCCTGTATAAACTCTTTTCACTTGAAATATGTGTTTTCTTAGGATATTGTAAGTTGTTCAGTTTGGTTAAAAACAATATTTCTTGCTATGAAACTATGTATAACCCAATTATAATGCGTGGAAAGGCTGCCTCCTTATGGGTAGAGGTGTAAAAACAGAGTTGCATTTACTTTCAAGGGTCACATTAGAACCATGTTAAAACAACAAGTTATTCAGTTTGGTTAAAAACAAGATGTCTTGCTCTGAAACAGTGTTTAAGTTGAATATAAAGCTGTTTCATAGTGTTAAAAAGGTAAAGAACAGAGTTTCAAAGTAAAGATTCTTCTTATAATGCATTCCCTTTTAGTCTAAAACACAATCTCTTGCCCTGAAACAGTGTTTAAGTTGAATATAAAGCTGTTTCATAGTGTTAAATAGGGAAAGAACAATTTGAAAGTAAAGACTCTTCTTATAATGCATTCCCTTTTAGTCTAAAACACAATCTCTTGCCCTGAAACAGTGTTTAAGGTGAATACAAAGCTGTTTCATAGTGTGAAAAAGGTAAAGAACAGAGTTTCAAAGTAAAGATTCTTCTTATAATGCATTCCCTTTTAGTCTAAAACACAATCTCTTGCCCTGAAACAGTGTTTAAGGTGAATACAAAGCTGTTTCATAGTGTGAAAAAGGTAAAGAACAGAGTTTCAAAGTAAAGTTCTTCTTATAATGCATTCCCTTTTAGTCTAAAACACAATCTCTTGCCCTGAAACAGTGTTTAAGTTGAATATAAAGCTGTTTCATAGTGTTAAATAGGTAAAGAACAGTTTGAAAGTAAAGACTCTTCTTATAATGCATTCCCTTTTAGTCTAAAACACAATCTCTTGCCCTGAAACAGTGTTTAAGGTGAATACAAAGCTGTTTCATAGTGTGAAAAAGGTAAAGAACAGAGTTTCAAAGTAAAGATTCTTCTTATAATGCATTCCCTTTTAGTCTAAAACACAATCTCTTGCCCTGAAACAGTGTTTAAGGTGAATACAAAGCTGTTTCATAGTGTGAAAAAGGTAAAGAACAGAGTTTCAAAGTAAAGTTCTTCTTATAATGCATTCCCTTTTAGTCTAAAACACAATCTCTTGCCCTGAAACAGTGTTTAAGGTGAATACAAAGCTGTTTCATAGTGTGAAAAAGGTAAAGAACAGAATTTCAAAGTAAAGATTCTTCTTATAATGCATTCCCTTTTAGTCTAAAACACAATCTCTTGCCCTGAAACAGTGTTTAAGTTGACTATAAAGCTGTTTCATAGTGTTAAAAAGGTAAAGAACAGAGTTTCAAAGTAAAGAATCTTCTTATAATGCATTCCCTTTTAGTCTAAAACACAATCTCTTGCCCTTAAACAGTGTTTAAGGTTAATACAAAGCTGTTTCATAGTGTGAAAAAGGTAAAGAACAGAGTTTCAAAGTAAAGATTCTTTTTATAATGCATTCCCTTTTAGTCTAAAACACAATCTCTTGCCCTGAAACAGTGTTTAAGTTGAATATAAAGCTGTTTCATAGTGTTAAATAGGTAAAGAACAGTTTGAAAGTAAAGACTCTTCTTATAATGCATTCCCTTTTAGTCTAAAACACAATCTCTTGCCCTGAAACAGTGTTTAAGGTGAATACAAAGCTGTTTCATAGTGTGAAAAAGGTAAAGAACAGAGTTTCAAAGTAAAGTTCTTCTTATAATGCATTCCCTTTTAGTCTAAAGCACAATCTCTTGCCCTGAAACAGTGTTTAAGGTTAATACAAAGCTGTTTCAGAGTGTGAAAAAGGTAAAGAACAGAGTTTCAAAGTAATGATTCTTCTTATAATGCATTCCCTTTTAGTCTAAAACACAATCTCTTGCCCTGAAACAGTGTTTAAGGTGAATACAAAGCTGTTTCATAGTGTGAAAAAGGTAAAGAACAGAGTTTCAAAGTAAAGTTCTTCTTATAATGCATTCCCTTTTAGTCTAAAACACAATCTCTTGCCCTGAAACAGTGTTTAAGTTGACTATAAAGCTGTTTCATAGTGTTAAAAAGGTAAAGAACAGAGTTTCAAAGTAAAGATTCTTCTTATAATGCATTCCCTTTTAGTCTAAAACACAATCTCTTGCCCTGAAACAGTGTTTAAGGTTAATACAAAGCTGTTTCATAGTGTGAAAAAGGTAAAGAACAGAGTTTCAAAGTAAAGATTCTTTTTATAATGCATTCCCTTTTAGTCTAAAACACAATCTCTTGCCCTGAAACAGTGTTTAAGTTGAATATAAAGCTGTTTCATCGTGTTAAATAGGTAAAGAACAGTTTGAAAGTAAAGACTCTTCTTATAATGCATTCCCTTTTAGTCTAAAACACAATCTCTTGCCCTGAAACAGTGTTTAAGGTGAATACAAAGCTGTTTCATAGTGTGAAAAAGGTAAAGAACAGAGTTTCAAAGTAAAGTTCTTCTTATAATGCATTCCCTTTTAGTCTAAAGCACAATCTCTTGCCCTGAAACAGTGTTTAAGGTTAATACAAAGCTGTTTCAGAGTGTGAAAAAGGTAAAGAACAGAGTTTCAAAGTAAAGATTCTTCTTATAATGCATTCCCTTTTAGTCTAAAACACAATCTCTTGCCCTGAAACAGTGTTTAAGGTGAATACAAAGCTGTTTCATAGTGTGAAAAAGGTAAAGAACAGTTTCAAAGTAAAGATTCTTCTTATAATGCATTCCCTTTTAGTCTAAAACACAATCTCTTGCCCTGAAACAGTGTTTAAGGTTAAATACAAAGCTGTTTCATAGTGTGAAAAAGGTAAAGAACAGAGTTTCAAAGTAAAGATTCTTCTTATAATGCATTCCCTTTTAGTCTAAAACACAATCTCTTGCCCTGAAACAGTGTTTAAGCTGATTACAATGCATAGAAGCCCTGTTTCTTTGTGGTTAGAGGTGTACAAACAGAGTTGCAATTACTTTAAATTGTCATATAACAAACACCTTGTTTCTCCCCTGTATAAACTCTTTTCACTTGAAATATGTGTTTTCTTAGGATATTGTAAGTTGTTCAGTTTGGTTAAAAACAATATTTCTTGCTATGAAACTATGTATAACCCAATTATAATGCGTGGAAACGCTGCCTCCTTGTGGGTAGAGGTGTAAAAACAGAGTTGCAATTACTTTCAAGGGTCACATTAGAACCATGTTAAAACAACAAGTTATTCAGTTTGGTTAAAAACAAGATGTCTTGCTCTGAAACAGTGTTTAAGTTGAATATAAAGCTGTTTCATAGTATGAAAAAGGTAAAGAACAGAGTTTCAAAGTAAAGTTCTTCTTATAATGCATTCCCTTTTAGTCTAAAACACAATCTCTTGCCCTGAAACAGTGTTTAAGGTGAATACAAAGCTGTTTCATAGTGTGAAAAAGGTAAAGAACAGAGTTTCAAAGTAAAGATTCTTCTTATAATGCATTCCCTTTTAGTCTAAAACACAATCTCTTGCCCTGAAACAGTGTTTATGGTTAATACAAAGCTGTTTCAGAGTGTGAAAAAGTTAAAGAACAGAGTTTCAAAGTAAAGATTCTTCTTATAATGCATTCCCTTTTAGTCTAAAACACAATCTCTTGCCCTGAAACAGTGTTTAAGCTGATTACAATGCATAGAAGCCCTGTTTCTTTGTGGTTAGAGGTGTACAAACAGAGTTGCAATTACTTTAAATTGTCATATAACAAACACCTTGTTTCTCCCCTGTATTAACTCTTTTCACTTGAAATATGTGTTTTCTTAGGATATTGTAAGTTGTTCAGTTTGGTTAAAAACAATATTTCTTGCTATGAAACTATGTATAACCCAATTATAATGCGTGGAAAGGCTGCCTCCTTATGGGTAGAGGTGTAAAAACAGAGTTGCATTTACTTTCAAGGGTCACATTAGAACCATGTTAAAACAACAAGTTATTCAGTTTGGTTAAAAACAAGATGTCTTGCTCTGAAACAGTGTTTAAGTTGAATATAAAGCTGTTTCATAGTGTTAAAAAGGTAAAGAACAGAGTTTCAAAGTAAAGATTCTTCTTATAATGCATTCCCTTTTAGTCTAAAACACAATCTCTTGCCCTGAAACAGTGTTTAAGTTGAATATAAAGCTGTTTCATAGTGTTAAATAGGTAAAGAACAATTTGAAAGTAAAGACTCTTCTTATAATGCATTCCCTTTTAGTCTAAAACACAATCTCTTGCCCTGAAACAGTGTTTAAGGTGAATACAAAGCTGTTTCATAGTGTGAAAAAGGTAAAGAACAGAGTTTCAAAGTAAAGATTCTTCTTATAATGCATTCCCTTTTAGTCTAAAACACAATCTCTTGCCCTGAAACAGTGTTTAAGGTGAATACAAAGCTGTTTCATAGTGTGAAAAAGGTAAAGAACAGAGTTTCAAAGTAAAGTTCTTCTTATAATGCATTCCCTTTTAGTCTAAAACACAATCTCTTGCCCTGAAACAGTGTTTAAGTTGAATATAAAGCTGTTTCATAGTGTTAAATAGGTAAAGAACAGTTTGAAAGTAAAGACTCTTCTTATAATGCATTCCCTTTTAGTCTAAAACACAATCTCTTGCCCTGAAACAGTGTTTAAGGTGAATACAAAGCTGTTTCATAGTGTGAAAAAGGTAAAGAACAGAGTTTCAAAGTAAAGTTCTTCTTATAATGCATTCCCTTTTAGTCTAAAGCACAATCTCTTGCCCTGAAACAGTGTTTAAGGTTAATACAAAGCTGTTTCAGAGTGTGAAAAAGGTAAAGAACAGAGTTTCAAAGTAATGATTCTTCTTATAATGCATTCCCTTTTAGTCTAAAACACAATCTCTTGCCCTGAAACAGTGTTTAAGGTGAATACAAAGCTGTTTCATAGTGTGAAAAAGGTAAAGAACAGAGTTTCAAAGTAAAGTTCTTCTTATAATGCATTCCCTTTTAGTCTAAAACACAATCTCTTGCCCTGAAACAGTGTTTAAGTTGACTATAAAGCTGTTTCATAGTGTTAAAAAGGTAAAGAACAGAGTTTCAAAGTAAAGATTCTTCTTATAATGCATTCCCTTTTAGTCTAAAACACAATCTCTTGCCCTGAAACAGTGTTTAAGGTTAATACAAAGCTGTTTCATAGTGTGAAAAAGGTAAAGAACAGAGTTTCAAAGTAAAGATTCTTTTTATAATGCATTCCCTTTTAGTCTAAAACACAATCTCTTGCCCTGAAACAGTGTTTAAGTTGAATATAAAGCTGTTTCATCGTGTTAAATAGGTAAAGAACAGTTTGAAAGTAAAGACTCTTCTTATAATGCATTCCCTTTTAGTCTAAAACACAATCTCTTGCCCTGAAACAGTGTTTAAGGTGAATACAAAGCTGTTTCATAGTGTGAAAAAGGTAAAGAACAGAGTTTCAAAGTAAAGTTCTTCTTATAATGCATTCCCTTTTAGTCTAAAGCACAATCTCTTGCCCTGAAACAGTGTTTAAGGTTAATACAAAGCTGTTTCAGAGTGTGAAAAAGGTAAAGAACAGAGTTTCAAAGTAAAGATTCTTCTTATAATGCATTCCCTTTTAGTCTAAAACACAATCTCTTGCCCTGAAACAGTGTTTAAGGTGAATACAAAGCTGTTTCATAGTGTGAAAAAGGTAAAGAACAGTTTCAAAGTAAAGATTCTTCTTATAATGCATTCCCTTTTAGTCTAAAACACAATCTCTTGCCCTGAAACAGTGTTTAAGGTTAATACAAAGCTGTTTCATAGTGTGAAAAAGGTAAAGAACAGAGTTTCAAAGTAAAGATTCTTCTTATAATGCATTCCCTTTTAGTCTAAAACACAATCTCTTGCCCTGAAACTGTGTTTAAGCTGATTACAATGCATAGAAGCCCTGTTTCTTTGTGGTTAGAGGTGTACAAACAGAGTTGCAATTACTTTAAATTGTCATATAACAAACACCTTGTTTCTCCCCTGTATAAACTCTTTTCACTTGAAATATGTGTTTTCTTATGATATTGTAAGTTGTTCAGTTTGGTTAAAAACAATATTTCTTGCTATGAAACTATGTATAACCCAATTATAATGCGTGGAAACGCTGCCTCCTTGTGGGTAGAGGTGTAAAAACAGAGTTGCAATTACTTTCAAGGGTCACATTAGAACCATGTTAAAACAACAAGTTATTCAGTTTGGTTAAAAACAAGATGTCTTGCTCTGAAACAGTGTTTAAGTTGAATATAAAGCTGTTTCATAGTGTGAAAAAGGTAAAGAACAGAGTTTCAAAGTAAAGTTCTTCTTATAATGCATTCCCTTTTAGTCTAAAGCACAATCTCTTGCCCTGAAACAGTGTTTAAGGTGAATACAAAGCTGTTTCATAGTGTGAAAAAGGTAAAGAACAGAGTTTCAAAGTAAAGATTCTTCTTATAATGCATTCCCTTTTAGTCTAAAACACAATCTCTTGCCCTGAAACAGTGTTTAAGGTGAATACAAAGCTGTTTCATAGTGTGAAAAAGGTAAAGAACAGAGTTTCAAAGTAAAGATTCTTCTTATAATGCATTCCCTTTTAGTCTAAAACACAATCTCTTGCCCTGAAACAGTGTTTATGGTTAATACAAAGCTGTTTCAGAGTGTGAAAAAGGTAAAGAACAGAGTTTCAAAGTAAAGATTCTTCTTATAATGCATTCCCTTTTAGTCTAAAACACAATCTCTTGCCCTGAAACAGTGTTTAAGGTGAATACAAAGCTGGTTCATAGTGTGAAAAAGGTAAAGAACAGAGTTTCAAAGTAAAGTTCTTCTTATAATGCATTCCCTTTTAGTCTAAAACACAATCTCTTGCCCTGAAACAGTGTTTAAGTTGACTATAAAGCTGTTTCATAGTGTTAAAAAGGTAAAGAACAGAGTTTCAAAGTAAAGAATCTTCTTATAATGCATTCCCTTTTAGTCTAAAACACAATCTCTTGCCCTTAAACAGTGTTTAAGGTTAATACAAAGCTGTTTCATAGTGTGAAAAAGGTAAAGAACAGAGTTTCAAAGTAAAGATTCTTTTTATAATGCATTCCCTTTTAGTCTAAAACACAATCTCTTGCCCTGAAACAGTGTTTAAGTTGAATATAAAGCTGTTTCATAGTGTTAAATAGGTAAAGAACAGTTTGAAAGTAAAGACTCTTCTTATAATGCATTCCCTTTTAGTCTAAAACACAATCTCTTGCCCTGAAACAGTGTTTAAGGTGAATACAAAGCTGTTTCATAGTGTGAAAAAGGTAAAGAACAGAGTTTCAAAGTAAAGTTCTTCTTATAATGCATTCCCTTTTAGTCTAAAGCACAATCTCTTGCCCTGAAACAGTGTTTAAGGTTAATACAAAGCTGTTTCAGAGTGTGAAAAAGGTAAAGCACAGAGTTTCAAAGTAAAGATTCTTCTTATAATGCATTCCCTTTTAGTCTAAAACACAATCTCTTGCCCTGAAACAGTGTTTAAGGTGAATACAAAGCTGTTTCATAGTGTGAAAAAGGTAAAGAACAGAGTTTCAAAGTAAAGTTCTTCTTATAATGCATTCCCTTTTAGTCTAAAACACAATCTCTTGCCCTGAAACAGTGTTTAAGTTGACTATAAAGCTGTTTCATAGTGTTAAAAAGGTAAAGAACAGAGTTTCAAAGTAAAGATTCTTCTTATAATGCATTCCCTTTTAGTCTAAAACACAATCTCTTGCCCTGAAACTGTGTTTAAGCTGATTACAATGCATAGAAGCCCTGTTTCTTTGTGGTTAGAGGTGTACAAACAGAGTTGCAATTACTTTAAATTGTCATATAACAAACACCTTGTTTCTCCCCTGTATAAACTCTTTTCACTTGAAATATGTGTTTTCTTATGATATTGTAAGTTGTTCAGTTTGGTTAAAAACAATATTTCTTGCTATGAAACTATGTATAACCCAATTATAATGCGTGGAAACGCTGCCTCCTTGTGGGTAGAGGTGTAAAAACAGAGTTGCAATTACTTTCAAGGGTCACATTAGAACCATGTTAAAACAACAAGTTATTCAGTTTGGTTAAAAACAAGATGTCTTGCTCTGAAACAGTGTTTAAGTTGAATATAAAGCTGTTTCATAGTGTGAAAAAGGTAAAGAACAGAGTTTCAAAGTAAAGTTCTTCTTATAATGCATTCCCTTTTACTCTAAAGCACAATCTCTTGCCCTGAAACAGTGTTTAAGGTGAATACAAAGCTGTTTCATAGTGTGAAAAAGGTAAAGAACAGAGTTTCAAAGTAAAGATTCTTCTTATAATGCATTCCCTTTTAGTCTAAAACACAATCTCTTGCCCTGAAACAGTGTTTAAGGTGAATACAAAGCTGTTTCATAGTGTGAAAAAGGTAAAGAACAGAGTTTCAAAGTAAAGATTCTTCTTATTATGCATTCCCTTTTAGTCTAAAACACAATCTCTTGCCCTGAAACAGTGTTTATGGTTAATACAAAGCTGTTTCAGAGTGTGAAAAAGGTAAAGAACAGAGTTTCAAAGTAAAGATTCTTCTTATAATGCATTCCCTTTTAGTCTAAAACACAATCTCTTGCCCTGAAACAGTGTTTAAGGTGAATACAAAGCTGTTTCATAGTGTGAAAAAGGTAAAGAACAGAGTTTCAAAGTAAAGATTCTTCTTATAATGCATTCCCTTTTAGTCTAAAGCACAATCTCTTGCCCTGAAACAGTGTTTAAGCTGATTACAATGCATAGAAGCCCTGTTTCTTTGTGGTTAGATGTGTACAAACAGAGTTGCAATTACTTTAAATTGTCATATAACAAACACCTTGTTTCTCCCCTGTATAAACTCTTTTCACTTGAAATATGTGTTTTCTTAGGATATTGTAAGTTGTTCAGTTTGGTTAAAAACAATATTTCTTGCTATGAAACTATGTATAACCCAATTATAATGCGTGGAAAGGCTGCCTCCTTATGGGTAGAGGTGTAAAAACAGAGTTGCATTTACTTTCAAGGGTCACATTAGAACCATGTTAAAACAACAAGTTATTCAGTTTGGTTAAAAACAAGATGTCTTACTCTGAAACAGTGTTTAAGTTGAATATAAAGCTGTTTCATAGTGTTAAATAGGTAAAGAACAATTTGAAAGTAAAGACTCTTCTTATAATGCATTCCCTTTTAGTCTAAAACACAATCTCTTGCCCTGAAACAGTGTTTAAGGTGAATACAAAGCTGTTTCAGAGTGTGAAAAAGGTAAAGAACAGAGTTTCAAAGTAAAGATTCTTCTTATAATGCATTCCCTTTTAGTCTAAAACACAATCTCTTGCCCTGAAACAGTGTTTAAGGTGAATACAAAGCTGTTTCATAGTGTGAAAAAGGTAAAGAACAGAGTTTCAAAGTAAAGATTCTTCTTATAGTGCATTCCCTTTTAGTCTAAAACACAATCTCTTGCCCTGAAACAGTGTTTAAGGTGAATACAAAGCTGTTTCATAGTGTGAAAAAGGTAAAGAACAGAATTTCAAAGTAAAGATTCTTCTTATAATGCATTCCCTTTTAGTCTAAAGCACAATCTCTTGCCCTGAAACAGTGTTTAAGTTGACTATAAAGCTGTTTCATAGTGTTAAAAAGGTAAAGAACAGAGTTTCAAACTAAAGAATCTTCTTATAATGCATTCCCTTTTAGTCTAAAACACAATCTCTTGCCCTGAAACAGTGTTTAAGGTTAATACAAAGCTGTTTCATAGTGTGAAAAAGGTAAAGAACAGAGTTTCAAAGTAAAGATTCTTTTTATAATGCATTCCCTTTTAGTCTAAAACACAATCTCTTACCCTGAAACAGTGTTTAAGTTGAATATAAAGCTGTTTCATAGTGTTAAATAGGTAAAGAACAGTTTGAAAGTAAAGACTCTTCTTATAATGCATTCCCTTTTAGTCTAAAGCACAATCTCTTGCCCTGAAACAGTGTTTAAGGTGAATACAAAGCTGTTTCATAGTGTGAAAAAGGTAAAGAACAGAGTTTCAAAGCAAAGTTCTTCTAATAATGCATTCCCTTTTAGTCTAAAGCACAATCTCTTGCCCTGAAACAGTGTTTAAGGTTAATACAAAGCTGTTTCAGAGTGTGAAAAAGGTAAAGAACAGAGTTTCAAAGTAAAGATTCTTCTTATAATGCATTCCCTTTTAGTCTAAAACACAATCTCTTGCCCTGAAACAGTGTTTAAGGTGAATACAAAGCTGTTTCATAGTGTGAAAAAGGTAAAGAACAGAGTTTCAAAGAAAAGTTCTTCTTATAATGCATTCCCTTTTAGTCTAAAACACAATCTCTTGCCCTGAAACAATGTTTAAGTTGACTATAAAGCTGTTTCATAGTGTTAAAAAGGTAAAGAACAGAGTTTCAAAGTAAAGATTCTTCTTATAATGCATTCCCTTTTAGTCTAAAACACAATCTGTTGCCCTGAAACAGTGTTTAAGGTTAATACAAAGCTGTTTCATAGTGTGAAAAAGGTAAAGAACAGAGTTTCAAAGTAAAGATTCTTTTTATAATGCATTCCCTTTTAGTCTAAAACACAATCTCTTGCCCTGAAACAGTGTTTAAGTTGAATATAAAGCTGTTTCATAGTGTTAAATAGGTAAAGAACAGTTTGAAAGTAAAGACTCTTCTTATAATGCATTCCCTTTTAGTCTAAAACACAATCTCTTGCCCTGAAACAGTGTTTAAGGTGAATACAAAGCTGTTTCATAGTGTGAAAAAGGTAAAGAACAGAGTTTCAAAGCAAAGTTCTTCTTATAATGCATTCCCTTTTAGTCTAAAGCACAATCTCTTGCCCTGAAACAGTGTTTAAGGTGAATACAAAGCTGTTTCATAGTGTGAAAAAGGTAAAGAACAGAGTTTCAAAGCAAAGTTCTTCTTATAATGCATTCCCTTTTAGTCTAAAGCACAATCTCTTGCCCTGAAACAGTGTTTAAGGTTAATACAAAGCTGTTTCAGAGTGTGAAAAAGGTAAAGAACAGAGTTTCAAAGTAAAGATTCTTCTTATAATGCATTCCCTTTTAGTCTAAAACACAATCTCTTGCCCTGAAACAGTGTTTAAGGTGAATACAAAGCTGTTTCATAGTGTGAAAAAGGTAAAGAACAGAGTTTCAAAGTAAAGTTCTTCTTATAATGCATTCCCTTTTAGTCTAAAACACAATCTCTTGCCCTGAAACAGTGTTTAAGTTGACTATAAAGCTGTTTCATAGTGTTAAAAAGGTAAAGAACAGTTTCAAAGTAAAGATTCTTCTTATAATGCATTCCCTTTTAGTCTAAAACACAATCTCTTGCCCTGAAACAGTGTTTAAGGTTAATACAAAGCTGTTTCATAGTGTGAAAAAGGTAAAGAACAGAGTTTCAAAGTAAAGATTCTTTTTATAATGCATTCCCTTTTAGTCTAAAACACAATCTCTTGCCCTGAAACAGTGTTTAAGTTGAATATAAAGCTGTTTCATCGTGTTAAATAGGTAAAGAACAGTTTGAAAGTAAAGACTCTTCTTATAATGCATTCCCTTTTAGTCTAAAACACAATCTCTTGCCCTGAAACAGTGTTTAAGGTGAATACAAAACTGTTTCAAAGTGTGAAAAAGGTAAAGAACAGAGTTTCAAAGTAAAGTTCTTCTTATAATGCATTCCCTTTTAGTCTAAAGCACAATCTCTTGCCCTGAAACAGTCTTTAAGGTTAATACAAAGCTGTTTCAGAGTGTGAAAAAGGTAAAGAACAGAGTTTCAAAGTAAAGATTCTTCTTATAATGCATTCCCTTTTAGTCTAAAACACAATCTCTTGCCCTGAAACAGTGTTTAAGGTGAATACAAAGCTGTTTCATAGTGTGAAAAAGGTAAAGAACAGAGTTTCAAAGTAAAGATTCTTCTTATAATGCATTCCCTTTTAGTCTAAAACACAATCTCTTGCCCTGAAACAGTGTTTAAGGTTAATACAAAGCTGTTTCATAGTGTGAAAAAGGTAAAGAACAGAGTTTCAAAGTAAAGATTCTTCTTATAATGCATTCCCTTTTAGTCTAAAACACAATCTCTTGCCCTGAAACAGTGTTTAAGGTTAATACAAAGCTGTTTCAGAGTGTGAAAAAGGTAAAGAACAGAGTTTCAAAGTAAAGATTCTTCTTATAATGCATTCCCTTTTAGTCTAAAACACAATCTCTTGCCCTGAAACAGTGTTTAAGGCTAATACAAAGCTGTTTCATAGTGTGAAAAAGGTAAAGAACAGTTTCAAAGTAAAGATTCTTCTTATAATGCATTCCCTTTTAGTCTAAAACACAATCTCTTGCCCTGAAACAGTGTTTAAGGTGAATACAAAGCTGTTTCATAGTGTGAAAAAGGTAAAGAACAGAGTTTCAAAGTAAAGATTCTTCTTATAATGCATTCCCTTTTAGTCTAAAACACAATCTCTTGCCCTGAAACAGTGTTTAAGTTGAATATAAAGCTGTTTCATAGTGTTAAAAAGGTAAAGAACAGAGTTTCAAAGTAAAGATTCTTCTTATAATGCATTCCCTTTTAGTCTAAAACACAATCTCTTGCCCTGAAACAGTGTTTAAGGTTAATACAAAGCTGTTTCATAGTGTGAAAAAGGTAAAGAACAGAGTTTCAAAGTAAAGATTCTTTTTATAATGCATTCCCTTTTAGTCTAAAACACAATCTCTTGCCCTGAAACAGTGTTTAAGTTGAATATAAAGCTGTTTCATAGTGTTAAATAGGTAAAGAACAGTTTGAAAGTAAAGACTCTTCTTATAATGCATTCCCTTTTAGTCTAAAACACAATCTCTTGCCCTGAAACAGTGTTTAAGGTGAATACAAAGCTGTTTCATAGTGTGAAAAAGGTAAAGAACAGAGTTTCAAAGTAAAGATTCTTCTTATAATGCATTCCCTTTTAGTCTAAAACACAATCTCTTGCCCTGAAACAGTGTTTAAGGTTAATACAAAGCTGTTTCATAGTGTGAAAAAGGTAAAGAACAGAGTTTCAAAGTAAAGATTCTTCTTATAATGCATTCCCTTTTAGTCTAAAACACAATCTCTTGCCCTGAAACAGTGTTTAAGCTGATTACAATGCATAGAAGCCCTGTTTCTTTGTGGTTAGAGGTGTACAAACAGAGTTGCAATTACTTTAAATTGTCATATAACAAACACCTTGTTTCTCCCCTGTATAAACTCTTTTCACTTGAAATATGTGTTTTCTTAGGATATTGTAAGTTGTTCAGTTTGGTTAAAAACAATATTTCTTGCTATGAAACTATGTATAACCCAATTATAATGCGTGGAAACGCTGCCTCCTTGTGGGTAGAGGTGTAAAAACAGAGTTGCAATTACTTTCAAGGGTCACATTAGAACCATGTTAAAACAACAAGTTATTCAGTTTGGTTAAAAACAAGATGTCTTGCTCTGAAACAGTGTTTAAGTTGAATATAAAGCTGTTTCATAGTATGAAAAAGGTAAAGAACAGAGTTTCAAAGTAAAGTTCTTCTTATAATGCATTCCCTTTTAGTCTAAAACACAATCTCTTGCCCTGAAACAGTGTTTAAGGTGAATACAAAGCTGTTTCATAGTGTGAAAAAGGTAAAGAACAGAGTTTCAAAGTAAAGATTCTTCTTATAATGCATTCCCTTTTAGTCTAAAACACAATCTCTTGCCCTGAAACAGTGTTTATGGTTAATACAAAGCTGTTTCAGAGTGTGAAAAAGTTAAAGAACAGAGTTTCAAAGTAAAGATTCTTCTTATAATGCATTCCCTTTTAGTCTAAAACACAATCTCTTGCCCTGAAACAGTGTTTAAGCTGATTACAATGCATAGAAGCCCTGTTTCTTTGTGGTTAGAGGTGTACAAACAGAGTTGCAATTACTTTAAATTGTCATATAACAAACACCTTGTTTCTCCCCTGTATTAACTCTTTTCACTTGAAATATGTGTTTTCTTAGGATATTGTAAGTTGTTCAGTTTGGTTAAAAACAATATTTCTTGCTATGAAACTATGTATAACCCAATTATAATGCGTGGAAAGGCTGCCTCCTTATGGGTAGAGGTGTAAAAACAGAGTTGCATTTACTTTCAAGGGTCACATTAGAACCATGTTAAAACAACAAGTTATTCAGTTTGGTTAAAAACAAGATGTCTTGCTCTGAAACAGTGTTTAAGTTGAATATAAAGCTGTTTCATAGTGTTAAAAAGGTAAAGAACAGAGTTTCAAAGTAAAGATTCTTCTTATAATGCATTCCCTTTTAGTCTAAAACACAATCTCTTGCCCTGAAACAGTGTTTAAGTTGAATATAAAGCTGTTTCATAGTGTTAAATAGGTAAAGAACAATTTGAAAGTAAAGACTCTTCTTATAATGCATTCCCTTTTAGTCTAAAACACAATCTCTTGCCCTGAAACAGTGTTTAAGGTGAATACAAAGCTGTTTCATAGTGTGAAAAAGGTAAAGAACAGAGTTTCAAAGTAAAGATTCTTCTTATAATGCATTCCCTTTTAGTCTAAAACACAATCTCTTGCCCTGAAACAGTGTTTAAGGTGAATACAAAGCTGTTTCATAGTGTGAAAAAGGTAAAGAACAGAGTTTCAAAGTAAAGTTCTTCTTATAATGCATTCCCTTTTAGTCTAAAACACAATCTCTTGCCCTGAAACAGTGTTTAAGTTGAATATAAAGCTGTTTCATAGTGTTAAATAGGTAAAGAACAGTTTGAAAGTAAAGACTCTTCTTATAATGCATTCCCTTTTAGTCTAAAACACAATCTCTTGCCCTGAAACAGTGTTTAAGGTTAATACAAAGCTGTTTCATAGTGTGAAAAAGGTAAAGAACAGAGTTTCAAAGTAAAGTTCTTCTTATAATGCATTCCCTTTTAGTGTAAAGCACAATCTCTTGCCCTGAAACAGTGTTTAAGGTTAATACAAAGCTGTTTCAGAGTGTGAAAAAGGTAAAGAACAGAGTTTCAAAGTAATGATTCTTCTTATAATGCATTCCCTTTTAGTCTAAAACACAATCTCTTGCCCTGAAACAGTGTTTAAGGTGAATACAAAGCTGTTTCATAGTGTGAAAAAGGTAAAGAACAGAGTTTCAAAGTAAAGTTCTTCTTATAATGCATTCCCTTTTAGTCTAAAACACAATCTCTTGCCCTGAAACAGTGTTTAAGTTGACTATAAAGCTGTTTCATAGTGTTAAAAAGGTAAAGAACAGAGTTTCAAAGTAAAGATTCTTCTTATAATGCATTCCCTTTTAGTCTAAAACACAATCTCTTGCCCTGAAACAGTGTTTAAGGTTAATACAAAGCTGTTTCATAGTGTGAAAAAGGTAAAGAACAGAGTTTCAAAGTAAAGATTCTTTTTATAATGCATTCCCTTTTAGTCTAAAACACAATCTCTTGCCCTGAAACAGTGTTTAAGTTGAATATAAAGCTGTTTCATCGTGTTAAATAGGTAAAGAACAGTTTGAAAGTAAAGACTCTTCTTATAATGCATTCCCTTTTAGTCTAAAACACAATCTCTTGCCCTGAAACAGTGTTTAAGGTGAATACAAAGCTGTTTCATAGTGTGAAAAAGGTAAAGAACAGAGTTTCAAAGTAAAGTTCTTCTTATAATGCATTCCCTTTTAGTCTAAAGCACAATCTCTTGCCCTGAAACAGTGTTTAAGGTTAATACAAAGCTGTTTCAGAGTGTGAAAAAGGTAAAGAACAGAGTTTCAAAGTAAAGATTCTTCTTATAATGCATTCCCTTTTAGTCTAAAACACAATCTCTTGCCCTGAAACAGTGTTTAAGGTGAATACAAAGCTGTTTCATAGTGTGAAAAAGGTAAAGAACAGTTTCAAAGTAAAGATTCTTCTTATAATGCATTCCCTTTTAGTCTAAAACACAATCTCTTGCCCTGAAACAGTGTTTAAGGTTAATACAAAGCTGTTTCATAGTGTGAAAAAGGTAAAGAACAGAGTTTCAAAGTAAAGATTCTTCTTATAATGCATTCCCTTTTAGTCTAAAACACAATCTCTTGCCCTGAAACTGTGTTTAAGCTGATTACAATGCATAGAAGCCCTGTTTCTTTGTGGTTAGAGGTGTACAAACAGAGTTGCAATTACTTTAAATTGTCATATAACAAACACCTTGTTTCTCCCCTGTATAAACTCTTTTCACTTGAAATATGTGTTTTCTTATGATATTGTAAGTTGTTCAGTTTGGTTAAAAACAATATTTCTTGCTATGAAACTATGTATAACCCAATTATAATGCGTGGAAACGCTGCCTCCTTGTGGGTAGAGGTGTAAAAACAGAGTTGCAATTACTTTCAAGGGTCACATTAGAACCATGTTAAAACAACAAGTTATTCAGTTTGGTTAAAAACAAGATGTCTTGCTCTGAAACAGTGTTTAAGTTGAATATAAAGCTGTTTCATAGTGTGAAAAAGGTAAAGAACAGAGTTTCAAAGTAAAGTTCTTCTTATAATGCATTCCCTTTTAGTCTAAAGCACAATCTCTTGCCCTGAAACAGTGTTTAAGGTGAATACAAAGCTGTTTCATAGTGTGAAAAAGGTAAAGAACAGAGTTTCAAAGTAAAGATTCTTCTTATAATGCATTCCCTTTTAGTCTAAAACACAATCTCTTGCCCTGAAACAGTGTTTAAGGTGAATACAAAGCTGTTTCATAGTGTGAAAAAGGTAAAGAACAGAGTTTCAAAGTAAAGATTCTTCTTATAATGCATTCCCTTTTAGTCTAAAACACAATCTCTTGCCCTGAAACAGTGTTTATGGTTAATACAAAGCTGTTTCAGAGTGTGAAAAAGGTAAAGAACAGAGTTTCAAAGTAAAGATTCTTCTTATAATGCATTCCCTTTTAGTCTAAAACACAATCTCTTGCCCTGAAACAGTGTTTAAGTTGAATATAAAGCTGTTTCATAGTGTTAAATAGGTAAAGAACAGTTTGAAAGTAAAGACTCTTCTTATAATGCATTCCCTTTTAGTCTAAAACACAATCTCTTGCCCTGAAACAGTGTTTAAGGTGAATACAAAGCTGTTTCATAGTGTGAAAAAGGTAAAGAACAGAGTTTCAAAGTAAAGTTCTTCTTATAATGCATTCCCTTTTAGTCTAAAGCACAATCTCTTGCCCTGAAACAGTGTTTAAGGTTAATACAAAGCTGTTTCAGAGTGTGAAAAAGGTAAAGCACAGAGTTTCAAAGTAAAGATTCTTCTTATAATGCATTCCCTTTTAGTCTAAAACACAATCTCTTGCCCTGAAACAGTGTTTAAGGTGAATACAAAGCTGTTTCATAGTGTGAAAAAGGTAAAGAACAGAGTTTCAAAGTAAAGTTCTTCTTATAATGCATTCCCTTTTAGTCTAAAACACAATCTCTTGCCCTGAAACAGTGTTTAAGTTGACTATAAAGCTGTTTCATAGTGTTAAAAAGGTAAAGAACAGAGTTTCAAAGTAAAGATTCTTCTTATAATGCATTCCCTTTTAGTCTAAAACACAATCTCTTGCCCTGAAACTGTGTTTAAGCTGATTACAATGCATAGAAGCCCTGTTTCTTTGTGGTTAGAGGTGTACAAACAGAGTTGCAATTACTTTAAATTGTCATATAACAAACACCTTGTTTCTCCCCTGTATAAACTCTTTTCACTTGAAATATGTGTTTTCTTATGATATTGTAAGTTGTTCAGTTTGGTTAAAAACAATATTTCTTGCTATGAAACTATGTATAACCCAATTATAATGCGTGGAAACGCTGCCTCCTTGTGGGTAGAGGTGTAAAAACAGAGTTGCAATTACTTTCAAGGGTCACATTAGAACCATGTTAAAACAACAAGTTATTCAGTTTGGTTAAAAACAAGATGTCTTGCTCTGAAACAGTGTTTAAGTTGAATATAAAGCTGTTTCATAGTGTGAAAAAGGTAAAGAACAGAGTTTCAAAGTAAAGTTCTTCTTATAATGCATTCCCTTTTACTCTAAAGCACAATCTCTTGCCCTGAAACAGTGTTTAAGGTGAATACAAAGCTGTTTCATAGTGTGAAAAAGGTAAAGAACAGAGTTTCAAAGTAAAGATTCTTCTTATAATGCATTCCCTTTTAGTCTAAAACACAATCTCTTGCCCTGAAACAGTGTTTAAGGTGAATACAAAGCTGTTTCATAGTGTGAAAAAGGTAAAGAACAGAGTTTCAAAGTAAAGATTCTTCTTATTATGCATTCCCTTTTAGTCTAAAACACAATCTCTTGCCCTGAAACAGTGTTTATGGTTAATACAAAGCTGTTTCAGAGTGTGAAAAAGGTAAAGAACAGAGTTTCAAAGTAAAGATTCTTCTTATAATGCATTCCCTTTTAGTCTAAAACACAATCTCTTGCCCTGAAACAGTGTTTAAGGTGAATACAAAGCTGTTTCATAGTGTGAAAAAGGTAAAGAACAGAGTTTCAAAGTAAAGATTCTTCTTATAATGCATTCCCTTTTAGTCTAAAGCACAATCTCTTGCCCTGAAACAGTGTTTAAGCTGATTACAATGCATAGAAGCCCTGTTTCTTTGTGGTTAGATGTGTACAAACAGAGTTGCAATTACTTTAAATTGTCATATAACAAACACCTTGTTTCTCCCCTGTATAAACTCTTTTCACTTGAAATATGTGTTTTCTTAGGATATTGTAAGTTGTTCAGTTTGGTTAAAAACAATATTTCTTGCTATGAAACTATGTATAACCCAATTATAATGCGTGGAAAGGCTGCCTCCTTATGGGTAGAGGTGTAAAAACAGAGTTGCATTTACTTTCAAGGGTCACATTAGAACCATGTTAAAACAACAAGTTATTCAGTTTGGTTAAAAACAAGATGTCTTACTCTGAAACAGTGTTTAAGTTGAATATAAAGCTGTTTCATAGTGTTAAATAGGTAAAGAACAATTTGAAAGTAAAGACTCTTCTTATAATGCATTCCCTTTTAGTCTAAAACACAATCTCTTGCCCTGAAACAGTGTTTAAGGTGAATACAAAGCTGTTTCAGAGTGTGAAAAAGGTAAAGAACAGAGTTTCAAAGTAAAGATTCTTCTTATAATGCATTCCCTTTTAGTCTAAAACACAATCTCTTGCCCTGAAACAGTGTTTAAGGTGAATACAAAGCTGTTTCATAGTGTGAAAAAGGTAAAGAACAGAGTTTCAAAGTAAAGATTCTTCTTATAGTGCATTCCCTTTTAGTCTAAAACACAATCTCTTGCCCTGAAACAGTGTTTAAGGTGAATACAAAGCTGTTTCATAGTGTGAAAAAGGTAAAGAACAGAATTTCAAAGTAAAGATTCTTCTTATAATGCATTCCCTTTTAGTCTAAAGCACAATCTCTTGCCCTGAAACAGTGTTTAAGTTGACTATAAAGCTGTTTCATAGTGTTAAAAAGGTAAAGAACAGAGTTTCAAAGTAAAGAATCTTCTTATAATGCATTCCCTTTTAGTCTAAAACACAATCTCTTGCCCTGAAACAGTGTTTAAGGTTAATACAAAGCTGTTTCATAGTGTGAAAAAGGTAAAGAACAGAGTTTCAAAGTAAAGATTCTTTTTATAATGCATTCCCTTTTAGTCTAAAACACAGTCTCTTACCCTGAAACAGTGTTTAAGTTGAATATAAAGCTGTTTCATAGTGTTAAATAGGTAAAGAACAGTTTGAAAGTAAAGACTCTTCTTATAATGCATTCCCTTTTAGTCTAAAGCACAATCTCTTGCCCTGAAACAGTGTTTAAGGTGAATACAAAGCTGTTTCATAGTGTGAAAAAGGTAAAGAACAGAGTTTCAAAGCAAAGTTCTTCTAATAATGCATTCCCTTTTAGTCTAAAGCACAATCTCTTGCCCTGAAACAGTGTTTAAGGTTAATACAAAGCTGTTTCAGAGTGTGAAAAAGGTAAAGAACAGAGTTTCAAAGTAAAGATTCTTCTTATAGTGCATTCCCTTTTAGTCTAAAACACAATCTCTTGCCCTGAAACAGTGTTTAAGGTGAATACAAAGCTGTTTCATAGTGTGAAAAAGGTAAAGAACAGAATTTCAAAGTAAAGATTCTTCTTATAATGCATTCCCTTTTAGTCTAAAGCACAATCTCTTGCCCTGAAACAGTGTTTAAGTTGACTATAAAGCTGTTTCATAGTGTTAAAAAGGTAAAGAACAGAGTTTCAAAGTAAAGAATCTTCTTATAATGCATTCCCTTTTAGTCTAAAACACAATCTCTTGCCCTGAAACAGTGTTTAAGGTTAATACAAAGCTGTTTCATAGTGTGAAAAAGGTAAAGAACAGAGTTTCAAAGTAAAGATTCTTTTTATAATGCATTCCCTTTTAGTCTAAAACACAGTCTCTTACCCTGAAACAGTGTTTAAGTTGAATATAAAGCTGTTTCATAGTGTTAAATAGGTAAAGAACAGTTTGAAAGTAAAGACTCTTCTTATAATGCATTCCCTTTTAGTCTAAAGCACAATCTCTTGCCCTGAAACAGTGTTTAAGGTGAATACAAAGCTGTTTCATAGTGTGAAAAAGGTAAAGAACAGAGTTTCAAAGCAAAGTTCTTCTAATAATGCATTCCCTTTTAGTCTAAAGCACAATCTCTTGCCCTGAAACAGTGTTTAAGGTTAATACAAAGCTGTTTCAGAGTGTGAAAAAGGTAAAGAACAGAGTTTCAAAGTAAAGATTCTTCTTATAATGCATTCCCTTTTAGTCTAAAACACAATCTCTTGCCCTGAAACAGTGTTTAAGGTGAATACAAAGCTGTTTCATAGTGTGAAAAAGGTAAAGAACAGAGTTTCAAAGAAAAGTTCTTCTTATAATGCATTCCCTTTTAGTCTAAAACACAATCTCTTGCCCTGAAACAATGTTTAAGTTGACTATAAAGCTGTTTCATAGTGTTAAAAAGGTAAAGAACAGAGTTTCAAAGTAAAGATTCTTCTTATAATGCATTCCCTTTTAGTCTAAAACACAATCTGTTGCCCTGAAACAGTGTTTAAGGTTAATACAAAGCTGTTTCATAGTGTGAAAAAGGTAAAGAACAGAGTTTCAAAGTAAAGATTCTTTTTATAATGCATTCCCTTTTAGTCTAAAACACAATCTCTTGCCCTGAAACAGTGTTTAAGTTGAATATAAAGCTGTTTCATAGTGTTAAATAGGTAAAGAACAGTTTGAAAGTAAAGACTCTTCTTATAATGCATTCCCTTTTAGTCTAAAACACAATCTCTTGCCCTGAAACAGTGTTTAAGGTGAATACAAAGCTGTTTCATAGTGTGAAAAAGGTAAAGAACAGAGTTTCAAAGCAAAGTTCTTCTTATAATGCATTCCCTTTTAGTCTAAAGCACAATCTCTTGCCCTGAAACAGTGTTTAAGGTGAATACAAAGCTGTTTCATAGTGTGAAAAAGGTAAAGAACAGAGTTTCAAAGCAAAGTTCTTCTTATAATGCATTCCCTTTTAGTCTAAAGCACAATCTCTTGCCCTGAAACAGTGTTTAAGGTTAATACAAAGCTGTTTCAGAGTGTGAAAAAGGTAAAGAACAGAGTTTCAAAGTAAAGATTCTTCTTATAATGCATTCCCTTTTAGTCTAAAACACAATCTCTTGCCCTGAAACAGTGTTTAAGGTGAATACAAAGCTGTTTCATAGTGTGAAAAAGGTAAAGAACAGAGTTTCAAAGTAAAGTTCTTCTTATAATGCATTCCCTTTTAGTCTAAAACACAATCTCTTGCCCTGAAACAGTGTTTAAGTTGACTATAAAGCTGTTTCATAGTGTTAAAAAGGTAAAGAACAGTTTCAAAGTAAAGATTCTTCTTATAATGCATTCCCTTTTAGTCTAAAACACAATCTCTTGCCCTGAAACAGTGTTTAAGGTGAATACAAAGCTGTTTCATAGTGTGAAAAAGGTAAAGAACAGAGTTTCAAAGTAAAGATTCTTTTTATAATGCATTCCCTTTTAGTCTAAAACACAATCTCTTGCCCTGAAACAGTGTTTAAGTTGAATATAAAGCTGTTTCATCGTGTTAAATAGGTAAAGAACAGTTTGAAAGTAAAGACTCTTCTTATAATGCATTCCCTTTTAGTCTAAAACACAATCTCTTGCCCTGAAACAGTGTTTAAGGTGAATACAAAACTGTTTCATAGTGTGAAAAAGGTAAAGAACAGAGTTTCAAAGTAAAGTTCTTCTTATAATGCATTCCCTTTTAGTCTAAAGCACAATCTCTTGCCCTGAAACAGTCTTTAAGGTTAATACAAAGCTGTTTCAGAGTGTGAAAAAGGTAAAGAACAGAGTTTCAAAGTAAAGATTCTTCTTATAATGCATTCCCTTTTAGTCTAAAACACAATCTCTTGCCCTGAAACAGTGTTTAAGGTGAATACAAAGCTGTTTCATAGTGTGAAAAAGGTAAAGAACAGTTTCAAAGTAAAGATTCTTCTTATAATGCATTCCCTTTTAGTCTAAAACACAATCTCTTGCCCTGAAACAGTGTTTAAGGTTAATACAAAGCTGTTTCATAGTGTGAAAAAGGTAAAGAACAGAGTTTCAAAGTAAAGATTCTTCTTATAATGCATTCCCTTTTAGTCTAAAACACAATCTCTTGCCCTGAAACTGTGTTTAAGCTGATTACAATGCATAGAAGCCCTGTTTCTTTGTGGTTAGAGGTGTACAAACAGAGTTGCAATTACTTTAAATTGTCATATAACAAACACCTTGTTTCTCCCCTGTATAAACTCTTTTCACTTGAAATATGTGTTTTCTTATGATATTGTAAGTTGTTCAGTTTGGTTAAAAACAATATTTCTTGCTATGAAACTATGTATAACCCAATTATAATGCGTGGAAACGCTGCCTCCTTGTGGGTAGAGGTGTAAAAACAGAGTTGCAATTACTTTCAAGGGTCACATTAGAACCATGTTAAAACAACAAGTTATTCAGTTTGGTTAAAAACAAGATGTCGCTCTGAAACAGTGTTTAAGTTGAATATAAAGCTGTTTCATAGTGTGAAAAAGGTAAAGAACAGAGTTTCAAAGTAAAGTTCTTCTTATAATGCATTCCCTTTTAGTCTAAAAAACAATCTCTTGCCCTGAAACTGTGTTTAAGCTGATTACAATGCATAGAAGCCCTGTTTCTTTGTGGTTAGAGGTGTACAAACAGAGTTGCAATTACTTTAAATTGTCATATAACAAACACCTTGTTTCTCCCCTGTATAAACTCTTTTCACTTGAAATATGTGTTTTCTTATGATATTGTAAGTTGTTCAGTTTGGTTAAAAACAATATTTCTTGCTATGAAACTATGTATAACCCAATTATAATGCGTGGAAACGCTGCCTCCTTGTGGGTAGAGGTGTAAAAACAGAGTTGCAATTACTTTCAAGGGTCACATTAGAACCATGTTAAAACAACAAGTTATTCAGTTTGGTTAAAAACAAGATGTCGCTCTGAAACAGTGTTTAAGGTTAATACAAAGCTGTTTCATAGTGTGAAAAAGGTAAAGAACAGAGTTTCAAAGTAAAGATTCTTTTTATAATGCATTCCCTTTTAGTCTAAAACACAATCTCTTGCCCTGAAACAGTGTTTAAGTTGAATATAAAGCTGTTTCATAGTGTTAAATAGGTAAAGAACAGTTTGAAAGTAAAGACTCTTCTTATAATGCATTCCCTTTTAGTCTAAAACACAATCTCTTGCCCTGAAACAGTGTTTAAGGTTAATACAAAGCTGTTTCATAGTGTGAAAAAGGTAAAGAACAGAGTTTCAAAGTAAAGATTCTTCTTATAATGCATTCCCTTTTAGTCTAAAACACAATCTCTTGCCCTGAAACTGTGTTTAAGCTGATTACAATGCATAGAAGCCCTGTTTCTTTGTGGTTAGAGGTGTACAAACAGAGTTGCAATTACTTTAAATTGTCATATAACAAACACCTTGTTTCTCCCCTGTATAAACTCTTTTCACTTGAAATATGTGTTTTCTTATGATATTGTAAGTTGTTCAGTTTGGTTAAAAACAATATTTCTTGCTATGAAACTATGTATAACCCAATTATAATGCGTGGAAACGCTGCCTCCTTGTGGGTAGAGGTGTAAAAACAGAGTTGCAATTACTTTCAAGGGTCACATTAGAACCATGTTAAAACAACAAGTTATTCAGTTTGGTTAAAAACAAGATGTCGCTCTGAAACAGTGTTTAAGGTTAATACAAAGCTGTTTCATAGTGTGAAAAAGGTAAAGAACAGAGTTTCAAAGTAAAGATTCTTTTTATAATGCATTCCCTTTTAGTCTAAAACACAATCTCTTGCCCTGAAACAGTGTTTAAGTTGAATATAAAGCTGTTTCATAGTGTTAAATAGGTAAAGAACAGTTTGAAAGTAAAGACTCTTCTTATAATGCATTCCCTTTTAGTCTAAAACACAATCTCTTGCCCTGAAACAGTGTTTAAGGTGAATACAAAGCTGTTTCATAGTGTGAAAAAGGTAAAGAACAGAGTTTCAAAGCAAAGTTCTTCTTATAATGCATTCCCTTTTAGTCTAAAGCACAATCTCTTGCCCTGAAACAGTGTTTAAGGTGAATATAAAGCTGTTTCATAGTGTGAAAAAGGTAAAGAACAGAGTTTCAAAGCAAAGTTCTTCTTATAATGCATTCCCTTTTAGTCTAAAGCACAATCTCTTGCCCTGAAACAGTGTTTAAGGTTAATACAAAGCTGTTTCAGAGTGTGAAAAAGGTAAAGAACAGAGTTTCAAAGTAAAGATTCTTCTTATAATGCATTCCCTTTTAGTCTAAAACACAATCTCTTGCCCTGAAACAGTGTTTAAGGTGAATACAAAGCTGTTTCATAGTGTGAAAAAGGTAAAGAACAGAGTTTCAAAGTAAAGTTCTTCTTATAATGCATTCCCTTTTAGTCTAAAACACAATCTCTTGCCCTGAAACAGTGTTTAAGTTGACTATAAAGCTGTTTCATAGTGTTAAAAAGGTAAAGAACAGTTTCAAAGTAAAGATTCTTCTTATAATGCATTCCCTTTTAGTCTAAAACACAATCTCTTGCCCTGAAACAGTGTTTAAGGTTAATACAAAGCTGTTTCATAGTGTGAAAAAGGTAAAGAACAGAGTTTCAAAGTAAAGATTCTTTTTATAATGCATTCCCTTTTAGTCTAAAACACAATCTCTTGCCCTGAAACAGTGTTTAAGTTGAATATAAAGCTGTTTCATCGTGTTAAATAGGTAAAGAACAGTTTGAAAGTAAAGACTCTTCTTATAATGCATTCCCTTTTAGTCTAAAACACAATCTCTTGCCCTGAAACAGTGTTTAAGGTGAATACAAAACTGTTTCATAGTGTGAAAAAGGTAAAGAACAGAGTTTCAAAGTAAAGTTCTTCTTATAATGCATTCCCTTTTAGTCTAAAGCACAATCTCTTGCCCTGAAACAGTCTTTAAGGTTAATACAAAGCTGTTTCAGAGTGTGAAAAAGGTAAAGAACAGAGTTTCAAAGTAAAGATTCTTCTTATAATGCATTCCCTTTTAGTCTAAAACACAATCTCTTGCCCTGAAACAGTGTTTAAGGTGAATACAAAGCTGTTTCATAGTGTGAAAAAGGTAAAGAACAGTTTCAAAGTAAAGATTCTTCTTATAATGCATTCCCTTTTAGTCTAAAACACAATCTCTTGCCCTGAAACAGTGTTTAAGGTTAATACAAAGCTGTTTCATAGTGTGAAAAAGGTAAAGAACAGAGTTTCAAAGTAAAGATTCTTCTTATAATGCATTCCCTTTTAGTCTAAAACACAATCTCTTGCCCTGAAACTGTGTTTAAGCTGATTACAATGCATAGAAGCCCTGTTTCTTTGTGGTTAGAGGTGTACAAACAGAGTTGCAATTACTTTAAATTGTCATATAACAAACACCTTGTTTCTCCCCTGTATAAACTCTTTTCACTTGAAATATGTGTTTTCTTATGATATTGTAAGTTGTTCAGTTTGGTTAAAAACAATATTTCTTGCTATGAAACTATGTATAACCCAATTATAATGCGTGGAAACGCTGCCTCCTTGTGGGTAGAGGTGTAAAAACAGAGTTGCAATTACTTTCAAGGGTCACATTAGAACCATGTTAAAACAACAAGTTATTCAGTTTGGTTAAAAACAAGATGCTCTGAAACAGTGTTTAAGTTGAATATAAAGCTGTTTCATAGTGTGAAAAAGGTAAAGAACAGAGTTTCAAAGTAAAGTTCTTCTTATAATGCATTCCCTTTTAGTCTAAAGCACAATCTCTTGCCCTGAAACAGTGTTTAAGGTGAATACAAAGCTGTTTCATAGTGTGAAAAAGGTAAAGAACAGAGTTTCAAAGTAAAGATTCTTCTTATAATGCATTCCCTTTTAGTCTAAAACACAATCTCTTGCCCTGAAACAGTGTTTAAGGTGAATACAAAGCTGTTTCATAGTGTGAAAAAGGTAAAGAACAGAGTTTCAAAGTAAAGATTCTTCTTATAATGCATTCCCTTTTAGTCTAAAACACAATCTCTTGCCCTGAAACAGTGTTTATGGTTAATACAAAGCTGTTTCAGAGTGTGAAAAAGGTAAAGAACAGAGTTTCAAAGTAAAGATTCTTCTTATAATGCATTCCCTTTTAGTCTAAAACACAATCTCTTGCCCTGAAACAGTGTTTAAGGTGAATACAAAGCTGTTTCATAGTGTGAAAAAGGTAAAGAACAGAGTTTCAAAGTAAAGATTCTTCTTATAGTGCATTCCCTTTTAGTCTAAAACACAATCTCTTGCCCTGAAACAGTGTTTAAGGTGAATACAAAGCTGGTTCATAGTGTGAAAAAGGTAAAGAACAGAGTTTCAAAGTAAAGTTCTTCTTATAATGCATTCCCTTTTAGTCTAAAACACAATCTCTTGCCCTGAAACAGTGTTTAAGTTGACTATAAAGCTGTTTCATAGTGTTAAAAAGGTAAAGAACAGAGTTTCAAAGTAAAGAATCTTCTTATAATGCATTCCCTTTTAGTCTAAAACACAATCTCTTGCCCTGAAACAGTGTTTAAGGTTAATACAAAGCTGTTTCATAGTGTGAAAAAGGTAAAGAACAGAGTTTCAAAGTAAAGATTCTTTTTATAATGCATTCCCTTTTAGTCTAAAACACAATCTCTTGCCCTGAAACAGTGTTTAAGTTGAATATAAAGCTGTTTCATAGTGTTAAATAGGTAAAGAACAGTTTGAAAGTAAAGACTCTTCTTATAATGCATTCCCTTTTAGTCTAAAACACAATCTCTTGCCCTGAAACAGTGTTTAAGGTGAATACAAAGCTGTTTCATAGTGTGAAAAAGGTAAAGAACAGTTTCAAAGTAAAGATTCTTCTTATAATGCATTCCCTTTTAGTCTAAAACACAATCTCTTGCCCTGAAACAGTGTTTAAGGTTAATACAAAGCTGTTTCATAGTGTGAAAAAGGTAAAGAACAGAGTTTCAAAGTAAAGATTCTTCTTATAATGCATTCCCTTTTAGTCTAAAACACAATCTCTTGCCCTGAAACTGTGTTTAAGCTGATTACAATGCATAGAAGCCCTGTTTCTTTGTGGTTAGAGGTGTACAAACAGAGTTGCAATTACTTTAAATTGTCATATAACAAACACCTTGTTTCTCCCCTGTATAAACTCTTTTCACTTGAAATATGTGTTTTCTTATGATATTGTAAGTTGTTCAGTTTGGTTAAAAACAATATTTCTTGCTATGAAACTATGTATAACCCAATTATAATGCGTGGAAACGCTGCCTCCTTGTGGGTAGAGGTGTAAAAACAGAGTTGCAATTACTTTCAAGGGTCACATTAGAACCATGTTAAAACAACAAGTTATTCAGTTTGGTTAAAAACAAGATGTCTTGCTCTGAAACAGTGTTTAAGTTGAATATAAAGCTGTTTCATAGTGTGAAAAAGGTAAAGAACAGAGTTTCAAAGTAAAGTTCTTCTTATAATGCATTCCCTTTTAGTCTAAAGCACAATCTCTTGCCCTGAAACAGTGTTTAAGGTGAATACAAAGCTGTTTCATAGTGTGAAAAAGGTAAAGAACAGAGTTTCAAAGTAAAGATTTTTCTTATAATGCATTCCCTTTTAGTCTAAAACACAATCTCTTGCCCTGAAACAGTGTTTAAGGTGAATACAAAGCTGTTTCATAGTGTGAAAAAGGTAAAGAACAGAGTTTCAAAGTAAAGTTCTTCTTATAATGCATTCCCTTTTAGTCTAAAGCACAATCTCTTGCCCTGAAACAGTGTTTAAGGTTAATACAAAGCTGTTTCAGAGTGTGAAAAAGGTAAAGAACAGAGTTTCAAAGTAAAGATTCTTCTTATAATGCATTCCCTTTTAGTCTAAAACACAATCTCTTGCCCTGAAACAGTGTTTAAGGCTAATACAAAGCTGTTTCATAGTGTGAAAAAGGTAAAGAACAGTTTCAAAGTAAAGATTCTTCTTATAATGCATTCCCTTTTAGTCTAAAACACAATCTCTTGCCCTGAAACAGTGTTTAAGGTGAATACAAAGCTGTTTCATAGTGTGAAAAAGGTAAAGAACAGAGTTTCAAAGTAAAGATTCTTCTTATAATGCATTCCCTTTTAGTCTAAAACACAATCTCTTGCCCTGAAACAGTGTTTACGTTGAATATAAAGCTGTTTCATAGTGTTAAAAAGGTAAAGAACAGAGTTTCAAAGTAAAGATTCTTCTTATAATGCATTCCCTTTTAGTCTAAAACACAATCTCTTGCCCTGAAACAGTGTTTAAGGTTAATACAAAGCTGTTTCATAGTGTGAAAAAGGTAAAGAACAGAGTTTCAAAGTAAAGATTCTTTTTATAATGCATTCCCTTTTAGTCTAAAACACAATCTCTTGCCCTAAAACAGTGTTTAAGTTGAATATAAAGCTGTTTCATAGTGTTAAATAGGTAAAGAACAGTTTGAAAGTAAAGACTCTTCTTATAATGCATTCCCTTTTAGTCTAAAACACAATCTCTTGCCCTGAAACAGTGTTTAAGGTGAATACAAAGCTGTTTCATAGTGTGAAAAAGGTAAAGAACAGAGTTTCAAAGTAAAGTTCTTCTTATAATGCATTCCCTTTTAGTCTAAAGCACAATCTCTTGCCCTGAAACAGTGTTTAAGGTTAATACAAAGCTGTTTCAGAGTGTGAAAAAGGTAAAGAACAGAGTTTCAAAGTAAAGATTCTTCTTATAATGCATTCCCTTTTAGTCTAAAACACAATCTCTTGCCCTGAAACAGTGTTTAAGGTTAATACAAAGCTGTTTCATAGTGTGAAAAAGGTAAAGAACAGTTTCAAAGTAAAGATTCTTCTTATAATGCATTCCCTTTTAGTCTAAAACACAATCTCTTGCCCTGAAACAGTGTTTAAGGTGAATACAAAGCTGTTTCATAGTGTGAAAAAGGTAAAGAACAGAGTTTCAAAGTAAAGATTCTTCTTATAATGCATTCCCTTTTAGTCTAAAACACAATCTCTTGCCCTGAAACAGTGTTTAAGCTGATTACAATGCATAGAAGCCCTGTTTCTTTGTGGTTAGAGGTGTACAAACAGAGTTGCAATTACTTTAAATTGTCATATAACAAACACCTTGTTTCTCCCCTGTATAAACTCTTTTCACTTGAAATATGTGTTTTCTTAGGATATTGTAAGTTGTTCAGTTTGGTTAAAAACAATATTTCTTGCTATGAAACTATGTATAACCCAATTATAATGCGTGGAAACGCTGCCTCCTTGTGGGTAGAGGTGTAAAAACAGAGTTGCAATTACTTTCAAGGGTCACATTAGAACCATGTTAAAACAACAAGTTATTCAGATTGGTTAAAAACAAGATGTCTTGCTCTGAAACAGTGTTTAAGTTGAATATAAAGCTGTTTCATAGTGTGAAAAAGGTAAAGAACAGAGTTTCAAAGTAAAGTTCTTCTTATAATGCATTCCCTTTTAGTCTAAAGCACAATCTCTTGCCCTGAAACAGTTTTTAAGGTGAATACAAAGCTGTTTCATAGTGTGAAAAAGGTAAAGAACAGAGTTTCAAAGTAAAGATTCTTCTTATAATGCATTCCCTTTTAGTCTAAAACACAATCTCTTGCCCTGAAACAGTGTTTAAGTTGAATATAAAGCTGTTTCATAGTTTTAAATAGGTAAAGAACAATTTGAAAGTAAAGACTCTTCTTATAATGCATTCCCTTTTAGTCTAAAACACAATCTCTTGCCCTGAAACAGTGTTTAAGGTGAATACAAAGCTGTTTCATAGTGTGAAAAAGGTAAAGAACAGAGTTTCAAAGTAAAGATTCTTCTTATAATGCATTCCCTTTTAGTCTAAAACACAATCTCTTGCCCTGAAACAGTGTTTAAGGTTAATACAAAGCTGTTGCAGAGTGTGAAAAAGGTAAAGAACAGAGTTTCAAAGTAAAGATTCTTCTTATAATGCATTCCCTTTTAGTCTAAAACACAATCTCTTGCCCTGAAACAGTGTTTAAGGTGAATACAAAGCTGTTTCATAGTGTGAAAAAGGTAAAGAACAGAGTTTCAAAGTAAAGATTCTTTTTATAGTGCATTCCCTTCTAGTCTAAAACACAATCTCTTGCCCTGAAACAGTGTTTAAGGTGAATACAAAGCTGTTTCATAGTGTGAAAAAGGTAAAGAACAGAGTTTCAAAGTAAAGTTCTTCTTATAATGCATTCCCTTTTAGTCTAAAACACAATCTCTTGCCCTGAAACAGTGTTTAAGGTGAATACAAAGCTGTTTCATAGTGTGAAAAAGGTAAAGAACAGAATTTCAAAGTAAAGATTCTTCTTATAATGCATTCCCTTTTAGTCTAAAACACAATCTCTTGCCCTGAAACAGTGTTTAAGTTGACTATAAAGCTGTTTCATAGTGTTAAAAAGGTAAAGAACAGAGTTTCAAAGTAAAGAATCTTCTTATAATGCATTCCCTTTTAGTCTAAAACACAATCTCTTGCCCTTAAACAGTGGTTAAGGTTAATACAAAGCTGTTTCATAGTGTGAAAAAGGTAAAGAACAGAGTTTCAAAGTAAAGATTCTTTTTATAATGCATTCCCTTTTAGTCTAAAACACAATCTCTTGCCCTGAAACAGTGTTTAAGTTGAATATAAAGCTGTTTCATAGTGTTAAATAGGTAAAGAACAGTTTGAAAGTAAAGACTCTTCTTATAATGCATTCCCTTTTAGTCTAAAACACAATCTCTTGCCCTGAAACAGTGTTTAAGTTGACTATAAAGCTGTTTCATAGTGTTAAATAGGTAAAGAACAGTTTGAAAGTAAAGACTCTTCTTATAATGCATTCACTTTTAGTCTAAAACACAATCTCTTGCCCTGAAACAGTGTTTAAGGTGAATACAAAGCTGTTTCATAGTGTGAAAAAGGTAAAGAACAGAGTTTCAAAGTAAAGTTCTTCTTATAATGCATTCCCTTTTAGTCTAAAGCACAATCTCTTGCCCTGAAACAGTGTTTAAGGTTAATACAAAGCTGTTTCAGAGTGTGAAAAAGGTAAAGAACAGAGTTTCAAAGTAATGATTCTTCTTATAATGCATTCCCTTTTAGTCTAAAACACAATCTCTTGCCCTGAAACAGTGTTTAAGGTGAATACAAAGCTGTTTCATAGTGTGAAAAAGGTAAAGAACAGAGTTTCAAAGTAAAGTTCTTCTTATAATGCATTCCCTTTTAGTCTAAAACACAATCTCTTGCCCTGAAACAGTGTTTAAGTTGACTATAAAGCTGTTTCATAGTGTTAAAAAGGTAAAGAACAGAGTTTCAAAGTAAAGATTCTTCTTATAATGCATTCCCTTTTAGTCTAAAACACAATCTCTTGCCCTGAAACAGTGTTTAAGGTTAATACAAAGCTGTTTCATAGTGTGAAAAAGGTAAAGAACAGAGTTTCAAAGTAAAGATTCTTTTTATAATGCATTCCCTTTTAGTCTAAAACACAATCTCTTGCCCTGAAACAGTGTTTAAGTTGAATATAAAGCTGTTTCATCGTGTTAAATAGGTAAAGAACAGTTTGAAAGTAAAGACTCTTCTTATAATGCATTCCCTTTTAGTCTAAAACACAATCTCTTGCCCTGAAACAGTGTTTAAGGTGAATACAAAGCTGTTTCATAGTGTGAAAAAGGTAAAGAACAGAGTTTCAAAGTAAAGATTCTTCTTATAATGCATTCCCTTTTAGTCTAAAACACAATCTCTTGCCCTGAAACAGTGTTTAAGGTTAATACAAAGCTGTTGCAGAGTGTGAAAAAGGTAAAGAACAGAGTTTCAAAGTAAAGATTCTTCTTATAATGCATTCCCTTTTAGTCTAAAACACAATCTCTTGCCCTGAAACAGTGTTTAAGGTGAATACAAAGCTGTTTCATAGTGTGAAAAAGGTAAAGAACAGAGTTTCAAAGTAAAGATTCTTTTTATAGTGCATTCCCTTCTAGTCTAAAACACAATCTCTTGCCCTGAAACAGTGTTTAAGGTGAATACAAAGCTATTTCATAGTGTGAAAAAGGTAAAGAACAGAGTTTCAAAGTAAAGTTCTTCTTATAATGCATTCCCTTTTAGTCTAAAACACAATCTCTTGCCCTGAAACAGTGTTTAAGCTGATTACAATGCATAGAAGCCCTGTTTCTTTGTGGTTAGAGGTGTACAAACAGAGTTGCAATTACTTTAAATTGTCATATAACAAACACCTTGTTTCTCCCCTGTATAAACTCTTTTCACTTGAAATATGTGTTTTCTTAGGATATTGTAAGTTGTTCAGTTTGGTTAAAAACAATATTTCTTGCTATGAAACTATGTATAACCCAATTATAATGCATGGAAAGGCTGCCTCCTTATGGGTAGAGGTGTAAAAACAGAGTTGCATTTACTTTCAAGGGTCACATTAGAACCATGTTAAAACAACAAGTTATTCAGTTTGGTTAAAAACAAGATGTCTTGCTCTGAAACAGTGTTTAAGTTGAATATAAAGCTGTTTCATAGTGTGAAAAAGGTAAAGAACAGAGTTTCAAAGTAAAGTTCTTCTTATAATGCATTCCCTTTTAGTCTAAAGCACAATCTCTTGCCCTGAAACAGTGTTTAAGGTGAATACAAAGCTGTTTCATAGTGTGAAAAAGGTAAAGAACAGAGTTTCAAAGTAAAGATTTTTCTTATAATGCATTCCCTTTTAGTCTAAAACACAATCTCTTGCCCTGAAACAGTGTTTAAGGTGAATACAAAGCTGTTTCATAGTGTGAAAAAGGTAAAGAACAGAGTTTCAAAGTAAAGTTCTTCTTATAATGCATTCCCTTTTAGTCTAAAGCACAATCTCTTGCCCTGAAACAGTGTTTAAGGTTAATACAAAGCTGTTTCAGAGTGTGAAAAAGGTAAAGAACAGAGTTTCAAAGTAAAGATTCTTCTTATAATGCATTCCCTTTTAGTCTAAAACACAATCTCTTGCCCTGAAACAGTGTTTAAGGCTAATACAAAGCTGTTTCATAGTGTGAAAAAGGTAAAGAACAGTTTCAAAGTAAAGATTCTTCTTATAATGCATTCCCTTTTAGTCTAAAACACAATCTCTTGCCCTGAAACAGTGTTTAAGGTGAATACAAAGCTGTTTCATAGTGTGAAAAAGGTAAAGAACAGAGTTTCAAAGTAAAGATTCTTCTTATAATGCATTCCCTTTTAGTCTAAAACACAATCTCTTGCCCTGAAACAGTGTTTACGTTGAATATAAAGCTGTTTCATAGTGTTAAAAAGGTAAAGAACAGAGTTTCAAAGTAAAGATTCTTCTTATAATGCATTCCCTTTTAGTCTAAAACACAATCTCTTGCCCTGAAACAGTGTTTAAGGTTAATACAAAGCTGTTTCATAGTGTGAAAAAGGTAAAGAACAGAGTTTCAAAGTAAAGATTCTTTTTATAATGCATTCCCTTTTAGTCTAAAACACAATCTCTTGCCCTAAAACAGTGTTTAAGTTGAATATAAAGCTGTTTCATAGTGTTAAATAGGTAAAGAACAGTTTGAAAGTAAAGACTCTTCTTATAATGCATTCCCTTTTAGTCTAAAACACAATCTCTTGCCCTGAAACAGTGTTTAAGGTGAATACAAAGCTGTTTCATAGTGTGAAAAAGGTAAAGAACAGAGTTTCAAAGTAAAGTTCTTCTTATAATGCATTCCCTTTTAGTCTAAAGCACAATCTCTTGCCCTGAAACAGTGTTTAAGGTTAATACAAAGCTGTTTCAGAGTGTGAAAAAGGTAAAGAACAGAGTTTCAAAGTAAAGATTCTTCTTATAATGCATTCCCTTTTAGTCTAAAACACAATCTCTTGCCCTGAAACAGTGTTTAAGGTTAATACAAAGCTGTTTCATAGTGTGAAAAAGGTAAAGAACAGTTTCAAAGTAAAGATTCTTCTTATAATGCATTCCCTTTTAGTCTAAAACACAATCTCTTGCCCTGAAACAGTGTTTAAGGTGAATACAAAGCTGTTTCATAGTGTGAAAAAGGTAAAGAACAGAGTTTCAAAGTAAAGATTCTTCTTATAATGCATTCCCTTTTAGTCTAAAACACAATCTCTTGCCCTGAAACAGTGTTTAAGCTGATTACAATGCATAGAAGCCCTGTTTCTTTGTGGTTAGAGGTGTACAAACAGAGTTGCAATTACTTTAAATTGTCATATAACAAACACCTTGTTTCTCCCCTGTATAAACTCTTTTCACTTGAAATATGTGTTTTCTTAGGATATTGTAAGTTGTTCAGTTTGGTTAAAAACAATATTTCTTGCTATGAAACTATGTATAACCCAATTATAATGCGTGGAAACGCTGCCTCCTTGTGGGTAGAGGTGTAAAAACAGAGTTGCAATTACTTTCAAGGGTCACATTAGAACCATGTTAAAACAACAAGTTATTCAGATTGGTTAAAAACAAGATGTCTTGCTCTGAAACAGTGTTTAAGTTGAATATAAAGCTGTTTCATAGTGTGAAAAAGGTAAAGAACAGAGTTTCAAAGTAAAGTTCTTCTTATAATGCATTCCCTTTTAGTCTAAAGCACAATCTCTTGCCCTGAAACAGTTTTTAAGGTGAATACAAAGCTGTTTCATAGTGTGAAAAAGGTAAAGAACAGAGTTTCAAAGTAAAGATTCTTCTTATAATGCATTCCCTTTTAGTCTAAAACACAATCTCTTGCCCTGAAACAGTGTTTAAGTTGAATATAAAGCTGTTTCATAGTTTTAAATAGGTAAAGAACAATTTGAAAGTAAAGACTCTTCTTATAATGCATTCCCTTTTAGTCTAAAACACAATCTCTTGCCCTGAAACAGTGTTTAAGGTGAATACAAAGCTGTTTCATAGTGTGAAAAAGGTAAAGAACAGAGTTTCAAAGTAAAGATTCTTCTTATAATGCATTCCCTTTTAGTCTAAAACACAATCTCTTGCCCTGAAACAGTGTTTAAGGTTAATACAAAGCTGTTGCAGAGTGTGAAAAAGGTAAAGAACAGAGTTTCAAAGTAAAGATTCTTCTTATAATGCATTCCCTTTTAGTCTAAAACACAATCTCTTGCCCTGAAACAGTGTTTAAGGTGAATACAAAGCTGTTTCATAGTGTGAAAAAGGTAAAGAACAGAGTTTCAAAGTAAAGATTCTTTTTATAGTGCATTCCCTTCTAGTCTAAAACACAATCTCTTGCCCTGAAACAGTGTTTAAGGTGAATACAAAGCTGTTTCATAGTGTGAAAAAGGTAAAGAACAGAGTTTCAAAGTAAAGTTCTTCTTATAATGCATTCCCTTTTAGTCTAAAACACAATCTCTTGCCCTGAAACAGTGTTTAAGGTGAATACAAAGCTGTTTCATAGTGTGAAAAAGGTAAAGAACAGAATTTCAAAGTAAAGATTCTTCTTATAATGCATTCCCTTTTAGTCTAAAACACAATCTCTTGCCCTGAAACAGTGTTTAAGTTGACTATAAAGCTGTTTCATAGTGTTAAAAAGGTAAAGAACAGAGTTTCAAAGTAAAGAATCTTCTTATAATGCATTCCCTTTTAGTCTAAAACACAATCTCTTGCCCTTAAACAGTGGTTAAGGTTAATACAAAGCTGTTTCATAGTGTGAAAAAGGTAAAGAACAGAGTTTCAAAGTAAAGATTCTTTTTATAATGCATTCCCTTTTAGTCTAAAACACAATCTCTTGCCCTGAAACAGTGTTTAAGTTGAATATAAAGCTGTTTCATAGTGTTAAATAGGTAAAGAACAGTTTGAAAGTAAAGACTCTTCTTATAATGCATTCCCTTTTAGTCTAAAACACAATCTCTTGCCCTGAAACAGTGTTTAAGTTGACTATAAAGCTGTTTCATAGTGTTAAATAGGTAAAGAACAGTTTGAAAGTAAAGACTCTTCTTATAATGCATTCACTTTTAGTCTAAAACACAATCTCTTGCCCTGAAACAGTGTTTAAGGTGAATACAAAGCTGTTTCATAGTGTGAAAAAGGTAAAGAACAGAGTTTCAAAGTAAAGTTCTTCTTATAATGCATTCCCTTTTAGTCTAAAGCACAATCTCTTGCCCTGAAACAGTGTTTAAGGTTAATACAAAGCTGTTTCAGAGTGTGAAAAAGGTAAAGAACAGAGTTTCAAAGTAATGATTCTTCTTATAATGCATTCCCTTTTAGTCTAAAACACAATCTCTTGCCCTGAAACAGTGTTTAAGGTGAATACAAAGCTGTTTCATAGTGTGAAAAAGGTAAAGAACAGAGTTTCAAAGTAAAGTTCTTCTTATAATGCATTCCCTTTTAGTCTAAAACACAATCTCTTGCCCTGAAACAGTGTTTAAGTTGACTATAAAGCTGTTTCATAGTGTTAAAAAGGTAAAGAACAGAGTTTCAAAGTAAAGATTCTTCTTATAATGCATTCCCTTTTAGTCTAAAACACAATCTCTTGCCCTGAAACAGTGTTTAAGGTTAATACAAAGCTGTTTCATAGTGTGAAAAAGGTAAAGAACAGAGTTTCAAAGTAAAGATTCTTTTTATAATGCATTCCCTTTTAGTCTAAAACACAATCTCTTGCCCTGAAACAGTGTTTAAGTTGAATATAAAGCTGTTTCATCGTGTTAAATAGGTAAAGAACAGTTTGAAAGTAAAGACTCTTCTTATAATGCATTCCCTTTTAGTCTAAAACACAATCTCTTGCCCTGAAACAGTGTTTAAGGTGAATACAAAGCTGTTTCATAGTGTGAAAAAGGTAAAGAACAGAGTTTCAAAGTAAAGATTCTTCTTATAATGCATTCCCTTTTAGTCTAAAACACAATCTCTTGCCCTGAAACAGTGTTTAAGGTTAATACAAAGCTGTTGCAGAGTGTGAAAAAGGTAAAGAACAGAGTTTCAAAGTAAAGATTCTTCTTATAATGCATTCCCTTTTAGTCTAAAACACAATCTCTTGCCCTGAAACAGTGTTTAAGGTGAATACAAAGCTGTTTCATAGTGTGAAAAAGGTAAAGAACAGAGTTTCAAAGTAAAGATTCTTTTTATAGTGCATTCCCTTCTAGTCTAAAACACAATCTCTTGCCCTGAAACAGTGTTTAAGGTGAATACAAAGCTATTTCATAGTGTGAAAAAGGTAAAGAACAGAGTTTCAAAGTAAAGTTCTTCTTATAATGCATTCCCTTTTAGTCTAAAACACAATCTCTTGCCCTGAAACAGTGTTTAAGCTGATTACAATGCATAGAAGCCCTGTTTCTTTGTGGTTAGAGGTGTACAAACAGAGTTGCAATTACTTTAAATTGTCATATAACAAACACCTTGTTTCTCCCCTGTATAAACTCTTTTCACTTGAAATATGTGTTTTCTTAGGATATTGTAAGTTGTTCAGTTTGGTTAAAAACAATATTTCTTGCTATGAAACTATGTATAACCCAATTATAATGCATGGAAAGGCTGCCTCCTTATGGGTAGAGGTGTAAAAACAGAGTTGCATTTACTTTCAAGGGTCACATTAGAACCATGTTAAAACAACAAGTTATTCAGTTTGGTTAAAAACAAGATGTCTTGCTCTGAAACAGTGTTTAAGTTGAATATAAAGCTGTTTCATAGTGTTAAAAAGGTAAAGAACAGAGTTTCAAAGTAAAGATTCTTCTTATAATGCATTCCCTTTTAGTCTAAAACACAATCTCTTGCCCTGAAACAGTGTTTAAGTTGAATATAAAGCTGTTTCATAGTTTTAAATAGGTAAAGAACAATTTGAAAGTAAAGACTCTTCTTATAATGCATTCCCTTTTAGTCTAAAACACAATCTCTTGCCCTGAAACAGTGTTTAAGGTGAATACAAAGCTGTTTCATAGTGTGAAAAAGGTAAAGAACAGAGTTTCAAAGTAAAGATTCTTCTTATAATGCATTCCCTTTTAGTCTAAAACACAATCTCTTGCCCTGAAACAGTGTTTAAGGTTAATACAAAGCTGTTGCAGAGTGTGAAAAAGGTAAAGAACAGAGTTTCAAAGTAAAGATTCTTCTTATAATGCATTCCCTTTTAGTCTAAAACACAATCTCTTGCCCTGAAACAGTGTTTAAGGTGAATACAAAGCTGTTTCATAGTGTGAAAAGGGTAAAGAACAGAGTTTCAAAGTAAAGATTCTTTTTATAGTGCATTCCCTTCTAGTCTAAAACACAATCTCTTGCCCTGAAACAGTGTTTAAGGTGAATACAAAGCTGTTTCATAGTGTGAAAAAGGTAAAGAACAGAGTTTCAAAGTAAAGTTCTTCTTATAATGCATTCCCTTTTAGTCTAAAACACAATCTCTTGCCCTGAAACAGTGTTTAAGGTGAATACAAAGCTGTTTCATAGTGTGAAAAAGGTAAAGAACAGAATTTCAAAGTAAAGATTCTTCTTATAATGCATTCCCTTTTAGTCTAAAACACAATCTCTTGCCCTGAAACAGTGTTTAAGTTGACTATAAAGCTGTTTCATAGTGTTAAAAAGGTAAAGAACAGAGTTTCAAAGTAAAGAATCTTCTTATAATGCATTCCCTTTTAGTCTAAAACACAATCTCTTGCCCTTAAACAGTGGTTAAGGTTAATACAAAGCTGTTTCATAGTGTGAAAAAGGTAAAGAACAGAGTTTCAAAGTAAAGACTCTTCTTATAATGCATTCCCTTTTAGTCTAAAACACAATCTCTTGCCCTGAAACAGTGTTTAAGTTGAATATAAAGCTGTTTCATAGTGTTAAATAGGTAAAGAACAGTTTGAAAGTAAAGACTCTTCTTATAATGCATTCACTTTTAGTCTAAAACACAATCTCTTGCCCTGAAACAGTGTTTAAGGTGAATACAAAGCTGTTTCATAGTGTGAAAAAGGTAAAGAACAGAGTTTCAAAGTAAAGTTCTTCTTATAATGCATTCCCTTTTAGTCTAAAGCACAATCTCTTGCCCTGAAACAGTGTTTAAGGTTAATACAAAGCTGTTTCAGAGTGTGAAAAAGGTAAAGAACAGAGTTTCAAAGTAATGATTCTTCTTATAATGCATTCCCTTTTAGTCTAAAACACAATCTCTTGCCCTGAAACAGTGTTTAAGGTGAATACAAAGCTGTTTCATAGTGTGAAAAAGGTAAAGAACAGAGTTTCAAAGTAAAGTTCTTCTTATAATGCATTCCCTTTTAGTCTAAAACACAATCTCTTGCCCTGAAACAGTGTTTAAGTTGACTATAAAGCTGTTTCATAGTGTTAAAAAGGTAAAGAACAGAGTTTCAAAGTAAAGATTCTTCTTATAATGCATTCCCTTTTAGTCTAAAACACAATCTCTTGCCCTGAAACAGTGTTTAAGGTTAATACAAAGCTGTTTCATAGTGTGAAAAAGGTAAAGAACAGAGTTTCAAAGTAAAGATTCTTTTTATAATGCATTCCCTTTTAGTCTAAAACACAATCTCTTGCCCTGAAACAGTGTTTAAGTTGAATATAAAGCTGTTTCATCGTGTTAAATAGGTAAAGAACAGTTTGAAAGTAAAGACTCTTCTTATAATGCATTCCCTTTTAGTCTAAAACACAATCTCTTGCCCTGAAACAGTGTTTAAGGTGAATACAAAGCTGTTTCATAGTGTGAAAAAGGTAAAGAACAGAGTTTCAAAGTAAAGATTCTTCTTATAATGCATTCCCTTTTAGTCTAAAACACAATCTCTTGCCCTGAAACAGTGTTTAAGGTTAATACAAAGCTGTTTCAGAGTGTGAAAAAGGTAAAGAACAGAGTTTCAAAGTAAAGATTCTTCTTATAATGCATTCCCTTTTAGTCTAAAACACAATCTCTTGCCCTGAAACAGTGTTTAAGGTGAATACAAAGCTGTTTCATAGTGTGAAAAAGGTAAAGAACAGAGTTTCAAAGTAAAGATTCTTTTTATAGTGCATTCCCTTCTAGTCTAAAACACAATCTCTTGCCCTGAAACAGTGTTTAAGGTGAATACAAAGCTATTTCATAGTGTGAAAAAGGTAAAGAACAGAGTTTCAAAGTAAAGTTCTTCTTATAATGCATTCCCTTTTAGTCTAAAACACAATCTCTTGCCCTGAAACAGTGTTTAAGGTGAATACAAAGCTGTTTCATAGTGTGAAAAAGGTAAAGAACAGAATTTCAAAGTAAAGATTCTTCTTATAATGCATTCCCTTTTAGTCTAAAACACAATCTCTTGCCCTGAAACAGTGTTTAAGTTGACTATAAAGCTGTTTCATAGTGTTAAAAAGGTAAAGAACAGAGTTTCAAAGTAAAGAATCTTCTTATAATGCATTCCCTTTTAGTCTAAAACACAATCTCTTGCCCTTAAACAGTGTTTAAGGTTAATACAAAGCTGTTTCATAGTGTGAAAAAGGTAAAGAACAGAGTTTCAAAGTAAAGATTCTTTTTATAATGCATTCCCTTTTAGTCTAAAACACAATCTCTTGCCCTGAAACAGTGTTTAAGTTGAATATAAAGCTGTTTCATAGTGTTAAATAGGTAAAGAACAGTTTGAAAGTAAAGACTTCTTATAATGCATTCCCTTTTAGTCTAAAACACAATCTCTTGCCCTGAAACAGTGTTTAAGGTGAATACAAAGCTGTTTCATAGTGTGAAAAAGGTAAAGAACAGAGTTTCAAAGTAAAGTTCTTCTTATAATGCATTCCCTTTTAGTCTAAAGCACAATCTCTTGCCCTGAAACAGTGTTTAAGGTTAATACAAAGCTGTTTCAGAGTGTGAAAAAGGTAAAGAACAGAGTTTCAAAGTAATGATTCTTCTTATAATGCATTCCCTTTTAGTCTAAAACACAATCTCTTGCCCTGAAACAGTGTTTAAGGTGAATACAAAGCTGTTTCATAGTGTGAAAAAGGTAAAGAACAGAGTTTCAAAGTAAAGTTCTTCTTATAATGCATTCCCTTTTAGTCTAAAACACAATCTCTTGCCCTGAAACAGTGTTTAAGTTGACTATAAAGCTGTTTCATAGTGTTAAAAAGGTAAAGAACAGAGTTTCAAAGTAAAGATTCTTCTTATAATGCATTCCCTTTTAGTCTAAAACACAATCTCTTACCCTGAAACAGTGTTTAAGGTTAATACAAAGCTGTTTCATAGTGTGAAAAAGGTAAAGAACAGAGTTTCAAAGTAAAGATTCTTTTTATAATGCATTCCCTTTTAGTCTAAAACACAATCTCTTGCCCTGAAACAGTGTTTAAGTTGAATATAAAGCTGTTTCATCGTGTTAAATAGGTAAAGAACAGTTTGAAAGTAAAGACTCTTCTTATAATGCATTCCCTTTTAGTCTAAAACACAATCTCTTGCCCTGAAACAGTGTTTAAGGTGAATACAAAGCTGTTTCATAGTGTGAAAAAGGTAAAGAACAGAGTTTCAAAGTAAAGTTCTTCTTATAATGCATTCCCTTTTAGTCTAAAGCACAATCTCTTGCCCTGAAACAGTGTTTAAGGTGAATACAAAGCTGTTTCAGAGTGTGAAAAAGGTAAAGAACAGAGTTTCAAAGTAAAGATTCTTCTTATAATGCATTCCCTTTTAGTCTAAAACACAATCTCTTGCCCTGAAACAGTGTTTAAGGTGAATACAAAGCTGTTTCATAGTGTGAAAAAGGTAAAGAACAGTTTCAAAGTAAAGATTCTTCTTATAATGCATTCCCTTTTAGTCTAAAACACAATCTCTTGCCCTGAAACAGTGTTTAAGGTTAATACAAAGCTGTTTCATAGTGTGAAAAAGGTAAAGAACAGACTTTCAAAGTAAAGATTCTTCTTATAATGCATTCCCTTTTAGTCTAAAAAACAATCTCTTGCCCTGAAACTGTGTTTAAGCTGATTACAATGCATAGAAGCCCTGTTTCTTTGTGGTTAGAGGTGTACAAACAGAGTTGCAATTACTTTAAATTGTCATATAACAAACACCTTGTTTCTCCCCTGTATAAACTCTTTTCACTTGAAATATGTGTTTTCTTATGATATTGTAAGTTGTTCAGTTTGGTTAAAAACAATATTTCTTGCTATGAAACTATGTATAACCCAATTATAATGCGTGGAAACGCTGCCTCCTTGTGGGTAGAGGTGTAAAAACAGAGTTGCAATTACTTTCAAGGGTCACATTAGAACCATGTTAAAACAACAAGTTATTCAGTTTGGTTAAAAACAAGATGTCTTGCTCTGAAACAGTGTTTAAGTTGAATATAAAGCTGTTTCATAGTGTGAAAAAGGTAAAGAACAGAGTTTCAAAGTAAACTTCTTCTTATAATGCATTCCCTTTTAGTCTAAAACACAATCTCTTGCCCTGAAACAGTGTTTAAGTTGACTATAAAGCTGTTTCATAGTGTTAAAAAGGTAAAGAACAGAGTTTCAAAGTAAAGAATCTTCTTATAATGCATTCCCTTTTAGTCTAAAACACAATCTCTTGCCCTTAAACAGTGTTTAAGGTTAATACAAAGCTGTTTCATAGTGTGAAAAAGGTAAAGAACAGAGTTTCAAAGTAAAGATTCTTTTTATAATGCATTCCCTTTTAGTCTAAAACACAATCTCTTGCCCTGAAACAGTGTTTAAGTTGAATATAAAGCTGTTTCATAGTGTTAAATAGGTAAAGAACAGTTTGAAAGTAAAGACTTCTTATAATGCATTCCCTTTTAGTCTAAAACACAATCTCTTGCCCTGAAACAGTGTTTAAGGTGAATACAAAGCTGTTTCATAGTGTGAAAAAGGTAAAGAACAGAGTTTCAAAGTAAAGTTCTTCTTATAATGCATTCCCTTTTAGTCTAAAGCACAATCTCTTGCCCTGAAACAGTGTTTAAGGTTAATACAAAGCTGTTTCAGAGTGTGAAAAAGGTAAAGAACAGAGTTTTAAAGTAATGATTCTTCTTATAATGCATTCCCTTTTAGTCTAAAACACAATCTCTTGCCCTGAAACAGTGTTTAAGGTGAATACAAAGCTGTTTCATAGTGTGAAAAAGGTAAAGAACAGAGTTTCAAAGTAAAGTTCTTCTTATAATGCATTCCCTTTTAGTCTAAAACACAATCTCTTGCCCTGAAACAGTGTTTAAGTTGACTATAAAGCTGTTTCATAGTGTTAAAAAGGTAAAGAACAGAGTTTCAAAGTAAAGATTCTTCTTATAATGCATTCCCTTTTAGTCTAAAACACAATCTCTTGCCCTGAAACAGTGTTTAAGGTTAATACAAAGCTGTTTCATAGTGTGAAAAAGGTAAAGAACAGAGTTTCAAAGTAAAGATTCTTTTTATAATGCATTCCCTTTTAGTCTAAAACACAATCTCTTGCCCTGAAACAGTGTTTAAGTTGAATATAAAGCTGTTTCATCGTGTTAAATAGGTAAAGAACAGTTTGAAAGTAAAGACTCTTCTTATAATGCATTCCCTTTTAGTCTAAAACACAATCTCTTGCCCTGAAACAGTGTTTAAGGTGAATACAAAGCTGTTTCATAGTGTGAAAAAGGTAAAGAACAGAGTTTCAAAGTAAAGATTCTTTTTATAATGCATTCCCTTTTAGTCTAAAACACAATCTCTTGCCCTGAAACAGTGTTTAAGTTGAATATAAAGCTGTTTCATAGTGTTAAATAGGTAAAGAACAGTTTGAAAGTAAAGACTCTTCTTATAATGCATTCCCTTTTAGTCTAAAACACAATCTCTTGCCCTGAAACAGTGTTTAAGGTGAATACAAAGCTGTTTCATAGTGTGAAAAAGGTAAAGAACAGTTTCAAAGTAAAGATTCTTCTTATAATGCATTCCCTTTTAGTCTAAAACACAATCTCTTGCCCTGAAACAGTGTTTAAGGTTAATACAAAGCTGTTTCATAGTGTGAAAAAGGTAAAGAACAGAGTTTCAAAGTAAAGATTCTTCTTATAATGCATTCCCTTTTAGTCTAAAACACAATCTCTTGCCCTGAAACTGTGTTTAAGCTGATTACAATGCATAGAAGCCCTGTTTCTTTGTGGTTAGAGGTGTACAAACAGAGTTGCAATTACTTTAAATTGTCATATAACAAACACCTTGTTTCTCCCCTGTATAAACTCTTTTCACTTGAAATATGTGTTTTCTTATGATATTGTAAGTTGTTCAGTTTGGTTAAAAACAATATTTCTTGCTATGAAACTATGTATAACCCAATTATAATGCGTGGAAACGCTGCCTCCTTGTGGGTAGAGGTGTAAAAACAGAGTTGCAATTACTTTCAAGGGTCACATTAGAACCATGTTAAAACAACAAGTTATTCAGTTTGGTTAAAAACAAGATGTCTTGCTCTGAAACAGTGTTTAAGTTGAATATAAAGCTGTTTCATAGTGTGAAAAAGGTAAAGAACAGAGTTTCAAAGTAAAGTTCTTCTTATAATGCTTTCCCTTTTAGTCTAAAGCACAATCTTTTGCCCTGAAACAGTGTTTAAGGTGAATACAAAGCTGTTTCATAGTGTGAAAAAGGTAAAGAACAGAGTTTCAAAGTAAAGATTCTTCTTATAATGCATTCACTTTTAGTCTAAAACACAATCTCTTGCCCTGAAACAGTGTTTAAGGTGAATACAAAGCTGTTTCATAGTGTGAAAAAGGTAAAGAACAGAGTTTCAAAGTAAAGATTCTTCTTATAATGCATTCCCTTTTAGTCTAAAACACAATCTCTTGCCCTGAAACAGTGTTTATGATTAATACAAAGCTGTTTCAGAGTGTGAAAAAGGTAAAGAACAGAGTTTCAAAGTAAAGATTCTTCTTATAATGCATTCCCTTTTAGTCTAAAACACAATCTCTTGCCCTGAAACAGTGTTTAAGGTGAATACAAAGCTGTTTCATAGTGTGAAAAAGGTAAAGAACAGAGTTTCAAAGTAAAGATTCTTCTTATAGTGCATTCCCTTTTAGTCTAAAACACAATCTCTTGCCCTGAAACAGTGTTTAAGGTGAATACAAAGCTGGTTCATAGTGTGAAAAAGGTAAAGAACAGAGTTTCAAAGTAAAGTTCTTCTTATAATGCATTCCCTTTTAGTCTAAAACACAATCTCTTGCCCTGAAACAGTGTTTAAGTTGACTATAAAGCTGTTTCATAGTCTTAAAAAGGTAAAGAACAGAGTTTCAAAGTAAAGAATCTTCTTATAATGCATTCCCTTTTAGTCTAAAACACAATCTCTTGCCCTTAAACAGTGTTTAAGGTTAATACAAAGCTGTTTCATAGTGCGAAAAAGGTAAAGAACAGAGTTTCAAAGTAAAGATTCTTTTTATAATGCATTCCCTTTTAGTCTAAAACACAATCTCTTGCCCTGAAACAGTGTTTAAGGTGAATACAAAGCTGTTTCATAGTGTGAAAAAGGTAAAGAACAGAGTTTCAAAGTAAAGTTCTTCTTATAATGCATTCCCTTTTAGTCTAAAACACAATCTCTTGCCCTGAAACAGTGTTTAAGTTGACTATAAAGCTGTTTCATAGTGTTAAAAAGGTAAAGAACAGAGTTTCAAAGTAAAGATTCTTCTTATAATGCATTCCCTTTTAGTCTAAAACACAATCTCTTGCCCTGAAACTGTGTTTAAGCTGATTACAATGCATAGAAGCCCTGTTTCTTTGTGGTTAGAGGTGTACAAACAGAGTTGCAATTACTTTAAATTGTCATATAACAAACACCTTGTTTCTCCCCTGTATAAACTCTTTTCACTTGAAATATGTGTTTTCTTAGGATATTGTAAGTTGTTCAGTTTGGTTAAAAACAATATTTCTTGCTATGAAACTATGTATAACCCAATTATAATGCGTGGAAACGCTGCCTCCTTGTGGGTAGAGGTGTAAAAACAGAGTTGCAATTACTTTCAAAGGTCACATTAGAACCATGTTAAAACAACAAGTTATTCAGTTTGGTTAAAAACAAGATGTCTTGCTCTGAAACAGTGTTTAAGTTGAATATAAAGCTGTTTCATAGTGTGAAAAAGGTAAAGAACAGAGTTTCAAAGTAAAGTTCTTCTTATAATGCATTCCCTTTTAGTCTAAAGCACAATCTCTTGCCCTGAAACAGTGTTTAAGGTGAATACAAAGCTGTTTCATAGTGTGAAAAAGGTAAAGAACAGTTTCAAAGTAAAGATTCTTCTTATAATGCATTCCCTTTTAGTCTAAAACACAATCTCTTGCCCTGAAACAGTGTTTAAGGTGAATACAAAGCTGTTTCATAGTGTGAAAAAGGTAAAGAACAGTTTCAAAGTAAAGATTCTTCTTATAATGCATTCCCTTTTAGTCTAAAACACAATCTCTTGCCCTGAAACAGTGTTTAAGGTTAATACAAAGCTGTTTCATAGTGTGAAAAAGGTAAAGAACAGAGTTTCAAAGTAAAGATTCTTCTTATAATGCATTCCCTTTTAGTCTAAAACACAATCTCTTGCCCTGAAACTGTGTTTAAGCTGATTACAATGCATAGAAGCCCTGTTTCTTTGTGGTTAGAGGTGTACAAACAGAGTTGCAATTACTTTAAATTGTCATATAACAAACACCTTGTTTCTCCCCTGTATAAACTCTTTTCACTTGAAATATGTGTTTTCTTAGGATATTGTAAGTTGTTCAGTTTGGTTAAAAACAATATTTCTTGCTATGAAACTATGTATAACCCAATTATAATGCGTGGAAAGGCTGCCTCCTTATGGGTAGAGGTGTAAAAACAGAGTTGCATTTACTTTCAAGGGTCACATTAGAACCATGTTAAAACAACAAGTTATTCAGTTTGGTTAAAAACAAGATGTCTTACTCTGAAACAGTGTTTAAGTTGAATATAAAGCTGTTTCATAGTGTTAAATAGGTAAAGAACAATTTGAAAGTAAAGACTCTTCTTATAATGCATTCCCTTTTAGTCTAAAACACAATCTCTTGCCCTGAAACAGTGTTTAAGGTGAATACAAAGCTGTTTCAGAGTGTGAAAAAGGTAAAGAACAGAGTTTCAAAGTAAAGATTCTTCTTATAATGCATTCCCTTTTAGTCTAAAACACAATCTCTTGCCCTGAAACAGTGTTTAAGTTGAATACAAAGCTGTTTCATAGTGTGAAAAAGGTAAAGAACAGAATTTCAAAGTAAAGATTCTTCTTATAATGCATTCCCTTTTAGTCTAAAGCACAATCTCTTGCCCTGAAACAGTGTTTAAGTTGACTATAAAGCTGTTTCATAGTGTTAAAAAGGTAAAGAACAGAGTTTCAAAGTAAAGAATCTTCTTATAATGCATTCCCTTTTAGTCTAAAACACAATCTCTTGCCCTGAAACAGTGTTTAAGGTTAATACAAAGCTGTTTCATAGTGTGAAAAAGGTAAAGAACAGAGTTTCAAAGTAAAGATTCTTTTTATAATGCATTCCCTTTTAGTCTAAAACACAATCTCTTACCCTGAAACAGTGTTTAAGTTGAATATAAAGCTGTTTCATAGTGTTAAATAGGTAAAGAACAGTTTGAAAGTAAAGACTCTTCTTATAATGCATTCCCTTTTAGTCTAAAGCACAATCTCTTGCCCTGAAACAGTGTTTAAGGTGAATACAAAGCTGTTTCATACTGTGAAAAAGGTAAAGAACAGAGTTTCAAAGCAAAGTTCTTCTAATAATGCATTCCCTTTTAGTCTAAAGCACAATCTCTTGCCCTGAAACAGTGTTTAAGGTTAATACAAAGCTGTTTCAGAGTGTGAAAAAGGTAAAGAACAGAGTTTCAAAGTAAAGATTCTTCTTATAATGCATTCCCTTTTAGTCTAAAACACAATCTCTTGCCCTGAAACAGTGTTTAAGGTGAATACAAAGCTGTTTCATAGTGTGAAAAAGGTAAAGAACAGAGTTTCAAAGAAAAGTTCTTCTTATAATGCATTCCCTTTTAGTCTAAAACACAATCTCTTGCCCTGAAACAATGTTTAAGTTGACTATAAAGCTGTTTCATAGTGTTAAAAAGGTAAAGAACAGAGTTTCAAAGTAAAGATTCTTCTTATAATGCATTCCCTTTTAGTCTAAAACACAATCTCTTGCCCTGAAACAGTGTTTAAGGTTAATACAAAGCTGTTTCATAGTGTGAAAAAGGTAAAGAACAGAGTTTCAAATTAAAGATTCTTTTTATAATGCATTCCCTTTTAGTCTAAAACACAATCTCTTGCCCTGAAACAGTGTTTAAGTTGAATATAAAGCTGTTTCATAGTGTTAAATAGGTAAAGAACAGTTTGAAAGTAAAGACTCTTCTTATAATGCATTCCCTTTTAGTCTAAAACACAATCTCTTGCCCTGAAACAGTGTTTAAGGTGAATACAAAGCTGTTTCATAGTGTGAAAAAGGTAAAGAACAGAGTTTCAAAGCAAAGTTCTTCTTATAATGCATTCCCTTTTAGTCTAAAGCACAATCTCTTGCCCTGAAACAGTGTTTAAGGTGAATACAAAGCTGTTTCATAGTGTGAAAAAGGTAAAGAACAGAGTTTCAAAGCAAAGTTCTTCTTATAATGCATTCCCTTTTAGTCTAAAGCACAATCTCTTGCCCTGAAACAGTGTTTAAGGTTAATACAAAGCTGTTTCAGAGTGTGAAAAAGGTAAAGAACAGAGTTTCAAAGTAAAGATTCTTCTTATAATGCATTCCCTTTTAGTCTAAAACACAATCTCTTGCCCTGAAACAGTGTTTAAGGTGAATACAAAGCTGTTTCATAGTGTGAAAAAGGTAAAGAACAGAGTTTCAAAGTAAAGTTCTTCTTATAATGCATTCCCTTTTAGTCTAAAACACAATCTCTTGCCCTGAAACAGTGTTTAAGTTGACTATAAAGCTGTTTCATAGTGTTAAAAAGGTAAAGAACAGAGTTTCAAAGTAAAGATTCTTCTTATAATGCATTCCCTTTTAGTCTAAAACACAATCTCTTGCCCTGAAACAGTGTTTAAGGTTAATACAAAGCTGTTTCATAGTGTGAAAAAGGTAAAGAACAGAGTTTCAAAGTAAAGATTCTTTTTATAATGCATTCCCTTTTAGTCTAAAACACAATCTCTTGCCCTGAAACAGTGTTTAAGTTGAATATAAAGCTGTTTCATCGTGTTAAATAGGTAAAGAACAGTTTGAAAGTAAAGACTCTTCTTATAATGCATTCCCTTTTAGTCTAAAACACAATCTCTTGCCCTGAAACAGTGTTTAAGGTGAATACAAAACTGTTTCATAGTGTGAAAAAGGTAAAGAACAGAGTTTCAAAGTAAAGTTCTTCTTATAATGCATTCCCTTTTAGTCTAAAGCACAATCTCTTGCCCTGAAACAGTGTTTAAGGTTAATACAAAGCTGTTTCAGAGTGTGAAAAAGGTAAAGAACAGAGTTTCAAAGTAAAGATTCTTCTTATAATGCATTCCCTTTTAGTCTAAAACACAATCTCTTGCCCTGAAACAGTGTTTAAGGTGAATACAAAGCTGTTTCATAGTGTGAAAAAGGTAAAGAACAGTTTCAAAGTAAAGATTCTTCTTATAATGCATTCCCTTTTAGTCTAAAACACAATCTCTTGCCCTGAAACAGTGTTTAAGGTTAATACAAAGCTGTTTCATAGTGTGAAAAAGGTAAAGAACAGAGTTTCAAAGTAAAGATTCTTCTTATAATGCATTCCCTTTTAGTCTAAAACACAATCTCTTGCCCTGAAACTGTGTTTAAGCTGATTACAATGCATAGAAGCCCTGTTTCTTTGTGGTTAGAGGTGTACAAACAGAGTTGCAATTACTTTAAATTGTCATATAATAAACACCTTGTTTCTCCCCTGTATAAACTCTTTTCACTTGAAATATGTGTTTTCTTATGATATTGTAAGTTGTTCAGTTTGGTTAAAAACAATATTTCTTGCTATGAAACTATGTATAACCCAATTATAATGCGTGGAAACGCTGCCTCCTTGTGGGTAGAGGTGTAAAAACAGAGTTGCAATTACTTTCAAGGGTCACATTAGAACCATGTTAAAACAACAAGTTATTCAGTTTGGTTAAAAACAAGATGTCTTGCTCTGAAACAGTGTTTAAGTTGAATATAAAGCTGTTTCATAGTGTGAAAAAGGTAAAGAACAGAGTTTCAAAGTAAAGTTCTTCTTATAATGCATTCCCTTTTAGTCTAAAGCACAATCTCTTGCCCTGAAACAGTGTTTAAGTTGAATATAAAGCTGTTTCATAGTGTTAAATAGGTAAAGAACAGTTTGAAAGTAAAGACTCTTCTTATAATGCATTCCCTTTTAGTCTAAAACACAATCTCTTGCCCTGAAACAGTGTTTAAGGTGAATACAAAGCTGTTTCATAGTGTGAAAAAGGTAAAGAACAGTTTCAAAGTAAAGATTCTTCTTATAATGCATTCCCTTTTAGTCTAAAACACAATCTCTTGCCCTGAAACAGTGTTTAAGGTTAATACAAAGCTGTTTCATAGAGTGAAAAAGGTAAAGAACAGAGTTTCAAAGTAAAGATTCTTCTTATAATGCATTCCCTTTTAGTCTAAAACACAATCTCTTGCCCTGAAACTGTGTTTAAGCTGATTACAATGCATAGAAGCCCTGTTTCTTTGTGGTTAGAGGTGTACAAACAGAGTTGCAATTACTTTAAATTGTCATATAACAAACACCTTGTTTCTCCCCTGTATAAACTCTTTTCACTTGAAATATGTGTTTTCTTATGATATTGTAAGTTGTTCAGTTTGGTTAAAAACAATATTTCTTGCTATGAAACTATGTATAACCCAATTATAATGCGTGGAAACGCTGCCTCCTTGTGGGTAGAGGTGTAAAAACAGAGTTGCAATTACTTTCAAGGGTCACATTAGAACCATGTTAAAACAACAAGTTATTCAGTTTGGTTAAAAACAAGATGTCGCTCTGAAACAGTGTTTAAGTTGAATATAAAGCTGTTTCATAGTGTGAAAAAGGTAAAGAACAGAGTTTCAAAGTAAAGTTCTTCTTATAATGCATTCCCTTTTAGTCTAAAGCACAATCTCTTGCCCTGAAACAGTGTTTAAGGTGAATACAAAGCTGTTTCATAGTGTGAAAAAGGTAAAGAACAGAGTTTCAAAGTAAAGATTCTTCTTATAATGCATTCCCTTTTAGTCTAAAACACAATCTCTTGCCCTGAAACAGTGTTTAAGGTGAATACAAAGCTGTTTCATAGTGTGAAAAAGGTAAAGAACAGAGTTTCAAAGTAAAGATTCTTCTTATAGTGCATTCCCTTTTAGTCTAAAACACAATCTCTTGCCCTGAAACAGTGTTTAAGGTGAATACAAAGCTGGTTCATAGTGTGAAAAAGGTAAAGAACAGAGTTTCAAAGTAAAGTTCTTCTTATAATGCATTCCCTTTTAGTCTAAAACACAATCTCTTGCCCTGAAACAGTGTTTAAGTTGACTATAAAGCTGTTTCATAGTGTTAAAAAGGTAAAGAACAGAGTTTCAAAGTAAAGAATCTTCTTATAATGCATTCCCTTTTAGTCTAAAACACAATCTCTTGCCCTTAAACAGTGTTTAAGGTTAATACAAAGCTGTTTCATAGTGTGAAAAAGGTAAAGAACAGAGTTTCAAAGTAAAGATTCTTTTTATAATGCATTCCCTTTTAGTCTAAAACACAATCTCTTGCCCTGAAACAGTGTTTAAGTTGAATATAAAGCTGTTTCATAGTGTTAAATAGGTAAAGAACAGTTTGAAAGTAAAGACTCTTCTTATAATGCATTCCCTTTTAGTCTAAAACACAATCTCTTGCCCTGAAACAGTGTTTAAGGTGAATACAAAGCTGTTTCATAGTGTGAAAAAGGTAAAGAACAGTTTCAAAGTAAAGATTCTTCTTATAATGCATTCCCTTTTAGTCTAAAACACAATCTCTTGCCCTGAAACAGTGTTTAAGGTTAATACAAAGCTGTTTCATAGTGTGAAAAAGGTAAAGAACAGAGTTTCAAAGTAAAGATTCTTCTTATAATGCATTCCCTTTTAGTCTAAAACACAATCTCTTGCCCTGAAACTGTGTTTAAGCTGATTACAATGCATAGAAGCCCTGTTTCTTTGTGGTTAGAGGTGTACAAACAGAGTTGCAATTACTTTAAATTGTCATATAACAAACACCTTGTTTCTCCCCTGTATAAACTCTTTTCACTTGAAATATGTGTTTTCTTATGATATTGTAAGTTGTTCAGTTTGGTTAAAAACAATATTTCTTGCTATGAAACTATGTATAACCCAATTATAATGCGTGGAAACGCTGCCTCCTTGTGGGTAGAGGTGTAAAAACAGAGTTGCAATTACTTTCAAGGGTCACATTAGAACCATGTTAAAACAACAAGTTATTCAGTTTGGTTAAAAACAAGATGTCTTGCTCTGAAACAGTGTTTAAGTTGAATATAAAGCTGTTTCATAGTGTGAAAAAGGTAAAGAACAGAGTTTCAAAGTAAAGTTCTTCTTATAATGCATTCCCTTTTAGTCTAAAGCACAATCTCTTGCCCTGAAACAGTGTTTAAGGTGAATACAAAGCTGTTTCATAGTGTGAAAAAGGTAAAGAACAGAGTTTCAAAGTAAAGATTCTTCTTATAATGCATTCCCTTTTAGTCTAAAACACAATCTCTTGCCCTGAAACAGTGTTTAAGGTGAATACAAAGCTGTTTCATAGTGTGAAAAAGGTAAAGAACAGAGTTTCAAAGTAAAGTTCTTCTTATAATGCATTCCCTTTTAGTCTAAAGCACAATCTCTTGCCCTGAAACAGTGTTTAAGGTTAATACAAAGCTGTTTCAGAGTGTGAAAAAGGTAAAGAACAGAGTTTCAAAGTAAAGATTCTTCTTATAATGCATTCCCTTTTAGTCTAAAACACAATCTCTTGCCCTGAAACAGTGTTTAAGCTGATTACAATGCATAGAAGCCCTGCTTCTTTGTGGTTAGAGGTGTACAAACAGAGTTGCAATTACTTTAAATTGTCATATAACAAACACCTTGTTTCTCCCCTGTATAAACTCTTTTCACTTGAAATATGTGTTTTCTTAGGATATTGTAAGTTGTTCAGTTTGGTTAAAAACAATATTTCTTGCTATGAAACTATGTATAACCCAATTATAATGCATGGAAAGGCTGCCTCCTTATGGGTAGAGGTGTAAAAACAGAGTTGCATTTACTTTCAAGGGTCACATTAGAACCATGTTAAAACAACAAGTTATTCAGTTTGGTTAAAAACAAGATGTCTTGCTCTGAAACAGTGTTTAAGTTGAATATAAAGCTGTTTCATAGTGTTAAAAAGGTAAAGAACAGAGTTTCAAAGTAAAGATTCTTCATATAATGCATTCCCTTTTAGTCTAAAACACAATCTCTTGCCCTGAAACAGTGTTTAAGTTGAATATAAAGCTGTTTCATAGTTTTAAATAGGTAAAGAACAATTTGAAAGTAAAGACTCTTCTTATAATGCATTCCCTTTTAGTCTAAAACACAATCTCTTGCCCTGAAACAGTGTTTAAGGTGAATACAAAGCTGTTTCATAGTGTGAAAAAGGTAAAGAACAGAGTTTCAAAGTAAAGATTCTTCTTATAATGCATTCCCTTTTAGTCTAAAACACAATCTCTTGCCCTGAAACAGTGTTTAAGGTTAATACAAAGCTGTTTCAGAGTGTGAAAAAGGTAAAGAACAGAGTTTCAAAGTAAAGATTCTTCTTATAATGCATTCCCTTTTAGTCTAAAACACAATCTCTTGCCCTGAAACAGTGTTTAAGGTGAATACAAAGCTGTTTCATAGTGTGAAAAAGGTAAAGAACAGAGTTTCAAAGTAAAGATTCTTTTTATAGTGCATTCCCTTCTAGTCTAAAACACAATCTCTTGCCCTGAAACAGTGTTTAAGGTGAATACAAAGCTGTTTCATAGTGTGAAAAAGGTAAAGAACAGAGTTTCAAAGTAAAGTTCTTCTTATAATGCATTCCCTTTTAGTCTAAAACACAATCTCTTGCCCTGAAACAGTGTTTAAGGTGAATACAAAGCTGTTTCATAGTGTGAAAAAGGTAAAGAACAGAGTTTCAAAGTAAAGTTCTTCTTATAATGCATTCCCTTTTAGTCTAAAGCACAATCTCTTGCCCTGAAACAGTGTTTAAGGTTAATACAAAGCTGTTTCAGAGTGTGAAAAAGGTAAAGAACAGAGTTTCAAAGTAATGATTCTTCTTATAATGCATTCCCTTTTAGTCTAAAACACAATCTCTTGCCCTGAAACAGTGTTTAAGTTGACTATAAAGCTGTTTCATAGTGTTAAAAAGGTAAAGAACAGAGTTTCAAAGTAAAGATTCTTCTTATAATGCATTCCCTTTTAGTCTAAAACACAATCTCTTGCCCTGAAACAGTGTTTAAGTTGAATATAAAGCTGTTTCATCGTGTTAAATAGGTAAAGAACAGTTTGAAAGTAAAGACTCTTCTTATAATGCATTCCCTTTTAGTCTAAAACACAATCTCTTGCCCTGAAACAGTGTTTAAGGTGAATACAAAGCTGTTTCATAGTGTGAAAAAGGTAAAGAACAGAGTTTCAAAGTAAAGTTCTTCTTATAATGCATTCCCTTTTAGTCTAAAGCACAATCTCTTGCCCTGAAACAGTGTTTAAGGTTAATACAAAGCTGTTTCAGAGTGTGAAAAAGGTAAAGAACAGAGTTTCAAAGTAAAGATTCTTCTTATAATGCATTCCCTTTTAGTCTAAAACACAATCTCTTGCCCTGAAACAGTGTTTAAGGTGAATACAAAGCTGTTTCATAGTGTGAAAAAGGTAAAGAACAGTTTCAAAGTAAAGATTCTTCTTATAATGCATTCCCTTTTAGTCTAAAACACAATCTCTTGCCCTGAAACAGTGTTTAAGGTGAATACAAAGCTGTTTCATAGTGTGAAAAAGGTAAAGAACAGAGTTTCAAAGTAAAGATTCTTCTTATAATGCATTCCCTTTTAGTCTAAAACACAATCTCTTGCCCTGAAACAGTGTTTAAGCTGATTACAATGCATAGAAGCCCTGTTTCTTTGTGGTTAGAGGTGTACAAACAGAGTTGCAATTACTTTAAATTGTCATATAACAAACACCTTGTTTCTCCCCTGTATAAACTCTTTTCACTTGAAATATGTGTTTTCTTAGGATATTGTAAGTTGTTCAGTTTGGTTAAAAACAATATTTCTTGCTATGAAACTATGAATAACCCAATTATAATGCGTGGAAACGCTGCCTCCTTGTGGGTAGAGGTGTAAAAACAGAGTTGCAATTACTTTCAAGGGTCACATTAGAACCATGTTAAAACAACAAGTTATTCAGTTTGGTTAAAAACAAGATGTCTTGCTCTGAAACAGTGTTTAAGTTGAATATAAAGCTGTTTCATAGTGTGAAAAAGGTAAAGAACAGAGTTTCAAAGTAAAGTTCTTCTTATAATGCATTCCCTTTTAGTCTAAAGCACAATCTCTTGCCCTGAAACAGTTTTTAAGGTGAATACAAAGCTGTTTCATAGTGTGAAAAAGGTAAAGAACAGAGTTTCAAAGTAAAGATTCTTCTTATAATGCATTCCCTTTTAGTCTAAAACACAATCTCTTGCCCTGAAACAGTGTTTAAGGTGAATACAAAGCTGTTTCATAGTGTGAAAAAGGTAAAGAACAGAGTTTCAAAGTAAAGATTCTTCTTATAATGCATTCCCTTTTAGTCTAAAACACAATCTCTTGCCCTGAAACAGTCTTTATGGTTAATACAAAGCTGTTTCAGAGTGTGAAAAAGTTAAAGAACAGAGTTTCAAAGTAAAGATTCTTCTTATAATGCATTCCCTTTTAGTCTAAAACACAATCTCTTGCCCTGAAACAGTGTTTAAGCTGATTACAATGCATAGAAGCCCTGTTTCTTTGTGGTTAGAGGTGTACAAACAGAGTTGCAATTACTTTAAATTGTCATATAACAAACACCTTGTTTCTCCCCTGTATAAACTCTTTTCACTTGAAATATGTGTTTTCTTAGGATATTGTAAGTTGTTCAGTTTGGTTAAAAACAATATTTCTTGCTATGAAACTATGTATAACCCAATTATAATGCATGGAAAGGCTGCCTCCTTATGGGTAGAGGTGTAAAAACAGAGTTGCATTTACTTTCAAGGGTCACATTAGAACCATGTTAAAACAACAAGTTATTCAGTTTGGTTAAAAACAAGATGTCTTGCTCTGAAACAGTGTTTAAGTTGAATATAAAGCTGTTTCATAGTGTTAAAAAGGTAAAGAACAGAGTTTCAAAGTAAAGATTCTTCTTATAATGCATTCCCTTTTAGTCTAAAACACAATCTCTTGCCCTGAAACAGTGTTTAAGTTGAATATAAAGCTGTTTCATAGTTTTAAATAGGTAAAGAACAATTTGAAAGTAAAGACTCTTCTTATAATGCATTCCCTTTTAGTCTAAAACACAATCTCTTGCCCTGAAACAGTGTTTAAGGTGAATACAAAGCTGTTTCATAGTGTGAAAAAGGTAAAGAACAGAGTTTCAAAGTAAAGATTCTTCTTATAATGCATTCCCTTTTAGTCTAAAACACAATCTCTTGCCCTGAAACAGTGTTTAAGGTTAATACAAAGCTGTTTCAGAGTGTGAAAAAGGTAAAGAACAGAGTTTCAAAGTAAAGATTCTTCTTATAATGCATTCCCTTTTAGTCTAAAACACAATCTCTTGCCCTGAAACAGTGTTTAAGGTGAATACAAAGCTGTTTCATAGTGTGAAAAAGGTAAAGAACAGAGTTTCAAAGTAAAGATTCTTTTTATAGTGCATTCCCTTCTAGTCTAAAACACAATCTCTTGCCCTGAAACAGTGTTTAAGGTGAATACAAAGCTGTTTCATAGTGTGAAAAAGGTAAAGAACAGAGTTTCAAAGTAAAGTTCTTCTTATAATGCATTCCCTTTTAGTCTAAAACACAATCTCTTGCCCTGAAACAGTGTTTAAGGTGAATACAAAGCTTTTTCATAGTGTGAAAAAGGTAAAGAACAGAATTTCAAAGTAAAGATTCTTCTTATAATGCATTCCCTTTTAGTCTAAAACACAATCTCTTGCCCTGAAACAGTGTTTAAGTTGACTATAAAGCTGTTTCATAGTGTTAAAAAGGTAAAGAACAGAGTTTCAAAGTAAAGAATCTTCTTATAATGCATTCCCTTTTAGTCTAAAACACAATCTCTTGCCCTGAAACAGTGTTTAAGTTGACTATAAAGCTGTTTCATAGTGTTAAAAAGGTAAAGAACAGAGTTTCAAAGTAAAGATTCTTCTTATAATGCATTCCCTTTTAGTCTAAAACACAATCTCTTGCCCTGAAACAGTGTTTAAGTTGAATATAAAGCTGTTTCATCGTGTTAAATAGGTAAAGAACAGTTTGAAAGTAAAGACTCTTCTTATAATGCATTCCCTTTTAGTCTAAAACACAATCTCTTGCCCTGAAACAGTGTTTAAGGTGAATACAAAGCTGTTTCATAGTGTGAAAAAGGTAAAGAACAGAGTTTCAAAGTAAAGTTCTTCTTATAATGCATTCCCTTTTAGTCTAAAGCACAATCTCTTGCCCTGAAACAGTGTTTAAGGTTAATACAAAGCTGTTTCAGAGTGTGAAAAAGGTAAAGAACAGAGTTTCAAAGTAAAGATTCTTCTTATAATGCATTCCCTTTTAGTCTAAAACACAATCTCTTGCCCTGAAACAGTGTTTAAGGTGAATACAAAGCTGTTTCATAGTGTGAAAAAGGTAAAGAACAGTTTCAAAGTAAAGATTCTTCTTATAATGCATTCCCTTTTAGTCTAAAACACAATCTCTTGCCCTGAAACAGTGTTTAAGGTTAATACAAAGCTGTTTCATAGTGTGAAAAAGGTAAAGAACAGAGTTTCAAAGTAAAGATTCTTCTTATAATGCATTCCCTTTTAGTCTAAAACACAATCTCTTGCCCTGAAACTGTGTTTAAGCTGATTACAATGCATAGAAGCCCTGTTTCTTTGTGGTTAGAGGTGTACAAACAGAGTTGCAATTACTTTAAATTGTCATATAACAAACACCTTGTTTCTCCCCTGTATAAACTCTTTTCACTTGAAATATGTGTTTTCTTAGGATATTGTAAGTTGTTCAGTTTGGTTAAAAACAATATTTCTTGCTATGAAACTATGTATAACCCAATTATAATGCGTGGAAAGGCTGCCTCCTTATGGGTAGAGGTGTAAAAACAGAGTTGCATTTACTTTCAAGGGTCACATTAGAACCATGTTAAAACAACAAGTTATTCAGTTTGGTTAAAAACAAGATGTCTTGCTCTGAAACAGTGTTTAAGTTGAATATAAAGCTGTTTCATAGTGTTAAAAAGGTAAAGAACAGAGTTTCAAAGTAAAGATTCTTCTTATAATGCATTCCCTTTTAGTCTAAAACACAATCTCTTGCCCTGAAACAGTGTTTAAGGTGAATACAAAGCTGTTACATAGTGTGAAAAAGGTAAAGAACAGAGTTTCAAAGTAAAGTTCTTCTTATAATGCATTCCCTTTTAGTCTAAAGCACAATCTCTTGCCCTGAAACAGTGTTTAAGGTTAATACAAAGCTGTTTCAGAGTGTGAAAAAGGTAAAGAACAGAGTTTCAAAGTAATGATTCTTCTTATAATGCATTCCCTTTTAGTCTAAAACACAATCTCTTGCCCTGAAACAGTGTTTAAGTTGACTATAAAGCTGTTTCATAGTGTTAAAAAGGTAAAGAACAGAGTTTCAAAGTAAAGTTCTTCTTATAATGCATTCCCTTTTAGTCTAAAGCACAATCTCTTGCCCTGAAACAGTGTTTAAGGTTAATACAAAGCTGTTTCAGAGTGTGAAAAAGGTAAAGAACAGAGTTTCAAAGTAAAGATTCTTCTTATAATGCATTCCCTTTTAGTCTAAAACACAATCTCTTGCCCTGAAACAGTGTTTAAGGTGAATACAAAGCTGTTTCATAGTGTGAAAAAGGTAAAGAACAGTTTCAAAGTAAAGATTCTTCTTATAATGCATTCCCTTTTAGTCTAAAACACAATCTCTTGCCCTGAAACAGTGTTTAAGGTTAATACAAAGCTGTTTCATAGTGTGAAAAAGGTAAAGAACAGAGTTTCAAAGTAAAGATTCTTCTTATAATGCATTCCCTTTTAGTCTAAAACACAATCTCTTGCCCTGAAACTGTGTTTAAGCTGATTACAATGCATAGAAGCCCTGTTTCTTTGTGGTTAGAGGTGTACAAACAGAGTTGCAATTACTTTAAATTGTCATATAACAAACACCTTGTTTCTCCCCTGTATAAACTCTTTTCACTTGAAATATGTGTTTTCTTATGATATTGTAAGTTGTTCAGTTTGGTTAAAAACAATATTTCTTGCTATGAAACTATGTATAACCCAATTATAATGCGTGGAAACGCTGCCTCCTTGTGGGTAGAGGTGTAAAAACAGAGTTGCAATTACTTTCAAGGGTCACATTAGAACCATGTTAAAACAACAAGTTATTCAGTTTGGTTAAAAACAAGATGTCTTGCTCTGAAACAGTGTTTAAGTTGAATATAAAGCTGTTTCATAGTGTGAAAAAGGTAAAGAACAGAGTTTCAAAGTAAAGTTCTTCTTATAATGCATTCCCTTTTAGTCTAAAGCACAATCTCTTGCCCTGAAACAGTGTTTAAGGTGAATACAAAGCTGTTTCATAGTGTGAAAAAGGTAAAGAACAGAGTTTCAAAGTAAAGATTCTTCTTATAATGCATTCCCTTTTAGTCTAAAACACAATCTCTTGCCCTGAAACAGTGTTTAAGGTGAATACAAAGCTGTTTCATAGTGTGAAAAAGGTAAAGAACAGAGTTTCAAAGTAAAGATTCTTCTTATAATGCATTCCCTTTTAGTCTAAAACACAATCTCTTGCCCTGAAACAGTGTTTATGGTTAATACAAAGCTGTTTCAGAGTGTGAAAAAGTTAAAGAACAGAGTTTCAAAGTAAAGATTCTTCTTATAATGCATTCCCTTTTAGTCTAAAACACAATCTCTTGCCCTGAAACAGTGTTTAAGCTGATTACAATGCATAGAAGCCCTGTTTCTTTGTGGTTAGAGGTGTACAAACAGAGTTGCAATTACTTTAAATTGTCATATAACAAACACCTTGTTTCTCCCCTGTATAAACTCTTTTCATTTGAAATATGTGTTTTCTTAGGATATTGTAAGTTGTTCAGTTTGGTTAAAAACAATATTTCTTGCTATGAAACTATGTATAACCCAATTATAATGCATGGAAAGGCTGCCTCCTTATGGGTAGAGGTGTAAAAACAGAGTTGCATTTACTTTCAAGGGTCACATTAGAACCATGTTAAAACAACAAGTTATTCAGTTTGGTTAAAAACAAGATGTCTTGCTCTGAAACAGTGTTTAAGTTGAATATAAAGCTGTTTCATAGTGTTAAAAAGGTAAAGAACAGAGTTTCAAAGTAAAGATTCTTCTTATAATGCATTCCCTTTTAGTCTAAAACACAATCTCTTGCCCTGAAACAGTGTTTAAGTTGAATATAAAGCTGTTTCATAGTTTTAAATAGGTAAAGAACAATTTGAAAGTAAAGACTCTTCTTATAATGCATTCCCTTTTAGTCTAAAACACAATCTCTTGCCCTGAAACAGTGTTTAAGGTGAATACAAAGCTGTTTCATAGTGTGAAAAAGGTAAAGAACAGAGTTTCAAAGTAAAGATTCTTCTTATAATGCATTCCCTTTTAGTCTAAAACACAATCTCTTGCCCTGAAACAGTGTTTAAGGTTAATACAAAGCTGTTTCAGAGTGTGAAAAAGGTAAAGAACAGAGTTTCAAAGTAAAGATTCTTCTTATAATGCATTCCCTTTTAGTCTAAAACACAATCTCTTGCCCTGAAACAGTGTTTAAGGTGAATACAAAGCTGTTTCATAGTGTGAAAAAGGTAAAGAACAGAGTTTCAAAGTAAAGATTCTTTTTATAGTGCATTCCCTTCTAGTCTAAAACACAATCTCTTGCCCTGAAACAGTGTTTAAGGTGAATACAAAGCTGTTTCATAGTGTGAAAAAGGTAAAGAACAGAGTTTCAAAGTAAAGTTCTTCTTATAATGCATTCCCTTTTAGTCTAAAACACAATCTCTTGCCCTGAAACAGTGTTTAAGGTGAATACAAAGCTGTTTCATAGTGTGAAAAAGGTAAAGAACAGAATTTCAAAGTAAAGATTCTTCTTATAATGCATTCCCTTTTAGTCTAAAACACAATCTCTTGCCCTGAAACAGTGTTTAAGTTGACTATAAAGCTGTTTCATAGTGTTAAAAAGGTAAAGAACAGAGTTTCAAAGTAAAGAATCTTCTTATAATGCATTCCCTTTTAGTCTAAAACACAATCTCTTGCCCTGAAACAGTGTTTAAGTTGACTATAAAGCTGTTTCATAGTGTTAAAAAGGTAAAGAACAGAGTTTCAAAGTAAAGATTCTTCTTATAATGCATTCCCTTTTAGTCTAAAACACAATCTCTTGCCCTGAAACAGTGTTTAAGTTGAATATAAAGCTGTTTCATCGTGTTAAATAGGTAAAGAACAGTTTGAAAGTAAAGACTCTTCTTATAATGCATTCCCTTTTAGTCTAAAACACAATCTCTTGCCCTGAAACAGTGTTTAAGGTGAATACAAAGCTGTTTCATAGTGTGAAAAAGGTAAAGAACAGAGTTTCAAAGTAAAGTTCTTCTTATAATGCATTCCCTTTTAGTCTAAAGCACAATCTCTTGCCCTGAAACAGTGTTTAAGGTTAATACAAAGCTGTTTCAGAGTGTGAAAAAGGTAAAGAACAGAGTTTCAAAGTAAAGATTCTTCTTATAATGCATTCCCTTTTAGTCTAAAACACAATCTCTTGCCCTGAAACAGTGTTTAAGGTGAATACAAAGCTGTTTCATAGTGTGAAAAAGGTAAAGAACAGTTTCAAAGTAAAGATTCTTCTTATAATGCATTCCCTTTTAGTCTAAAACACAATCTCTTGCCCTGAAACAGTGTTTAAGGTTAATACAAAGCTGTTTCATAGTGTGAAAAAGGTAAAGAACAGAGTTTCAAAGTAAAGATTCTTCTTATAATGCATTCCCTTTTAGTCTAAAACACAATCTCTTGCCCTGAAACTGTGTTTAAGCTGATTACAATGCATAGAAGCCCTGTTTCTTTGTGGTTAGAGGTGTACAAACAGAGTTGCAATTACTTTAAATTGTCATATAACAAACACCTTGTTTCTCCCCTGTATAAACTCTTTTCACTTGAAATATGTGTTTTCTTAGGATATTGTAAGTTGTTCAGTTTGGTTAAAAACAATATTTCTTGCTATGAAACTATGTATAACCCAATTATAATGCGTGGAAAGGCTGCCTCCTTATGGGTAGAGGTGTAAAAACAGAGTTGCATTTACTTTCAAGGGTCACATTAGAACCATGTTAAAACAACAAGTTATTCAGTTTGGTTAAAAACAAGATGTCTTGCTCTGAAACAGTGTTTAAGTTGAATATAAAGCTGTTTCATAGTGTTAAAAAGGTAAAGAACAGAGTTTCAAAGTAAAGATTCTTCTTATAATGCATTCCCTTTTAGTCTAAAACACAATCTCTTGCCCTGAAACAGTGTTTAAGGTGAATACAAAGCTGTTTCATAGTGTGAAAAAGGTAAAGAACAGAGTTTCAAAGTAAAGTTCTTCTTATAATGCATTCCCTTTTAGTCTAAAGCACAATCTCTTGCCCTGAAACAGTGTTTAAGGTTAATACAAAGCTGTTTCAGAGTGTGAAAAAGGTAAAGAACAGAGTTTCAAAGTAATGATTCTTCTTATAATGCATTCCCTTTTAGTCTAAAACACAATCTCTTGCCCTGAAACAGTGTTTAAGTTGACTATAAAGCTGTTTCATAGTGTTAAAAAGGTAAAGAACAGAGTTTCAAAGTAAAGATTCTTCTTATAATGCATTCCCTTTTAGTCTAAAACACAATCTCTTGCCCTGAAACAGTGTTTAAGTTGAATATAAAGCTGTTTCATCGTGTTAAATAGGTAAAGAACAGTTTGAAAGTAAAGACTCTTCTTATAATGCATTCCCTTTTAGTCTAAAACACAATCTCTTGCCCTGAAACAGTGTTTAAGGTGAATACAAAGCTGTTTCATAGTGTGAAAAAGGTAAAGAACAGAGTTTCAAAGTAAAGTTCTTCTTATAATGCATTCCCTTTTAGTCTAAAGCACAATCTCTTGCCCTGAAACAGTGTTTAAGGTTAATACAAAGCTGTTTCAGAGTGTGAAAAAGGTAAAGAACAGAGTTTCAAAGTAAAGATTCTTCTTATAATGCATTCCCTTTTAGTCTAAAACACAATCTCTTGCCCTGAAACAGTGTTTAAGGTGAATACAAAGCTGTTTCATAGTGTGAAAAAGGTAAAGAACAGTTTCAAAGTAAAGATTCTTCTTATAATGCATTCCCTTTTAGTCTAAAACACAATCTCTTGCCCTGAAACAGTGTTTAAGGTTAATACAAAGCTGTTTCATAGTGTGAAAAAGGTAAAGAACAGAGTTTCAAAGTAAAGATTCTTCTTATAATGCATTCCCTTTTAGTCTAAAACACAATCTCTTGCCCTGAAACTGTGTTTAAGCTGATTACAATGCATAGAAGCCCTGTTTCTTTGTGGTTAGAGGTGTACAAACAGAGTTGCAATTACTTTAAATTGTCATATAACAAACACCTTGTTTCTCCCCTGTATAAACTCTTTTCACTTGAAATATGTGTTTTCTTATGATATTGTAAGTTGTTCAGTTTGGTTAAAAACAATATTTCTTGCTATGAAACTATGTATAACCCAATTATAATGCGTGGAAACGCTGCCTCCTTGTGGGTAGAGGTGTAAAAACAGAGTTGCAATTACTTTCAAGGGTCACATTAGAACCATGTTAAAACAACAAGTTATTCAGTTTGGTTAAAAACAAGATGTCTTGCTCTGAAACAGTGTTTAAGTTGAATATAAAGCTGTTTCATAGTGTGAAAAAGGTAAAGAACAGAGTTTCAAAGTAAAGTTCTTCTTATAATGCATTCCCTTTTAGTCTAAAGCACAATCTCTTGCCCTGAAACAGTGTTTAAGGTGAATACAAAGCTGTTTCATAGTGTGAAAAAGGTAAAGAACAGAGTTTCAAAGTAAAGATTCTTCTTATAATGCATTCCCTTTTAGTCTAAAACACAATCTCTTGCCCTGAAACAGTGTTTAAGGTGAATACAAAGCTGTTTCATAGTGTGAAAAAGGTAAAGAACAGAGTTTCAAAGTAAAGTTCTTCTTATAATGCATTCCCTTTTAGTCTAAAGCACAATCTCTTGCCCTGAAACAGTGTTTAAGGTTAATACAAAGCTGTTTCAGAGTGTGAAAAAGGTAAAGAACAGAGTTTCAAAGTAAAGATTCTTCTTATAATGCATTCCCTTTTAGTCTAAAACACAATCTCTTGCCCTGAAACAGTGTTTAAGGTTAATACAAAGCTGTTTCATAGTGTGAAAAAGGTAAAGAACAGTTTCAAAGTAAAGATTCTTCTTATAATGCATTCCCTTTTAGTCTAAAACACAATCTCTTGCCCTGAAACAGTGTTTAAGGTGAATACAAAGCTGTTTCATAGTGTGAAAAAGGTAAAGAACAGAGTTTCAAAGTAAAGATTCTTCTTATAATGCATTCCCTTTTAGTCTAAAACACAATCTCTTGCCCTGAAACAGTGTTTAAGTTGAATATAAAGCTGTTTCATAGTGTTAAAAAGGTAAAGAACAGAGTTTCAAAGTAAAGATTCTTCTTATAATGCATTCCCTTTTAGTCTAAAACACAATCTCTTGCCCTGAAACAGTGTTTAAGGTTAATACAAAGCTGTTTCATAGTGTGAAAAAGGTAAAGAACAGAGTTTCAAAGTAAAGATTCTTTTTATAATGCATTCCCTTTTAGTCTAAAACACAATCTCTTGCCCTGAAACAGTGTTTAAGGTTAATACAAAGCTGTTTCATAGTGTGAAAAAGGTAAAGAACAGTTTCAAAGTAAAGATTCTTCTTATAATGCATTCCCTTTTAGTCTAAAACACAATCTCTTGCCCTGAAACAGTGTTTAAGGTGAATACAAAGCTGTTTCATAGTGTGAAAAAGGTAAAGAACAGAGTTTCAAAGTAAAGATTCTTCTTATAATGCATTCCCTTTTAGTCTAAAACACAATCTCTTGCCCTGAAACAGTGTTTAAGTTGAATATAAAGCTGTTTCATAGTGTTAAAAAGGTAAAGAACAGAGTTTCAAAGTAAAGATTCTTCTTATAATGCATTCCCTTTTAGTCTAAAACACAATCTCTTGCCCTGAAACAGTGTTTAAGGTTAATACAAAGCTGTTTCATAGTGTGAAAAAGGTAAAGAACAGAGTTTCAAAGTAAAGATTCTTTTTATAATGCATTCCCTTTTAGTCTAAAACACAAACTCTTGCCCTGAAACAGTGTTTAAGTTGAATATAAAGCTGTTTCATAGTGTTAAATAGGTAAAGAACAGTTTGAAAGTAAAGACTCTTCTTATAATGCATTCCCTTTTAGTCTAAAACACAATCTCTTGCCCTGAAACAGTGTTTAAGGTGAATACAAAGCTGTTTCATAGTGTGAAAAAGGTAAAGAACAGAGTTTCAAAGTAAAGATTCTTCTTATAATGCATTCCCTTTTAGTCTAAAACACAATCTCTTGCCCTGAAACAGTGTTTAAGTTGACTATAAAGCTGTTTCATAGTGTTAAAAAGGTAAAAAACAGAGTTTCAAAGTAAAGAATCTTCTTATAATGCATTCCCTTTTAGTCTAAAACACAATCTCTTGCCCTTAAACAGTGTTTAAGGTTAATACAAAGCTGTTTCATAGTTTGAAAAAGGTAAAGAACAGAGTTTCAAAGTAAAGATTCTTTTTATAATGCATTCCCTTTTAGTCTAAAACACAATCTCTTGCCCTGAAACAGTGTTTAAGTTGAATATAAAGCTGTTTCATAGTGTTAAATAGGTAAAGAACAGTTTGAAAGTAAAGACTCTTCTTATAATGCATTCCCTTTTAGTCTAAAACACAATCTCTTGCCCTGAAACAGTGTTTAAGGTGAATACAAAGCTGTTTCATAGTGTGAAAAAGGTAAAGAACAGTTTCAAAGTAAAGATTCTTCTTATAATGCATTCCCTTTTAGTCTAAAACACAATCTCTTGCCCTGAAACTGTGTTTAAGCTGATTACAATGCATAGAAGCCCTGTTTCTTTGTGGTTAGAGGTGTACAAACAGAGTTGCAATTACTTTAAATTGTCATATAACAAACACCTTGTTTCTCCCCTGTATAAACTCTTTTCACTTGAAATATGTGTTTTCTTATGATATTGTAAGTTGTTCAGTTTGGTTAAAAACAATATTTCTTGCTATGAAACTATGTATAACCCAATTATAATGCGTGGAAACGCTGCCTCCTTGTGGGTAGAGGTGTAAAAACAGAGTTGCAATTACTTTCAAGGGTCACATTAGAACCATGTTAAAACAACAAGTTATTCAGTTTGGTTAAAAATAAGATGTCTTGCTCTGAAACAGTGTTTAAGTTGAATATAAAGCTGTTTCATAGTGTGAAAAAGGTAAAGAACAGAGTTTCAAAGTAAAGTTCTTCTTATAATGCATTCCCTTTTAGTCTAAAGCACAATCTCTTGCCCTGAAACAGTGTTTAAGGTGAATACAAAGCTGTTTCATAGTGTGAAAAAGGTAAAGAACAGAGTTTCAAAGTAAAGATTCTTCTTATAATGCATTCCCTTTTAGTCTAAAACACAATCTCTTGCCCTGAAACAGTGTTTAAGGTGAATACAAAGCTGTTTCATAGTGTGAAAAAGGTAAAGAACAGAGTTTCAAAGTAAAGTTCTTCTTATAATGCATTCCCTTTTAGTCTAAAGCACAATCTCTTGCCCTGAAACAGTGTTTAAGGTTAATACAAAGCTGTTTCAGAGTGTGAAAAAGGTAAAGAACAGAGTTTCAAAGTAAAGATTCTTCTTATAATGCATTCCCTTTTAGTCTAAAACACAATCTCTTGCCCTGAAACAGTGTTTAAGGTTAATACAAAGCTGTTTCATAGTGTGAAAAAGGTAAAGAACAGTTTCAAAGTAAAGATTCTTCTTATAATGCATTCCCTTTTAGTCTAAAACACAATCTCTTGCCCTGAAACAGTGTTTAAGGTGAATACAAAGCTGTTTCATAGTGTGAAAAAGGTAAAGAACAGAGTTTCAAAGTAAAGTTCTTCTTATAATGCATTCCCTTTTAGTCTAAAGCACAATCTCTTGCCCTGAAACAGTGTTTAAGGTTAATACAAAGCTGTTTCAGAGTGTGAAAAAGGTAAAGAACAGAGTTTCAAAGTAATGATTCTTCTTATAATGCATTCCCTTTTAGTCTAAAACACAATCTCTTGCCCTGAAACAGTGTTTAAGTTGACTATAAAGCTGTTTCATAGTGTTAAAAAGGTAAAGAACAGAGTTTCAAAGTAAAGATTCTTCTTATAATGCATTCCCTTTTAGTCTAAAACACAATCTCTTGCCCTGAAACAGTGTTTAAGTTGAATATAAAGCTGTTTCATCGTGTTAAATAGGTAAAGAACAGTTTGAAAGTAAAGACTCTTCTTATAATGCATTCCCTTTTAGTCTAAAACACAATCTCTTGCCCTGAAACAGTGTTTAAGGTGAATACAAAGCTGTTTCATAGTGTGAAAAAGGTAAAGAACAGAGTTTCAAAGTAAAGTTCTTCTTATAATGCATTCCCTTTTAGTCTAAAGCACAATCTCTTGCCCTGAAACAGTGTTTAAGGTTAATACAAAGCTGTTTCAGAGTGTGAAAAAGGTAAAGAACAGAGTTTCAAAGTAAAGATTCTTCTTATAATGCATTCCCTTTTAGTCTAAAACACAATCTCTTGCCCTGAAACAGTGTTTAAGGTGAATACAAAGCTGTTTCATAGTGTGAAAAAGGTAAAGAACAGTTTCAAAGTAAAGATTCTTCTTATAATGCATTCCCTTTTAGTCTAAAACACAATCTCTTGCCCTGAAACAGTGTTTAAGGTTAATACAAAGCTGTTTCATAGTGTGAAAAAGGTAAAGAACAGAGTTTCAAAGTAAAGATTCTTCTTATAATGCATTCCCTTTTAGTCTAAAACACAATCTCTTGCCCTGAAACTGTGTTTAAGCTGATTACAATGCATAGAAGCCCTGTTTCTTTGTGGTTAGAGGTATACAAACAGAGTTGCAATTACTTTAAATTGTCATATAACAAACACCTTGTTTCTCCCCTGTATAAACTCTTTTCACTTGAAATATGTGTTTTCTTATGATATTGTAAGTTGTTCAGTTTGGTTAAAAACAATATTTCTTGCTATGAAACTATGTATAACCCAATTATAATGCGTGGAAACGCTGCCTCCTTGTGGGTAGAGGTGTAAAAACAGAGTTGCAATTACTTTCAAGGGTCACATTAGAACCATGTTAAAACAACAAGTTATTCAGTTTGGTTAAAAACAAGATGTCTTGCTCTGAAACAGTGTTTAAGTTGAATATAAAGCTGTTTCATAGTGTGAAAAAGGTAAAGAACAGAGTTTCAAAGTAAAGTTCTTCTTATAATGCATTCCCTTTTAGTCTAAAGCACAATCTCTTGCCCTGAAACAGTGTTTAAGGTTAATACAAAGCTGTTTCATAGTGTGAAAAAGGTAAAGAACAGAGTTTCAAAGTAAAGATTCTTCTTATAATGCATTCCCTTTTAGTCTAAAACACAATCTCTTGCCCTGAAACTGTGTTTAAGCTGATTACAATGCATAGAAGCCCTGTTTCTTTGTGGTTAGAGGTGTACAAACAGAGTTGCAATTACTTTAAATTGTCATATAACAAACACCTTGTTTCTCCCCTGTATAAACTCTTTTCACTTGAAATATGTGTTTTCTTAGGATATTGTAAGTTGTTCAGTTTGGTTAAAAACAATATTTCTTGCTATGAAACTATGTATAACCCAATTATAATGCGTGGAAAGGCTGCCTCCTTATGGGTAGAGGTGTAAAAACAGAGTTGCATTTACTTTCAAGGGTCACATTAGAACCATGTTAAAACAACAAGATATTCAGTTTGGTTAAAAACAAGATGTCTTGCTCTGAAACAGTGTTTAAGTTGAATATAAAGCTGTTTCATAGTGTTAAAAAGGTAAAGAACAGAGTTTCAAAGTAAAGATTCTTCTTATAATGCATTCCCTTTTAGTCTAAAACACAATCTCTTGCCCTGAAACAGTGTTTAAGGTGAATACAAAGCTGTTTCATAGTGTGAAAAAGGTAAAGAACAGAGTTTCAAAGTAAAGTTCTTCTTATAATGCATTCCCTTTTAGTCTAAAGCACAATCTCTTGCCCTGAAACAGTGTTTAAGGTTAATACAAAGCTGTTTCAGAGTGTGAAAAAGGTAAAGAACAGAGTTTCAAAGTAATGATTCTTCTTATAATGCATTCCCTTTTAGTCTAAAACACAATCTCTTGCCCTGAAACAGTGTTTAAGTTGACTATAAAGCTGTTTCATAGTGTTAAAAAGGTAAAGAACAGAGTTTCAAAGTAAAGATTCTTCTTATAATGCATTCCCTTTTAGTCTAAAACACAATCTCTTGCCCTGAAACAGTGTTTAAGTTGAATATAAAGCTGTTTCATCGTGTTAAATAGGTAAAGAACAGTTTGAAAGTAAAGACTCTTCTTATAATGCATTCCCTTTTAGTCTAAAACACAATCTCTTGCCCTGAAACAGTGTTTAAGGTGAATACAAAGCTGTTTCATAGTGTGAAAAAGGTAAAGAACAGAGTTTCAAAGTAAAGTTCTTCTTATAATGCATTCCCTTTTAGTCTAAAGCACAATCTCTTGCCCTGAAACAGTGTTTAAGGTTAATACAAAGCTGTTTCAGAGTGTGAAAAAGGTAAAGAACAGAGTTTCAAAGTAAAGATTCTTCTTATAATGCATTCCCTTTTAGTCTAAAACACAATCTCTTGCCCTGAAACAGTGTTTAAGGTGAATACAAAGCTGTTTCATAGTGTGAAAAAGGTAAAGAACAGTTTCAAAGTAAAGATTCTTCTTATAATGCATTCCCTTTTAGTCTAAAACACAATCTCTTGCCCTGAAACAGTGTTTAAGGTTAATACAAAGCTGTTTCATAGTGTGAAAAAGGTAAAGAACAGAGTTTCAAAGTAAAGATTCTTCTTATAATGCATTCCCTTTTAGTCTAAAACACAATCTCTTGCCCTGAAACTGTGTTTAAGCTGATTACAATGCATAGAAGCCCTGTTTCTTTGTGGTTAGAGGTGTACAAACAGAGTTGCAATTACTTTAAATTGTCATATAACAAACACCTTGTTTCTCCCCTGTATAAACTCTTTTCACTTGAAATATGTGTTTTCTTATGATATTGTAAGTTGTTCAGTTTGGTTAAAAACAATATTTCTTGCTATGAAACTATGTATAACCCAATTATAATGCGTGGAAACGCTGCCTCCTTGTGGGTAGAGGTGTAAAAACAGAGTTGCAATTACTTTCAAGGGTCACATTAGAACCATGTTAAAACAACAAGTTATTCAGTTTGGTTAAAAACAAGATGTCTTGCTCTGAAACAGTGTTTAAGTTGAATATAAAGCTGTTTCATAGTGTGAAAAAGGTAAAGAACAGAGTTTCAAAGTAAAGTTCTTCTTATAATGCATTCCCTTTTAGTCTAAAGCACAATCTCTTGCCCTGAAACAGTGTTTAAGGTTAATACAAAGCTGTTTCATAGTGTGAAAAAGGTAAAGAACAGAGTTTCAAAGTAAAGATTCTTTTTATAATGCATTCCCTTTTAGTCTAAAACACAATCTCTTGCCCTGAAACAGTGTTTAAGTTGAATATAAAGCTGTTTCATCGTGTTAAATAGGTAAAGAACAGTTTGAAAGTAAAGACTCTTCTTATAATGCATTCCCTTTTAGTCTAAAACACAATCTCTTGCCCTGAAACAGTGTTTAAGGTGAATACAAAGCTGTTTCATAGTGTGAAAAAGGTAAAGAACAGAGTTTCAAAGTAAAGTTCTTCTTATAATGCATTCCCTTTTAGTCTAAAGCACAATCTCTTGCCCTGAAACAGTGTTTAAGGTTAATACAAAGCTGTTTCAGAGTGTGAAAAAGGTAAAGAACAGAGTTTCAAAGTAAAGATTCTTCTTATAATGCATTCCCTTTTAGTCTAAAACACAATCTCTTGCCCTGAAACTGTGTTTAAGCTGATTACAATGCATAGAAGCCCTGTTTCTTTGTGGTTAGAGGTGTACAAACAGAGTTGCAATTACTTTAAATTGTCATATAACAAACACCTTGTTTCTCCCCTGTATAAAGTCTTTTCACTTGAAATATGTGTTTTCTTATGATATTGTAAGTTGTTCAGTTTGGTTAAAAACAATATTTCTTGCTATGAAACTATGTATAACCCAATTATAATGCGTGGAAACGCTGCCTCCTTGTGGGTAGAGGTGTAAAAACAGAGTTGCAATTACTTTCAAGGGTCACATTAGAACCATGTTAAAACAACAAGTTATTCAGTTTGGTTAAAAACAAGATGTCTTGCTCTGAAACAGTGTTTAAGTTGAATATAAAGCTGTTTCATAGTGTGAAAAAGGTAAAGAACAGAGTTTCAAAGTAAAGTTCTTCTTATAATGCATTCCCTTTTAGTCTAAAGCACAATCTCTTGCCCTGAAACAGTGTTTAAGGTTAATACAAAGCTGTTTCATAGTGTGAAAAAGGTAAAGAACAGAGTTTCAAAGTAAAGATTCTTCTTATAATGCATTCCCTTTTAGTCTAAAACACAATCTCTTGCCCTGAAACAGTGTTTAAGCTGATTACAATGCATAGAAACCCTGTTTCTTTGTGGTTAGAGGTGTACAAACAGAGTTGCAATTACTTTAAATTGTCATATAACAAACACCTTGTTTCTCCCCTGTATAAACTCTTTTCACTTGAAATATGTGTTTTCTTAGGATATTGTAAGTTGTTCAGTTTGGTTAAAAACAATATTTCTTGCTATGAAACTATGTATAACCCAATTATAATGCGTGGAAAGGCTGCCTCCTTATGGGTAGAGGTGTAAAAACAGAGTTGCATTTACTTTCAAGGGTCACATTAGAACCATGTTAAAACAACAAGTTATTCAGTTTGGTTAAAAACAAGATGTCTTGCTCTGAAACAGTGTTTAAGTTGAATATAAAGCTGTTTCATAGTGTTAAAAAGGTAAAGAACAGAGTTTCAAAGTAAAGATTCTTCTTATAATGCATTCCCTTTTAGTCTAAAACACAATCTCTTGCCCTGAAACAGTGTTTAAGGTGAATACAAAGCTGTTTCATAGTGTGAAAAAGGTAAAGAACAGAGTTTCAAAGTAAAGTTCTTCTTATAATGCATTCCCTTTTAGTCTAAAGCACAATCTCTTGCCCTGAAACAGTGTTTAAGGTTAATACAAAGCTGTTTCAGAGTGTGAAAAAGGTAAAGAACAGAGTTTCAAAGTAATGATTCTTCTTATAATGCATTCCCTTTTAGTCTAAAACACAATCTCTTGCCCTGAAACAGTGTTTAAGTTGACTATAAAGCTGTTTCATAGTGTTAAAAAGGTAAAGAACAGAGTTTCAAAGTAAAGATTCTTCTTATAATGCATTCCCTTTTAGTCTAAAACACAATCTCTTGCCCTGAAACAGTGTTTAAGTTGAATATAAAGCTGTTTCATCGTGTTAAATAGGTAAAGAACAGTTTGAAAGTAAAGACTCTTCTTATAATGCATTCCCTTTTAGTCTAAAACACAATCTCTTGCCCTGAAACAGTGTTTAAGGTGAATACAAAGCTGTTTCATAGTGTGAAAAAGGTAAAGAACAGAGTTTCAAAGTAAAGTTCTTCTTATAATGCATTCCCTTTTAGTCTAAAGCACAATCTCTTGCCCTGAAACAGTGTTTAAGGTTAATACAAAGCTGTTTCAGAGTGTGAAAAAGGTAAAGAACAGAGTTTCAAAGTAAAGATTCTTCTTATAATGCATTCCCTTTTAGTCTAAAACACAATCTCTTGCCCTGAAACAGTGTTTAAGGTGAATACAAAGCTGTTTCATAGTGTGAAAAAGGTAAAGAACAGTTTCAAAGTAAAGATTCTTCTTATAATGCATTCCCTTTTAGTCTAAAACACAATCTCTTGCCCTGAAACAGTGTTTAAGGTTAATACAAAGCTGTTTCATAGTGTGAAAAAGGTAAAGAACAGAGTTTCAAAGTAAAGATTCTTCTTATAATGCATTCCCTTTTAGTCTAAAACACAATCTCTTGCCCTGAAACTGTGTTTAAGCTGATTACAATGCATAGAAGCCCTGTTTCTTTGTGGTTAGAGGTGTACAAACAGAGTTGCAATTACTTTAAATTGTCATATAACAAACACCTTGTTTCTCCTCTGTATAAACTCTTTTCACTTGAAATATGTGTTTTCTTATGATATTGTAAGTTGTTCAGTTTGGTTAAAAACAATATTTCTTGCTATGAAACTATGTATAACCCAATTATAATGCGTGGAAACGCTGCCTCCTTGTGGGTAGAGGTGTAAAAACAGAGTTGCAATTACTTTCAAGGGTCACATTAGAACCATGTTAAAACAACAAGTTATTCAGTTTGGTTAAAAACAAGATGTCTTGCTCTGAAACAGTGTTTAACTTGAATATAAAGCTGTTTCATAGTGTGAAAAAGGTAAAGAACAGAGTTTCAAAGTAAAGTTCTTCTTATAATGCATTCCCTTTTAGTCTAAAGCACAATCTCTTGCCCTGAAACAGTGTTTAAGGTTAATACAAAGCTGTTTCATAGTGTGAAAAAGGTAAAGAACAGAGTTTCAAAGTAAAGATTCTTTTTATAATGCATTCCCTTTTAGTCTAAAACACAATCTCTTGCCCTGAAACAGTGTTTAAGTTGAATATAAAGCTGTTTCATCGTGTTAAATAGGTAAAGAACAGTTTGAAAGTAAAGACTCTTCTTATAATGCATTCCCTTTTAGTCTAAAACACAATCTCTTGCCCTGAAACAGTGTTTAAGGTGAATACAAAGCTGTTTCATAGTGTGAAAAAGGTAAAGAACAGAGTTTCAAAGTAAAGTTCTTCTTATAATGCATTCCCTTTTAGTCTAAAGCACAATCTCTTGCCCTGAAACAGTGTTTAAGGTTAATACAAAGCTGTTTCAGAGTGTGAAAAAGGTAAAGAACAGAGTTTCAAAGTAAAGATTCTTCTTATAATGCATTCCCTTTTAGTCTAAAACACAATCTCTTGCCCTGAAACAGTGTTTAAGGTGAATACAAAGCTGTTTCATAGTGTGAAAAAGGTAAAGAACAGTTTCAAAGTAAAGATTCTTCTTATAATGCATTCCCTTTTAGTCTAAAACACAATCTCTTGCCCTGAAACAGTGTTTAAGGTTAATACAAAGCTGTTTCATAGTGTGAAAAAGGTAAAGAACAGAGTTTCAAAGTAAAGATTCTTCTTATAATGCATTCCCTTTTAGTCTAAAACACAATCTCTTGCCCTGAAACTGTGTTTAAGCTGATTACAATGCATAGAAGCCCTGTTTCTTTGTGGTTAGAGGTGTACAAACAGAGTTGCAATTACTTTAAATTGTCATATAACAAACACCTTGTTTCTCCCCTGTATAAAGTCTTTTCACTTGAAATATGTGTTTTCTTATGATATTGTAAGTTGTTCAGTTTGGTTAAAAACAATATTTCTTGCTATGAAACTATGTATAACCCAATTATAATGCGTGGAAACGCTGCCTCCTTGTGGGTAGAGGTGTAAAAACAGAGTTGCAATTACTTTCAAGGGTCACATTAGAACCATGTTAAAACAACAAGTTATTCAGTTTGGTTAAAAACAAGATGTCTTGCTCTGAAACAGTGTTTAAGTTGAAAATAAAGCTGTTTCATAGTGTGAAAAAGGTAAAGAACAGAGTTTCAAAGTAAAGTTCTTCTTATAATGCATTCCCTTTTAGTCTAAAGCACAATCTCTTGCCCTGAAACAGTGTTTAAGGTGAATACAAAGCTGTTTCATAGTGTGAAAAAGGTAAAGAACAGAGTTTCAAAGTAAAGATTCTTCTTATAATGCATTCCCTTTTAGTCTAAAACACAATCTCTTGCCCTGAAACAGTGTTTAAGGTGAATACAAAGCTGTTTCATAGTGTGAAAAAGGTAAAGAACAGAGTTTCAAAGTAAAGATTCTTCTTATAATGCATTCCCTTTTAGTCTAAAACACAATCTCTTGCCCTGAAACAGTGTTTATGGTTAATACAAAGCTGTTTCAGAGTGTGAAAAAGGTAAAGAACAGAGTTTCAAAGTAAAGATTCTTCTTATAATGCATTCCCTTTTAGTCTAAAACACAATCTCTTGCCCTGAAACAGTGTTCAAGGTGAATACAAAGCTGTTTCATAGTGTGAAAAAGGTAAAGAACAGAGTTTCAAAGTAAAGATTCTTCTTATAGTGCATTCCCTTTTAGTCTAAAACACAATCTCTTGCCCTGAAACAGTGTTTAAGGTGAATACAAAGCTGGTTCATAGTGTGAAAAAGGTAAAGAACAGAGTTTCAAAGTAAAGATTCTTTTTATAATGCATTCCCTTTTAGTCTAAAACACAATCTCTTGCCCTGAAACAGTGTTTAAGTTGAATATAAAGCTGTTTCATCGTGTTAAATAGGTAAAGAACAGTTTGAAAGTAAAGACTCTTCTTATAATGCATTCCCTTTTAGTCTAAAACACAATCTCTTGCCCTGAAACAGTGTTTAAGGTGAATACAAAACTGTTTCATAGTGTGAAAAAGGTAAAGAACAGAGTTTCAAAGTAAAGATTCTTCTTATAATGCATTCCCTTTTAGTCTAAAACACAATCTCTTGCCCTGAAACAGTGTTTAAGGTGAATACAAAGCTGTTTCATAGTGTGAAAAAGGTAAAGAACAGAGTTTCAAAGTAAAGTTCTTCTTATAATGCATTCCCTTTTAGTCTAAAGCACAATCTCTTGCCCTGAAACAGTGTTTAAGGTTAATACAAAGCTGTTTCAGAGTGTGAAAAAGGTAAAGAACAGAGTTTCAAAGTAATGATTCTTCTTATAATGCATTCCCTTTTAGTCTAAAACACAATCTCTTGCCCTGAAACAGTGTTTAAGTTGACTATAAAGCTGTTTCATAGTGTTAAAAAGGTAAAGAACAGAGTTTCAAAGTAAAGATTCTTCTTATAATGCATTCCCTTTTAGTCTAAAACACAATCTCTTGCCCTGAAACAGTGTTTAAGTTGAATATAAAGCTGTTTCATCGTGTTAAATAGGTAAAGAACAGTTTGAAAGTAAAGACTCTTCTTATAATGCATTCCCTTTTAGTCTAAAACACAATCTCTTGCCCTGAAACAGTGTTTAAGGTGAATACAAAGCTGTTTCATAGTGTGAAAAAGGTAAAGAACAGAGTTTCAAAGTAAAGTTCTTCTTATAATGCATTCCCTTTTAGTCTAAAGCACAATCTCTTGCCCTGAAACAGTGTTTAAGGTTAATACAAAGCTGTTTCAGAGTGTGAAAAAGGTAAAGAACAGAGTTTCAAAGTAAAGATTCTTCTTATAATGCATTCCCTTTTAGTCTAAAACACAATCTCTTGCCCTGAAACAGTGTTTAAGGTGAATACAAAGCTGTTTCATAGTGTGAAAAAGGTAAAGAACAGTTTCAAAGTAAAGATTCTTCTTATAATGCATTCCCTTTTAGTCTAAAACACAATCTCTTGCCCTGAAACAGTGTTTAAGGTTAATACAAAGCTGTTTCATAGTGTGAAAAAGGTAAAGAACAGAGTTTCAAAGTAAAGATTCTTCTTATAATGCATTCCCTTTTAGTCTAAAACACAATCTCTTGCCCTGAAACTGTGTTTAAGCTGATTACAATGCATAGAAGCCCTGTTTCTTTGTGGTTAGAGGTGTACAAACAGAGTTGCAATTACTTTAAATTGTCATATAACAAACACCTTGTTTCTCCCCTGTATAAACTCTTTTCACTTGAAATATGTGTTTTCTTATGATATTGTAAGTTGTTCAGTTTGGTTAAAAACAATATTTCTTGCTATGAAACTATGTATAACCCAATTATAATGCGTGGAAACGCTGCCTCCTTGTGGGTAGAGGTGTAAAAACAGAGTTGCAATTACTTTCAAGGGTCACATTAGAACCATGTTAAAACAACAAGTTATTCAGTTTGGTTAAAAACAAGATGTCTTGCTCTGAAACAGTGTTTAAGTTGAATATAAAGCTGTTTCATAGTGTGAAAAAGGTAAAGAACAGAGTTTCAAAGTAAAGTTCTTCTTATAATGCATTCCCTTTTAGTCTAAAGCACAATCTCTTGCCCTGAAACAGTGTTTAAGGTTAATACAAAGCTGTTTCATAGTGTGAAAAAGGTAAAGAACAGAGTTTCAAAGTAAAGATTCTTTTTATAATGCATTCCCTTTTAGTCTAAAACACAATCTCTTGCCCTGAAACAGTGTTTAAGTTGAATATAAAGCTGTTTCATCGTGTTAAATAGGTAAAGAACAGTTTGAAAGTAAAGACTCTTCTTATAATGCATTCCCTTTTAGTCTAAAACACAATCTCTTGCCCTGAAACAGTGTTTAAGGTGAATACAAAACTGTTTCATAGTGTGAAAAAGGTAAAGAACAGAGTTTCAAAGTAAAGTTCTTCTTATAATGCATTCCCTTTTAGTCTAAAGCACAATCTCTTGCCCTGAAACAGTGTTTAAGGTGAATACAAAGCTGTTTCATAGTGTGAAAAAGGTAAAGAACAGAGTTTCAAAGTAAAGATTCTTCTTATAATGCATTCCCTTTTAGTCTAAAACACAATCTCTTGCCCTGAAACAGTGTTTAAGGTGAATACAAAGCTGTTTCATAGTGTGAAAAAGGTAAAGAACAGAGTTTCAAAGTAAAGATTCTTCTTATAATGCATTCCCTTTTAGTCTAAAACACAATCTCTTGCCCTGAAACAGTGTTTATGGTTAATACAAAGCTGTTTCAGAGTGTGAAAAAGGTAAAGAACAGAGTTTCAAAGTAAAGATTCTTCTTATAATGCATTCCCTTTTAGTCTAAAACACAATCTCTTGCCCTGAAACAGTGTTCAAGGTGAATACAAAGCTGTTTCATAGTGTGAAAAAGGTAAAGAACAGAGTTTCAAAGTAAAGATTCTTCTTATAGTGCATTCCCTTTTAGTCTAAAACACAATCTCTTGCCCTGAAACAGTGTTTAAGGTGAATACAAAGCTGGTTCATAGTGTGAAAAAGGTAAAGAACAGAGTTTCAAAGTAAAGATTCTTTTTATAATGCATTCCCTTTTAGTCTAAAACACAATCTCTTGCCCTGAAACAGTGTTTAAGTTGAATATAAAGCTGTTTCATCGTGTTAAATAGGTAAAGAACAGTTTGAAAGTAAAGACTCTTCTTATAATGCATTCCCTTTTAGTCTAAAACACAATCTCTTGCCCTGAAACAGTGTTTAAGGTGAATACAAAACTGTTTCATAGTGTGAAAAAGGTAAAGAACAGAGTTTCAAAGTAAAGATTCTTCTTATAATGCATTCCCTTTTAGTCTAAAACACAATCTCTTGCCCTGAAACAGTGTTTAAGGTGAATACAAAGCTGTTTCATAGTGTGAAAAAGGTAAAGAACAGAGTTTCAAAGTAAAGTTCTTCTTATAATGCATTCCCTTTTAGTCTAAAGCACAATCTCTTGCCCTGAAACAGTGTTTAAGGTTAATACAAAGCTGTTTCAGAGTGTGAAAAAGGTAAAGAACAGAGTTTCAAAGTAATGATTCTTCTTATAATGCATTCCCTTTTAGTCTAAAACACAATCTCTTGCCCTGAAACAGTGTTTAAGTTGACTATAAAGCTGTTTCATAGTGTTAAAAAGGTAAAGAACAGAGTTTCAAAGTAAAGATTCTTCTTATAATGCATTCCCTTTTAGTCTAAAACACAATCTCTTGCCCTGAAACAGTGTTTAAGTTGAATATAAAGCTGTTTCATCGTGTTAAATAGGTAAAGAACAGTTTGAAAGTAAAGACTCTTCTTATAATGCATTCCCTTTTAGTCTAAAACACAATCTCTTGCCCTGAAACAGTGTTTAAGGTGAATACAAAGCTGTTTCATAGTGTGAAAAAGGTAAAGAACAGAGTTTCAAAGTAAAGTTCTTCTTATAATGCATTCCCTTTTAGTCTAAAGCACAATCTCTTGCCCTGAAACAGTGTTTAAGGTTAATACAAAGCTGTTTCAGAGTGTGAAAAAGGTAAAGAACAGAGTTTCAAAGTAAAGATTCTTCTTATAATGCATTCCCTTTTAGTCTAAAACACAATCTCTTGCCCTGAAACAGTGTTTAAGGTGAATACAAAGCTGTTTCATAGTGTGAAAAAGGTAAAGAACAGTTTCAAAGTAAAGATTCTTCTTATAATGCATTCCCTTTTAGTCTAAAACACAATCTCTTGCCCTGAAACAGTGTTTAAGGTTAATACAAAGCTGTTTCATAGTGTGAAAAAGGTAAAGAACAGAGTTTCAAAGTAAAGATTCTTCTTATAATGCATTCCCTTTTAGTCTAAAACACAATCTCTTGCCCTGAAACTGTGTTTAAGCTGATTACAATGCATAGAAGCCCTGTTTCTTTGTGGTTAGAGGTGTACAAACAGAGTTGCAATTACTTTAAATTGTCATATAACAAACACCTTGTTTCTCCCCTGTATAAACTCTTTTCACTTGAAATATGTGTTTTCTTATGATATTGTAAGTTGTTCAGTTTGGTTAAAAACAATATTTCTTGCTATGAAACTATGTATAACCCAATTATAATGCGTGGAAACGCTGCCTCCTTGTGGGTAGAGGTGTAAAAACAGAGTTGCAATTACTTTCAAGGGTCACATTAGAACCATGTTAAAACAACAAGTTATTCAGTTTGGTTAAAAACAAGATGTCTTGCTCTGAAACAGTGTTTAAGTTGAATATAAAGCTGTTTCATAGTGTGAAAAAGGTAAAGAACAGAGTTTCAAAGTAAAGTTCTTCTTATAATGCATTCCCTTTTAGTCTAAAGCACAATCTCTTGCCCTGAAACAGTGTTTAAGGTTAATACAAAGCTGTTTCATAGTGTGAAAAAGGTAAAGAACAGAGTTTCAAAGTAAAGATTCTTTTTATAATGCATTCCCTTTTAGTCTAAAACACAATCTCTTGCCCTGAAACAGTGTTTAAGTTGAATATAAAGCTGTTTCATCGTGTTAAATAGGTAAAGAACAGTTTGAAAGTAAAGACTCTTCTTATAATGCATTCCCTTTTAGTCTAAAACACAATCTCTTGCCCTGAAACAGTGTTTAAGGTGAATACAAAGCTGTTTCATAGTGTGAAAAAGGTAAAGAACAGAGTTTCAAAGTAAAGTTCTTCTTATAATGCATTCCCTTTTAGTCTAAAGCACAATCTCTTGCCCTGAAACAGTGTTTAAGGTTAATACAAAGCTGTTTCAGAGTGTGAAAAAGGTAAAGAACAGAGTTTCAAAGTAAAGATTCTTCTTATAATGCATTCCCTTTTAGTCTAAAACACAATCTCTTGCCCTGAAACAGTGTTTAAGGTGAATACAAAGCTGTTTCATAGTGTGAAAAAGGTAAAGAACAGTTTCAAAGTAAAGATTCTTCTTATAATGCATTCCCTTTTAGTCTAAAACACAATCTCTTGCCCTGAAACAGTGTTTAAGGTTAATACAAAGCTGTTTCATAGTGTGAAAAAGGTAAAGAACAGAGTTTCAAAGTAAAGATTCTTCTTATAATGCATTCCCTTTTAGTCTAAAACACAATCTCTTGCCCTGAAACTGTGTTTAAGCTGATTACAATGCATAGAAGCCCTGTTTCTTTGTGGTTAGAGGTGTACAAACAGAGTTGCAATTACTTTAAATTGTCATATAACAAACACCTTGTTTCTCCCCTGTATAAACTCTTTTCACTTGAAATATGTGTTTTCTTATGATATTGTAAGTTGTTCAGTTTGGTTAAAAACAATATTTCTTGCTATGAAACTATGTATAACCCAATTATAATGCGTGGAAACGCTGCCTCCTTGTGGGTAGAGGTGTAAAAACAGAGTTGCAATTACTTTCAAGGGTCACATTAGAACCATGTTAAAACAACAAGTTATTCAGTTTGGTTAAAAACAAGATGTCTTGCTCTGAAACAGTGTTTAAGTTGAATATAAAGCTGTTTCATAGTGTGAAAAAGGTAAAGAACAGAGTTTCAAAGTAAAGTTCTTCTTATAATGCATTCCCTTTTAGTCTAAAACACAATCTCTTGCCCTGAAACAGTGTTTAAGGTTAATACAAAGCTGTTTCATAGTGTGAAAAAGGTAAAGAACAGAGTTTCAAAGTAAAGATTCTTCTTATAATGCATTCCCTTTTAGTCTAAAACACAATCTCTTGCCCTGAAACTGTGTTTAAGCTGATTACAATGCATAGAAGCCCTGTTTCTTTGTGGTTAGAGGTGTACAAACAGAGTTGCAATTACTTTAAATTGTCATATAACAAACACCTTGTTTCTCCCCTGTATAAACTCTTTTCACTTGAAATATGTGTTTTCTTATGATATTGTAAGTTGTTCAGTTTGGTTAAAAACAATATTTCTTGCTATGAAACTATGTATAACCCAATTATAATGCGTGGAAACGCTGCCTCCTTGTGGGTAGAGGTGTAAAAACAGAGTTGCAATTACTTTCAAGGGTCACATTAGAACCATGTTAAAACAACAAGTTATTCAGTTTGGTTAAAAACAAGATGTCTTGCTCTGAAACAGTGTTTAAGTTGAATATAAAGCTGTTTCATAGTGTTAAAAAGGTAAAGAACAGAGTTTCAAAGTAAAGATTCTTCTTATAATGCATTCCCTTTTAGTCTAAAACACAATCTCTTGCCCTGAAACAGTGTTTAAGGTGAATACAAAGCTGTTTCATAGTGTGAAAAAGGTAAAGAACAGAGTTTCAAAGTAAAGTTCTTCTTATAATGCATTCCCTTTTAGTCTAAAGCACAATCTCTTGCCCTGAAACAGTGTTTAAGGTTAATACAAAGCTGTTTCAGAGTGTGAAAAAGGTAAAGAACAGAGTTTCAAAGTAATGATTCTTCTTATAATGCATTCCCTTTTAGTCTAAAACACAATCTCTTGCCCTGAAACAGTGTTTAAGTTGACTATAAAGCTGTTTCATAGTGTTAAAAAGGTAAAGAACAGAGTTTCAAAGTAAAGATTCTTCTTATAATGCATTCCCTTTTAGTCTAAAACACAATCTCTTGCCCTGAAACAGTGTTTAAGTTGAATATAAAGCTGTTTCATCGTGTTAAATAGGTAAAGAACAGTTTGAAAGTAAAGACTCTTCTTATAATGCATTCCCTTTTAGTCTAAAACACAATCTCTTGCCCTGAAACAGTGTTTAAGGTGAATACAAAGCTGTTTCATAGTGTGAAAAAGGTAAAGAACAGAGTTTCAAAGTAAAGTTCTTCTTATAATGCATTCCCTTTTAGTCTAAAGCACAATCTCTTGCCCTGAAACAATGTTTAAGGTTAATACAAAGCTGTTTCAGAGTGTGAAAAAGGTAAAGAACAGAGTTTCAAAGTAAAGATTCTTCTTATAATGCATTCCCTTTTAATCTAAAACACAATCTCTTGCCCTGAAACAGTGTTTAAGGTGAATACAAAGCTGTTTCATAGTGTGAAAAAGGTAAAGAACAGTTTCAAAGTAAAGATTCTTCTTATAATGCATTCCCTTTTAGTCTAAAACACAATCTCTTGCCCTGAAACAGTGTTTAAGGTTAATACAAAGCTGTTTCATAGTGTGAAAAAGGTAAAGAACAGAGTTTCAAAGTAAAGATTCTTCTTATAATGCATTCCCTTTTAGTCTAAAACACAATCTCTTGCCCTGAAACTGTGTTTAAGCTGATTACAATGCATAGAAGCCCTGTTTCTTTGTGGTTAGAGGTGTACAAACAGAGTTGCAATTACTTTAAATTGTCATATAACAAACACCTTGTTTCTCCCCTGTATAAACTCTTTTCACTTGAAATATGTGTTTTCTTATGATATTGTAAGTTGTTCAGTTTGGTTAAAAACAATATTTCTTGCTATGAAACTATGTATAACCCAATTATAATGCGTGGAAACGCTGCCTCCTTGTGGGTAGAGGTGTAAAAACAGAGTTGCAATTACTTTCAAGGGTCACATTAGAACCATGTTAAAACAACAAGTTATTCAGTTTGGTTAAAAACAAGATGTCTTGCTCTGAAACAGTGTTTAAGTTGAATATAAAGCTGTTTCATAGTGTTAAAAAGGTAAAGAACAGAGTTTCAAAGTAAAGATTCTTCTTATAATGCATTCCCTTTTAGTCTAAAACACAATCTCTTGCCCTGAAACAGTGTTTAAGGTGAATACAAAGCTGTTTCATAGTGTGAAAAAGGTAAAGAACAGAGTTTCAAAGTAAAGTTCTTCTTATAATGCATTCCCTTTTAGTCTAAAGCACAATCTCTTGCCCTGAAACAGTGTTTAAGGTTAATACAAAGCTGTTTCAGAGTGTGAAAAAGGTAAAGAACAGAGTTTCAAAGTAAAGATTCGTCTTATAATGCATTCCCTTTTAGTCTAAAGCACAATCTCTTGCCCTGAAACAGTGTTTAAGCTTTTCAATTTGGTTAAAAACAAGATGTCTTGCTCTGAAACAGTGTATAAGCTGATTACAATGCATAGACGCCCTGTTTCTTTGTGGTTAGAGGTGTACAAACAGAGTTGCAATTACTTTAAATTGTCATATAACAAACACCTTGTTTCTCCCCTGTATAAACTCTTTTCACTTGAAATATGTGTTTTCTTATGATATTGTAAGTTGTTCAGTTTGGTTAAAAACAATATTTCTTGCTATGAAACTATGTATAACCCAATTATAATGCGTGGAAACGCTGCCTCCTTGTGGGTAGAGGTGTAAAAACAGAGTTGCAATTACTTTCAAGGGTCACATTAGAACCATGTTAAAACAACAAGTTATTCAGTTTGGTTAAAAACAAGATGTATTGCTCTGAAACAGTGTTTAAGTTGAATATAAAGCTGTTTCATAGTGTTAAAAAGGTAAAGAACAGAGTTTCAAAGTAAAGATTCTTCTTATAATGCATTCCCTTTTAGTCTAAAACACAATCTCTTGCCCTGAAACAGTGTTTAAGGTGAATACAAAGCTGTTTCATAGTGTGAAAAAGGTAAAGAACAGAGTTTCAAAGTAAAGTTCTTCTTATAATGCATTCCCTTTTAGTCTAAAGCACAATCTCTTGCCCTGAAACAGTGTTTAAGGTTAATACAAAGCTGTTTCAGAGTGTGAAAAAGGTAAAGAACAGAGTTTCAAAGTAATGATTCTTCTTATAATGCATTCCCTTTTAGTCTAAAACACAATCTCTTGCCCTGAAACAGTGTTTAAGTTGACTATAAAGCTGTTTCATAGTGTTAAAAAGGTAAAGAACAGAGTTTCAAAGTAAAGATTCTTCTTATAATGCATTCCCTTTTAGTCTAAAACACAATCTCTTGCCCTGAAACAGTGTTTAAGTTGAATATAAAGCTGTTTCATCGTGTTAAATAGGTAAAGAACAGTTTGAAAGTAAAGACTCTTCTTATAATGCATTCCCTTTTAGTCTAAAACACAATCTCTTGCCCTGAAACAGTGTTTAAGGTGAATACAAAGCTGTTTCATAGTGTGAAAAAGGTAAAGAACAGAGTTTCAAAGTAAAGTTCTTCTTATAATGCATTCCCTTTTAGTCTAAAGCACAATCTCTTGCCCTGAAACAGTGTTTAAGGTTAATACAAAGCTGTTTCAGAGTGTGAAAAAGGTAAAGAACAGAGTTTCAAAGTAAAGATTCTTCTTATAATGCATTCCCTTTTAATCTAAAACACAATCTCTTGCCCTGAAACAGTGTTTAAGGTGAATACAAAGCTGTTTCATAGTGTGAAAAAGGTAAAGAACAGTTTCAAAGTAAAGATTCTTCTTATAATGCATTCCCTTTTAGTCTAAAACACAATCTCTTGCCCTGAAACAGTGTTTAAGGTTAATACAAAGCTGTTTCATAGTGTGAAAAAGGTAAAGAACAGAGTTTCAAAGTAAAGATTCTTCTTATAATGCATTCCCTTTTAGTCTAAAACACAATCTCTTGCCCTGAAACTGTGTTTAAGCTGATTACAATGCATAGAAGCCCTGTTTCTTTGTGGTTAGAGGTGTACAAACAGAGTTGCAATTACTTTAAATTGTCATATAACAAACACCTTGTTTCTCCCCTGTATAAACTCTTTTCACTTGAAATATGTGTTTTCTTATGATATTGTAAGTTGTTCAGTTTGGTTAAAAACAATATTTCTTGCTATGAAACTATGTATAACCCAATTATAATGCGTGGAAACGCTGCCTCCTTGTGGGTAGAGGTGTAAAAACAGAGTTGCAATTACTTTCAAGGGTCACATTAGAACCATGTTAAAACAACAAGTTATTCAGTTTGGTTAAAAACAAGATGTCTTGCTCTGAAACAGTGTTTAAGTTGAATATAAAGCTGTTTCATAGTGTTAAAAAGGTAAAGAACAGAGTTTCAAAGTAAAGATTCTTCTTATAATGCATTCCCTTTTAGTCTAAAACACAATCTCTTGCCCTGAAACAGTGTTTAAGGTGAATACAAAGCTGTTTCATAGTGTGAAAAAGGTAAAGAACAGAGTTTCAAAGTAAAGTTCTTCTTATAATGCATTCCCTTTTAGTCTAAAGCACAATCTCTTGCCCTGAAACAGTGTTTAAGGTTAATACAAAGCTGTTTCAGAGTGTGAAAAAGGTAAAGAACAGAGTTTCAAAGTAATGATTCTTCTTATAATGCATTCCCTTTTAGTCTAAAACACAATCTCTTGCCCTGAAACAGTGTTTAAGTTGACTATAAAGCTGTTTCATAGTGTTAAAAAGGTAAAGAACAGAGTTTCAAAGTAAAGATTCTTCTTATAATGCATTCCCTTTTAGTCTAAAACACAATCTCTTGCCCTGAAACAGTGTTTAAGTTGAATATAAAGCTGTTTCAGAGTGTGAAAAAGGTAAAGAACAGAGTTTCAAAGTAAAGATTCTTCTTATAATGCATTCCCTTTTAGTCTAAAACACAATCTCTTGCCCTGAAACAGTGTTTAAGGTGAATACAAAGCTGTTTCATAGTGTGAAAAAGGTAAAGAACAGAGTTTCAAAGTAAAGTTCTTCTTATAATGCATTCCCTTTTAGTCTAAAGCACAATCTCTTGCCCTGAAACAGTGTTTAAGGTTAATACAAAGCTGTTTCAGAGTGTGAAAAAGGTAAAGAACAGAGTTTCAAAGTAAAGATTCTTCTTATAATGCATTCCCTTTTAGTCTAAAACACAATCTCTTGCCCTGAAACAGTGTTTAAGGTGAATACAAAGCTGTTTCATAGTGTGAAAAAGGTAAAGAACAGTTTCAAAGTAAAGATTCTTCTTATAATGCATTCCCTTTTAGTCTAAAACACAATCTCTTGCCCTGAAACAGTGTTTAAGGTTAATACAAAGCTGTTTCATAGTGTGAAAAAGGTAAAGAACAGAGTTTCAAAGTAAAGATTCTTCTTATAATGCATTCCCTTTTAGTCTAAAACACAATCTCTTGCCCTGAAACTGTGTTTAAGCTGATTACAATGCATAGAAGCCCTGTTTCTTTGTGGTTAGAGGTGTACAAACAGAGTTGCAATTACTTTAAATTGTCATATAACAAACACCTTGTTTCTCCCCTGTATAAACTCTTTTCATTTGAAATATGTGTTTTCTTATGATATTGTAAGTTGTTCAGTTTGGTTAAAAACAATATTTCTTGCTATGAAACTATGTATAACCCAATTATAATGCGTGGAAACGCTGCCTCCTTGTGGGTAGAGGTGTAAAAACAGAGTTGCAATTACTTTCAAGGGTCACATTAGAACCATGTTAAAACAACAAGTTATTCAGTTTGGTTAAAAACAAGATGTCTTGCTCTGAAACAGTGTTTAAGTTGAATATAAAGCTGTTTCATAGTGTGAAAAAGGTAAAGAACAGAGTTTCAAAGTAAAGTTCTTCTTATAATGCATTCCCTTTTAGTCTAAAGCACAATCTCTTGCCCTGAAACAGTGTTTAAGGTTAATACAAAGCTGTTTCATAGTGTGAAAAAGGTAAAGAACAGAGTTTCAAAGTAAAGATTCTTCTTATAATGCATTCCCTTTTAGTCTAAAACACAATCTCTTGCCCTGAAACAGTGTTTAAGCTGATTACAATGCATAGAAGCCCTGTTTCTTTGTGGTTAGAGGTGTACAAACAGAGTTGCAATTACTTTAAATTGTCATATAACAAACACCTTGTTTCTCCCCTGTATAAACTCTTTTCACTTGAAATATGTGTTTTCTTAGGATATTGTAAGTTGTTCAGTTTGGTTAAAAACAATATTTCTTGCTATGAAACTATGTATAACCCAATTATAATGCGTGGAAAGGCTGCCTCCTTATGGGTAGAGGTGTAAAAACAGAGTTGCATTTACTTTCAAGGGTCACATTAGAACCATGTTAAAACAACAAGTTATTCAGTTTGGTTAAAAACAAGATGTCTTGCTCTGAAACAGTGTTTAAGTTGAATATAAAGCTGTTTCATAGTGTTAAAAAGGTAAAGAACAGAGTTTCAAAGTAAAGATTCTTCTTATAATGCATTCCCTTTTAGTCTAAAACACAATCTCTTGCCCTGAAACAGTGTTTAAGGTGAATACAAAGCTGTTTCATAGTGTGAAAAAGGTAAAGAACAGAGTTTCAAAGTAAAGTTCTTCTTATAATGCATTCCCTTTTAGTCTAAAGCACAATCTCTTGCCCTGAAACAGTGTTTAAGGTTAATACAAAGCTGTTTCAGAGTGTGAAAAAGGTAAAGAACAGAGTTTCAAAGTAATGATTCTTCTTATAATGCATTCCCTTTTAGTCTAAAACACAATCTCTTGCCCTGAAACAGTGTTTAAGTTGACTATAAAGCTGTTTCATAGTGTTAAAAAGGTAAAGAACAGAGTTTCAAAGTAAAGATTCTTCTTATAATGCATTCCCTTTTAGTCTAAAACACAATCTCTTGCCCTGAAACAGTGTTTAAGTTGAATATAAAGCTGTTTCATCGTGTTAAATAGGTAAAGAACAGTTTGAAAGTAAAGACTCTTCTTATAATGCATTCCCTTTTAGTCTAAAACACAATCTCTTGCCCTGAAACAGTGTTTAAGGTGAATACAAAGCTGTTTCATAGTGTGAAAAAGGTAAAGAACAGAGTTTCAAAGTAAAGTTCTTCTTATAATGCATTCCCTTTTAGTCTAAAGCACAATCTCTTGCCCTGAAACAGTGTTTAAGGTTAATACAAAGCTGTTTCAGAGTGTGAAAAAGGTAAAGAACAGAGTTTCAAAGTAAAGATTCTTCTTATAATGCATTCCCTTTTAGTCTAAAACACAATCTCTTGCCCTGAAACAGTGTTTAAGGTGAATACAAAGCTGTTTCATAGTGTGAAAAAGGTAAAGAACAGTTTCAAAGTAAAGATTCTTCTTATAATGCATTCCCTTTTAGTCTAAAACACAATCTCTTGCCCTGAAACAGTGTTTAAGGTTAATACAAAGCTGCTTCATAGTGTGAAAAAGGTAAAGAACAGAGTTTCAAAGTAAAGATTCTTCTTATAATGCATTCCCTTTTAGTCTAAAACACAATCTCTTGCCCTGAAACTGTGTTTAAGCTGATTACAATGCATAGAAGCCCTGTTTCTTTGTGGTTAGAGGTGTACAAACAGAGTTGCAATTACTTTAAATTGTCATATAACAAACACCTTGTTTCTCCCCTGTATAATCTCTTTTCACTTGAAATATGTGTTTTCTTATGATATTGTAAGTTGTTCAGTTTGGTTAAAAACAATATTTCTTGCTATGAAACTATGTATAACCCAATTATAATGCGTGGAAACGCTGCCTCCTTGTGGGTAGAGGTGTAAAAACAGAGTTGCAATTACTTTCAAGGGTCACATTAGAACCATGTTAAAACAACAAGTTATTCAGTTTGGTTAAAAACAAGATGTCTTGCTCTGAAACAGTGTTTAAGTTGAATATAAAGCTGTTTCATAGTGTGAAAAAGGTAAAGAACAGAGTTTCAAAGTAAAGTTCTTCTTATAATGCATTCCCTTTTAGTCTAAAGCACAATCTCTTGCCCTGAAACAGTGTTTAAGGTTAATACAAAGCTGTTTCATAGTGTGAAAAAGGTAAAGAACAGAGTTTCAAAGTAAAGATTCTTCTTATAATGCATTCCCTTTTAGTCTAAAACACAATCTCTTGCCCTGAAACAGTGTTTAAGCTGATTACAATGCATAGAAGCCCTGTTTCTTTGTGGTTAGAGGTGTACAAACAGAGTTGCAATTACTTTAAATTGTCATATAACAAACACCTTGTTTCTCCCCTGTATAAACTCTTTTCACTTGAAATATGTGTTTTCTTAGGATATTGTAAGTTGTTCAGTTTGGTTAAAAACAATATTTCTTGCTATGAAACTATGTATAACCCAATTATAATGCGTGGAAAGGCTGCCTCCTTATGGGTAGAGGTGTAAAAACAGAGTTGCATTTACTTTCAAGGGTCACATTAGAACCATGTTAAAACAACAAGTTATTCAGTTTGGTTAAAAACAAGATGTCTTGCTCTGAAACAGTGTTTAAGTTGAATATAAAGCTGTTTCATAGTGTTAAAAAGGTAAAGAACAGAGTTTCAAAGTAAAGATTCTTCTTATAATGCATTCCCTTTTAGTCTAAAACACAATCTCTTGCCCTGAAACAGTGTTTAAGGTGAATACAAAGCTGTTTCATAGTGTGAAAAAGGTAAAGAACAGAGTTTCAAAGTAAAGTTCTTCTTATAATGCATTCCCTTTTAGTCTAAAGCACAATCTCTTGCCCTGAAACAGTGTTTAAGGTTAATACAAAGCTGTTTCAGAGTGTGAAAAAGGTAAAGAACAGAGTTTCAAAGTAATGATTCTTCTTATAATGCATTCCCTTTTAGTATAAAACACAATCTCTTGCCCTGAAACAGTGTTTAAGTTGACTATAAAGCTGTTTCATAGTGTTAAAAAGGTAAAGAACAGAGTTTCAAAGTAAAGATTCTTCTTATAATGCATTCCCTTTTAGTCTAAAACACAATCTCTTGCCCTGAAACAGTGTTTAAGTTGAATATAAAGCTGTTTCATCGTGTTAAATAGGTAAAGAACAGTTTGAAAGTAAAGACTCTTCTTATAATGCATTCCCTTTTAGTCTAAAACACAATCTCTTGCCCTGAAACAGTGTTTAAGGTGAATACAAAGCTGTTTCATAGTGTGAAAAAGGTAAAGTACAGAGTTTCAAAGTAAAGTTCTTCTTATAATGCATTCCCTTTTAGTCTAAAGCACAATCTCTTGCCCTGAAACAGTGTTTAAGGTTAATACAAAGCTGTTTCAGAGTGTGAAAAAGGTAAAGAACAGAGTTTCAAAGTAAAGATTCTTCTTATAATGCATTCCCTTTTAGTCTAAAACACAATCTCTTGCCCTGAAACAGTGTTTAAGGTGAATACAAAGCTGTTTCATAGTGTGAAAAAGGTAAAGAACAGTTTCAAAGTAAAGATTCTTCTTATAATGCATTCCCTTTTAGTCTAAAACACAATCTCTTGCCCTGAAACAGTGTTTAAGGTGAATACAAAGCTGTTTCATAGTGTGAAAAAGGTAAAGAACAGAGTTTCAAAGTAAAGATTCTTCTTATAATGCATTCCCTTTTAGTCTAAAACACAATCTCTTGCCCTGAAACTGTGTTTAAGCTGATTACAATGCATAGAAGCCCTGTTTCTTTGTGGTTAGAGGTGTACAAACAGAGTTGCAATTACTTTAAATTGTCATATAACAAACACCTTGTTTCTCCCCTGTATAAACTCTTTTCACTTGAAATATGTGTTTTCTTATGATATTGTAAGTTGTTCAGTTTGGTTAAAAACAATATTTCTTGCTATGAAACTATGTATAACCCAATTATAATGCGTGGAAACGCTGCCTCCTTGTGGGTAGAGGTGTAAAAACAGAGTTGCAATTACTTTCAAGGGTCACATTAGAACCATGTTAAAACAACAAGTTATTCAGTTTGGTTAAAAACAAGATGTCTTGCTCTGAAACAGTGTTTAAGTTGAATATAAAGCTGTTTCATAGTGTGAAAAAGGTAAAGAACAGAGTTTCAAAGTAAAGTTCTTCTTATAATGCATTCCCTTTTAGTCTAAAGCACAATCTCTTGCCCTGAAACAGTGTTTAAGGTTAATACAAAGCTGTTTCATAGTGTGAAAAAGGTAAAGAACAGAGTTTCAAAGTAAAGATTCTTTTTATAATGCATTCCCTTTTAGTCTAAAACACAATCTCTTGCCCTGAAACAGTGTTTAAGTTGAATATAAAGCTGTTTCATCGTGTTAAATAGGTAAAGAACAGTTTGAAAGTAAAGACTCTTCTTATAATGCATTCCCTTTTAGTCTAAAACACAATCTCTTGCCCTGAAACAGTGTTTAAGGTGAATACAAAGCTGTTTCATAGTGTGAAAAAGGTAAAGAACAGAGTTTCAAAGTAAAGTTCTTCTTATAATGCATTCCCTTTTAGTCTAAAGCACAATCTCTTGCCCTGAAACAGTGTTTAAGGTTAATACAAAGCTGTTTCAGAGTGTGAAAAAGGTAAAGAACAGAGTTTCAAAGTAAAGATTCTTCTTATAATGCATTCCCTTTTAGTCTAAAACACAATCTCTTGCCCTGAAACAGTGTTTAAGGTGAATACAAAGCTGTTTCATAGTGTGAAAAAGGTAAAGAACAGTTTCAAAGTAAAGATTCTTCTTATAATGCATTCCCTTTTAGTCTAAAACACAATCTCTTGCCCTGAAACAGTGTTTAAGGTTAATACAAAGCTGTTTCATAGTGTGAAAAAGGTAAAGAACAGAGTTTCAAAGTAAAGATTCTTCTTATAATGCATTCCCTTTTAGTCTAAAACACAATCTCTTGCCCTGAAACTGTGTTTAAGCTGATTACAATGCATAGAAGCCCTGTTTCTTTGTGGTTAGAGGTGTACAAACAGAGTTGCAATTACTTTAAATTGTCATATAACAAACACCTTGTTTCTCCCCTGTATAAACTCTTTTCACTTGAAATATGTGTTTTCTTATGATATTGTAAGTTGTTCAGTTTGGTTAAAAACAATATTTCTTGCTATGAAACTATGTATAACCCAATTATAATGCGTGGAAACGCTGCCTCCTTGTGGGTAGAGGTGTAAAAACAGAGTTGCAATTACTTTCAAGGGTCACATTAGAACCATGTTAAAACAACAAGTTATTCAGTTTGGTTAAAAACAAGATGTCTTGCTCTGAAACAGTGTTTAAGTTGAATATAAAGCTGTTTCATAGTGTGAAAAAGGTAAAGAACAGAGTTTCAAAGTAAAGTTCTTCTTATAATGCATTCCCTTTTAGTCTAAAACACAATCTCTTGCCCTGAAACAGTGTTTAAGGTTAATACAAAGCTGTTTCATAGTGTGAAAAAGGTAAAGAACAGAGTTTCAAAGTAAAGATTCTTCTTATAATGCATTCCCTTTTAGTCTAAAACACAATCTCTTGCCCTGAAACTGTGTTTAAGCTGATTACAATGCATAGAAGCCCTGTTTCTTTGTGGTTAGAGGTGTACAAACAGAGTTGCAATTACTTTAAATTGTCATATAACAAACACCTTGTTTCTCCCCTGTATAAACTCTTTTCACTTGAAATATGTGTTTTCTTATGATATTGTAAGTTGTTCAGTTTGGTTAAAAACAATATTTCTTGCTATGAAACTATGTATAACCCAATTATAATGCGTGGAAACGCTGCCTCCTTGTGGGTAGAGGTGTAAAAACAGAGTTGCAATTACTTTCAAGGGTCACATTAGAACCATGTTAAAACAACAAGTTATTCAGTTTGGTTAAAAACAAGATGTCTTGCTCTGAAACAGTGTTTAAGTTGAATATAAAGCTGTTTCATAGTGTGAAAAAGGTAAAGAACAGAGTTTCAAAGTAAAGTTCTTCTTATAATGCATTCCCTTTTAGTCTAAAGCACAATCTCTTGCCCTGAAACAGTGTTTAAGGTTAATACAAAGCTGTTTCATAGTGTGAAAAAGGTAAAGAACAGAGTTTCAAAGTAAAGATTCTTTTTATAATGCATTCCCTTTTAGTCTAAAACACAATCTCTTGCCCTGAAACAGTGTTTAAGTTGAATATAAAGCTGTTTCATCGTGTTAAATAGGTAAAGAACAGTTTGAAAGTAAAGACTCTTCTTATAATGCATTCCCTTTTAGTCTAAAACACAATCTCTTGCCCTGAAACAGTGTTTAAGGTGAATACAAAGCTGTTTCATAGTGTGAAAAAGGTAAAGAACAGAGTTTCAAAGTAAAGTTCTTCTTATAATGCATTCCCTTTTAGTCCAAAGCACAATCTCTTGCCCTGAAACAGTGTTTAAGGTTAATACAAAGCTGTTTCAGAGTGTGAAAAAGGTAAAGAACAGAGTTTCAAAGTAAAGATTCTTCTTATAATGCATTCCCTTTTAGTCTAAAACACAATCTCTTGCCCTGAAACAGTGTTTAAGGTGAATACAAAGCTGTTTCATAGTGTGAAAAAGGTAAAGAACAGTTTCAAAGTAAAGATTCTTCTTATAATGCATTCCCTTTTAGTCTAAAACACAATCTCTTGCCCTGAAACAGTGTTTAAGGTTAATACAAAGCTGTTTCATAGTGTGAAAAAGGTAAAGAACAGAGTTTCAAAGTAAAGATTCTTCTTATAATGCATTCCCTTTTAGTCTAAAACACAATCTCTTGCCCTGAAACTGTTTAAGCTGATTACAATGCATAGAAGCCCTGTTTCTTTGTGGTTAGAGGTGTACAAACAGAGTTGCAATTACTTTAAATTGTCATATAACAAACACCTTGTTTCTCCCCTGTATAAACTCTTTTCACTTGAAATATGTGTTTTCTTATGATATTGTAAGTTGTTCAGTTTGGTTAAAAACAATATTTCTTGCTATGAAACTATGTATAACCCAATTATAATGCGTGGAAACGCTGCCTCCTTGTGGGTAGAGGTGTAAAAACAGAGTTGCAATTACTTTCAAGGGTCACATTAGAACCATGTTAAAACAACAAGTTATTCAGTTTGGTTAAAAACAAGATGTCTTGCTCTGAAACAGTGTTTAAGTTGAATATAAAGCTGTTTCATAGTGTGAAAAAGGTAAAGAACAGAGTTTCAAAGTAAAGTTCTTCTTATAATGCATTCCCTTTTAGTCTAAAGCACAATCTCTTGCCCTGAAACAGTGTTTACGGTTAATACAAAGCTGTTTCATAGTGTGAAAAAGGTAAAGAACAGAGTTTCAAAGTAAAGATTCTTTTTATAATGCATTCCCTTTTAGTCTAAAACACAATCTCTTGCCCTGAAACAGTGTTTAAGTTGAATATAAAGCTGTTTCATCGTGTTAAATAGGTAAAGAACAGTTTGAAAGTAAAGACTCTTCTTATAATGCATTCCCTTTTAGTCTAAAACACAATCTCTTGCCCTGAAACAGTGTTTAAGGTGAATACAAAGCTGTTTCATAGTGTGAAAAAGGTAAAGAACAGAGTTTCAAAGTAAAGTTCTTCTTATAATGCATTCCCTTTTAGTCTAAAGCACAATCTCTTGCCCTGAAACAGTGTTTAAGGTTAATACAAAGCTGTTTCAGAGTGTGAAAAAGGTAAAGAACAGAGTTTCAAAGTAAAGATTCTTCTTATAATGCATTCCCTTTTAGTCTAAAACACAATCTCTTGCCCTGAAACAGTGTTTAAGGTGAATACAAAGCTGTTTCATAGTGTGAAAAAGGTAAAGAACAGTTTCAAAGTAAAGATTCTTCTTATAATGCATTCCCTTTTAGTCTAAAACACAATCTCTTGCCCTGAAACAGTGTTTAAGGTTAATACAAAGCTGTTTCATAGTGTGAAAAAGGTAAAGAACAGAGTTTCAAAGTAAAGATTCTTTTTATAATGCATTCCCTTTTAGTCTAAAACACAATCTCTTGCCCTGAAACAGTGTTTAAGTTGAATATAAAGCTGTTTCATAGTGTTAAATAGGTAAAGAACAGTTTGAAAGTAAAGACTCTTCTTATAATGCATTCCCTTTTAGTCTAAAACACAATCTCTTGCCCTGAAACAGTGTTTAAGTTGACTATAAAGCTGTTTCATAGTGTTAAAAAGGTAAAGAACAGAGTTTCAAAGTAAAGAATCTTCTTATAATGCATTCCCTTTTAGTCTAAAACACAATCTCTTGCCCTTAAACTGTGTTTAAGCTGATTACAATGCATAGAAGCCCTGTTTCTTTGTGGTTAGAGGTGTACAAACAGAGTTGCAATTACTTTAAATTGTCATATAACAAACACCTTGTTTCTCCCCTGTATAAACTCTTTTCACTTGAAATATGTGTTTTCTTATGATATTGTAAGTTGTTCAGTTTGGTTAAAAACAATATTTCTTGCTATGAAACTATGTATAACCCAATTATAATGCGTGGAAACGCTGCCTCCTTGTGGGTAGAGGTGTAAAAACAGAGTTGCAATTACTTTCAAGGGTCACATTAGAACCATGTTAAAACAACAAGTTATTCAGTTTGGTTAAAAACAAGATGTCTTGCTCTGAAACAGTGTTTAAGTTGAATATAAAGCTGTTTCATAGTGTGAAAAAGGTAAAGAACAGAGTTTCAAAGTAAAGTTCTTCTTATAATGCATTCCCTTTTAGTCTAAAGCACAATCTCTTGCCCTGAAACAGTGTTTAAGGTTAATACAAAGCTGTTTCATAGTGTGAAAAAGGTAAAGAACAGAGTTTCAAAGTAAAGATTCTTTTTATAATGCATTCCCTTTTAGTCTAAAACACAATCTCTTGCCCTGAAACAGTGTTTAAGTTGAATATAAAGCTGTTTCATCGTGTTAAATAGGTAAAGAACAGTTTGAAAGTAAAGACTCTTCTTATAATGCATTCCCTTTTAGTCTAAAACACAATCTCTTGCCCTGAAACAGTGTTTAAGGTGAATACAAAGCTGTTTCATAGTGTGAAAAAGGTAAAGAACAGAGTTTCAAAGTAAAGTTCTTCTTATAATGCATTCCCTTTTAGTCTAAAGCACAATCTCTTGCCCTGAAACAGTGTTTAAGGTTAATACAAAGCTGTTTCAGAGTGTGAAAAAGGTAAAGAACAGAGTTTCAAAGTAAAGATTCTTCTTATAATGCATTCCCTTTTAGTCTAAAACACAATCTCTTGCCCTGAAACAGTGTTTAAGGTGAATACAAAGCTGTTTCATAGTGTGAAAAAGGTAAAGAACAGTTTCAAAGTAAAGATTCTTCTTATAATGCATTCCCTTTTAGTCTAAAACACAATCTCTTGCCCTGAAACAGTGTTTAAGGTTAATACAAAGCTGTTTCATAGTGTGAAAAAGGTAAAGAACAGAGTTTCAAAGTAAAGATTCTTCTTATAATGCATTCCCTTTTAGTCTAAAACACAATCTCTTGCCCTGAAACTGTGTTTAAGCTGATTACAATGCATCGAAGCCCTGTTTCTTTGTGGTTAGAGGTGTACAAACAGAGTTGCAATTACTTTAAATTGTCATATAACAAACACCTTGTTTCTCCCCTGTATAAACTCTTTTCACTTGAAATATGTGTTTTCTTATGATATTGTAAGTTGTTCAGTTTGGTTAAAAACAATATTTCTTGCTATGAAACTATGTATAACCCAATTATAATGCGTGGAAACGCTGCCTCCTTGTGGGTAGAGGTGTAAAAACAGAGTTGCAATTACTTTCAAGGGTCACATTAGAACCATGTTAAAACAACAAGTTATTCAGTTTGGTTAAAAACAAGATGTCTTGCTCTGAAACAGTGTTTAAGTTGAATATAAAGCTGTTTCATAGTGTTAAAAAGGTAAAGAACAGAGTTTCAAAGTAAAGATTCTTCTTATAATGCATTCCCTTTTAGTCTAAAACACAATCTCTTGCCCTGAAACAGTGTTTAAGGTGAATACAAAGCTGTTTCATAGTGTGAAAAAGGTAAAGAACAGAGTTTCAAAGTAAAGTTCTTCTTATAATGCATTCCCTTTTAGTCTAAAGCACAATCTCTTGCCCTGAAACAGTGTTTAAGGTTAATACAAAGCTGTTTCAGAGTGTGAAAAAGGTAAAGAACAGAGTTTCAAAGTAATGATTCTTCTTATAATGCATTCCCTTTTAGTCTAAAACACAATCTCTTGCCCTGAAACAGTGTTTAAGTTTACTATAAAGCTGTTTCATAGTGTTAAAAAGGTAAAGAACAGAGTTTCAAAGTAAAGATTCTTCTTATAATGCATTCCCTTTTAGTCTAAAACACAATCTCTTGCCCTGAAACAGTGTTTAAGTTGAATATAAAGCTGTTTCATCGTGTTAAATAGGTAAAGAACAGTTTGAAAGTAAAGACTCTTCTTATAATGCATTCCCTTTTAGTCTAAAACACAATCTCTTGCCCTGAAACAGTGTTTAAGGTGAATACAAAGCTGTTTCATAGTGTGAAAAAGGTAAAGAACAGAGTTTCAAAGTAAAGTTCTTCTTATAATGCATTCCCTTTTAGTCTAAAGCACAATCTCTTGCCCTGAAACAGTGTTTAAGGTTAATACAAAGCTGTTTCAGAGTGTGAAAAAGGTAAAGAACAGAGTTTCAAAGTAAAGATTCTTCTTATAATGCATTCCCTTTTAGTCTAAAACACAATCTCTTGCCCTGAAACAGTGTTTAAGGTGAATACAAAGCTGTTTCATAGTGTGAAAAAGGTAAAGAACAGTTTCAAAGTAAAGATTCTTCTTATAATGCATTCCCTTTTAGTCTAAAACACAATCTCTTGCCCTGAAACAGTGTTTAAGGTTAATACAAAGCTGTTTCATAGTGTGAAAAAGGTAAAGAACAGAGTTTCAAAGTAAAGATTCTTTTTATAATGCATTCCCTTTTAGTCTAAAACACAATCTCTTGCCCTGAAACAGTGTTTAAGTTGAATATAAAGCTGTTTCATAGTGTTAAATAGGTAAAGAACAGTTTGAAAGTAAAGACTCTTCTTATAATGCATTCCCTTTTAGTCTAAAACACAATCTCTTGCCCTGAAACAGTGTTTAAGTTGACTATAAAGCTGTTTCATAGTGTTAAAAAGGTAAAGAACAGAGTTTCAAAGTAAAGAATCTTCTTATAATGCATTCCCTTTTAGTCTAAAACACAATCTCTTGCCCTTAAACTGTGTTTAAGCTGATTACAATGCATAGAAGCCCTGTTTCTTTGTGGTTAGAGGTGTACAAACAGAGTTGCAATTACTTTAAATTGTCATATAACAAACACCTTGTTTCTCCCCTGTATAAACTCTTTTCACTTGAAATATGTGTTTTCTTATGATATTGTAAGTTGTTCAGTTTGGTTAAAAACAATATTTCTTGCTATGAAACTATGTATAACCCAATTATAATGCGTGGAAACGCTGCCTCCTTGTGGGTAGAGGTGTAAAAACAGAGTTGCAATTACTTTCAAGGGTCACATTAGAACCATGTTAAAACAACAAGTTATTCAGTTTGGTTAAAAACAAGATGTCTTGCTCTGAAACAGTGTTTAAGTTGAATATAAAGCTGTTTCATAGTGTGAAAAAGGTAAAGAACAGAGTTTCAAAGTAAAGTTCTTCTTATAATGCATTCCCTTTTAGTCTAAAGCACAATCTCTTGCCCTGAAACAGTGTTTAAGGTTAATACAAAGCTGTTTCATAGTGTGAAAAAGGTAAAGAACAGAGTTTCAAAGTAAAGATTCTTTTTATAATGCATTCCCTTTTAGTCTAAAACACAATCTCTTGCCCTGAAACAGTGTTTAAGTTGAATATAAAGCTGTTTCATCGTGTTAAATAGGTAAAGAACAGTTTGAAAGTAAAGACTCTTCTTATAATGCATTCCCTTTTAGTCTAAAACACAATCTCTTGCCCTGAAACAGTGTTTAAGGTGAATACAAAGCTGTTTCATAGTGTGAAAAAGGTAAAGAACAGAGTTTCAAAGTAAAGTTCTTCTTATAATGCATTCCCTTTTAGTCTAAAGCACAATCTCTTGCCCTGAAACAGTGTTTAAGGTTAATACAAAGCTGTTTCAGAGTGTGAAAAAGGTAAAGAACAGAGTTTCAAAGTAAAGATTCTTCTTATAATGCATTCCCTTTTAGTCTAAAACACAATCTCTTGCCCTGAAACAGTGTTTAAGGTGAATACAAAGCTGTTTCATAGTGTGAAAAAGGTAAAGAACAGTTTCAAAGTAAAGATTCTTCTTATAATGCATTCCCTTTTAGTCTAAAACACAATCTCTTGCCCTGAAACAGTGTTTAAGGTTAATACAAAGCTGTTTCATAGTGTGAAAAAGGTAAAGAACAGAGTTTCAAAGTAAAGATTCTTCTTATAATGCATTCCCTTTTAGTCTAAAACACAATCTCTTGCCCTGAAACTGTGTTTAAGCTGATTACAATGCATCGAAGCCCTGTTTCTTTGTGGTTAGAGGTGTACAAACAGAGTTGCAATTACTTTAAATTGTCATATAACAAACACCTTGTTTCTCCCCTGTATAAACTCTTTTCACTTGAAATATGTGTTTTCTTATGATATTGTAAGTTGTTCAGTTTGGTTAAAAACAATATTTCTTGCTATGAAACTATGTATAACCCAATTATAATGCGTGGAAACGCTGCCTCCTTGTGGGTAGAGGTGTAAAAACAGAGTTGCAATTACTTTCAAGGGTCACATTAGAACCATGTTAAAACAACAAGTTATTCAGTTTGGTTAAAAACAAGATGTCTTGCTCTGAAACAGTGTTTAAGTTGAATATAAAGCTGTTTCATAGTGTTAAAAAGGTAAAGAACAGAGTTTCAAAGTAAAGATTCTTCTTATAATGCATTCCCTTTTAGTCTAAAACACAATCTCTTGCCCTGAAACAGTGTTTAAGGTGAATACAAAGCTGTTTCATAGTGTGAAAAAGGTAAAGAACAGAGTTTCAAAGTAAAGTTCTTCTTATAATGCATTCCCTTTTAGTCTAAAGCACAATCTCTTGCCCTGAAACAGTGTTTAAGGTTAATACAAAGCTGTTTCAGAGTGTGAAAAAGGTAAAGAACAGAGTTTCAAAGTAATGATTCTTCTTATAATGCATTCCCTTTTAGTCTAAAACACAATCTCTTGCCCTGAAACAGTGTTTAAGTTTACTATAAAGCTGTTTCATAGTGTTAAAAAGGTAAAGAACAGAGTTTCAAAGTAAAGATTCTTCTTATAATGCATTCCCTTTTAGTCTAAAACACAATCTCTTGCCCTGAAACAGTGTTTAAGTTGAATATAAAGCTGTTTCATCGTGTTAAATAGGTAAAGAACAGTTTGAAAGTAAAGACTCTTCTTATAATGCATTCCCTTTTAGTCTAAAACACAATCTCTTGCCCTGAAACAGTGTTTAAGGTGAATACAAAGCTGTTTCATAGTGTGAAAAAGGTAAAGAACAGAGTTTCAAAGTAAAGTTCTTCTTATAATGCATTCCCTTTTAGTCTAAAGCACAATCTCTTGCCCTGAAACAGTGTTTAAGGTTAATACAAAGCTGTTTCAGAGTGTGAAAAAGGTAAAGAACAGAGTTTCAAAGTAAAGATTCTTCTTATAATGCATTCCCTTTTAGTCTAAAACACAATCTCTTGCCCTGAAACAGTGTTTAAGGTGAATACAAAGCTGTTTCATAGTGTGAAAAAGGTAAAGAACAGTTTCAAAGTAAAGATTCTTCTTATAATGCATTCCCTTTTAGTCTAAAACACAATCTCTTGCCCTGAAACAGTGTTTAAGGTTAATACAAAGCTGTTTCATAGTGTGAAAAAGGTAAAGAACAGAGTTTCAAAGTAAAGATTCTTCTTATAATGCATTCCCTTTTAGTCTAAAACACAATCTCTTGCCCTGAAACAGTGTTTAAGTTGAATATAAAGCTGTTTCATCGTGTTAAATAGGTAAAGAACAGTTTGAAAGTAAAGACTCTTCTTATAATGCATTCCCTTTTAGTCTAAAACACAATCTCTTGCCCTGAAACAGTGTTTAAGGTGAATACAAAGCTGTTTCATAGTGTGAAAAAGGTAAAGAACAGAGTTTCAAAGTAAAGTTCTTCTTATAATGCATTCCCTTTTAGTCTAAAGCACAATCTCTTGCCCTGAAACAGTGTTTAAGGTTAATACAAAGCTGTTTCAGAGTGTGAAAAAGGTAAAGAACAGAGTTTCAAAGTAATGATTCTTCTTATAATGCATTCCCTTTTAGTATAAAACACAATCTCTTGCCCTGAAACAGTGTTTAAGTTGACTATAAAGCTGTTTCATAGTGTTAAAAAGGTAAAGAACAGAGTTTCAAAGTAAAGATTCTTCTTATAATGCATTCCCTTTTAGTCTAAAACACAATCTCTTGCCCTGAAACAGTGTTTAAGTTGAATATAAAGCTGTTTCATCGTGTTAAATAGGTAAAGAACAGTTTGAAAGTAAAGACTCTTCTTATAATGCATTCCCTTTTAGTCTAAAACACAATCTCTTGCCCTGAAACAGTGTTTAAGGTGAATACAAAGCTGTTTCATAGTGTGAAAAAGGTAAAGAACAGAGTTTCAAAGTAAAGTTCTTCTTATAATGCATTCCCTTTTAGTCTAAAGCACAATCTCTTGCCCTGAAACAGTGTTTAAGGTTAATACAAAGCTGTTTCAGAGTGTGAAAAAGGTAAAGAACAGAGTTTCAAAGTAAAGATTCTTCTTATAATGCATTCCCTTTTAGTCTAAAACACAATCTCTTGCCCTGAAACAGTGTTTAAGGTGAATACAAAGCTGTTTCATAGTGTGAAAAAGGTAAAGAACAGTTTCAAAGTAAAGATTCTTCTTATAATGCATTCCCTTTTAGTCTAAAACACAATCTCTTGCCCTGAAACAGTGTTTAAGGTGAATACAAAGCTGTTTCATAGTGTGAAAAAGGTAAAGAACAGAGTTTCAAAGTAAAGATTCTTCTTATAATGCATTCCCTTTTAGTCTAAAACACAATCTCTTGCCCTGAAACTGTGTTTAAGCTGATTACAATGCATAGAAGCCCTGTTTCTTTGTGGTTAGAGGTGTACAAACAGAGTTGCAATTACTTTAAATTGTCATATAACAAACACCTTGTTTCTCCCCTGTATAAACTCTTTTCACTTGAAATATGTGTTTTCTTATGATATTGTAAGTTGTTCAGTTTGGTTAAAAACAATATTTCTTGCTATGAAACTATGTATAACCCAATTATAATGCGTGGAAACGCTGCCTCCTTGTGGGTAGAGGTGTAAAAACAGAGTTGCAATTACTTTCAAGGGTCACATTAGAACCATGTTAAAACAACAAGTTATTCAGTTTGGTTAAAAACAAGATGTCTTGCTCTGAAACAGTGTTTAAGTTGAATATAAAGCTGTTTCATAGTGTGAAAAAGGTAAAGAACAGAGTTTCAAAGTAAAGTTCTTCTTATAATGCATTCCCTTTTAGTCTAAAGCACAATCTCTTGCCCTGAAACAGTGTTTAAGGTTAATACAAAGCTGTTTCATAGTGTGAAAAAGGTAAAGAACAGAGTTTCAAAGTAAAGATTCTTTTTATAATGCATTCCCTTTTAGTCTAAAACACAATCTCTTGCCCTGAAACAGTGTTTAAGTTGAATATAAAGCTGTTTCATCGTGTTAAATAGGTAAAGAACAGTTTGAAAGTAAAGACTCTTCTTATAATGCATTCCCTTTTAGTCTAAAACACAATCTCTTGCCCTGAAACAGTGTTTAAGGTGAATACAAAGCTGTTTCATAGTGTGAAAAAGGTAAAGAACAGAGTTTCAAAGTAAAGTTCTTCTTATAATGCATTCCCTTTTAGTCTAAAGCACAATCTCTTGCCCTGAAACAGTGTTTAAGGTTAATACAAAGCTGTTTCAGAGTGTGAAAAAGGTAAAGAACAGAGTTTCAAAGTAAAGATTCTTCTTATAATGCATTCCCTTTTAGTCTAAAACACAATCTCTTGCCCTGAAACAGTGTTTAAGGTGAATACAAAGCTGTTTCATAGTGTGAAAAAGGTAAAGAACAGTTTCAAAGTAAAGATTCTTCTTATAATGCATTCCCTTTTAGTCTAAAACACAATCTCTTGCCCTGAAACAGTGTTTAAGGTTAATACAAAGCTGTTTCATAGTGTGAAAAAGGTAAAGAACAGAGTTTCAAAGTAAAGATTCTTCTTATAATGCATTCCCTTTTAGTCTAAAACACAATCTCTTGCCCTGAAACTGTGTTTAAGCTGATTACAATGCATAGAAGCCCTGTTTCTTTGTGGTTAGAGGTGTACAAACAGAGTTGCAATTACTTTAAATTGTCATATAACAAACACCTTGTTTCTCCCCTGTATAAACTCTTTTCACTTGAAATATGTGTTTTCTTATGATATTGTAAGTTGTTCAGTTTGGTTAAAAACAATATTTCTTGCTATGAAACTATGTATAACCCAATTATAATGCGTGGAAACGCTGCCTCCTTGTGGGTAGAGGTGTAAAAACAGAGTTGCAATTACTTTCAAGGGTCACATTAGAACCATGTTAAAACAACAAGTTATTCAGTTTGGTTAAAAACAAGATGTCTTGCTCTGAAACAGTGTTTAAGTTGAATATAAAGCTGTTTCATAGTGTGAAAAAGGTAAAGAACAGAGTTTCAAAGTAAAGTTCTTCTTATAATGCATTCCCTTTTAGTCTAAAACACAATCTCTTGCCCTGAAACAGTGTTTAAGGTTAATACAAAGCTGTTTCATAGTGTGAAAAAGGTAAAGAACAGAGTTTCAAAGTAAAGATTCTTCTTATAATGCATTCCCTTTTAGTCTAAAACACAATCTCTTGCCCTGAAACTGTGTTTAAGCTGATTACAATGCATAGAAGCCCTGTTTCTTTGTGGTTAGAGGTGTACAAACAGAGTTGCAATTACTTTAAATTGTCATATAACAAACACCTTGTTTCTCCCCTGTATAAACTCTTTTCACTTGAAATATGTGTTTTCTTATGATATTGTAAGTTGTTCAGTTTGGTTAAAAACAATATTTCTTGCTATGAAACTATGTATAACCCAATTATAATGCGTGGAAACGCTGCCTCCTTGTGGGTAGAGGTGTAAAAACAGAGTTGCAATTACTTTCAAGGGTCACATTAGAACCATGTTAAAACAACAAGTTATTCAGTTTGGTTAAAAACAAGATGTCTTGCTCTGAAACAGTGTTTAAGTTGAATATAAAGCTGTTTCATAGTGTGAAAAAGGTAAAGAACAGAGTTTCAAAGTAAAGTTCTTCTTATAATGCATTCCCTTTTAGTCTAAAGCACAATCTCTTGCCCTGAAACAGTGTTTAAGGTTAATACAAAGCTGTTTCATAGTGTGAAAAAGGTAAAGAACAGAGTTTCAAAGTAAAGATTCTTTTTATAATGCATTCCCTTTTAGTCTAAAACACAATCTCTTGCCCTGAAACAGTGTTTAAGTTGAATATAAAGCTGTTTCATCGTGTTAAATAGGTAAAGAACAGTTTGAAAGTAAAGACTCTTCTTATAATGCATTCCCTTTTAGTCTAAAACACAATCTCTTGCCCTGAAACAGTGTTTAAGGTGAATACAAAGCTGTTTCATAGTGTGAAAAAGGTAAAGAACAGAGTTTCAAAGTAAAGTTCTTCTTATAATGCATTCCCTTTTAGTCTAAAGCACAATCTCTTGCCCTGAAACAGTGTTTAAGGTTAATACAAAGCTGTTTCAGAGTGTGAAAAAGGTAAAGAACAGAGTTTCAAAGTAAAGATTCTTCTTATAATGCATTCCCTTTTAGTCTAAAACACAATCTCTTGCCCTGAAACAGTGTTTAAGGTGAATACAAAGCTGTTTCATAGTGTGAAAAAGGTAAAGAACAGTTTCAAAGTAAAGATTCTTCTTATAATGCATTCCCTTTTAGTCTAAAACACAATCTCTTGCCCTGAAACAGTGTTTAAGGTTAATACAAAGCTGTTTCATAGTGTGAAAAAGGTAAAGAACAGAGTTTCAAAGTAAAGATTCTTCTTATAATGCATTCCCTTTTAGTCTAAAACACAATCTCTTGCCCTGAAACTGTTTAAGCTGATTACAATGCATAGAAGCCCTGTTTCTTTGTGGTTAGAGGTGTACAAACAGAGTTGCAATTACTTTAAATTGTCATATAACAAACACCTTGTTTCTCCCCTGTATAAACTCTTTTCACTTGAAATATGTGTTTTCTTAGGATATTGTAAGTTGTTCAGTTTGGTTAAAAACAATATTTCTTGCTATGAAACTATGTATAACCCAATTATAATGCGTGGAAACGCTGCCTCCTTGTGGGTAGAGGTGTAAAAACAGAGTTGCAATTACTTTCAAGGGTCACATTAGAACCATGTTAAAACAACAAGTTATTCAGTTTGGTTAAAAACAAGATGTCTTGCTCTGAAACAGTGTTTAAGTTGAATATAAAGCTGTTTCATAGTGTGAAAAAGGTAAAGAACAGAGTTTCAAAGTAAAGTTCTTCTTATAATGCATTCCCTTTTAGTCTAAAGCACAATCTCTTGCCCTGAAACAGTGTTTAAGGTTAATACAAAGCTGTTTCATAGTGTGAAAAAGGTAAAGAACAGAGTTTCAAAGTAAAGATTCTTTTTATAATGCATTCCCTTTTAGTCTAAAACACAATCTCTTGCCCTGAAACAGTGTTTAAGTTGAATATAAAGCTGTTTCATCGTGTTAAATAGGTAAAGAACAGTTTGAAAGTAAAGACTCTTCTTATAATGCATTCCCTTTTAGTCTAAAACACAATCTCTTGCCCTGAAACAGTGTTTAAGGTGAATACAAAGCTGTTTCATAGTGTGAAAAAGGTAAAGAACAGAGTTTCAAAGTAAAGTTCTTCTTATAATGCATTCCCTTTTAGTCTAAAGCACAATCTCTTGCCCTGAAACAGTGTTTAAGGTTAATACAAAGCTGTTTCAGAGTGTGAAAAAGGTAAAGAACAGAGTTTCAAAGTAAAGATTCTTCTTATAATGCATTCCCTTTTAGTCTAAAACACAATCTCTTGCCCTGAAACAGTGTTTAAGGTGAATACAAAGCTGTTTCATAGTGTGAAAAAGGTAAAGAACAGTTTCAAAGTAAAGATTCTTCTTATAATGCATTCCCTTTTAGTCTAAAACACAATCTCTTGCCCTTAAACAGTGTTTAAGGTTAATACAAAGCTGTTTCATAGTGTGAAAAAGGTAAAGAACAGAGTTTCAAAGTAAAGATTCTTTTTATAATGCATTCCCTTTTAGTCTAAAACACAATCTCTTGCCCTGAAACAGTGTTTAAGTTGAATATAAAGCTGTTTCATAGTGTTAAATAGGTAAAGAACAGTTTGAAAGTAAAGACTCTTCTTATAATGCATTCCCTTTTAGTCTAAAACACAATCTCTTGCCCTGAAACAGTGTTTAAGTTGACTATAAAGCTGTTTCATAGTGTTAAAAAGGTAAAGAACAGAGTTTCAAAGTAAAGAATCTTCTTATAATGCATTCCCTTTTAGTCTAAAACACAATCTCTTGCCCTTAAACTGTGTTTAAGCTGATTACAATGCATAGAAGCCCTGTTTCTTTGTGGTTAGAGGTGTACAAACAGAGTTGCAATTACTTTAAATTGTCATATAACAAACACCTTGTTTCTCCCCTGTATAAACTCTTTTCACTTGAAATATGTGTTTTCTTATGATATTGTAAGTTGTTCAGTTTGGTTAAAAACAATATTTCTTGCTATGAAACTATGTATAACCCAATTATAATGCGTGGAAACGCTGCCTCCTTGTGGGTAGAGGTGTAAAAACAGAGTTGCAATTACTTTCAAGGGTCACATTAGAACCATGTTAAAACAACAAGTTATTCAGTTTGGTTAAAAACAAGATGTCTTGCTCTGAAACAGTGTTTAAGTTGAATATAAAGCTGTTTCATAGTGTGAAAAAGGTAAAGAACAGAGTTTCAAAGTAAAGTTCTTCTTATAATGCATTCCCTTTTAGTCTAAAGCACAATCTCTTGCCCTGAAACAGTGTTTAAGGTTAATACAAAGCTGTTTCATAGTGTGAAAAAGGTAAAGAACAGAGTTTCAAAGTAAAGATTCTTTTTATAATGCATTCCCTTTTAGTCTAAAACACAATCTCTTGCCCTGAAACAGTGTTTAAGTTGAATATAAAGCTGTTTCATCGTGTTAAATAGGTAAAGAACAGTTTGAAAGTAAAGACTCTTCTTATAATGCATTCCCTTTTAGTCTAAAACACAATCTCTTGCCCTGAAACAGTGTTTAAGGTGAATACAAAGCTGTTTCATAGTGTGAAAAAGGTAAAGAACAGAGTTTCAAAGTAAAGATTCTTCTTATAATGCATTCCCTTTTAGTCTAAAACACAATCTCTTGCCCTGAAACTGTTTAAGCTGATTACAATGCATAGAAGCCCTGTTTCTTTGTGGTTAGAGGTGTACAAACAGAGTTGCAATTACTTTAAATTGTCATATAACAAACACCTTGTTTCTCCCCTGTATAAACTCTTTTCACTTGAAATATGTGTTTTCTTATGATATTGTAAGTTGTTCAGTTTGGTTAAAAACAATATTTCTTGCTATGAAACTATGTATAACCCAATTATAATGCGTGGAAACGCTGCCTCCTTGTGGGTAGAGGTGTAAAAACAGAGTTGCAATTACTTTCAAGGGTCACATTAGAACCATGTTAAAACAACAAGTTATTCAGTTTGGTTAAAAACAAGATGTCTTGCTCTGAAACAGTGTTTAAGTTGAATATAAAGCTGTTTCATAGTGTGAAAAAGGTAAAGAACAGAGTTTCAAAGTAAAGTTCTTCTTATAATGCATTCCCTTTTAGTCTAAAGCACAATCTCTTGCCCTGAAACAGTGTTTAAGGTTAATACAAAGCTGTTTCATAGTGTGAAAAAGGTAAAGAACAGAGTTTCAAAGTAAAGATTCTTTTTATAATGCATTCCCTTTTAGTCTAAAACACAATCTCTTGCCCTGAAACAGTGTTTAAGTTGAATATAAAGCTGTTTCATCGTGTTAAATAGGTAAAGAACAGTTTGAAAGTAAAGACTCTTCTTATAATGCATTCCCTTTTAGTCTAAAACACAATCTCTTGCCCTGAAACAGTGTTTAAGGTGAATACAAAGCTGTTTCATAGTGTGAAAAAGGTAAAGAACAGAGTTTCAAAGTAAAGTTCTTCTTATAATGCATTCCCTTTTAGTCTAAAGCACAATCTCTTGCCCTGAAACAGTGTTTAAGGTTAATACAAAGCTGTTTCAGAGTGTGAAAAAGGTAAAGAACAGAGTTTCAAAGTAAAGATTCTTCTTATAATGCATTCCCTTTTAGTCTAAAACACAATCTCTTGCCCTGAAACAGTGTTTAAGGTGAATACAAAGCTGTTTCATAGTGTGAAAAAGGTAAAGAACAGTTTCAAAGTAAAGATTCTTCTTATAATGCATTCCCTTTTAGTCTAAAACACAATCTCTTGCCCTGAAACAGTGTTTAAGGTTAATACAAAGCTGTTTCATAGTGTGAAAAAGGTAAAGAACAGAGTTTCAAAGTAAAGATTCTTCTTATAATGCATTCCCTTTTAGTCTAAAACACAATCTCTTGCCCTGAAACTGTTTAAGCTGATTACAATGCATAGAAGCCCTGTTTCTTTGTGGTTAGAGGTGTACAAACAGAGTTGCAATTACTTTAAATTGTCATATAACAAACACCTTGTTTCTCCCCTGTATAAACTCTTTTCACTTGAAATATGTGTTTTCTTATGATATTGTAAGTTGTTCAGTTTGGTTAAAAACAATATTTCTTGCTATGAAACTATGTATAACCCAATTATAATGCGTGGAAACGCTGCCTCCTTGTGGGTAGAGGTGTAAAAACAGAGTTGCAATTACTTTCAAGGGTCACATTAGAACCATGTTAAAACAACAAGTTATTCAGTTTGGTTAAAAACAAGATGTCTTGCTCTGAAACAGTGTTTAAGTTGAATATAAAGCTGTTTCATAGTGTGAAAAAGGTAAAGAACAGAGTTTCAAAGTAAAGTTCTTCTTATAATGCATTCCCTTTTAGTCTAAAGCACAATCTCTTGCCCTGAAACAGTGTTTAAGGTTAATACAAAGCTGTTTCATAGTGTGAAAAAGGTAAAGAACAGAGTTTCAAAGTAAAGATTCTTTTTATAATGCATTCCCTTTTAGTCTAAAACACAATCTCTTGCCCTGAAACAGTGTTTAAGTTGAATATAAAGCTGTTTCATCGTGTTAAATAGGTAAAGAACAGTTTGAAAGTAAAGACTCTTCTTATAATGCATTCCCTTTTAGTCTAAAACACAATCTCTTGCCCTGAAACAGTGTTTAAGGTGAATACAAAGCTGTTTCATAGTGTGAAAAAGGTAAAGAACAGAGTTTCAAAGTAAAGTTCTTCTTATAATGCATTCCCTTTTAGTCTAAAGCACAATCTCTTGCCCTGAAACAGTGTTTAAGGTTAATACAAAGCTGTTTCAGAGTGTGAAAAAGGTAAAGAACAGAGTTTCAAAGTAAAGATTCTTCTTATAATGCATTCCCTTTTAGTCTAAAACACAATCTCTTGCCCTGAAACAGTGTTTAAGGTGAATACAAAGCTGTTTCATAGTGTGAAAAAGGTAAAGAACAGTTTCAAAGTAAAGATTCTTCTTATAATGCATTCCCTTTTAGTCTAAAACACAATCTCTTGCCCTTAAACAGTGTTTAAGGTTAATACAAAGCTGTTTCATAGTGTGAAAAAGGTAAAGAACAGAGTTTCAAAGTAAAGATTCTTTTTATAATGCATTCCCTTTTAGTCTAAAACACAATCTCTTGCCCTGAAACAGTGTTTAAGTTGAATATAAAGCTGTTTCATAGTGTTAAATAGGTAAAGAACAGTTTGAAAGTAAAGACTCTTCTTATAATGCATTCCCTTTTAGTCTAAAACACAATCTCTTGCCCTGAAACAGTGTTTAAGTTGACTATAAAGCTGTTTCATAGTGTTAAAAAGGTAAAGAACAGAGTTTCAAAGTAAAGAATCTTCTTATAATGCATTCCCTTTTAGTCTAAAACACAATCTCTTGCCCTTAAACTGTGTTTAAGCTGATTACAATGCATAGAAGCCCTGTTTCTTTGTGGTTAGAGGTGTACAAACAGAGTTGCAATTACTTTAAATTGTCATATAACAAACACCTTGTTTCTCCCCTGTATAAACTCTTTTCACTTGAAATATGTGTTTTCTTATGATATTGTAAGTTGTTCAGTTTGGTTAAAAACAATATTTCTTGCTATGAAACTATGTATAACCCAATTATAATGCGTGGAAACGCTGCCTCCTTGTGGGTAGAGGTGTAAAAACAGAGTTGCAATTACTTTCAAGGGTCACATTAGAACCATGTTAAAACAACAAGTTATTCAGTTTGGTTAAAAACAAGATGTCTTGCTCTGAAACAGTGTTTAAGTTGAATATAAAGCTGTTTCATAGTGTGAAAAAGGTAAAGAACAGAGTTTCAAAGTAAAGTTCTTCTTATAATGCATTCCCTTTTAGTCTAAAGCACAATCTCTTGCCCTGAAACAGTGTTTAAGGTTAATACAAAGCTGTTTCATAGTGTGAAAAAGGTAAAGAACAGAGTTTCAAAGTAAAGATTCTTTTTATAATGCATTCCCTTTTAGTCTAAAACACAATCTCTTGCCCTGAAACAGTGTTTAAGTTGAATATAAAGCTGTTTCATCGTGTTAAATAGGTAAAGAACAGTTTGAAAGTAAAGACTCTTCTTATAATGCATTCCCTTTTAGTCTAAAACACAATCTCTTGCCCTGAAACAGTGTTTAAGGTGAATACAAAGCTGTTTCATTGTGTGAAAAAGGTAAAGAACAGAGTTTCAAAGTAAAGTTCTTCTTATAATGCATTCCCTTTTAGTCTAAAGCACAATCTCTTGCCCTGAAACAGTGTTTAAGGTTAATACAAAGCTGTTTCAGAGTGTGAAAAAGGTAAAGAACAGAGTTTCAAAGTAAAGATTCTTCTTATAATGCATTCCCTTTTAGTCTAAAACACAATCTCTTGCCCTGAAACAGTGTTTAAGGTGAATACAAAGCTGTTTCATAGTGTGAAAAAGGTAAAGAACAGTTTCAAAGTAAAGATTCTTCTTATAATGCATTCCCTTTTAGTCTAAAACACAATCTCTTGCCCTGAAACAGTGTTTAAGGTTAATACAAAGCTGTTTCATAGTGTGAAAAAGGTAAAGAACAGAGTTTCAAAGTAAAGATTCTTCTTATAATGCATTCCCTTTTAGTCTAAAACACAATCTCTTGCCCTGAAACTGTGTTTAAGCTGATTACAATGCATCGAAGCCCTGTTTCTTTGTGGTTAGAGGTGTACAAACAGAGTTGCAATTACTTTAAATTGTCATATAACAAACACCTTGTTTCTCCCCTGTATAAACTCTTTTCACTTGAAATATGTGTTTTCTTATGATATTGTAAGTTGTTCAGTTTGGTTAAAAACAATATTTCTTGCTATGAAACTATGTATAACCCAATTATAATGCGTGGAAACGCTGCCTCCTTGTGGGTAGAGGTGTAAAAACAGAGTTGCAATTACTTTCAAGGGTCACATTAGAACCATGTTAAAACAACAAGTTATTCAGTTTGGTTAAAAACAAGATGTCTTGCTCTGAAACAGTGTTTAAGTTGAATATAAAGCTGTTTCATAGTGTTAAAAAGGTAAAGAACAGAGTTTCAAAGTAAAGATTCTTCTTATAATGCATTCCCTTTTAGTCTAAAACACAATCTCTTGCCCTGAAACAGTGTTTAAGGTGAATACAAAGCTGTTTCATAGTGTGAAAAAGGTAAAGAACAGAGTTTCAAAGTAAAGTTCTTCTTATAATGCATTCCCTTTTAGTCTAAAGCACAATCTCTTGCCCTGAAACAGTGTTTAAGGTTAATACAAAGCTGTTTCAGAGTGTGAAAAAGGTAAAGAACAGAGTTTCAAAGTAATGATTCTTCTTATAATGCATTCCCTTTTAGTCTAAAACACAATCTCTTGCCCTGAAACAGTGTTTAAGTTGACTATAAAGCTGTTTCATAGTGTTAAAAAGGTAAAGAACAGAGTTTCAAAGTAAAGATTCTTCTTATAATGCATTCCCTTTTAGTCTAAAACACAATCTCTTGCCCTGAAACAGTGTTTAAGTTGAATATAAAGCTGTTTCATCGTGTTAAATAGGTAAAGAACAGTTTGAAAGTAAAGACTCTTCTTATAATGCATTCCCTTTTAGTCTAAAACACAATCTCTTGCCCTGAAACAGTGTTTAAGGTGAATACAAAGCTGTTTCATAGTGTGAAAAAGGTAAAGAACAGAGTTTCAAAGTAAAGTTCTTCTTATAATGCATTCCCTTTTAGTCTAAAGCACAATCTCTTGCCCTGAAACAGTGTTTAAGGTTAATACAAAGCTGTTTCAGAGTGTGAAAAAGGTAAAGAACAGAGTTTCAAAGTAAAGATTCTTCTTATAATGCATTCCCTTTTAGTCTAAAACACAATCTCTTGCCCTGAAACAGTGTTTAAGGTGAATACAAAGCTGTTTCATAGTGTGAAAAAGGTAAAGAACAGTTTCAAAGTAAAGATTCTTCTTATAATGCATTCCCTTTTAGTCTAAAACACAATCTCTTGCCCTGAAACAGTGTTTAAGGTTAATACAAAGCTGTTTCATAGTGTGAAAAAGGTAAAGAACAGAGTTTCAAAGTAAAGATTCTTCTTATAATGCATTCCCTTTTAGTCTAAAACACAATCTCTTGCCCTGAAACTGTGTTTAAGCTGATTACAATGCATAGAAGCCCTGTTTCTTTGTGGTTAGAGGTGTACAAACAGAGTTGCAATTACTTTAAATTGTCATATAACAAACACCTTGTTTCTCCCCTGTATAAACTCTTTTCACTTGAAATATGTGTTTTCTTATGATATTGTAAGTTGTTCAGTTTGGTTAAAAACAATATTTCTTGCTATGAAACTATGTATAACCCAATTATAATGCGTGGAAACGCTGCCTCCTTGTGGGTAGAGGTGTAAAAACAGAGTTGCAATTACTTTCAAGGGTCACATTAGAACCATGTTAAAACAACAAGTTATTCAGTTTGGTTAAAAACAAGATGTCTTGCTCTGAAACAGTGTTTAAGTTGAATATAAAGCTGTTTCATAGTGTGAAAAAGGTAAAGAACAGAGTTTCAAAGTAAAGTTCTTCTTATAATGCATTCCCTTTTAGTCTAAAGCACAATCTCTTGCCCTGAAACAGTGTTTAAGGTTAATACAAAGCTGTTTCATAGTGTGAAAAAGGTAAAGAACAGAGTTTCAAAGTAAAGATTCTTCTTATAATGCATTCCCTTTTAGTCTAAAACACAATCTCTTGCCCTGAAACAGTGTTTAAGCTGATTACAATGCATAGAAGCCCTGTTTCTTTGTGGTTAGAGGTGTACAAACAGAGTTGCAATTACTTTAAATTGTCATATAACAAACACCTTGTTTCTCCCCTGTATAAACTCTTTTCACTTGAAATATGTGTTTTCTTAGGATATTGTAAGTTGTTCAGTTTGGTTAAAAACAATATTTCTTGCTATGAAACTATGTATAACCCAAATATAATGCGTGGAAAGGCTGCCTCCTTATGGGTAGAGGTGTAAAAACAGAGTTGCATTTACTTTCAAGGGTCACATTAGAACCATGTTAAAACAACAAGTTATTCAGTTTGGTTAAAAACAAGATGTCTTGCTCTGAAACAGTGTTTAAGTTGAATATAAAGCTGTTTCATAGTGTTAAAAAGGTAAAGAACAGAGTTTCAAAGTAAAGATTCTTCTTATAATGCATTCCCTTTTAGTCTAAAACACAATCTCTTGCCCTGAAACAGTGTTTAAGGTGAATACAAAGCTGTTTCATAGTGTGAAAAAGGTAAAGAACAGAGTTTCAAAGTAAAGTTCTTCTTATAATGCATTCCCTTTTAGTCTAAAGCACAATCTCTTGCCCTGAAACAGTGTTTAAGGTTAATACAAAGCTGTTTCAGAGTGTGAAAAAGGTAAAGAACAGAGTTTCAAAGTAATGATTCTTCTTATAATGCATTCCCTTTTAGTCTAAAACACAATCTCTTGCCCTGAAACAGTGTTTAAGTTGACTATAAAGCTGTTTCATAGTGTTAAAAAGGTAAAGAACAGAGTTTCAAAGTAAAGATTCTTCTTATAATGCATTCCCTTTTAGTCTAAAACACAATCTCTTGCCCTGAAACAGTGTTTAAGGTGAATACAAAGCTGTTTCATAGTGTGAAAAAGGTAAAGAACAGAGTTTCAAAGTAAAGTTCTTCTTATAATGCATTCCCTTTTAGTCTAAAGCACAATCTCTTGCCCTGAAACAGTGTTTAAGGTTAATACAAAGCTGTTTCAGAGTGTGAAAAAGGTAAAGAACAGAGTTTCAAAGTAAAGATTCTTCTTATAATGCATTCCCTTTTAGTCTAAAACACAATCTCTTGCCCTGAAACAGTGTTTAAGGTGAATACAAAGCTGTTTCATAGTGTGAAAAAGGTAAAGAACAGTTTCAAAGTAAAGATTCTTCTTATAATGCATTCCCTTTTAGTCTAAAACACAATCTCTTGCCCTGAAACAGTGTTTAAGGTTAATACAAAGCTGTTTCATAGTGTGAAAAAGGTAAAGAACAGAGTTTCAAAGTAAAGATTCTTCTTATAATGCATTCCCTTTTAGTCTAAAACACAATCTCTTGCCCTGAAACTGTGTTTAAGCTGATTACAATGCATAGAAGCCCTGTTTCTTTGTGGTTAGAGGTGTACAAACAGAGTTGCAATTACTTTAAATTGTCATATAACAAACACCTTGTTTCTCCCCTGTATAAACTCTTTTCACTTGAAATATGTGTTTTCTTATGATATTGTAAGTTGTTCAGTTTGGTTAAAAACAATATTTCTTGCTATGAAACTATGTATAACCCAATTATAATGCGTGGAAACGCTGCCTCCTTGTGGGTAGAGGTGTAAAAACAGAGTTGCAATTACTTTCAAGGGTCACATTAGAACCATGTTAAAACAACAAGTTATTCAGTTTGGTTAAAAACAAGATGTCTTGCTCTGAAACAGTGTTTAAGTTGAATATAAAGCTGTTTCATAGTGTGAAAAAGGTAAAGAACAGAGTTTCAAAGTAAAGTTCTTCTTATAATGCATTCCCTTTTAGTCTAAAACACAATCTCTTGCCCTGAAACAGTGTTTAAGGTTAATACAAAGCTGTTTCATAGTGTGAAAAAGGTAAAGAACAGAGTTTCAAAGTAAAGATTCTTCTTATAATGCATTCCCTTTTAGTCTAAAACACAATCTCTTGCCCTGAAACTGTGTTTAAGCTGATTACAATGCATAGAAGCCCTGTTTCTTTGTGGTTAGAGGTGTACAAACAGAGTTGCAATTACTTTAAATTGTCATATAACAAACACCTTGTTTCTCCCCTGTATAAACTCTTTTCACTTGAAATATGTGTTTTCTTATGATATTGTAAGTTGTTCAGTTTGGTTAAAAACAATATTTCTTGCTATGAAACTATGTATAACCCAATTATAATGCGTGGAAACGCTGCCTCCTTGTGGGTAGAGGTGTAAAAACAGAGTTGCAATTACTTTCAAGGGTCACATTAGAACCATGTTAAAACAACAAGTTATTCAGTTTGGTTAAAAACAAGATGTCTTGCTCTGAAACAGTGTTTAAGTTGAATATAAAGCTGTTTCATAGTGTGAAAAAGGTAAAGAACAGAGTTTCAAAGTAAAGTTCTTCTTATAATGCATTCCCTTTTAGTCTAAAGCACAATCTCTTGCCCTGAAACAGTGTTTAAGGTTAATACAAAGCTGTTTCATAGTGTGAAAAAGGTAAAGAACAGAGTTTCAAAGTAAAGATTCTTTTTATAATGCATTCCCTTTTAGTCTAAAACACAATCTCTTGCCCTGAAACAGTGTTTAAGTTGAATATAAAGCTGTTTCATCGTGTTAAATAGGTAAAGAACAGTTTGAAAGTAAAGACTCTTCTTATAATGCATTCCCTTTTAGTCTAAAACACAATCTCTTGCCCTGAAACAGTGTTTAAGGTGAATACAAAGCTGTTTCATAGTGTGAAAAAGGTAAAGAACAGAGTTTCAAAGTAAAGTTCTTCTTATAATGCATTCCCTTTTAGTCTAAAGCACAATCTCTTGCCCTGAAACAGTGTTTAAGGTTAATACAAAGCTGTTTCAGAGTGTGAAAAAGGTAAAGAACAGAGTTTCAAAGTAAAGATTCTTCTTATAATGCATTCCCTTTTAGTCTAAAACACAATCTCTTGCCCTGAAACAGTGTTTAAGGTGAATACAAAGCTGTTTCATAGTGTGAAAAAGGTAAAGAACAGTTTCAAAGTAAAGATTCTTCTTATAATGCATTCCCTTTTAGTCTAAAACACAATCTCTTGCCCTGAAACAGTGTTTAAGGTTAATACAAAGCTGTTTCATAGTGTGAAAAAGGTAAAGAACAGAGTTTCAAAGTAAAGATTCTTCTTATAATGCATTCCCTTTTAGTCTAAAACACAATCTCTTGCCCTGAAACTGTGTTTAAGCTGATTACAATGCATAGAAGCCCTGTTTCTTTGTGGTTAGAGGTGTACAAACAGAGTTGCAATTACTTTAAATTGTCATATAACAAACACCTTGTTTCTCCCCTGTATAAACTCTTTTCACTTGAAATATGTGTTTTCTTATGATATTGTAAGTTGTTCAGTTTGGTTAAAAACAATATTTCTTGCTATGAAACTATGTATAACCCAATTATAATGCGTGGAAACGCTGCCTCCTTGTGGGTAGAGGTGTAAAAACAGAGTTGCAATTACTTTCAAGGGTCACATTAGAACCATGTTAAAACAACAAGTTATTCAGTTTGGTTAAAAACAAGATGTCTTGCTCTGAAACAGTGTTTAAGTTGAATATAAAGCTGTTTCATAGTGTGAAAAAGGTAAAGAACAGAGTTTCAAAGTAAAGTTCTTCTTATAATGCATTCCCTTTTAGTCTAAAGCACAATCTCTTGCCCTGAAACAGTGTTTAAGGTGAATACAAAGCTGTTTCATAGTGTGAAAAAGGTAAAGAACAGAGTTTCAAAGTAAAGATTCTTCTTATAATGCATTCCCTTTTAGTCTAAAACACAATCTCTTGCCCTGAAACAGTGTTTAAGGTGAATACAAAGCTGTTTCATAGTGTGAAAAAGGTAAAGAACAGAGTTTCAAAGTAAAGATTCTTCTTATAATGCATTCCCTTTTAGTCTAAAACACAATCTCTTGCCCTGAAACAGTGTTTCTGGTTAATACAAAGCTGTTTCAGAGTGTGAAAAAGGTAAAGAACAGAGTTTCAAAGTAAAGATTCTTCTTATAATGCATTCCCTTTTAGTCTAAAACACAATCTCTTGCCCTGAAACAGTGTTCAAGGTGAATACAAAGCTGTTTCATAGTGTGAAAAAGGTAAAGAACAGAGTTTCAAAGTAAAGATTCTTTTTATAATGCATTCCCTTTTAGTCTAAAACACAATCTCTTGCCCTGAAACAGTGTTTAAGTTGAATATAAAGCTGTTTCATCGTGTTAAATAGGTAAAGAACAGTTTGAAAGTAAAGACTCTTCTTATAATGCATTCCCTTTTAGTCTAAAACACAATCTCTTGCCCTGAAACAGTGTTTAAGGTGAATACAAAACTGTTTCATAGTGTGAAAAAGGTAAAGAACAGAGTTTCAAAGTAAAGATTCTTCTTATAATGCATTCCCTTTTAGTCTAAAACACAATCTCTTGCCCTGAAACAGTGTTTAAGGTGAATACAAAGCTGTTTCATAGTGTGAAAAAGGTAAAGAACAGAGTTTCAAAGTAAAGTTCTTCTTATAATGCATTCCCTTTTAGTCTAAAGCACAATCTCTTGCCCTGAAACAGTGTTTAAGGTTAATACAAAGCTGTTTCAGAGTGTGAAAAAGGTAAAGAACAGAGTTTCAAAGTAATGATTCTTCTTATAATGCATTCCCTTTTAGTCTAAAACACAATCTCTTGCCCTGAAACAGTGTTTAAGTTGACTATAAAGCTGTTTCATAGTGTTAAAAAGGTAAAGAACAGAGTTTCAAAGTAAAGATTCTTCTTATAATGCATTCCCTTTTAGTCTAAAACACAATCTCTTGCCCTGAAACTGTGTTTAAGCTGATTACAATGCATAGAAGCCCTGTTTCTTTGTGGTTAGAGGTGTACAAACAGAGTTGCAATTACTTTAAATTGTCATATAACAAACACCTTGTTTCTCCCCTGTATAAACTCTTTTCACTTGAAATATGTGTTTTCTTATGATATTGTAAGTTGTTCAGTTTGGTTAAAAACAATATTTCTTGCTATGAAACTATGTATAACCCAATTATAATGCGTGGAAACGCTGCCTCCTTGTGGGTAGAGGTGTAAAAACAGAGTTGCAATTACTTTCAAGGGTCACATTAGAACCATGTTAAAACAACAAGTTATTCAGTTTGGTTAAAAACAAGATGTCTTGCTCTGAAACAGTGTTTAAGTTGAATATAAAGCTGTTTCATAGTGTGAAAAAGGTAAAGAACAGAGTTTCAAAGTAAAGTTCTTCTTATAATGCATTCCCTTTTACTCTAAAGCACAATCTCTTGCCCTGAAACAGTGTTTAAGGTTAATACAAAGCTGTTTCATAGTGTGAAAAAGGTAAAGAACAGAGTTTCAAAGTAAAGATTCTTTTTATAATGCATTCCCTTTTAGTCTAAAACACAATCTCTTGCCCTGAAACAGTGTTTAAGTTGAATATAAAGCTGTTTCATCGTGTTAAATAGGTAAAGAACAGTTTGAAAGTAAAGACTCTTCTTATAATGCATTCCCTTTTAGTCTAAAACACAATCTCTTGCCCTGAAACAGTGTTTAAGGTGAATACAAAGCTGTTTCATAGTGTGAAAAAGGTAAAGAACAGAGTTTCAAAGTAAAGTTCTTCTTATAATGCATTCCCTTTTAGTCTAAAGCACAATCTCTTGCCCTGAAACAGTGTTTAAGGTTAATACAAAGCTGTTTCAGAGTGTGAAAAAGGTAAAGAACAGAGTTTCAAAGTAAAGATTCTTCTTATAATGCATTCCCTTTTAGTCTAAAACACAATCTCTTGCCCTGAAACAGTGTTTAAGGTGAATACAAAGCTGTTTCATAGTGTGAAAAAGGTAAAGAACAGTTTCAAAGTAAAGATTCTTCTTATAATGCATTCCCTTTTAGTCTAAAACACAATCTCTTGCCCTGAAACAGTGTTTAAGGTTAATACAAAGCTGTTTCATAGTGTGAAAAAGGTAAAGAACAGAGTTTCAAAGTAAAGATTCTTCTTATAATGCATTCCCTTTTAGTCTAAAACACAATCTCTTGCCCTGAAACTGTGTTTAAGCTGATTACAATGCATAGAAGCCCTGTTTCTTTGTGGTTAGAGGTGTACAAACAGAGTTGCAATTACTTTAAATTGTCATATAACAAACACCTTGTTTCTCCCCTGTATAAACTCTTTTCACTTGAAATATGTGTTTTCTTATGATATTGTAAGTTGTTCAGTTTGGTTAAAAACAATATTTCTTGCTATGAAACTATGTATAACCCAATTATAATGCGTGGAAACGCTGCCTCCTTGTGGGTAGAGGTGTAAAAACAGAGTTGCAATTACTTTCAAGGGTCACATTAGAACCATGTTAAAACAACAAGTTATTCAGTTTGGTTAAAAACAAGATGTCTTGCTCTGAAACAGTGTTTAAGTTGAATATAAAGCTGTTTCATAGTGTGAAAAAGGTAAAGAACAGAGTTTCAAAGTAAAGTTCTTCTTATAATGCATTCCCTTTTAGTCTAAAGCACAATCTCTTGCCCTGAAACAGTGTTTAAGGTGAATACAAAGCTGTTTCATAGTGTGAAAAAGGTAAAGAACAGAGTTTCAAAGTAAAGATTCTTCTTATAATGCATTCCCTTTTAGTCTAAAACACAATCTCTTGCCCTGAAACAGTGTTTAAGGTGAATACAAAGCTGTTTCATAGTGTGAAAAAGGTAAAGAACAGAGTTTCAAAGTAAAGATTCTTCTTATAGTGCATTCCCTTTTAGTCTAAAACACAATCTCTTGCCCTGAAACAGTGTTTAAGGTGAATACAAAGCTGGTTCATAGTGTGAAAAAGGTAAAGAACAGAGTTTCAAAGTAAAGTTCTTCTTATAATGCATTCCCTTTTAGTCTAAAACACAATCTCTTGCCCTGAAACAGTGTTTAAGTTGACTATAAAGCTGTTTCATAGTGTTAAAAAGGTAAAGAACAGAGTTTCAAAGTAAAGAATCTTCTTATAATGCATTCCCTTTTAGTCTAAAACACAATCTCTTGCCCTTAAACAGTGTTTAAGGTGAATACAAAGCTGTTTCATAGTGTGAAAAAGGTAAAGAACAGAGTTTCAAAGTAAAGATTCTTCTTATAGTGCATTCCCTTTTAGTCTAAAACACAATCTCTTGCCCTGAAACAGTGTTTAAGGTGAATACAAAGCTGTTTCATAGTGTGAAAAAGGTAAAGAACAGAGTTTCAAAGTAAAGTTCTTCTTATAATGCATTCCCTTTTAGTCTAAAGCACAATCTCTTGCCCTGAAACAGTGTTTAAGGTTAATACAAAGCTGTTTCAGAGTGTGAAAAAGGTAAAGAACAGAGTTTCAAAGTAATGATTCTTCTTATAATGCATTCCCTTTTAGTCTAAAACACAATCTCTTGCCCTGAAACAGTGTTTAAGTTGACTATAAAGCTGTTTCATAGTGTTAAAAAGGTAAAGAACAGAGTTTCAAAGTAAAGATTCTTCTTATAATGCATTCCCTTTTAGTCTAAAACACAATCTCTTGCCCTGAAACAGTGTTTAAGTTGAATATAAAGCTGTTTCATCGTGTTAAATAGGTAAAGAACAGTTTGAAAGTAAAGACTTTTCTTATAATGCATTCCCTTTTAGTCTAAAACACAATCTCTTGCCCTGAAACAGTGTTTAAGGTGAATACAAAGCTGTTTCATAGTGTGAAAAAGGTAAAGAACAGAGTTTCAAAGTAAAGTTCTTCTTATAATGCATTCCCTTTTAGTCTAAAGCACAATCTCTTGCCCTGAAACAGTGTTTAAGGTTAATACAAAGCTGTTTCAGAGTGTGAAAAAGGTAAAGAACAGAGTTTCAAAGTAAAGATTCTTCTTATAATGCATTCCCTTTTAGTCTAAAACACAATCTCTTGCCCTGAAACAGTGTTTAAGGTGAATACAAAGCTGTTTCATAGTGTGAAAAAGGTAAAGAACAGTTTCAAAGTAAAGATTCTTCTTATAATGCATTCCCTTTTAGTCTAAAACACAATCTCTTGCCCTGAAACAGTGTTTAAGGTTAATACAAAGCTGTTTCATAGTGTGAAAAAGGTAAAGAACAGAGTTTCAAAGTAAAGATTCTTCTTATAATGCATTCCCTTTTAGTCTAAAACACAATCTCTTGCCCTGAAACTGTGTTTAAGCTGATTACAATGCATAGAAGCCCTGTTTCTTTGTGGTTAGAGGTGTACAAACAGAGATGCAATTACTTTAAATTGTCATATAACAAACACCTTGTTTCTCCCCTGTATAAACTCTTTTCACTTGAAATATGTGTTTTCTTATGATATTGTAAGTTGTTCAGTTTGGTTAAAAACAATATTTCTTGCTATGAAACTATGTATAACCCAATTATAATGCGTGGAAACGCTGCCTCCTTGTGGGTAGAGGTGTAAAAACAGAGTTGCAATTACTTTCAAGGGTCACATTAGAACCATGTTAAAACAACAAGTTATTCAGTTTGGTTAAAAACAAGATGTCTTGCTCTGAAACAGTGTTTAAGTTGAATATAAAGCTGTTTCATAGTGTGAAAAAGGTAAAGAACAGAGTTTCAAAGTAAAGTTCTTCTTATAATGCATTCCCTTTTAGTCTAAAGCACAATCTCTTGCCCTGAAACAGTGTTTAAGGTGAATACAAAGCTGTTTCATAGTGTGAAAAAGGTAAAGAACAGTTTCAAAGTAAAGATTCTTCTTATAATGCATTCCCTTTTAGTCTAAAACACAATCTCTTGCCCTGAAACAGTGTTTAAGGTGAATACAAAGCTGTTTCATAGTGTGAAAAAGGTAAAGAACAGAGTTTCAAAGTAAAGATTCTTCTTATAGTGCATTCCCTTTTAGTCTAAAACACAATCTCTTGCCCTGAAACAGTGTTTAAGTTGAATATAAAGCTGTTTCATCGTGTTAAATAGGTAAAGAACAGTTTGAAAGTAAAGACTCTTCTTATAATGCATTCCCTTTTAGTCTAAAACACAATCTCTTGCCCTGAAACGGTGTTTAAGGTGAATACAAAGCTGTTTCATAGTGTGAAAAAGGTAAAGAACAGAGTTTCAAAGTAAAGTTCTTCTTATAATGCATTCCCTTTTAGTCTAAAGCACAATCTCTTGCCCTGAAACAGTGTTTAAGGTTAATACAAAGCTGTTTCAGAGTGTGAAAAAGGTAAAGAACAGAGTTTCAAAGTAAAGATTCTTCTTATAATGCATTCCCTTTTAGTCTAAAACACAATCTCTTGCCCTGAAACAGTGTTTAAGGTGAATACAAAGCTGTTTCATAGTGTGAAAAAGGTAAAGAACAGAGTTTCAAAGTAAAGATTCTTCTTATAATGCATTCCCTTTTAGTCTAAAACACAATCTCTTGCCCTGAAACAGTGTTTAAGGTGAATACAAAGCTGTTTCATAGTGTGAAAAAGGTAAAGAACAGAGTTTCAAGGTAAAGTTCTTCTTATAATGCATTCCCTTTTAGTCTAAAACACAATCTCTTGCCCTGAAACAGTGTTTAAGTTGAATATAAAGCTGTTTCATCGTGTTAAATAGGTAAAGAACAGTTTGAAAGTAAAGACTCTTCTTATAATGCATTCCCTTTTAGTCTAAAGCACAATCTCTTGCCCTGAAACAGTGTTTAAGGTTAATACAAAGCTGTTTCAGAGTGTGAAAAAGGTAAAGAACAGAGTTTCAAAGTAAAGATTCTTCTTATAATGCATTCCCTTTTAGTCTAAAACACAATCTCTTGCCCTGAAACAGTGTTTAAGGTGAATACAAAGCTGTTTCATAGTGTGAAAAAGGTAAAGAACAGTTTCAAAGTAAAGATTCTTCTTATAATGCATTCCCTTTTAGTCTAAAACACAATCTCTTGCCCTGAAACAGTGTTTAAGGTTAATACAAAGCTGTTTCATAGTGTGAAAAAGGTAAAGAACAGAGTTTCAAAGTAAAGATTCTTCTTATAATGCATTCCCTTTTAGTCTAAAACACAATCTCTTGCCCTGAAACTGTGTTTAAGCTGATTACAATGCATAGAAGCCCTGTTTCTTTGTGGTTAGAGGTGTACAAACAGAGTTGCAATTACTTTAAATTGTCATATAACAAACACCTTGTTTCTCCCCTGTATAAACTCTTTTCACTTGAAATATGTGTTTTCTTATGATATTGTAAGTTGTTCAGTTTGGTTAAAAACAATATTTCTTGCTATGAAACTATGTATAACCCAATTATAATGCGTGGAAACGCTGCCTCCTTGTGGGTAGAGGTGTAAAAACAGAGTTGCAATTACTTTCAAGGGTCACATTAGAACCATGTTAAAACAACAAGTTATTCAGTTTGGTTAAAAACAAGATGTCTTGCTCTGAAACAGTGTTTAAGTTGAATATAAAGCTGTTTCATAGTGTGAAAAAGGTAAAGAACAGAGTTTCAAAGTAAAGTTCTTCTTATAATGCATTCCCTTTTAGTCTAAAGCACAATCTCTTGCCCTGAAACAGTGTTTAAGGTGAATACAAAGCTGTTTCATAGTGTGAAAAAGGTAAAGAACAGAGTTTCAAAGTAAAGATTCTTCTTATAATGCATTCCCTTTTAGTCTAAAACACAATCTCTTGCCCTGAAACAGTGTTTAAGGTGAATACAAAGCTGTTTCATAGTGTGAAAAAGGTAAAGAACAGAGTTTCAAAGTAAAGATTCTTCTTATAGTGCATTCCCTTTTAGTCTAAAACACAATCTCTTGCCCTGAAACAGTGTTTAAGGTTAATACAAAGCTGTTTCATAGTGTGAAAAAGGTAAAGAACAGAGTTTCAAAGTAAAGATTCTTTTTATAATGCATTCCCTTTTAGTCTAAAACACAATCTCTTGCCCTGAAACAGTGTTTAAGTTGAATATAAAGCTGTTTCATAGTGTTAAATAGGTAAAGAACAGTTTGAAAGTAAAGACTCTTCTTATAATGCATTCCCTTTTAGTCTAAAACACAATCTCTTGCCCTGAAACAGTGTTTAAGGTGAATACAAAGCTGTTTCATAGTGTGAAAAAGGTAAAGAACAGAGTTTCAAAGTAAAGTTCTTCTTATAATGCATTCCCTTTTAGTCTAAAGCACAATCTCTTGCCCTGAAACAGTGTTTAAGGTTAATACAAAGCTGTTTCAGAGTGTGAAAAAGGTAAAGAACAGAGTTTCAAAGTAAAGATTCTTCTTATAATGCATTCCCTTTTAGTCTAAAACACAATCTCTTGCCCTGAAACAGTGTTTAAGGTGAATACAAAGCTGTTTCATAGTGTGAAAAAGGTAAAGAACAGTTTCAAAGTAAAGATTCTTCTTATAATGCATTCCCTTTTAGTCTAAAACACAATCTCTTGCCCTGAAACAGTGTTTAAGGTTAATACAAAGCTGTTTCATAGTGTGAAAAAGGTAAAGAACAGAGTTTCAAAGTAAAGATTCTTCTTATAATGCATTCCCTTTTAGTCTAAAACACAATCTCTTGCCCTGAAACTGTGTTTAAGCTGATTACAATGCATAGAAGCCCTGTTTCTTTGTGGTTAGAGGTGTACAAACAGAGTTGCAATTACTTTAAATTGTCATATAACAAACACCTTGTTTCTCCCCTGTATAAACTCTTTTCACTTGAAATATGTGTTTTCTTATGATATTGTAAGTTGTTCAGTTTGGTTAAAAACAATATTTCTTGCTATGAAACTATGTATAACCCAATTATAATGCGTGGAAACGCTGCCTCCTTGTGGGTAGAGGTGTAAAAACAGAGTTGCAATTACTTTCAAGGGTCACATTAGAACCATGTTAAAACAACAAGTTATTCAGTTTGGTTAAAAACAAGATGTCTTGCTCTGAAACAGTGTTTAAGTTGAATATAAAGCTGTTTCATAGTGTGAAAAAGGTAAAGAACAGAGTTTCAAAGTAAAGTTCTTCTTATAATGCATTCCCTTTTAGTCTAAAGCACAATCTCTTGCCCTGAAACAGTGTTTAAGGTGAATACAAAGCTGTTTCATAGTGTGAAAAAGGTAAAGAACAGAGTTTCAAAGTAAAGATTCTTCTTATAATGCATTCCCTTTTAGTCTAAAACACAATCTCTTGCCCTGAAACAGTGTTTAAGGTGAATACAAAGCTGTTTCATAGTGTGAAAAAGGTAAAGAACAGAGTTTCAAAGTAAAGATTCTTCTTATAGTGCATTCCCTTTTAGTCTAAAACACAATCTCTTGCCCTGAAACAGTGTTTAAGGTGAATACAAAGCTGGTTCATAGTGTGAAAAAGGTAAAGAACAGAGTTTCAAAGTAAAGTTCTTCTTATAATGCATTCCCTTTTAGTCTAAAACACAATCTCTTGCCCTGAAACAGTGTTTAAGTTGACTATAAAGCTGTTTCATAGTGTTAAAAAGGTAAAGAACAGAGTTTCAAAGTAAAGAATCTTCTTATAATGCATTCCCTTTTAGTCTAAAACACAATCTCTTGCCCTTAAACAGTGTTTAAGGTGAATACAAAGCTGTTTCATAGTGTGAAAAAGGTAAAGAACAGAGTTTCAAAGTAAAGATTCTTCTTATAGTGCATTCCCTTTTAGTCTAAAACACAATCTCTTGCCCTGAAACAGTGTTTAAGGTGAATACAAAGCTGTTTCATAGTGTGAAAAAGGTAAAGAACAGAGTTTCAAAGTAAAGTTCTTCTTATAATGCATTCCCTTTTAGTCTAAAGCACAATCTCTTGCCCTGAAACAGTGTTTAAGGTTAATACAAAGCTGTTTCAGAGTGTGAAAAAGGTAAAGAACAGAGTTTCAAAGTAATGATTCTTCTTATAATGCATTCCCTTTTAGTCTAAAACACAATCTCTTGCCCTGAAACAGTGTTTAAGTTGACTATAAAGCTGTTTCATAGTGTTAAAAAGGTAAAGAACAGAGTTTCAAAGTAAAGATTCTTCTTATAATGCATTCCCTTTTAGTCTAAAACACAATCTCTTGCCCTGAAACAGTGTTTAAGTTGAATATAAAGCTGTTTCATCGTGTTAAATAGGTAAAGAACAGTTTGAAAGTAAAGACTCTTCTTATAATGCATTCCCTTTTAGTCTAAAACACAATCTCTTGCCCTGAAACAGTGTTTAAGGTGAATACAAAGCTGTTTCATAGTGTGAAAAAGGTAAAGAACAGAGTTTCAAAGTAAAGTTCTTCTTATAATGCATTCCCTTTTAGTCTAAAGCACAATCTCTTGCCCTGAAACAGTGTTTAAGGTTAATACAAAGCTGTTTCAGAGTGTGAAAAAGGTAAAGAACAGAGTTTCAAAGTAAAGATTCTTCTTATAATGCATTCCCTTTTAGTCTAAAACACAATCTCTTGCCCTGAAACAGTGTTTAAGGTGAATACAAAGCTGTTTCATAGTGTGAAAAAGGTAAAGAACAGTTTCAAAGTAAAGATTCTTCTTATAATGCATTCCCTTTTAGTCTAAAACACAATCTCTTGCCCTGAAACAGTGTTTAAGGTTAATACAAAGCTGTTTCATAGTGTGAAAAAGGTAAAGAACAGAGTTTCAAAGTAAAGATTCTTCTTATAATGCATTCCCTTTTAGTCTAAAACACAATCTCTTGCCCTGAAACTGTGTTTAAGCTGATTACAATGCATAGAAGCCCTGTTTCTTTGTGGTTAGAGGTGTACAAACAGAGTTGCAATTACTTTAAATTGTCATATAACAAACACCTTGTTTCTCCCCTGTATAAACTCTTTTCACTTGAAATATGTGTTTTCTTATGATATTGTAAGTTGTTCAGTTTGGTTAAAAACAATATTTCTTGCTATGAAACTATGTATAACCCAATTATAATGCGTGGAAACGCTGCCTCCTTGTGGGTAGAGGTGTAAAAACAGAGTTGCAATTACTTTCAAGGGTCACATTAGAACCATGTTAAAACAACAAGTTATTCAGTTTGGTTAAAAACAAGATGTCTTGCTCTGAAACAGTGTTTAAGTTGAATATAAAGCTGTTTCATAGTGTGAAAAAGGTAAAGAACAGAGTTTCAAAGTAAAGTTCTTCTTATAATGCATTCCCTTTTACTCTAATGCACAATCTCTTGCCCTGAAACAGTGTTTAAGGTTAATACAAAGCTGTTTCATAGTGTGAAAAAGGTAAAGAACAGAGTTTCAAAGTAAAGATTCTTTTTATAATGCATTCCCTTTTAGTGTAAAACACAATCTCTTGCCCTGAAACAGTGTTTAAGTTGAATATAAAGCTGTTTCATCGTGTTAAATAGGTAAAGAACAGTTTGAAAGTAAAGACTCTTCTTATAATGCATTCCCTTTTAGTCTAAAACACAATCTCTTGCCCTGAAACAGTGTTTAAGGTGAATACAAAGCTGTTTCATAGTGTGAAAAAGGTAAAGAACAGAGTTTCAAAGTAAAGTTCTTCTTATAATGCATTCCCTTTTAGTCTAAAGCACAATCTCTTGCCCTGAAACAGTGTTTAAGGTTAATACAAAGCTGTTTCAGAGTGTGAAAAAGGTAAAGAACAGAGTTTCAAAGTAAAGATTCTTCTTATAATGCATTCCCTTTTAGTCTAAAACACAATCTCTTGCCCTGAAACAGTGTTTAAGGTGAATACAAAGCTGTTTCATAGTGTGAAAAAGGTAAAGAACAGTTTCAAAGTAAAGATTCTTCTTATAATGCATTCCCTTTTAGTCTAAAACACAATCTCTTGCCCTGAAACAGTGTTTAAGTTGACTATAAAGCTGTTTCATAGTGTTAAAAAGGTAAAGAACAGAGTTTCAAAGTAAAGAATCTTCTTATAATGCATTCCCTTTTAGTCTAAAACACAATCTCTTGCCCTGAAACTGTGTTTAAGCTGATTACAATGCATAGAAGCCCTGTTTCTTTGTGGTTAGAGGTGTACAAACAGAGTTGCAATTACTTTAAATTGTCATATAACAAACACCTTGTTTCTCCCCTGTATAAACTCTTTTCACTTGAAATATGTGTTTTCTTATGATATTGTAAGTTGTTCAGTTTGGTTAAAAACAATATTTCTTGCTATGAAACTATGTATAACCCAATTATAATGCGTGGAAACGCTGCCTCCTTGTGGGTAGAGGTGTAAAAACAGAGTTGCAATTACTTTCAAGGGTCACATTAGAACCATGTTAAAACAACAAGTTATTCAGTTTGGTTAAAAACAAGATGTCTTGCTCTGAAACAGTGTTTAAGTTGAATATAAAGCTGTTTCATAGTGTGAAAAAGGTAAAGAACAGAGTTTCAAAGTAAAGTTCTTCTTATAATGCATTCCCTTTTAGTCTAAAACACAATCTCTTGCCCTGAAACTGTGTTTAAGCTGATTACAATGCATAGAAGCCCTGTTTCTTTGTGGTTAGAGGTGTACAAACAGAGTTGCAATTACTTTAAATTGTCATATAACAAACACCTTGTTTCTCCCCTGTATAAACTCTTTTCACTTGAAATATGTGTTTTCTTATGATATTGTAAGTTGTTCAGTTTGGTTAAAAACAATATTTCTTGCTATGAAACTATGTATAACCCAATTATAATGCGTGGAAACGCTGCCTCCTTGTGGGTAGAGGTGTAAAAACAGAGTTGCAATTACTTTCAAGGGTCACATTAGAACCATGTTAAAACAACAAGTTATTCAGTTTGGTTAAAAACAAGATGTCTTGCTCTGAAACAGTGTTTAAGTTGAATATAAAGCTGTTTCATAGTGTGAAAAAGGTAAAGAACAGAGTTTCAAAGTAAAGTTCTTCTTATAATGCATTCCCTTTTAGTCTAAAGCACAATCTCTTGCCCTGAAACAGTGTTTAAGGTGAATACAAAGCTGTTTCATAGTGTGAAAAAGGTAAAGAACAGAGTTTCAAAGTAAAGATTCTTCTTATAATGCATTCCCTTTTAGTCTAAAACACAATCTCTTGCCCTGAAACAGTGTTTAAGGTGAATACAAAGCTGTTTCATAGTGTGAAAAAGGTAAAGAACAGAGTTTCAAAGTAAAGATTCTTCTTATAGTGCATTCCCTTTTAGTCTAAAACACAATCTCTTGCCCTGAAACAGTGTTTAAGGTGAATACAAAGCTGGTTCATAGTGTGAAAAAGGTAAAGAACAGAGTTTCAAAGTAAAGTTCTTCTTATAATGCATTCCCTTTTAGTCTAAAACACAATCTCTTGCCCTGAAACAGTGTTTAAGTTGACTATAAAGCTGTTTCATAGTGTTAAAAAGGTAAAGAACAGAGTTTCAAAGTAAAGAATCTTCTTATAATGCATTCCCTTTTAGTCTAAAACACAATCTCTTGCCCTTAAACAGTGTTTAAGGTGAATACAAAGCTGTTTCATAGTGTGAAAAAGGTAAAGAACAGAGTTTCAAAGTAAAGATTCTTCTTATAGTGCATTCCCTTTTAGTCTAAAACACAATCTCTTGCCCTGAAACAGTGTTTAAGGTGAATACAAAGCTGTTTCATAGTGTGAAAAAGGTAAAGAACAGAGTTTCAAAGTAAAGTTCTTCTTATAATGCATTCCCTTTTAGTCTAAAGCACAATCTCTTGCCCTGAAACAGTGTTTAAGGTTAATACAAAGCTGTTTCAGAGTGTGAAAAAGGTAAAGAACAGAGTTTCAAAGTAATGATTCTTCTTATAATGCATTCCCTTTTAGTCTAAAACACAATCTCTTGCCCTGAAACAGTGTTTAAGTTGACTATAAAGCTGTTTCATAGTGTTAAAAAGGTAAAGAACAGAGTTTCAAAGTAAAGATTCTTCTTATAATGCATTCCCTTTTAGTCTAAAACACAATCTCTTGCCCTGAAACAGTGTTTAAGTTGAATATAAAGCTGTTTCATCGTGTTAAATAGGTAAAGAACAGTTTGAAAGTAAAGACTCTTCTTATAATGCATTCCCTTTTAGTCTAAAACACAATCTCTTGCCCTGAAACAGTGTTTAAGGTGAATACAAAGCTGTTTCATAGTGTGAAAAAGGTAAAGAACAGAGTTTCAAAGTAAAGTTCTTCTTATAATGCATTCCCTTTTAGTCTAAAGCACAATCTCTTGCCCTGAAACAGTGTTTAAGGTTAATACAAAGCTGTTTCAGAGTGTGAAAAAGGTAAAGAACAGAGTTTCAAAGTAAAGATTCTTCTTATAATGCATTCCCTTTTAGTCTAAAACACAATCTCTTGCCCTGAAACAGTGTTTAAGGTGAATACAAAGCTGTTTCATAGTGTGAAAAAGGTAAAGAACAGTTTCAAAGTAAAGATTCTTCTTATAATGCATTCCCTTTTAGTCTAAAACACAATCTCTTGCCCTGAAACAGTGTTTAAGGTTAATACAAAGCTGTTTCATAGTGTGAAAAAGGTAAAGAACAGAGTTTCAAAGTAAAGATTCTTCTTATAATGCATTCCCTTTTAGTCTAAAACACAATCTCTTGCCCTGAAACTGTGTTTAAGCTGATTACAATGCATAGAAGCCCTGTTTCTTTGTGGTTAGAGGTGTACAAACAGAGTTGCAATTACTTTAAATTGTCATATAACAAACACCTTGTTTCTCCCCTGTATAAACTCTTTTCACTTGAAATATGTGTTTTCTTATGATATTGTAAGTTGTTCAGTTTGGTTAAAAACAATATTTCTTGCTATGAAACTATGTATAACCCAATTATAATGCGTGGAAACGCTGCCTCCTTGTGGGTAGAGGTGTAAAAACAGAGTTGCAATTACTTTCAAGGGTCACATTAGAACCATGTTAAAACAACAAGTTATTCAGTTTGGTTAAAAACAAGATGTCTTGCTCTGAAACAGTGTTTAAGTTGAATATAAAGCTGTTTCATAGTGTGAAAAAGGTAAAGAACAGAGTTTCAAAGTAAAGTTCTTCTTATAATGCATTCCCTTTTACTCTAATGCACAATCTCTTGCCCTGAAACAGTGTTTAAGGTTAATACAAAGCTGTTTCATAGTGTGAAAAAGGTAAAGAACAGAGTTTCAAAGTAAAGATTCTTTTTATAATGCATTCCCTTTTAGTGTAAAACACAATCTCTTGCCCTGAAACAGTGTTTAAGTTGAATATAAAGCTGTTTCATCGTGTTAAATAGGTAAAGAACAGTTTGAAAGTAAAGACTCTTCTTATAATGCATTCCCTTTTAGTCTAAAACACAATCTCTTGCCCTGAAACAGTGTTTAAGGTGAATACAAAGCTGTTTCATAGTGTGAAAAAGGTAAAGAACAGAGTTTCAAAGTAAAGTTCTTCTTATAATGCATTCCCTTTTAGTCTAAAGCACAATCTCTTGCCCTGAAACAGTGTTTAAGGTTAATACAAAGCTGTTTCAGAGTGTGAAAAAGGTAAAGAACAGAGTTTCAAAGTAAAGATTCTTCTTATAATGCATTCCCTTTTAGTCTAAAACACAATCTCTTGCCCTGAAACAGTGTTTAAGGTGAATACAAAGCTGTTTCATAGTGTGAAAAAGGTAAAGAACAGTTTCAAAGTAAAGATTCTTCTTATAATGCATTCCCTTTTAGTCTAAAACACAATCTCTTGCCCTGAAACAGTGTTTAAGGTTAATACAAAGCTGTTTCATAGTGTGAAAAAGGTAAAGAACAGAGTTTCAAAGTAAAGATTCTTCTTATAATGCATTCCCTTTTAGTCTAAAACACAATCTCTTGCCCTGAAACTGTGTTTAAGCTGATTACAATGCATAGAAGCCCTGTTTCTTTGTGGTTAGAGGTGTACAAACAGAGTTGCAATTACTTTAAATTGTCATATAACAAACACCTTGTTTCTCCCCTGTATAAACTCTTTTCACTTGAAATATGTGTTTTCTTATGATATTGTAAGTTGTTCAGTTTGGTTAAAAACAATATTTCTTGCTATGAAACTATGTATAACCCAATTATAATGCGTGGAAACGCTGCCTCCTTGTGGGTAGAGGTGTAAAAACAGAGTTGCAATTACTTTCAAGGGTCACATTAGAACCATGTTAAAACAACAAGTTATTCAGTTTGGTTAAAAACAAGATGTCTTGCTCTGAAACAGTGTTTAAGTTGAATATAAAGCTGTTTCATAGTGTGAAAAAGGTAAAGAACAGAGTTTCAAAGTAAAGTTCTTCTTATAATGCATTCCCTTTTAGTCTAAAGCACAATCTCTTGCCCTGAAACAGTGTTTAAGGTGAATACAAAGCTGTTTCATAGTGTGAAAAAGGTAAAGAACAGAGTTTCAAAGTAAAGATTCTTCTTATAATGCATTCCCTTTTAGTCTAAAACACAATCTCTTGCCCTGAAACAGTGTTTAAGGTGAATACAAAGCTGTTTCATAGTGTGAAAAAGGTAAAGAACAGAGTTTCAAAGTAAAGATTCTTCTTATAGTGCATTCCCTTTTAGTCTAAAACACAATCTCTTGCCCTGAAACAGTGTTTAAGGTTAATACAAAGCTGTTTCATAGTGTGAAAAAGGTAAAGAACAGAGTTTCAAAGTAAAGATTCTTTTTATAATGCATTCCCTTTTAGTCTAAAACACAATCTCTTGCCCTGAAACAGTGTTTAAGTTGAATATAAAGCTGTTTCATAGTGTTAAATAGGTAAAGAACAGTTTGAAAGTAAAGACTCTTCTTATAATGCATTCCCTTTTAGTCTAAAACACAATCTCTTGCCCTGAAACAGTGTTTAAGGTGAATACAAAGCTGTTTCATAGTGTGAAAAAGGTAAAGAACAGAGTTTCAAAGTAAAGTTCTTCTTATAATGCATTCCCTTTTAGTCTAAAGCACAATCTCTTGCCCTGAAACAGTGTTTAAGGTTAATACAAAGCTGTTTCAGAGTGTGAAAAAGGTAAAGAACAGAGTTTCAAAGTAAAGATTCTTCTTATAATGCATTCCCTTTTAGTCTAAAACACAATCTCTTGCCCTGAAACAGTGTTTAAGGTGAATACAAAGCTGTTTCATAGTGTGAAAAAGGTAAAGAACAGAGTTTCAAAGTAAAGTTCTTCTTATAATGCATTCCCTTTTAGTCTAAAACACAATCTCTTGCCCTGAAACAGTGTTTAAGTTGACTATAAAGCTGTTTCATAGTGTTAAAAAGGTAAAGAACAGAGTTTCAAAGTAAAGATTCTTCTTATAATGCATTCCCTTTTAGTCTAAAACACAATCTCTTGCCCTGAAACAGTGTTTAAGTTGACTATAAAGCTGTTTCATAGTGTTAAAAAGGTAAAGAACAGTTTCAAAGTAAAGAATCTTCTTATAATGCATTCCCTTTTAGTCTAAAACACAATCTCTTGCCCTTAAACAGTGTTTAAGGTTAATACAAAGCTGTTTCATAGTGTGAAAAAGGTAAAGAACAGAGTTTCAAAGTAAAGATTCTTTTTATAATGCATTCCCTTTTAGTCTAAAACACAATCTCTTGCCCTGAAACAGTGTTTAAGTTGAATATAAAGCTGTTTCATAGTGTTAAATAGGTAAAGAACAGTTTGAAAGTAAAGACTCTTCTTATAATGCATTCCCTTTTAGTCTAAAACACAATCTCTTGCCCTGAAACAGTGTTTAAGGTGAATACAAAGCTGTTTCATAGTGTGAAAAAGGTAAAGAACAGAGTTTCAAAGTAAAGTTCTTCTTATAATGCATTCCCTTTTAGTCTAAAGCACAATCTCTTGCCCTGAAACAGTGTTTAAGGTTAATACAAAGCTGTTTCAGAGTGTGAAAAAGGTAAAGAACAGAGTTTCAAAGTAAAGATTCTTCTTATAATGCATTCCCTTTTAGTCTAAAACACAATCTCTTGCCCTGAAACAGTGTTTAAGGTGAATACAAAGCTGTTTCATAGTGTGAAAAAGGTAAAGAACAGAGTTTCAAAGTAAAGTTCTTCTTATAATGCATTCCCTTTTAGTCTAAAACACAATCTCTTGCCCTGAAACAGTGTTTAAGTTGACTATAAAGCTGTTTCATAGTGTTAAAAAGGTAAAGAACAGAGTTTCAAAGTAAAGATTCTTCTTATAATGCATTCCCTTTTAGTCTAAAACACAATCTCTTGCCCTGAAACAGTGTTTAAGGTTAATACAAAGCTGTTTCAGAGTGTGAAAAAGGTAAAGAACAGAGTTTCAAAGTAAAGATTCTTCTTATAATGCATTTCCCTTTTAGTCTAAAACACAATCTCTTGCCCTGAAACAGTGTTTAAGGTGAATACAAAGCTGTTTCATAGTGTGAAAAAGGTAAAGAACAGTTTCAAAGTAAAGATTCTTCTTATAATGCATTCCCTTTTAGTCTAAAACACAATCTCTTGCCCTGAAACAGTGTTTAAGGTGAATACAAAGCTGTTTCATAGTGTGAAAAAGGTAAAGAACAGAGTTTCAAAGTAAAGATTCTTCTTATAGTGCATTCCCTTTTAGTCTAAAACACAATCTCTTGCCCTGAAACAGTGTTTAAGGTGAATACAAAGCTGGTTCATAGTGTGAAAAAGGTAAAGAACAGAGTTTCAAAGTAAAGTTCTTCTTATAATGCATTCCCTTTTAGTCTAAAACACAATCTCTTGCCCTGAAACAGTGTTTAAGGTGAATACAAAGCTGTTTCATAGTGTGAAAAAGGTAAAGAACAGTTTCAAAGTAAAGATTCTTCTTATAATGCATTCCCTTTTAGTCTAAAACACAATCTCTTGCCCTGAAACAGTGTTTAAGGTTAATACAAAGCTGTTTCATAGTGTGAAAAAGGTAAAGAACAGAGTTTCAAAGTAAAGATTCTTCTTATAATGCATTCCCTTTTAGTCTAAAACACAATCTCTTGCCCTGAAACTGTGTTTAAGCTGATTACAATGCATAGAAGCCCTGTTTCTTTGTGGTTAGAGGTGTACAAACAGAGTTGCAATTACTTTAAATTGTCATATAACAAACACCTTGTTTCTCCCCTGTATAAACTCTTTTCACTTGAAATATGTGTTTTCTTATGATATTGTAAGTTGTTCAGTTTGGTTAAAAACAATATTTCTTGCTATGAAACTATGTATAACCCAATTATAATGCGTGGAAACGCTGCCTCCTTGTGGGTAGAGGTGTAAAAACAGAGTTGCAATTACTTTCAAGGGTCACATTAGAACCATGTTAAAACAACAAGTTATTCAGTTTGGTTAAAAACAAGATGTCTTGCTCTGAAACAGTGTTTAAGTTGAATATAAAGCTGTTTCATAGTGTGAAAAAGGTAAAGAACAGAGTTTCAAAGTAAAGTTCTTCTTATAATGCATTCCCTTTTAGTCTAAAGCACAATCTCTTGCCCTGAAACAGTGTTTAAGGTGAATACAAAGCTGTTTCATAGTGTGAAAAAGGTAAAGAACAGAGTTTCAAAGTAAAGATTCTTCTTATAATGCATTCCCTTTTAGTCTAAAACACAATCTCTTGCCCTGAAACAGTGTTTATGGTTAATACAAAGCTGTTTCAGAGTGTGAAAAAGGTAAAGAACAGAGTTTCAAAGTAAAGATTCTTCTTATAATGCATTCCCTTTTAGTCTATAACACAATCTCTTGCCCTGAAACAGTGTTTAAGGTGAATACAAAGCTGTTTCATAGTGTGAAAAAGGTAAAGAACAGAGTTTCAAAGTAAAGATTCTTCTTATAGTGCATTCCCTTTTAGTCTAAAACACAATCTCTTGCCCTGAAACAGTGTTTAAGGTGAATACAAAGCTGGTTCATAGTGTGAAAAAGGTAAAGAACAGAGTTTCAAAGTAAAGTTCTTCTTATAATGCATTCCCTTTTAGTCTAAAGCACAATCTCTTGCCCTGAAACAGTGTTTAAGGTTAATACAAAGCTGTTTCAGAGTGTGAAAAAGGTAAAGAACAGAGTTTCAAAGTAAAGATTCTTCTTATAATGCATTCCCTTTTAGTCTAAAACACAATCTCTTGCCCTGAAACAGTGTTTAAGGTGAATACAAAGCTGTTTCATAGTGTGAAAAAGGTAAAGAACAGAGTTTCAAAGTAAAGTTCTTCTTATAATGCATTCCCTTTTAGTCTAAAACACAATCTCTTGCCCTGAAACAGTGTTTAAGTTGACTATAAAGCTGTTTCATAGTGTTAAAAAGGTAAAGAACAGAGTTTCAAAGTAAAGAATCTTCTTATAATGCATTCCCTTTTAGTCTAAAACACAATCTCTTGCCCTTAAACAGTGTTTAAGGTGAATACAAAGCTGTTTCATAGTGTGAAAAAGGTAAAGAACAGAGTTTCAAAGTAAAGATTCTTCTTATAGTGCATTCCCTTTTAGTCTAAAACACAATCTCTTGCCCTGAAACAGTGTTTAAGGTGAATACAAAGCTGTTTCATAGTGTGAAAAAGGTAAAGAACAGAGTTTCAAAGTAAAGTTCTTCTTATAATGCATTCCCTTTTAGTCTAAAGCACAATCTCTTGCCCTGAAACAGTGTTTAAGGTTAATACAAAGCTGTTTCAGAGTGTGAAAAAGGTAAAGAACAGAGTTTCAAAGTAATGATTCTTCTTATAATGCATTCCCTTTTAGTCTAAAACACAATCTCTTGCCCTGAAACAGTGTTTAAGTTGACTATAAAGCTGTTTCATAGTGTTAAAAAGGTAAAGAACAGAGTTTCAAAGTAAAGATTCTTCTTATAATGCATTCCCTTTTAGTCTAAAACACAATCTCTTGCCCTGAAACAGTGTTTAAGTTGAATATAAAGCTGTTTCATCGTGTTAAATAGGTAAAGAACAGTTTGAAAGTAAAGACTCTTGTTATAATGCATTCCCTTTTAGTCTAAAACACAATCTCTTGCCCTGAAACAGTGTTTAAGGTGAATACAAAGCTGTTTCATAGTGTGAAAAAGGTAAAGAACAGAGTTTCAAAGTAAAGTTCTTCTTATAATGCATTCCCTTTTAGTCTAAAGCACAATCTCTTGCCCTGAAACAGTGTTTAAGGTTAATACAAAGCTGTTTCAGAGTGTGAAAAAGGTAAAGAACAGAGTTTCAAAGTAAAGATTCTTCTTATAATGCATTCCCTTTTAGTCTAAAACACAATCTCTTGCCCTGAAACAGTGTTTAAGGTGAATACAAAGCTGTTTCATAGTGTGAAAAAGGTAAAGAACAGTTTCAAAGTAAAGATTCTTCTTATAATGCATTCCCTTTTAGTCTAAAACACAATCTCTTGCCCTGAAACAGTGTTTAAGTTGAATATAAAGCTGTTTCATCGTGTTAAATAGGTAAAGAACAGTTTGAAAGTAAAGACTCTTCTTATAATGCATTCCCTTTTAGTCTAAAACACAATCTCTTGCCCTGAAACGGTGTTTAAGGTGAATACAAAGCTGTTTCATAGTGTGAAAAAGGTAAAGAACAGAGTTTCAAAGTAAAGTTCTTCTTATAATGCATTCCCTTTTAGTCTAAAGCACAATCTCTTGCCCTGAAACAGTGTTTAAGGTTAATACAAAGCTGTTTCAGAGTGTGAAAAAGGTAAAGAACAGAGTTTCAAAGTAAAGATTCTTCTTATAATGCATTCCCTTTTAGTCTAAAACACAATCTCTTGCCCTGAAACAGTGTTTAAGGTGAATACAAAGCTGTTTCATAGTGTGAAAAAGGTAAAGAACAGTTTCAAAGTAAAGATTCTTCTTATAATGCATTCCCTTTTAGTCTAAAACACAATCTCTTGCCCTGAAACAGTGTTTAAGGTTAATACAAAGCTGATTCATAGTGTGAAAAAGGTAAAGAACAGAGTTTCAAAGTAAAGATTCTTCTTATAATGCATTCCCTTTTAGTCTAAAACACAATCTCTTGCCCTGAAACTGTGTTTAAGCTGATTACAATGCATAGAAGCCCTGTTTCTTTGTGGTTAGAGGTGTACAAACAGAGTTGCAATTACTTTAAATTGTCATATAACAAACACCTTGTTTCTCCCCTGTATAAACTCTTTTCACTTGAAATATGTGTTTTCTTATGATATTGTAAGTTGTTCAGTTTGGTTAAAAACAATATTTCTTGCTATGAAACTATGTATAACCCAATTATAATGCGTGGAAACGCTGCCTCCTTGTGGGTAGAGGTGTAAAAACAGAGTTGCAATTACTTTCAAGGGTCACATTAGAACCATGTTAAAACAACAAGTTATTCAGTTTGGTTAAAAACAAGATGTCTTGCTCTGAAACAGTGTTTAAGTTGAATATAAAGCTGTTTCATAGTGTGAAAAAGGTAAAGAACAGAGTTTCAAAGTAAAGTTCTTCTTATAATGCATTCCCTTTTAGTCTAAAGCACAATCTCTTGCCCTGAAACAGTGTTTAAGGTGAATACAAAGCTGTTTCATAGTGTGAAAAAGGTAAAGAACAGAGTTTCAAAGTAAAGATTCTTCTTATAATGCATTCCCTTTTAGTCTAAAACACAATCTCTTGCCCTGAAACAGTGTTTATGGTTAATACAAAGCTGTTTCAGAGTGTGAAAAAGGTAAAGAACAGAGTTTCAAAGTAAAGATTCTTCTTATAATGCATTCCCTTTTAGTCTAAAACACAATCTCTTGCCCTGAAACAGTGTTTAAGGTGAATACAAAGCTGGTTCATAGTGTGAAAAAGGTAAAGAACAGAGTTTCAAAGTAAAGTTCTTCTTATAATGCATTCCCTTTTAGTCTAAAACACAATCTCTTGCCCTGAAACAGTGTTTAAGTTGACTATAAAGCTGTTTCATAGTGTTAAAAAGGTAAAGAACAGAGTTTCAAAGTAAAGAATCTTCTTATAATGCATTCCCTTTTAGTCTAAAACACAATCTCTTGCCCTTAAACAGTGTTTAAGGTGAATACAAAGCTGTTTCATAGTGTGAAAAAGGTAAAGAACAGAGTTTCAAAGTAAAGATTCTTCTTATAGTGCATTCCCTTTTAGTCTAAAACACAATCTCTTGCCCTGAAACAGTGTTTAAGGTGAATACAAAGCTGGTTCATAGTGTGAAAAAGGTAAAGAACAGAGTTTCAAAGTAAAGTTCTTCTTATAATGCATTCCCTTTTAGTCTAAAACACAATCTCTTGCCCTGAAACAGTGTTTAAGTTGACTATAAAGCTGTTTCATAGTGTTAAAAAGGTAAAGAACAGAGTTTCAAAGTAAAGAATCTTCTTATAATGCATTCCCTTTTAGTCTAAAACACAATCTCTTGCCCTTAAACAGTGTTTAAGGTTAATACAAAGCTGTTTCATAGTGTGAAAAAGGTAAAGAACAGAGTTTCAAAGTAAAGATTCTTTTTATAATGCATTCCCTTTTAGTCTAAAACACAATCTCTTGCCCTGAAACAGTGTTTAAGTTGAATATAAAGCTGTTTCATAGTGTTAAATAGGTAAAGAACAGTTTGAAAGTAAAGACTCTTCTTATAATGCATTCCCTTTTAGTCTAAAACACAATCTCTTGCCCTGAAACAGTGTTTAAGGTGAATACAAAGCTGTTTCATAGTGTGAAAAAGGTAAAGAACAGAGTTTCAAAGTAAAGTTCTTCTTATAATGCATTCCCTTTTAGTCTAAAGCACAATCTCTTGCCCTGAAACAGTGTTTAAGGTTAATACAAAGCTGTTTCAGAGTGTGAAAAAGGTAAAGAACAGAGTTTCAAAGTAAAGATTCTTCTTATAATGCATTCCCTTTTAGTCTAAAACACAATCTCTTGCCCTGAAACAGTGTTTAAGGTGAATACAAAGCTGTTTCATAGTGTGAAAAAGGTAAAGAACAGAGTTTCAAAGTAAAGTTCTTCTTATAATGCATTCCCTTTTAGTCTAAAACACAATCTCTTGCCCTGAAACAGTGTTTAAGTTGACTATAAAGCTGTTTCATAGTGTGAAAAAGGTAAAGAACAGAGTTTCAAAGTAAAGATTCTTATTATAATGCATTCCCTTTTAGTCTAAAACACAATATCTTGCCCTGAAACTGTGTTTAAGCTGATTACAATGCATAGAAGCCCTGTTTCTTTGTGGTTAGAGGTGTACAAACAGAGTTGCAATTACTTTAAATTGTCATATAACAAACACCTTGTTTCTCCCCTGTATAAACTCTTTTCACTTGAAATATGTGTTTTCTTATGATATTGTAAGTTGTTCAGTTTGGTTAAAAACAATATTTCTTGCTATGAAACTATGTATAACCCAATTATAATGCGTGGAAACGCTGCCTCCTTGTGGGTAGAGGTGTAAAAACAGAGTTGCAATTACTTTCAAGGGTCACATTAGAACCATGTTAAAACAACAAGTTATTCAGTTTGGTTAAAAACAAGATGTCTTGCTCTGAAACAGTGTTTAAGTTGAATATAAAGCTGTTTCATAGTGTGAAAAAGGTAAAGAACAGAGTTTCAAAGTAAAGTTCTTCTTATAATGCATTCCCTTTTAGTCTAAAGCACAATCTCTTGCCCTGAAACAGTGTTTAAGGTGAATACAAAGCTGTTTCATAGTGTGAAAAAGGTAAAGAACAGAGTTTCAAAGTAAAGATTCTTCTTATAATGCATTCCCTTTTAGTCTAAAACACAATCTCTTGCCCTGAAACAGTGTTTAAGGTGAATACAAAGCTGTTTCATAGTGTGAAAAAGGTAAAGAACAGAGTTTCAAAGTAAAGATTCTTCTTATAATGCATTCCCTTTTAGTCTAAAACACAATCTCTTGCCCTGAAACAGTGTTTAAGGTGAATACAAAACTGTTTCATAGTGTGAAAAAGGTAAAGAACAGAGTTTCAAAGTAAAGATTCTTCTTATAATGCATTCCCTTTTAGTCTAAAACACAATCTCTTGCCCTGAAACAGTGTTTAAGGTGAATACAAAGCTGTTTCATAGTGTGAAAAAGGTAAAGAACAGAGTTTCAAAGTAAAGTTCTTCTTATAATGCATTCCCTTTTAGTCTAAAGCACAATCTCTTGCCCTGAAACAGTGTTTAAGGTTAATACAAAGCTGTTTCAGAGTGTGAAAAAGGTAAAGAACAGAGTTTCAAAGTAATGATTCTTCTTATAATGCATTCCCTTTTAGTCTAAAACACAATCTCTTGCCCTGAAACAGTGTTTAAGTTGACTATAAAGCTGTTTCATAGTGTTAAAAAGGTAAAGAACAGAGTTTCAAAGTAAAGATTCTTCTTATAATGCATTCCCTTTTAGTCTAAAACACAATCTCTTGCCCTGAAACAGTGTTTAAGTTGAATATAAAGCTGTTTCATCGTGTTAAATAGGTAAAGAACAGTTTGAAAGTAAAGACTCTTCTTATAATGCATTCCCTTTTAGTCTAAAACACAATCTCTTGCCCTGAAACGGTGTTTAAGGTGAATACAAAGCTGTTTCATAGTGTGAAAAAGGTAAAGAACAGAGTTTCAAAGTAAAGTTCTTCTTATAATGCATTCCCTTTTAGTCTAAAGCACAATCTCTTGCCCTGAAACAGTGTTTAAGGTTAATACAAAGCTGTTTCAGAGTGTGAAAAAGGTAAAGAACAGAGTTTCAAAGTAAAGATTCTTCTTATAATGCATTCCCTTTTAGTCTAAAACACAATCTCTTGCCCTGAAACAGTGTTTAAGGTGAATACAAAGCTGTTTCATAGTGTGAAAAAGGTAAAGAACAGTTTCAAAGTAAAGATTCTTCTTATAATGCATTCCCTTTTAGTCTAAAACACAATCTCTTGCCCTGAAACAGTGTTTAAGGTTAATACAAAGCTGATTCATAGTGTGAAAAAGGTAAAGAACAGAGTTTCAAAGTAAAGATTCTTCTTATAATGCATTCCCTTTTAGTCTAAAACACAATCTCTTGCCCTGAAACTGTGTTTAAGCTGATTACAATGCATAGTAGCCCTGTTTCTTTGTGGTTAGAGGTGTACAAACAGAGTTGCAATTACTTTAAATTGTCATATAACAAACACCTTGTTTCTCCCCTGTATAAACTCTTTTCACTTGAAATATGTGTTTTCTTATGATATTGTAAGTTGTTCAGTTTGGTTAAAAACAATATTTCTTGCTATGAAACTATGTATAACCCAATTATAATGCGTGGAAACGCTGCCTCCTTGTGGGTAGAGGTGTAAAAACAGAGTTGCAATTACTTTCAAGGGTCACATTAGAACCATGTTAAAACAACAAGTTATTCAGTTTGGTTAAAAACAAGATGTCTTGCTCTGAAACAGTGTTTAAGTTGAATATAAAGCTGTTTCATAGTGTGAAAAAGGTAAAGAACAGAGTTTCAAAGTAAAGTTCTTCTTATAATGCATTCCCTTTTAGTCTAAAGCACAATCTCTTGCCCTGAAACAGTGTTTAAGGTGAATACAAAGCTGTTTCATAGTGTGAAAAAGGTAAAGAACAGAGTTTCAAAGTAAAGATTCTTTTTATAATGCATTCCCTTTTAGTCTAAAACACAATCTCTTGCCCTGAAACAGTGTTTAAGTTGAATATAAAGCTGTTTCATCGTGTTAAATAGGTAAAGAACAGTTTGAAAGTAAAGACTCTTCTTATAATGCATTCCCTTTTAGTCTAAAACACAATCTCTTGCCCTGAAACAATGTTTAAGGTGAATACAAAGCTGTTTCATAGTGTGAAAAAGGTAAAGAACAGAGTTTCAAAGTAAAGTTCTTCTTATAATGCATTCCCTTTTAGTCTAAAGCACAATCTCTTGCCCTGAAACAGTGTTTAAGGTTAATACAAAGCTGTTTCAGAGTGTGAAAAAGGTAAAGAACAGAGTTTCAAAGTAAAGATTCTTCTTATAATGCATTCCCTTTTAGTCTAAAACACAATCTCTTGCCCTGAAACAGTGTTTAAGGTGAATACAAAGCTGTTTCATAGTGTGAAAAAGGTAAAGAACAGAGTTTCAAAGTAAAGATTCTTCTTATAATGCATTCCCTTTTAGTCTAAAACACAATCTCTTGCCCTGAAACAGTGTTTAAGGTGAATACAAAACTGTTTCATAGTGTGAAAAAGGTAAAGAACAGAGTTTCAAAGTAAAGATTCTTCTTATAATGCATTCCCTTTTAGTCTAAAACACAATCTCTTGCCCTGAAACAGTGTTTAAGGTGAATACAAAGCTGTTTCATAGTGTGAAAAAGGTAAAGAACAGAGTTTCAAAGTAAAGTTCTTCTTATAATGCATTCCCTTTTAGTCTAAAGCACAATCTCTTGCCCTGAAACAGTGTTTAAGGTTAATACAAAGCTGTTTCAGAGTGTGAAAAAGGTAAAGAACAGAGTTTCAAAGTAATGATTCTTCTTATAATGCATTCCCTTTTAGTCTAAAACACAATCTCTTGCCCTGAAACAGTGTTTAAGTTGACTATAAAGCTGTTTCATAGTGTTAAAAAGGTAAAGAACAGAGTTTCAAAGTAAAGATTCTTCTTATAATGCATTCCCTTTTAGTCTAAAACACAATCTCTTGCCCTGAAACAGTGTTTAAGTTGAATATAAAGCTGTTTCATCGTGTTAAATAGGTAAAGAACAGTTTGAAAGTAAAGACTCTTCTTATAATGCATTCCCTTTTAGTCTAAAACACAATCTCTTGCCCTGAAACGGTGTTTAAGGTGAATACAAAGCTGTTTCATAGTGTGAAAAAGGTAAAGAACAGAGTTTCAAAGTAAAGTTCTTCTTATAATGCATTCCCTTTTAGTCTAAAGCACAATCTCTTGCCCTGAAACAGTGTTTAAGGTTAATACAAAGCTGTTTCAGAGTGTGAAAAAGGTAAAGAACAGAGTTTCAAAGTAAAGATTCTTCTTATAATGCATTCCCTTTTAGTCTAAAACACAATCTCTTGCCCTGAAACAGTGTTTAAGGTGAATACAAAGCTGTTTCATAGTGTGAAAAAGGTAAAGAACAGTTTCAAAGTAAAGATTCTTCTTATAATGCATTCCCTTTTAGTCTAAAACACAATCTCTTGCCCTGAAACAGTGTTTAAGGTTAATACAAAGCTGATTCATAGTGTGAAAAAGGTAAAGAACAGAGTTTCAAAGTAAAGATTCTTCTTATAATGCATTCCCTTTTAGTCTAAAACACAATCTCTTGCCCTGAAACTGTGTTTAAGCTGATTACAATGCATAGTAGCCCTGTTTCTTTGTGGTTAGAGGTGTACAAACAGAGTTGCAATTACTTTAAATTGTCATATAACAAACACCTTGTTTCTCCCCTGTATAAACTCTTTTCACTTGAAATATGTGTTTTCTTATGATATTGTAAGTTGTTCAGTTTGGTTAAAAACAATATTTCTTGCTATGAAACTATGTATAACCCAATTATAATGCGTGGAAACGCTGCCTCCTTGTGGGTAGAGGTGTAAAAACAGAGTTGCAATTACTTTCAAGGGTCACATTAGAACCATGTTAAAACAACAAGTTATTCAGTTTGGTTAAAAACAAGATGTCTTGCTCTGAAACAGTGTTTAAGTTGAATATAAAGCTGTTTCATAGTGTGAAAAAGGTAAAGAACAGAGTTTCAAAGTAAAGTTCTTCTTATAATGCATTCCCTTTTAGTCTAAAGCACAATCTCTTGCCCTGAAACAGTGTTTAAGGTGAATACAAAGCTGTTTCATAGTGTGAAAAAGGTAAAGAACAGAGTTTCAAAGTAAAGATTCTTTTTATAATGCATTCCCTTTTAGTCTAAAACACAATCTCTTGCCCTGAAACAGTGTTTAAGTTGAATATAAAGCTGTTTCATCGTGTTAAATAGGTAAAGAACAGTTTGAAAGTAAAGACTCTTCTTATAATGCATTCCCTTTTAGTCTAAAACACAATCTCTTGCCCTGAAACAATGTTTAAGGTGAATACAAAGCTGTTTCATAGTGTGAAAAAGGTAAAGAACAGAGTTTCAAAGTAAAGTTCTTCTTATAATGCATTCCCTTTTAGTCTAAAGCACAATCTCTTGCCCTGAAACAGTGTTTAAGGTTAATACAAAGCTGTTTCAGAGTGTGAAAAAGGTAAAGAACAGAGTTTCAAAGTAAAGATTCTTCTTATAATGCATTCCCTTTTAGTCTAAAACACAATCTCTTGCCCTGAAACAGTGTTTAAGGTGAATACAAAGCTGTTTCATAGTGTGAAAAAGGTAAAGAACAGTTTCAAAGTAAAGATTCTTCTTATAATGCATTCCCTTTTAGTCTAAAACACAATCTCTTGCCCTGAAACAGTGTTTAAGGTTAATACAAAGCTGTTTCATAGTGTGAAAAAGGTAAAGAACAGAGTTTCAAAGTAAAGATTCTTCTTATAATGCATTCCCTTTTAGTCTAAAACACAATCTCTTGCCCTGAAACTGTGTTTAAGCTGATTACAATGCATAGAAGCCCTGTTTCTTTGTGGTTAGAGGTGTACAAACAGAATTGCAATTACTTTAAATTGTCATATAACAAACACCTTGTTTCTCCCCTGTATAAACTCTTTTCACTTGAAATATGTGTTTTCTTATGATATTGTAAGTTGTTCAGTTTGGTTAAAAACAATATTTCTTGCTATGAAACTATGTATAACCCAATTATAATGCGTGGAAACGCTGCCTCCTTGTGGGTAGAGGTGTAAAAACAGAGTTGCAATTACTTTCAAGGGTCACATTAGAACCATGTTAAAACAACAAGTTATTCAGTTTGGTTAAAAACAAGATGTCTTGCTCTGAAACAGTGTTTAAGTTGAATATAAAGCTGTTTCATAGTGTGAAAAAGGTAAAGAACAGAGTTTCAAAGTAAAGTTCTTCTTATAATGCATTCCCTTTTAGTCTAAAGCACAATCTCTTGCCCTGAAACAGTGTTTAAGGTGAATACAAAGCTGTTTCATAGTGTGAAAAAGGTAAAGAACAGAGTTTCAAAGTAAAGATTCTTCTTATAATGCATTCCCTTTTAGTCTAAAACACAATCTCTTGCCCTGAAACAGTGTTTATGGTTAATACAAAGCTGTTTCAGAGTGTGAAAAAGGTAAAGAACAGAGTTTCAAAGTAAAGATTCTTCTTATAATGCATTCCCTTTTAGTCTAAAACACAATCTCTTGCCCTGAAACAGTGTTTAAGGTGAATACAAAGCTGTTTCATAGTGTGAAAAAGGTAAAGAACAGAGTTTCAAAGTAAAGATTCTTCTTATAGTGCATTCCCTTTTAGTCTAAAACACAATCTCTTGCCCTGAAACAGTGTTTAAGGTGAATACAAAGCTGGTTCATAGTGTGAAAAAGGTAAAGAACAGAGTTTCAAAGTAAAGTTCTTCTTATAATGCATTCCCTTTTAGTCTAAAACACAATCTCTTGCCCTGAAACAGTGTTTAAGTTGACTATAAAGCTGTTTCATAGTGTTAAAAAGGTAAAGAACAGAGTTTCAAAGTAAAGAATCTTCTTATAATGCATTCCCTTTTAGTCTAAAACACAATCTCTTGCCCTTAAACAGTGTTTAAGGTGAATACAAAGCTGTTTCATAGTGTGAAAAAGGTAAAGAACAGAGTTTCAAAGTAAAGATTCTTCTTATAGTGCATTCCCTTTTAGTCTAAAACACAATCTCTTGCCCTGAAACAGTGTTTAAGGTGAATACAAAGCTGTTTCATAGTGTGAAAAAGGTAAAGAACAGAGTTTCAAAGTAAAGTTCTTCTTATAATGCATTCCCTTTTAGTCTAAAGCACAATCTCTTGCCCTGAAACAGTGTTTAAGGTTAATACAAAGCTGTTTCAGAGTGTGAAAAAGGTAAAGAACAGAGTTTCAAAGTAATGATTCTTCTTATAATGCATTCCCTTTTAGTCTAAAACACAATCTCTTGCCCTGAAACTGTGTTTAAGCTGATTACAATGCATAGAAGCCCTGTTTCTTTGTGGTTAGAGGTGTACAAACAGAATTGCAATTACTTTAAATTGTCATATAACAAACACCTTGTTTCTCCCCTGTATAAACTCTTTTCACTTGAAATATGTGTTTTCTTATGATATTGTAAGTTGTTCAGTTTGGTTAAAAACAATATTTCTTGCTATGAAACTATGTATAACCCAATTATAATGCGTGGAAACGCTGCCTCCTTGTGGGTAGAGGTGTAAAAACAGAGTTGCAATTACTTTCAAGGGTCACATTAGAACCATGTTAAAACAACAAGTTATTCAGTTTGGTTAAAAACAAGATGTCTTGCTCTGAAACAGTGTTTAAGTTGAATATAAAGCTGTTTCATAGTGTGAAAAAGGTAAAGAACAGAGTTTCAAAGTAAAGTTCTTCTTATAATGCATTCCCTTTTAGTCTAAAGCACAATCTCTTGCCCTGAAACAGTGTTTAAGGTGAATACAAAGCTGTTTCATAGTGTGAAAAAGGTAAAGAACAGAGTTTCAAAGTAAAGATTCTTCTTATAATGCATTCCCTTTTAGTCTAAAACACAATCTCTTGCCCTGAAACAGTGTTTATGGTTAATACAAAGCTGTTTCAGAGTGTGAAAAAGGTAAAGAACAGAGTTTCAAAGTAAAGATTCTTCTTATAATGCATTCCCTTTTAGTCTAAAACACAATCTCTTGCCCTGAAACAGTGTTTAAGGTGAATACAAAGCTGTTTCATAGTGTGAAAAAGGTAAAGAACAGAGTTTCAAAGTAAAGATTCTTCTTATAGTGCATTCCCTTTTAGTCTAAAACACAATCTCTTGCCCTGAAACAGTGTTTAAGGTGAATACAAAGCTGGTTCATAGTGTGAAAAAGGTAAAGAACAGAGTTTCAAAGTAAAGTTCTTCTTATAATGCATTCCCTTTTAGTCTAAAACACAATCTCTTGCCCTGAAACAGTGTTTAAGTTGACTATAAAGCTGTTTCATAGTGTTAAAAAGGTAAAGAACAGAGTTTCAAAGTAAAGAATCTTCTTATAATGCATTCCCTTTTAGTCTAAAACACAATCTCTTGCCCTTAAACAGTGTTTAAGGTGAATACAAAGCTGTTTCATAGTCTGAAAAAGGTAAAGAACAGAGTTTCAAAGTAAAGATTCTTCTTATAGTGCATTCCCTTTTAGTCTAAAACACAATCTCTTGCCCTGAAACAGTGTTTAAGGTGAATACAAAGCTGTTTCATAGTGTGAAAAAGGTAAAGAACAGAGTTTCAAAGTAAAGTTCTTCTTATAATGCATTCCCTTTTAGTCTAAAGCACAATCTCTTGCCCTGAAACAGTGTTTAAGGTTAATACAAAGCTGTTTCAGAGTGTGAAAAAGGTAAAGAACAGAGTTTCAAAGTAATGATTCTTCTTATAATGCATTCCCTTTTAGTCTAAAACACAATCTCTTGCCCTGAAACAGTGTTTAAGTTGACTATAAAGCTGTTTCATAGTGTTAAAAAGGTAAAGAACAGAGTTTCAAAGTAAAGATTCTTCTTATAATGCATTCCCTTTTAGTCTAAAACACAATCTCTTGCCCTGAAACAGTGTTTAAGTTGAATATAAAGCTGTTTCATCGTGTTAAATAGGTAAAGAACAGTTTGAAAGTAAAGACTCTTCTTATAATGCATTCCCTTTTAGTCTAAAACACAATCTCTTGCCCTGAAACAGTGTTTAAGGTGAATACAAAGCTGTTTCATAGTGTTAAAAAGGTAAAGAACAGAGTTTCAAAGTAAAGTTCTTCTTATAATGCATTCCCTTTTAGTCTAAAGCACAATCTCTTGCCCTGAAACAGTGTTTAAGGTTAATACAAAGCTGTTTCAGAGTGTGAAAAAGGTAAAGAACAGAGTTTCAAAGTAAAGATTCTTCTTATAATGCATTCCCTTTTAGTCTAAAACACAATCTCTTGCCCTGAAACAGTGTTTAAGGTGAATACAAAGCTGTTTCATAGTGTGAAAAAGGTAAAGAACAGTTTCAAAGTAAAGATTCTTCTTATAATGCATTCCCTTTTAGTCTAAAACACAATCTCTTGCCCTGAAACAGTGTTTAAGGTTAATACAAAGCTGTTTCATAGTGTGAAAAAGGTAAAGAACAGAGTTTAAAAGTAAAGATTCTTCTGATAATGCATTCCCTTTTAGTCTAAAACACAATCTCTTGCCCTGAAACTGTGTTTAAGCTGATTACAATGCATAGAAGCCCTGTTTCTTTGTGGTTAGAGGTGTACAAACAGAGTTGCAATTACTTTAAATTGTCATATAACAAACACCTTGTTTCTCCCCTGTATAAACTCTTTTCACTTGAAATATGTGTTTTCTTATGATATTGTAAGTTGTTCAGTTTGGTTAAAAACAATATTTCTTGCTATGAAACTATGTATAACCCAATTATAATGCGTGGAAACGCTGCCTCCTTGTGGGTAGAGGTGTAAAAACAGAGTTGCAATTACTTTCAAGGGTCACATTAGAACCATGTTAAAACAACAAGTTATTCAGTTTGGTTAAAAACAAGATGTCTTGCTCTGAAACAGTGTTTAAGTTGAATATAAAGCTGTTTCATAGTGTGAAAAAGGTAAAGAACAGAGTTTCAAAGTAAAGTTCTTCTTATAATGCATTCCCTTTTACTCTAAAGCACAATCTCTTGCCCTGAAACAGTGTTTAAGGTTAATACAAAGCTGTTTCATAGTGTGAAAAAGGTAAAGAACAGAGTTTCAAAGTAAAGATTCTTTTTATAATGCATTCCCTTTTAGTCTAAAACACAATCTCTTGCCCTGAAACAGTGTTTAAGTTGAATATAAAGCTGTTTCATCGTGTTAAATAGGTAAAGAACAGTTTGAAAGTAAAGACTCTTCTTATAATGCATTCCCTTTTAGTCTAAAACACAATCTCTTGCCCTGAAACAGTGTTTAAGGTGAATACAAAGCTGTTTCATAGTGTGAAAAAGGTAAAGAACAGTTTCAAAGTAAAGTTCTTCTTATAATGCATTCCCTTTTAGTCTAAAACACAATCTCTTGCCCTGAAACAGTGTTTAAGGTGAATACAAAGCTGTTTCATAGTGTTAAAAAGGTAAAGAACAGAGTTTCAAAGTAAAGTTCTTCTTATAATGCATTCCCTTTTAGTCTAAAGCACAATCTCTTGCCCTGAAATAGTGTTTAAGGTTAATACAAAGCTGTTTCAGAGTGTGAAAAAGGTAAAGAACAGAGTTTCAAAGTAAAGATTCTTCTTATAATGCATTCCCTTTTAGTCTAAAACACAATCTCTTGCCCTGAAACAGTGTTTAAGGTGAATACAAAGCTGTTTCATAGTGTGAAAAAGGTAAAGAACAGTTTCAAAGTAAAGATTCTTCTTATAATGCATTCCCTTTTAGTCTAAAACACAATCTCTTGCCCTGAAACAGTGTTTAAGGTTAATACAAAGCTGTTTCATAGTGTGAAAAAGGTAAAGAACAGAGTTTAAAAGTAAAGATTCTTCTGATAATGCATTCCCTTTTAGTCTAAAACACAATCTCTTGCCCTGAAACTGTGTTTAAGCTGATTACAATGCATAGAAGCCCTGTTTCTTTGTGGTTAGAGGTGTACAAACAGAGTTGCAATTACTTTAAATTGTCATATAACAAACACCTTGTTTCTCCCCTGTATAAACTCTTTTCACTTGAAATATGTGTTTTCTTATGATATTGTAAGTTGTTCAGTTTGGTTAAAAACAATATTTCTTGCTATGAAACTATGTATAACCCAATTATAATGCGTGGAAACGCTGCCTCCTTGTGGGTAGAGGTGTAAAAACAGAGTTGCAATTACTTTCAAGGGTCACATTAGAACCATGTTAAAACAACAAGTTATTCAGTTTGGTTAAAAACAAGATGTCTTGCTCTGAAACAGTGTTTAAGTTGAATATAAAGCTGTTTCATAGTGTGAAAAAGGTAAAGAACAGAGTTTCAAAGTAAAGTTCTTCTTATAATGCATTCCCTTTTACTCTAAAGCACAATCTCTTGCCCTGAAACAGTGTTTAAGGTTAATACAAAGCTGTTTCATAGTGTGAAAAAGGTAAAGAACAGAGTTTCAAAGTAAAGATTCTTTTTATAATGCATTCCCTTTTAGTCTAAAACACAATCTCTTGCCCTGAAACAGTGTTTAAGTTGAATATAAAGCTGTTTCATCGTGTTAAATAGGTAAAGAACAGTTTGAAAGTAAAGACTCTTCTTATAATGCATTCCCTTTTAGTCTAAAACACAATCTCTTGCCCTGAAACAGTGTTTAAGGTGAATACAAAGCTGTTTCATAGTGTGAAAAAGGTAAAGAACAGTTTCAAAGTAAAGTTCTTCTTATAATGCATTCCCTTTTAGTCTAAAGCACAATCTCTTGCCCTGAAACAGTGTTTAAGGTTAATACAAAGCTGTTTCAGAGTGTGAAAAAGGTAAAGAACAGAGTTTCAAAGTAAAGATTCTTCTTATAATGCATTCCCTTTTAGTCTAAAACACAATCTCTTGCCCTGAAACAGTGTTTAAGGTGAATACAAAGCTGTTTCATAGTGTGAAAAAGGTAAAGAACAGTTTCAAAGTAAAGATTCTTCTTATAATGCATTCCCTTTTAGTCTAAAACACAATCTCTTGCCCTGAAACAGTGTTTAAGGTTAATACAAAGCTGTTTCATAGTGTGAAAAAGGTAAAGAACAGAGTTTCAAAGTAAAGATTCTTCTTATAATGCATTCCCTTTTAGTCTAAAACACAATCTCTTGCCCTGAAACTGTGTTTAAGCTGATTACAATGCATAGAAGCCCTGTTTCTTTGTGGTTAGAGGTGTACAAACAGAGTTGCAATTACTTTAAATTGTCATATAACAAACACCTTGTTTCTCCCCTGTATAAACTCTTTTCACTTGAAATATGTGTTTTCTTATGATATTGTAAGTTGTTCAGTTTGGTTAAAAACAATATTTCTTGCTATGAAACTATGTATAACCCAATTATAATGCGTGGAAACGCTGCCTCCTTGTGGGTAGAGGTGTAAAAACAGAGTTGCAATTACTTTCAAGGGTCACATTAGAACCATGTTAAAACAACAAGTTATTCAGTTTGGTTAAAAACAAGATGTCTTGCTCTGAAACAGTGTTTAAGTTGAATATAAAGCTGTTTCATAGTGTGAAAAAGGTAAAGAACAGAGTTTCAAAGTAAAGATTCTTCTTATAATGCATTCCCTTTTAGTCTAAAGCACAATCTCTTGCCCTGAAACAGTGTTTAAGGTGAATACAAAGCTGTTTCATAGTGTGAAAAAGGTAAAGAACAGAGTTTCAAAGTAAAGATTCTTCTTATAATGCATTCCCTTTTAGTCTAAAACACAATCTCTTGCCCTGAAACAGTGTTTATGGTTAATACAAAGCTGTTTCAGAGTGTGAAAAAGGTAAAGAACAGAGTTTCAAAGTAAAGATTCTTCTTATAATGCATTCCCTTTTAGTCTAAAACACAATCTCTTGCCCTGAAACAGTGTTTAAGGTGAATACAAAGCTGTTTCATAGTGTGAAAAAGGTAAAGAACAGAGTTTCAAAGTAAAGATTCTTCTTATAGTGCATTCCCTTTTAGTCTAAAACACAATCTCTTGCCCTGAAACAGTGTTTAAGGTGAATACAAAGCTGGTTCATAGTGTGAAAAAGGTAAAGAACAGAGTTTCAAAGTAAAGTTCTTCTTATAATGCATTCCCTTTTAGTCTAAAACACAATCTCTTGCCCTGAAACAGTGTTTAAGTTGACTATAAAGCTGTTTCATAGTGTTAAAAAGGTAAAGAACAGAGTTTCAAAGTAAAGAATCTTCTTATAATGCATTCCCTTTTAGACTAAAACACAATCTCTTGCCCTTAAACAGTGTTTAAGGTGAATACAAAGCTGTTTCATACTGTGAAAAAGGTAAAGAACAGAGTTTCAAAGTAAAGATTCTTCTTATAGTGCATTCCCTTTTAGTCTAAAACACAATCTCTTGCCCTGAAACAGTGTTTAAGGTGAATACAAAGCTGGTTCATAGTGTGAAAAAGGTAAAGAACAGAGTTTCAAAGTAAAGTTCTTCTTATAATGCATTCCCTTTTAGTCTAAAACACAATCTCTTGCCCTGAAACAGTGTTTAAGGTGAATACAAAGCTATTTCATAGTGTGAGAAAGGTAAAGAACAGTTTCAAAGTAAAGATTCTTCTTATAATGCATTCCCTTTTAGTCTAAAACACAATCTCTTGCCCTGAAACAGTGTTTAAGGTTAATACAAAGCTGTTTCATAGTGTGAAAAAGGTAAAGAACAGAGTTTCAAAGTAAAGATTCTTCTTATAATGCATTCTCTTTTAGTCTAAAACACAATCTCTTGCCCTGAAACAGTGTTTAAGGTGAATACAAAGCTGTTTCATAGTGTGAAAAAGGTAAAGAACAGTTTCAAAGTAAAGATTCTTCTTATAATGCATTCCCTTTTAGTCTAAAACACAATCTCTTGCCCTGAAACAGTGTTTAAGGTGAATACAAAGCTGTTTCATAGTGTGAAAAAGGTAAAGAACAGAGTTTCAAAGTAAAGATTCTTCTTATAGTGCATTCCCTTTTAGTCTAAAACACAATCTCTTGCCCTGAAACAGTGTTTAAGGTGAATACAAAGCTGGTTCATAGTGTGAAAAAGGTAAAGAACAGAGTTTCAAAGTAAAGTTCTTCTTATAATGCATTCCCTTTTAGTCTAAAACACAATCTCTTGCCCTGAAACAGTGTTTAAGTTGACTATAAAGCTGTTTTATAGTGTTAAAAAGGTAAAGAACAGAGTTTCAAAGTAAAGAATCTTCTTATAATGCATTCCCTTTTAGTCTAAAACACAATCTCTTGCCCTTAAACAGTGTTTAAGGTGAATACAAAGCTGTTTCATAGTGTGAAAAAGGTAAAGAACAGAGTTTCAAAGTAAAGATTCTTCTTATAGTGCATTCCCTTTTAGTCTAAAACACAATCTCTTGCCCTGAAACAGTGTTTAAGGTGAATACAAAGCTGGTTCATAGTGTGAAAAAGGTAAAGAACAGAGTTTCAAAGTAAAGTTCTTCTTATAATGCATTCCCTTTTAGTCTAAAACACAATCTCTTGCCCTGAAACAGTGTTTAAGTTGACTATAAAGCTGTTTCATAGTGTTAAAAAGGTAAAGAACAGAGTTTCAAAGTAAAGAATCTTCTTATAATGCATTCCCTTTTAGTCTAAAACACAATCTCTTGCCCTTAAACAGTGTTTAAGGTTAATACAAAGCTGTTTCATAGTGTGAAAAAGGTAAAGAACAGAGTTTCAAAGTAAAGATTCTTTTTATAATGCATTCCCTTTTAGTCTAAAACACAATCTCTTGCCCTGAAACAGTGTTTAAGTTGAATATAAAGCTGTTTCATAGTGTTAAATAGGTAAAGAACAGTTTGAAAGTAAAGACTCTTCTTATAATGCATTCCCTTTTAGTCTAAAACACAATCTCTTGCCCTGAAACAGTGTTTAAGGTGAATACAAAGCTGTTTCATAGTGTGAAAAAGGTAAAGAACAGAGTTTCAAAGTAAAGTTCTTCTTATAATGCATTCCCTTTTAGTCTAAAGCACAATCTCTTGCCCTGAAACAGTTTTTAAGGTTAATACAAAGCTGTTTCAGAGTGTGAAAAAGGTAAAGAACAGAGTTTCAAAGTAAAGATTCTTCTTATAATGCATTCCCTTTTAGTCTAAAACACAATCTCTTGCCCTGAAACAGTGTTTAAGGTGAATACAAAGCTGTTTCATAGTGTGAAAAAGGTAAAGAACAGAGTTTCAAAGTAAAGTTCTTCTTATAATGCATTCCCTTTTAGTCTAAAACACAATCTCTTGCCCTGAAACAGTGTTTAAGTTGACTATAAAGCTGTTTCATAGTGTTAAAAAGGTAAAGAACAGAGTTTCAAAGTAAAGATTCTTCTTATAATGCATTCCCTTTTAGTCTAAAACACAATCTCTTGCCCTGAAACAGTGTTTAAGGTTAATACAAAGCTGTTTCAGAGTGTGAAAAAGGTAAAGAACAGAGTTTCAAAGTAAAGATTCTTCTTATAATGCATTCCCTTTTAGTCTAAAACACAATCTCTTGCCCTGAAACAGTGTTTAAGGTTAATACAAAGCTGTTTCATAGTGTGAAAAAGGTAAAGAACAGAGTTTCAAAGTAAAGATTCTTCTTATAATGCATTCTCTTTTAGTCTAAAACACAATCTCTTGCCCTGAAACTGTGTTTAAGCTGATTACAATGCATAGAAGCCCTGTTTCTTTGTGGTTAGAGGTGTACAAACAGAGTTGCAATTACTTTAAATTGTCATATAACAAACACCTTGTTTCTCCCCTGTATAAACTCTTTTCACTTGAAATATGTGTTTTCTTAGGATATTGTAAGTTGTTCAGTTTGGTTAAAAACAATATTTCTTGCTATGAAACTATGTATAACCCAATTATAATGCGTGGAAACGCTGCCTCCTTGTGGGTAGAGGTGTAAAAACAGAGTTGCAATTACTTTCAAGGGTCACATTAGAACCATGTTAAAACAACAAGTTATTCAGTTTGGTTAAAAACAAGATGTCTTGCTCTGAAACAGTGTTTAAGTTGAATATAAAGCTGTTTCATAGTGTGAAAAAGGTAAAGAACAGAGTTTCAAAGTAAAGTTCTTCTTATAATGCATTCCCTTTTAGTCTAAAGCACAATCTCTTGCCCTGAAACAGTGTTTAAGGTGAATACAAAGCTGTTTCATAGTGTGAAAAAGGTAAAGAACAGAGTTTCAAAGTAAAGATTCTTCTTATAATGCATTCCCTTTTAGTCTAAAACACAATCTCTTGCCCTGAAACAGTGTTTAAGGTGAATACAAAGCTGTTTCATAGTGTGAAAAAGGTAAAGAACAGAGTTTCAAAGTAAAGATTCTTCTTATAATGCATTCCCTTTTAGTCTAAAACACAATCTCTTGCCCTGAAACAGTGTTTATGGTTAATACAAAGCTGTTTCAGAGTGTGAAAAAGGTAAAGAACAGAGTTTCAAAGTAAAGATTCTTCTTATAATGCATTCCCTTTTAGTCTAAAACACAATCTCTTGCCCTGAAACAGTGTTTAAGGTGAATACAAAGCTGTTTCATAGTGTGAAAAAGGTAAAGAACAGAGTTTCAAAGTAAAGATTCTTCTTATAGTGCATTCCCTTTTAGTCTAAAACACAATCTCTTGCCCTGAAACAGTGTTTAAGGTGAATACAAAGCTGGTTCATAGTGTGAAAAAGGTAAAGAACAGAGTTTCAAAGTAAAGTTCTTCTTATAATGCATTCCCTTTTAGTCTAAAACACAATCTCTTGCCCTGAAACAGTGTTTAAGTTGACTATAAAGCTGTTTTATAGTGTTAAAAAGGTAAAGAACAGAGTTTCAAAGTAAAGAATCTTCTTATAATGCATTCCCTTTTAGTCTAAAACACAATCTCTTGCCCTTAAACAGTGTTTAAGGTGAATACAAAGCTGTTTCATAGTGTGAAAAAGGTAAAGAACAGAGTTTCAAAGTAAAGATTCTTCTTATAGTGCATTCCCTTTTAGTCTAAAACACAATCTCTTGCCCTGAAACAGTGTTTAAGGTGAATACAAAGCTGGTTCATAGTGTGAAAAAGGTAAAGAACAGAGTTTCAAAGTAAAGTTCTTCTTATAATGCATTCCCTTTTAGTCTAAAACACAATCTCTTGCCCTGAAACAGTGTTTAAGTTGACTATAAAGCTGTTTCATAGTGTTAAAAAGGTAAAGAACAGAGTTTCAAAGTAGAGAATCTTCTTATAATGCATTCCCTTTTAGTCTAAAACACAATCTCTTGCCCTTAAACAGTGTTTAAGGTTAATACAAAGCTGTTTCATAGTGTGAAAAAGGTAAAGAACAGAGTTTCAAAGTAAAGATTCTTTTTATAATGCATTCCCTTTTAGTCTAAAACACAATCTCTTGCCCTGAAACAGTGTTTAAGTTGAATATAAAGCTGTTTCATAGTGTTAAATAGGTAAAGAACAGTTTGAAAGTAAAGACTCTTCTTATAATGCATTCCCTTTTAGTCTAAAACACAATCTCTTGCCCTGAAACAGTGTTTAAGGTGAATACAAAGCTGTTTCATAGTGTGAAAAAGGTAAAGAACAGAGTTTCAAAGTAAAGTTCTTCTTATAATGCATTCCCTTTTAGTCTAAAGCACAATCTCTTGCCCTGAAACAGTGTTTAAGGTTAATACAAAGCTGTTTCAGAGTGTGAAAAAGGTAAAGAACAGAGTTTCAAAGTAAAGATTCTTCTTATAATGCATTCCCTTTTAGTCTAAAACACAATCTCTTGCCCTGAAACAGTGTTTAAGGTGAATACAAAGCTGTTTCATAGTGTGAAAAAGGTAAAGAACAGAGTTTAAAAGTAAAGATTCTTCTGATAATGCATTCCCTTTTAGTCTAAAACACAATCTCTTGCCCTGAAACTGTGTTTAAGCTGATTACAATGCATAGAAGCCCTGTTTCTTTGTGGTTAGAGGTGTACAAACAGAGTTGCAATTACTTTAAATTGTCATATAACAAACACCTTGTTTCTCCCCTGTATAAACTCTTTTCACTTGAAATATGTGTTTTCTTATGATATTGTAAGTTGTTCAGTTTGGTTAAAAACAATATTTCTTGCTATGAAACTATGTATAACCCAATTATAATGCGTGGAAACGCTGCCTCCTTGTGGGTAGAGGTGTAAAAACAGAGTTGCAATTACTTTCAAGGGTCACATTAGAACCATGTTAAAACAACAAGTTATTCAGTTTGGTTAAAAACAAGATGTCTTGCTCTGAAACAGTGTTTAAGTTGAATATAAAGCTGTTTCATAGTGTGAAAAAGGTAAAGAACAGAGTTTCAAAGTAAAGTTCTTCTTATAATGCATTCCCTTTTACTCTAAAGCACAATCTCTTGCCCTGAAACAGTGTTTAAGGTTAATACAAAGCTGTTTCATAGTGTGAAAAAGGTAAAGAACAGAGTTTCAAAGTAAAGATTCTTTTTATAATGCATTCCCTTTTAGTCTAAAACACAATCTCTTGCCCTGAAACAGTGTTTAAGTTGAATATAAAGCTGTTTCATCGTGTTAAATAGGTAAAGAACAGTTTGAAAGTAAAGACTCTTCTTATAATGCATTCCCTTTTAGTCTAAAACACAATCTCTTGCCCTGAAACAGTGTTTAAGGTGAATACAAAGCTGTTTCATAGTGTGAAAAAGGTAAAGAACAGTTTCAAAGTAAAGTTCTTCTTATAATGCATTCCCTTTTAGTCTAAAACACAATCTCTTGCCCTGAAACAGTGTTTAAGGTGAATACAAAGCTGTTTCATAGTGTTAAAAAGGTAAAGAACAGAGTTTCAAAGTAAAGTTCTTCTTATAATGCATTCCCTTTTAGTCTAAAGCACAATCTCTTGCCCTGAAACAGTGTTTAAGGTTAATACAAAGCTGTTTCAGAGTGTGAAAAAGGTAAAGAACAGAGTTTCAAAGTAAAGATTCTTCTTATAATGCATTCCCTTTTAGTCTAAAACACAATCTCTTGCCCTGAAACAGTGTTTAAGGTGAATACAAAGCTGTTTCATAGTGTGAAAAAGGTAAAGAACAGTTTCAAAGTAAAGATTCTTCTTATAATGCATTCCCTTTTAGTCTAAAACACAATCTCTTGCCCTGAAACAGTGTTTAAGGTTAATACAAAGCTGTTTCATAGTGTGAAAAAGGTAAAGAACAGAGTTTAAAAGTAAAGATTCTTCTGATAATGCATTCCCTTTTAGTCTAAAACACAATCTCTTGCCCTGAAACTGTGTTTAAGCTGATTACAATGCATAGAAGCCCTGTTTCTTTGTGGTTAGAGGTGTACAAACAGAGTTGCAATTACTTTAAATTGTCATATAACAAACACCTTGTTTCTCCCCTGTATAAACTCTTTTCACTTGAAATATGTGTTTTCTTATGATATTGTAAGTTGTTCAGTTTGGTTAAAAACAATATTTCTTGCTATGAAACTATGTATAACCCAATTATAATGCGTGGAAACGCTGCCTCCTTGTGGGTAGAGGTGTAAAAACAGAGTTGCAATTACTTTCAAGGGTCACATTAGAACCATGTTAAAACAACAAGTTATTCAGTTTGGTTAAAAACAAGATGTCTTGCTCTGAAACAGTGTTTAAGTTGAATATAAAGCTGTTTCATAGTGTGAAAAAGGTAAAGAACAGAGTTTCAAAGTAAAGTTCTTCTTATAATGCATTCCCTTTTACTCTAAAGCACAATCTCTTGCCCTGAAACAGTGTTTAAGGTTAATACAAAGCTGTTTCATAGTGTGAAAAAGGTAAAGAACAGAGTTTCAAAGTAAAGATTCTTTTTATAATGCATTCCCTTTTAGTCTAAAACACAATCTCTTGCCCTGAAACAGTGTTTAAGTTGAATATAAAGCTGTTTCATCGTGTTAAATAGGTAAAGAACAGTTTGAAAGTAAAGACTCTTCTTATAATGCATTCCCTTTTAGTCTAAAACACAATCTCTTGCCCTGAAACAGTGTTTAAGGTGAATACAAAGCTGTTTCATAGTGTGAAAAAGGTAAAGAACAGTTTCAAAGTAAAGTTCTTCTTATAATGCATTCCCTTTTAGTCTAAAGCACAATCTCTTGCCCTGAAACAGTGTTTAAGGTTAATACAAAGCTGTTTCAGAGTGTGAAAAAGGTAAAGAACAGAGTTTCAAAGTAAAGATTCTTCTTATAATGCATTCCCTTTTAGTCTAAAACACAATCTCTTGCCCTGAAACAGTGTTTAAGGTGAATACAAAGCTGTTTCATAGTGTGAAAAAGGTAAAGAACAGTTTCAAAGTAAAGATTCTTCTTATAATGCATTCCCTTTTAGTCTAAAACACAATCTCTTGCCCTGAAACAGTGTTTAAGGTTAATACAAAGCTGTTTCATAGTGTGAAAAAGGTAAAGAACAGAGTTTCAAAGTAAAGATTCTTCTTATAATGCATTCCCTTTTAGTCTAAAACACAATCTCTTGCCCTGAAACTGTGTTTAAGCTGATTACAATGCATAGAAGCCCTGTTTCTTTGTGGTTAGAGGTGTACAAACAGAGTTGCAATTACTTTAAATTGTCATATAACAAACACCTTGTTTCTCCCCTGTATAAACTCTTTTCACTTGAAATATGTGTTTTCTTATGATATTGTAAGTTGTTCAGTTTGGTTAAAAACAATATTTCTTGCTATGAAACTATGTATAACCCAATTATAATGCGTGGAAACGCTGCCTCCTTGTGGGTAGAGGTGTAAAAACAGAGTTGCAATTACTTTCAAGGGTCACATTAGAACCATGTTAAAACAACAAGTTATTCAGTTTGGTTAAAAACAAGATGTCTTGCTCTGAAACAGTGTTTAAGTTGAATATAAAGCTGTTTCATAGTGTGAAAAAGGTAAAGAACAGAGTTTCAAAGTAAAGATTCTTCTTATAATGCATTCCCTTTTAGTCTAAAGCACAATCTCTTGCCCTGAAACAGTGTTTAAGGTGAATACAAAGCTGTTTCATAGTGTGAAAAAGGTAAAGAACAGAGTTTCAAAGTAAAGATTCTTTTTATAATGCATTCCCTTTTAGTCTAAAACACAATCTCTTGCCCTGAAACAGTGTTTAAGTTGAATATAAAGCTGTTTCATAGTGTTAAATAGGTAAAGAACAGTTTGAAAGTAAAGACTCTTCTTATAATGCATTCCCTTTTAGTCTAAAACACAATCTCTTGCCCTGAAACAGTGTTTAAGGTGAATACAAAGCTGTTTCATAGTGTGAAAAAGGTAAAGAACAGAGTTTCAAAGTAAAGTTCTTCTTATAATGCATTCCCTTTTAGTCTAAAGCACAATCTCTTGCCCTGAAACAGTGTTTAAGGTTAATACAAAGCTGTTTCAGAGTGTGAAAAAGGTAAAGAACAGAGTTTCAAAGTAAAGATTCTTCTTATAATGCATTCCCTTTTAGTCTAAAACACAATCTCTTGCCCTGAAACAGTGTTTAAGGTGAATACAAAGCTGTTTCATAGTGTGAAAAAGGTAAAGAACAGAGTTTCAAAGTAAAGTTCTTCTTATAATGCATTCCCTTTTAGTCTAAAACACAATCTCTTGCCCTGAAACAGTGTTTAAGTTGACTATAAAGCTGTTTCATAGTGTTAAAAAGGTAAAGAACAGAGTTTCAAAGTAAAGATTCTTCTTATAATGCATTCCCTTTTAGTCTAAAACACAATCTCTTGCCCTGAAACAGTGTTTAAGGTTAATACAAAGCTGTTTCAGAGTGTGAAAAAGGTAAAGAACAGAGTTTCAAAGTAAAGATTCTTCTTATAATGCATTCCCTTTTAGTCTAAAACACAATCTCTTGCCCTGAAACAGTGTTTAAGGTTAATACAAAGCTGTTTCATAGTGTGAAAAAGGTAAAGAACAGAGTTTCAAAGTAAAGATTCTTCTTATAATGCATTCTCTTTTAGTCTAAAACACAATCTCTTGCCCTGAAACTGTGTTTAAGCTGATTACAATGCATAGAAGCCCTGTTTCTTTGTGGTTAGAGGTGTACAAACAGAGTTGCAATTACTTTAAATTGTCATATAACAAACACCTTGTTTCTCCCCTGTATAAACTCTTTTCACTTGAAATATGTGTTTTCTTAGGATATTGTAAGTTGTTCAGTTTGGTTAAAAACAATATTTCTTGCTATGAAACTATGTATAACCCAATTATAATGCGTGGAAACGCTGCCTCCTTGTGGGTAGAGGTGTAAAAACAGAGTTGCAATTACTTTCAAGGGTCACATTAGAACCATGTTAAAACAACAAGTTATTCAGTTTGGTTAAAAACAAGATGTCTTGCTCTGAAACAGTGTTTAAGTTGAATATAAAGCTGTTTCATAGTGTGAAAAAGGTAAAGAACAGAGTTTCAAAGTAAAGTTCTTCTTATAATGCATTCCCTTTTAGTCTAAAGCACAATCTCTTGCCCTGAAACAGTGTTTAAGGTGAATACAAAGCTGTTTCATAGTGTGAAAAAGGTAAAGAACAGAGTTTCAAAGTAAAGATTCTTCTTATAATGCATTCCCTTTTAGTCTAAAACACAATCTCTTGCCCTGAAACAGTGTTTAAGGTGAATACAAAGCTGTTTCATAGTGTGAAAAAGGTAAAGAACAGAGTTTCAAAGTAAAGATTCTTCTTATAATGCATTCCCTTTTAGTCTAAAACACAATCTCTTGCCCTGAAACAGTGTTTATGGTTAATACAAAGCTGTTTCAGAGTGTGAAAAAGGTAAAGAACAGAGTTTCAAAGTAAAGATTCTTCTTATAATGCATTCCCTTTTAGTCTAAAACACAATCTCTTGCCCTGAAACAGTGTTTAAGGTGAATACAAAGCTGTTTCATAGTGTGAAAAAGGTAAAGAACAGAGTTTCAAAGTAAAGATTCTTCTTATAGTGCATTCCCTTTTAGTCTAAAACACAATCTCTTGCCCTGAAACAGTGTTTAAGGTGAATACAAAGCTGGTTCATAGTGTGAAAAAGGTAAAGAACAGAGTTTCAAAGTAAAGTTCTTCTTATAATGCATTCCCTTTTAGTCTAAAACACAATCTCTTGCCCTGAAACAGTGTTTAAGTTGACTATAAAGCTGTTTTATAGTGTTAAAAAGGTAAAGAACAGAGTTTCAAAGTAAAGAATCTTCTTATAATGCATTCCCTTTTAGTCTAAAACACAATCTCTTGCCCTTAAACAGTGTTTAAGGTGAATACAAAGCTGTTTCATAGTGTGAAAAAGGTAAAGAACAGAGTTTCAAAGTAAAGATTCTTCTTATAGTGCATTCCCTTTTAGTCTAAAACACAATCTCTTGCCCTGAAACAGTGTTTAAGGTGAATACAAAGCTGGTTCATAGTGTGAAAAAGGTAAAGAACAGAGTTTCAAAGTAAAGTTCTTCTTATAATGCATTCCCTTTTAGTCTAAAACACAATCTCTTGCCCTGAAACAGTGTTTAAGTTGACTATAAAGCTGTTTCATAGTGTTAAAAAGGTAAAGAACAGAGTTTCAAAGTAAAGAATCTTCTTATAATGCATTCCCTTTTAGTCTAAAACACAATCTCTTGCCCTTAAACAGTGTTTAAGGTTAATACAAAGCTGTTTCATAGTGTGAAAAAGGTAAAGAACAGAGTTTCAAAGTAAAGATTCTTTTTATAATGCATTCCCTTTTAGTCTAAAACACAATCTCTTGCCCTGAAACAGTGTTTAAGTTGAATATAAAGCTGTTTCATAGTGTTAAATAGGTAAAGAACAGTTTGAAAGTAAAGACTCTTCTTATAATGCATTCCCTTTTAGTCTAAAACACAATCTCTTGCCCTGAAACAGTGTTTAAGGTGAATACAAAGCTGTTTCATAGTGTGAAAAAGGTAAAGAACAGAGTTTCAAAGTAAAGTTCTTCTTATAATGCATTCCCTTTTAGTCTAAAGCACAATCTCTTGCCCTGAAACAGTGTTTAAGGTTAATACAAAGCTGTTTCAGAGTGTGAAAAAGGTAAAGAACAGAGTTTCAAAGTAAAGATTCTTCTTATAATGCATTCCCTTTTAGTCTAAAACACAATCTCTTGCCCTGAAACAGTGTTTAAGGTGAATACAAAGCTGTTTCATAGTGTGAAAAAGGTAAAGAACAGAGTTTAAAAGTAAAGATTCTTCTGATAATGCATTCCCTTTTAGTCTAAAACACAATCTCTTGCCCTGAAACTGTGTTTAAGCTGATTACAATGCATAGAAGCCCTGTTTCTTTGTGGTTAGAGGTGTACAAACAGAGTTGCAATTACTTTAAATTGTCATATAACAAACACCTTGTTTCTCCCCTGTATAAACTCTTTTCACTTGAAATATGTGTTTTCTTATGATATTGTAAGTTGTTCAGTTTGGTTAAAAACAATATTTCTTGCTATGAAACTATGTATAACCCAATTATAATGCGTGGAAACGCTGCCTCCTTGTGGGTAGAGGTGTAAAAACAGAGTTGCAATTACTTTCAAGGGTCACATTAGAACCATGTTAAAACAACAAGTTATTCAGTTTGGTTAAAAACAAGATGTCTTGCTCTGAAACAGTGTTTAAGTTGAATATAAAGCTGTTTCATAGTGTGAAAAAGGTAAAGAACAGAGTTTCAAAGTAAAGTTCTTCTTATAATGCATTCCCTTTTACTCTAAAGCACAATCTCTTGCCCTGAAACAGTGTTTAAGGTTAATACAAAGCTGTTTCATAGTGTGAAAAAGGTAAAGAACAGAGTTTCAAAGTAAAGATTCTTTTTATAATGCATTCCCTTTTAGTCTAAAACACAATCTCTTGCCCTGAAACAGTGTTTAAGTTGAATATAAAGCTGTTTCATCGTGTTAAATAGGTAAAGAACAGTTTGAAAGTAAAGACTCTTCTTATAATGCATTCCCTTTTAGTCTAAAACACAATCTCTTGCCCTGAAACAGTGTTTAAGGTGAATACAAAGCTGTTTCATAGTGTGAAAAAGGTAAAGAACAGTTTCAAAGTAAAGTTCTTCTTATAATGCATTCCCTTTTAGTCTAAAACACAATCTCTTGCCCTGAAACAGTGTTTAAGGTGAATACAAAGCTGTTTCATAGTGTTAAAAAGGTAAAGAACAGAGTTTCAAAGTAAAGTTCTTCTTATAATGCATTCCCTTTTAGTCTAAAGCACAATCTCTTGCCCTGAAACAGTGTTTAAGGTTAATACAAAGCTGTTTCAGAGTGTGAAAAAGGTAAAGAACAGAGTTTCAAAGTAAAGATTCTTCTTATAATGCATTCCCTTTTAGTCTAAAACACAATCTCTTGCCCTGAAACAGTGTTTAAGGTGAATACAAAGCTGTTTCATAGTGTGAAAAAGGTAAAGAACAGTTTCAAAGTAAAGATTCTTCTTATAATGCATTCCCTTTTAGTCTAAAACACAATCTCTTGCCCTGAAACAGTGTTTAAGGTTAATACAAAGCTGTTTCATAGTGTGAAAAAGGTAAAGAACAGAGTTTAAAAGTAAAGATTCTTCTGATAATGCATTCCCTTTTAGTCTAAAACACAATCTCTTGCCCTGAAACTGTGTTTAAGCTGATTACAATGCATAGAAGCCCTGTTTCTTTGTGGTTAGAGGTGTACAAACAGAGTTGCAATTACTTTAAATTGTCATATAACAAACACCTTGTTTCTCCCCTGTATAAACTCTTTTCACTTGAAATATGTGTTTTCTTATGATATTGTAAGTTGTTCAGTTTGGTTAAAAACAATATTTCTTGCTATGAAACTATGTATAACCCAATTATAATGCGTGGAAACGCTGCCTCCTTGTGGGTAGAGGTGTAAAAACAGAGTTGCAATTACTTTCAAGGGTCACATTAGAACCATGTTAAAACAACAAGTTATTCAGTTTGGTTAAAAACAAGATGTCTTGCTCTGAAACAGTGTTTAAGTTGAATATAAAGCTGTTTCATAGTGTGAAAAAGGTAAAGAACAGAGTTTCAAAGTAAAGTTCTTCTTATAATGCATTCCCTTTTACTCTAAAGCACAATCTCTTGCCCTGAAACAGTGTTTAAGGTTAATACAAAGCTGTTTCATAGTGTGAAAAAGGTAAAGAACAGAGTTTCAAAGTAAAGATTCTTTTTATAATGCATTCCCTTTTAGTCTAAAACACAATCTCTTGCCCTGAAACAGTGTTTAAGTTGAATATAAAGCTGTTTCATCGTGTTAAATAGGTAAAGAACAGTTTGAAAGTAAAGACTCTTCTTATAATGCATTCCCTTTTAGTCTAAAACACAATCTCTTGCCCTGAAACAGTGTTTAAGGTGAATACAAAGCTGTTTCATAGTGTGAAAAAGGTAAAGAACAGTTTCAAAGTAAAGTTCTTCTTATAATGCATTCCCTTTTAGTCTAAAGCACAATCTCTTGCCCTGAAACAGTGTTTAAGGTTAATACAAAGCTGTTTCAGAGTGTGAAAAAGGTAAAGAACAGAGTTTCAAAGTAAAGATTCTTCTTATAATGCATTCCCTTTTAGTCTAAAACACAATCTCTTGCCCTGAAACAGTGTTTAAGGTGAATACAAAGCTGTTTCATAGTGTGAAAAAGGTAAAGAACAGTTTCAAAGTAAAGATTCTTCTTATAATGCATTCCCTTTTAGTCTAAAACACAATCTCTTGCCCTGAAACAGTGTTTAAGGTTAATACAAAGCTGTTTCATAGTGTGAAAAAGGTAAAGAACAGAGTTTCAAAGTAAAGATTCTTCTTATAATGCATTCCCTTTTAGTCTAAAACACAATCTCTTGCCCTGAAACTGTGTTTAAGCTGATTACAATGCATAGAAGCCCTGTTTCTTTGTGGTTAGAGGTGTACAAACAGAGTTGCAATTACTTTAAATTGTCATATAACAAACACCTTGTTTCTCCCCTGTATAAACTCTTTTCACTTGAAATATGTGTTTTCTTATGATATTGTAAGTTGTTCAGTTTGGTTAAAAACAATATTTCTTGCTATGAAACTATGTATAACCCAATTATAATGCGTGGAAACGCTGCCTCCTTGTGGGTAGAGGTGTAAAAACAGAGTTGCAATTACTTTCAAGGGTCACATTAGAACCATGTTAAAACAACAAGTTATTCAGTTTGGTTAAAAACAAGATGTCTTGCTCTGAAACAGTGTTTAAGTTGAATATAAAGCTGTTTCATAGTGTGAAAAAGGTAAAGAACAGAGTTTCAAAGTAAAGATTCTTCTTATAATGCATTCCCTTTTAGTCTAAAGCACAATCTCTTGCCCTGAAACAGTGTTTAAGGTGAATACAAAGCTGTTTCATAGTGTGAAAAAGGTAAAGAACAGAGTTTCAAAGTAAAGATTCTTCTTATAATGCATTCCCTTTTAGTCTAAAACACAATCTCTTGCCCTGAAACAGTGTTTATGGTTAATACAAAGCTGTTTCAGAGTGTGAAAAAGGTAAAGAACAGAGTTTCAAAGTAAAGATTCTTCTTATAATGCATTCCCTTTTAGTCTAAAACACAATCTCTTGCCCTGAAACAGTGTTTAAGGTGAATACAAAGCTGTTTCATAGTGTGAAAAAGGTAAAGAACAGAGTTTCAAAGTAAAGATTCTTCTTATAGTGCATTCCCTTTTAGTCTAAAACACAATCTCTTGCCCTGAAACAGTGTTTAAGGTGAATACAAAGCTGGTTCATAGTGTGAAAAAGGTAAAGAACAGAGTTTCAAAGTAAAGTTCTTCTTATAATGCATTCCCTTTTAGTCTAAAACACAATCTCTTGCCCTGAAACAGTGTTTAAGTTGACTATAAAGCTGTTTCATAGTGTTAAAAAGGTAAAGAACAGAGTTTCAAAGTAAAGAATCTTCTTATAATGCATTCCCTTTTAGACTAAAACACAATGTCTTGCCCTTAAACAGTGTTTAAGGTGAATACAAAGCTGTTTCATACTGTGAAAAAGGTAAAGAACAGAGTTTCAAAGTAAAGATTCTTCTTATAGTGCATTCCCTTTTAGTCTAAAACACAATCTCTTGCCCTGAAACAGTGTTTAAGGTGAATACAAAGCTGGTTCATAGTGTGAAAAAGGTAAAGAACAGAGTTTCAAAGTAAAGTTCTTCTTATAATGCATTCCCTTTTAGTCTAAAACACAATCTCTTGCCCTGAAACAGTGTTTAAGGTGAATACAAAGCTATTTCATAGTGTGAGAAAGGTAAAGAACAGTTTCAAAGTAAAGATTCTTCTTATAATGCATTCCCTTTTAGTCTAAAACACAATCTCTTGCCCTGAAACAGTGTTTAAGGTTAATACAAAGCTGTTTCATAGTGTGAAAAAGGTAAAGAACAGAGTTTCAAAGTAAAGATTCTTCTTATAATGCATTCTCTTTTAGTCTAAAACACAATCTCTTGCCCTGAAACAGTGTTTAAGGTTAATACAAAGCTGTTTCAGAGTGTGAAAAAGGTAAAGAACAGAGTTTCAAAGTAAAGATTCTTCTTATAATGCATTCCCTTTTAGTCTAAAACACAATCTCTTGCCCTGAAACAGTGTTTAAGGTGAATACAAAGCTGTTTCATAGTGTGAAAAAGGTAAAGAACAGAGTTTCAAAGTAAAGATTCTTCTTATAGTGCATTCCCTTTTAGTCTAAAACACAATCTCTTGCCCTGAAACAGTGTTTAAGGTGAATACAAAGCTGGTTCATAGTGTGAAAAAGGTAAAGAACAGAGTTTCAAAGTAAAGTTCTTCTTATAATGCATTCCCTTTTAGTCTAAAACACAATCTCTTGCCCTGAAACAGTGTTTAAGTTGACTATAAAGCTGTTTCATAGTGTTAAAAAGGTAAAGAACAGAGTTTCAAAGTAAAGAATCTTCTTATAATGCATTCCCTTTTAGACTAAAACACAATCTCTTGCCCTTAAACAGTGTTTAAGGTGAATACAAAGCTGTTTCATACTGTGAAAAAGGTAAAGAACAGAGTTTCAAAGTAAAGATTCTTCTTATAGTGCATTCCCTTTTAGTCTAAAACACAATCTCTTGCCCTGAAACAGTGTTTAAGGTGAATACAAAGCTGGTTCATAGTGTGAAAAAGGTAAAGAACAGAGTTTCAAAGTAAAGTTCTTCTTATAATGCATTCCCTTTTAGTCTAAAACACAATCTCTTGCCCTGAAACAGTGTTTAAGGTGAATACAAAGCTATTTCATAGTGTGAGAAAGGTAAAGAACAGTTTCAAAGTAAAGATTCTTCTTATAATGCATTCCCTTTTAGTCTAAAACACAATCTCTTGCCCTGAAACAGTGTTTAAGGTTAATACAAAGCTGTTTCATAGTGTGAAAAAGGTAAAGAACAGAGTTTCAAAGTAAAGATTCTTCTTATAATGCATTCTCTTTTAGTCTAAAACACAATCTCTTGCCCTGAAACAGTGTTTAAGGTGAATACAAAGCTGTTTCATAGTGTGAAAAAGGTAAAGAACAGTTTCAAAGTAAAGATTCTTCTTATAATGCATTCCCTTTTAGTCTAAAACACAATCTCTTGCCCTGAAACAGTGTTTAAGGTGAATACAAAGCTGTTTCATAGTGTGAAAAAGGTAAAGAACAGAGTTTCAAAGTAAAGATTCTTCTTATAGTGCATTCCCTTTTAGTCTAAAACACAATCTCTTGCCCTGAAACAGTGTTTAAGGTGAATACAAAGCTGGTTCATAGTGTGAAAAAGGTAAAGAACAGAGTTTCAAAGTAAAGTTCTTCTTATAATGCATTCCCTTTTAGTCTAAAACACAATCTCTTGCCCTGAAACAGTGTTTAAGTTGACTATAAAGCTGTTTTATAGTGTTAAAAAGGTAAAGAACAGAGTTTCAAAGTAAAGAATCTTCTTATAATGCATTCCCTTTTAGTCTAAAACACAATCTCTTGCCCTTAAACAGTGTTTAAGGTGAATACAAAGCTGTTTCATAGTGTGAAAAAGGTAAAGAACAGAGTTTCAAAGTAAAGATTCTTCTTATAGTGCATTCCCTTTTAGTCTAAAACACAATATCTTGCCCTGAAACAGTGTTTAAGGTGAATACAAAGCTGGTTCATAGTGTGAAAAAGGTAAAGAACAGAGTTTCAAAGTAAAGTTCTTCTTATAATGCATTCCCTTTTAGTCTAAAACACAATCTCTTGCCCTGAAACAGTGTTTAAGTTGACTATAAAGCTGTTTCATAGTGTTAAAAAGGTAAAGAACAGAGTTTCAAAGTAAAGAATCTTCTTATAATGCATTCCCTTTTAGTCTAAAACACAATCTCTTGCCCTTAAACAGTGTTTAAGGTTAATACAAAGCTGTTTCATAGTGTGAAAAAGGTAAAGAACAGAGTTTCAAAGTAAAGATTCTTTTTATAATGCATTCCCTTTTAGTCTAAAACACAATCTCTTGCCCTGAAACAGTGTTTAAGTTGAATATAAAGCTGTTTCATAGTGTTAAATAGGTAAAGAACAGTTTGAAAGTAAAGACTCTTCTTATAATGCATTCCCTTTTAGTCTAAAACACAATCTCTTGCCCTGAAACAGTGTTTAAGGTGAATACAAAGCTGTTTCATAGTGTGAAAAAGGTAAAGAACAGAGTTTCAAAGTAAAGTTCTTCTTATAATGCATTCCCTTTTAGTCTAAAGCACAATCTCTTGCCCTGAAACAGTGTTTAAGGTTAATACAAAGCTGTTTCAGAGTGTGAAAAAGGTAAAGAACAGAGTTTCAAAGTAAAGATTCTTCTTATAATGCATTCCCTTTTAGTCTAAAACACAATCTCTTGCCCTGAAACAGTGTTTAAGGTGAATACAAAGCTGTTTCATAGTGTGAAAAAGGTAAAGAACAGAGTTTCAAAGTAAAGTTCTTCTTATAATGCATTCCCTTTTAGTCTAAAACACAATCTCTTGCCCTGAAACAGTGTTTAAGTTGACTATAAAGCTGTTTCATAGTGTTAAAAAGGTAAAGAACAGAGTTTCAAAGTAAAGATTCTTCTTATAATGCATTCCCTTTTAGTCTAAAACACAATCTCTTGCCCTGAAACAGTGTTTAAGGTTAATACAAAGCTGTTTCAGAGTGTGAAAAAGGTAAAGAACAGAGTTTCAAAGTAAAGATTCTTCTTATAATGCATTCCCTTTTAGTCTAAAACACAATCTCTTGCCCTGAAACAGTGTTTAAGGTTAATACAAAGCTGTTTCATAGTGTGAAAAAGGTAAAGAACAGAGTTTCAAAGTAAAGATTCTTCTTATAATGCATTCTCTTTTAGTCTAAAACACAATCTCTTGCCCTGAAACTGTGTTTAAGCTGATTACAATGCATAGAAGCCCTGTTTCTTTGTGGTTAGAGGTGTACAAACAGAGTTGCAATTACTTTAAATTGTCATATAACAAACACCTTGTTTCTCCCCTGTATAAACTCTTTTCACTTGAAATATGTGTTTTCTTAGGATATTGTAAGTTGTTCAGTTTGGTTAAAAACAATATTTCTTGCTATGAAACTATGTATAACCCAATTATAATGCGTGGAAACGCTGCCTCCTTGTGGGTAGAGGTGTAAAAACAGAGTTGCAATTACTTTCAAGGGTCACATTAGAACCATGTTAAAACAACAAGTTATTCAGTTTGGTTAAAAACAAGATGTCTTGCTCTGAAACAGTGTTTAAGTTGAATATAAAGCTGTTTCATAGTGTGAAAAAGGTAAAGAACAGAGTTTCAAAGTAAAGTTCTTCTTATAATGCATTCCCTTTTAGTCTAAAGCACAATCTCTTGCCCTGAAACAGTGTTTAAGGTGAATACAAAGCTGTTTCATAGTGTGAAAAAGGTAAAGAACAGAGTTTCAAAGTAAAGATTCTTCTTATAATGCATTCCCTTTTAGTCTAAAACACAATCTCTTGCCCTGAAACAGTGTTTAAGGTGAATACAAAGCTGTTTCATAGTGTGAAAAAGGTAAAGAACAGAGTTTCAAAGTAAAGATTCTTCTTATAATGCATTCCCTTTTAGTCTAAAACACAATCTCTTGCCCTGAAACAGTGTTTATGGTTAATACAAAGCTGTTTCAGAGTGTGAAAAAGGTAAAGAACAGAGTTTCAAAGTAAAGATTCTTCTTATAATGCATTCCCTTTTAGTCTAAAACACAATCTCTTGCCCTGAAACAGTGTTTAAGGTGAATACAAAGCTGTTTCATAGTGTGAAAAAGGTAAAGAACAGAGTTTCAAAGTAAAGATTCTTCTTATAGTGCATTCCCTTTTAGTCTAAAACACAATCTCTTGCCCTGAAACAGTGTTTAAGGTGAATACAAAGCTGGTTCATAGTGTGAAAAAGGTAAAGAACAGAGTTTCAAAGTAAAGTTCTTCTTATAATGCATTCCCTTTTAGTCTAAAACACAATCTCTTGCCCTGAAACAGTGTTTAAGTTGACTATAAAGCTGTTTCATAGTGTTAAAAAGGTAAAGAACAGAGTTTCAAAGTAAAGAATCTTCTTATAATGCATTCCCTTTTAGACTAAAACACAATCTCTTGCCCTTAAACAGTGTTTAAGGTGAATACAAAGCTGTTTCATACTGTGAAAAAGGTAAAGAACAGAGTTTCAAAGTAAAGATTCTTCTTATAGTGCATTCCCTTTTAGTCTAAAACACAATCTCTTGCCCTGAAACAGTGTTTAAGGTGAATACAAAGCTGGTTCATAGTGTGAAAAAGGTAAAGAACAGAGTTTCAAAGTAAAGTTCTTCTTATAATGCATTCCCTTTTAGTCTAAAACACAATCTCTTGCCCTGAAACAGTGTTTAAGGTGAATACAAAGCTATTTCATAGTGTGAGAAAGGTAAAGAACAGTTTCAAAGTAAAGATTCTTCTTATAATGCATTCCCTTTTAGTCTAAAACACAATCTCTTGCCCTGAAACAGTGTTTAAGGTTAATACAAAGCTGTTTCATAGTGTGAAAAAGGTAAAGAACAGAGTTTCAAAGTAAAGATTCTTCTTATAATGCATTCTCTTTTAGTCTAAAACACAATCTCTTGCCCTGAAACAGTGTTTAAGGTGAATACAAAGCTGTTTCATAGTGTGAAAAAGGTAAAGAACAGTTTCAAAGTAAAGATTCTTCTTATAATGCATTCCCTTTTAGTCTAAAACACAATCTCTTGCCCTGAAACAGTGTTTAAGGTGAATACAAAGCTGTTTCATAGTGTGAAAAAGGTAAAGAACAGAGTTTCAAAGTAAAGATTCTTCTTATAGTGCATTCCCTTTTAGTCTAAAACACAATCTCTTGCCCTGAAACAGTGTTTAAGGTGAATACAAAGCTGGTTCATAGTGTGAAAAAGGTAAAGAACAGAGTTTCAAAGTAAAGTTCTTCTTATAATGCATTCCCTTTTAGTCTAAAACACAATCTCTTGCCCTGAAACAGTGTTTAAGTTGACTATAAAGCTGTTTTATAGTGTTAAAAAGGTAAAGAACAGAGTTTCAAAGTAAAGAATCTTCTTATAATGCATTCCCTTTTAGTCTAAAACACAATCTCTTGCCCTTAAACAGTGTTTAAGGTGAATACAAAGCTGTTTCATAGTGTGAAAAAGGTAAAGAACAGAGTTTCAAAGTAAAGATTCTTCTTATAGTGCATTCCCTTTTAGTCTAAAACACAATCTCTTGCCCTGAAACAGTGTTTAAGGTGAATACAAAGCTGGTTCATAGTGTGAAAAAGGTAAAGAACAGAGTTTCAAAGTAAAGTTCTTCTTATAATGCATTCCCTTTTAGTCTAAAACACAATCTCTTGCCCTGAAACAGTGTTTAAGTTGACTATAAAGCTGTTTCATAGTGTTAAAAAGGTAAAGAACAGAGTTTCAAAGTAAAGAATCTTCTTATAATGCATTCCCTTTTAGTCTAAAACACAATCTCTTGCCCTTAAACAGTGTTTAAGGTTAATACAAAGCTGTTTCATAGTGTGAAAAAGGTAAAGAACAGAGTTTCAAAGTAAAGATTCTTTTTATAATGCATTCCCTTTTAGTCTAAAACACAATCTCTTGCCCTGAAACAGTGTTTAAGTTGAATATAAAGCTGTTTCATAGTGTTAAATAGGTAAAGAACAGTTTGAAAGTAAAGACTCTTCTTATAATGCATTCCCTTTTAGTCTAAAACACAATCTCTTGCCCTGAAACAGTGTTTAAGGTGAATACAAAGCTGTTTCATAGTGTGAAAAAGGTAAAGAACAGAGTTTCAAAGTAAAGTTCTTCTTATAATGCATTCCCTTTTAGTCTAAAGCACAATCTCTTGCCCTGAAACAGTGTTTAAGGTTAATACAAAGCTGTTTCAGAGTGTGAAAAAGGTAAAGAACAGAGTTTCAAAGTAAAGATTCTTCTTATAATGCATTCCCTTTTAGTCTAAAACACAATCTCTTGCCCTGAAACAGTGTTTAAGGTGAATACAAAGCTGTTTCATAGTGTGAAAAAGGTAAAGAACAGAGTTTCAAAGTAAAGTTCTTCTTATAATGCATTCCCTTTTAGTCTAAAACACAATCTCTTGCCCTGAAACAGTGTTTAAGTTGACTATAAAGCTGTTTCATAGTGTTAAAAAGGTAAAGAACAGAGTTTCAAAGTAAAGATTCTTCTTATAATGCATTCCCTTTTAGTCTAAAACACAATCTCTTGCCCTGAAACAGTGTTTAAGGTTAATACAAAGCTGTTTCAGAGTGTGAAAAAGGTAAAGAACAGAGTTTCAAAGTAAAGATTCTTCTTATAATGCATTCCCTTTTAGTCTAAAACACAATCTCTTGCCCTGAAACAGTGTTTAAGGTTAATACAAAGCTGTTTCATAGTGTGAAAAAGGTAAAGAACAGAGTTTCAAAGTAAAGATTCTTCTTATAATGCATTCTCTTTTAGTCTAAAACACAATCTCTTGCCCTGAAACTGTGTTTAAGCTGATTACAATGCATAGAAGCCCTGTTTCTTTGTGGTTAGAGGTGTACAAACAGAGTTGCAATTACTTTAAATTGTCATATAACAAACACCTTGTTTCTCCCCTGTATAAACTCTTTTCACTTGAAATATGTGTTTTCTTAGGATATTGTAAGTTGTTCAGTTTGGTTAAAAACAATATTTCTTGCTATGAAACTATGTATAACCCAATTATAATGCGTGGAAACGCTGCCTCCTTGTGGGTAGAGGTGTAAAAACAGAGTTGCAATTACTTTCAAGGGTCACATTAGAACCATGTTAAAACAACAAGTTATTCAGTTTGGTTAAAAACAAGATGTCTTGCTCTGAAACAGTGTTTAAGTTGAATATAAAGCTGTTTCATAGTGTGAAAAAGGTAAAGAACAGAGTTTCAAAGTAAAGTTCTTCTTATAATGCATTCCCTTTTAGTCTAAAGCACAATCTCTTGCCCTGAAACAGTGTTTAAGGTGAATACAAAGCTGTTTCATAGTGTGAAAAAGGTAAAGAACAGAGTTTCAAAGTAAAGATTCTTCTTATAATGCATTCCCTTTTAGTCTAAAACACAATCTCTTGCCCTGAAACAGTGTTTAAGGTGAATACAAAGCTGTTTCATAGTGTGAAAAAGGTAAAGAACAGAGTTTCAAAGTAAAGATTCTTCTTATAATGCATTCCCTTTTAGTCTAAAACACAATCTCTTGCCCTGAAACAGTGTTTATGGTTAATACAAAGCTGTTTCAGAGTGTGAAAAAGGTAAAGAACAGAGTTTCAAAGTAAAGATTCTTCTTATAATGCATTCCCTTTTAGTCTAAAACACAATCTCTTGCCCTGAAACAGTGTTTAAGGTGAATACAAAGCTGTTTCATAGTGTGAAAAAGGTAAAGAACAGAGTTTCAAAGTAAAGATTCTTCTTATAGTGCATTCCCTTTTAGTCTAAAACACAATCTCTTGCCCTGAAACAGTGTTTAAGGTGAATACAAAGCTGGTTCATAGTGTGAAAAAGGTAAAGAACAGAGTTTCAAAGTAAAGTTCTTCTTATAATGCATTCCCTTTTAGTCTAAAACACAATCTCTTGCCCTGAAACAGTGTTTAAGTTGACTATAAAGCTGTTTTATAGTGTTAAAAAGGTAAAGAACAGAGTTTCAAAGTAAAGAATCTTCTTATAATGCATTCCCTTTTAGTCTAAAACACAATCTCTTGCCCTTAAACAGTGTTTAAGGTGAATACAAAGCTGTTTCATAGTGTGAAAAAGGTAAAGAACAGAGTTTCAAAGTAAAGATTCTTCTTATAGTGCATTCCCTTTTAGTCTAAAACACAATCTCTTGCCCTGAAACAGTGTTTAAGGTGAATACAAAGCTGGTTCATAGTGTGAAAAAGGTAAAGAACAGAGTTTCAAAGTAAAGTTCTTCTTATAATGCATTCCCTTTTAGTCTAAAAGACAATCTCTTGCCCTGAAACAGTGTTTAAGTTGACTATAAAGCTGTTTCATAGTGTTAAAAAGGTAAAGAACAGAGTTTCAAAGTAAAGAATCTTCTTATAATGCATTCCCTTTTAGTCTAAAACACAATCTCTTGCCCTTAAACAGTGTTTAAGGTTAATACAAAGCTGTTTCATAGTGTGAAAAAGGTAAAGAACAGAGTTTCAAAGTAAAGATTCTTTTTATAATGCATTCCCTTTTAGTCTAAAACACAATCTCTTGCCCTGAAACAGTGTTTAAGTTGAATATAAAGCTGTTTCATAGTGTTAAATAGGTAAAGAACAGTTTGAAAGTAAAGACTCTTCTTATAATGCATTCCCTTTTAGTCTAAAACACAATCTCTTGCCCTGAAACAGTGTTTAAGGTGAATACAAAGCTGTTTCATAGTGTGAAAAAGGTAAAGAACAGAGTTTCAAAGTAAAGTTCTTCTTATAATGCATTCCCTTTTAGTCTAAAGCACAATCTCTTGCCCTGAAACAGTGTTTAAGGTTAATACAAAGCTGTTTCAGAGTGTGAAAAAGGTAAAGAACAGAGTTTCAAAGTAAAGATTCTTCTTATAATGCATTCCCTTTTAGTCTAAAACACAATCTCTTGCCCTGAAACAGTGTTTAAGGTGAATACAAAGCTGTTTCATAGTGTGAAAAAGGTAAAGAACAGAGTTTCAAAGTAAAGTTCTTCTTATAATGCATTCCCTTTTAGTCTAAAACACAATCTCTTGCCCTGAAACAGTGTTTAAGTTGACTATAAAGCTGTTTCATAGTGTTAAAAAGGTAAAGAACAGAGTTTCAAAGTAAAGATTCTTCTTATAATGCATTCCCTTTTAGTCTAAAACACAATCTCTTGCCCTGAAACAGTGTTTAAGGTTAATACAAAGCTGTTTCAGAGTGTGAAAAAGGTAAAGAACAGAGTTTCAAAGTAAAGATTCTTCTTATAATGCATTCCCTTTTAGTCTAAAACACAATCTCTTGCCCTGAAACAGTGTTTAAGGTTAATACAAAGCTGTTTCATAGTGTGAAAAAGGTAAAGAACAGAGTTTCAAAGTAAAGATTCTTCTTATAATGCATTCTCTTTTAGTCTAAAACACAATCTCTTGCCCTGAAACTGTGTTTAAGCTGATTACAATGCATAGAAGCCCTGTTTCTTTGTGGTTAGAGGTGTACAAACAGAGTTGCAATTACTTTAAATTGTCATATAACAAACACCTTGTTTCTCCCCTGTATAAACTCTTTTCACTTGAAATATGTGTTTTCTTAGGATATTGTAAGTTGTTCAGTTTGGTTAAAAACAATATTTCTTGCTATGAAACTATGTATAACCCAATTATAATGCGTGGAAACGCTGCCTCCTTGTGGGTAGAGGTGTAAAAACAGAGTTGCAATTACTTTCAAGGGTCACATTAGAACCATGTTAAAACAACAAGTTATTCAGTTTGGTTAAAAACAAGATGTCTTGCTCTGAAACAGTGTTTAAGTTGAATATAAAGCTGTTTCATAGTGTGAAAAAGGTAAAGAACAGAGTTTCAAAGTAAAGTTCTTCTTATAATGCATTCCCTTTTAGTCTAAAGCACAATCTCTTGCCCTGAAACAGTGTTTAAGGTGAATACAAAGCTGTTTCATAGTGTGAAAAAGGTAAAGAACAGAGTTTCAAAGTAAAGATTCTTCTTATAATGCATTCCCTTTTAGTCTAAAACACAATCTCTTGCCCTGAAACAGTGTTTAAGGTGAATACAAAGCTGTTTCATAGTGTGAAAAAGGTAAAGAACAGAGTTTCAAAGTAAAGATTCTTCTTATAATGCATTCCCTTTTAGTCTAAAACACAATCTCTTGCCCTGAAACAGTGTTTATGGTTAATACAAAGCTGTTTCAGAGTGTGAAAAAGGTAAAGAACAGAGTTTCAAAGTAAAGATTCTTCTTATAATGCATTCCCTTTTAGTCTAAAACACAATCTCTTGCCCTGAAACAGTGTTTAAGGTGAATACAAAGCTGTTTCATAGTGTGAAAAAGGTAAAGAACAGAGTTTCAAAGTAAAGATTCTTCTTATAGTGCATTCCCTTTTAGTCTAAAACACAATCTCTTGCCCTGAAACAGTGTTTAAGGTGAATACAAAGCTGGTTCATAGTGTGAAAAAGGTAAAGAACAGAGTTTCAAAGTAAAGATTCTTCTTATAGTGCATTCCCTTTTAGTCTAAAACACAATCTCTTGCCCTGAAACAGTGTTTAAGGTGAATACAAAGCTGGTTCATAGTGTGAAAAAGGTAAAGAACAGAGTTTCAAAGTAAAGTTCTTCTTATAATGCATTCCCTTTTAGTCTAAAACACAATCTCTTGCCCTGAAACAGTGTTTAAGTTGACTATAAAGCTGTTTCATAGTGTTAAAAAGGTAAAGAACAGAGTTTCAAAGTAAAGAATCTTCTTATAATGCATTCCCTTTTAGTCTAAAACACAATCTCTTGCCCTTAAACAGTGTTTAAGGTGAATACAAAGCTGTTTCATAGTGTGAAAAAGGTAAAGAACAGAGTTTCAAAGTAAAGATTCTTCTTATAGTGCATTCCCTTTTAGTCTAAAACACAATCTCTTGCCCTGAAACAGTGTTTAAGGTGAATACAAAGCTGGTTCATAGTGTGAAAAAGGTAAAGAACAGAGTTTCAAAGTAAAGTTCTTCTTATAATGCATTCCCTTTTAGTCTAAAACACAATCTCTTGCCCTGAAACAGTGTTTAAGTTGACTATAAAGCTGTTTCATAGTGTTAAAAAGGTAAAGAACAGAGTTTCAAAGTAAAGAATCTTCTTATAATGCATTCCCTTTTAGTCTAAAACACAATCTCTTGCCCTTAAACAGTGTTTAAGGTTAATACAAAGCTGTTTCATAGTGTGAAAAAGGTAAAGAACAGAGTTTCAAAGTAAAGATTCTTTTTATAATGCATTCCCTTTTAGTCTAAAACACAATCTCTTGCCCTGAAACAGTGTTTAAGTTGAATATAAAGCTGTTTCATAGTGTTAAATAGGTAAAGAACAGTTTGAAAGTAAAGACTCTTCTTATAATGCATTCCCTTTTAGTCTAAAACACAATCTCTTGCCCTGAAACAGTGTTTAAGGTGAATACAAAGCTGTTTCATAGTGTGAAAAAGGTAAAGAACAGAGTTTCAAAGTAAAGTTCTTCTTATAATGCATTCCCTTTTAGTCTAAAGCACAATCTCTTGCCCTGAAACAGTGTTTAAGGTTAATACAAAGCTGTTTCAGAGTGTGAAAAAGGTAAAGAACAGAGTTTCAAAGTAAAGATTCTTCTTATAATGCATTCCCTTTTAGTCTAAAACACAATCTCTTGCCCTGAAACAGTGTTTAAGGTGAATACAAAGCTGTTTCATAGTGTGAAAAAGGTAAAGAACAGAGTTTCAAAGTAAAGTTCTTCTTATAATGCATTCCCTTTTAGTCTAAAACACAATCTCTTGCCCTGAAACAGTGTTTAAGTTGACTATAAAGCTGTTTCATAGTGTTAAAAAGGTAAAGAACAGAGTTTCAAAGTAAAGATTCTTCTTATAATGCATTCCCTTTTAGTCTAAAACACAATCTCTTGCCCTGAAACAGTGTTTAAGGTTAATACAAAGCTGTTTCAGAGTGTGAAAAAGGTAAAGAACAGAGTTTCAAAGTAAAGATTCTTCTTATAATGCATTCCCTTTTAGTCTAAAACACAATCTCTTGCCCTGAAACAGTGTTTAAGGTGAATACAAAGCTATTTCATAGTGTGAGAAAGGTAAAGAACAGTTTCAAAGTAAAGATTCTTCTTATAATGCATTCCCTTTTAGTCTAAAACACAATCTCTTGCCCTGAAACAGTGTTTAAGGTTAATACAAAGCTGTTTCATAGTGTGAAAAAGGTAAAGAACAGAGTTTCAAAGTAAAGATTCTTCTTATAATGCATTCTCTTTTAGTCTAAAACACAATCTCTTGCCCTGAAACTGTGTTTAAGCTGATTACAATGCATAGAAGCCCTGTTTCTTTGTGGTTAGAGGTGTACAAACAGAGTTGCAATTACTTTAAATTGTCATATAACAAACACCTTGTTTCTCCCCTGTATAAACTCTTTTCACTTGAAATATGTGTTTTCTTATGATATTGTAAGTTGTTCAGTTTGGTTAAAAACAATATTTCTTGCTATGAAACTATGTATAACCCAATTATAATGCGTGGAAACGCTGCCTCCTTGTGGGTAGAGGTGTAAAAACAGAGTTGCAATTACTTTCAAGGGTCACATTAGAACCATGTTAAAACAACAAGTTATTCAGTTTGGTTAAAAACAAGATGTCTTGCTCTGAAACAGTGTTTAAGTTGAATATAAAGCTGTTTCATAGTGTGAAAAAGGTAAAGAACAGAGTTTCAAAGTAAAGTTCTTCTTATAATGCATTCCCTTTTAGTCTAAAGCACAATCTCTTGCCCTGAAACAGTGTTTAAGGTGAATACAAAGCTGTTTCATAGTGTGAAAAAGGTAAAGAACAGAGTTTCAAAGTAAAGATTCTTCTTATAATGCATTCCCTTTTAGTCTAAAACACAATCTCTTGCCCTGAAACAGTGTTTAAGGTGAATACAAAGCTGTTTCATAGTGTGAAAAAGGTAAAGAACAGAGTTTCAAAGTAAAGATTCTTCTTATAATGCATTCCCTTTTAGTCTAAAACACAATCTCTTGCCCTGAAACAGTGTTTATGGTTAATACAAAGCTGTTTCAGAGTGTGAAAAAGGTAAAGAACAGAGTTTCAAAGTAAAGATTCTTCTTATAATGCATTCCCTTTTAGTCTAAAACACAATCTCTTGCCCTGAAACAGTGTTTAAGGTGAATACAAAGCTGTTTCATAGTGTGAAAAAGGTAAAGAACAGAGTTTCAAAGTAAAGATTCTTCTTATAGTGCATTCCCTTTTAGTCTAAAACACAATCTCTTGCCCTGAAACAGTGTTTAAGGTGAATACAAAGCTGGTTCATAGTGTGAAAAAGGTAAAGAACAGAGTTTCAAAGTAAAGTTCTTCTTATAATGCATTCCCTTTTAGTCTAAAACACAATCTCTTGCCCTGAAACAGTGTTTAAGTTGACTATAAAGCTGTTTCATAGTGTTAAAAAGGTAAAGAACAGAGTTTCAAAGTAAAGAATCTTCTTATAATGCATTCCCTTTTAGTCTAAAACACAATCTCTTGCCCTTAAACAGTGTTTAAGGTTAATACAAAGCTGCTTCATAGTGTGAAAAAGGTAAAGAACAGAGTTTCAAAGTAAAGATTCTTTTTATAATGCATTCCCTTTTAGTCTAAAACACAATCTCTTGCCCTGAAACAGTGTTTAAGTTGAATATAAAGCTGTTTCATAGTGTTAAATAGGTAAAGAACAGTTTGAAAGTAAAGACTCTTCTTATAATGCATTCCCTTTTAGTCTAAAACACAATCTCTTGCCCTGAAACAGTGTTTAAGGTGAATACAAAGCTGTTTCATAGTGTGAAAAAGGTAAAGAACAGAGTTTCAAAGTAAAGTTCTTCTTATAATGCATTCCCTTTTAGTCTAAAGCACAATCTCTTGCCCTGAAACAGTGTTTAAGGTTAATACAAAGCTGTTTCAGAGTGTGAAAAAGGTAAAGAACAGAGTTTCAAAGTAAAGATTCTTCTTATAATGCATTCCCTTTTAGTCTAAAACACAATCTCTTGCCCTGAAACAGTGTTTAAGGTGAATACAAAGCTGTTTCATAGTGTGAAAAAGGTAAAGAACAGAGTTTCAAAGTAAAGTTCTTCTTATAATGCATTCCCTTTTAGTCTAAAACACAATCTCTTGCCCTGAAACAGTGTTTAAGTTGACTATAAAGCTGTTTCATAGTGTTAAAAAGGTAAAGAACAGAGTTTCAAAGTAAAGAATCTTCTTATAATGCATTCCCTTTTAGTCTAAAGCACAATCTCTTGCCCTGAAACAGTGTTTAAGGTGAATACAAAGCTGTTTCATAGTGTGAAAAAGGTAAAGAACAGAGTTTCAAAGTAAAGATTCTTCTTATAGTGCATTCCCTTTTAGTCTAAAACACAATCTCTTGCCCTGAAACAGTGTTTAAGGTGAATACAATGCTGGTTCATAGTGTGAAAAAGGTAAAGAACAGAGTTTCAAAGTAAAGTTCTTCTTATAATGCATTCCCTTTTAGTCTAAAGCACAATCTCTTGCCCTGAAACAGTGTTTAAGGTTAATACAAAGCTGTTTCAGAGTGTGAAAAAGGTAAAGAACAGAGTTTCAAAGTAAAGATTCTTCTTATAATGCATTCCCTTTTAGTCTAAAACACAATCTCTTGCCCTGAAACAGTGTTTAAGGTGAATACAAAGCTGTTTCATAGTGTGAAAAAGGTAAAGAACAGAGTTTCAAAGTAAAGTTCTTCTTATAATGCATTCCCTTTTAGTCTAAAACACAATCTCTTGCCCTGAAACAGTGTTTAAGTTGACTATAAAGCTGTTTCATAGTGTTAAAAAGGTAAAGAACAGAGTTTCAAAGTAAAGATTCTTCTTATAATGCATTCCCTTTTAGTCTAAAACACAATCTCTTGCCCTGAAACAGTGTTTAAGGTTAATACAAAGCTGTTTCAGAGTGTGAAAAAGGTAAAGAACAGAGTTTCAAAGTAAAGATTCTTCTTATAGTGCATTCCCTTTTAGTCTAAAACACAATCTCTTGCCCTGAAACAGTGTTTAAGGTGAATACAAAGCTGGTTCATAGTGTGAAAAAGGTAAAGAACAGAGTTTCAAAGTAAAGTTCTTCTTATAATGCATTCCCTTTTAGTCTAAAACACAATCTCTTGCCCTGAAACAGTGTTTAAGGTGAATACAAAGCTGTTTCATAGTGTGAAAAAGGTAAAGAACAGTTTCAAAGTAAAGATTCTTCTTATAATGCATTCCCTTTTAGTCTAAAACACAATCTCTTGCCCTGAAACAGTGTTTAAGGTTAATACAAAGCTGTTTCATAGTGTGAAAAAGGTAAAGAACAGAGTTTCAAAGTAAAGATTCTTCTTATAATGCATTCCCTTTTAGTCTAAAACACAATCTCTTGCCCTGAAACTGTGTTTAAGCTGATTACAATGCATAGAAGCCCTGTTTCTTTGTGGTTAGAGGTGTACAAACAGAGTTGCAATTACTTTAAATTGTCATATAACAAACACCTTGTTTCTCCCCTGTATAAACTCTTTTCACTTGAAATATGTGTTTTCTTATGATATTGTAAGTTGTTCAGTTTGGTTAAAAACAATATTTCTTGCTATGAAACTATGTATAACCCAATTATAATGCGTGGAAACGCTGCCTCCTTGTGGGTAGAGGTGTAAAAACAGAGTTGCAATTACTTTCAAGGGTCACATTAGAACCATGTTAAAACAACAAGTTATTCAGTTTGGTTAAAAACAAGATGTCTTGCTCTGAAACAGTGTTTAAGTTGAATATAAAGCTGTTTCATAGTGTGAAAAAGGTAAAGAACAGAGTTTCAAAGTAAAGTTCTTCTTATAATGCATTCCCTTTTAGTCTAAAGCACAATCTCTTGCCCTGAAACAGTGTTTAAGGTGAATACAAAGCTGTTTCATAGTGTGAAAAAGGTAAAGAACAGAGTTTCAAAGTAAAGATTCTTCTTATAATGCATTCCCTTTTAGTCTAAAACACAATCTCTTGCCCTGAAACAGTGTTTATGGTTAATACAAAGCTGTTTCAGAGTGTGAAAAAGGTAAAGAACAGAGTTTCAAAGTAAAGATTCTTCTTATAATGCATTCCCTTTTAGTCTAAAACACAATCTCTTGCCCTGAAACAGTGTTTAAGGTGAATACAAAGCTGTTTCATAGTGTGAAAAAGGTAAAGAACAGAGTTTCAAAGTAAAGATTCTTCTTATAGTGCATTCCCTTTTAGTCTAAAACACAATCTCTTGCCCTGAAACAGTGTTTAAGGTGAATACAAAGCTGGTTCATAGTGTGAAAAAGGTAAAGAACAGAGTTTCAAAGTAAAGTTCTTCTTATAATGCATTCCCTTTTAGTCTAAACACAATCTCTTGCCCTGAAACAGTGTTTAAGGTGAATACAAAGCTGTTTCATAGTGTGAAAAAGGTAAAGAACAGAGTTTCAAAGTAAAGAATCTTCTTATAATGCATTCCCTTTTAGTCTAAAACACAATCTCTTGCCCTTAAACAGTGTTTAAGGTGAATACAAAGCTGTTTCATAGTGTGAAAAAGGTAAAGAACAGAGTTTCAAAGTAAAGATTCTTCTTATAGTGCATTCCCTTTTAGTCTAAAACACAATCTCTTGCCCTGAAACAGTGTTTAAGGTGAATACAAAGCTGTTTCATAGTGTGAAAAAGGTAAAGAACAGAGTTTCAAAGTAAAGTTCTTCTTATAATGCATTCCCTTTTAGTCTAAAGCACAATCTCTTGCCCTGAAACAGTGTTTAAGGTTAATACAAAGCTGTTTCAGAGTGTGAAAAAGGTAAAGAACAGAGTTTCAAAGTAATGATTCTTCTTATAATGCATTCCCTTTTAGTCTAAAACACAATCTCTTGCCCTGAAACAGTGTTTAAGGTGAATACAAAGCTGTTTCATAGTGTGAAAAAGGTAAAGAACAGTTTCAAAGTAAAGATTCTTCTTATAATGCATTCCCTTTTAGTCTAAAACACAATCTCTTGCCCTGAAACAGTGTTTAAGGTTAATACAAAGCTGTTTCATAGTGTGAAAAAGGTAAAGAACAGAGTTTAAAAGTAAAGATTCTTCTTATAATGCATTCCCTTTTAGTCTAAAACACAATCTCTTGCCCTGAAACTGTGTTTAAGCTGATTACAATGCATAGAAGCCCTGTTTCTTTGTGGTTAGAGGTGTACAAACAGAGTTGCAATTACTTTAAATTGTCATATAACAAACACCTTGTTTCTCCCCTGTATAAACTCTTTTCACTTGAAATATGTGTTTTCTTATGATATTGTAAGTTGTTCAGTTTGGTTAAAAACAATATTTCTTGCTATGAAACTATGTATAACCCAATTATAATGCATGGAAACGCTGCCTCCTTGTGGGTAGAGGTGTAAAAACAGAGTTGCAATTACTTTCAAGGGTCACATTAGAACCATGTTAAAACAACAAGTTATTCAGTTTGGTTAAAAACAAGATGTCTTGCTCTGAAACAGTGTTTAAGTTGAATATAAAGCTGTTTCATAGTGTGAAAAAGGTAAAGAACAGAGTTTCAAAGTAAAGTTCTTCTTATAATGCATTCCCTTTTACTCTAAAGCACAATCTCTTGCCCTGAAACAGTGTTTAAGGTTAATACAAAGCTGTTTCATAGTGTGAAAAAGGTAAAGAACAGAGTTTCAAAGTAAAGATTCTTTTTATAATGCATTCCCTTTTAGTCTAAAACACAATCTCTTGCCCTGAAACAGTGTTTAAGTTGAATATAAAGCTGTTTCATCGTGTTAAATAGGTAAAGAACAGTTTGAAAGTAAAGACTCTTCTTATAATGCATTCCCTTTTAGTCTAAAACACAATCTCTTGCCCTGAAACAGTGTTTAAGGTTAATACAAAGCTGTTTCAGAGTGTGAAAAAGGTAAAGAACAGAGTTTCAAAGTAAAGATTCTTCTTATAGTGCATTCCCTTTTAGTCTAAAACACAATCTCTTGCCCTGAAACAGTGTTTAAGGTGAATACAAAGCTGGTTCATAGTGTGAAAAAGGTAAAGAACAGAGTTTCAAAGTAAAGTTCTTCTTATAATGCATTCCCTTTTAGTCTAAAACACAATCTCTTGCCCTGAAACAGTGTTTAAGGTGAATACAAAGCTGTTTCATAGTGTGAAAAAGGTAAAGAACAGTTTCAAAGTAAAGATTCTTCTTATAATGCATTCCCTTTTAGTCTAAAACACAATCTCTTGCCCTGAAACACTGTTTAAGGTTAATACAAAGCTGTTTCATAGTGTGAAAAAGGTAAAGAACAGAGTTTCAAAGTAAAGATTCTTCTTATAATGCATTCCCTTTTAGTCTAAAACACAATCTCTTGCCCTGAAACTGTGTTTAAGCTGATTACAATGCATAGAAGCCCTGTTTCTTTGTGGTTAGAGGTGTACAAACAGAGTTGCAATTACTTTAAATTGTCATATAACAAACACCTTGTTTCTCCCCTGTATAAACTCTTTTCACTTGAAATATGTGTTTTCTTATGATATTGTAAGTTGTTCAGTTTGGTTAAAAACAATATTTCTTGCTATGAAACTATGTATAACCCAATTATAATGCGTGGAAACGCTGCCTCCTTGTGGGTAGAGGTGTAAAAACAGAGTTGCAATTACTTTCAAGGGTCACATTAGAACCATGTTAAAACAACAAGTTATTCAGTTTGGTTAAAAACAAGATGTCTTGCTCTGAAACAGTGTTTAAGTTGAATATAAAGCTGTTTCATAGTGTGAAAAAGGTAAAGAACAGAGTTTCAAAGTAAAGTTCTTCTTATAATGCATTCCCTTTTAGTCTAAAGCACAATCTCTTGCCCTGAAACAGTGTTTATGGTTAATACAAAGCTGTTTCAGAGTGTGAAAAAGGTAAAGAACAGAGTTTCAAAGTAAAGATTCTTCTTATAATGCATTCCCTTTTAGTCTAAAACACAATCTCTTGCCCTGAAACAGTGTTTAAGGTGAATACAAAGCTGGTTCATAGTGTGAAAAAGGTAAAGAACAGAGTTTCAAAGTAAAGTTCTTCTTATAATGCATTCCCTTTTAGTCTAAAACACAATCTCTTGCCCTGAAACAGTGTTTAAGGTGAATACAAAGCTGTTTCATAGTGTGAAAAAGGTAAAGAACAGAGTTTCAAAGTAAAGAATCTTCTTATAATGCATTCCCTTTTAGTCTAAAACACAATCTCTTGCCCTTAAACAGTGTTTAAGGTGAATACAAAGCTGTTTCATAGTGTGAAAAAGGTAAAGAACAGAGTTTCAAAGTAAAGATTCTTCTTATAGTGCATTCCCTTTTAGTCTAAAACACAATCTCTTGCCCTGAAACAGTGTTTAAGGTGAATACAAAGCTGTTTCATAGTGTGAAAAAGGTAAAGAACAGAGTTTAAAAGTAAAGATTCTTCTTATAATGCATTCCCTTTTAGTCTAAAACACAATCTCTTGCCCTGAAACTGTGTTTAAGCTGATTACAATGCATAGAAGCCCTGTTTCTTTGTGGTTAGAGGTGTACAAACAGAGTTGCAATTACTTTAAATTGTCATATAACAAACACCTTGTTTCTCCCCTGTATAAACTCTTTTCACTTGAAATATGTGTTTTCTTATGATATTGTAAGTTGTTCAGTTTGGTTAAAAACAATATTTCTTGCTATGAAACTATGTATAACCCAATTATAATGCATGGAAACGCTGCCTCCTTGTGGGTAGAGGTGTAAAAACAGAGTTGCAATTACTTTCAAGGGTCACATTAGAACCATGTTAAAACAACAAGTTATTCAGTTTGGTTAAAAACAAGATGTCTTGCTCTGAAACAGTGTTTAAGTTGAATATAAAGCTGTTTCATAGTGTGAAAAAGGTAAAGAACAGAGTTTCAAAGTAAAGTTCTTCTTATAATGCATTCCCTTTTACTCTAAAGCACAATCTCTTGCCCTGAAACAGTGTTTAAGGTTAATACAAAGCTGTTTCATAGTGTGAAAAAGGTAAAGAACAGAGTTTCAAAGTAAAGATTCTTTTTATAATGCATTCCCTTTTAGTCTAAAACACAATCTCTTGCCCTGAAACAGTGTTTAAGTTGAATATAAAGCTGTTTCATCGTGTTAAATAGGTAAAGAACAGTTTGAAAGTAAAGACTCTTCTTATAATGCATTCCCTTTTAGTCTAAAACACAATCTCTTGCCCTGAAACAGTGTTTAAGGTTAATACAAAGCTGTTTCAGAGTGTGAAAAAGGTAAAGAACAGAGTTTCAAAGTAAAGATTCTTCTTATAGTGCATTCCCTTTTAGTCTAAAACACAATCTCTTGCCCTGAAACAGTGTTTAAGGTGAATACAAAGCTGGTTCATAGTGTGAAAAAGGTAAAGAACAGAGTTTCAAAGTAAAGTTCTTCTTATAATGCATTCCCTTTTAGTCTAAAACACAATCTCTTGCCCTGAAACAGTGTTTAAGGTGAATACAAAGCTGTTTCATAGTGTGAAAAAGGTAAAGAACAGTTTCAAAGTAAAGATTCTTCTTATAATGCATTCCCTTTTAGTCTAAAACACAATCTCTTGCCCTGAAACACTGTTTAAGGTTAATACAAAGCTGTTTCATAGTGTGAAAAAGGTAAAGAACAGAGTTTCAAAGTAAAGATTCTTCTTATAATGCATTCCCTTTTAGTCTAAAACACAATCTCTTGCCCTGAAACTGTGTTTAAGCTGATTACAATGCATAGAAGCCCTGTTTCTTTGTGGTTAGAGGTGTACAAACAGAGTTGCAATTACTTTAAATTGTCATATAACAAACACCTTGTTTCTCCCCTGTATAAACTCTTTTCACTTGAAATATGTGTTTTCTTATGATATTGTAAGTTGTTCAGTTTGGTTAAAAACAATATTTCTTGCTATGAAACTATGTATAACCCAATTATAATGCGTGGAAACGCTGCCTCCTTGTGGGTAGAGGTGTAAAAACAGAGTTGCAATTACTTTCAAGGGTCACATTAGAACCATGTTAAAACAACAAGTTATTCAGTTTGGTTAAAAACAAGATGTCTTGCTCTGAAACAGTGTTTAAGTTGAATATAAAGCTGTTTCATAGTGTGAAAAAGGTAAAGAACAGAGTTTCAAAGTAAAGTTCTTCTTATAATGCATTCCCTTTTAGTCTAAAGCACAATCTCTTGCCCTGAAACAGTGTTTATGGTTAATACAAAGCTGTTTCAGAGTGTGAAAAAGGTAAAGAACAGAGTTTCAAAGTAAAGATTCTTCTTATAATGCATTCCCTTTTAGTCTAAAACACAATCTCTTGCCCTGAAACAGTGTTTAAGGTGAATACAAAGCTGTTTCATAGTGTGAAAAAGGTAAAGAACAGAGTTTCAAAGTAAAGATTCTTCTTATAGTGCATTCCCTTTTAGTCTAAAACACAATCTCTTGCCCTGAAACAGTGTTTAAGGTGAATACAAAGCTGGTTCATAGTGTGAAAAAGGTAAAGAACAGAGTTTCAAAGTAAAGTTCTTCTTATAATGCATTCCCTTTTAGTCTAAAACACAATCTCTTGCCCTGAAACAGTGTTTAAGGTGAATACAAAGCTGTTTCATAGTGTGAAAAAGGTAAAGAACAGAGTTTCAAAGTAAAGAATCTTCTTATAATGCATTCCCTTTTAGTCTAAAACACAATCTCTTGCCCTTAAACAGTGTTTAAGGTGAATACAAAGCTGTTTCATAGTGTGAAAAAGGTAAAGAACAGAGTTTCAAAGTAAAGATTCTTCTTATAGTGCATTCCCTTTTAGTCTAAAACACAATCTCTTGCCCTGAAACAGTGTTTAAGGTGAATACAAAGCTGTTTCATAGTGTGAAAAAGGTAAAGAACAGAGTTTCAAAGTAAAGTTCTTCTTATAATGCATTCCCTTTTAGTCTAAAGCACAATCTCTTGCCCTGAAACAGTGTTTAAGGTTAATACAAAGCTGTTTCAGAGTGTGAAAAAGGTAAAGAACAGAGTTTCAAAGTAATGATTCTTCTTATAATGCATTCCCTTTTAGTCTAAAACACAATCTCTTGCCCTGAAACAGTGTTTAAGGTGAATACAAAGCTGTTTCATAGTGTGAAAAAGGTAAAGAACAGTTTCAAAGTAAAGATTCTTCTTATAATGCATTCCCTTTTAGTCTAAAACACAATCTCTTGCCCTGAAACAGTGTTTAAGGTTAATACAAAGCTGTTTCATAGTGTGAAAAAGGTAAAGAACAGAGTTTAAAAGTAAAGATTCTTCTTATAATGCATTCCCTTTTAGTCTAAAACACAATCTCTTGCCCTGAAACTGTGTTTAAGCTGATTACAATGCATAGAAGCCCTGTTTCTTTGTGGTTAGAGGTGTACAAACAGAGTTGCAATTACTTTAAATTGTCATATAACAAACACCTTGTTTCTCCCCTGTATAAACTCTTTTCACTTGAAATATGTGTTTTCTTATGATATTGTAAGTTGTTCAGTTTGGTTAAAAACAATATTTCTTGCTATGAAACTATGTATAACCCAATTATAATGCATGGAAACGCTGCCTCCTTGTGGGTAGAGGTGTAAAAACAGAGTTGCAATTACTTTCAAGGGTCACATTAGAACCATGTTAAAACAACAAGTTATTCAGTTTGGTTAAAAACAAGATGTCTTGCTCTGAAACAGTGTTTAAGTTGAATATAAAGCTGTTTCATAGTGTGAAAAAGGTAAAGAACAGAGTTTCAAAGTAAAGTTCTTCTTATAATGCATTCCCTTTTACTCTAAAGCACAATCTCTTGCCCTGAAACAGTGTTTAAGGTTAATACAAAGCTGTTTCATAGTGTGAAAAAGGTAAAGAACAGAGTTTCAAAGTAAAGATTCTTCTTATAATGCATTCCCTTTTAGTCTAAAACACAATCTCTTGCCCTGAAACAGTGTTTATGGTTAATACAAAGCTGTTTCAGAGTGTGAAAAAGGTAAAGAACAGAGTTTCAAAGTAAAGATTCTTCTTATAATGCATTCCCTTTTAGTCTAAAACACAATCTCTTGCCCTGAAACAGTGTTTAAGGTGAATACAAAGCTGTTTCATAGTGTGAAAAAGGTAAAGAACAGAGTTTCAAAGTAAAGATTCTTCTTATAGTGCATTCCCTTTTAGTCTAAAACACAATCTCTTGCCCTGAAACAGTGTTTAAGGTGAATACAAAGCTGGTTCATAGTGTGAAAAAGGTAAAGAACAGAGTTTCAAAGTAAAGTTCTTCTTATAATGCATTCCCTTTTAGTCTAAACACAATCTCTTGCCCTGAAACAGTGTTTAAGGTGAATACAAAGCTGTTTCATAGTGTGAAAAAGGTAAAGAACAGAGTTTCAAAGTAAAGAATCTTCTTATAATGCATTCCCTTTTAGTCTAAAACACAATCTCTTGCCCTTAAACAGTGTTTAAGGTGAATACAAAGCTGTTTCATAGTGTGAAAAAGGTAAAGAACAGAGTTTCAAAGTAAAGATTCTTCTTATAGTGCATTCCCTTTTAGTCTAAAACACAATCTCTTGCCCTGAAACAGTGTTTAAGGTGAATACAAAGCTGTTTCATAGTGTGAAAAAGGTAAAGAACAGAGTTTCAAAGTAAAGTTCTTCTTATAATGCATTCCCTTTTAGTCTAAAGCACAATCTCTTGCCCTGAAACAGTGTTTAAGGTTAATACAAAGCTGTTTCAGAGTGTGAAAAAGGTAAAGAACAGAGTTTCAAAGTAATGATTCTTCTTATAATGCATTCCCTTTTAGTCTAAAACACAATCTCTTGCCCTGAAACAGTGTTTAAGGTGAATACAAAGCTGTTTCATAGTGTGAAAAAGGTAAAGAACAGTTTCAAAGTAAAGATTCTTCTTATAATGCATTCCCTTTTAGTCTAAAACACAATCTCTTGCCCTGAAACAGTGTTTAAGGTTAATACAAAGCTGTTTCATAGTGTGAAAAAGGTAAAGAACAGAGTTTAAAAGTAAAGATTCTTCTTATAATGCATTCCCTTTTAGTCTAAAACACAATCTCTTGCCCTGAAACTGTGTTTAAGCTGATTACAATGCATAGAAGCCCTGTTTCTTTGTGGTTAGAGGTGTACAAACAGAGTTGCAATTACTTTAAATTGTCATATAACAAACACCTTGTTTCTCCCCTGTATAAACTCTTTTCACTTGAAATATGTGTTTTCTTATGATATTGTAAGTTGTTCAGTTTGGTTAAAAACAATATTTCTTGCTATGAAACTATGTATAACCCAATTATAATGCATGGAAACGCTGCCTCCTTGTGGGTAGAGGTGTAAAAACAGAGTTGCAATTACTTTCAAGGGTCACATTAGAACCATGTTAAAACAACAAGTTATTCAGTTTGGTTAAAAACAAGATGTCTTGCTCTGAAACAGTGTTTAAGTTGAATATAAAGCTGTTTCATAGTGTGAAAAAGGTAAAGAACAGAGTTTCAAAGTAAAGTTCTTCTTATAATGCATTCCCTTTTACTCTAAAGCACAATCTCTTGCCCTGAAACAGTGTTTAAGGTTAATACAAAGCTGTTTCATAGTGTGAAAAAGGTAAAGAACAGAGTTTCAAAGTAAAGATTCTTTTTATAATGCATTCCCTTTTAGTCTAAAACACAATCTCTTGCCCTGAAACAGTGTTTAAGTTGAATATAAAGCTGTTTCATCGTGTTAAATAGGTAAAGAACAGTTTGAAAGTAAAGACTCTTCTTATAATGCATTCCCTTTTAGTCTAAAACACAATCTCTTGCCCTGAAACAGTGTTTAAGGTTAATACAAAGCTGTTTCAGAGTGTGAAAAAGGTAAAGAACAGAGTTTCAAAGTAAAGATTCTTCTTATAGTGCATTCCCTTTTAGTCTAAAACACAATCTCTTGCCCTGAAACAGTGTTTAAGGTGAATACAAAGCTGGTTCATAGTGTGAAAAAGGTAAAGAACAGAGTTTCAAAGTAAAGTTCTTCTTATAATGCATTCCCTTTTAGTCTAAAACACAATCTCTTGCCCTGAAACAGTGTTTAAGGTGAATACAAAGCTGTTTCATAGTGTGAAAAAGGTAAAGAACAGTTTCAAAGTAAAGATTCTTCTTATAATGCATTCCCTTTTAGTCTAAAACACAATCTCTTGCCCTGAAACACTGTTTAAGGTTAATACAAAGCTGTTTCATAGTGTGAAAAAGGTAAAGAACAGAGTTTCAAAGTAAAGATTCTTCTTATAATGCATTCCCTTTTAGTCTAAAACACAATCTCTTGCCCTGAAACTGTGTTTAAGCTGATTACAATGCATAGAAGCCCTGTTTCTTTGTGGTTAGAGGTGTACAAACAGAGTTGCAATTACTTTAAATTGTCATATAACAAACACCTTGTTTCTCCCCTGTATAAACTCTTTTCACTTGAAATATGTGTTTTCTTATGATATTGTAAGTTGTTCAGTTTGGTTAAAAACAATATTTCTTGCTATGAAACTATGTATAACCCAATTATAATGCGTGGAAACGCTGCCTCCTTGTGGGTAGAGGTGTAAAAACAGAGTTGCAATTACTTTCAAGGGTCACATTAGAACCATGTTAAAACAACAAGTTATTCAGTTTGGTTAAAAACAAGATGTCTTGCTCTGAAACAGTGTTTAAGTTGAATATAAAGCTGTTTCATAGTGTGAAAAAGGTAAAGAACAGAGTTTCAAAGTAAAGTTCTTCTTATAATGCATTCCCTTTTAGTCTAAAGCACAATCTCTTGCCCTGAAACAGTGTTTATGGTTAATACAAAGCTGTTTCAGAGTGTGAAAAAGGTAAAGAACAGAGTTTCAAAGTAAAGATTCTTCTTATAATGCATTCCCTTTTAGTCTAAAACACAATCTCTTGCCCTGAAACAGTGTTTAAGGTGAATACAAAGCTGTTTCATAGTGTGAAAAAGGTAAAGAACAGAGTTTCAAAGTAAAGATTCTTCTTATAGTGCATTCCCTTTTAGTCTAAAACACAATCTCTTGCCCTGAAACAGTGTTTAAGGTGAATACAAAGCTGGTTCATAGTGTGAAAAAGGTAAAGAACAGAGTTTCAAAGTAAAGTTCTTCTTATAATGCATTCCCTTTTAGTCTAAAACACAATCTCTTGCCCTGAAACAGTGTTTAAGGTGAATACAAAGCTGTTTCATAGTGTGAAAAAGGTAAAGAACAGAGTTTCAAAGTAAAGAATCTTCTTATAATGCATTCCCTTTTAGTCTAAAACACAATCTCTTGCCCTTAAACAGTGTTTAAGGTGAATACAAAGCTGTTTCATAGTGTGAAAAAGGTAAAGAACAGAGTTTCAAAGTAAAGATTCTTCTTATAGTGCATTCCCTTTTAGTCTAAAACACAATCTCTTGCCCTGAAACAGTGTTTAAGGTGAATACAAAGCTGTTTCATAGTGTGAAAAAGGTAAAGAACAGAGTTTAAAAGTAAAGATTCTTCTTATAATGCATTCCCTTTTAGTCTAAAACACAATCTCTTGCCCTGAAACTGTGTTTAAGCTGATTACAATGCATAGAAGCCCTGTTTCTTTGTGGTTAGAGGTGTACAAACAGAGTTGCAATTACTTTAAATTGTCATATAACAAACACCTTGTTTCTCCCCTGTATAAACTCTTTTCACTTGAAATATGTGTTTTCTTATGATATTGTAAGTTGTTCAGTTTGGTTAAAAACAATATTTCTTGCTATGAAACTATGTATAACCCAATTATAATGCATGGAAACGCTGCCTCCTTGTGGGTAGAGGTGTAAAAACAGAGTTGCAATTACTTTCAAGGGTCACATTAGAACCATGTTAAAACAACAAGTTATTCAGTTTGGTTAAAAACAAGATGTCTTGCTCTGAAACAGTGTTTAAGTTGAATATAAAGCTGTTTCATAGTGTGAAAAAGGTAAAGAACAGAGTTTCAAAGTAAAGTTCTTCTTATAATGCATTCCCTTTTACTCTAAAGCACAATCTCTTGCCCTGAAACAGTGTTTAAGGTTAATACAAAGCTGTTTCATAGTGTGAAAAAGGTGAAGAACAGAGTTTCAAAGTAAAGATTCTTTTTATAATGCATTCCCTTTTAGTCTAAAACACAATCTCTTGCCCTGAAACAGTGTTTAAGTTGAATATAAAGCTGTTTCATCGTGTTAAATAGGTAAAGAACAGTTTGAAAGTAAAGACTCTTCTTATAATGCATTCCCTTTTAGTCTAAAACACAATCTCTTGCCCTGAAACAGTGTTTAAGGTTAATACAAAGCTGTTTCAGAGTGTGAAAAAGGTAAAGAACAGAGTTTCAAAGTAAAGATTCTTCTTATAGTGCATTCCCTTTTAGTCTAAAACACAATCTCTTGCCCTGAAACAGTGTTTAAGGTGAATACAAAGCTGGTTCATAGTGTGAAAAAGGTAAAGAACAGAGTTTCAAAGTAAAGTTCTTCTTATAATGCATTCCCTTTTAGTCTAAAACACAATCTCTTGCCCTGAAACAGTGTTTAAGGTGAATACAAAGCTGTTTCATAGTGTGAAAAAGGTAAAGAACAGTTTCAAAGTAAAGATTCTTCTTATAATGCATTCCCTTTTAGTCTAAAACACAATCTCTTGCCCTGAAACACTGTTTAAGGTTAATACAAAGCTGTTTCATAGTGTGAAAAAGGTAAAGAACAGAGTTTCAAAGTAAAGATTCTTCTTATAATGCATTCCCTTTTAGTCTAAAACACAATCTCTTGCCCTGAAACTGTGTTTAAGCTGATTACAATGCATAGAAGCCCTGTTTCTTTGTGGTTAGAGGTGTACAAACAGAGTTGCAATTACTTTAAATTGTCATATAACAAACACCTTGTTTCTCCCCTGTATAAACTCTTTTCACTTGAAATATGTGTTTTCTTATGATATTGTAAGTTGTTCAGTTTGGTTAAAAACAATATTTCTTGCTATGAAACTATGTATAACCCAATTATAATGCGTGGAAACGCTGCCTCCTTGTGGGTAGAGGTGTAAAAACAGAGTTGCAATTACTTTCAAGGGTCACATTAGAACCATGTTAAAACAACAAGTTATTCAGTTTGGTTAAAAACAAGATGTCTTGCTCTGAAACAGTGTTTAAGTTGAATATAAAGCTGTTTCATAGTGTGAAAAAGGTAAAGAACAGAGTTTCAAAGTAAAGTTCTTCTTATAATGCATTCCCTTTTAGTCTAAAGCACAATCTCTTGCCCTGAAACAGTGTTTATGGTTAATACAAAGCTGTTTCAGAGTGTGAAAAAGGTAAAGAACAGAGTTTCAAAGTAAAGATTCTTCTTATAATGCATTCCCTTTTAGTCTAAAACACAATCTCTTGCCCTGAAACAGTGTTTAAGGTGAATACAAAGCTGTTTCATAGTGTGAAAAAGGTAAAGAACAGAGTTTCAAAGTAAAGATTCTTCTTATAGTGCATTCCCTTTTAGTCTAAAACACAATCTCTTGCCCTGAAACAGTGTTTAAGGTGAATACAAAGCTGGTTCATAGTGTGAAAAAGGTAAAGAACAGAGTTTCAAAGTAAAGTTCTTCTTATAATGCATTCCCTTTTAGTCTAAAACACAATCTCTTGCCCTGAAACAGTGTTTAAGGTGAATACAAAGCTGTTTCATAGTGTGAAAAAGGTAAAGAACAGAGTTTCAAAGTAAAGAATCTTCTTATAATGCATTCCCTTTTAGTCTAAAACACAATCTCTTGCCCTTAAACAGTGTTTAAGGTGAATACAAAGCTGTTTCATAGTGTGAAAAAGGTAAAGAACAGAGTTTCAAAGTAAAGATTCTTCTTATAGTGCATTCCCTTTTAGTCTAAAACACAATCTCTTGCCCTGAAACAGTGTTTAAGGTGAATACAAAGCTGTTTCATAGTGTGAAAAAGGTAAAGAACAGAGTTTCAAAGTAAAGTTCTTCTTATAATGCATTCCCTTTTAGTCTAAAACACAATCTCTTGCCCTGAAACAGTGTTTAAGGTGAATACAAAGCTGTTTCATAGTGTGAAAAAGGTAAAGAACAGTTTCAAAGTAAAGATTCTTCTTATAATGCATTCCCTTTTAGTCTAAAACACAATCTCTTGCCCTGAAACAGTGTTTAAGGTTAATACAAAGCTGTTTCATAGTGTGAAAAAGGTAAAGAACAGAGTTTAAAAGTAAAGATTCTTCTTATAATGCATTCCCTTTTAGTCTAAAACACAATCTCTTGCCCTGAAACTGTGTTTAAGCTGATTACAATGCATAGAAGCCCTGTTTCTTTGTGGTTAGAGGTGTACAAACAGAGTTGCAATTACTTTAAATTGTCATATAACAAACACCTTGTTTCTCCCCTGTATAAACTCTTTTCACTTGAAATATGTGTTTTCTTATGATATTGTAAGTTGTTCAGTTTGGTTAAAAACAATATTTCTTGCTATGAAACTATGTATAACCCAATTATAATGCATGGAAACGCTGCCTCCTTGTGGGTAGAGGTGTAAAAACAGAGTTGCAATTACTTTCAAGGGTCACATTAGAACCATGTTAAAACAACAAGTTATTCAGTTTGGTTAAAAACAAGATGTCTTGCTCTGAAACAGTGTTTAAGTTGAATATAAAGCTGTTTCATAGTGTGAAAAAGGTAAAGAACAGAGTTTCAAAGTAAAGTTCTTCTTATAATGCATTCCCTTTTACTCTAAAGCACAATCTCTTGCCCTGAAACAGTGTTTAAGGTTAATACAAAGCTGTTTCATAGTGTGAAAAAGGTAAAGAACAGAGTTTCAAAGTAAAGATTCTTTTTATAATGCATTCCCTTTTAGTCTAAAACACAATCTCTTGCCCTGAAACAGTGTTTAAGTTGAATATAAAGCTGTTTCATCGTGTTAAATAGGTAAAGAACAGTTTGAAAGTAAAGACTCTTCTTATAATGCATTCCCTTTTAGTCTAAAACACAATCTCTTGCCCTGAAACAGTGTTTAAGGTTAATACAAAGCTGTTTCAGAGTGTGAAAAAGGTAAAGAACAGAGTTTCAAAGTAAAGATTCTTCTTATAGTGCATTCCCTTTTAGTCTAAAACACAATCTCTTGCCCTGAAACAGTGTTTAAGGTGAATACAAAGCTGGTTCATAGTGTGAAAAAGGTAAAGAACAGAGTTTCAAAGTAAAGTTCTTCTTATAATGCATTCCCTTTTAGTCTAAAACACAATCTCTTGCCCTGAAACAGTGTTTAAGGTGAATACAAAGCTGTTTCATAGTGTGAAAAAGGTAAAGAACAGTTTCAAAGTAAAGATTCTTCTTATAATGCATTCCCTTTTAGTCTAAAACACAATCTCTTGCCCTGAAACACTGTTTAAGGTTAATACAAAGCTGTTTCATAGTGTGAAAAAGGTAAAGAACAGAGTTTCAAAGTAAAGATTCTTCTTATAATGCATTCCCTTTTAGTCTAAAACACAATCTCTTGCCCTGAAACTGTGTTTAAGCTGATTACAATGCATAGAAGCCCTGTTTCTTTGTGGTTAGAGGTGTACAAACAGAGTTGCAATTACTTTAAATTGTCATATAACAAACACCTTGTTTCTCCCCTGTATAAACTCTTTTCACTTGAAATATGTGTTTTCTTATGATATTGTAAGTTGTTCAGTTTGGTTAAAAACAATATTTCTTGCTATGAAACTATGTATAACCCAATTATAATGCGTGGAAACGCTGCCTCCTTGTGGGTAGAGGTGTAAAAACAGAGTTGCAATTACTTTCAAGGGTCACATTAGAACCATGTTAAAACAACAAGTTATTCAGTTTGGTTAAAAACAAGATGTCTTGCTCTGAAACAGTGTTTAAGTTGAATATAAAGCTGTTTCATAGTGTGAAAAAGGTAAAGAACAGAGTTTCAAAGTAAAGTTCTTCTTATAATGCATTCCCTTTTAGTCTAAAGCACAATCTCTTGCCCTGAAACAGTGTTTATGGTTAATACAAAGCTGTTTCAGAGTGTGAAAAAGGTAAAGAACAGAGTTTCAAAGTAAAGATTCTTCTTATAATGCATTCCCTTTTAGTCTAAAACACAATCTCTTGCCCTGAAACAGTGTTTAAGGTGAATACAAAGCTGTTTCATAGTGTGAAAAAGGTAAAGAACAGAGTTTCAAAGTAAAGATTCTTCTTATAGTGCATTCCCTTTTAGTCTAACACACAATCTCTTGCCCTGAAACAGTGTTTAAGGTGAATACAAAGCTGGTTCATAGTGTGAAAAAGGTAAAGAACAGAGTTTCAAAGTAAAGTTCTTCTTATAATGCATTCCCTTTTAGTCTAAAACACAATCTCTTGCCCTGAAACAGTGTTTAAGGTGAATACAAAGCTGTTTCATAGTGTGAAAAAGGTAAAGAACAGAGTTTCAAAGTAAAGAATCTTCTTATAATGCATTCCCTTTTAGTCTAAAACACAATCTCTTGCCCTTAAACAGTGTTTAAGGTGAATACAAAGCTGTTTCATAGTGTGAAAAAGGTAAAGAACAGAGTTTCAAAGTAAAGATTCTTCTTATAGTGCATTCCCTTTTAGTCTAAAACACAATCTCTTGCCCTGAAACAGTGTTTAAGGTGAATACAAAGCTGTTTCATAGTGTGAAAAAGGTAAAGAACAGAGTTTAAAAGTAAAGATTCTTCTTATAATGCATTCCCTTTTAGTCTAAAACACAATCTCTTGCCCTGAAACTGTGTTTAAGCTGATTACAATGCATAGAAGCCCTGTTTCTTTGTGGTTAGAGGTGTACAAACAGAGTTGCAATTACTTTAAATTGTCATATAACAAACACCTTGTTTCTCCCCTGTATAAACTCTTTTCACTTGAAATATGTGTTTTCTTATGATATTGTAAGTTGTTCAGTTTGGTTAAAAACAATATTTCTTGCTATGAAACTATGTATAACCCAATTATAATGCATGGAAACGCTGCCTCCTTGTGGGTAGAGGTGTAAAAACAGAGTTGCAATTACTTTCAAGGGTCACATTAGAACCATGTTAAAACAACAAGTTATTCAGTTTGGTTAAAAACAAGATGTCTTGCTCTGAAACAGTGTTTAAGTTGAATATAAAGCTGTTTCATAGTGTGAAAAAGGTAAAGAACAGAGTTTCAAAGTAAAGTTCTTCTTATAATGCATTCCCTTTTACTCTAAAGCACAATCTCTTGCCCTGAAACAGTGTTTAAGGTTAATACAAAGCTGTTTCATAGTGTGAAAAAGGTAAAGAACAGAGTTTCAAAGTAAAGATTCTTTTTATAATGCATTCCCTTTTAGTCTAAAACACAATCTCTTGCCCTGAAACAGTGTTTAAGTTGAATATAAAGCTGTTTCATCGTGTTAAATAGGTAAAGAACAGTTTGAAAGTAAAGACTCTTCTTATAATGCATTCCCTTTTAGTCTAAAACACAATCTCTTGCCCTGAAACAGTGTTTAAGGTTAATACAAAGCTGTTTCAGAGTGTGAAAAAGGTAAAGAACAGAGTTTCAAAGTAAAGATTCTTCTTATAGTGCATTCCCTTTTAGTCTAAAACACAATCTCTTGCCCTGAAACAGTGTTTAAGGTGAATACAAAGCTGGTTCATAGTGTGAAAAAGGTAAAGAACAGAGTTTCAAAGTAAAGTTCTTCTTATAATGCATTCCCTTTTAGTCTAAAACACAATCTCTTGCCCTGAAACAGTGTTTAAGGTGAATACAAAGCTGTTTCATAGTGTGAAAAAGGTAAAGAACAGTTTCAAAGTAAAGATTCTTCTTATAATGCATTCCCTTTTAGTCTAAAACACAATCTCTTGCCCTGAAACACTGTTTAAGGTTAATACAAAGCTGTTTCATAGTGTGAAAAAGGTAAAGAACAGAGTTTAAAAGTAAAGATTCTTCTTATAATGCATTCCCTTTTAGTCTAAAACACAATCTCTTGCCCTGAAACTGTGTTTAAGCTGATTACAATGCATAGAAGCCCTGTTTCTTTGTGGTTAGAGGTGTACAAACAGAGTTGCAATTACTTTAAATTGTCATATAACAAACACCTTGTTTCTCCCCTGTATAAACTCTTTTCACTTGAAATATGTGTTTTCTTATGATATTGTAAGTTGTTCAGTTTGGTTAAAAACAATATTTCTTGCTATGAAACTATGTATAACCCAATTATAATGCATGGAAACGCTGCCTCCTTGTGGGTAGAGGTGTAAAAACAGAGTTGCAATTACTTTCAAGGGTCACATTAGAACCATGTTAAAACAACAAGTTATTCAGTTTGGTTAAAAACAAGATGTCTTGCTCTGAAACAGTGTTTAAGTTGAATATAAAGCTGTTTCATAGTGTGAAAAAGGTAAAGAACAGAGTTTCAAAGTAAAGTTCTTCTTATAATGCATTCCCTTTTACTCTAAAGCACAATCTCTTGCCCTGAAACAGTGTTTAAGGTTAATACAAAGCTGTTTCATAGTGTGAAAAAGGTAAAGAACAGAGTTTCAAAGTAAAGATTCTTTTTATAATGCATTCCCTTTTAGTCTAAAACACAATCTCTTGCCCTGAAACAGTGTTTAAGTTGAATATAAAGCTGTTTCATCGTGTTAAATAGGTAAAGAACAGTTTGAAAGTAAAGACTCTTCTTATAATGCATTCCCTTTTAGTCTAAAACACAATCTCTTGCCCTGAAACAGTGTTTAAGGTTAATACAAAGCTGTTTCAGAGTGTGAAAAAGGTAAAGAACAGAGTTTCAAAGTAAAGATTCTTCTTATAGTGCATTCCCTTTTAGTCTAAAACACAATCTCTTGCCCTGAAACAGTGTTTAAGGTGAATACAAAGCTGGTTCATAGTGTGAAAAAGGTAAAGAACAGAGTTTCAAAGTAAAGTTCTTCTTATAATGCATTCCCTTTTAGTCTAAAACACAATCTCTTGCCCTGAAACAGTGTTTAAGGTGAATACAAAGCTGTTTCATAGTGTGAAAAAGGTAAAGAACAGTTTCAAAGTAAAGATTCTTCTTATAATGCATTCCCTTTTAGTCTAAAACACAATCTCTTGCCCTGAAACACTGTTTAAGGTTAATACAAAGCTGTTTCATAGTGTGAAAAAGGTAAAGAACAGAGTTTCAAAGTAAAGATTCTTCTTATAATGCATTCCCTTTTAGTCTAAAACACAATCTCTTGCCCTGAAACTGTGTTTAAGCTGATTACAATGCATAGAAGCCCTGTTTCTTTGTGGTTAGAGGTGTACAAACAGAGTTGCAATTACTTTAAATTGTCATATAACAAACACCTTGTTTCTCCCCTGTATAAACTCTTTTCACTTGAAATATGTGTTTTCTTATGATATTGTAAGTTGTTCAGTTTGGTTAAAAACAATATTTCTTGCTATGAAACTATGTATAACCCAATTATAATGCGTGGAAACGCTGCCTCCTTGTGGGTAGAGGTGTAAAAACAGAGTTGCAATTACTTTCAAGGGTCACATTAGAACCATGTTAAAACAACAAGTTATTCAGTTTGGTTAAAAACAAGATGTCTTGCTCTGAAACAGTGTTTAAGTTGAATATAAAGCTGTTTCATAGTGTGAAAAAGGTAAAGAACAGAGTTTCAAAGTAAAGTTCTTCTTATAATGCATTCCCTTTTAGTCTAAAGCACAATCTCTTGCCCTGAAACAGTGTTTATGGTTAATACAAAGCTGTTTCAGAGTGTGAAAAAGGTAAAGAACAGAGTTTCAAAGTAAAGATTCTTCTTATAATGCATTCCCTTTTAGTCTAAAACACAATCTCTTGCCCTGAAACAGTGTTTAAGGTGAATACAAAGCTGTTTCATAGTGTGAAAAAGGTAAAGAACAGAGTTTCAAAGTAAAGATTCTTCTTATAGTGCATTCCCTTTTAGTCTAACACACAATCTCTTGCCCTGAAACAGTGTTTAAGGTGAATACAAAGCTGGTTCATAGTGTGAAAAAGGTAAAGAACAGAGTTTCAAAGTAAAGTTCTTCTTATAATGCATTCCCTTTTAGTCTAAAACACAATCTCTTGCCCTGAAACAGTGTTTAAGGTGAATACAAAGCTGTTTCATAGTGTGAAAAAGGTAAAGAACAGAGTTTCAAAGTAAAGAATCTTCTTATAATGCATTCCCTTTTAGTCTAAAACACAATCTCTTGCCCTTAAACAGTGTTTAAGGTGAATACAAAGCTGTTTCATAGTGTGAAAAAGGTAAAGAACAGAGTTTCAAAGTAAAGATTCTTCTTATAGTGCATTCCCTTTTAGTCTAAAACACAATCTCTTGCCCTGAAACAGTGTTTAAGGTGAATACAAAGCTGTTTCATAGTGTGAAAAAGGTAAAGAACAGAGTTTAAAAGTAAAGATTCTTCTTATAATGCATTCCCTTTTAGTCTAAAACACAATCTCTTGCCCTGAAACTGTGTTTAAGCTGATTACAATGCATAGAAGCCCTGTTTCTTTGTGGTTAGAGGTGTACAAACAGAGTTGCAATTACTTTAAATTGTCATATAACAAACACCTTGTTTCTCCCCTGTATAAACTCTTTTCACTTGAAATATGTGTTTTCTTATGATATTGTAAGTTGTTCAGTTTGGTTAAAAACAATATTTCTTGCTATGAAACTATGTATAACCCAATTATAATGCATGGAAACGCTGCCTCCTTGTGGGTAGAGGTGTAAAAACAGAGTTGCAATTACTTTCAAGGGTCACATTAGAACCATGTTAAAACAACAAGTTATTCAGTTTGGTTAAAAACAAGATGTCTTGCTCTGAAACAGTGTTTAAGTTGAATATAAAGCTGTTTCATAGTGTGAAAAAGGTAAAGAACAGAGTTTCAAAGTAAAGTTCTTCTTATAATGCATTCCCTTTTACTCTAAAGCACAATCTCTTGCCCTGAAACAGTGTTTAAGGTTAATACAAAGCTGTTTCATAGTGTGAAAAAGGTAAAGAACAGAGTTTCAAAGTAAAGATTCTTTTTATAATGCATTCCCTTTTAGTCTAAAACACAATCTCTTGCCCTGAAACAGTGTTTAAGTTGAATATAAAGCTGTTTCATCGTGTTAAATAGGTAAAGAACAGTTTGAAAGTAAAGACTCTTCTTATAATGCATTCCCTTTTAGTCTAAAACACAATCTCTTGCCCTGAAACAGTGTTTAAGGTTAATACAAAGCTGTTTCAGAGTGTGAAAAAGGTAAAGAACAGAGTTTCAAAGTAAAGATTCTTCTTATAGTGCATTCCCTTTTAGTCTAAAACACAATCTCTTGCCCTGAAACAGTGTTTAAGGTGAATACAAAGCTGGTTCATAGTGTGAAAAAGGTAAAGAACAGAGTTTCAAAGTAAAGTTCTTCTTATAATGCATTCCCTTTTAGTCTAAAACACAATCTCTTGCCCTGAAACAGTGTTTAAGGTGAATACAAAGCTGTTTCATAGTGTGAAAAAGGTAAAGAACAGTTTCAAAGTAAAGATTCTTCTTATAATGCATTCCCTTTTAGTCTAAAACACAATCTCTTGCCCTGAAACACTGTTTAAGGTTAATACAAAGCTGTTTCATAGTGTGAAAAAGGTAAAGAACAGAGTTTAAAAGTAAAGATTCTTCTTATAATGCATTCCCTTTTAGTCTAAAACACAATCTCTTGCCCTGAAACTGTGTTTAAGCTGATTACAATGCATAGAAGCCCTGTTTCTTTGTGGTTAGAGGTGTACAAACAGAGTTGCAATTACTTTAAATTGTCATATAACAAACACCTTGTTTCTCCCCTGTATAAACTCTTTTCACTTGAAATATGTGTTTTCTTATGATATTGTAAGTTGTTCAGTTTGGTTAAAAACAATATTTCTTGCTATGAAACTATGTATAACCCAATTATAATGCATGGAAACGCTGCCTCCTTGTGGGTAGAGGTGTAAAAACAGAGTTGCAATTACTTTCAAGGGTCACATTAGAACCATGTTAAAACAACAAGTTATTCAGTTTGGTTAAAAACAAGATGTCTTGCTCTGAAACAGTGTTTAAGTTGAATATAAAGCTGTTTCATAGTGTGAAAAAGGTAAAGAACAGAGTTTCAAAGTAAAGTTCTTCTTATAATGCATTCCCTTTTACTCTAAAGCACAATCTCTTGCCCTGAAACAGTGTTTAAGGTTAATACAAAGCTGTTTCATAGTGTGAAAAAGGTAAAGAACAGAGTTTCAAAGTAAAGATTCTTTTTATAATGCATTCCCTTTTAGTCTAAAACACAATCTCTTGCCCTGAAACAGTGTTTAAGTTGAATATAAAGCTGTTTCATCGTGTTAAATAGGTAAAGAACAGTTTGAAAGTAAAGACTCTTCTTATAATGCATTCCCTTTTAGTCTAAAACACAATCTCTTGCCCTGAAACAGTGTTTAAGGTTAATACAAAGCTGTTTCAGAGTGTGAAAAAGGTAAAGAACAGAGTTTCAAAGTAAAGATTCTTCTTATAGTGCATTCCCTTTTAGTCTAAAACACAATCTCTTGCCCTGAAACAGTGTTTAAGGTGAATACAAAGCTGGTTCATAGTGTGAAAAAGGTAAAGAACAGAGTTTCAAAGTAAAGTTCTTCTTATAATGCATTCCCTTTTAGTCTAAAACACAATCTCTTGCCCTGAAACAGTGTTTAAGGTGAATACAAAGCTGTTTCATAGTGTGAAAAAGGTAAAGAACAGTTTCAAAGTAAAGATTCTTCTTATAATGCATTCCCTTTTAGTCTAAAACACAATCTCTTGCCCTGAAACACTGTTTAAGGTTAATACAAAGCTGTTTCATAGTGTGAAAAAGGTAAAGAACAGAGTTTCAAAGTAAAGATTCTTCTTATAATGCATTCCCTTTTAGTCTAAAACACAATCTCTTGCCCTGAAACTGTGTTTAAGCTGATTACAATGCATAGAAGCCCTGTTTCTTTGTGGTTAGAGGTGTACAAACAGAGTTGCAATTACTTTAAATTGTCATATAACAAACACCTTGTTTCTCCCCTGTATAAACTCTTTTCACTTGAAATATGTGTTTTCTTATGATATTGTAAGTTGTTCAGTTTGGTTAAAAACAATATTTCTTGCTATGAAACTATGTATAACCCAATTATAATGCGTGGAAACGCTGCCTCCTTGTGGGTAGAGGTGTAAAAACAGAGTTGCAATTACTTTCAAGGGTCACATTAGAACCATGTTAAAACAACAAGTTATTCAGTTTGGTTAAAAACAAGATGTCTTGCTCTGAAACAGTGTTTAAGTTGAATATAAAGCTGTTTCATAGTGTGAAAAAGGTAAAGAACAGAGTTTCAAAGTAACGTTCTTCTTATAATGCATTCCCTTTTAGTCTAAAGCACAATCTCTTGCCCTGAAACAGTGTTTATGGTTAATACAAAGCTGTTTCAGAGTGTGAAAAAGGTAAAGAACAGAGTTTCAAAGTAAAGATTCTTCTTATAATGCATTCCCTTTTAGTCTAAAACACAATCTCTTGCCCTGAAACAGTGTTTAAGGTGAATACAAAGCTGTTTCATAGTGTGAAAAAGGTAAAGAACAGAGTTTCAAAGTAAAGATTCTTCTTATAGTGCATTCCCTTTTAGTCTAAAACACAATCTCTTGCCCTGAAACAGTGTTTAAGGTGAATACAAAGCTGGTTCATAGTGTGAAAAAGGTAAAGAACAGAGTTTCAAAGTAAAGTTCTTCTTATAATGCATTCCCTTTTAGTCTAAAACACAATCTCTTGCCCTGAAACAGTGTTTAAGGTGAATACAAAGCTGTTTCATAGTGTGAAAAAGGTAAAGAACAGAGTTTCAAAGTAAAGAATCTTCTTATAATGCATTCCCTTTTAGTCTAAAACACAATCTCTTGCCCTTAAACAGTGTTTAAGGTGAATACAAAGCTGTTTCATAGTGTGAAAAAGGTAAAGAACAGAGTTTCAAAGTAAAGATTCTTCTTATAGTGCATTCCCTTTTAGTCTAAAACACAATCTCTTGCCCTGAAACAGTGTTTAAGGTGAATACAAAGCTGTTTCATAGTGTGAAAAAGGTAAAGAACAGAGTTTCAAAGTAAAGTTCTTCTTATAATGCATTCCCTTTTAGTCTAAAGCACAATCTCTTGCCCTGAAACAGTGTTTAAGGTTAATACAAAGCTGTTTCAGAGTGTGAAAAAGGTAAAGAACAGAGTTTCAAAGTAATGATTCTTCTTATAATGCATTCCCTTTTAGTCTAAAACACAATCTCTTGCCCTGAAACAGTGTTTAAGGTGAATACAAAGCTGTTTCATAGTGTGAAAAAGGTAAAGAACAGTTTCAAAGTAAAGATTCTTCTTATAATGCATTCCCTTTTAGTCTAAAACACAATCTCTTGCCCTGAAACAGTGTTTAAGGTTAATACAAAGCTGTTTCATAGTGTGAAAAAGGTAAAGAACAGAGTTTAAAAGTAAAGATTCTTCTTATAATGCATTCCCTTTTAGTCTAAAACACAATCTCTTGCCCTGAAACTGTGTTTAAGCTGATTACAATGCATAGAAGCCCTGTTTCTTTGTGGTTAGAGGTGTACAAACAGAGTTGCAATTACTTTAAATTGTCATATAACAAACACCTTGTTTCTCCCCTGTATAAACTCTTTTCACTTGAAATATGTGTTTTCTTATGATATTGTAAGTTGTTCAGTTTGGTTAAAAACAATATTTCTTGCTATGAAACTATGTATAACCCAATTATAATGCGTGGAAACGCTGCCTCCTTGTGGGTAGAGGTGTAAAAACAGAGTTGCAATTACTTTCAAGGGTCACATTAGAACCATGTTAAAACAACAAGTTATTCAGTTTGGTTAAAAACAAGATGTCTTGCTCTGAAACAGTGTTTAAGTTGAATATAAAGCTGTTTCATAGTGTGAAAAAGGTAAAGAACAGAGTTTCAAAGTAAAGATTCTTCTTATAGTGCATTCCCTTTTAGTCTAAAACACAATCTCTTGCCCTGAAACAGTGTTTAAGGTGAATACAAAGCTGTTTCAGAGTGTGAAAAAGGTAAAGAACAGAGTTTCAAAGTAATGATTCTTCTTATAATGCATTCCCTTTTAGTCTAAAACACAATCTCTTGCCCTGAAACAGTGTTTAAGTTGACTATAAAGCTGTTTCATAGTGTTAAAAAGGTAAAGAACAGAGTTTCAAAGTAAAGATTCTTCTTATAATGCATTCCCTTTTAGTCTAAAACACAATCTCTTGCCCTGAAACAGTGTTTAAGGTGAATACAAAGCTGTTTCATAGTGTGAAAAAGGTAAAGAACAGAGTTTCAAAGTAAAGATTCTTCTTATAGTGCATTCCCTTTTAGTCTAAAACACAATCTCTTGCCCTGAAACGGTGTTTAAGGTGAATACAAAGCTGTTTCATAGTGTGAAAAAGGTAAAGAACAGAGTTTCAAAGTAAAGTTCTTCTTATAATGCATTCCCTTTTAGTCTAAAGCACAATCTCTTGCCCTGAAACAGTGTTTAAGGTTAATACAAAGCTGTTTCAGAGTGTGAAAAAGGTAAAGAACAGAGTTTCAAAGTAAAGATTCTTCTTATAATGCATTCCCTTTTAGTCTAAAACACAATCTCTTGCCCTGAAACAGTGTTTAAGGTGAATACAAAGCTGTTTCATAGTGTGAAAAAGGTAAAGAACAGTTTCAAAGTAAAGATTCTTCTTATAATGCATTCCCTTTTAGTCTAAAACACAATCTCTTGCCCTGAAACAGTGTTTAAGGTTAATACAAAGCTGATTCATAGTGTGAAAAAGGTAAAGAACAGAGTTTCAAAGTAAAGATTCTTCTTATAATGCATTCCCTTTTAGTCTAAAACACAATCTCTTGCCCTGAAACTGTGTTTAAGCTGATTACAATGCATAGAAGTCCTGTTTCTTTGTGGTTAGAGGTGTACAAACAGAGTTGCAATTACTTTAAATTGTCATATAACAAACACCTTGTTTCTCCCCTGTATAAACTCTTTTCACTTGAAATATGTGTTTTCTTATGATATTGTAAGTTGTTCAGTTTGGTTAAAAACAATATTTCTTGCTATGAAACTATGTATAACCCAATTATAATGCGTGGAAACGCTGCCTCCTTGTGGGTAGAGGTGTAAAAACAGAGTTGCAATTACTTTCAAGGGTCACATTAGAACCATGTTAAAACAACAAGTTATTCAGTTTGGTTAAAAACAAGATGTCTTGCTCTGAAACAGTGTTTAAGTTGAATATAAAGCTGTTTCATAGTGTGAAAAAGGTAAAGAACAGAGTTTCAAAGTAAAGTTCTTCTTATAATGCATTCCCTTTTACTCTAAAGCACAATCTCTTGCCCTGAAACAGTGTTTAAGGTTAATACAAAGCTGTTTCATAGTGTGAAAAAGGTAAAGAACAGAGTTTCAAAGTAAAGATTCTTTTTATAATGCATTCCCTTTTAGTCTAAAACACAATCTCTTGCCCTGAAACAGTGTTTAAGTTGAATATAAAGCTGTTTCATCGTGTTAAATAGGTAAAGAACAGTTTGAAAGTAAAGACTCTTCTTATAATGCATTCCCTTTTAGTCTAAAACACAATCTCTTGCCCTGAAACAGTGTTTAAGGTGAATACAAAGCTGTTTCATAGTGTGAAAAAGGTAAAGAACAGAGTTTCAAAGTAAAGTTCTTCTTATAATGCATTCCCTTTTAGTCTAAAGCACAATCTCTTGCCCTGAAACAGTGTTTAAGGTTAATACAAAGCTGTTTCAGAGTGTGAAAAAGGTAAAGAACAGAGTTTCAAAGTAAAGATTCTTCTTATAATGCATTCCCTTTTAGTCTAAAACACAATCTCTTGCCCTGAAACAGTGTTTAAGGTGAATACAAAGCTGTTTCATAGTGTGAAAAAGGTAAAGAACAGTTTCAAAGTAAAGATTCTTCTTATAATGCATTCCCTTTTAGTCTAAAACACAATCTCTTGCCCTGAAACAGTGTTTAAGGTTAATACAAAGCTGTTTCATAGTGTGAAAAAGGTAAAGAACAGAGTTTCAAAGTAAAGATTCTTCTTATAATGCATTCCCTTTTAGTCTAAAACACAATCTCTTGCCCTGAAACTCTGTTTAAGCTGATTACAATGCATAGAAGCCCTGTTTCTTTGTGGTTAGAGGTGTACAAACAGAGTTGCAATTACTTTAAATTGTCATATAACAAACACCTTGTTTCTCCCCTGTATAAACTCTTTTCACTTGAAATATGTGTTTTCTTATGATATTGTAAGTTGTTCAGTTTGGTTAAAAACAATATTTCTTGCTATGAAACTATGTATAACCCAATTATAATGCGTGGAAACGCTGCCTCCTTGTGGGTAGAGGTGTAAAAACAGAGTTGCAATTACTTTCAAGGGTCACATTAGAACCATGTTAAAACAACAAGTTATTCAGTTTGGTTAAAAACAAGATGTCTTGCTCTGAAACAGTGTTTAAGTTGAATATAAAGCTGTTTCATAGTGTGAAAAAGGTAAAGAACAGAGTTTCAAAGTAAAGTTCTTCTTATAATGCATTCCCTTTTAGTCTAAAGCACAATCTCTTGCCCTGAAACAGTGTTTAAGGTGAATACAAAGCTGTTTCATAGTGTGAAAAAGGTAAAGAACAGAGTTTCAAAGTAAAGATTCTTCTTATAATGCATTCCCTTTTAGTCTAAAACACAATCTCTTGCCCTGAAACAGTGTTTATGGTTAATACAAAGCTGTTTCAGAGTGTGAAAAAGGTAAAGAACAGAGTTTCAAAGTAAAGATTCTTCTTATAATGCATTCCCTTTTAGTCTAAAACACAATCTCTTGCCCTGAAACAGTGTTTAAGGTGAATACAAAGCTGTTTCATAGTGTGAAAAAGGTAAAGAACAGAGTTTCAAAGTAAAGATTCTTCTTATAGTGCATTCCCTTTTAGTCTAAAACACAATCTCTTGCCCTGAAACAGTGTTTAAGGTGAATACAAAGCTGGTTCATAGTGTGAAAAAGGTAAAGAACAGAGTTTCAAAGTAAAGTTCTTCTTATAATGCATTCCCTTTTAGTCTAAAACACAATCTCTTGCCCTGAAACAGTGTTTAAGGTGAATACAAAGCTGTTTCATAGTGTGAAAAAGGTAAAGAACAGAGTTTCAAAGTAAAGAATCTTCTTATAATGCATTCCCTTTTAGTCTAAAACACAATCTCTTGCCCTTAAACAGTGTTTAAGGTGAATACAAAGCTGTTTCATAGTGTGAAAAAGGTAAAGAACAGAGTTTCAAAGTAAAGATTCTTCTTATAGTGCATTCCCTTTTAGTCTAAAACACAATCTCTTGCCCTGAAACAGTCTTTAAGGTGAATACAAAGCTGTTTCATAGTGTGAAAAAGGTAAAGAACAGAGTTTCAAAGTAAAGTTCTTCTTATAATGCATTCCCTTTTAGTCTAAAGCACAATCTCTTGCCCTGAAACAGTGTTTAAGGTTAATACAAAGCTGTTTCAGAGTGTGAAAAAGGTAAAGAACAGAGTTTCAAAGTAATGATTCTTCTTATAATGCATTCCCTTTTAGTCTAAAACACAATCTCTTGCCCTGAAACAGTGTTTAAGGTGAATACAAAGCTGTTTCATAGTGTGAAAAAGGTAAAGAACAGTTTCAAAGTAAAGATTCTTCTTATAATGCATTCCCTTTTAGTCTAAAACACAATCTCTTGCCCTGAAACACTGTTTAAGGTTAATACAAAGCTGTTTCATAGTGTGAAAAAGGTAAAGAACAGAGTTTAAAAGTAAAGATTCTTCTTATAATGCATTCCCTTTTAGTCTAAAACACAATCTCTTGCCCTGAAACTGTGTTTAAGCTGATTACAATGCATAGAAGCCCTGTTTCTTTGTGGTTAGAGGTGTACAAACAGAGTTGCAATTACTTTAAATTGTCATATAACAAACACCTTGTTTCTCCCCTGTATAAACTCTTTTCACTTGAAATATGTGTTTTCTTATGATATTGTAAGTTGTTCAGTTTGGTTAAAAACAATATTTCTTGCTATGAAACTATGTATAACCCAATTATAATGCGTGGAAACGCTGCCTCCTTGTGGGTAGAGGTGTAAAAACAGAGTTGCAATTACTTTCAAGGGTCACATTAGAACCATGTTAAAACAACAAGTTATTCAGTTTGGTTAAAAACAAGATGTCTTGCTCTGAAACAGTGTTTAAGTTGAATATAAAGCTGGTTCATAGTGTGAAAAAGGTAAAGAACAGAGTTTCAAAGTAAAGATTCTTTTTATAATGCATTCCCTTTTAGTCTAAAACACAATCTCTTGCCCTGAAACAGTGTTTAAGTTGAATATAAAGCTGTTTCATCGTGTTAAATAGGTAAAGAACAGTTTGAAAGTAAAGACTCTTCTTATAATGCATTCCCTTTTAGTCTAAAACACAATCTCTTGCCCTGAAACAGTGTTTAAGGTGAATACAAAACTGTTTCATAGTGTGAAAAAGGTAAAGAACAGAGTTTCAAAGTAAAGATTCTTCTTATAATGCATTCCCTTTTAGTCTAAAACACAATCTCTTGCCCTGAAACAGTGTTTAAGGTGAATACAAAGCTGTTTCATAGTGTGAAAAAGGTAAAGAACAGAGTTTCAAAGTAAAGTTCTTCTTATAATGCATTCCCTTTTAGTCTAAAGCACAATCTCTTGCCCTTAAACAGTGTTTAAGGTTAATACAAAGCTGTTTCAGAGTGTGAAAAAGGTAAAGAACAGAGTTTCAAAGTAATGATTCTTCTTATAATGCATTCCCTTTTAGTCTAAAACACAATCTCTTGCCCTGAAACAGTGTTTAAGTTGACTATAAAGCTGTTTCATAGTGTTAAAAAGGTAAAGAACAGAGTTTCAAAGTAAAGATTCTTCTTATAATGCATTCCCTTTTAGTCTAAAACACAATCTCTTGCCCTTAAACAGTGTTTAAGGTGAATACAAAGCTGTTTCATAGTGTGAAAAAGGTAAAGAACAGAGTTTCAAAGTTCTTCTTATAATGCATTCCCTTTTAGTCTAAAGCACAATCTCTTGCCCTGAAACAGTGTTTAAGGTTAATACAAAGCTGTTTCAGAGTGTGAAAAAGGTAAAGAACAGAGTTTCAAAGTAAAGATTCTTCTTATAATGCATTCCCTTTTAGTCTAAAACACAATCTCTTGCCCTGAAACAGTGTTTATGGTTAATACAAAGCTGTTTCAGAGTGTGAAAAAGGTAAAGAACAGAGTTTCAAAGTAAAGATTCTTCTTATAATGCATTCCCTTTTAGTCTAAAACACAATCTCTTGCCCTGAAACAGTGTTTAAGGTGAATACAAAGCTGTTTCATAGTGTGAAAAAGGTAAAGAACAGAGTTTCAAAGTAAAGATTCTTCTTATAGTGCATTCCCTTTTAGTCTAAAACACAATCTCTTGCCCTGAAACAGTGTTTAAGGTGAATACAAAGCTGGTTCATAGTGTGAAAAAGGTAAAGAACAGAGTTTCAAAGTAAAGTTCTTCTTATAATGCATTCCCTTTTAGTCTAAAACACAATCTCTTGCCCTGAAACAGTGTTTAAGGTGAATACAAAGCTGTTTCATAGTGTGAAAAAGGTAAAGAACAGAGTTTCAAAGTAAAGAATCTTCTTATAATGCATTCCCTTTTAGTCTAAAACACAATCTCTTGCCCTTAAACAGTGTTTAAGGTGAATACAAAGCTGTTTCATAGTGTGAAAAAGGTAAAGAACAGAGTTTCAAAGTAAAGATTCTTCTTATAGTGCATTCCCTTTTAGTCTAAAACACAATCTCTTGCCCTGAAACAGTCTTTAAGGTGAATACAAAGCTGTTTCATAGTGTGAAAAAGGTAAAGAACAGAGTTTCAAAGTAAAGTTCTTCTTATAATGCATTCCCTTTTAGTCTAAAGCACAATCTCTTGCCCTGAAACAGTGTTTAAGGTTAATACAAAGCTGTTTCAGAGTGTGAAAAAGGTAAAGAACAGAGTTTCAAAGTAATGATTCTTCTTATAATGCATTCCCTTTTAGTCTAAAACACAATCTCTTGCCCTGAAACAGTGTTTAAGGTGAATACAAAGCTGTTTCATAGTGTGAAAAAGGTAAAGAACAGTTTCAAAGTAAAGATTCTTCTTATAATGCATTCCCTTTTAGTCTAAAACACAATCTCTTGCCCTGAAACAGTGTTTAAGGTTAATACAAAGCTGTTTCATAGTGTGAAAAAGGTAAAGAACAGAGTTTAAAAGTAAAGATTCTTCTTATAATGCATTCCCTTTTAGTCTAAAACACAATCTCTTGCCCTGAAACTGTGTTTAAGCTGATTACAATGCATAGAAGCCCTGTTTCTTTGTGGTTAGAGGTGTACAAACAGAGTTGCAATTACTTTAAATTGTCATATAACAAACACCTTGTTTCTCCCCTGTATAAACTCTTTTCACTTGAAATATGTGTTTTCTTATGATATTGTAAGTTGTTCAGTTTGGTTAAAAACAATATTTCTTGCTATGAAACTATGTATAACCCAATTATAATGCGTGGAAACGCTGCCTCCTTGTGGGTAGAGGTGTAAAAACAGAGTTGCAATTACTTTCAAGGGTCACATTAGAACCATGTTAAAACAACAAGTTATTCAGTTTGGTTAAAAACAAGATGTCTTGCTCTGAAACAGTGTTTAAGTTGAATATAAAGCTGGTTCATAGTGTGAAAAAGGTAAAGAACAGAGTTTCAAAGTAAAGATTCTTTTTATAATGCATTCCCTTTTAGTCTAAAACACAATCTCTTGCCCTGAAACAGTGTTTAAGTTGAATATAAAGCTGTTTCATCGTGTTAAATAGGTAAAGAACAGTTTGAAAGTAAAGACTCTTCTTATAATGCATTCCCTTTTAGTCTAAAACACAATCTCTTGCCCTGAAACAGTGTTTAAGGTGAATACAAAACTGTTTCATAGTGTGAAAAAGGTAAAGAACAGAGTTTCAAAGTAAAGATTCTTCTTATAATGCATTCCCTTTTAGTCTAAAACACAATCTCTTGCCCTGAAACAGTGTTTAAGGTGAATACAAAGCTGTTTCATAGTGTGAAAAAGGTAAAGAACAGAGTTTCAAAGTAAAGTTCTTCTTATAATGCATTCCCTTTTAGTCTAAAGCACAATCTCTTGCCCTTAAACAGTGTTTAAGGTTAATACAAAGCTGTTTCAGAGTGTGAAAAAGGTAAAAACAGAGTTTCAAAGTAATGATTCTTCTTATAATGCATTCCCTTTTAGTCTAAAACACAATCTCTTGCCCTGAAACAGTGTTTAAGTTGACTATAAAGCTGTTTCATAGTGTTAAAAAGGTAAAGAACAGAGTTTCAAAGTAAAGATTCTTCTTATAATGCATTCCCTTTTAGTCTAAAACACAATCTCTTGCCCTTAAACAGTGTTTAAGGTGAATACAAAGCTGTTTCATAGTGTGAAAAAGGTAAAGAACAGAGTTTCAAAGTTCTTCTTATAATGCATTCCCTTTTAGTCTAAAGCACAATCTCTTGCCCTGAAACAGTGTTTAAGGTTAATACAAAGCTGTTTCAGAGTGTGAAAAAGGTAAAGAACAGAGTTTCAAAGTAATGATTCTTCTTATAATGCATTCCCTTTTAGTCTAAAACACAATCTCTTGCCCTGAAACAGTGTTTAAGGTGAATACAAAGCTGTTTCATAGTGTGAAAAAGGTAAAGAACAGTTTCAAAGTAAAGATTCTTCTTATAATGCATTCCCTTTTAGTCTAAAACACAATCTCTTGCCCTGAAACAGTGTTTAAGGTTAATACAAAGCTGTTTCATAGTGTGAAAAAGGTAAAGAACAGAGTTTAAAAGTAAAGATTCTTCTTATAATGCATTCCCTTTTAGTCTAAAACACAATCTCTTGCCCTGAAACTGTGTTTAAGCTGATTACAATGCATAGAAGCCCAGTTTCTTTGTGGTTAGAGGTGTACAAACAGAGTTGCAATTACTTTAAATTGTCATATAACAAACACCTTGTTTCTCCCCTGTATAAACTCTTTTCACTTGAAATATGTGTTTTCTTATGATATTGTAAGTTGTTCAGTTTGGTTAAAAACAATATTTCTTGCTATGAAACTATGTATAACCCAATTATAATGCGTGGAAACGCTGCCTCCTTGTGGGTAGAGGTGTAAAAACAGAGTTGCAATTACTTTCAAGGGTCACATTAGAACCATGTTAAAACAACAAGTTATTCAGTTTGGTTAAAAACAAGATGTCTTGCTCTGAAACAGTGTTTAAGTTGAATATAAAGCTGTTTCATAGTGTGAAAAAGGTAAAGAACAGAGTTTCAAAGTAAAGTTCTTCTTATAATGCATTCCCTTTTACTCTAAAGCACAATCTCTTGCCCTGAAACAGTGTTTAAGGTTAATACAAAGCTGTTTCATAGTGTGAAAAAGGTAAAGAACAGAGTTTCAAAGTAAAGATTCTTTTTATAATGCATTCCCTTTTAGTGTAAAACACAATCTCTTGCCCTGAAACAGTGTTTAAGTTGAATATAAAGCTGTTTCATCGTGTTAAATAGGTAAAGAACAGTTTGAAAGTAAAGACTCTTCTTATAATGCATTCCCTTTTAGTCTAAAACACAATCTCTTGCCCTGAAACAGTGTTTAAGGTGAATACAAAGCTGTTTCATAGTGTGAAAAAGGTAAAGAACAGAGTTTCAAAGTAAAGTTCTTCTTATAATGCATTCCCTTTTAGTCTAAAGCACAATCTCTTGCCCTGAAACAGTGTTTAAGGTTAATACAAAGCTGTTTCAGAGTGTGAAAAAGGTAAAGAACAGAGTTTCAAAGTAAAGATTCTTCTTATAATGCATTCCCTTTTAGTCTAAAACACAATCTCTTGCCCTGAAACAGTGTTTAAGGTGAATACAAAGCTGTTTCATAGTGTGAAAAAGGTAAAGAACAGTTTCAAAGTAAAGATTCTTCTTATAATGCATTCCCTTTTAGTCTAAAACACAATCTCTTGCCCTGAAACAGTGTTTAAGGTTAATACAAAGCTGTTTCATAGTGTGAAAAAGGTAAAGAACAGAGTTTCAAAGTAAAGATTCTTCTTATAATGCATTCCCTTTTAGTCTAAAACACAATCTCTTGCCCTGAAACTGTGTTTAAGCTGATTACAATGCATAGAAGCCCTGTTTCTTTGTGGTTAGAGGTGTACAAACAGAGTTGCAATTACTTTAAATTGTCATATAACAAACACCTTGTTTCTCCCCTGTATAAACTCTTTTCACTTGAAATATGTGTTTTCTTATGATATTGTAAGTTGTTCAGTTTGGTTAAAAACAATATTTCTTGCTATGAAACTGTATAACCCAATTATAATGCGTGGAAACGCTGCCTCCTTGTGGGTAGAGGTGTAAAAACAGAGTTGCAATTACTTTCAAGGGTCACATTAGAACCATGTTAAAACAACAAGTTATTCAGTTTGGTTAAAAACAAGATGTCTTGCTCTGAAACAGTGTTTAAGTTGAATATAAAGCTGTTTCATAGTGTGAAAAAGGTAAAGAACAGAGTTTCAAAGTAAAGTTCTTCTTATAATGCATTCCCTTTTACTCTAAAGCACAATCTCTTGCCCTGAAACAGTGTTTAAGGTTAATACAAAGCTGTTTCATAGTGTGAAAAAGGTAAAGAACAGAGTTTCAAAGTAAAGATTCTTTTTATAATGCATTCCCTTTTAGTGTAAAACACAATCTCTTGCCCTGAAACAGTGTTTAAGTTGAATATAAAGCTGTTTCATAGTGTGAAAAAGGTAAAGAACAGTTTCAAAGTAAAGATTCTTCTTATAATGCATTCCCTTTTAGTCTAAAACACAATCTCTTGCCCTGAAACAGTGTTTAATGTGAATACAAAGCTGTTTCATAGTGTGAAAAAGGTAAAGAACAGAGTTTCTAAGTAAAGTTCTTCTTATAATGCATTCCCTTTTAGTCTAAAGCACAATCTCTTGCCCTGAAACAGTGTTTAAGGTTAATACAAAGCTGTTTCAGAGTGTGAAAAAGGTAAAGAACAGAGTTTCAAAGTAAAGATTCTTCTTATAATGCATTCCCTTTTAGTCTAAAACACAATCTCTTGCCCTGAAACAGTGTTTAATGTGAATACAAAGCTGTTTCATAGTGTGAAAAAGGTAAAGAACAGTTTCAAAGTAAAGATTCTTCTTATAATGCATTCCCTTTTAGTCTAAAACACAATCTCTTGCCCTGAAACAGTGTTTAAGGTTAATACAAAGCTGTTTCATAGTGTGAAAAAGGTAAAGAACAGAGTTTCAAAGTAAAGATTCTTCTTATAATGCATTCCCTTTTAGTCTAAAACACAATCTCTTGCCCTGAAACTGTGTTTAAGCTGATTACAATGCATAGAAGCCCTGTTTCTTTGTGGTTAGAGGTGTACAAACAGAGTTGCAATTACTTTAAATTGTCATATAACAAACACCTTGTTTCTCCCCTGTATAAACTCTTTTCACTTGAAATATGTGTTTTCTTATGATATTGTAAGTTGTTCAGTTTGGTTAAAAACAATATTTCTTGCTATGAAACTATGTATAACCCAATTATAATGCGTGGAAACGCTGCCTCCTTGTGGGTAGAGGTGTAAAAACAGAGTTGCAATTACTTTCAAGGGTCACATTAGAACCATGTTAAAACAACAAGTTATTCAGTTTGGTTAAAAACAAGATGTCTTGCTCTGAAACAGTGTTTAAGTTGAATATAAAGCTGTTTCATAGTGTGAAAAAGGTAAAGAACAGAGTTTCAAAGTAAAGTTCTTCTTATAATGCATTCCCTTTTAGTCTAAAGCACAATCTCTTGCCCTGAAACAGTGTTTAAGGTTAATACAAAGCTGTTTCAGAGTGTGAAAAAGGTAAAGAACAGAGTTTCAAAGTAAAGATTCTTCTTATAATGCATTCCCTTTTAGTCTAAAACACAATCTCTTGCCCTGAAACAGTGTTTAAGGTGAATACAAAGCTGTTTCATAGTGTGAAAAAGGTAAAGAACAGAGTTTCAAAGTAAAGTTCTTCTTATAATGCATTCCCTTTTAGTCTAAAACACAATCTCTTGCCCTGAAACAGTGTTTAAGTTGACTATAAAGCTGTTTCATAGTGTGAAAAAGGTAAAGAACAGAGTTTCAAAGTAAAGTTCTTCTTATAATGCATTCCCTTTTAGTCTAAAGCACAATCTCTTGCCCTGAAACAGTGTTTAAGGTGAATACAAAGCTGTTTCATAGTGTGAAAAAGGTAAAGAACAGAGTTTCAAAGTAAAGATTCTTCTTATAATGCATTCCCTTTTAGTCTAAAACACAATCTCTTGCCCTGAAACAGTGTTTAAGGTGAATACAAAGCTGTTTCATAGTGTGAAAAAGGTAAAGAACAGAGTTTCAAAGTAAAGTTCTTCTTATAATGCATTCCCTTTTAGTCTAAAACACAATCTCTTGCCCTGAAACAGTGTTTAAGTTGACTATAAAGCTGTTTCATAGTGTTAAAAAGGTAAAGAACAGAGTTTCAAAGTAAAGATTCTTCTTATAATGCATTCCCTTTTAGTCTAAAACACAATCTCTTGCCCTGAAACAGTGTTTAAGGTTAATACAAAGCTGTTTCAGAGTGTGAAAAAGGTAAAGAACAGAGTTTCAAAGTAAAGATTCTTCTTATAATGCATTCCCTTTTAGTCTAAAACACAATCTCTTGCCCTGAAACAGTGTTTAAGGTGAATACAAAGCTGTTTCATAGTGTGAAAAAGGTAAAGAACAGTTTCAAAGTAAAGATTCTTCTTATAATGCATTCCCTTTTAGTCTAAAACACAATCTCTTGCCCTGAAACAGTGTTTAAGGTGAATACAAAGCTGTTTCATAGTGTGAAAAAGGTAAAGAACAGAGTTTCAAAGTAAAGATTCTTCTTATAGTGCATTCCCTTTTAGTCTAAAACACAATCTCTTGCCCTGAAACAGTGTTTAAGGTGAATACAAAGCTGGTTCATAGTGTGAAAAAGGTAAAGAACAGAGTTTCAAAGTAAAGTTCTTCTTATAATGCATTCCCTTTTAGTCTAAAACACAATCTCTTGCCCTGAAACAGTGTTTAAGGTGAATACAAAGCTGTTTCATAGTGTGAAAAAGGTAAAGAACAGTTTCAAAGTAAAGATTCTTCTTATAATGCATTCCCTTTTAGTCTAAAACACAATCTCTTGCCCTGAAACAGTGTTTAAGGTTAATACAAAGCTGTTTCATAGTGTGAAAAAGGTAAAGAACAGAGTTTCAAAGTAAAGATTCTTCTTATAATGCATTCCCTTTTAGTCTAAAACACAATCTCTTGCCCTGAAACTGTGTTTAAGCTGATTACAATGCATAGAAGCCCTGTTTCTTTGTGGTTAGAGGTGTACAAACAGAGTTGCAATTACTTTAAATTGTCATATAACAAACACCTTGTTTCTCCCCTGTATAAACTCTTTTCACTTGAAATATGTGTTTTCTTATGATATTGTAAGTTGTTCAGTTTGGTTAAAAACAATATTTCTTGCTATGAAACTATGTATAACCCAATTATAATGCGTGGAAACGCTGCCTCCTTGTGGGTAGAGGTGTAAAAACAGAGTTGCAATTACTTTCAAGGGTCACATTAGAACCATGTTAAAACAACAAGTTATTCAGTTTGGTTAAAAACAAGATGTCTTGCTCTGAAACAGTGTTTAAGTTGAATATAAAGCTGTTTCATAGTGTGAAAAAGGTAAAGAACAGAGTTTCAAAGTAAAGTTCTTCTTATAATGCATTCCCTTTTAGTCTAAAGCACAATCTCTTGCCCTGAAACAGTGTTTAAGGTGAATACAAAGCTGTTTCATAGTGTGAAAAAGGTAAAGAACAGAGTTTCAAAGTAAAGATTCTTCTTATAATGCATTCCCTTTTAGTCTAAAACACAATCTCTTGCCCTGAAACAGTGTTTATGGTTAATACAAAGCTGTTTCAGAGTGTGAAAAAGGTAAAGAACAGAGTTTCAAAGTAAAGATTCTTCTTATAATGCATTCCCTGTTAGTCTAAAACACAATCTCTTGCCCTGAAACAGTGTTTAAGTTGACTATAAAGCTGTTTCATAGTGTTAAAAAGGTAAAGAACAGAGTTTCAAAGTAAAGATTCTTCTTATAATGCATTCCCTTTTAGTCTAAAACACAATCTCTTGCCCTGAAACAGTGTTTAAGGTTAATACAAAGCTGTTTCAGAGTGTGAAAAAGGTAAAGAACAGAGTTTCAAAGTAAAGATTCTTCTTATAATGCATTCCCTTTTAGTCTAAAACACAATCTCTTGCCCTGAAACAGTGTTTAAGGTGAATACAAAGCTGTTTCATAGTGTGAAAAAGGTAAAGAACAGTTTCAAAGTAAAGATTCTTCTTATAATGCATTCCCTTTTAGTCTAAAACACAATCTCTTGCCCTGAAACAGTGTTTAAGGTGAATACAAAGCTGTTTCATAGTGTGAAAAAGGTAAAGAACAGAGTTTCAAAGTAAAGATTCTTCTTATAGTGCATTCCCTTTTAGTCTAAAACACAATCTCTTGCCCTGAAACAGTGTTTAAGGTGAATACAAAGCTGGTTCATAGTGTGAAAAAGGTAAAGAACAGAGTTTCAAAGTAAAGTTCTTCTTATAATGCATTCCCTTTTAGTCTAAAACACAATCTCTTGCCCTGAAACAGTGTTTAAGGTGAATACAAAGCTGTTTCATAGTGTGAAAAAGGTAAAGAACAGTTTCAAAGTAAAGATTCTTCTTATAATGCATTCCCTTTTAGTCTAAAACACAATCTCTTGTCCTGAAACAGTGTTTAAGGTTAATACAAAGCTGTTTCATAGTGTGAAAAAGGTAAAGAACAGAGTTTCAAAGTAAAGATTCTTCTTATAATGCATTCCCTTTTAGTCTAAAACACAATCTCTTGCCCTGAAACTGTGTTTAAGCTGATTACAATGCATAGAAGCCCTGTTTCTTTGTGGATAGAGGTGTACAAACAGAGTTGCAATTACTTTAAATTGTCATATAACAAACACCTTGTTTCTCCCCTGTATAAACTCTTTTCACTTGAAATATGTGTTTTCTTATGATATTGTAAGTTGTTCAGTTTGGTTAAAAACAATATTTCTTGCTATGAAACTATGTATAACCCAATTATAATGCGTGGAAACGCTGCCTCCTTGTGGGTAGAGGTGTAAAAACAGAGTTGCAATTACTTTCAAGGGTCACATTAGAACCATGTTAAAACAACAAGTTATTCAGTTTGGTTAAAAACAAGATGTCTTGCTCTGAAACAGTGTTTAAGTTGAATATAAAGCTGTTTCATAGTGTGAAAAAGGTAAAGAACAGAGTTTCAAAGTAAAGTTCTTCTTATAATGCATTCCCTTTTAGTCTAAAGCACAATCTCTTGCCCTGAAACAGTGTTTAAGGTGAATACAAAGCTGTTTCATAGTGTGAAAAAGGTAAAGAACAGAGTTTCAAAGTAAAGATTCTTCTTATAATGCATTCCCTTTTAGTCTAAAACACAATCTCTTGCCCTGAAACAGTGTTTATGGTTAATACAAAGCTGTTTCAGAGTGTGAAAAAGGTAAAGAACAGAGTTTCAAAGTAAAGATTCTTCTTATAATGCATTCCCTTTTAGTCTAAAACACAATCTCTTGCCCTGAAACAGTGTTTAAGGTGAATACAAAGCTGTTTCATAGTGTGAAAAAGGTAAAGAACAGAGTTTCAAAGTAAAGATTCTTCTTATAGTGCATTCCCTTTTAGTCTAAAACACAATCTCTTGCCCTGAAACAGTGTTTAAGGTGAATACAAAGCTGGTTCATAGTGTGAAAAAGGTAAAGAACAGAGTTTCAAAGTAAAGTTCTTCTTATAATGCATTCCCTTTTAGTCTAAAGCACAATCTCTTGCCCTGAAACAGTGTTTAAGGTTAATACAAAGCTGTTTCAGAGTGTGAAAAAGGTAAAGAACAGAGTTTCAAAGTAAAGATTCTTCTTATAATGCATTCCCTTTTAGTCTAAAATACAATCTCTTGCCCTGAAACAGTGTTTAAGGTGAATACAAAGCTGTTTCATAGTGTGAAAAAGGTAAAGAACAGAGTTTCAAAGTAAAGTTCTTCTTATAATGCATTCCCTTTTAGTCTAAAACACAATCTCTTGCCCTGAAACAGTGTTTAAGTTGACTATAAAGCTGTTTCATAGTGTTAAAAAGGTAAAGAACAGAGTTTCAAAGTAAAGATTCTTCTTATAATGCATTCCCTTTTAGTCTAAAACACAATCTCTTGCCCTGAAACAGTGTTTAAGTTGACTATAAAGCTGTTTCATAGTGTTAAAAAGGTAAAGAACAGAGTTTCAAAGTAAAGATTCTTCTTATAATGCATTCCCTTTTAGTCTAAAACACAATCTCTTGCCCTGAAACAGTGTTTAAGGTTAATACAAAGCTGTTTCAGAGTGTGAAAAAGGTAAAGAACAGAGTTTCAAAGTAAAGATTCTTCTTATAATGCATTCCCTTTTAGTCTAAAACACAATCTCTTGCCCTGAAACAGTGTTTAAGGTGAATACAAAGCTGTTTCATAGTGTGAAAAAGGTAAAGAACAGTTTCAAAGTAAAGATTCTTCTTATAATGCATTCCCTTTTAGTCTAAAACACAATCTCTTGCCCTGAAACAGTGTTTAAGGTGAATATAAAGCTGTTTCATAGTGTGAAAAAGGTAAAGAACAGAGTTTCAAAGTAAAGATTCTTCTTATAGTGCATTCCCTTTTAGTCTAAAACACAATCTCTTGCCCTGAAACAGTGTTTAAGGTGAATACAAAGCTGGTTCATAGTGTGAAAAAGGTAAAGAACAGAGTTTCAAAGTAAAGTTCTTCTTATAATGCATTCCCTTTTAGTCTAAAACACAATCTCTTGCCCTGAAACAGTGTTTAAGGTGAATACAAAGCTGTTTCATAGTGTGAAAAAGGTAAAGAACAGTTTCAAAGTAAAGATTCTTCTTATAATGCATTCCCTTTTAGTCTAAAACACAATCTCTTGTCCTGAAACAGTGTTTAAGGTTAATACAAAGCTGTTTCATAGTGTGAAAAAGGTAAAGAACAGAGTTTCAAAGTAAAGATTCTTCTTATAATGCATTCCCTTTTAGTCTAAAACACAATCTCTTGCCCTGAAACTGTGTTTAAGCTGATTACAATGCATAGAAGCCCTGTTTCTTTGTGGATAGAGGTGTACAAACAGAGTTGCAATTACTTTAAATTGTCATATAACAAACACCTTGTTTCTCCCCTGTATAAACTCTTTTCACTTGAAATATGTGTTTTCTTATGATATTGTAAGTTGTTCAGTTTGGTTAAAAACAATATTTCTTGCTATGAAACTATGTATAACCCAATTATAATGCGTGGAAACGCTGCCTCCTTGTGGGTAGAGGTGTAAAAACAGAGTTGCAATTACTTTCAAGGGTCACATTAGAACCATGTTAAAACAACAAGTTATTCAGTTTGGTTAAAAACAAGATGTCTTGCTCTGAAACAGTGTTTAAGTTGAATATAAAGCTGTTTCATAGTGTGAAAAAGGTAAAGAACAGAGTTTCAAAGTAAAGTTCTTCTTATAATGCATTCCCTTTTAGTCTAAAGCACAATCTCTTGCCCTGAAACAGTGTTTAAGGTGAATACAAAGCTGTTTCATAGTGTGAAAAAGGTAAAGAACAGAGTTTCAAAGTAAAGATTCTTCTTATAATGCATTCCCTTTTAGTCTAAAACACAATCTCTTGCCCTGAAACAGTGTTTAAGGTTAATACAAAGCTGTTTCAGAGTGTGAAAAAGGTAAAGAACAGAGTTTCAAAGTAAAGATTCTTCTTATAATGCATTCCCTTTTAGTCTAAAATACAATCTCTTGCCCTGAAACAGTGTTTAAGGTGAATACAAAGCTGTTTCATAGTGTGAAAAAGGTAAAGAACAGAGTTTCAAAGTAAAGTTCTTCTTATAATGCATTCCCTTTTAGTCTAAAACACAATCTCTTGCCCTGAAACAGTGTTTAAGTTGACTATAAAGCTGTTTCATAGTGTTAAAAAGGTAAAGAACAGAGTTTCAAAGTAAAGATTCTTCTTATAATGCATTCCCTTTTAGTCTAAAACACAATCTCTTGCCCTGAAACAGTGTTTAAGTTGACTATAAAGCTGTTTCATAGTGTTAAAAAGGTAAAGAACAGAGTTTCAAAGTAAAGATTCTTCTTATAATGCATTCCCTTTTAGTCTAAAACACAATCTCTTGCCCTGAAACAGTGTTTAAGGTTAATACAAAGCTGTTTCAGAGTGTGAAAAAGGTAAAGAACAGAGTTTCAAAGTAAAGATTCTTCTTATAATGCATTCCCTTTTAGTCTAAAACACAATCTCTTGCCCTGAAACAGTGTTTAAGGTGAATACAAAGCTGTTTCATAGTGTGAAAAAGGTAAAGAACAGTTTCAAAGTAAAGATTCTTCTTATAATGCATTCCCTTTTAGTCTAAAACACAATCTCTTGCCCTGAAACAGTGTTTAAGGTGAATACAAAGCTGTTTCATAGTGTGAAAAAGGTAAAGAACAGAGTTTCAAAGTAAAGATTCTTCTTATAGTGCATTCCCTTTTAGTCTAAAACACAATCTCTTGCCCTGAAAGAGTGTTTAAGGTGAATACAAAGCTGGTTCATAGTGTGAAAAAGGTAAAGAACAGAGTTTCAAAGTAAAGTTCTTCTTATAATGCATTCCCTTTTAGTCTAAAACACAATCTCTTGCCCTGAAACAGTGTTTAAGGTGAATACAAAGCTGTTTCATAGTGTGAAAAAGGTAAAGAACAGTTTCAAAGTAAAGATTCTTCTTATAATGCATTCCCTTTTAGTCTAAAACACAATCTCTTGTCCTGAAACAGTGTTTAAGGTTAATACAAAGCTGTTTCATAGTGTGAAAAAGGTAAAGAACAGAGTTTCAAAGTAAAGATTCTTCTTATAATGCATTCCCTTTTAGTCTAAAACACAATCTCTTGCCCTGAAACTGTGTTTAAGCTGATTACAATGCATAGAAGCCCTGTTTCTTTGTGGATAGAGGTGTACAAACAGAGTTGCAATTACTTTAAATTGTCATATAACAAACACCTTGTTTCTCCCCTGTATAAACTCTTTTCACTTGAAATATGTGTTTTCTTATGATATTGTAAGTTGTTCAGTTTGGTTAAAAACAATATTTCTTGCTATGAAACTATGTATAACCCAATTATAATGCGTGGAAACGCTGCCTCCTTGTGGGTAGAGGTGTAAAAACAGAGTTGCAATTACTTTCAAGGGTCACATTAGAACCATGTTAAAACAACAAGTTATTCAGTTTGGTTAAAAACAAGATGTCTTGCTCTGAAACAGTGTTTAAGTTGAATATAAAGCTGTTTCATAGTGTGAAAAAGGTAAAGAACAGAGTTTCAAAGTAAAGTTCTTCTTATAATGCATTCCCTTTTAGTCTAAAGCACAATCTCTTGCCCTGAAACAGTGTTTAAGGTGAATACAAAGCTGTTTCATAGTGTGAAAAAGGTAAAGAACAGAGTTTCAAAGTAAAGATTCTTCTTATAATGCATTCCCTTTTAGTCTAAAACACAATCTCTTGCCCTGAAACAGTGTTTATGGTTAATACAAAGCTGTTTCAGAGTGTGAAAAAGGTAAAGAACAGAGTTTCAAAGTAAAGATTCTTCTTATAATGCATTCCCTTTTAGTCTAAAACACAATCTCTTGCCCTGAAACAGTGTTTAAGGTGAATACAAAGCTGTTTCATAGTGTGAAAAAGGTAAAGAACAGAGTTTCAAAGTAAAGATTCTTCTTATAGTGCATTCCCTTTTAGTCTAAAACACAATCTCTTGCCCTGAAACAGTGTTTAAGGTGAATACAAAGCTGGTTCATAGTGTGAAAAAGGTAAAGAACAGAGTTTCAAAGTAAAGTTCTTCTTATAATGCATTCCCTTTTAGTCTAAAGCACAATCTCTTGCCCTGAAACAGTGTTTAAGGTTAATACAAAGCTGTTTCAGAGTGTGAAAAAGGTAAAGAACAGAGTTTCAAAGTAAAGATTCTTCTTATAATGCATTCCCTTTTAGTCTAAAATACAATCTCTTGCCCTGAAACAGTGTTTAAGGTGAATACAAAGCTGTTTCATAGTGTGAAAAAGGTAAAGAACAGAGTTTCAAAGTAAAGTTCTTCTTATAATGCATTCCCTTTTAGTCTAAAACACAATCTCTTGCCCTGAAACAGTGTTTAAGTTGACTATAAAGCTGTTTCATAGTGTTAAAAAGGTAAAGAACAGAGTTTCAAAGTAAAGATTCTTCTTATAATGCATTCCCTTTTAGTCTAAAACACAATCTCTTGCCCTGAAACAGTGTTTAAGGTTAATACAAAGCTGTTTCAGAGTGTGAAAAAGGTAAAGAACAGAGTTTCAAAGTAAAGATTCTTCTTATAATGCATTCCCTTTTAGTCTAAAACACAATCTCTTGCCTTGAAACAGTGTTTAAGGTGAATACAAAGCTGTTTCATAGTGTGAAAAAGGTAAAGAACAGTTTCAAAGTAAAGATTCTTCTTATAATGCATTCCCTTTTAGTCTAAAACACAATCTCTTGCCCTGAAACAGTGTTTAAGGTGAATACAAAGCTGTTTCATAGTGTGAAAAAGGTAAAGAACAGAGTTTCAAAGTAAAGATTCTTCTTATAGTGCATTCCCTTTTAGTCTAAAACACAATCTCTTGCCCTGAAACAGTGTTTAAGGTGAATACAAAGCTGGTTCATAGTGTGAAAAAGGTAAAGAACAGAGTTTCAAAGTAAAGTTCTTCTTATAATGCATTCCCTTTTAGTCTAAAACACAATCTCTTGCCCTGAAACAGTGTTTAAGGTGAATACAAAGCTGTTTCATAGTGTGAAAAAGGTAAAGAACAGTTTCAAAGTAAAGATTCTTCTTATAATGCATTCCCTTTTAGTCTAAAACACAATCTCTTGCCCTGAAACAGTGTTTAAGGTTAATACAAAGCTGTTTCATAGTGTGAAAAAGGTAAAGAACAGAGTTTCAAAGTAAAGATTCTTCTTATAATGCATTCCCTTTTAGTCTAAAACACAATCTCTTGCCCTGAAACTGTGTTTAAGCTGATTACAATGCATAGAAGCCCTGTTTCTTTGTGGTTAGAGGTGTACAAACAGAGTTGCAATTACTTTAAATTGTCATATAACAAACACCTTGTTTCTCCCCTGTATAAACTCTTTTCACTTGAAATATGTGTTTTCTTATGATATTGTAAGTTGTTCAGTTTGGTTAAAAACAATATTTCTTGCTATGAAACTATGTATAACCCAATTATAATGCGTGGAAACGCTGCCTCCTTGTGGGTAGAGGTGTAAAAACAGAGTTGCAATTACTTTCAAGGGTCACATTAGAACCATGTTAAAACAACAAGTTATTCAGTTTGGTTAAAAACAAGATGTCTTGCTCTGAAACAGTGTTTAAGTTGAATATAAAGCTGTTTCATAGTGTGAAAAAGGTAAAGAACAGAGTTTCAAAGTAAAGTTCTTCTTATAATGCATTCCCTTTTAGTCTAAAGCACAATCTCTTGCCCTGAAACAGTGTTTAAGGTGAATACAAAGCTGTTTCATAGTGTGAAAAAGGTAAAGAACAGAGTTTCAAAGTAAAGATTCTTCTTATAATGCATTCCCTTTTAGTCTAAAACACAATCTCTTGCCCTGAAACAGTGTTTATGGTTAATACAAAGCTGTTTCAGAGTGTGAAAAAGGTAAAGAACAGAGTTTCAAAGTAAAGATTCTTCTTATAATGCATTCCCTTTTAGTCTAAAACACAATCTCTTGCCCTGAAACAGTGTTTAAGGTGAATACAAAGCTGTTTCATAGTGTGAAAAAGGTAAAGAACAGAGTTTCAAAGTAAAGATTCTTCTTATAGTGCATTCCCTTTTAGTCTAAAACACAATCTCTTGCCCTGAAACAGTGTTTAAGGTGAATACAAAGCTGGTTCATAGTGTGAAAAAGGTAAAGAACAGAGTTTCAAAGTAAAGATTCTTCTTATAATGCATTCCCTTTTAGTCTAAAACACAATCTCTTGCCCTGAAACTGTGTTTAAGCTGATTACAATGCATAGAAGCCCTGTTTCTTTGTGGTTAGAGGTGTACAAACAGAGTTGCAATTACTTTAAATTGTCATATAACAAACACCTTGTTTCTCCCCTGTATAAACTCTTTTCACTTGAAATATGTGTTTTCTTATGATATTGTAAGTTGTTCAGTTTGGTTAAAAACAATATTTCTTGCTATGAAACTATGTATAACCCAATTATAATGCGTGGAAACGCTGCCTCCTTGTGGGTAGAGGTGTAAAAACAGAGTTGCAATTACTTTCAAGGGTCACATTAGAACCATGTTAAAACAACAAGTTATTCAGTTTGGTTAAAAACAAGATGTCTTGCTCTGAAACAGTGTTTAAGTTGAATATAAAGCTGTTTCATAGTGTGAAAAAGGTAAAGAACAGAGTTTCAAAGTAAAGTTCTTCTTATAATGCATTCCCTTTTAGTCTAAAGCACAATCTCTTGCCCTGAAACAGTGTTTAAGGTGAATACAAAGCTGTTTCATAGTGTGAAAAAGGTAAAGAACAGAGTTTCAAAGTAAAGATTCTTCTTATAATGCATTCCCTTTTAGTCTAAAACACAATCTCTTGCCCTGAAACAGTGTTTATGGTTAATACAAAGCTGTTTCAGAGTGTGAAAAAGGTAAAGAACAGAGTTTCAAAGATTCTTCTTATAATGCATTCCCTTTTAGTCTAAAACACAATCTCTTGCCCTGAAACAGTGTTTAAGGTGAATACAAAGCTGTTTCATAGTGTGAAAAAGGTAAAGAACAGAGTTTCAAAGTAAAGATTCTTCTTATAGTGCATTCCCTTTTAGTCTAAAACACAATCTCTTGCCCTGAAACAGTGTTTAAGGTGAATACAAAGCTGGTTCATAGTGTGAAAAAGGTAAAGAACAGAGTTTCAAAGTAAAGTTCTTCTTATAATGCATTCCCTTTTAGTCTAAAGCACAATCTCTTGCCCTGAAACAGTGTTTAAGGTTAATACAAAGCTGTTTCAGAGTGTGAAAAAGGTAAAGAACAGAGTTTCAAAGTAAAGATTCTTCTTATAATGCATTCCCTTTTAGTCTAAAACACAATCTCTTGCCCTGAAACAGTGTTTAAGGTGAATACAAAGCTGTTTCATAGTGTGAAAAAGGTAAAGAACAGAGTTTCAAAGTAAAGTTCTTCTTATAATGCATTCCCTTTTAGTCTAAAACACAATCTCTTGCCCTGAAACAGTGTTTAAGTTGACTATAAAGCTGTTTCATAGTGTTAAAAAGGTAAAGAACAGAGTTTCAAAGTAAAGATTCTTCTTATAATGCATTCCCTTTTAGTCTAAAACACAATCTCTTGCCCTGAAACAGTGTTTAAGGTTAATACAAAGCTGTTTCAGAGTGTGAAAAAGGTAAAGAACAGAGTTTCAAAGTAAAGATTCTTCTTATAGTGCATTCCCTTTTAGTCTAAAACACAATCTCTTGCCCTGAAACAGTGTTTAAGGTGAATACAAAGCTGGTTCATAGTGTGAAAAAGGTAAAGAACAGAGTTTCAAAGTAAAGTTCTTCTTATAATGCATTCCCTTTTAGTCTAAAACACAATCTCTTGCCCTGAAACAGTGTTTAAGGTGAATACAAAGCTGTTTCATAGTGTGAAAAAGGTAAAGAACAGTTTCAAAGTAAAGATTCTTCTTATAATGCATTCCCTTTTAGTCTAAAACACAATCTCTTGCCCTGAAACAGTGTTTAAGGTTAATACAAAGCTGTTTCATAGTGTGAAAAAGGTAAAGAACAGAGTTTCAAAGTAAAGATTCTTCTTATAATGCATTCCCTTTTAGTCTAAAACACAATCTCTTGCCCTGAAACTGTGTTTAAGCTGATTACAATGCATAGAAGCCCTGTTTCTTTGTGGTTAGAGGTGTACAAACAGAGTTGCAATTACTTTAAATTGTCATATAACAAACACCTTGTTTCTCCCCTGTATAAACTCTTTTCACTTGAAATATGTGTTTTCTTATGATATTGTAAGTTGTTCAGTTTGGTTAAAAACAATATTTCTTGCTATGAAACTATGTATAACCCAATTATAATGCGTGGAAACGCTGCCTCCTTGTGGGTAGAGGTGTAAAAACAGAGTTGCAATTACTTTCAAGGGTCACATTAGAACCATGTTAAAACAACAAGTTATTCAGTTTGGTTAAAAACAAGATGTCTTGCTCTGAAACAGTGTTTAAGTTGAATATAAAGCTGTTTCATAGTGTGAAAAAGGTAAAGAACAGAGTTTCAAAGTAAAGATTCTTCTTATAATGCATTCCCTTTTAGTCTAAAACACAATCTCTTGCCCTGAAACAGTGTTTAAGGTGAATACAAAGCTGGTTCATAGTGTGAAAAAGGTAAAGAACAGAGTTTCAAAGTAAAGTTCTTCTTATAATGCATTCCCTTTTAGTCTAAAACACAATCTCTTGCCCTGAAACAGTGTTTAAGGTTAATACAAAGCTGTTTCATAGTGTGAAAAAGGTAAAGAACAGAGTTTCAAAGTAAAGATTCTTCTTATAATGCATTCCCTTTTAGTCTAAAACACAATCTCTTGCCCTGAAACTGTGTTTAAGCTGATTACAATGCATAGAAGCCCTGTTTCTTTGTGGTTAGAGGTGTACAAACAGAGTTGCAATTACTTTAAATTGTCATATAACAAACACCTTGTTTCTCCCCTGTATAAACTCTTTTCACTTGAAATATGTGTTTTCTTATGATATTGTAAGTTGTTCAGTTTGGTTAAAAACAATATTTCTTGCTATGAAACTATGTATAACCCAATTATAATGCGTGGAAACGCTGCCTCCTTGTGGGTAGAGGTGTAAAAACAGAGTTGCAATTACTTTCAAGGGTCACATTAGAACCATGTTAAAACAACAAGTTATTCAGTTTGGTTAAAAACAAGATGTCTTGCTCTGAAACAGTGTTTAAGTTGAATATAAAGCTGTTTCATAGTGTGAAAAAGGTAAAGAACAGAGTTTCAAAGTAAAGATTCTTCTTATAATGCATTCCCTTTTAGTCTAAAACACAATCTCTTGCCCTGAAACAGTGTTTAAGGTGAATACAAAGCTGTTTCAGAGTGTGAAAAAGGTAAAGAACAGAGTTTCAAAGTAAAGATTCTTCTTATAATGCATTCCCTTTTAGTCTAAAACACAATCTCTTGCCCTGAAACAGTGTTTAAGGTGAATACAAAGCTGTTTCATAGTGTGAAAAAGGTAAAGAACAGTTTCAAAGTAAAGATTCTTCTTATAATGCATTCCCTTTTAGTCTAAAACACAATCTCTTGCCCTGAAACAGTGTTTAAGGTGAATACAAAGCTGTTTCATAGTGTGAAAAAGGTAAAGAACAGAGTTTCAAAGTAAAGATTCTTCTTATAGTGCATTCCCTTTTAGTCTAAAACACAATCTCTTGCCCTGAAACAGTGTTTAAGGTGAATACAAAGCTGGTTCATAGTGTGAAAAAGGTAAAGAACAGAGTTTCAAAGTAAAGTTCTTCTTATAATGCATTCCCTTTTAGTCTAAAACACAATCTCTTGCCCTGAAACAGTGTTTAAGGTGAATACAAAGCTGTTTCATAGTGTGAAAAAGGTAAAGAACAGTTTCAAAGTAAAGATTCTTCTTATAATGCATTCCCTTTTAGTCTAAAACACAATCTCTTGTCCTGAAACAGTGTTTAAGGTTAATACAAAGCTGTTTCATAGTGTGAAAAAGGTAAAGAACAGAGTTTCAAAGTAAAGATTCTTCTTATAATGCATTCCCTTTTAGTCTAAAACACAATCTCTTGCCCTGAAACTGTGTTTAAGCTGATTACAATGCATAGAAGCCCTGTTTCTTTGTGGATAGAGGTGTACAAACAGAGTTGCAATTACTTTAAATTGTCATATAACAAACACCTTGTTTCTCCCCTGTATAAACTCTTTTCACTTGAAATATGTGTTTTCTTATGATATTGTAAGTTGTTCAGTTTGGTTAAAAACAATATTTCTTGCTATGAAACTATGTATAACCCAATTATAATGCGTGGAAACGCTGCCTCCTTGTGGGTAGAGGTGTAAAAACAGAGTTGCAATTACTTTCAAGGGTCACATTAGAACCATGTTAAAACAACAAGTTATTCAGTTTGGTTAAAAACAAGATGTCTTGCTCTGAAACAGTGTTTAAGTTGAATATAAAGCTGTTTCATAGTGTGAAAAAGGTAAAGAACAGAGTTTCAAAGTTCTTCTTATAATGCATTCCCTTTTAGTCTAAAGCACAATCTCTTGCCCTGAAACAGTGTTTAAGGTGAATACAAAGCTGTTTCATAGTGTGAAAAAGGTAAAGAACAGAGTTTCAAAGTAAAGATTCTTCTTATAATGCATTCCCTTTTAGTCTAAAACACAATCTCTTGCCCTGAAACAGTGTTTATGGTTAATACAAAGCTGTTTCAGAGTGTGAAAAAGGTAAAGAACAGAGTTTCAAAGTAAAGATTCTTCTTATAATGCATTCCCTTTTAGTCTAAAACACAATCTCTTGCCCTGAAACAGTGTTTAAGTTGACTATAAAGCTGTTTCATAGTGTTAAAAAGGTAAAGAACAGAGTTTCAAAGTAAAGATTCTTCTTATAATGCATTCCCTTTTAGTCTAAAACACAATCTCTTGCCCTGAAACAGTGTTTAAGGTGAATACAAAGCTGTTTCATAGTGTGAAAAAGGTAAAGAACAGTTTCAAAGTAAAGATTCTTCTTATAATGCATTCCCTTTTAGTCTAAAACACAATCTCTTGCCCTGAAACAGTGTTTAAGGTGAATACAAAGCTGTTTCATAGTGTGAAAAAGGTAAAGAACAGAGTTTCAAAGTAAAGATTCTTCTTATAGTGCATTCCCTTTTAGTCTAAAACACAATCTCTTGCCCTGAAACAGTGTTTAAGGTGAATACAAAGCTGGTTCATAGTGTGAAAAAGGTAAAGAACAGAGTTTCAAAGTAAAGTTCTTCTTATAATGCATTCCCTTTTAGTCTAAAACACAATCTCTTGCCCTGAAACAGTGTTTAAGGTGAATACAAAGCTGTTTCATAGTGTGAAAAAGGTAAAGAACAGTTTCAAAGTAAAGATTCTTCTTATAATGCATTCCCTTTTAGTCTAAAACACAATCTCTTGTCCTGAAACAGTGTTTAAGGTTAATACAAAGCTGTTTCATAGTGTGAAAAAGGTAAAGAACAGAGTTTCAAAGTAAAGATTCTTCTTATAATGCATTCCCTTTTAGTCTAAAACACAATCTCTTGCCCTGAAACTGTGTTTAAGCTGATTACAATGCATAGAAGCCCTGTTTCTTTGTGGATAGAGGTGTACAAACAGAGTTGCAATTACTTTAAATTGTCATATAACAAACACCTTGTTTCTCCCCTGTATAAACTCTTTTCACTTGAAATATGTGTTTTCTTATGATATTGTAAGTTGTTCAGTTTGGTTAAAAACAATATTTCTTGCTATGAAACTATGTATAACCCAATTATAATGCGTGGAAACGCTGCCTCCTTGTGGGTAGAGGTGTAAAAACAGAGTTGCAATTACTTTCAAGGGTCACATTAGAACCATGTTAAAACAACAAGTTATTCAGTTTGGTTAAAAACAAGATGTCTTGCTCTGAAACAGTGTTTAAGTTGAATATAAAGCTGTTTCATAGTGTGAAAAAGGTAAAGAACAGAGTTTCAAAGTAAAGTTCTTCTTATAATGCATTCCCTTTTAGTCTAAAGCACAATCTCTTGCCCTGAAACAGTGTTTAAGGTGAATACAAAGCTGTTTCATAGTGTGAAAAAGGTAAAGAACAGAGTTTCAAAGTAAAGATTCTTCTTATAATGCATTCCCTTTTAGTCTAAAACACAATCTCTTGCCCTGAAACAGTGTTTATGGTTAATACAAAGCTGTTTCAGAGTGTGAAAAAGGTAAAGAACAGAGTTTCAAAGTAAAGATTCTTCTTATAATGCATTCCCTTTTAGTCTAAAACACAATCTCTTGCCCTGAAACAGTGTTTAAGGTGAATACAAAGCTGTTTCATAGTGTGAAAAAGGTAAAGAACAGAGTTTCAAAGTAAAGATTCTTCTTATAGTGCATTCCCTTTTAGTCTAAAACACAATCTCTTGCCCTGAAACAGTGTTTAAGGTGAATACAAAGCTGGTTCATAGTGTGAAAAAGGTAAAGAACAGAGTTTCAAAGTAAAGTTCTTCTTATAATGCATTCCCTTTTAGTCTAAAGCACAATCTCTTGCCCTGAAACAGTGTTTAAGGTTAATACAAAGCTGTTTCAGAGTGTGAAAAAGGTAAAGAACAGAGTTTCAAAGTAAAGATTCTTCTTATAATGCATTCCCTTTTAGTCTAAAATACAATCTCTTGCCCTGAAACAGTGTTTAAGGTGAATACAAAGCTGTTTCATAGTGTGAAAAAGGTAAAGAACAGAGTTTCAAAGTAAAGTTCTTCTTATAATGCATTCCCTTTTAATCTAAAACACAATCTCTTGCCCTGAAACAGTGTTTAAGTTGACTATAAAGCTGTTTCATAGTGTTAAAAAGGTAAAGAACAGAGTTTCAAAGTAAAGATTCTTCTTATAATGCATTCCCTTTTAGTCTAAAACACAATCTCTTGCCCTGAAACAGTGTTTAAGGTTAATACAAAGCTGTTTCAGAGTGTGAAAAAGGTAAAGAACAGAGTTTCAAAGTAAAGATTCTTCTTATAATGCATTCCCTTTTAGTCTAAAACACAATCTCTTGCCCTGAAACAGTGTTTAAGGTGAATACAAAGCTGTTTCATAGTGTGAAAAAGGTAAAGAACAGTTTCAAAGTAAAGATTCTTCTTATAATGCATTCCCTTTTAGTCTAAAACACAATCTCTTGCCCTGAAACAGTGTTTAAGGTGAATACAAAGCTGTTTCATAGTGTGAAAAAGGTAAAGAACAGAGTTTCAAAGTAAAGATTCTTCTTATAGTGCATTCCCTTTTAGTCTAAAACACAATCTCTTGCCCTGAAACAGTGTTTAAGGTGAATACAAAGCTGGTTCATAGTGTGAAAAAGGTAAAGAACAGAGTTTCAAAGTAAAGTTCTTCTTATAATGCATTCCCTTTTAGTCTAAAACACAATCTCTTGCCCTGAAACAGTGTTTAAGGTGAATACAAAGCTGTTTCATAGTGTGAAAAAGGTAAAGAACAGTTTCAAAGTAAAGATTCTTCTTATAATGCATTCCCTTTTAGTCTAAAACACAATCTCTTGCCCTGAAACAGTGTTTAAGGTTAATACAAAGCTGTTTCATAGTGTGAAAAAGGTAAAGAACAGAGTTTCAAAGTAAAGATTCTTCTTATAATGCATTCCCTTTTAGTCTAAAACACAATCTCTTGCCCTGAAACTGTGTTTAAGCTGATTACAATGCATAGAAGCCCTGTTTCTTTGTGGTTAGAGGTGTACAAACAGAGTTGCAATTACTTTAAATTGTCATATAACAAACACCTTGTTTCTCCCCTGTATAAACTCTTTTCACTTGAAATATGTGTTTTCTTATGATATTGTAAGTTGTTCAGTTTGGTTAAAAACAATATTTCTTGCTATGAAACTATGTATAACCCAATTATAATGCGTGGAAACGCTGCCTCCTTGTGGGTAGAGGTGTAAAAACAGAGTTGCAATTACTTTCAAGGGTCACATTAGAACCATGTTAAAACAACAAGTTATTCAGTTTGGTTAAAAACAAGATGTCTTGCTCTGAAACAGTGTTTAAGTTGAATATAAAGCTGTTTCATAGTGTGAAAAAGGTAAAGAACAGAGTTTCAAAGTAAAGTTCTTCTTATAATGCATTCCCTTTTAGTCTAAAGCACAATCTCTTGCCCTGAAACAGTGTTTAAGGTGAATACAAAGCTGTTTCATAGTGTGAAAAAGGTAAAGAACAGAGTTTCAAAGTAAAGATTCTTCTTATAATGCATTCCCTTTTAGTCTAAAACACAATCTCTTGCCCTGAAACAGTGTTTATGGTTAATACAAAGCTGTTTCAGAGTGTGAAAAAGGTAAAGAACAGAGTTTCAAAGTAAAGATTCTTCTTATAATGCATTCCCTTTTAGTCTAAAACACAATCTCTTGCCCTGAAACAGTGTTTAAGGTGAATACAAAGCTGTTTCATAGTGTGAAAAAGGTAAAGAACAGAGTTTCAAAGTAAAGATTCTTCTTATAGTGCATTCCCTTTTAGTCTAAAACACAATCTCTTGCCCTGAAACAGTGTTTAAGGTGAATACAAAGCTGGTTCATAGTGTGAAAAAGGTAAAGAACAGAGTTTCAAAGTAAAGTTCTTCTTATAATGCATTCCCTTTTAGTCTAAAGCACAATCTCTTGCCCTGAAACAGTGTTTAAGGTTAATACAAAGCTGTTTCAGAGTGTGAAAAAGGTAAAGAACAGAGTTTCAAAGTAAAGATTCTTCTTATAATGCATTCCCTTTTAGTCTAAAATACAATCTCTTGCCCTGAAACAGTGTTTAAGGTGAATACAAAGCTGTTTCATAGTGTGAAAAAGGTAAAGAACAGAGTTTCAAAGTAAAGTTCTTCTTATAATGCATTCCCTTTTAGTCTAAAACACAATCTCTTGCCCTGAAACAGTGTTTAAGTTGACTATAAAGCTGTTTCATAGTGTTAAAAAGGTAAAGAACAGAGTTTCAAAGTAAAGATTCTTCTTATAATGCATTCCCTTTTAGTCTAAAACACAATCTCTTGCCCTGAAACAGTGTTTAAGGTTAATACAAAGCTGTTTCAGAGTGTGAAAAAGGTAAAGAACAGAGTTTCAAAGTAAAGATTCTTCTTATAATGCATTCCCTTTTAGTCTAAAACACAATCTCTTGCCCTGAAACAGTGTTTAAGGTGAATACAAAGCTGTTTCATAGTGTGAAAAAGGTAAAGAACAGAGTTTCAAAGTAAAGATTCTTCTTATAGTGCATTCCCTTTTAGTCTAAAACACAATCTCTTGCCCTGAAACAGTGTTTAAGGTGAATACAAAGCTGGTTCATAGTGTGAAAAAGGTAAAGAACAGAGTTTCAAAGTAAAGTTCTTCTTATAATGCATTCCCTTTTAGTCTAAAACACAATCTCTTGCCCTGAAACAGTGTTTAAGGTGAATACAAAGCTGTTTCATAGTGTGAAAAAGGTAAAGAACAGTTTCAAAGTAAAGATTCTTCTTATAATGCATTCCCTTTTAGTCTAAAACACAATCTCTTGCCCTGAAACAGTGTTTAAGGTTAATACAAAGCTGTTTCATAGTGTGAAAAAGGTAAAGAACAGAGTTTCAAAGTAAAGATTCTTCTTATAATGCATTCCCTTTTAGTCTAAAACACAATCTCTTGCCCTGAAACTGTGTTTAAGCTGATTACAATGCATAGAAGCCCTGTTTCTTTGTGGTTAGAGGTGTACAAACAGAGTTGCAATTACTTTAAATTGTCATATAACAAACACCTTGTTTCTCCCCTGTATAAACTCTTTTCACTTGAAATATGTGTTTTCTTATGATATTGTAAGTTGTTCAGTTTGGTTAAAAACAATATTTCTTGCTATGAAACTATGTATAACCCAATTATAATGCGTGGAAACGCTGCCTCCTTGTGGGTAGAGGTGTAAAAACAGAGTTGCAATTACTTTCAAGGGTCACATTAGAACCATGTTAAAACAACAAGTTATTCAGTTTGGTTAAAAACAAGATGTCTTGCTCTGAAACAGTGTTTAAGTTGAATATAAAGCTGTTTCATAGTGTGAAAAAGGTAAAGAACAGAGTTTCAAAGTAAAGTTCTTCTTATAATGCATTCCCTTTTAGTCTAAAGCACAATCTCTTGCCCTGAAACAGTGTTTAAGGTGAATACAAAGCTGTTTCATAGTGTGAAAAAGGTAAAGAACAGAGTTTCAAAGTAAAGATTCTTCTTATAATGCATTCCCTTTTAGTCTAAAACACAATCTCTTGCCCTGAAACAGTGTTTATGGTTAATACAAAGCTGTTTCAGAGTGTGAAAAAGGTAAAGAACAGAGTTTCAAAGTAAAGATTCTTCTTATAGTGCATTCCCTTTTAGTCTAAAACACAATCTCTTGCCCTGAAACAGTGTTTAAGGTGAATACAAAGCTGGTTCATAGTGTGAAAAAGGTAAAGAACAGAGTTTCAAAGTAAAGTTCTTCTTATAATGCATTCCCTTTTAGTCTAAAGCACAATCTCTTGCCCTGAAACAGTGTTTAAGGTTAATACAAAGCTGTTTCAGAGTGTGAAAAAGGTAAAGAACAGAGTTTCAAAGTAAAGATTCTTCTTATAATGCATTCCCTTTTAGTCTAAAACACAATCTCTTGCCCTGAAACAGTGTTTAAGGTGAATACAAAGCTGTTTCATAGTGTGAAAAAGGTAAAGAACAGAGTTTCAAAGTAAAGTTCTTCTTATAATGCATTCCCTTTTAGTCTAAAACACAATCTCTTGCCCTGAAACAGTGTTTAAGTTGACTATAAAGCTGTTTCATAGTGTTAAAAAGGTAAAGAACAGAGTTTCAAAGTAAAGATTCTTCTTATAATGCATTCCCTTTTAGTCTAAAACACAATCTCTTGCCCTGAAACAGTGTTTAAGGTTAATACAAAGCTGTTTCAGAGTGTGAAAAAGGTAAAGAACAGAGTTTCAAAGTAAAGATTCTTCTTATAGTGCATTCCCTTTTAGTCTAAAACACAATCTCTTGCCCTGAAACAGTGTTTAAGGTGAATACAAAGCTGGTTCATAGTGTGAAAAAGGTAAAGAACAGAGTTTCAAAGTAAAGTTCTTCTTATAATGCATTCCCTTTTAGTCTAAAACACAATCTCTTGCCCTGAAACAGTGTTTAAGGTGAATACAAAGCTGTTTCATAGTGTGAAAAAGGTAAAGAACAGTTTCAAAGTAAAGATTCTTCTTATAATGCATTCCCTTTTAGTCTAAAACACAATCTCTTGCCCTGAAACAGTGTTTAAGGTTAATACAAAGCTGTTTCATAGTGTGAAAAAGGTAAAGAACAGAGTTTCAAAGTAAAGATTCTTCTTATAATGCATTCCCTTTTAGTCTAAAACACAATCTCTTGCCCTGAAACTGTGTTTAAGCTGATTACAATGCATAGAAGCCCTGTTTCTTTGTGGTTAGAGGTGTACAAACAGAGTTGCAATTACTTTAAATTGTCATATAACAAACACCTTGTTTCTCCCCTGTATAAACTCTTTTCACTTGAAATATGTGTTTTCTTATGATATTGTAAGTTGTTCAGTTTGGTTAAAAACAATATTTCTTGCTATGAAACTATGTATAACCCAATTATAATGCGTGGAAACGCTGCCTCCTTGTGGGTAGAGGTGTAAAAACAGAGTTGCAATTACTTTCAAGGGTCACATTAGAACCATGTTAAAACAACAAGTTATTCAGTTTGGTTAAAAACAAGATGTCTTGCTCTGAAACAGTGTTTAAGTTGAATATAAAGCTGTTTCATAGTGTGAAAAAGGTAAAGAACAGAGTTTCAAAGTAAAGTTCTTCTTATAATGCATTCCCTTTTAGTCTAAAGCACAATCTCTTGCCCTGAAACAGTGTTTAAGGTGAATACAAAGCTGTTTCATAGTGTGAAAAAGGTAAAGAACAGAGTTTCAAAGTAAAGATTCTTCTTATAATGCATTCCCTTTTAGTCTAAAACACAATCTCTTGCCCTGAAACAGTGTTTAAGGTGAATACAAAGCTGTTTCATAGTGTGAAAAAGGTAAAGAACAGAGTTTCAAAGTAAAGTTCTTCTTATAATGCATTCCCTTTTAGTCTAAAACACAATCTCTTGCCCTGAAACAGTGTTTAAGTTGACTATAAAGCTGTTTCATAGTGTTAAAAAGGTAAAGAACAGAGTTTCAAAGTAAAGATTCTTCTTATAATGCATTCCCTTTTAGTCTAAAACACAATCTCTTGCCCTGAAACAGTGTTTAAGGTTAATACAAAGCTGTTTCAGAGTGTGAAAAAGGTAAAGAACAGAGTTTCAAAGTAAAGATTCTTCTTATAATGCATTCCCTTTTAGTCTAAAACACAATCTCTTGCCCTGAAACAGTGTTTAAGGTGAATACAAAGCTGTTTCATAGTGTGAAAAAGGTAAAGAACAGTTTCAAAGTAAAGATTCTTCTTATAATGCATTCCCTTTTAGTCTAAAACACAATCTCTTGCCCTGAAACAGTGTTTAAGGTGAATACAAAGCTGTTTCATAGTGTGAAAAAGGTAAAGAACAGAGTTTCAAAGTAAAGATTCTTCTTATAGTGCATTCCCTTTTAGTCTAAAACACAATCTCTTGCCCTGAAACAGTGTTTAAGGTGAATACAAAGCTGGTTCATAGTGTGAAAAAGGTAAAGAACAGAGTTTCAAAGTAAAGTTCTTCTTATAATGCATTCCCTTTTAGTCTAAAACACAATCTCTTGCCCTGAAACAGTGTTTAAGGTGAATACAAAGCTGTTTCATAGTGTGAAAAAGGTAAAGAACAGTTTCAAAGTAAAGATTCTTCTTATAATGCATTCCCTTTTAGTCTAAAACACAATCTCTTGTCCTGAAACAGTGTTTAAGGTTAATACAAAGCTGTTTCATAGTGTGAAAAAGGTAAAGAACAGAGTTTCAAAGTAAAGATTCTTCTTATAATGCATTCCCTTTTAGTCTAAAACACAATCTCTTGCCCTGAAACTGTGTTTAAGCTGATTACAATGCATAGAAGCCCTGTTTCTTTGTGGATAGAGGTGTACAAACAGAGTTGCAATTACTTTAAATTGTCATATAACAAACACCTTGTTTCTCCCCTGTATAAACTCTTTTCACTTGAAATATGTGTTTTCTTATGATATTGTAAGTTGTTCAGTTTGGTTAAAAACAATATTTCTTGCTATGAAACTATGTATAACCCAATTATAATGCGTGGAAACGCTGCCTCCTTGTGGGTAGAGGTGTAAAAACAGAGTTGCAATTACTTTCAAGGGTCACATTAGAACCATGTTAAAACAACAAGTTATTCAGTTTGGTTAAAAACAAGATGTCTTGCTCTGAAACAGTGTTTAAGTTGAATATAAAGCTGTTTCATAGTGTGAAAAAGGTAAAGAACAGAGTTTCAAAGTAAAGTTCTTCTTATAATGCATTCCCTTTTAGTCTAAAGCACAATCTCTTGCCCTGAAACAGTGTTTAAGGTGAATACAAAGCTGTTTCATAGTGTGAAAAAGGTAAAGAACAGAGTTTCAAAGTAAAGATTCTTCTTATAATGCATTCCCTTTTAGTCTAAAACACAATCTCTTGCCCTGAAACAGTGTTTATGGTTAATACAAAGCTGTTTCAGAGTGTGAAAAAGGTAAAGAACAGAGTTTCAAAGTAAAGATTCTTCTTATAATGCATTCCCTTTTAGTCTAAAACACAATCTCTTGCCCTGAAACAGTGTTTAAGTTGACTATAAAGCTGTTTCATAGTGTTAAAAAGGTAAAGAACAGAGTTTCAAAGTAAAGATTCTTCTTATAATGCATTCCCTTTTAGTCTAAAACACAATCTCTTGCCCTGAAACAGTGTTTAAGGTTAATACAAAGCTGTTTCAGAGTGTGAAAAAGGTAAAGAACAGAGTTTCAAAGTAAAGATTCTTCTTATAATGCATTCCCTTTTAGTCTAAAACACAATCTCTTGCCCTGAAACAGTGTTTAAGGTGAATACAAAGCTGTTTCATAGTGTGAAAAAGGTAAAGAACAGTTTCAAAGTAAAGATTCTTCTTATAATGCATTCCCTTTTAGTCTAAAACACAATCTCTTGCCCTGAAACAGTGTTTAAGGTGAATACAAAGCTGTTTCATAGTGTGAAAAAGGTAAAGAACAGAGTTTCAAAGTAAAGATTCTTCTTATAGTGCATTCCCTTTTAGTCTAAAACACAATCTCTTGCCCTGAAACAGTGTTTAAGGTGAATACAAAGCTGGTTCATAGTGTGAAAAAGGTAAAGAACAGAGTTTCAAAGTAAAGTTCTTCTTATAATGCATTCCCTTTTAGTCTAAAACACAATCTCTTGCCCTGAAACAGTGTTTAAGGTGAATACAAAGCTGTTTCATAGTGTGAAAAAGGTAAAGAACAGTTTCAAAGTAAAGATTCTTCTTATAATGCATTCCCTTTTAGTCTAAAACACAATCTCTTGTCCTGAAACAGTGTTTAAGGTTAATACAAAGCTGTTTCATAGTGTGAAAAAGGTAAAGAACAGAGTTTCAAAGTAAAGATTCTTCTTATAATGCATTCCCTTTTAGTCTAAAACACAATCTCTTGCCCTGAAACTGTGTTTAAGCTGATTACAATGCATAGAAGCCCTGTTTCTTTGTGGATAGAGGTGTACAAACAGAGTTGCAATTACTTTAAATTGTCATATAACAAACACCTTGTTTCTCCCCTGTATAAACTCTTTTCACTTGAAATATGTGTTTTCTTATGATATTGTAAGTTGTTCAGTTTGGTTAAAAACAATATTTCTTGCTATGAAACTATGTATAACCCAATTATAATGCGTGGAAACGCTGCCTCCTTGTGGGTAGAGGTGTAAAAACAGAGTTGCAATTACTTTCAAGGGTCACATTAGAACCATGTTAAAACAACAAGTTATTCAGTTTGGTTAAAAACAAGATGTCTTGCTCTGAAACAGTGTTTAAGTTGAATATAAAGCTGTTTCATAGTGTGAAAAAGGTAAAGAACAGAGTTTCAAAGTAAAGTTCTTCTTATAATGCATTCCCTTTTAGTCTAAAGCACAATCTCTTGCCCTGAAACAGTGTTTAAGGTGAATACAAAGCTGTTTCATAGTGTGAAAAAGGTAAAGAACAGAGTTTCAAAGTAAAGATTCTTCTTATAATGCATTCCCTTTTAGTCTAAAACACAATCTCTTGCCCTGAAACAGTGTTTATGGTTAATACAAAGCTGTTTCAGAGTGTGAAAAAGGTAAAGAACAGAGTTTCAAAGTAAAGATTCTTCTTATAATGCATTCCCTTTTAGTCTAAAACACAATCTCTTGCCCTGAAACAGTGTTTAAGGTGAATACAAAGCTGTTTCATAGTGTGAAAAAGGTAAAGAACAGAGTTTCAAAGTAAAGATTCTTCTTATAGTGCATTCCCTTTTAGTCTAAAACACAATCTCTTGCCCTGAAACAGTGTTTAAGGTGAATACAAAGCTGGTTCATAGTGTGAAAAAGGTAAAGAACAGAGTTTCAAAGTAAAGTTCTTCTTATAATGCATTCCCTTTTAGTCTAAAGCACAATCTCTTGCCCTGAAACAGTGTTTAAGGTTAATACAAAGCTGTTTCAGAGTGTGAAAAAGGTAAAGAACAGAGTTTCAAAGTAAAGATTCTTCTTATAATGCATTCCCTTTTAGTCTAAAATACAATCTCTTGCCCTGAAACAGTGTTTAAGGTGAATACAAAGCTGTTTCATAGTGTGAAAAAGGTAAAGAACAGAGTTTCAAAGTAAAGTTCTTCTTATAATGCATTCCCTTTTAGTCTAAAGCACAATCTCTTGCCCTGAAACAGTGTTTAAGGTTAATACAAAGCTGTTTCAGAGTGTGAAAAAGGTAAAGAACAGAGTTTCAAAGTAAAGATTCTTCTTATAATGCATTCCCTTTTAGTCTAAAACACAATCTCTTGCCCTGAAACAGTGTTTAAGGTGAATACAAAGCTGTTTCATAGTGTGAAAAAGGTAAAGAACAGAGTTTCAAAGTAAAGTTCTTCTTATAATGCATTCCCTTTTAGTCTAAAACACAATCTCTTGCCCTGAAACAGTGTTTAAGTTGACTATAAAGCTGTTTCATAGTGTTAAAAAGGTAAAGAACAGAGTTTCAAAGTAAAGATTCTTCTTATAATGCATTCCCTTTTAGTCTAAAACACAATCTCTTGCCCTGAAACAGTGTTTAAGGTTAATACAAAGCTGTTTCAGAGTGTGAAAAAGGTAAAGAACAGAGTTTCAAAGTAAAGATTCTTCTTATAGTGCATTCCCTTTTAGTCTAAAACACAATCTCTTGCCCTGAAACAGTGTTTAAGGTGAATACAAAGCTGGTTCATAGTGTGAAAAAGGTAAAGAACAGAGTTTCAAAGTAAAGTTCTTCTTATAATGCATTCCCTTTTAGTCTAAAACACAATCTCTTGCCCTGAAACAGTGTTTAAGGTGAATACAAAGCTGTTTCATAGTGTGAAAAAGGTAAAGAACAGTTTCAAAGTAAAGATTCTTCTTATAATGCATTCCCTTTTAGTCTAAAACACAATCTCTTGCCCTGAAACAGTGTTTAAGGTTAATACAAAGCTGTTTCATAGTGTGAAAAAGGTAAAGAACAGAGTTTCAAAGTAAAGATTCTTCTTATAATGCATTCCCTTTTAGTCTAAAACACAATCTCTTGCCCTGAAACTGTGTTTAAGCTGATTACAATGCATAGAAGCCCTGTTTCTTTGTGGTTAGAGGTGTACAAACAGAGTTGCAATTACTTTAAATTGTCATATAACAAACACCTTGTTTCTCCCCTGTATAAACTCTTTTCACTTGAAATATGTGTTTTCTTATGATATTGTAAGTTGTTCAGTTTGGTTAAAAACAATATTTCTTGCTATGAAACTATGTATAACCCAATTATAATGCGTGGAAACGCTGCCTCCTTGTGGGTAGAGGTGTAAAAACAGAGTTGCAATTACTTTCAAGGGTCACATTAGAACCATGTTAAAACAACAAGTTATTCAGTTTGGTTAAAAACAAGATGTCTTGCTCTGAAACAGTGTTTAAGTTGAATATAAAGCTGTTTCATAGTGTGAAAAAGGTAAAGAACAGAGTTTCAAAGTAAAGTTCTTCTTATAATGCATTCCCTTTTAGTCTAAAGCACAATCTCTTGCCCTGAAACAGTGTTTAAGGTGAATACAAAGCTGTTTCATAGTGTGAAAAAGGTAAAGAACAGAGTTTCAAAGTAAAGATTCTTCTTATAATGCATTCCCTTTTAGTCTAAAACACAATCTCTTGCCCTGAAACAGTGTTTAAGGTGAATACAAAGCTGTTTCATAGTGTGAAAAAGGTAAAGAACAGAGTTTCAAAGTAAAGTTCTTCTTATAATGCATTCCCTTTTAGTCTAAAACACAATCTCTTGCCCTGAAACAGTGTTTAAGTTGACTATAAAGCTGTTTCATAGTGTTAAAAAGGTAAAGAACAGAGTTTCAAAGTAAAGATTCTTCTTATAATGCATTCCCTTTTAGTCTAAAACACAATCTCTTGCCCTGAAACAGTGTTTAAGGTTAATACAAAGCTGTTTCAGAGTGTGAAAAAGGTAAAGAACAGAGTTTCAAAGTAAAGATTCTTCTTATAATGCATTCCCTTTTAGTCTAAAACACAATCTCTTGCCCTGAAACAGTGTTTAAGGTGAATACAAAGCTGTTTCATAGTGTGAAAAAGGTAAAGAACAGTTTCAAAGTAAAGATTCTTCTTATAATGCATTCCCTTTTAGTCTAAAACACAATCTCTTGCCCTGAAACAGTGTTTAAGGTGAATACAAAGCTGTTTCATAGTGTGAAAAAGGTAAAGAACAGAGTTTCAAAGTAAAGATTCTTCTTATAGTGCATTCCCTTTTAGTCTAAAACACAATCTCTTGCCCTGAAACAGTGTTTAAGGTGAATACAAAGCTGGTTCATAGTGTGAAAAAGGTAAAGAACAGAGTTTCAAAGTAAAGTTCTTCTTATAATGCATTCCCTTTTAGTCTAAAACACAATCTCTTGCCCTGAAACAGTGTTTAAGGTGAATACAAAGCTGTTTCATAGTGTGAAAAAGGTAAAGAACAGTTTCAAAGTAAAGATTCTTCTTATAATGCATTCCCTTTTAGTCTAAAACACAATCTCTTGTCCTGAAACAGTGTTTAAGGTTAATACAAAGCTGTTTCATAGTGTGAAAAAGGTAAAGAACAGAGTTTCAAAGTAAAGTTCTTCTTATAATGCATTCCCTTTTAGTCTAAAGCACAATCTCTTGCCCTGAAACAGTGTTTAAGGTGAATACAAAGCTGTTTCATAGTGTGAAAAAGGTAAAGAACAGAGTTTCAAAGTAAAGATTCTTCTTATAATGCATTCCCTTTTAGTCCAAAACACAATCTCTTGCCCTGAAACAGTGTTTATGGTTAATACAAAGCTGTTTCAGAGTGTGAAAAAGGTAAAGAACAGAGTTTCAAAGTAAAGATTCTTCTTATAATGCATTCCCTTTTAGTCTAAAACACAATCTCTTGCCCTGAAACAGTGTTTAAGTTGACTATAAAGCTGTTTCATAGTGTTAAAAAGGTAAAGAACAGAGTTTCAAAGTAAAGATTCTTCTTATAATGCATTCCCTTTTAGTCTAAAACACAATCTCTTGCCCTGAAACAGTGTTTAAGGTTAATACAAAGCTGTTTCAGAGTGTGAAAAAGGTAAAGAACAGAGTTTCAAAGTAAAGATTCTTCTTATAATGCATTCCCTTTTAGTCTAAAACACAATCTCTTGCCCTGAAACAGTGTTTAAGGTGAATACAAAGCTGTTTCATAGTGTGAAAAAGGTAAAGAACAGTTTCAAAGTAAAGATTCTTCTTATAATGCATTCCCTTTTAGTCTAAAACACAATCTCTTGCCCTGAAACAGTGTTTAAGGTGAATACAAAGCTGGTTCATAGTGTGAAAAAGGTAAAGAACAGAGTTTCAAAGTAAAGTTCTTCTTATAATGCATTCCCTTTTAGTCTAAAACACAATCTCTTGCCCTGAAACAGTGTTTAAGGTGAATACAAAGCTGTTTCATAGTGTGAAAAAGGTAAAGAACAGTTTCAAAGTAAAGATTCTTCTTATAATGCATTCCCTTTTAGTCTAAAACACAATCTCTTGTCCTGAAACAGTGTTTAAGGTTAATACAAAGCTGTTTCATAGTGTGAAAAAGGTAAAGAACAGAGTTTCAAAGTAAAGATTCTTCTTATAATGCATTCCCTTTTAGTCTAAAACACAATCTCTTGCCCTGAAACTGTGTTTAAGCTGATTACAATGCATAGAAGCCCTGTTTCTTTGTGGATAGAGGTGTACAAACAGAGTTGCAATTACTTTAAATTGTCATATAACAAACACCTTGTTTCTCCCCTGTATAAACTCTTTTCACTTGAAATATGTGTTTTCTTATGATATTGTAAGTTGTTCAGTTTGGTTAAAAACAATATTTCTTGCTATGAAACTATGTATAACCCAATTATAATGCGTGGAAACGCTGCCTCCTTGTGGGTAGAGGTGTAAAAACAGAGTTGCAATTACTTTCAAGGGTCACATTAGAACCATGTTAAAACAACAAGTTATTCAGTTTGGTTAAAAACAAGATGTCTTGCTCTGAAACAGTGTTTAAGTTGAATATAAAGCTGTTTCATAGTGTGAAAAAGGTAAAGAACAGAGTTTCAAAGTAAAGTTCTTCTTATAATGCATTCCCTTTTAGTCTAAAGCACAATCTCTTGCCCTGAAACAGTGTTTAAGGTGAATACAAAGCTGTTTCATAGTGTGAAAAAGGTAAAGAACAGAGTTTCAAAGTAAAGATTCTTCTTATAATGCATTCCCTTTTAGTCTAAAACACAATCTCTTGCCCTGAAACAGTGTTTATGGTTAATACAAAGCTGTTTCAGAGTGTGAAAAAGGTAAAGAACAGAGTTTCAAAGTAAAGATTCTTCTTATAATGCATTCCCTTTTAGTCTAAAACACAATCTCTTGCCCTGAAACAGTGTTTAAGGTGAATACAAAGCTGTTTCATAGTGTGAAAAAGGTAAAGAACAGAGTTTCAAAGTAAAGATTCTTCTTATAGTGCATTCCCTTTTAGTCTAAAACACAATCTCTTGCCCTGAAACAGTGTTTAAGGTGAATACAAAGCTGGTTCATAGTGTGAAAAAGGTAAAGAACAGAGTTTCAAAGTAAAGTTCTTCTTATAATGCATTCCCTTTTAGTCTAAAGCACAATCTCTTGCCCTGAAACAGTGTTTAAGGTTAATACAAAGCTGTTTCAGAGTGTGAAAAAGGTAAAGAACAGAGTTTCAAAGTAAAGATTCTTCTTATAATGCATTCCCTTTTAGTCTAAAATACAATCTCTTGCCCTGAAACAGTGTTTAAGGTGAATACAAAGCTGTTTCATAGTGTGAAAAAGGTAAAGAACAGAGTTTCAAAGTAAAGTTCTTCTTATAATGCATTCCCTTTTAGTCTAAAGCACAATCTCTTGCCCTGAAACAGTGTTTAAGGTTAATACAAAGCTGTTTCAGAGTGTGAAAAAGGTAAAGAACAGAGTTTCAAAGTAAAGATTCTTCTTATAATGCATTCCCTTTTAGTCTAAAACACAATCTCTTGCCCTGAAACAGTGTTTAAGGTGAATACAAAGCTGTTTCATAGTGTGAAAAAGGTAAAGAACAGAGTTTCAAAGTAAAGTTCTTCTTATAATGCATTCCCTTTTAGTCTAAAACACAATCTCTTGCCCTGAAACAGTGTTTAAGTTGACTATAAAGCTGTTTCATAGTGTTAAAAAGGTAAAGAACAGAGTTTCAAAGTAAAGATTCTTCTTATAATGCATTCCCTTTTAGTCTAAAACACAATCTCTTGCCCTGAAACAGTGTTTAAGGTTAATACAAAGCTGTTTCAGAGTGTGAAAAAGGTAAAGAACAGAGTTTCAAAGTAAAGATTCTTCTTATAGTGCATTCCCTTTTAGTCTAAAACACAATCTCTTGCCCTGAAACAGTGTTTAAGGTGAATACAAAGCTGGTTCATAGTGTGAAAAAGGTAAAGAACAGAGTTTCAAAGTAAAGTTCTTCTTATAATGCATTCCCTTTTAGTCTAAAACACAATCTCTTGCCCTGAAACAGTGTTTAAGGTGAATACAAAGCTGTTTCATAGTGTGAAAAAGGTAAAGAACAGTTTCAAAGTAAAGATTCTTCTTATAATGCATTCCCTTTTAGTCTAAAACACAATCTCTTGCCCTGAAACAGTGTTTAAGGTTAATACAAAGCTGTTTCATAGTGTGAAAAAGGTAAAGAACAGAGTTTCAAAGTAAAGATTCTTCTTATAATGCATTCCCTTTTAGTCTAAAACACAATCTCTTGCCCTGAAACTGTGTTTAAGCTGATTACAATGCATAGAAGCCCTGTTTCTTTGTGGTTAGAGGTGTACAAACAGAGTTGCAATTACTTTAAATTGTCATATAACAAACACCTTGTTTCTCCCCTGTATAAACTCTTTTCACTTGAAATATGTGTTTTCTTATGATATTGTAAGTTGTTCAGTTTGGTTAAAAACAATATTTCTTGCTATGAAACTATGTATAACCCAATTATAATGCGTGGAAACGCTGCCTCCTTGTGGGTAGAGGTGTAAAAACAGAGTTGCAATTACTTTCAAGGGTCACATTAGAACCATGTTAAAACAACAAGTTATTCAGTTTGGTTAAAAACAAGATGTCTTGCTCTGAAACAGTGTTTAAGTTGAATATAAAGCTGTTTCATAGTGTGAAAAAGGTAAAGAACAGAGTTTCAAAGTAAAGTTCTTCTTATAATGCATTCCCTTTTAGTCTAAAGCACAATCTCTTGCACTGAAACAGTGTTTAAGGTGAATACAAAGCTGTTTCATAGTGTGAAAAAGGTAAAGAACAGAGTTTCAAAGTAAAGATTCTTCTTATAATGCATTCCCTTTTAGTCTAAAACACAATCTCTTGCCCTGAAACAGTGTTTAAGGTGAATACAAAGCTGTTTCATAGTGTGAAAAAGGTAAAGAACAGAGTTTCAAAGTAAAGTTCTTCTTATAATGCATTCCCTTTTAGTCTAAAACACAATCTCTTGCCCTGAAACAGTGTTTAAGTTGACTATAAAGCTGTTTCATAGTGTTAAAAAGGTAAAGAACAGAGTTTCAAAGTAAAGATTCTTCTTATAATGCATTCCCTTTTAGTCTAAAACACAATCTCTTGCCCTGAAACAGTGTTTAAGGTTAATACAAAGCTGTTTCAGAGTGTGAAAAAGGTAAAGAACAGAGTTTCAAAGTAAAGATTCTTCTTATAATGCATTCCCTTTTAGTCTAAAACACAATCTCTTGCCCTGAAACAGTGTTTAAGGTGAATACAAAGCTGTTTCATAGTGTGAAAAAGGTAAAGAACAGTTTCAAAGTAAAGATTCTTCTTATAATGCATTCCCTTTTAGTCTAAAACACAATCTCTTGCCCTGAAACAGTGTTTAAGGTGAATACAAAGCTGTTTCATAGTGTGAAAAAGGTAAAGAACAGAGTTTCAAAGTAAAGATTCTTCTTATAGTGCATTCCCTTTTAGTCTAAAACACAATCTCTTGCCCTGAAACAGTGTTTAAGGTGAATACAAAGCTGGTTCATAGTGTGAAAAAGGTAAAGAACAGAGTTTCAAAGTAAAGTTCTTCTTATAATGCATTCCCTTTTAGTCTAAAACACAATCTCTTGCCCTGAAACAGTGTTTAAGGTGAATACAAAGCTGTTTCATAGTGTGAAAAAGGTAAAGAACAGTTTCAAAGTAAAGATTCTTCTTATAATGCATTCCCTTTTAGTCTAAAACACAATCTCTTGTCCTGAAACAGTGTTTAAGGTTAATACAAAGCTGTTTCATAGTGTGAAAAAGGTAAAGAACAGAGTTTCAAAGTAAAGTTCTTCTTATAATGCATTCCCTTTTAGTCTAAAACACAATCTCTTGCCCTGAAACAGTGTTTAAGTTGACTATAAAGCTGTTTCATAGTGTTAAAAAGGTAAAGAACAGAGTTTCAAAGTAAAGATTCTTCTTATAATGCATTCCCTTTTAGTCTAAAACACAATCTCTTGCCCTGAAACAGTGTTTAAGGTTAATACAAAGCTGTTTCAGAGTGTGAAAAAGGTAAAGAACAGAGTTTCAAAGTAAAGATTCTTCTTATAGTGCATTCCCTTTTAGTCTAAAACACAATCTCTTGCCCTGAAACAGTGTTTAAGGTGAATACAAAGCTGGTTCATAGTGTGAAAAAGGTAAAGAACAGAGTTTCAAAGTAAAGTTCTTCTTATAATGCATTCCCTTTTAGTCTAAAACACAATCTCTTGCCCTGAAACAGTGTTTAAGGTGAATACAAAGCTGTTTCATAGTGTGAAAAAGGTAAAGAACAGTTTCAAAGTAAAGATTCTTCTTATAATGCATTCCCTTTTAGTCTAAAACACAATCTCTTGCCCTGAAACAGTGTTTAAGGTTAATACAAAGCTGTTTCATAGTGTGAAAAAGGTAAAGAACAGAGTTTCAAAGTAAAGCTTCTTCTTATAATGCATTCCCTTTTAGTCTAAAACACAATCTCTTGCCCTGAAACTGTGTTTAAGCTGATTACAATGCATAGAAGCCCTGTTTCTTTGTGGTTAGAGGTGTACAAACAGAGTTGCAATTACTTTAAATTGTCATATAACAAACACCTTGTTTCTCCCCTGTATAAACTCTTTTCACTTGAAATATGTGTTTTCTTATGATATTGTAAGTTGTTCAGTTTGGTTAAAAACAATATTTCTTGCTATGAAACTATGTATAACCCAATTATAATGCGTGGAAACGCTGCCTCCTTGTGGGTAGAGGTGTAAAAACAGAGTTGCAATTACTTTCAAGGGTCACATTAGAACCATGTTAAAACAACAAGTTATTCAGTTTGGTTAAAAACAAGATGTCTTGCTCTGAAACAGTGTTTAAGTTGAATATAAAGCTGTTTCATAGTGTGAAAAAGGTAAAGAACAGAGTTTCAAAGTAAAGTTCTTCTTATAATGCATTCCCTTTTAGTCTAAAGCACAATCTCTTGCCCTGAAACAGTGTTTAAGGTTAATACAAAGCTGTTTCAGAGTGTGAAAAAGGTAAAGAACAGAGTTTCAAAGTAAAGATTCTTCTTATAATGCATTCCCTTTTAGTCTAAAACACAATCTCTTGCCCTGAAACAGTGTTTAAGGTGAATACAAAGCTGTTTCATAGTGTGAAAAAGGTAAAGAACAGAGTTTCAAAGTAAAGTTCTTCTTATAATGCATTCCCTTTTAGTCTAAAACACAATCTCTTGCCCTGAAACAGTGTTTAAGTTGACTATAAAGCTGTTTCATAGTGTTAAAAAGGTAAAGAACAGAGTTTCAAAGTAAAGATTCTTCTTATAATGCATTCCCTTTTAGTCTAAAACACAATCTCTTGCCCTGAAACAGTGTTTAAGGTTAATACAAAGCTGTTTCAGAGTGTGAAAAAGGTAAAGAACAGAGTTTCAAAGTAAAGATTCTTCTTATAGTGCATTCCCTTTTAGTCTAAAACACAATCTCTTGCCCTGAAACAGTGTTTAAGGTGAATACAAAGCTGGTTCATAGTGTGAAAAAGGTAAAGAACAGAGTTTCAAAGTAAAGTTCTTCTTATAATGCATTCCCTTTTAGTCTAAAACACAATCTCTTGCCCTGAAACAGTGTTTAAGGTGAATACAAAGCTGTTTCATAGTGTGAAAAAGGTAAAGAACAGTTTCAAAGTAAAGATTCTTCTTATAATGCATTCCCTTTTAGTCTAAAACACAATCTCTTGCCCTGAAACAGTGTTTAAGGTTAATACAAAGCTGTTTCATAGTGTGAAAAAGGTAAAGAACAGAGTTTCAAAGTAAAGATTCTTCTTATAATGCATTCCCTTTTAGTCTAAAACACAATCTCTTGCCCTGAAACTGTGTTTAAGCTGATTACAATGCATAGAAGCCCTGTTTCTTTGTGGTTAGAGGTGTACAAACAGAGTTGCAATTACTTTAAATTGTCATATAACAAACACCTTGTTTCTCCCCTGTATAAACTCTTTTCACTTGAAATATGTGTTTTCTTATGATATTGTAAGTTGTTCAGTTTGGTTAAAAACAATATTTCTTGCTATGAAACTATGTATAACCCAATTATAATGCGTGGAAACGCTGCCTCCTTGTGGGTAGAGGTGTAAAAACAGAGTTGCAATTACTTTCAAGGGTCACATTAGAACCATGTTAAAACAACAAGTTATTCAGTTTGGTTAAAAACAAGATGTCTTGCTCTGAAACAGTGTTTAAGTTGAATATAAAGCTGTTTCATAGTGTGAAAAAGGTAAAGAACAGAGTTTCAAAGTAAAGTTCTTCTTATAATGCATTCCCTTTTAGTCTAAAGCACAATCTCTTGCCCTGAAACAGTGTTTAAGGTGAATACAAAGCTGTTTCATAGTGTGAAAAAGGTAAAGAACAGAGTTTCAAAGTAAAGATTCTTCTTATAATGCATTCCCTTTTAGTCTAAAACACAATCTCTTGCCCTGAAACAGTGTTTAAGGTGAATACAAAGCTGTTTCATAGTGTGAAAAAGGTAAAGAACAGAGTTTCAAAGTAAAGTTCTTCTTATAATGCATTCCCTTTTAGTCTAAAACACAATCTCTTGCCCTGAAACTGTGTTTAAGCTGATTACAATGCATAGAAGCCCTGTTTCTTTGTGGATAGAGGTGTACAAACAGAGTTGCAATTACTTTAAATTGTCATATAACAAACACCTTGTTTCTCCCCTGTATAAACTCTTTTCACTTGAAATATGTGTTTTCTTATGATATTGTAAGTTGTTCAGTTTGGTTAAAAACAATATTTCTTGCTATGAAACTATGTATAACACAATTATAATGCGTGGAAACGCTGCCTCCTTGTGGGTAGAGGTGTAAAAACAGAGTTGCAATTACTTTCAAGGGTCACATTAGAACCATGTTAAAACAACAAGTTATTCAGTTTGGTTAAAAACAAGATGTCTTGCTCTGAAACAGTGTTTAAGTTGAATATAAAGCTGTTTCATAGTGTGAAAAAGGTAAAGAACAGAGTTTCAAAGTAAAGTTCTTCTTATAATGCATTCCCTTTTAGTCTAAAGCACAATCTCTTGCCCTGAAACAGTGTTTAAGGTGAATACAAAGCTGTTTCATAGTGTGAAAAAGGTAAAGAACAGAGTTTCAAAGTAAAGATTCTTCTTATAATGCATTCCCTTTTAGTCTAAAACACAATCTCTTGCCCTGAAACAGTGTTTATGGTTAATACAAAGCTGTTTCAGAGTGTGAAAAAGGTAAAGAACAGAGTTTCAAAGTAAAGATTCTTCTTATAATGCATTCCCTTTTAGTCTAAAACACAATCTCTTGCCCTGAAACAGTGTTTAAGTTGACTATAAAGCTGTTTCATAGTGTTAAAAAGGTAAAGAACAGAGTTTCAAAGTAAAGATTCTTCTTATAATGCATTCCCTTTTAGTCTAAAACACAATCTCTTGCCCTGAAACAGTGTTTAAGGTTAATACAAAGCTGTTTCAGAGTGTGAAAAAGGTAAAGAACAGAGTTTCAAAGTAAAGATTCTTCTTATAATGCATTCCCTTTTAGTCTAAAACACAATCTCTTGCCCTGAAACAGTGTTTAAGGTGAATACAAAGCTGTTTCATAGTGTGAAAAAGGTAAAGAACAGTTTCAAAGTAAAGATTCTTCTTATAATGCATTCCCTTTTAGTCTAAAACACAATCTCTTGCCCTGAAACAGTGTTTAAGGTGAATACAAAGCTGTTTCATAGTGTGAAAAAGGTAAAGAACAGAGTTTCAAAGTAAAGATTCTTCTTATAGTGCATTCCCTTTTAGTCTAAAACACAATCTCTTGCCCTGAAACAGTGTTTAAGGTGAATACAAAGCTGGTTCATAGTGTGAAAAAGGTAAAGAACAGAGTTTCAAAGTAAAGTTCTTCTTATAATGCATTCCCTTTTAGTCTAAAACACAATCTCTTGCCCTGAAACAGTGTTTAAGGTGAATACAAAGCTGTTTCATAGTGTGAAAAAGGTAAAGAACAGTTTCAAAGTAAAGATTCTTCTTATAATGCATTCCCTTTTAGTCTAAAACACAATCTCTTGTCCTGAAACAGTGTTTAAGGTTAATACAAAGCTGTTTCATAGTGTGAAAAAGGTAAAGAACAGAGTTTCAAAGTAAAGATTCTTCTTATAATGCATTCCCTTTTAGTCTAAAACACAATCTCTTGCCCTGAAACTGTGTTTAAGCTGATTACAATGCATAGAAGCCCTGTTTCTTTGTGGATAGAGGTGTACAAACAGAGTTGCAATTACTTTAAATTGTCATATAACAAACACCTTGTTTCTCCCCTGTATAAACTCTTTTCACTTGAAATATGTGTTTTCTTATGATATTGTAAGTTGTTCAGTTTGGTTAAAAACAATATTTCTTGCTATGAAACTATGTATAACCCAATTATAATGCGTGGAAACGCTGCCTCCTTGTGGGTAGAGGTGTAAAAACAGAGTTGCAATTACTTTCAAGGGTCACATTAGAACCATGTTAAAACAACAAGTTATTCAGTTTGGTTAAAAACAAGATGTCTTGCTCTGAAACAGTGTTTAAGTTGAATATAAAGCTGTTTCATAGTGTGAAAAAGGTAAAGAACAGAGTTTCAAAGTAAAGTTCTTCTTATAATGCATTCCCTTTTAGTCTAAAGCACAATCTCTTGCCCTGAAACAGTGTTTAAGGTGAATACAAAGCTGTTTCATAGTGTGAAAAAGGTAAAGAACAGAGTTTCAAAGTAAAGATTCTTCTTATAATGCATTCCCTTTTAGTCTAAAACACAATCTCTTGCCCTGAAACAGTGTTTATGGTTAATACAAAGCTGTTTCAGAGTGTGAAAAAGGTAAAGAACAGAGTTTCAAAGTAAAGATTCTTCTTATAGTGCATTCCCTTTTAGTCTAAAACACAATCTCTTGCCCTGAAACAGTGTTTAAGGTGAATACAAAGCTGGTTCATAGTGTGAAAAAGGTAAAGAACAGAGTTTCAAAGTAAAGTTCTTCTTATAATGCATTCCCTTTTAGTCTAAAACACAATCTCTTGCCCTGAAACAGTGTTTAAGGTGAATACAAAGCTGTTTCATAGTGTGAAAAAGGTAAAGAACAGTTTCAAAGTAAAGATTCTTCTTATAATGCATTCCCTTTTAGTCTAAAACACAATCTCTTGCCCTGAAACAGTGTTTAAGGTTAATACAAAGCTGTTTCATAGTGTGAAAAAGGTAAAGAACAGAGTTTCAAAGTAAAGATTCTTCTTATAATGCATTCCCTTTTAGTCTAAAACACAATCTCTTGCCCTGAAACTGTGTTTAAGCTGATTACAATGCATAGAAGCCCTGTTTCTTTGTGGTTAGAGGTGTACAAACAGAGTTGCAATTACTTTAAATTGTCATATAACAAACACCTTGTTTCTCCCCTGTATAAACTCTTTTCACTTGAAATATGTGTTTTCTTATGATATTGTAAGTTGTTCAGTTTGGTTAAAAACAATATTTCTTGCTATGAAACTATGTATAACCCAATTATAATGCGTGGAAACGCTGCCTCCTTGTGGGTAGAGGTGTAAAAACAGAGTTGCAATTACTTTCAAGGGTCACATTAGAACCATGTTAAAACAACAAGTTATTCAGTTTGGTTAAAAACAAGATGTCTTGCTCTGAAACAGTGTTTAAGTTGAATATAAAGCTGTTTCATAGTGTGAAAAAGGTAAAGAACAGAGTTTCAAAGTAAAGTTCTTCTTATAATGCATTCCCTTTTAGTCTAAAGCACAATCTCTTGCCCTGAAACAGTGTTTAAGGTGAATACAAAGCTGTTTCATAGTGTGAAAAAGGTAAAGAACAGAGTTTCAAAGTAAAGATTCTTCTTATAATGCATTCCCTTTTAGTCTAAAACACAATCTCTTGCCCTGAAACAGTGTTTATGGTTAATACAAAGTTGTTTCAGAGTGTGAAAAAGGTAAAGAACAGAGTTTCAAAGTAAAGATTCTTCTTATAATGCATTCCCTTTTAGTCTAAAACACAATCTCTTGCCCTGAAACAGTGTTTAAGGTGAATACAAAGCTGTTTCATAGTGTGAAAAAGGTAAAGAACAGAGTTTCAAAGTAAAGATTCTTCTTATAGTGCATTCCCTTTTAGTCTAAAACACAATCTCTTGCCCTGAAACAGTGTTTAAGGTGAATACAAAGCTGGTTCATAGTGTGAAAAAGGTAAAGAACAGAGTTTCAAAGTAAAGTTCTTCTTATAATGCATTCCCTTTTAGTCTAAAACACAATCTCTTGCCCTGAAACAGTGTTTAAGGTGAATACAAAGCTGTTTCATAGTGTGAAAAAGGTAAAGAACAGAGTTTCAAAGTAAAGAATCTTCTTATAATGCATTCCCTTTTAGTCTAAAACACAATCTCTTGCCCTTAAACAGTGTTTAAGGTGAATACAAAGCTGTTTCATAGTGTGAAAAAGGTAAAGAACAGAGTTTCAAAGTAAAGATTCTTCTTATAGTGCATTCCCTTTTAGTCTAAAACACAATCTCTTGCCCTGAAACAGTGTTTAAGGTGAATACAAAGCTGTTTCATAGTGTGAAAAAGGTAAAGAACAGAGTTTCAAAGTAAAGTTCTTCTTATAATGCATTCCCTTTTAGTCTAAAGCACAATCTCTTGCCCTGAAACAGTGTTTAAGGTTAATACAAAGCTGTTTCAGAGTGTGAAAAAGGTAAAGAACAGAGTTTCAAAGTAATGATTCTTCTTATAATGCATTCCCTTTTAGTCTAAAACACAATCTCTTGCCCTGAAACAGTGTTTAAGGTGAATACAAAGCTGTTTCATAGTGTGAAAAAGGTAAAGAACAGAGTTTCAAAGTAAAGATTCTTCTTATAATGCATTCCCTTTTAGTCTAAAACACAATCTCTTGCCCTGAAACAGTGTTTATGGTTAATACAAAGCTGTTTCAGAGTGTGAAAAAGGTAAAGAACAGAGTTTCAAAGTAAAGATTCTTCTTATAATGCATTCCCTTTTAGTCTAAAACACAATCTCTTGCCCTGAAACAGTGTTTAAGGTGAATACAAAGCTGTTTCATAGTGTGAAAAAGGTAAAGAACAGAGTTTCAAAGTAAAGATTCTTCTTATAGTGCATTCCCTTTTAGTCTAAAACACAATCTCTTGCCCTGAAACAGTGTTTAAGGTGAATACAAAGCTGGTTCATAGTGTGAAAAAGGTAAAGAACAGAGTTTCAAAGTAAAGTTCTTCTTATAAAGCATTCCCTTTTAGTCTAAAGCACAATCTCTTGCCCTGAAACAGTGTTTAAGGTTAATACAAAGCTGTTTCAGAGTGTGAAAAAGGTAAAGAACAGAGTTTCATAGTAAAGATTCTTCTTATAATGCATTCCCTTTTAGTCTAAAACACAATCTCTTGCCCTGAAACAGTGTTTAAGGTGAATACAAAGCTGTTTCATAGTGTGAAAAAGGTAAAGAACAGAGTTTCAAAGTAAAGTTCTTCTTATAATGCATTCCCTTTTAGTCTAAAACACAATCTCTTGCCCTGAAACAGTGTTTAAGTTGACTATAAAGCTGTTTCATAGTGTTAAAAAGGTAAAGAACAGAGTTTCAAAGTAAAGATTCTTCTTATAATGCATTCCCTTTTAGTCTAAAACACAATCTCTTGCCCTGAAACAGTGTTTAAGGTTAATACAAAGCTGTTTCATAGTGTGAAAAAGGTAAAGAACAGAGTTTCAAAGTAAAGATTCTTCTTATAATGCATTCCCTTTTAGTCTAAAACACAATCTCTTGCCCTGAAACTGTGTTTAAGCTGATTACAATGCATAGAAGCCCTGTTTCTTTGTGGTTAGAGGTGTACAAACAGAGTTGCAATTACTTTAAATTGTCATATAACAAACACCTTGTTTCTCCCCTGTATAAACTCTTTTCACTTGAAATATGTGTTTTCTTATGATATTGTAAGTTGTTCAGTTTGGTTAAAAACAATATTTCTTGCTATGAAACTATGTATAACCCAATTATAATGCGTGGAAACGCTGCCTCCTTGTGGGTAGAGGTGTAAAAACAGAGTTGCAATTACTTTCAAGGGTCACATTAGAACCATGTTAAAACAACAAGTTATTCAGTTTGGTTAAAAACAAGATGTCTTGCTCTGAAACAGTGTTTAAGTTGAATATAAAGCTGTTTCATAGTGTGAAAAAGGTAAAGAACAGAGTTTCAAAGTAAAGTTCTTCTTATAATGCATTCCCTTTTAGTCTAAAGCACAATCTCTTGCCCTGAAACAGTGTTTAAGGTGAATACAAAGCTGTTTCATAGTGTGAAAAAGGTAAAGAACAGAGTTTCAAAGTAAAGATTCTTCTTATAATGCATTCCCTTTTAGTCTAAAACACAATCTCTTGCCCTGAAACAGTGTTTATGGTTAATACAAAGCTGTTTCATAGTGTGAAAAAGGTAAAGAACAGAGTTTCAAAGTAAAGATTCTTCTTATAGTGCATTCCCTTTTAGTCTAAAACACAATCTCTTGCCCTGAAACAGTGTTTAAGGTGAATACAAAGCTGGTTCATAGTGTGAAAAAGGTAAAGAACAGAGTTTCAAAGTAAAGTTCTTCTTATAATGCATTCCCTTTTAGTCTAAAGCACAATCTCTTGCCCTGAAACAGTGTTTAAGGTTAATACAAAGCTGTTTCAGAGTGTGAAAAAGGTAAAGAACAGAGTTTCAAAGTAAAGATTCTTCTTATAATGCATTCCCTTTTAGTCTAAAACACAATCTCTTGCCCTGAAACAGTGTTTAAGGTGAATACAAAGCTGTTTCATAGTGTGAAAAAGGTAAAGAACAGAGTTTCAAAGTAAAGTTCTTCTTATAATGCATTCCCTTTTAGTCTAAAACACAATCTCTTGCCCTGAAACAGTGTTTAAGTTGACTATAAAGCTGTTTCATAGTGTTAAAAAGGTAAAGAACAGAGTTTCAAAGTAAAGATTCTTCTTATAATGCATTCCCTTTTAGTCTAAAACACAATCTCTTGCCCTGAAACAGTGTTTAAGGTTAATACAAAGCTGTTTCAGAGTGTGAAAAAGGTAAAGAACAGAGTTTCAAAGTAAAGATTCTTCTTATAGTGCATTCCCTTTTAGTCTAAAACACAATCTCTTGCCCTGAAACAGTGTTTAAGGTGAATACAAAGCTGGTTCATAGTGTGAAAAAGGTAAAGAACAGAGTTTCAAAGTAAAGTTCTTCTTATAATGCATTCCCTTTTAGTCTAAAACACAATCTCTTGCCCTGAAACAGTGTTTAAGGTGAATACAAAGCTGTTTCATAGTGTGAAAAAGGTAAAGAACAGTTTCAAAGTAAAGATTCTTCTTATAATGCATTCCCTTTTAGTCTAAAACACAATCTCTTGCCCTGAAACAGTGTTTAAGGTTAATACAAAGCTGTTTCATAGTGTGAAAAAGGTAAAGAACAGAGTTTCAAAGTAAAGATTCTTCTTATAATGCATTCCCTTTTAGTCTAAAACACAATCTCTTGCCCTGAAACTGTGTTTAAGCTGATTACAATGCATAGAAGCCCTGTTTCTTTGTGGTTAGAGGTGTACAAACAGAGTTGCAATTACTTTAAATTGTCATATAACAAACACCTTGTTTCTCCCCTGTATAAACTCTTTTCACTTGAAATATGTGTTTTCTTATGATATTGTAAGTTGTTCAGTTTGGTTAAAAACAATATTTCTTGCTATGAAACTATGTATAACCCAATTATAATGCGTGGAAACGCTGCCTCCTTGTGGGTAGAGGTGTAAAAACAGAGTTGCAATTACTTTCAAGGGTCACATTAGAACCATGTTAAAACAACAAGTTATTCAGTTTGGTTAAAAACAAGATGTCTTGCTCTGAAACAGTGTTTAAGTTGAATATAAAGCTGTTTCATAGTGTGAAAAAGGTAAAGAACAGAGTTTCAAAGTAAAGTTCTTCTTATAATGCATTCCCTTTTAGTCTAAAGCACAATCTCTTGCCCTGAAACAGTGTTTAAGGTGAATACAAAGCTGTTTCATAGTGTGAAAAAGGTAAAGAACAGAGTTTCAAAGTAAAGATTCTTCTTATAATGCATTCCCTTTTAGTCTAAAACACAATCTCTTGCCCTGAAACAGTGTTTATGGTTAATACAAAGCTGTTTCAGAGTGTGAAAAAGGTAAAGAACAGAGTTTCAAAGTAAAGATTCTTCTTATAATGCATTCCCTTTTAGTCTAAAACACAATCTCTTGCCCTGAAACAGTGTTTAAGGTGAATACAAAGCTGTTTCATAGTGTGAAAAAGGTAAAGAACAGTTTCAAAGTAAAGATTCTTCTTATAATGCATTCCCTTTTAGTCTAAAACACAATCTCTTGCCCTGAAACAGTGTTTAAGGTGAATACAAAGCTGTTTCATAGTGTGAAAAAGGTAAAGAACAGAGTTTCAAAGTAAAGATTCTTCTTATAGTGCATTCCCTTTTAGTCTAAAACACAATCTCTTGCCCTGAAACAGTGTTTAAGGTGAATACAAAGCTGGTTCATAGTGTGAAAAAGGTAAAGAACAGAGTTTCAAAGTAAAGTTCTTCTTATAATGCATTCCCTTTTAGTCTAAAACACAATCTCTTGCCCTGAAACAGTGTTTAAGGTGAATACAAAGCTGTTTCATAGTGTGAAAAAGGTAAAGAACAGTTTCAAAGTAAAGATTCTTCTTATAATGCATTCCCTTTTAGTCTAAAACACAATCTCTTGTCCTGAAACAGTGTTTAAGGTTAATACAAAGCTGTTTCATAGTGTGAAAAAGGTAAAGAACAGAGTTTCAAAGTAAAGATTCTTCTTATAATGCATTCCCTTTTAGTCTAAAACACAATCTCTTGCCCTGAAACTGTGTTTAAGCTGATTACAATGCATAGAAGCCCTGTTTCTTTGTGGATAGAGGTGTACAAACAGAGTTGCAATTACTTTAAATTGTCATATAACAAACACCTTGTTTCTCCCCTGTATAAACTCTTTTCACTTGAAATATGTGTTTTCTTATGATATTGTAAGTTGTTCAGTTTGGTTAAAAACAATATTTCTTGCTATGAAACTATGTATAACCCAATTATAATGCGTGGAAACGCTGCCTCCTTGTGGGTAGAGGTGTAAAAACAGAGTTGCAATTACTTTCAAGGGTCACATTAGAACCATGTTAAAACAACAAGTTATTCAGTTTGGTTAAAAACAAGATGTCTTGCTCTGAAACAGTGTTTAAGTTGAATATAAAGCTGTTTCATAGTGTGAAAAAGGTAAAGAACAGAGTTTCAAAGTAAAGTTCTTCTTATAATGCATTCCCTTTTAGTCTAAAGCACAATCTCTTGCCCTGAAACAGTGTTTAAGGTGAATACAAAGCTGTTTCATAGTGTGAAAAAGGTAAAGAACAGAGTTTCAAAGTAAAGATTCTTCTTATAATGCATTCCCTTTTAGTCTAAAACACAATCTCTTGCCCTGAAACAGTGTTTATGGTTAATACAAAGCTGTTTCAGAGTGTGAAAAAGGTAAAGAACAGAGTTTCAAAGTAAAGATTCTTCTTATAGTGCATTCCCTTTTAGTCTAAAACACAATCTCTTGCCCTGAAACAGTGTTTAAGGTGAATACAAAGCTGGTTCATAGTGTGAAAAAGGTAAAGAACAGAGTTTCAAAGTAAAGTTCTTCTTATAATGCATTCCCTTTTAGTCTAAAACACAATCTCTTGCCCTGAAACAGTGTTTAAGGTGAATACAAAGCTGTTTCATAGTGTGAAAAAGGTAAAGAACAGTTTCAAAGTAAAGATTCTTCTTATAATGCATTCCCTTTTAGTCTAAAACACAATCTCTTGCCCTGAAACAGTGTTTAAGGTTAATACAAAGCTGTTTCATAGTGTGAAAAAGGTAAAGAACAGAGTTTCAAAGTAAAGATTCTTCTTATAATGCATTCCCTTTTAGTCTAAAACACAATCTCTTGCCCTGAAACTGTGTTTAAGCTGATTACAATGCATAGAAGCCCTGTTTCTTTGTGGTTAGAGGTGTACAAACAGAGTTGCAATTACTTTAAATTGTCATATAACAAACACCTTGTTTCTCCCCTGTATAAACTCTTTTCACTTGAAATATGTGTTTTCTTATGATATTGTAAGTTGTTCAGTTTGGTTAAAAACAATATTTCTTGCTATGAAACTATGTATAACCCAATTATAATGCGTGGAAACGCTGCCTCCTTGTGGGTAGAGGTGTAAAAACAGAGTTGCAATTACTTTCAAGGGTCACATTAGAACCATGTTAAAACAACAAGTTATTCAGTTTGGTTAAAAACAAGATGTCTTGCTCTGAAACAGTGTTTAAGTTGAATATAAAGCTGTTTCATAGTGTGAAAAAGGTAAAGAACAGAGTTTCAAAGTAAAGTTCTTCTTATAATGCATTCCCTTTTAGTCTAAAGCACAATCTCTTGCCCTGAAACAGTGTTTAAGGTGAATACAAAGCTGTTTCATAGTGTGAAAAAGGTAAAGAACAGAGTTTCAAAGTAAAGATTCTTCTTATAATGCATTCCCTTTTAGTCTAAAACACAATCTCTTGCCCTGAAACAGTGTTTATGGTTAATACAAAGTTGTTTCAGAGTGTGAAAAAGGTAAAGAACAGAGTTTCAAAGTAAAGATTCTTCTTATAATGCATTCCCTTTTAGTCTAAAACACAATCTCTTGCCCTGAAACAGTGTTTAAGGTGAATACAAAGCTGTTTCATAGTGTGAAAAAGGTAAAGAACAGAGTTTCAAAGTAAAGATTCTTCTTATAGTGCATTCCCTTTTAGTCTAAAACACAATCTCTTGCCCTGAAACAGTGTTTAAGGTGAATACAAAGCTGGTTCATAGTGTGAAAAAGGTAAAGAACAGAGTTTCAAAGTAAAGTTCTTCTTATAATGCATTCCCTTTTAGTCTAAAACACAATCTCTTGCCCTGAAACAGTGTTTAAGGTGAATACAAAGCTGTTTCATAGTGTGAAAAAGGTAAAGAACAGAGTTTCAAAGTAAAGAATCTTCTTATAATGCATTCCCTTTTAGTCTAAAACACAATCTCTTGCCCTTAAACAGTGTTTAAGGTGAATACAAAGCTGTTTCATAGTGTGAAAAAGGTAAAGAACAGAGTTTCAAAGTAAAGATTCTTCTTATAGTGCATTCCCTTTTAGTCTAAAACACAATCTCTTGCCCTGAAACAGTGTTTAAGGTGAATACAAAGCTGTTTCATAGTGTGAAAAAGGTAAAGAACAGAGTTTCAAAGTAAAGTTCTTCTTATAATGCATTCCCTTTTAGTCTAAAGCACAATCTCTTGCCCTGAAACAGTGTTTAAGGTTAATACAAAGCTGTTTCAGAGTGTGAAAAAGGTAAAGAACAGAGTTTCAAAGTAATGATTCTTCTTATAATGCATTCCCTTTTAGTCTAAAACACAATCTCTTGCCCTGAAACAGTGTTTAAGGTGAATACAAAGCTGTTTCATAGTGTGAAAAAGGTAAAGAACAGAGTTTCAAAGTAAAGATTCTTCTTATAATGCATTCCCTTTTAGTCTAAAACACAATCTCTTGCCCTGAAACAGTGTTTATGGTTAATACAAAGCTGTTTCAGAGTGTGAAAAAGGTAAAGAACAGAGTTTCAAAGTAAAGATTCTTCTTATAATGCATTCCCTTTTAGTCTAAAACACAATCTCTTGCCCTGAAACAGTGTTTAAGGTGAATACAAAGCTGTTTCATAGTGTGAAAAAGGTAAAGAACAGAGTTTCAAAGTAAAGATTCTTCTTATAGTGCATTCCCTTTTAGTCTAAAACACAATCTCTTGCCCTGAAACAGTGTTTAAGGTGAATACAAAGCTGGTTCATAGTGTGAAAAAGGTAAAGAACAGAGTTTCAAAGTAAAGTTCTTCTTATAAAGCATTCCCTTTTAGTCTAAAGCACAATCTCTTGCCCTGAAACAGTGTTTAAGGTTAATACAAAGCTGTTTCAGAGTGTGAAAAAGGTAAAGAACAGAGTTTCATAGTAAAGATTCTTCTTATAATGCATTCCCTTTTAGTCTAAAACACAATCTCTTGCCCTGAAACAGTGTTTAAGGTGAATACAAAGCTGTTTCATAGTGTGAAAAAGGTAAAGAACAGAGTTTCAAAGTAAAGTTCTTCTTATAATGCATTCCCTTTTAGTCTAAAACACAATCTCTTGCCCTGAAACAGTGTTTAAGTTGACTATAAAGCTGTTTCATAGTGTTAAAAAGGTAAAGAACAGAGTTTCAAAGTAAAGATTCTTCTTATAATGCATTCCCTTTTAGTCTAAAACACAATCTCTTGCCCTGAAACAGTGTTTAAGGTTAATACAAAGCTGTTTCATAGTGTGAAAAAGGTAAAGAACAGAGTTTCAAAGTAAAGATTCTTCTTATAATGCATTCCCTTTTAGTCTAAAACACAATCTCTTGCCCTGAAACTGTGTTTAAGCTGATTACAATGCATAGAAGCCCTGTTTCTTTGTGGTTAGAGGTGTACAAACAGAGTTGCAATTACTTTAAATTGTCATATAACAAACACCTTGTTTCTCCCCTGTATAAACTCTTTTCACTTGAAATATGTGTTTTCTTATGATATTGTAAGTTGTTCAGTTTGGTTAAAAACAATATTTCTTGCTATGAAACTATGTATAACCCAATTATAATGCGTGGAAACGCTGCCTCCTTGTGGGTAGAGGTGTAAAAACAGAGTTGCAATTACTTTCAAGGGTCACATTAGAACCATGTTAAAACAACAAGTTATTCAGTTTGGTTAAAAACAAGATGTCTTGCTCTGAAACAGTGTTTAAGTTGAATATAAAGCTGTTTCATAGTGTGAAAAAGGTAAAGAACAGAGTTTCAAAGTAAAGTTCTTCTTATAATGCATTCCCTTTTAGTCTAAAGCACAATCTCTTGCCCTGAAACAGTGTTTAAGGTGAATACAAAGCTGTTTCATAGTGTGAAAAAGGTAAAGAACAGAGTTTCAAAGTAAAGATTCTTCTTATAATGCATTCCCTTTTAGTCTAAAACACAATCTCTTGCCCTGAAACAGTGTTTATGGTTAATACAAAGCTGTTTCATAGTGTGAAAAAGGTAAAGAACAGAGTTTCAAAGTAAAGATTCTTCTTATAGTGCATTCCCTTTTAGTCTAAAACACAATCTCTTGCCCTGAAACAGTGTTTAAGGTGAATACAAAGCTGGTTCATAGTGTGAAAAAGGTAAAGAACAGAGTTTCAAAGTAAAGTTCTTCTTATAATGCATTCCCTTTTAGTCTAAAGCACAATCTCTTGCCCTGAAACAGTGTTTAAGGTTAATACAAAGCTGTTTCAGAGTGTGAAAAAGGTAAAGAACAGAGTTTCAAAGTAAAGATTCTTCTTATAATGCATTCCCTTTTAGTCTAAAACACAATCTCTTGCCCTGAAACAGTGTTTAAGGTGAATACAAAGCTGTT